>NC_081824.1:126031161-127408161 GCF_030867095.1 Alligator mississippiensis
CTGCTTATCAAAATCTACTAGAAATTTTGGCTGAATGTGATACTCATTCTCCATTTCCTTTTCTATGCTGCTTTACGACATTGCTGTCATCTGGAGTTGTGTTCACCCTAGAGGTGCATTTCAGCTGTATACCTTCATGTGAATGTGGTAATGCTTAAATTAATGTTTGCAATGTGCTTTGAAAGCTTTAAGAGAACAGTGTTATAGAAGTTTAAAATATTGCTATTATAAATTTTATCCTTTAAATTTTTTACTGATTTAGTTTTTTCTTGGGTATTATGGACTCATTAGAATTTAGATGTTTAGGGACAATGATTTAAGTGTTTTTGGTTTTTCAACTACCCACAAGAATCCTATAAAAATAACAGAAATTGCAAAGGAAAAGTTCCTTTTCTCAGTCCTGTTTTGTACTTGCACCTTGATGTTTCTTATTTACAACAGCTAGATCCTTTGTCACATACATGCATCTTTTCTAATTTTGTGTTGTTATCTGTCCAATCTGCTCTCACATTCACAATGGGAAGCCCTACAGAAATCCAGAGATTTTTCTTCCTGTATTGCAGTTGGCCCAGGGGATAGCATCAAAGGTGAGGGACAGCCTTGCTGCCTCTATTTGGCAGATTTTGAGAGAGAGTATACCTGAGGCCAAAGAAAGCAGATGCTCTTTATTCACTGCTCTTTCTCTCATCAAGCCAAGTTTTCCCATATGCAATGTAAGAACCAAAGGCACATTGCCTATCAAATGTTGCCTCATCTTTAGATCCAGATTCATGCAAAGTCATTGAGAGGTGAAAACTATTGTACGCAGAGCCCTGGAGGCTCTCATTACTGCCTTCTTCAAATGCCACCTCTGAGCTAGCATTCGTGGTATACTTCCCAGTGTCATATACAGGACAAATAACATCAGAGGAGGATCCAGATAGGTATCTGCTGAAATATTCAAGATGCCCACATGGCAGACTCATGGCAAGCACTCTTGGAACTTCCACAAAGCACTGAGCTGACATTCCTTCTGCAGTCAGCATCATACCAGAGAAATTAAGAGGCTCTGAAGAATGTAAAAGCCATTGTATTATCGACAAGCTTAGGGTTCTTAATTAGCACTTCTTTAAGTAAAAGTAGCAGGGGTTTCAAGTGGGAATAAATACTTGAATTAGTCTTGCATCATTATTTTTTCATGTGAAAAAAAAATTAAAGGGTAGGAAAAATGTAGTAGAATGACTATATACTCACTATATAGTTTAGATATAGAGAAAGCATAACTCAGTCAACGAACAGGCGACTGAAAACTGTAGTATCTGACCTTTAAGAAACATACTAAGGCGCTTTTCAGAGCTGGCTGCAGGGTGAGTTCTACAACGCTACTCTCTGGATGCATGTACATGAGACATTTACTAAGCAGTTGACTAATTAGATGCACAGATAACATCATGGCATTTACACATGCACCCCTACTAGGCTGGAGTAAACTAATTTAGTCTGCAGCAGTGTACGTGTAGACTCTGCAGCAGTGTACATGTAGATGCTGTCCAGCTGGCTAGGGCATGAGGGTGCTTCAGTACGGGGCCTGCCTGCCTGCCAGCTAGCCTGCTGCTGAAGCTCCCTCATGCTCCAGCCAGCCCCTTTGCAGCACCTTGAGCACAGGGGAGCAGCCCTGCATTGACAGGCTGACCCCTGGGATCCCCTGCCAGCCAGGGCTGCTCCATGCAGACATACCATGCCTGAATAAGCTGTAGAGCTTTTTGCTCTGGAGTTAATTGCTCCCGGGTACACATTCAACCAATGTACCCAGGAGCAATTAACTCTAGAGCAGTGAGTTCCACAGTTTACTCAGGCACAATAATTGCACATGTAGATGCACCCTGTCAGAATGATTTGCATACTGGAGGAGAGTTAGAAACGGCAGGTAATCAACTTGTGCTAGTTATGCCAATGCTCTGCCTGTCACCAACACAACTATCTCACAGTGTTTGATTACAACATAAACATGAGGCCCATTACTCTAGAACACAAGACAAGATTTTCACTCAGTGCTAAATATTTTTGGCTCTTAGTGGTTTAAAAATTTATAGACCATTTCAGTTATCACATATGGTTCAGTTATCACATTATGGTATGTTGCTAGTAAGTGTGCATATTATTTACTACTCCTACTGACATGTCATGAAATGAATCGCTAATGTAGGGTCAATTCCAGATTGGGCTGAACTCCTGTCCCTATTTGGAGCATAAGCACCTGGCTCTGGCTTACATGTTGAGATACAGTTTGCCTTATTCTCATATTGGCTGGAGTTAAAGCTGCTTACGTTTTGCCTAATACCCTTATAGTTAGAACACTTGTCCAAAATGTAGGAAATTTGGCTTCTAGGTCTTGCTCAGCTTGAAGAGGGTCATACCCACATTTCCCACAAGTGTGTTCTTTCTACCAGGTGGTAGAAAAATGCAGGTAAGGGCAGTACAGTATCCAGCAGACAGAGTTCTGTCTGTTTTCCACAGCTGTACAAATTATTTACATCTCAGTCAATTGTATTTGAATACAATGGCCGGGACATCACATGATACACAAATATACATTCATTTCAGCCCTGTGCTATAACAACACGTTAATTACTTTTAGCCTTTGAATTGCTTCACTTTGGTTACTAACTTTATTTAACCACAATTTCCCCCCACTCTCTACTGTGAGTCTACTACCAGGAATAAAAAAGGTCTGCTCTTTTAATGACTTTTCAGCTCTACGAGCAGACTTTGAAAATGATAATTAACTCGGTTAAAGTTTGTAATAGTAAGGTAGTCATACAGCATAATGATAGCGACTGTGTTCTTAGGGATGTTTGCATACTGCTTCTTATTTTGCAAACATTGGAATATAGCAGCTCAATGAAAGTCTTCACAAAAGGACTTTCCAGTAACCATTCTATGAAAAACCAGGAGATTTTTCATGCCTCCATTAACATAGCAATAGGTGTATTCTGTGTAAATTCCATGCTGCAATGGAACAGTAATTCTCCTTTCCTAGCTTTACAATAAACTGGCTATTCTGGATGAGGAGAAAGAAATCATGACATGCAATTCCACAATAATTGACAGATAGATTAAGGTGGGGTGTTCCTTTCTCACTTAATGTAATCGGCTTGTGCTAGTTATGTTGGTACTCTGTATCACTGACACAGCTGTCTTACATGGTTTCATTGCAACATAAGACTTGTTGCTCTGGAAAAGAAGACAAGATTTTCAATCGGTACTAAATATGTGCAGTACTTAATGATTTAAAATGTGTATACCATGTCATATAGACTATACATCATGTTATGGTATGTCACTTGTAGTTGTGTATACTAGTATTTACTACTACTACTGACATGTCATGAAATTAAATAAAACTAATAAACATGATTTAAAATAAAAATAAGACAAAAATTCTAAATGTTTATTGTGACAGGAAGTTTCTGAAACTGAATATTCTTGGAATTCCATTTCCTAGGAAATTTTGACATTCTGGAATAAAAACAAATAGAAAGTCTGAATTTCAACCAGCTCTGCTTGTATTTGCCTTTGTTTTGGGTGGCAACATAGGTGGATGTGTCTATGATTTCAGCTCTCTGGTTCAAAAAAGTTTCACTATCTGCCCCAGTGAAAGACAGCTAACACACCCAGTAATTTCAATGAGATTTAATCCAAACCATTACAAAATTACTCTTAAATGAAAGTTTCTCTCATCTGTTTTGAAAATTTCCTGGAATTTGGTGGGGGAGGGGGAGGGAGGTTGTGGGTTTTTTCTTCTTTTCTCTTTGCTGCTCTAAGGAGTTGTTCCACTGATACATCTGTCTTTATCACATTACTACAGAAGAAATACACTTAGAAAGACTACAGGCTTCCAAATTAAATATCTTGTTATTCTATGTTCAATATGCTTCCAGTTCTTAAATGTTTACTTGGCTACTAGTAAAAGTATGCATCAGACTAAAAAAAACATAAGTGCTGCTTAAGGAATCATTCAAATATGTAAGAAGTATAGTGGGTAGGAAATTTTCTGTCTTCTCATTAGAAACAATATGTTTATGTTCAAAATTAAAATGGTAAGTTCATACCTTCTCATCTCTAATTAGTCATACGGAAATACTGTTACGTTCCCATGAATTCCATGGATCTTAGTGGAATTATACTGAGTGAACTGCACTGATAATCAGTTCTTGTATTTTTTTAAACCAAAAGCTATTTAGATTATCAAAAGAACTTTAAAATATGTATGCTTTTCTGTATGGATGCATTTTGATATATTCAGTATGCATTACATTTGTTCACATTGGACAGTGGAAATGGATTATTTACTTTCACATGTTTTTTTAGTAAAGTTCAGCTTTACTATTTTCCAACTAGGTCAATATTGAACTGTATATTTCAAAGCATTGTAAAGAAATATTCATAATGTTTACCAAAGCACTTTTTCCATTGAAGACTTTTGGAAAGCATTCATAGACACATTCTATTAGCCTTAATTTTAGACTTACCATAGTGGGGGTTGTTTTTTATTTTGATTTTTTAAATAAGCTTTCTTGATTTGACAGTTCAAGAAGTTCAACATTTTATTGTTGGTATGACTTACAGTCTTGATAAACAATTCATGTCTCTCTGTATAGTAAAGAAATAAATGTTATACAATGCATACTTATAAAATAATCTACAGAACATCTTTGTTGTCCCAATGTAGAATTCCAGCCCTTTTCAATATAATACTTAAGTCCTATTGATCTTAGATTTCATAGATTTCATACACATTAGGGCTGGAAGGGACCTCGGAAGATCATTGAGTCCAGCCCCCTGCCCAAAGGGCAGGAAGTCAGCTGGGGTCATAGGATCCCAGCAAGATGAGCATCCAGTTTGCTCTTGAAGGTGTTCAATGTAGGCGCTTGAACCACCTCCGGTGGCAGGCTGTTCCAGACCTTGGGGGCTTGGACAGTAAAGAAATTCTTCCTTATGTCCAGCCTGAAATGGTCTTGTAGTAGTTTATGACCATTCGACCTAGTCGTCATCCCTTGGGGCGCTCTGGTGAACAAACGTTCCCCCAGATACTGGTGGTCACCCCTGATAAACTTGTAGGTGGCCATCAGATCACCCCTGAGCCTGCGCTTTTCCAGGCTAAAGAGCCCCAGGGCTCTCAGCCTGTCATCGTAGGGTCTGCTTCCCTGACCTCTGATCATGTGTGTGGCTCTTCTCTGGACTCTCTCAAGCTTCTCCACATCCTTTTTGAATTGTGTAGCCCAAAACTGAACGCAGTACTCCAGCTGCGGCCTCACTAAGGCCGAGTACAAGGGGAGAATGACGTCCTGGGATTTGCTTGAGAAGCATCAATGGATGCAAGCCAGCGTTTTGGTTGCTTTACTAGCCGCAGCATCGCACTGCAGGCTCATGTTCATCTTGTGGTCAATGATTACCCCCAAGTCTCTTTCTTGCACAGTGCTAGCCAACATAGCACTGCCGAGCCTATAAGGATGCTGTGGGTTTTTTTTCCCAAGGTGGAGAACCTTGCATTTATCGGCATTGAACACCATCAGATTCTCATCCGCCCACTTGCTGAGCCTGTCCAGGTCAGCCTGGATCGTTCTCCTGTCTTCAGGTGTGGATGCTTTGCCCCAAAGTTTGGTGTCATCGGCGAACTTGGCCAGTCCGCTTGTGACTCCAGTGTCCACATCATTAATGAAGATGTTGAACAGTATGGGTCCAAGGACAGAGCCTTGGGGGACCCCACTGGTCACAGGACACCACGATGAGTGACTTCCATCAATTACTACCCTCTGGGTCCGACCCCGGAGCCAATTTTCCAGCCAGTGGATCGTGGAGGACCCAAGGCGACAACTGGCCAGTTTCTCTAAGAGGTGATCATGGGAAACCAGGTCAAAGGCTTTTTTGAAGTCAAGATATATGACATCAATCTCTTCTCCCTTGTCCAGGTGATAGGTCACCTGGTCGTAGAAGGAAATGAGATTGGTCAAGCAAGACCTACCCGCAACAAACCCGTGCTGGCTATCCCTTAAGATGTTGGCGTTGGCCAGTCCATTAAGGATGGCCTTTTTAATAAACTTTTCTAAGAATCTTTTCTAAGAATCTTAAAGAAGGCTAAGTACATGCCTAAATTTAAGTGCTTGTTTAAATGCTTTGATGAACATGTATGGATTGAAGCATGTTCACTGATAATTTGCTGAATTGGGATCAAGACTTGCAACCCAATCATTATTTACTGAAGGGGTATGCAAAGAATGCCATTGAAATCAGTGAATGTCTATGTGACTGCAAGTGTCTGCCCACATGGCACTCTCTCCTGACAATACCCCATTTAATTATGCAGAAGTGCCTTAAGTTAGATCTTTCAAATGGATTTAAAACTTGCCAGAGGAATAAAACATATTTCTAATGTAAATTATACAGTGAGGATGTATGAGAAATATAGAATGTACCTTATTTCCTCGTGGAGACCTAGTATTTGTAGCAACACACTATGGTAGAAAGCTAGGCTGCAATTTTGGTTTGCTGCAACTCTTTTGGTTTGCTGCAATTTAAAAATAGCCCCAACTTTTTTTTCTTTCTGTTTTCCATTTACCATTTTTTAAATATGATGAATTTTCCCACTAATATAGGAAAAATGGGTTGCTTATGGTCATCTTTAGTTTGCTGTTTGCAATGTATTTGTTAGGAAACATGATTCCTTCTTTTCAAAGGTCTCCTTGGTTATATTGAGTTTTTTCCTCTTCTCCCACTTCCCACAACCTCAAAAAACTTTTCAGCAGAAACACGAGACAAATGTCACATGCAGCTATCCAGTGAATATCCAACTGTACTGAAAAAGACTGAGGAAATTGTGATGGAAAGGGCGGAAAAGGATCCTTAGTTTTAAGATTCGTACTCAGTGATGACCGGACCACAGCTTCGTAGTCATAGGTGGCTCCTCAGTGCATTACCTGTAGCTTTTTACAGAAAATGTTAGCAAAGGTATTTTTACTGTGTGCACCAGATATGAGTTTCCTGCAATCATGAATGAAGCTACACATGTGCTATCTAACTCTGCCACTTGTGGTACAAGCACTGTACTGAACCTGAACTGAAGCTTGTTTCTCACAAAACTCATTGAAGGGTGCACAGGCCATTGTATCTTTTGAGTTAATAATGAGTGTTCATGGGACTCCTGTGTCCATCAGGACTGAGTGTCACTGCTCTTTCTTGCAGATGGTTACCCAGCTTAAACAAAGGCTCTGCTTTATAGCCCATTAAAATCAATAGAAAGATCTTCAATGACCGCAGAGGGCTTTGGATCAGATCCTATATCTTCCTACCCTTTGAGGTTCACGTTTACATAAATATTACTGTCTAGTTCAACTTTCCTTAATGTAAGTTATTGTTAGTCAGGTGTAAAAATTGATCACCTAATTTGTATAAAATAGGGAAGAGCATCTGTCCAAGGGAGAGACCTAATTTTCTCTCTGTGAGAGAAGCCTCTAAATGGCTATTTCAGGTTCATAATTTATAGATTCCAGTTTCCCTATGATTTATGAGTTAAACTGCCCGTTAGGAAGAATGAGTTCTGTGTAGGGCAGACAGGGCATAATTTTCTGTCCTTAAAGTGTCTTGCACTTTACATAGGCATACTTTTCTTGTTTGTATATAATACTTTCAAATGCAGCCAAACCTGTGTTTTGTAGAAGGTCCGTTATTAGTAGGAACTCCTCAAGCAGTATACCTACTGCAAACCACACCAGACATGAATGTACTGTGGGAGGGTAACATCCTTCCAATCTTCCCAATTTCAAACAGAATCAGCATCTGCAGGCAGCCTTCTCTCATTTAGGCTCAGATTTCATTTTCCAGTTATTAATGTAATAAAAATTAGTGGAATAAAAGGTAACACAAGTAAGTTCCCCTTGGACATCACTCTGTGGTAGATTTTTGGGACTGTGTTTTCAATTTATTGCTTTCCTGAAGGAAGTAAGGAATAACTAGTCATAAATATCTTTTTATACTGGCTTGATCCAGAAGCCATTTTCATCTGATGGAGAATTCTGTATGCTTATCTCATTTAATATATTCACTCTGGGTCACAAAGACGGCTGCAGTGTGTTAGGTTTCAGTCATCTGATGGCTTAGTGGAGAGGGCCATTCACTGAGAAATGAGTTTGCATACAAGAGATCTTCCTAAAAGCTAATTTTGTGGGATGGCTATTACATTGGATGGTCTGTGATTGCACCTGTTGTAATTTAGTGTTGAGAGATCCCATGCTGTCTCAATTATCTCTAAATCCGGATACTTTGCCAAATAGCAGGAGCAGCTATTTAGTTGACAGTCCTAAACTTTCAAGGCAGCTCTCAAGATTTTAGCTGTTAGGACTCCTGTGACTTTAATAGGGATCATATTGTTTAATTTATCTTTATTGCCCATGTACTTCTATGAAAATGCACCCCTATGGATAGGACAGTAAACATAGGCAGAAGTTTCTTTATACAGTTGACTACAGTGAGAATTTTCACATTTCATTACTCTGATCAGAAGTGGCTTTGTGGGCATTAGAATAGCAAAGGAAAGGATCAGGGTGCAAAGACACAAGCCCTGTTTTGAGTGGGTTAGGTAGAGCAATGGAGTGCTGAAGCCTGGTGCTGCCTCAAAGTACAAGGAAGAATGTCAACCTCATCCTCATAATGTGCCTAGGTGTCCATATTTTCACAAATGCATATCAAAGAAGAAACAAAGTCTCACTACCAGGTTGGGTTAGATATTTTGAAGATGTCAGTTATAAAAGCTTTCTTCAGAATAAATTTAAAGAAGCAATTCAGCTCCTTTATGTAACCAGTTAGATGAAACAATAAGAACACCACCCAAAATGCAACCGTACAGCAAGGATGAAGTAGGAACAACTCTGTGGCTTAATAGGTATACTAAACATAAGGCTTGGGGTATCTGTTTGGGCACCCGTGAGAAAATTAAGGAAGCTTAGGAAGAATGCAGCAAGGAAGCATTAGATACAACTCCGGCAGCAAAACCCTGGTGGGCTCTGAGCTATGAGTTAGAAAACTGTTCTGTCTTTGCTCCTCCTGTCATCTGGCAGACAGACCTTTATAAATTCCTTGTATTTAACATAATCACCTCACAGATATGTTACTTCAACAAAATCTCCTACTATTGGAAATTAGGAATGAAGGCCCAAAATTACACAGGGAGGATGCCTGAGACATATAGAAAGTACCTTATTTCCTAGCAGAGACCTAGTATTTGGATAGGCACCTTTGGACAGGCACCTGCCCAGGATCGCATGATCCCAGGTTTGGTGACCCTTTTCTTGCCTGCCAGGGGCAGGGGGCCAGACAAGATGGCCCACTGAGGTCCCTTCTGACCCTGGAATCTATTAATCTATTTGTAACAAAGCCCTACAATAAAACACTGGGCACACTTTTGGCTTGCTGCAATTCAAGAATAGCCCCGGACTGGTTGTTTGTTTGTTTTTTGTAGTATTTTTGCACTCTGGAGTAAGCCACCAGATCAAAAAGGGGTAACAAAGCTTTGACTATCAGAGTCTGTAAGGGATATATGTCATGCTTCATTGAAGCTTTGTACTTTATTTCTATCCAGTCAGAGACTGCATGAATGACTTCTACAAAGTCAGACAAGTTTCTAAAGCAATATTTTACCTATCAACCAATACTTATAATAGTTCCTGCCCTAGGGTATTTTTCAGCTAAAACCTATTCTTCTGTTCAGCTGATCAACTGAATCAACTGATCAAGTGCCAAAAGCACTTGAAAATGCAGTCCATAGTTATCAAAAGTGGCTTTTGATGGATGGCTCCTATGGTTTTCTTAGTGCTTCGTTTGTGTAACTCACCTGAGCATAAATTTCTTTAACAGAGCCACAAGCAATGTGAGAATTTAGCAACTGCAATTTTCTTTTGGATCCCTCATTATATTTCCTTATTTTTATGAAAATAAATATAATTTGATTTTCTTCTTACAATATTACTATGAATCAACAGCAGCTTTTAAATTTGTATTGTGGAGGTGGAAGTACACAGCAACAAAGACATGCAAACAATCTGCAACAGTCTCCACACAGAAAAATAAAAATATTTATGGGAATTACTACTATTTATTAATCATATAGTGTACAACTGCAAAATTGTCACATAGATTTATCAGTGAAGGCTCACAATATACTTACCCATTATCAACTAAAGAAAACACTGATAATATTTTGTTGATAAATAACTACTCACTGTGGGAAGCAAGCAAATAGAAATTTGCTCATATAGCACCAATGGCTACTGTATAGAGAAGCATGAAAACAACCTCCCTGACCCTACACTGAAGTTAATAAAAAAATGATGTTCACTGGGTTTGGATAGACCTTCAGGCTGGATCCAGACATGCAGGCATGTACTGCTTGTGGTGCTGCAAACCTCTTTGTGGTTTCTTGAGGCATGCTGCAACCCAGCCAGCTCCCCTATTTCCACGTGTTGTTCCCTGGCTGGCTGGAGGTCGCCTGCTAAGGCACCCTGTGCCACTACTATTTGTGCCACTACTATTTGAGCTGCTGCAAATGCATACCCCTGTTCATGTGGACACAGCCTAATTGGACAAGCTACAAGGATAAGGAAAGGTGGTAAATATTAGCACAGTTCTTGCTAACCTCATCTTTTATAGGATATTTATTCTCTTTCATTTTACCTGTTGCAGAAAAAAGCTGAATTGAACATTATTTATTGATTACACACTTTCATGTTGTCAGCTCTCAGATGATAAAAAAGAAAGCAGAAATCTGTGTGTCATCATGAAATTTAGCACTCAGCATTCCAAATATTTCTTTCTTTCTCTAAAATTGAAAAAGGAAAAAAGGAAATATCTCTCTAAAAGTAATGTTAGTGTCAGAGTTAAACAATCCAGAACAAGTAGCTAGCTAAAAGGAAAGGACAGATGTAACCTTGAATTTTTTTCTGTTTGCTAATTTAGAGAAATGTACATTCTTCCTTCACTGCATGATTGAAACTGACATTATAACAAGTTGTATGGATTCCAAGAGAAAAGCATATATTCTCTTTAATGATTCAGTTATTTAATTCAGAACATGATGAAGTTCAGTTGCCCACATAAGCCAGGTTTGCCATACTCCCAAGGCCAGGGATTTTTTTTTTAAAGCGTTGTTTCCCCCCATCGTTTTAATTTAGCTTTCCAGTTTGTCTCCCCTATCCTTGGTAGTAGCCACTGCTATACTTTTCCCTTTACAGAGCTTTGACATACAGGGCTTTGAGGGCATCCCACATGGTGAGGAGAGAAAAAAAACTGATGCTGTTGAGCCTAATGAATTTTCTCAGCTTGTGAATAAGGGGAAATAAACCCTTGGCCAGATATACAAGATGAGGGGATTTATTTTAGTGACTGAAGGCATAGCTAGGGCTGCTAACTGTCTCTAAAAGTCTTATATCCCCCTACCTTCCTCTAGGAAACTTATAGTACTATATGTTATAAGGAAGTTGTACTGAAGGATGAAAAGGAAATGCTAGGAAACAAACTAGCACATTTTAGACAAAGATCAGATTTATGTATCGATGCAGAAGAAGATTTTGTTTATACCAGCAGCATGGAACAATGCTGGTGAATCAATTAAATGTCCAGAGAATTAAATGAGGCTCCCTAGCCTGTAGGTGGACTATCCATCAAGATTTGAATGAACAGCTGCTAATATTTTCCCTAGATAATATCACATAACAGCAGAAACTCTAAAGGCATTTCATTAATAGAAAAAAAATGATCATGAGCAAAACATCAGTGTTGTGAGCCTAGCAGATATTTTCTATAATACATTGCCTTTCCATTTTAATTCCCATGATTGTTAGAAACAGTGTTGTTCACCAAATTACTATTTTTACAGGCAAACACAGTCCAAAGGAACAATGGGCAAAATCTATCTATCTATCTATCTATCTATCTATCTATCTATCTATCTATCTATCTATCTATCTATCTATCTATCTATCTATCTATCTATCTATCTATCTTTGCTTCCTTTGAGCCTCATACCTGCCAAAAGATACTCCTCATAAATGTGGTATAGAATTAATGCAAAGGGAAAAGGATGTGAGGAGTAAATGTATAGAAATAAAGATGCATGAATCATCAAAGCTGGATTCAAAGCCTTATATTTTTCTAGCCTGATATGCTTTTGTAAGAGGAGATAATGTACAGCCTGTCACCTCATTTACAAAGGGAGGACTTTGGGGAGAATGATGATATGTGTTCTTAATATAGAAAGGTAGCAGCTCTACTTATGTTACAAATACATACCAACAACAGGTTAAGAGGTCCTTATTAAGATTGCAAAGTTAACCATTCAAAAATTAAACAGCACCAGAATTTTCATGGTCTGTAAGCTTCAATTCAGCCTCCTGAACTGGGGGTAAGCTTTCTTCCCAGTTCTCTGTTCCCAAGGCGGGCATCATGTACCAGAGGTAAGCTCTCTCCCTCCTCTTTCTCTCTCTCCCTCTCCCCTCCCTGTGACATTGGCAGCCACTTCTCTCCGTACTCTCTTGCTTCCCTTCATCCCTAGTTGAGACAAGTGGTGGTCTGTGGTGCAGCCAGGTCAGAAGCACACTCCTGTGGCTCTAGAAAATTAAACTCCACTGTTATCAGATAATTAAAGACTGTATCTTTAAATTTAAAAGTAATAAAGAATTAAAGACTCCATCTCAATGGTCTAAATGGGGGATGGTAGATCTAAAGCAGCCTCTATTCCTCCATATTCTTGCCTAGGCGCTGAAGGTCTTGATGTGATCTATACTGGCCAAAATGATAAAGTGCCTCTCATGCTAGTATGTTCAAACTCTGACCCCTAGGTTCAGTTCAAACTCTGATTTATAGGAAATGGCACAACTAAACTATGAATTGCTTAGGCTCAGAGTTGACACTGCTTGTATGATCAGAAACTCAGCTATCAGATAAAGGTTCTATTGAAGAGAATGATTACACTATATTGTGGCATTTGAAGCCAACAGGAGAAAGCAGGGAGTAGGCTTTGCTATTAGAAACAGCTTACTATCTTTCTATGTAAGCCACATTTCTGTATCTGTTTGACTCCCAATATTCAGAGTGCATACACAGAATGGCTTCACCAAGTTGTTTAGTGTCTATGCACCTCCCCTTCAAGCTAGTGATGAAGACAAGAACATTTTCTACCAACCACTTGAAGAGATTGAAAAAACTTAAGAAATGATACCATTATAATACTTGGTGACATCAATGCAAGAGTTGGATGTAGTTTTAAGAACTGCCCTGGTATTCTGGACAAACATGGAATTAGTAATATGAATGAAAATGGCCAGCAAATGTTAGAACTTTGTACAAATCAAAATCTGTGTGTTATCAACACCTACTTTGTTGGGAAAATCACAAGAAAAGCATCATGGAAACATTCAAGATCAGTGCACTGGTACCAATTAGATCTAGTATTGCCAGGCTTAACCACCTGAAAGAAATTCTGCATATGAGATCTTATTACAGTGCTGCCTGTAACACTGATCATGCCTTAGTTTGCTTCTGAGTCAGGATCAGTGCCAAAAGATCCCCATAGCAAAACTACCAGTCATTGTCAAATAGACATCAGCCAAACTAAAGACATAGAAAAATGCAGACTCTTCAATGAAGGAGTTGTGAAAGCAAGGTTACCTAACAACTCAGCCACTGAGGCTTTAGAAAACTTAAAAACTAACATGTTCAATGCTTCTGTAACAGCATTTGGCAAAACATGCAAGAAAAATGCAGACTGCCTTGAAGAGCACTCTGAGACCCTTTTACCACTGATTGAGAACAAAAGAAGAGCACTAACCAACTCCCAACATGATAACCCTGAAAAATCTAATAAAGGCTTGAAGAGGAATGCAAAAGGAGGCTAAGAAATGTGCCCAAGATTTTTGGCTGAAACTCTGTGATGATTTTCAGAACGCAGATGACACAGGTGATAGTCATGGAATATACGAAGGCATCAAATGAGCAATTGGTCCAGTCAAGAAGAAAACTGCTCTACCGAAAAAAGTCAATGGAAATGTCATTACTGATAAACAAAAACAACTCAGGCATTAGATTGAACACTATGGAATTCTATACTCCAATGAGACTGAAATCAAACATGAAGAACTCAAAGGATTACCACAGTTCCAAGTTATGACGGATTTGGACAATGAGCCTATATTACAAGATTTGCAGAAAGCAATTAAATCAGTTCCTGGGAACCAGGCATCTGGCAACAACTGTTTGCCTGATGAAACCTACAAATGTGCCAACAACAAATTAGTTTGAAAGCTTCATGAACTTATACTGTTCTATTGGAAAGAGGAAGTGGTACTGCAAGATTTCAAAGATGTTTGGTTTGTACTATTATACAAAAACACAGGGGATAGAAGCAACTGTGACAACTACAGAGGTATCTCCCCATTGAACATTGGAAAAATTGTTGGAACCATTGCAGGAAGAATAGCAAATATGGCAGACAACTAGCTTGGCTTAGCAGAGAGCTCTTCAGTGAGCTTAAACACAAAAAAAGGAAGCTTACAAGAAGTAGAAGCTTGGATAGATGAATAGGGAGGTGTATAAAAATATTGCTCAGGCATGCAGGGATGAAATCAGGAAGGCCAAAGCACAATTGGAGTTGCAGCTAGCAAGGGGCATGACGGTGCTAAGAAAGGTTTCTACAAATATGTTAGCAACAAGAGGAAGGTCAGGGGAAGTGTGGGTCCCTTTGTGAATGGGTCAGGCACCCTAGTGACAGATGATGAGGAAAAGGCTGAAGTACTCAATGTCTTGTTTACCTTGGTCTTCACAGGCAAGGTCAGCTCCTAGACTACTGCACCAAGCAGCACAGTTTGGGGAGAAGGTGAGCACCCCTCAGTAGTGAAAGAACAGGTTAGGGACTATTTAGAAAAGCTGGATATGTACAAGTCCATGGGGCTGGATGCTATGCATCCAAGGGTGCTGAGGGAGTTGACTGATGTGACTGCAGAGCCGCTGGCCATTATCTCTCAAAATACCTGGTGATCGGGGGAGGCCCCAGACAATTGGAAAAGGGCTCATATTTAAGAAAGGGACGAAGGAAGATTTACAGACCTACAGACTGGTCAGCCTCACCTCAGTCCCTGGAAATATCATGGAGCAAGTCCTCAAAGAATCCATTTCTAAGCACTTGGAGGAGAAGACAGCGATCAGAAACAGTCTTCATGGATTCATCAAAGGCAAGTCATGCCTGACCAACCTGATTGCATTCTATGACGAGATGACTGACTGGCTCTGTGGATTCAGGGAAAGCAGTGGATATGATATACCTTGACTTTAGCAAGGCTTTTGATACAGTCACCCACAGCATTCTTGCAAGAAAGTTAGGGAAGTATGGGTTGGATGAATGGACTGTAAGGTGGAGAGAAAACTGGCTGGATTGTCAGGCTCAACAGGTAGTGATCAATGTCTTGATGTCTAGTTGGCAGCCAGAATCAAGCGGAGTGCTCCAGGGGTCGGTCCTAGGGCTGGTTTTGTTCAATATCTTCATTAATGATCTGAAAGAAGGGATGGAGTGCACCCTTAGTAAGTTTGCGGATGACACCAAGCTGGAGGGAGTACTAGATATGCTGGAGGGTAGGGTTAGGATTCAGAGTGACCTAGACAAATTGGAGGATTGGGCCAAAAAAAATCACATGAGGTTTAACCAGGACAAGTGCAGTCCTGTACTTAGGATGGAAGAAATCAATGCACTGCTACAGGCTTGCATCCAACTGGCTAAGCAGCAGCTCTATAGAAAAGGACTTGGGAGTTCCAGTGGACAATAAGATGGATATGAGTCAACAGTGTGCCCTTGTTCCCAAAAAGGCTAAGAGCATACTGGGCAGCATTAATAGGACCATTCTTAGCAGTTCAAGGGAAGCAATTATTTCCCTCTATTCAGCACTGCTGAGGCCACATCTGGAGTACAGTGTTCAGTTTTGGGCCCCCCACTATAGAAAGGAGGTGGACAAGTTGTAGAGAATCCAGCAGAGGACAATGAAAATGGTTCAGGGGCTGGGGCACATGATTTCTGAGGAGACCCTGAGGGTACTGGGCTTATTTAGCCTGTAGAGGAGACTGAGGGGGGATTTGATAGTAGCTTTCAACTACCTGAAGGGGGGTTCTAAAGAGGATGGAGCTGAACTGTTCTTAGTGGTGGCAGATGACCAAACAAGGAGCAATGATCTCAAGTTGCAGCAAGGGAAGTTTAAGTTGGATATTATGAAAAACTTTCTTACTAGCCGTGTGGTGAAGCACTGGAACAGGTTACCTAGAGTGATGGTGGATTCTCTATCCTTGGAGGTTTTTAAGCTTCTGTCTCCCACTTCCCAGGAGAGTGTCCTAATCACAAATTCTATGTGACTTGCTCAGTACAGGGACTGTGTGGTAGAGGCCTAGGAGAGCATCCAGTTTCCCATGCACCTGTCCTTTCTCTTCCTGCAAACCCTCGCCTCACTCATTCATTGCATACCTTCTCTTTGCTATAGGCAATGAAGTAGGGGTCCTACAGGCAATAATCTCCTTTAATTACACTACTATGTCATCCCAATTCATCCCCAAAGTAGGTCTTTCCTGTGTTGAATGAGGCATGGGCTTGTGGAAAACATAGTATGTGAATAAGTAAGTAAAGATTATATCATGTATAAGAGAGGCACATTAAGCTTGGCTGGGAGCCTTATGTCTCTCCTTTTTTTTTTCTACACTGCTTTGTGCATGTCCTTTTACAGCATCTGATGAAAGGTGCGTCAGCCCAGAAAAGCTTGTGCGCTCTCGCTCTCTCTCTCTATATATATAGAAACTGCTGTGTTTAGATTTAAGATGCAAATTTACTCAGCCTTATGTCTTACATTTCCTAACTTTTGAATGCTTGACCTTGCAGCAGCACACCATTCCAAACTTGCCATGCCAAACAGCTGCTTTCTCAGAAATACCATGCTACTCTGTATGTACTGCCTCACTGGCTGGAAGCAGTGTAGCTGTGCCATCAGGGTTAGGCTTATTGGAGCTGTCATTCAGGGGGCCAAAGGCCAGCTGGCTTGCCCTGGTGCAGCCCAGTGTGTTTGTGGACACTGCTTTTGGGTTTTGGGGCCTAAATTTTCTCACTGTATAGTTTTTCTTGTGTCATTTTCTAGGTTTTAAATTAAAAAGTAAGTAAAAATCATACAGCATTATGCTGACAACCATGTGGCTCAGTAGCAGGGTACATACTTACAGATCTTCTGCCCAGATCTCTGTCATTTAATCTTATAGAATAAGTCATAGCAGTAGAAGACTAGAAGACATGAGGAACACTTGCCAGTGGTTTTTGTAGATATCTGCTGATACAAGAAGAATGATGAGATTGGGTTCTGTTACAGACTCTGGGACTCAGAGCATGCTCCTCTCTAATTTCCTTGCCCAACCACTCCCACCAATCTCAGCATCTAGTCCCAGTTTCCACATAGGCACATGCTCCCCCAAGATTGGCTGTTCCCGCTCGCCACCCTCCACTTCTGTTGACACAGTTGCCAGCGGCTGCGGGTGGTTCCTGCTCACCCGCTCAACAAAGCCCTGGCTGGGATGATCTAGTTGGGGCTGGTCCTGCTTTGAGCAGAGGGTTGGACTCAATGACCTCCTGAGGTCCCTCCCAAACCTAATTTTCTATGATTCTATGATATTTTTGACCAAGTAAATGCAAGAGAAGTGTAGAGAAAAACAAATAACACTGTACATCATGTTCATCAATCTGATAAAGGCCTTCAATACAGTCAAAAGCCTTTCTACTGTTCTAAGGAAACTGGGTTGTCCCCCCAAATTGCTGAACATCACTCACTATAGCATATGAAAAAAAGAATCAAATGTATTTTTGGCATCAACAATGGGTGAAAGAGGGGTGCAACTTAGCCCCCATGCTTTTTAGCATCTACTTTTCATTCCTGCTTCTTCATTCATTCAAGAACAGCAATGATGCCATTTATCTTTGAACCAGACTAGATGGAGACTTGTTCAACATTGCAAGGTTTAGCATGGAATCCAAGGGGAAAGAAATGGTTCTGAGAGATTTCCTGTTTGCAGATGACATGGCCTTGGTTGTCCACAGTGAAACTTCTCTGCAAAATCTCTTGGAGAGATTTTCTGAGTTTTTCAAGAGCTTCGGGATGGCAATTAATCTCAATAAGACTGTGATCATGTACCAAGCGGTGGAAGAACCAATACCTGACATAAATCTCTTGTTGGTGTTGACAGTTTTTGCTACTTGGGTTCTACAATCAGCAGGAATCTTGACCTTCAAACTGAACTGACCAACAGAATCGGAAAAGCAGATAAGAATTTTGGGCTATTACAGAAACATACATGGAATAACTGGAAACGATCATGCAAATCTATGAGGATTGTATGCTGTCATCCCTAGTTTATGATTCATAAATGTGGACTACATATGCTTGGCACATCAAGAGACTGAACAGCTTCCACATGAGATGTCTGCATAAGATCCTGAAAATAAAGTGGGAAGACAGACTACCAAGCACAGAGGTACTGGAGCATACAGGACTAACACACTTAGAAACTACTTCCAGGAAGAGGAGGTTGTGATGGATTAGTTGTGTCAGGAGAATGGGAAGAGACTGTATCCCCAAGAATATTGTGTATAGCAAGATTCAAGGTGGCTCTAGAAAGCAGGGTCACCCTCTATGGCAGTACCATAATGTGTGCAAAAATGATATGAAGTTGCTCAACATCAATGTAGAAAGCTGGGAGGAGGGCTCAGAATCCTGTCTGATCTAGAGGGTACACCTGGCACTGGGTGCAGGTCAGTATGACGTGGCTTTGATCCAGAGGATGAAGCAAAGTGAGAAAAAAGAAATCAGCATGCTGTAAACTTGGACTCCAACTCAGACAACATATGGATCTGTGAAATTTATAACAAGCTGTGTCACTCTCAAATTCAGTTTATCAGCCACAAATGGATTCATCAGGCATCTGATTAGACTTCTTATGTGTACACCATGATCCAGAGGATTGACAGTTGCCTACTATCATAGTGCTGAATTAAGGTTGCTCAGGTAATTTTAATTCTAGAATCTTGTAATTTTTTAGTAGTTTACTTTGCAACCTTAATGGTGTGTGTGTGTGTGTGTGTGTGTGTGTGTGTGTGTGTGTGTGTGTGTGTAATTCCTAGCATGCATAAGAGTGATATTGTAGCCCACAGAAGTCCAGTGCTGCAATTGCAGGGAAAACCCTGATCAGTCCCATGCTAGATCATGTCCAATGTTGATAGACTCTTTAGAAAATTTGATTGCTATAATCTAAGAAATCTCTTCTGAGCACATGAAAACTGTAATTTTTCAAAGGCTTAAAGCTTCATCAAATTTGAGAAAATTTTCCAAGAAGGGTGAAAGGCAAATCCCTGACAAGTTTCACTCACCTTCCATATTTTGGAAGTAATTAGACAAAGAGTTTTCTGCTGTATAAATGCTTGAGGTAATTTAAACAATATGCTCTGATTTATGAAGAGTTTCTGGATGTAGGTAAAAGAACATTTTCTTTTTATTTCATTTCCTTACTTGAATAGTTTGCCAGTTTTCATTCAAGGTAGCTGCCATCAGATACTCTTGAGTGGAGACAAAGACTGATGACTGTTTCAGAAGGAGGATAAACTCTGACCATGGGATAGGAACATCACAAGTAGGAACCGCTGTACAAAGCCAAAAGCTTATTAAATAATACAACACAATAGATTTGGTCACAACTGTAAAGAGCAGTGTGTAATGCCAATAATTTTATTGAATCTATAAATTGAGAAACATCATAGATTTTATTCTGATACGAGGTGGCCATCTATAGAGGACAGTAGGAGAAAGAGGCCTTTATATACAATTTCTCATAAAAATGCTCAAGAAAGAAGGAGCCAAATGACTTGAAGTGTACATGGCATGTATTTTTGTCCTGGTCCATCACTTCATCTAATAAATTGAAAATGCATCACTTGATTGTGCAGAGTAGGGATTAGGATCCTTTCTAAATTTTGTTTTTCCTCACATTCTCATTTTAATGGAAGCTGTTATACTCCTACTTCTGGGGGAGAACTTCTTTTGAAAGAACTATAGTCCTTTTCTTTCCTACTGCCTGACGCTACCATGCCTTGCTTCAGATACTTCATTTTCTATGGGCAGGTAATGGTCTTGATGGATCAGTTAGATCCCCTTTAGAAGTTAATTTAATTGTGGAATGGGATCTGAAGAGAGGGATTTTATCCTGGATTCTAAGAATCATGTTTCCTGCTATGTCAGACATTCAAGGCCTGGCATGGCAGGATGTGTGATTTTCAGGATCTGGGATAAAACCCCTCATATAGATTCTGTGTCTGCCAGAATTCACAAATCCTAGGTTCCCTGTGCACCCAGACATTTCAATTGGTTTGTGACCAGCGCAATATTGTGGAGCCTGTATCTGATGTACTGTCCCCACATGACAGCATATTTAAAGGACACAGAGACAGACCAGCACCAAGGAGCAGCTCCTGAGTCCAGACTCCCCTTGTACATACCACAATTTCAAATTAACTCTGATATAAACCTGCCACAAAGATATTCCACCTTTAATGGGTAACATCTCTATGAATGGTTTGCCATTTTTACTGCATGCTAAATTCCTTGAATGTATGGCATGTTGCTATTTATCCCAAAGTGAACACATTAATCATGTAGGCTGCTGACAGATGTGAAAAAACCCAGCACTTTACCGGAAGAGGAAGTGCATTAGTTCAAGCCAGCTCCCTAATGTACTTCAGCAGGGATTTTTGACTTTTTTATCTAATAGCTGATTCCAGTGCTGAGCTTCACGTAAAGCGCTAGGGTTTTTTTGACATCTTTAAGCAGTCATAACATCTGGAAGGGGCCTTACATTCAGACACAGCCCCTTTACATTTTGATATTTCAAAGGCTCCATTTTGGTATGTCCTTCTTCTCAACCTTTTCAGGCTAACCTTGGATTCTGTTTTTCAGCATCATGATATGATATCTTCCTTGAATTTCTCAAATGTATTTAACAAACTTGCAGTGGGACTGTGCTCTTGTTCCCCTGCTTTAACTGTAGCTGGTTAAGTTGTTCTTGCTCTTTGGGGGCAATGCGTTTTGTAGTTGTGACAGAATTATTGTACAGTTTTAGGAATAGGTTTGACAAGCATTTGTATGGGATGGTTTGGACAGGGATGATCCTGCCTTGAAGAGGGGATTGGAGTTCGTCACCCTTTGAGGTACTTTCCAGCCCAACTTCTCTATGATTCACTTTTTATGATTCTATGATTCACTTTCAGCTGTCAGCTTGTCATAAGGCTACTATGATACTTTTGACTGACTTGTTTTTCTGATGCTAAATTTATGATGTTTCATAATTTTATGAAGTCCAGTTTAAACAAAAGAGAAATAATTTTGCTCAGTTCTAAATATTTAAGTAAGGATCTTTCTTTATTATTTTCCTTTGACAGTGTTCTTTAAATGTGAACAATGTGGAAGGTTATACTGACATTGGATTTACAAATTCTCCAAATTATTTTGCTAGTGCACCTTTTTATCTTCTATGATATAGGATATGAGATCCCTGCTAGTTAAGATCGACACAGTGAATTAGTTAACACTTGTGTTCTTTCAAGGTCAGATTTTTGCAATCCTGTCTTTATGGGGTCTCCATGATCATGTTATTTTTAAAATGCTGCTTATACAAAGTGACAGTTCTAAAATCTTAGTGGCAATAGGTTGTCTTAACACATTAAAGCTGCTTTAAAATCTGTACCTTAGCTTCCTGTAAAATCTCACCTTGAATTTCAAGGCCTTTTAATGACATGTGGCTGTTAGTAGTTATTCTCCAAATATCTGACTGGATTTGTCCCCATGTCACCCTGATGAATCTTCAGTGTATTTTGAATGTGACTTTGAAAAAACAAATGCTCTCCAGTTGTGGAATAAGTTTCTTAGCAAGGCCTGGAGAATTGTCACACTTAAGAGGAAACTTAAAAATTATGTTTGCTGTTAATTTGGGACAAGTGATCTAGTTCAGATAAAATAACCATTCCAAACATATGCCAAGAACATAATTTGATTTTTATACTTTTTTTTTTTTTTAAATAATGAATAATCTAATATGGCCTTTATAATTGTTCTTGAGATATGATCATGACAGACTCAAAATATCCTGAAAGATGCCATTTTTGCTTTTTTTCTCCCCAAGTCCAAAGACATTTCTGCAGCTTTGCCCCATAAGATTTTTAATCCAATGTTGTGAAACCATAAGGTTCAGCGTATTTCAGTAAAATTTGAACAAGAATTGCTTGAGCAAAAGAACCGTGAAGCCTCCTGAGGTTAAGCTGTCACTACTTTTACTGTAAGCATTTAAACTATCAGTAGCATATAGTGCCTTAAAATTATAAGAAAAAGAGGTGTTTAAATTTGACAGTTATATTCTACTCCAAGCTTTGGTGCTGCTAAAGACTAGGGCTGTGAAGTTTTGGTACCCGATTTGATTCTGAGGAGATTTGGCCCAATTTGGGGACTGAATCTCCGAATCCGAATCAAATCAGAAGACCAAATAAAAGCTCTGAATTGATTCAAAGCATCCAAATTGATTAGGAAAAGCTTTGGAAAAGATTCAGCCACTTCAGAGATTCAGCCATAGACTAACCAGGCAGCTGACACAGCTGCCTCCAGCTAGTAAGTCTGTTGGGGAGGGAAGAGGGATGAGGGAAAGGGCATGTAGGAGGGAGGGATTGGGACTGGAGCTGGGACCAGGACAAGCTGCTCAGCCAGGGCAGGGGGCACATTACACAGGAATGTGGATGGGAGGGGGACACGGTATGTGGGCACGGCAGTGTTGGGAGTGGGGGCTCTGCCCTGCTGCCGCTTGCCCAGCTGGGACAGAGGGGGGCATGATATGAGTGTGGCTCACTCCAGGCAGAAGGAGGCAAGCAGCAGCAGGGCAGAACCCCCGCTCCCAGCACTGATGTGGACACGGTAATGCTGGGAGCAGGGGCTATGCCCTGTTGCTGCCCAGAGCAAGCCACGCCTGCATCACCCTCTGCCCCGCACCAGCTGGGCAAGCAGCAGCAGGGCATAGCCCCACTCCAAAGACTACCGTGCCTGAGTCCTGCAACTGTCTTTGCCGGCTGGCAAGTGGCAGCAGTGCCTGCCACTCTGCACTGGCTGGCAAGCAGCGATAGGGCAGAGTCCCTGCTCCCAGCACTGATCTGGGTGCAGCAGTACTGGGAGCAGGGGCTACGCCCTGCTGATGCCTGGAGTGAGCTGTGCCTGCATTGTGCCACCCCCGCTGCACTGGCTGGCGTGAGCAGGGGATGGGGCCAGGTAGGGCAGCCATGGGGGCTTCTCTCATGGCTCCTCCCACCAGAGCAGAAGCAGGCACAGCCAGAGGAGCTGCTGGAGAAGCCCCCGTGGCTGCCCTACCCAGCCCCAGCCTCCCAGAACTTAAAAAAAAAAAAAAAAGCCCTGCACTCACCAGGTCTGTCAGTGGTGATCAGGGCCTCTGTGGGCTTGTGGCAGAACTCCCCTGTGCAGCGCAGGGCAGCAGAGGGCAGCAGGGATTGCCCCCGCCTGACACAAGCACAGAAGCTGTTGCATTGAATGGGTGCAGCATGGCTTGGCAGGGCACCACACACTGCCTGGGAGCTGGGATGGCTCCATGTGTCAGCTGGAGCCTGGCGCCACTCAGCCCCAGTGGCCTCAGCTCCCAGACAGCAAGCAGTGCCCTGCTGAGCCACGCTGCACCTGGGCCATGGGGCAGCTGCCGCATGGGTGCCAGGCAGGGGGGCGATCTCTGCTGCCTCCTACTGCCCTGTGCTGCACAGGGGGCCTCTGCCATGAGCCCTCAGAGGCCCTGATCCCTGCTATTGCAGCCTGTGAGTGCAGGCTTTATTATATTTTTAAGGGACAAGAGGCTGGGGCCGGGTAGGGGATGGGGCCGGCCAGTGCAGCCATGGGGGCTTCTCCCATGGCTCTCCCCGCCCAGCAGGCACAACTGGAGGAGCCACGGGAGTACCTGCCGCCACCCAGCTGTGCCTGCCTCTCCCTGTCCGATTCGAATCTCTGAATCAGCACCGAATCAGCGCTGAATCTCTGATTCTGATTCTGATTCAGTTGAATCGAATGGGGACAGTGATTTGAATCACTGAATTGAATCACTGTCCTCTGAATTGGCCAAATCCAAATTGAATACTTCCCTATTTGCACAGGCCTACTAAAGACTGACTTGCCCCCTGGAATTAATTAGAGCAGTCTCAGCACCATCCTAACTTCTTGCCAGTTGGGAAAGGCTCTGTGTCACAGATTGTCACTCAAGGTCCTTCAGTGGCTTGGTCATTGCAGGTTCACAGCTGAGAATCTAGTCCATAAAGAATAATCTGAAGTAAGTAAAAAGATGAAATCGTAGGAGAAGTAATCCCATGCCTTGTGCAAATTTAGTGGAAATTTACTTCCTTTAAAAGATGAATGAATGAGCAACTGAATAATCATATGGTGCCCCAGCCTTTTGAAAATTCCCTTTTGTGTGGGAGCTTGGTATGCTGTAACTTCAATTAGCCAAGTCTAAGCATTTAGTAACATATACACATTCTTTACTTTAGACTATTTAACGTTACTGTTAGGAAGCACTTTATTGCTAGGATGCTTTCTATTCAATTTCGCAATTCAGTGACAGGATTAAATACCTATTCAGGAATTCATAACTTACTGTGGCATTCCTTAGGGCAAGGCAGGCCAAACTGGATCATTACACCTTGTAATTTTCTCTCACTGAGTATGTTTGCCATTTCCTCTCTTAGAGTTCCTGCTGAGAAGACATACTGTAACAGTAGCTTAGGATCCCTGACTCTGGATCTAATCACACAATGGTTATAATTTGTAGTTTTATCTAGGACTAAAAATGCAAAAGTTGACAGTGTAATTAGGATTTTGGTGTCTCTTTGCAACCTCCTACCAGCCTCCAGATAAATTATTTGGAACAAATGATGGGAGCAGAGACATCTCTTAAATAACAAGAACATTGCTATCACTCAAAAGGTAACAGAAATGGATTAGAAAGGCTTCTTCAGATACCAGCTTCTCTGTAATGAGGAGCCCCAGTACAACAGCACGACACAGGTAAAGCAGCAGTTTGATGTACCAGGTAGACCCATGGCTACCTATTGGAATAGACCCAGTTAACAAGGCATTCTCATTTGAGAGGAAAATCAAGGACTTGCAATAGAAGAAAGATAAGTGTTTACAAAGGGGCTGGATCTAGGAAACAGAAACTGTGTAAAATGACGTTGACATTTTGATTCTGGATGCACTTTTAACCCACCATTGGGTGTATATTTCATTTTTCATTTGTCACCTTTTCATATTCTGCCACAGCCTACATTATATTTCCTAATTTGCTAAATAACCAACAGAATTTAATTTCAGGGGCAAAAATGCTGGTCATAAGAGGTGCTCTGACTCTTGGTTACTAGTATTTTATGTATCTAAGCTTTTTAACTATATTTTTCACATTGTAGATTCGTTATTATAGCTCTAAATACATTTGAGATTTGCTGAATCTCAGAAATCTCTTCCTCTTTAACTTCCCTCACTCACACTGTGCTATCAAATTCTTAGTCTGGTACCTACCAGACTACAGCTGTTGAAGTATACAATGTTGTTTGAATCTTCGGATCGCTATGTTAAGACTTTAGTAATTTATCCTACAGGTCACTTTCAAAAAAGTAGGACGCTTGTTCCTGTAAGGTTACACTGCTATTTTCAACTATATTCCCTTCATGAGATGGTATTTATATCACTCTGATATTTTCTGAAGACTGGTTGGTTATTTGACATTTACTCTCCCTGGTGCTGTCCCTTTTTATATAGCATTCCCAAGAAAGCTTTTTCTTTTTGTAGCCCTGGCTCCATTTTTTCATGATGTCATAGGTGACGCTGGCCTGATTTTTTCTTTCAGCTCTTTGAACTTACGTTTTGTTCCCATATTCTGAGGTCTTTCTACTTATGTCCTCGGGGTTTCTTTTTTTTATCCGTTAAAAAAAATAATTTAGACCTGAGGGATGGGGAAAAATCTCTTTCTATGTTCTCAAGATACTGTGTCCAATTTTCAGGCAAAATGCACCTCTCAACACTAGGAGGACTAGAGAGCAAGGGCTGACTTTTTTCTACAGGTTTCCAGGTGCCTTGTACAGTTGGCTCTAGATCGCTTCTGAAGAGCCTTTGTGTCAGAGCTATGTCACTCTCCCAAACCATTTACAATTTCACACATTCTCATTAATATAACAAAATGCTTGACAAAATCTTGATTTACTGGATGTTCACATTCTTTAATGAAGAAAATGGCATGTCTGTGGAAACAAAGGGACTGAGATCTCTGGGCAGGCTCAGGTATCATGCAGGGAGGAGCTGTTGTAGTCCTTCCTCCTCCCACACATCTTGACTTACCCTTAATGCACCAGAATGTGGACTTACAGTACTCTAATGCTCCTGGTCTTGGGTCTATCCTAAGTAGAGACTGCAGAAATGTGTTAGACTGTGGAGTGCTTTTCTGCCACAAAACAATGTAAATTGAGGGATAATGTGAAATGTATCTTGTTTTACCTGCAGTCTCAGGAAAACTTGAAAGACCATATTTAACATGCACCCAGTTTTTAAATGCAAGTTGAGATTCTGATATAATTACACATTTTACTTTGTTGTGACTCCTTTAACTGTGACTGCATTGCTCCTGAATTACATTGATATACGTGAGATGGGACTCAAGCTCACAGTATTTTCTACAAGCAGTTGAACTGATTGAGTGCATCTACATATGCCATTAAAGTGACATGATAAACTCCAGTGCAATTTGCGCTGGAGTTAGCTGCTCCCAGGCACAGCGTCTGCATGTACACCCAGGACTTCAACAGTTTGAGCCAGGGCCAAGCAGCCCCGGGCTGGCAGGGGGCTCTGGGTGGCATTGTAGGGCTAGAGTGCTATAGTGTGGGGCTAAGTGGCAGGCAGCCTCTGCACTTTAGCATCCTCGTGCCCCAGCCAGCCCTTTTCATGGTCTACACGTGTATTTCAGTGCACGTAAGTACTCCGTCATAGGATAGTACTCTCAAGGACTATTTTATGGCAGAGTTAATTAATTTACTGCACCCTACTAATATAGTTTTATCTTTAACCTTTGTCCCTTTAGAGGGTAAAACCTTATATTATGATGCCAGTCAAAGAAGCTACAAAACCATACTAAAGGAGAAGTTGGGACTTCTCTTTCAGTGTCTCCCTTTATTTTACTTTTCATAAAGAGTGCGTACATGTCCATTAACACTCACACACACTCATCTACAGAAACCATCCATACAAAAAGAAGATGCATCTCAAGGTATATTTTTGGAATTATTTGCTAAATGTACATTACACTTCATTCTTACCTTCCCAGCACCCTATCCAAAGCAATCATAAAAACAAGAAGAAAGAAACCTATCAAAATCCCGAAGTCCTAAGTAATATTTCCATGCCAGAAGATGAGATCAGGGGCATTTTTGAAACACTACTCTTCTAATTCAGAGACTACACAATACTCTAAATAAAACATTTAATGAAATTCCCAAGAAATGTTTCCACCCTCATCTTCCTGAGGTCCAGATTTACAGTCCTGGTTCCTTCAGGAGGTCCATGACTTATGAACACCCAGAGAATATTATTATGCAGGCTGCCTATCCATTCTCTTCTTATTCAAATGTGAAAATAAAAACAAACAAAAGCTGGTGATGGAAGGGAATGAAAGGAAGAATAGTGTGAGAAACTAACAGGCTAAAGGAAATAAGAAAGACTGAAACAAATACATCGGGGGAAATAAATGCTAGAGGGGAAATAAAACCATAAATGAGGAGGGAAAGGAAATCAATGGCTCTAAAATGGCTGAAGTAGTGAACTGCTTTTAAAAATCTATCTTTAACAAGAAAATATAAAAAGAATACAAGGACATTTAAAAAGGAGTGAAAGGTTCCACCAGCATAGTAGAAAGCATAAAGAATGTAAAATGATGCTTTGATAAATGGCATATCTAAATGAATGAACAAGTTATAGCAGAGGAAATAAAAGGTCAAAATTATGGATGGGAAATTACGAGATTCAATTTGGATATATGCAAACTGATGCTGCATATGTAAAGAAAAATAATTCAAAACTCAGATAGTGTTAGGAAGTCAGTCAGGGCTAAAATGTGTCTTTGTCTAACAGGGTTGTATAGGGCATCTTTACACATATTCAGGGATGGAGGGGGGCACTTTAATTAGAACAGCTTTCATTTGACATGCTTTAAAGTGCCCCCACTGCCACGTTGATGTGCAGGGATGCTATATACACATGACGCGGAGGTTGCTGAAGTGTGCTACTTAGCATGACTCTATTAATCAAGTCTGTTCTGACACATGCTATACATGTCCGGAATGTGTATAGGTGCCCAAAGAAGGGGAATACAAATTATATAGTATTTCACCTTCAGTGAATATATTTACATTAGCATCAACTTACTATGATGGATTGGTGAATTAAGTCCAGATTTTTGAAGAATCAATATGGTGATATTAATTTGTCTAATTTCTGTTCATTTGTGTCCATAATTTTAAGAGGCCAGCTCTTGGTTGCTTTCTTTGTTCCAAACACTTTCCTTTTCACATGGAAAAATCAGTAGATCTCCCTTTATAGCTGAAACCAGGCTTTCTTTGGATTGTAGTATGTCACTA
Source organism: Alligator mississippiensis (assembly GCF_030867095.1). NCBI lineage: Eukaryota > Metazoa > Chordata > Crocodylia > Alligatoridae > Alligator > Alligator mississippiensis. The sequence goes on from NC_081824.1 coordinate 126,059,957, forward strand.
AAGACAGGTCTATACTGCACAAAGCAGAACCTTCCTGAGACATTAGCTCCCAAAGGAGAAGTAGCATAGCTCCAATGATGTGTTGCTGTGCTCATGCCAAAAAAAGCTCTATTTATAATCGCTGAGAGAGATTTTATTGGCACAGTGCTGCATTAGTGCAGCTACATTGTTTCCAGTTTGAGAGTTGTGTCTGCAGAGCAGGCGCTGCCTATCTCAGAATGCAGTATTGTGTTTCCACACGGCACTACCTTGGCCATATAGATATGGCCTAAACCTCTGACCTGGACCTGGAAGACTGAGTTGGCAGTGGTGCTTCCCTCAAAATACCCCATCAAAATACCAGGGCAAAAGGAACCTTAAGAAACTTTGATAAATCATTAACTTGTGCTTCTGACCTTCAAAGAACTGGGTGTCATGCGGGCAAGATTTACTAGTACATTTATTCACTTTGCCTCATTCTAGTGACGAAAGATGAAGATGGATTTGCACTGACTTGGTGTTACCAGTGCAGTGTGAAGCTCCAGAACACACTAGCAAATTTTGCCCATAAATGTTCTTCTATTTGGAATGAAATATTTTTGTGGAATCTATGTGAATAAACTGCAGAGTAAGAGGTCAAGGTAAAAAAGTAAAAACTGCAGTTTTGCATAGCTCTGCTTCTGAACCCGTATTTTAAATGTGCCCATGCCTGGCTTGCTTATTGTGCCTCTCAAAGGGGAACCAACAGTGTTGCTAGTTCTTGTGATTTTATTATAACTCTTACAGTATCTGGCACTTTTCTTAAAGTGGTATAAAGGGTATAAAAATGAATTTCTACCTTTAACAATTATGAAGGTAATCCTGAAAACAGGAAGTGTGAGCCCATAATGGCTCAGAAACCAAGAGACAAATAACCCCCCCCCCCCCCAGAAATTATTAGATTTTGAAACAGAATGATTTTGAAGCCAATCTCATGATTTTATGATGCCTGACTCATGACCTTTGAACATTTGGGATTGGCCACACTGCAGAAGTCTCACACATTTTATCTGAGTAAGACCCATGGATTTACTCAACGTCCGATTCTTTGTCAATAGCTTTTAACACTGTAGCATAAAATATATGCAGCCACTGAAGATCAAAATACAGGAACCGTAAGTTGTCTAGAAAGTTACCATCAAAAATACCTTTACTCACCTGAGTTTCAAAGTGGCCCATATTCCCTTATACATCTTTGTTTTTGTCCTGTGGGAACAAGCAAGTATACTTTCTATAAATGAGAAATAGAAAACCTCTTCAGAACTGTTAAGAGACAATGAAGGTTTGGTATTCGGCACTAGTGGGGCCACATCTGGAGTGCTGTGTCCAGTTTTCGGCCTCCCACTATAGAAAGGATGTGGACAAATTGGAAGCAAGTCCAGCAGAAGGCAACAAAAGTGGTTCCGGGGCTAGGGCACATGACTTCTGTGGACAGGTTGAGGGAACTGGGCTTATTTAGTCTGCAGAAGAGAAGACTGGGAGGGGATTTAACAGCAGCCTTCAACTACCTGGAGTGGGATTCAAAAGGGGATGGAGCTGGACTGTTCTCAGTGGTGGCAGATGACAGAACAAGGAGCAACGGTCTCAAGTTGCAGCAAGGGGAGTTTAAGTTGGATATCAAGCAAAACATTTTTACTGGAAGGGTAGTAAAGCACTGGAACAGGTTACCCAGAGAGCTTGTAGGCTCTCCATCTTTGTAGGTTTTGGAGGCCCATCTTGAGAAAACCCTGGCTGGAATGATCAAGTTGGGGATGGTCCTGCTTTGAGCAGATGGTTAGACTCTAGATAACTTCCAGCGATCCCTACCAGCATGAATTTTCTGTGATTCTATGAGGGTTACTATACTGCCTTTTGAGATTTTGGTGAAGAAGCTCTGGTAGAGAAGGCAGCAGCAGTTTCAATTTCCATTATTGTTAAATGGGCTCATTGGCTTTAAATGAGCTTATTATTTCACTACAACAACAAAAAATGGGTCTGATTAATTAGACTCTGGGATTTCATACAAAAGAAAAGATTTACAAACAAATCTGTCCATTTGCTTCATGCACTTATTTTTATTTCTATTTTTTTAAGGATATGAATAGCTTCCACAAAAGACACTGCCAAGTTAACTTTGGTGTATGCTTTTCTGGGGATCTCCTGACCACAGCATTTAAAAAGGTTTTATTATAAAAATTCCCTTTAGACTCTACCATGTAAAACCCTTCCTTCTCTACTCACCCACCCTATGCACAAAATAACCCCTGCCATTTCTGTCCGTTGATTCGGTAGACTCACAGTAAAGAAATGCCTCTTTTCTTCTTGGTTATTAGGAAACATAGTCCCAATGCTGTATTCAATAAAGTCTACAGATTTAGAGCATTGACCAATACCAAGACAATAAAAACCTGATATCGCAGATAGTGTTTTTATTGCCCATTAATTTCAGAACTCTTAGCCAAGACAACTTTCAACCTTTCAGTACTTCTGGCTGATATATAAAATCTGGCATATCAAAAGACTTCTTCTTCTTCTCCTTAGTTAGGACAAGTAGATTCAATTAACTAGCAAAAAGATACTAGATGATCATAAGATACCTCTCATATTCCACTGCATATCAATAAAGATAAAAATGCACCCCTATTTGTAGCTTTCATGTATTTTACAAGCTTTCAGGTTGTAAAATACTGGCTGTGCAGAATTGTGACTCACAGAAGAGTCCTATTAATATTAACAGAGGGCAGAAATTCTCCCTCTGTTTCGTAGTGAGGGTTGTCAAACATATGGCCCACGGGCTGGATCTGGCTCACACAGCTGCTCTATCTGGCCCAACTACCTACCAGTGGGCCACTAAAAGTTTTGGGGCATGGCCAGGGGAGAATGGCTTGTTACAGAATGCAGAGCCCTTGATTTGTGTTGGATGGTTTGGATAGAAATTATTGTCTCTTGGGTAGTAGATTGGACTAGATGATCTACTGAGGTCCCTTCTAGCCAGCTTCTCTATGATTTTATGACATGGTGATCAGTGGGAAGAGGGTGAGTAAGGGCTGATACAGCCCTGGTTTCTTTCCAGGTGCTGTGCCTGTTGCCACAGAAGGAGCCCTACCTCCTCAGCCAACAGCCTCCCTGCCACTGTGTGCTAGAGCTGGAGCCAGAGCTGTCGTCACCTTGTGCCCCATGTGCTGCATCCATTGCATGAGGCATGTGGTGGCAGCAGCAGCAGCTTTAGCTCTGGCATGGGGCATGCAGCAACGTGCTGTTGCCACCACATGCACTGGGGTGGGAGCTAGAGCTGCTGCTGTCCCACCCTGTGCCTGGGACTGGATCCTGCCCACAAGGAACTCCACAGGCTGGCTCCAGCCCAGAGCAAGAGGTGTTTGACACTCCTGATGTAGTGGAAGAAAACGTTTGTATATTTTTGCTTATCATTCACAAAACAGAGCAGAGTGGCACCGTAGGGTGCCGGTAGATGTGTGAGGACACTGCTCCAATGCGTTGTAATTACTTGACTAATTGAGTCTTCTGGAGCGTGCTAATTAGCATGCTCCAGCAACCTCCGCATTTCATGTATCAGTGTCCACATGCTTCAGAATGGCAACAGCGGGGCTTTAACTAAAGTTCACTGAATAAGCTTTAGTTAAGCACCCTCATCTCCATTTTGAAGCCCGGGGATCCTGATACATGAGAAGCTGTGGGTGCTTTAATTAAAGCAGTGCTTCAAGCCACTCTAATTAAAGCGTGTCCCCCTCCCCCCACCCCCGACTCCCAGAGCACATGTAAAAATGCCTTTAGAGACTAACTTGTTTCTCATTTATATTGTAAATCATTGTTTATCATTTATATTATGCTTAAATTTTGCAATGCTGAAGCCCCATTGTGCTAGACAATGTATAAGTGGATAATAAATAGAAATCGCTACCCAAAAAACTGCCTATGGAAAATGTAGGACAACAGGGAGGGGGGAAGTAGAATTAAGAAATTTTCTGCAATCGCAGGGCTTACATTTGCATGTGTCAGCTTTGCCTGGCAACTGTAGGGTTTTGTTGTCTTTAGGATACAGATTTGTTGGTAGATAGAACGACATTCCCATTTATTCAATCTTTGTTAAGAATACATAAATATTACTAGGTATTTCACAGCTGGATGAAAACAGTTACAAATACCAGCACAAAAAGAAGCAAATTAGTTAAACATGGTCTAAACATTAGTGCTTGCTTATAAATATATTAGTAAGCAGAAACATATAAAAATATAGACCTGTTTGCTGAGGCTTTATATTTTTCTTGCTTCCAAATGTCTGAGATGGTAGTGAATACTGCTGTGTTTTTACTTTTGCTTTGGGGTGTTTTGTTTGTTTGTTTGTTTTCGGGTAGGTGGGGTTGGTGAGCGTTTTCCAACTCCCTCAGTTTCCTATTAGAGAACATTTCTAAGTTTTAACTTCTATCACTACATCAGTAAGAGTGTAGATGGTCTTGCCTAATGGTTAGACCACTGAGGGAAAGCAGAGGCCTGAGGTTGGGTCAGAGGATGGGACCCAGATTACCAAATCCAGAAGGAAATGCAGGGGCAGAGGTCACAACAGTCTAAGCTCAGGATCAAAGGATAATCCACAAACCAAATCGGGTCAGGGGCCAGTAAACAGATCCATGGTGAAATCCAAAGCCACAATCTAGAAATAAGCCAAAACTAGGGTCAGGAACCAGGAAAACCAGAGTATAGGAACCAGGAAGTTTGCCACAGCAGAACTGTTGACTGGCCTACAAACCTAAGGTCCCAGCTGGTGCTAAATGCATAGGCAGCATGCCCAGCAGCCGAAGGTTGCTCACTGTTCCTAAACTGGGCTAGAGTTCATTTGCTGAGGTACTTGACCCAGGCTGGCCTGCCTGATCAGTGATCAGAGTCCCTGACAAAATCTTCCCATGTAACAATGACTAAAAAATCAATTAACACATTAATCACTGAACACCCATCTATAGAGGAAAGGTTGCTGGTGCACCACCCTGAACTGAGTCCTTATCACTCATTTCCCCTTTTCTGTAGCTTTTAGTAATTCTCTGTTGCTCATTCACAAGTTTTTACTTTCCTCCCAGACTGGTGATGTATCGAATCCAGTTTCTGATTTGTTTTTCGTGGGAAGTTTTTCTTCCAAATCTTGATAGACTTCAGTCCTAATACTGGGATGTAACTGATTTGCACTTCTGGCAGCTGTGCTTTTGCACCTAGCACAAAGGCCATTAACTGCAGACTGCTGAGGCTGATTTCCTCTTTCTGGTTGACAGTTTTTGTATTTGTGCCTGTAGGTACATTTCTTCCCATAAGGACATGGTTGTTTCTTGTGTTGTGGAACACTTGTTTTCTTCCTAAGAATTGTGCAGATTCAGGCCATGATGGCCAAGAGGGTCATCAGGAGGCATGACTGTTGTGTCTTGTATTGCAAGTATACAATTAACTAGATTCAGTTTCACACAAGCTACCAGACCTACAATTGGTGTAATCTCCCTAGGCCAGGGGTAGGCAAAATGTGGGCTCCAGGCTGGATCTGGCCCACCAACTGATTGGATCCAGCCTGTGGGTGAGCACCCACCAACTGATTGTATCCAGCCTATGGCTGTCCCTGCAGCACTCCACATGGGGCTGAGCTCCAACCACTCCTGCTCAGGACAGCCTGAGCCATGCTCCCAACCACATCCATCCTGTGCTCAGACAGCATCACTCCAGCCCCAGCCAGCATGCACAGTTTCCCAGTGGGGCTGCTGCTGCCAGCGCCTGTGAACTGCTCAGCTCCCCTACCTCCAAAGGCTCCTTGTCCTTCTCCTGCTGCCCTGCTATGCTGCTCTGGGCAGCAGGCAGCATCAGGAAGCCATGGAGATGCATGCCAGGCAGCAAATGCTCAGTCAGGCCTGGGGGAAGCTGCAGCTGAGCAGCTTCTGCCCCAGAGTACATGGCTCCAGCTCTAGATCCTCCTCACCTTTCACCCACTCAGTCACTTAACTTCTACCCACTTGGCCTCCAGTCCCTCTCGTTGAATTCTTGCTTGATTTTACCATATCTATATAAAATCTGATATGATCTCAGTTGTATGCACTTGAGGTTTTTGTATTTGAGATCTACATCATCTGGCAAAAGGGTCCCTCTTATTACAATAAAGAACTGAGCTTTCCAAATGCAGCACAATGTGTGGGGGCCAGTTGCATTCCATACTTCGTACACGTCTGCTTATTTGCTCTGTCTCCCTTAGTATTATCCTTGCCAATGGACATTCCACCCTGTAAGATGGCTTCTTATCAGTGGAAAATTCCATCCTTTAGTTCTGGCCAAATTCTTTCATGCCTGCATGGACAACTCTTTTCAGTGTATGGAGCTCTGCAGCCCAGGCCTTCACAGTTTCTGCTGCATATGGATCTAGAGCTATACTTTCTCCTGTTTTTTGCATGTAAAAAAGCCATGTCTTTCAAAGACATCATTCTTTTCTGGCATGCAGTACTCCTCAAAGTTGGAATCCTCACTAGTGCTGAATGTAGTGGGAGAATCACTTCCTTTGACTTGCAAGTGTCATTCATATTAATGTAACCCAGTATGCTGTTGGCTTTTTTGCAACAAGAGCACACTGCTGTTTTATATGCCATGTCTGGTCTGTTATAATCCCCAGGTTCTTTTCTGCAGCCTAGAGAGTTGGTCCTCAATGGGCACATCCACATGTGCATTAACATGCTTTTCCCAATGTAAATTTACTACATCCAATGTGAGACACTGAATAAAAGTGCATTAGGCTGCCCTAATGCACAGTAGCGAAAGCACACATGATTTTACTGATGCTTAATGGGCAGTAGCCTATTTTACTGTGCATTAGCGTGTTTCCATGTTTTTTTTACGCAACACTGTAATGCACAGTAAAATAGGCTACTGTACATTAAAGCACACATGTAGACGTGCCCAATTTGTGTTTGTGCATGCAAGACTTGTTCTAATTGCAGTTCATTTGATTGATTTTTGGACCATTTCTTCACAGTATCAGGATCCTTCAGAATCCTAATCCTAGCCTCCAGACTCTCTGCACCTACACCTAATTTAGTGTAATTAGTGAATCTCCTATGTGTGCAGTCAATCCCATTTCCCAAATCAACAATGAAGATATTAAACAATAATAGATGCAGGAGAGGCCACTGGGGAATCCTATTCATTACCTTCTGCCAATAAGACATCGAGCCATTGATGACTATTGGCTGAGCTTGTTGATCTTACCAATTATGTACCCACCTAACAGTATTTTCCTCCAGACAGTATTTCCTTAGTGTGCTAGTGAGACTGTCATGTGAGACCATGTCAAAAGCCTTGCTAAAGTCAAGATACAGTACATCTGTTGCCTTCCCCACATCCATAGAGCCCATCACCTTGATAGAGAAGGAAATTGGGTTGGTCAGGTACCACTTGATGAATCCATACTGGCTGCTTCTAATCACCATGTTCTTCTCCACATGCTTAGAAATAGATTTCTTTATGACCTGCTCCATGATCTTTCCACGTATTGAGGTCAGACTGACTGGTCTGTAATTCCTCAGATCCTCCTTCTTCCCATTCTAAAAGATGGGCACTATATTTGATGTTTTGTTCTCATCTGTGACCTCATCTGACCTCCATGCATTCTCAAACATAATCCACCTTCTCCAAGTATTACCTTTTGATTGTTTATATCTTCCCCTATCCATACTGCAAATTCCACTCATCAATTTATAGCTAAGTTTATTTGCAAAGGCTAAAGTAAAAAAGGCATTAAATACTTAAATTAGGTATTAAATACCTTTCTGTATTATCCATTGCAAGATGGCCTTCTGCATTCAGTAAGGTAGCTACACTTTCCTTGGTCTTCCTCTTATTTCCAATTTATAGAATCTTTTTTGCCGCCTCTTATGCCCTTTGCATCTCAATTCATGCCTCATATGTCCCTTGCGTCTTAATTCATTCTACTCTCCTTAGCTTCACTTTCCCAAACAAGCCTTTCCTTGACGTTTCTTGTGACCCCATTACCATCCTGATTTTCTCCCTGCATTCCTGTGCTATTCTAATGTAATAAAGGGTTTAGTCCATCTGTCTGTCTGTCCGTAATGCTCTTATAGATTCATAGATTCATAGATTCATAGATGTTAGGGTCGGAACGGACCTCAATAGATCATCAAGTCCGACCCCCTGCATAAGCAGGAAAGAGTGCTGGGTCTAGATGACCCCAGCTAGATACTTGTCTAACCTCCTCTTGAAGACCCCCAGGGTAGGGGAGAGCACCACCTCCCTTGGGAGCCCGTTCCAGACCTTGGCCACTCGAACTGTGAAGAAGTTCTTCCTAATGTCCAGTCTAAATCTGCTCTCTGCTAGCTTGTGGCCATTGTTTCTTGTAACCCCCGGGGGCGCCTTGGTGAATAAATCCTCACCAATTCCCTTCTGTGCCCCCGTGATGAACTTATAGGCAGCCACAAGGTCGCCTCTCAACCTTCTCTTGCGGAGGCTGAAAAGGTCCAGTTTCTCTAGTCTCTCCTCGTAGGGCTTGGTCTGCAGGCCCTTGACCATACGAGTTGCCCTTCGCTGTACCCTCTCCAGGTTATCCGCATCCTTCTTGAAGTGTGGCGCCCAGAATTGCACGCAGTACTCCAACTGCGGTCTGACCAACGCCCTATAGAGGGGAAGTATCACCTCCCTGGACCTATTTGTCATGCATCTGCTGATGCACGATAAAGTGCCATTGGCTTTTCTGATGGCTTCGTCACACTGCCGGCTCATGTTCAACTTGGAGTCCACTAGGACTCCAAGATCCCTTTCCACCTCTGTGCCACCCAGCAGGTCATTCCCTAGGCTGTAGGTGTGCTGGACATTTTTCCTCCCTAGGTGCAGCACTTTGCATTTCTCCTTGTTGAACTGCATCCTGTTGTTTTCTGCCCACTTGTCCAGCCTATCCAGGTCTGCCTGCAGCTGTTCCCTGCCCTCCGGCGTGTCCACTTCTCCCCATAGCTTTGTGTCATCTGCAAACTTGGACAGAGTACATTTCACTCCCACGTCCAAGTCGCTGATGAAGACATTAAAGAGTATCGGTCCAAGGACCGAACCCTGCGGGACCCCACTGCCCACACCCTTCCAGGTCGAGACCGACCCATCCACCATGACTCTTTGGGTGCGACCCTCTAGCCAATTCGCCACCCACCGGACTGTGCAGTCATCCACATCACAGCCTCTTAATTTGTTCACCAGTATGGGGTGGGATACCGTATCGAAGGCCTTCCTGAAGTCCAGGTATACGACATCCACCCCTCCTCCTGTGTCCAGGCGTTTCGTAACCTGGTCATAGAAAGAGACTAGGTTGGTCAGGCACGATCTGCCCACCACAAACCCATGCTGGTTTCCCCTCAGCATAATTTGTCCTGCCGGGCTCTCACAAATGTGAGCCTTGATAATTTTTTCAAATACTTTACCAAGGGTGGAGGTGAGACTGACCGGCCTATAGTTGCCCGGGTCCTCCTTCCTCCCCTTTTTGAAAATGGGGACCACGTTAGCCCTTTTCCAGTCCTCTGGGACTTGGCCCGTGCGCCACGAGCATTCGAATATTCCCGCCAGTGGCTCTGCAATGACGTCGGCCAGTGCCTTCAGCACCCTCGGATGGAGCCCATCCGGGCCTGCCGACTTAAAGGCATCCAGTTCTTCCAAGTGACTCTGCACCACCTCAGGATCTACGCATGGAAGTCTGGCGCCTTGCTGCTGCCTCTCTACAACCCCAGTGAGAGACTTGCCGTGCCCCTCGCTTAGGAACACTGAGGCAAAGAACTCGTTGAGGAGTTCAGCCTTGTCCCCCCTATCTGTCACCAATTGCTTCTGCCCATTTAGCAGGGGTCCTATTCCTCCCTGGGCCTTCCTTTTACTCCCTATGTATCTAAAAAACAATTTCTTGTTGTCCTTTACTTGGGTTGCCATCCTCAGCTCCATGGTAGCTTTGGCCCGCCTAACTGCCTCCCTACAAGCACGAGCAGAGGAGGTATATTCATCTTTAGTGATCTCACCCTGTTTCCACTTTTTATGTGCTCCCCTTTTGGCCCTTAGGCTGCCCTGGATTTCTCTGGTCAGCCATGGAAGCCTCCTGGCCCCTTTCCCTCTTTTGCCTCGCTCGGGGATCGTCTTGCTTTGTGCCCAAAGGATCGTTTCCTTTAGGCACAGCCACCCTTCTTGGGCACCCATCCCATCAAAACTCCTACTCTGCAGTGCTTCCTTGACTAATCGCCTGAGTGCAATGAGATCAGCTTTCCTAAAGTCTAGCACTTTCACCCTACTAGTTACCTTACCCACTCGCCGTCTTATGTTGAATTCTATTATAAGGTGATCACTGTCTCCCAGATAGCTACCGATCTGGAGGTCCCCTATCATGTCATCTCCCGTTGCCAATACCAGATCCAGTATGGCATTCCCCCTAGTGGGACCATACACCTCCTGTGTCAGGTGGAGGTCCTGTACACAAGTTAGAAACCTGCGTGAGCGATGGGACCTTGCTGTCTGCGTCTCCCAGCAGATGTCCGGGTAGTTTAGGTCCCCCATGACTACCGCCTCTTTAGCTTTTACGGTCTCCGAGAGTTGCCTCAGGAGCCCCGCATCTATTTCTTCCCCTTGGTGTGGGGGTCTGTAGCAGACCCCTACCACCAAATCCCTTTCTCCTTGCCCCCCATGTAGCCTAACCCACAATCCTTCTACTTCCTCAACCTCGGATTCTGTCTTGATGAGGGTTGATGTATATTGCTCACTGACATAAAGTGCAACCCCCCCCCCCCCTTTCTTCCCCGACCTGTCCTTTCTATACAATCTATAGCCCTCAATATGTACCGCCCAGTCATGGGATGAATCCCACCAGGTCTCTGTTAGCCCCACTAAGTCGTAGGTGTTTAGTGCAAGCAGGAGCGCTAGTTCATCCTGCTTGTTCCCCATGCTCCTAGCATTAGTATATAGGCACTTGAGCCCTGCGACTGGCGCCTTTGCTGCCCCCCCGCTCCCAGTCCCATGGGGCCCATTGTTTCTTACCTTCTTGTTCCTTACCTGTTCTGTTGTGCTGGCCTCCCCATGGCTTTCAGGTTCCCAATGTTCTCCTTCTTCAGGCTGGGCTGTCCTTGTGGGTGCCACATGGTTTGGTGGTCCACAGCTTCCCCTGCCCTCGTACTCCCCTCCCCCTGACGAGCCTAGTTTAAAGCCCGCCGGAGGAGATCCGCCAACCTAGAAGAAAACACACGCTTACCTTTGGGGGACAGGTGAAGCCCATCCCAGCTGAGCATGTCCCTCGTCGTGATGTGCGGGTCATGGTCCAGGAAGCCGAAGCCTGCCTCGAGACACCACTGCCGAAGCTGCCAGTTGGTCTCTCTGATGCAGTTCTCCTGCCGTCTTCCTCGTCCGGTCACTGGTAGGATGGAAGAGAAAACCACCTGGGCACCGAACTCCTTCAGCACGCCGCCCAGAGCACAGTAGTCCGCCATCAAGTGATCGGGGGTTCTCCTGGCCGCATCATTAGTACCCACATGGACTAGGACCATGGGGTAGTAATCGGTGGGCTTGATCCTGGCCTGGATTACCTCTGTCACATCCCGAATCTTTGCTCCAGGGAGGCAGCATACCTCTCGTGCCGAGGGGTCCTGGCGACAGATGGGTCCTTCCGTACCTCTCAGGATGGAGTCTCCTATGACGAGCACTCGTCGCCTCCTCCTCTGGGTCCTCGTGGATCTCTTGATCTGTTTGGAGTGTGAAGAACGTGGTGTTTCTTCTTGCCCAAGGGTGTCCTCCTCCCCTTCCATCTCCTGCAGGGTCGCCAGGGCCTCGTACCTGTTCACCAGTCGGACTGGAGAAGCTGGTACCGGTTCACTGAGTGCCGCTCCGGTCCTGGCTGTGACCGTCTGCCACTCTGCTGTGGAGGCTATTCCCCGGGGTGCTTCTTCCTTGGGTGCCTGGGCCTGCAGGGAAAGGAAATAACTGTCAATTTCATCTTCCGCCTCCCTGATCCCCCTCAGCCTGCTAACCTCCTCCCGGAGCTCCCTCACCTGCGCCTCCAGAGCCCTAAGACGGGCACCTGCTGGACAGGTGTGGGGGCCCCCAATCTCTGCTCCCCCCGGCCCTGCTGGGGATACCCCACAGGCCAGGAGGTAGGGGGACACCGGCTCCCCCATGGGCTCGGTCTGGGTGGGGGCCTCAGACCTGCCTCTGGTAGCCTTGTCCCTCTGGGCAGAGGCCCTAGCAGTACTCCTCGTAGACACCATTCTACAAGCTGCTGTTTGTAGACCTGCGCGGTGTCTACGCCCTACCCCTACAGGAGTCCCACTCCTGGCCCTCCTGGCCCGCCCTCCGGCGCAAATGCCAGTTCGTTTACTGAAACAACCAATCAGAGTGCTCCAAGAATATTCCAGACAGGAGGTGGTGGCAGCAGTGGCGGTGGCGGTGGCAGGATGGTGGAGTGCTGCCATGATGGTGGGGACAGAGGAGATGGAGCGGGGGGGGGCGAGGCCCTGCTTCCTGGAGGGGGTGGCAATGGAGCAGACAGAGTGGTGGGGGCAAGGCCAGCAGCGCTGGACTCACCCTCCCCTCTCCCTGCCCTGCTCCCTGGAGGCAGTGGTGGTAGCAGCATGGGGTACTGGCTGAGGGGGATGGAGGGGGCAATGGGGCAAGCTTCCTTGCCCCCCCCGCTTGCTCCTGGGAGTCAGTGACAGTAGCGTGGTGGAGCACTGCCATGATAGAGGGGACAGAGGAGACAGAGCAGGCGGGGCGAGGCCCTGCTCCCTGTAGGTGGTGGCACCCCATCCCCACCTGCCCTTCCCTCTCCCCCATCATTCCTGACAAGTAATTGGCTAGTATTCTTATATTTCTCTCTAGCAATAAAGCCAAGTTTATACTTTTTTGAAGATTCCTTTTTGAACTTCAACTCATTGTAGAGTTCTCTGCTTAGCCAGGTAGGTCTCCTGCAGTATTTCTTGTCCTATCATTGCATGTGTATGGCTTGCTGTTGTACCCTTAATATGGCCTCCAGATGAGTGTGTGCATGCAGGAGTGTGCATTTCCCATACACACATCTTTGTTCTGCTGCTTTTTGTCCCAGGGCACACCCTTGCACATGCACTCCAGGGTACAGTAAATTGACCTGGGTGGAGTAGAGGAGGCTGGGGCCAGCACCTGTGCTGGCCCCAGCAGTCTTACTTGGGGTTCTGGGGGCTTCCCAGGGCAGCAGTGGCTCCAAGCCAGCCACTCGGAGCCTGGCCAGCATCCAGAGAATCCCTTTGGCTGTCCAGGCTTTCTTTCTGATGGCTCGTGCTGCTGCTGTGTATGCCATGCTCCTTTTTTAGCAGTGTTTTTTTCAACACTGGGGGATCCCAGTCTCAAAACCCCCCACCACGCTGCAGATTTGCAGCACATGCGCCACGTGCAGTTTGCGATATCTCAAACCACATGTACACTTGTCTGAACACACCCTTAAGGTGCAACCAGCTCTCCTGAATTCCTTTTCCTATCAGAATCACCTCTTGGGGAATCCCAAGTTTGTCCAAGTCTGTTTTCTGAAATCCAGTGTCTTTATTCTGCTACTCTCCCTCATTCCTTTCATTAGTGTCTTGAACTCTGTCACATAATAGTCACTGGGTGTGTCTACATGAGATGCTACATTGTCATAGCGATGAGCTATGGCAACGTAGCTTGTTGCTATGGTGACAGAGAGTTGGCGGGCATGAGCCATGATGCTACTGTGCAGCCGTGATGCTACTGATGCTACTGTGCAGTTGCAGGGAGCTACTGTGCTGTAGTTCATTGCTACTGCACAGTAGGTTTGGAAATGATCCATGAGCTGCTGGGACTGCACAGTACCAGTGCAGTCGGGTACACATGTAGACTTGCCCACTTGTCCCCCAACTTCCTTTACACCTTCACAGTTTTACCAATTCCTTCCAGGTCCAAACATCTCATATTCTATCCCAATAGTCAGATATTCTTTTCCCATAGCTTTTCTCTCAAATATTCTTTTCTAATTGTTTGGATGAAAGTACCCTGGTCCCAAGGCCCAGTTCTATAAGCTTTTCGCACAGTGAGCAGTTTTACTTACATGAGTCGTCCCACTGACTTGCATCAAACTATCCAAATGAAAGCTTAACCAGACCAAAAAAAAGAGGGGGGGAGGGGAAGGATGGAGGGAGAGGGGAGTGTCAAGGTTTCATAATCAGGTCTATTGTACATTATAATTATTCTTTTGTATTAGGGAGTAAGAATTTCCTCCCCGTCCATCCTTTTTGCATAGTTGTTATCTTCAGAATACCTTTGAAATGCAGTCCTTTGTCTGCTAGGACACAAATCAGTAGGGTTGGGCAAGTGGACCTGGCTAGTCATGTAAGATGTACGTAGAAAGAGGCCATGACAAATTATTCTCTATTCCAGTACATTCTGGGTGTCTGCCAAAAGCACTGTGTCTGCCTAGCATTTAGTCCCTCCACTAGCTTCTCCTAAGTCAGTACAGCTATGCAATCCCCTTTACTCAGAGCTAGACGTAAAATACACAAACTAGTCCTATATCAGGCCTCACCCTTTCCATCTATTCTCTTCATCTATTACTTCTTTTCATTGAAAGGCAGTTCTTTTTGTGACAAAACTATTCAAAACTGTATAGATGAGATCCAGCTGCTTTTCCACTCATGTTTGCAACAATATAGTTCTCTTTTTTAAAGATCTTCATTCAAAGCCTCTTCATTTTTGTCTTATCTCCCATGGTTTTTTATGTGGAAGTGACAAATTTTGAGGATTGTGAGTTTTATCAGATTTTGACCAAATTAATATAAAAGTTTGTAGTTTAAATGTCATGTTATAAATAACTGCTTTCTCCTAATCTTCCAAGCTCCCTATTACAGACTTGAAGTTGAAAGGTTTGTTTTCATATATTGGTGAAAAAGATTGGCAGAGATTTAATTTCTTTGAGAAAGGCTAAAAATTACTGGCTTTTCTCATACTGTCCAGCCGTATTACAACAGAAGAAAAAAATTATCTTGGGGATATTTCCACTGCCTCCATCATGTTGAGTTTATTTTTCTCCCGTGGAAGCATAAAAATGGAAGGATAGTCTATCACGCAAATTGAAACAATAAGGTATATTATATACAGTGGAATGATGATATAAGGCAGGGACTCTAATACTTTTTCATACTGTAGACAATGAAAACGTTGTCCCGTGGATCATCTCCCTTCCTGTCTAATGGTCACCCGGGTCAGTTTCCTTTTCATCTGTGTGTCTGTTGCATTTGTGGTTCTTTCTCCTTCAGGGTTCTATAAGAGAAGTAAGACTCTTAGGGCACGTCTACACATGCATTCAATGCAGAACCAATTTACTCGCTAGTTAATTATTCATGAGTAAATGCTGCTGAGCATGCATCTACACGTGCAGGGAAACAGAAGCAGGTTTGTTGCCAATCTGCTCCTGCTTCCTGTGGCCCTGCAATGAGGTCCAGGCTCTGGCTGGAGCTGCCAGCAGCGAGAAGTCCTCTTCAAAGGCATCCCCATTCACTGCTCTCTGGCCAGTCACTTCCCTGGCTGAAGCAGCATTCCCAACAAAAGGACAGTATGCTGAGCACTCTTCTAGTCACCTGTGCCTCCCTGCACCATTGCTGCTCCAGCCCCTGTCCCTGTCCCTGCTCCTAGCAGTGATTAGCACTGTCCCATACTCCTGCTGGCCACCGTGCTGGCCCTGCTGGCCCACTGCACTGACTGCCACCTGGTCCATGACCATCTCTCCCCTCCCAGCTCCCCCATGTGTAGCAACTGCCTGCATGCATGCTGTGTGCTGTCCCAGGGCTGCCGCCACACACCTGCCACCTCCACTCCATCCACCTGGCCGGACCCCATCAGGAACACTGATGAAGGGCTCCAGGATGCTACCACTAGGGCCACTATCACCTCCTGGGCCTCCAGCCGCACTGCCTATGGGCCCACCAGGCCAGCTAGGACTGGAGGTGGCACAACGTCCAGCACACCTGGAATGATGAGCAGTGGCTAGAGGCCTTTCACATGACCCAGGCCACCTTCTGAGACCTACTGGAGCAGCTCTGACCCCACCTGGAGTGGCAGCACACTGGCATGTGGCTGCCCCTCCCCGTGGATACCCTCCTGGCACTTGTACTGCTCAAGCTGTCCACACCTGCCAGTTTGCAGCATATTGGCCAGCTGTTTGGTGTGGGCAAGGCCACCACCTGGGTGGCCATCCTGGAAATGTGCAGCACCCTCCAGGATATGCTGGGGGACATGGTGCTCTGTGTGCACAACTCCCTGGCGGTGGTGGAAGGGTTTCATATCCTGGGATTCTCCCACTGCATCCCCATGACCTGTCTGTCCTGTGGAGACCACCTGTATTACAGCCAGAGGGGCTTTCAATCTGTAGTGCCCTAAGCCATCAGGGACCACCACGAGGCCTTCATGCATGTGAATGCCAGCTGGGCAGGCAGCACCCATAATGCCCATGTCTTCTGAAATTCTGGCCTTTCATGCCTGGTGGAAAGTGGGCGCTTCACACTGGGGGTGCCAGACCTGCAGCTGGGTGCTATGGTGGCCCCAGCCCCTGCTCATCAGGGACTCCGCATACCTGCTCCTGCCTGGCTCATATGGCCCTAGACTGGCCACCTGGACCCCTGCCAGGCACACTTCAACCAGTGCCTGACCCAGCCCTGTGACATGGTTGAATGTGTCTTCAATTGCCTCAAGGGATACTGGTGCACCCACACCACCCACCTTGAGCTTGCCAAGGACAACGTCCCCTGGGTCATCATCGCAGTGTGTTGCATAACAAATTGTGAGGCCCGAGGGGCAGTTGTTCTACAAGGCCTGGGAAGAGGAGATATGGCATGTGTAGGACACCTGGCAGCAGGAGTACCACCTGTGGTGGCAGTGGCAGTCCCCACCACTGAGGCCCCAGGAGAGCTGCGCACCCAGCAGTGGGGGCCAGGGCATCAGTTGCAGGAGGCAGTGGCTGACTGGCCTACCTGCATCACTGCCCCACTCTAGCCTACCTGCACTGCTGTCTACAGACCCCTCAGGCCCCCTTCCCACCCCCAGCACCATGCTCACAGCAGACACGTGTCAGAAGAACTAGTCTTTATTCTCCTCACATTAACCAGAGCCCCCTTCCCCCTCCCTCCTCAGAAAACAGAGCCCCTCCACTACCCACGCCACCCACCAACAATAAAAAACCTTTTTCCTCTTGAAAACTATGTACAATGTCCTTTGTGTGCCATCTCAGGTTGGGGGGCCATGGGGTGGAATGACTAAGGGGCAGAGCCCAGGGACAAGTGGCCAGCACCTTGACCTCTGGCTGCTCTCCCATGGGTATGCACGCCGCAATGAGTGTGGTACATGGCAGGCTCGCTCAGGGGCGATGGTGGCTGATGCTCCCCTAGTGCAGGCAGTTCCACTTCTGGCAGGTGGTGTCCAGGGTCAGTAGTGCCAATGTGCAGCCCTGGCCCCACTGCAGCCAGCTCCAACTCCACCCCATGGGTCCCTGACTTTTGGAGGAAGCATAGGGCCTCCTCCCAGGCCCAGGTGGGGGCCTGCTGCTGGGCAGTGGGTGGCTGCCAGGCGGCAGAAAGGGCTAGGGTCGGGGGCTGGGTAGCAGGTGGCATGAAGGTGACTGCCAGGGCCAGAATGTTGTCCAGCTCCCAGCAGTTGTTGTCCATGGCCTGCACTGCCCAGGCCAGGATGGCATTCTGCTCCTGTAGCACCTCCATCTGCTCGTGCTCCAGGGTCAGGAGCTGTGCCCAGAACTCCCAGTCTTCCTAGTCCTGCACCTTCTTGCGCTGGTCCTGTGCCTCCTCATGGGTGACATTCTCCACCTACTGCCTGTCCTGGCAGGCCATGTCCTCCACCTGCCACCACTCTTGGTGGGCCACATCTTCTGCCTGCCAAGCCTAAACATCCCTCAACCAGTCCTCAGATGCCATGACCAGGCATTCCAGGAGGAGGGTGCTGTCCAGGATCCTCCCCTGGTGGAGCCGGCACATCCACAGGGCCCCAGCTATGAGTGGTGATGACCCTGAGACTGTACCCTGGCTGCCAAGGGCAGCCTCTTCCCTGCGTGCAGCTGTACACCCTGTAGAGCCATGAGACAGAAGCTGTTTGTGAGAGTTTGCAACACTTTAGAGATAAGATGCTCTGTACCAGGGGCTGTGCACTGCCCAGCCTCAGATTGGGGGTCAGGTGTGCATAGGTGGCCAGGGACCAGGGCAAGTAGGGTGGGCAGGCCTGGGCCCAGAAGGCCACCAGCCAAGCATCCCCACTCACTCCCCTGGGGCCAGTTGGCTGCTGGCCCCAGGCAGCCTGCCTCCCCTGTCCCCTTCTAGGGTGGGACAGGCCAGGCTCCTGGCATCACCTGCTGCCACAGCTTCAGACCCTGCTTCCCACCCCACCTCTCCTACAGGCCAACAACTCTGCTGTTCCGCCACACAGCCCATGGTTCCCTAGGCTCAGGAAGCACAGGGCTCCTAGACAACTGGGACAAGGAGCTACCTGCACCCCCACTCACCCTTAGTGGTTTTCTCCAGGGAGGCATCACTGCTGCACATTGAGCATAGATTCATAGATTCATAGATGTTAGGGTCGGAAGGGACCTCAGTAGATCATCGAGTCCGACCCCCTGCATAAGCAGGAAAGAGTGCTGGGTCTAGATGACCCCAGATAGATACTCATCTAACCTCCTCTTGAAGACCCCCAGGGTAGGGGAGAGCACCACCTCCCTTGGGAGCCTGTTCCAGACCTTGGCCACTCGAACTGTGAAGAAGTTCTTCCTAATGTCCAATCTAAATCTGCTCTCTGCTAGCTTGTGGCCATTGTTTCTTGTAACCCCCGGGGGCGCCTTGGTGAATAAATCCTCACCAATTCCCTTCTGTGCCCCCGTGATGAACTTATAGGCAGCCACAAGGTCGCCTCTCAACCTTCTCTTGCATGTCCCTTCTCTGCATGCCTGAATAGTGTGTAAGGAGCTGTTTGTCTGGACCATGGGATGCCCAACTCACTACACGCTGCTGCTGCTGAATGTCATGGTGCCCTGGATGCACCTGCATACCTGGTACAGGACCCTGAGCTATGACCGTCTGGGGGACAAGCCCAGGCTTCCCCACAACCTCTGCTACTGCCTGGAAGGCTACCTCTGGCTGTACTACACATCCCTGCCCCCTGCAGACGAGGAAGACATTGTCACCAGCATCAATGCATTCCTTGGCATGTGAGAAGCCTGTGCCTACCTACCTGCAGGGGCATGGGCTGCTCAATAAATTTCTGCCCTGTCTTCCACTTCCCTGCATGCTGTTGTGGGGAGAACCCAGGGCCAGGGGAGTGTGGGCAGACAAGTGGGGACTGGGGGCAGGGACAGAGGTAGGGACCGGGGGTAGGGGCAGAGGTGGGACTTACCATGTAGCTGGGGCTGGTGTGACTGGTGGCTCTGCATAGTCATGGCTGTTGTCAACAGCATGCAGCTCTGGACTATGTCCTCAGTGGCGGGGTGTGGTGTGCAAGCACCCAGCTTGGGACTCTCTGAGGGAGGAGCTGGCACTTCTGGCGGCTGGCAGTTTCATTGCCAGCCATGCCTCATGGATGGGGCTGGGAATGGGACTGCAGCTGTGGAGCTGTCAGGGCAGGTGCTGGCCCAGGCTCCCCAAGCTGCTGGTGGAGGGTGCAGCTGGGGAGCTTGGTGATACAGGCTGCTGGACACCCAAGTGATCCACCTCCAGTGATGTGTCACCAGGGGTGCCAGACGGGGGCACAGGAATGGGCTTGGGCAGGCTACGCACGATGCTATAAACAGCACAGCTGCAGCCTTGGTCTCGGGGTATGAGGATATCCATCAGTTGCTGCATAAAGGGCATGGACTTACAGGTACTGCCTGACCAATGATTGGGTCGGTGATGGAAACCCACTGTGCCCGCAAGGCCTTGACCTTTATGTAGCACTGCCATGCTGACCAGTTGTGCCTGTACTACTACATCTGGGCTGACAGCACCTCATAGATGTGAGGGTTGGAGCACCCACTCCACTTGAACTTGTTCTGCACCTCCACCTTGCCCCACAGCACCACAAGGTCACCAATCTCCTCCATTGACCAGTTGTGCCCCAGGTGGTAGGCATGAGTATGGGCATAGTTACAGACAAGGAGGATGCTATCTTGGGTCTAACACTGACTCTCTGGGCCCTCATGTGACTGTCCCTCTGCTGCTGGGCCTGGACAGCTGTCTGCAGGGTCCAGCACAAGGGCCTGGCATGGGACTAGCAGTCACATGGCAGAAGGAATGCCCTGCAGCACTTGCAAGCTCAGGGCAGGATGCTGGGGATGGATTGTGGGTAGGTGGAGCTGGCCCTGGTAACCAGAAGATGCCATAGCTGGGCCTGGTGGCTGGCAGGCCTGGCTGGAGCCTGCAGCAGCCTGCAGACCTGAACAGCACAGATGTAGCAGACGCAGAGCACTGAGGTAACAAGCAGTGGCACTGGGGTGCGAGCAGGCTAAGGCAGCAGGCCTGTGGCCTGTCCAAGGGGACACAGGGGCCTAGAGTGGCCTCAGGCTTCCTGCTGGTGTGCCCCAGGACTCTGAGTGCCTGCAGGATTTTAAAGGCCTGAGGCAGGGGCTACCATAAAGGCAGCCCAACCATGGGGCAGGAGAAGCTCCAAGCACAGAGCCCAGGGACTAGCCTCAGGCTGCCCTGCTAGTGGCAGGGCTGACCTGGGAGTAAACTTGATCCCAGGTCATGTCCACACATTCATTACTGTGCAGTAACTAATCATGTGAACGTTTGCTACCGGCATTTGGAGGTAGCAAATTTAATTGTGATTAAGCATTTTTACTGCTCAGTAAGCATGCGCACATGTAAATGCATGCACCTACTATGCAGTAAACTTTGCTACTCTGCAGTTAAGCGTCTTGTGTAGACATGCTCTTAATGTATTATTCAACGCATTATAGAACAAACTGGTCTTCCTACTATTTATAAATATTGTTAAGTTGAGAGCACTTAACTTCGCTTTTTTTAATATTAGAAAGGTTTGGTCTGCCCTTTAAAGAGTTCAGTATGTATTGTAGCCTTTTCTGTCTCCAGAACAAAATTTAATCCTTTGTAGATCCCAGTAAATGCTCCACTAACTACAAGTAGGGCACAGATTGAGAACTGATGGTTTGAACAAACTTGCCAATAATGTTTTCTTATTCAAATCTGTCAGGGATGGTTTTAAATAAAACTAGCTGTATCTGATTACTGTCAGCTATGAGTCTATGTATCTCAAATACTGCCAATAAAGAACAACTCCATGTATTGGATTTCCCTAGACAACTCTTGACTCTCCTAGCCTCGTGATGTTATAAAATCCCATTCTCTAACATAGCATCTGGGGGACTTTTACATCCAGGCTTTCCAGTTTTTCCTTCTTCTTCTTTAATATTTATACAGGAGCGAAGAAAGACTAAATCTATAATTGAGTGCTTTATAAGACAAACTGGCCCTTCCTTATATTTAAATATCAATAAGTTGAGGGAACTTAACTTGTCTTTTTTAATATTAGGGAGGACTGGTCTGCCCTATGCAGTTTGTTAGGTAATGTAATCTTCCCTTTCTCCCATACAAACTTCAGAGATGTCTTTGGCCTGCTTCTCACAACATTCTAAAGCCCTTCTAAAAGCAAAGGGTGAAAACGAACAATAGTCTGCAGGTCAGATCTACCTCCTGCTGAATTAATAGTAATTCTTCCATTGATTTTACTGGGATTTGTATTGGGATAAAGTACAAGTTCATTAAAGCTTAGCTAGCTTTCCAACCACAAAAGGATGCTGCCAAGGGCACACAAGATGTGCACATGCTGCTACATGCCATCATGAAGGATGTACAGCTTATTCCCCCGTGCATTTAGCTGGCTTTACTAGTAAGCTCATGAGAAAACATAGTCATGGTGCCTCCTCCTTCCCTTCTCCCTTTGCCCCTTATGCTCATGAGCAAGGGAACAGGAATTTTATTTGAGTCAGGTTCTTTTATCAAATCCATCACACTTGAGTGTTTCCTGGAGATGTACAGAAACAGAATTAGTATTTTTCACATGTGGATTTTTGCTCCATTCCTCTTCCCAGTAGAGGCGGCTGTATGTGGTGGTAATGCTCAACAACATAAATGAAATATGCCTTGCAGCTGGAAATGAAAGTATTCCTCCCTCATGTCCTTCTTATGTCCTCTCTCTCCATACAGCTCGAAAGAGCCAGGCATAGTCAGGCCCTATGTTCTATGCTGCTTTTATTTCTAAACTGCTGAGCTGGCATTAGTAGAAGATAATTTAACTGACACCTGAAGGCTGGATGGAGCAATCACCCCATATGATCATGCAAAATTGTGTGAGGAAATATAGGCCTGTATTTGAATTAGGTTGGGAAAACTTGAATTGCTTCACAGTAAACAGAATGTACTCTGAAAGAACTATAATATCAGCTTTGTCTCTCTAGGTTAAAAGGCACTGGTTTCCCACAGATTCGCCTGTAGTTCCTAATCACAGTATCTGTTATAGGCTAATTACTTTGAAAGATGCTAAGCTTTGGCCATGTGTACAAAGCTAGACAGAAGGTGTTTGTAGTAATCCCAGGGTGGGCCCTGCTTTTTGTAGTTTTGAAAGATATCTGCAGCTGAATTAGAACAGCAGATTTTGCAAGTAAACAGTCATTCATGGCTAAAATATTCCATTATGAGTGAAAACTGCCCACCATGAAGAGACTGGTCCACATTCCATATATCCAGCCTGCACTCCCTAATGGGCCCTGAAACTATGGGCCTTGTTACACATCAATTTTAGGCAACTCCTAGACCTCTTAACCCCACATAACACCTGAAGCTAGTTTTAGGGCCACTTCAAGAAACTTAAATTTCACCACACCAGGGCCGGTTTATCTCTGGGCCATGTTATCCAGCTCATGTTCCATTAATGTGTGGCTCCCTCCTCCTCCTGTTCCTTGTGGACAAGCTTTCCACCCCCTGAGCTCTACTACCCGGGTGGCAGTTCTGGCACCTCTTGCCTCTGGGAGTGTGACCTTCCTATCCCCAGGGGTGCAACCCCAGGCAAACAGCCTGCAGAGCACATGGCAGCTAGCCAGGTTGCAGGGCATAGATGGATCCAGAAGTGGGGTCTAGGAGGAGTGGTGGGAATAAGGTAGGGGGCCAGATCAGGTCCCCATGAGCTGAGGCTTAATTCCTAGGGCAGGGGCAGTAGTTCCCCAAAAAGCACCTCCCCTCACCACTCCCACCTCCCAGCCACCCTGGGAAACATGACCAGCACCCGCCCCACAAACCAAACCCAAATCCCAATTTATTAGACCATGAGACTTCCTTTTTATTTCCTCTTTATTTCTTTTTAAATTCTTTTTTTTTTTACTTCTTTTTATTGTATCCTTCAGTAGCTGACTTCATTCATTTCACCACTCTTCCTCTACCCCCATGTCCTTTCTACCTCCCATTTCATTACCCACCCCATTCCTTTAATTCTCCATCTCCTAGCTTAAAGTTTCTGCCTGCCCCCTACCTCCACACAACCCACCTCTCCCACACCCACACCTAGAGCAGGGATAGAAGCCTATCCTGGCTCGACAGCCCTGGACAGTAGTGACAATTTACAACTGTAGTTCCTAATTAGACCCCTGCTTCCTAGCCCTCCAGTGGAAGTCACAGTTGTGTAGAGCAGGGAGAGGCAGAGAAAGTTTTTATCCTTACGGTGTGACTGCTCCAAACTCAAGCTAGCACTAACACCGATCAACATTTGAACACCTCAAAGTACAACACATAACAAGACCCTATGAAAATGACCAGGTGGATGTAAGTAGGAAATGATCCCTTTAAAGGACAAGATCATGCACAGGAAAAGTTCTCTCACTCAGGCCAGCACCAACATCTGAAGTAAAGGGCCCCTTGATTCCCTGGGGAGCCAGAGAAAAGAAAAAGAAGTCCTGGTTATTGGCAGTGCCAGTTAGCCAATCTTGTGCTATCTGAGAGATCCTACTGGTGTCAAGAACCAGCCAAACTATCACACTTCCTTACAACAGCAGTCACATGAGAGAAAGATTCTCAGAACTGAAGTACAAAAAGTTCTCTTTCTTATTTTGTTGTTGATTTATGTGACAGGCTCCATGTTGCTGCATCAGGGTACGAATACGTGCAGTGTATGTGTCTATAGGTAGGATGATCATGGATCCTGGTTTGGCCGGGACAGTCCTGGATTCCATAGGCTGGTCCTGGCTGGTTGGTCAAAAGTCACACGCTGGAGTCTGGCAGGGAGGTGGAGCAGCATGGTGTGCCAGGCACGTGGGCAGGCAGGGAATGTAGGGACCTTGAATGTGGCATCCTAGGGTGACCATATGTCCACCAACCTTGTTCCTGCTCAGTGGCAGTAGTGCCTGCCTGCCTGGCACACCATGACATTTCGCCTCCCCACTGGACTCCAGCTGGGACTTTTGACCAACTGGCTGGGACTGACCTACAAAATCCTGGACTGTCCCAGCCAAACCGGGACATATGGTCACCCTATCTATAGGAAGTGGCATAAGTACCTCCCTATAAATTCATCCCAAACCCCCAAGTCTGTCATCTATAATAGTGAGTACCTCCATGGTTCAAAAATGGCATTAATCAAAAGCTGCTATTATGTATGATTTAGTAACCATCTCTGTGTTAAAGCTTTTTAAATTTTCTGATATTTTTGCATAAAGGGGTGAAAAAAGAAAGAAAGTAGCAACTGCAGTGAACTTGACGGAAGGGTGAGCTTTGTGGAAACCCAGTTTGGTCTCTGTACTTCTTCAGGACTAGCCAAGATGATTTAATTGCCTATGCTGACCTCCCTTGGTAAAAGGGTCTCAGACCAGAATGGACATTCATGTCCTTCACCAGCTAGGTTGATGCCCCAGTTCTAGCTGGAATATTAGTTGGGGTCTTAATTAAATGAAAACACTTAGTGCAGAATTAACAAATAGTAATTCTTCCATGCATCACCCTCAGGATTTAATTTTATATTAATCTGATAATTTGAATTTGTTATTCTGTTGATTCACTCTTAATTGTGATCTTGATTCAATCATTCTATTCCTAATTAGTTTTGATGAAATTTTAGCACTTTAGTCTGTGACATGTTAGTTTAGTTTTGTATTTGCTTAGTCATCTTAATAAAACCCACAGAAAGTATACAGGATTATTTTCTTCCTGTGGCTTTCAGCATGGGCCAAGTGACTGAGAGCTGATCTGTTTGAGAGCCCCTAGGCTCTGTTTCTAAATCCCTACTTTTTTCTTTGCAATTTCTATACATATCCATGTAATGATAACATATCTTTTTGCTACTCTCCTATGATATTATTGGTCAAAAAGTCTGCTTCATATTTCACAATAAAATCTGTAGTTGTTCTAACTGCTTCAGTTCTTTAGGTTGGCACATTTATTGTCTTATAAAAGAACAGTTCTAAGCATGTTATTCAAGATATGAAGAAGATCTTCCAGATGTCTTGTTATCATGTGCAAGTTCATTGACAAACATTTCTCAGTTTGATTATCCATGTCTGTCATCTCACGATTAGTCTGTTATGGGAATCGCTGTATGACCATTCTGAAACTTGTGCTAATGCACAGTGTAGCCAGATTAGGAACCCTTTAGTGATCAATTACCCAAACACCTCTCTGGCTAGTAGGCCAGGGGACAAAGGGGAAGGAGTAGTAGCACCCAGTGTGAATCAAGGGCTCAAAACATAGCCCTCAATAAGTATCATTTAATCAAGACAGTGCATTGAACTGGATGTAATTCAAGAAGAGTGAATGGCTTCCAGTTAATTTGTAGGCAGAATTTAAGGACTACTTAGGGTTTGCTAGCTGACTTCTTCTCTCATAAGAACATAGGACTGGAAGGTGCTTGCTGGGGTATCATCTCCAATCCCGTGGGTTCCCACCAACCATCCCATCTTATCCTGCAAAACCTGTGGCTTCAGGGGGCCCTGCAGCCAAGGGGCTCCCTGTGTCTGGCCACTCTCCACGCCCCCCCCCCCCCCCCGCCACCACTGACTTCACTTTTGACTGCTCACTATCCCTCCCCCCCCCCAACACCACCAATGCCAACACTGGCTTCTTTGCATCAGGGGACCCCAAAAGTATATCTTGCAGGGGGCCTCAAAAAAAACCTGTTGACCAGCATTGGTTCCTAGACAACCGTGTATCTAAGCATTTCCCCAAACCACATCTCTAAACAGTAACACATAACTGCAAGGCACTAAGCCAGAAACATCAAAAACCCGCTAGAGCAGGGGTGTCAAACTCAATTGCCTCCCCATATTCCCATTCCTCCTTCCCCAGGGACAATGGGGCTCTTCACAGATAGAATATAAACCCACTTCTGGAAGTGAACAAGTATGGCAGCATTAACTGCTATGGGTGCCTGAACCACTGTGTCAGCTCAGGGGTTGACATAGCCATTGCTTGGCCCACTGCTGCCAAAACAAACAGCAGGCCTCCCCTCCAATACTTCACTTATCTGACCTGCAAATTTCCAGCTCCTGCAGGAGTCCCACAGAGTGAATGATGTGACTTCAGGGGTTAGCTCAAGTTTGCAGGCCTTATGCTTGACAGCCCCAAATAGCATACCAGAGGTAAAAATAGGAGATGAGGCCAATACCAGAAGAGTAATTGGTTCTCTTGCTATATTTATGATTAGTGACAATCTTCAGGACCAAAATAGAAAAGGTTGCTGGCAGGATGCTTTTGAGGAGGGATATACATCACTAAACTTGCTGTTTTCCTCCTTTGTTTGCTTTGCCAGGTCAATTTGATGAGTAGAGCATATTTTAAAGCTCATCATTTCTTGTCAGGCCTATGTTGGGAATGAGAGAAGACAGATGGAGGATGGTTGGGTGTTGAGATCATTGAGCATTGTTTGCTTCAGATAGGCAAGCCGTTTGGCTTAGTTTAATCTATACCGCTGTATGATTTAAATATTCAAACAAATATGTAAAGACATGGGAGAGGCACTTTATAAAAAGTAAAAAAATGTAAGAAGAAAAGGAATCAATATTACATAGTCTGTGTTTCTTTTAAAATGTCTAGCAACAGTTGCTTTGGGTTAGATGGAACATCATGACATGAAAGAATGAGTGAATTATTCAAAACAAATAATTATTCAATAAATTTTGTCTTTTTTTCATGTTCACTAACTGTCTGTGAACAGATTGCTTAGTTGTCAGATTAAGTCATTATTCAAATTATTCACTAGTTTCTTCAGCAAATAATTATTGGCCTGTAAACTGTTCACAAATGGTTCATTGCAGTTAAAATGCAATGCTGTATTAATGGGTTACAAAAGTCTCACGGTATTACTTCTCTTTAGTCAGTATCTTGACTTATATAACCAACCAAAATAATGTGCATTCTGAATCTGAAACCTGAATATACATTTTAAAATTAACTGCTGGTAAATATTGAGATAAAAATAATAATTTATGAATTTAATGCTCAGTTTAAATATTTGGATGTTCACAGTCAGTGGACAGTTTTTAAATAGACAGTTTGCATTCACATGCGATTCTCTCTCTATTTTCTCAATACATATTTAGTCTTGATTTATAACACCCTTAGCTCTGAACTTCATTTATAGCTTCCATTACATACTAGTACCTTGCATCTTCCAATTTATTTTAATGGAAATATTGAAGTCAGTAATATTACTTTATAGCTTGAAATGGACAAAATGTGCTTAATTCCTTGCCCGAAATTACCGTGTGTTGTTAAATGGCTGGTATATTTCAACCCTAAAAGGCTTACATTTAAGTGGCTGATAAAGCAGTTAGTAACTGCTGCATCAGGCTCAGTTTTCAAACATGGGCACGTAAAGACATGGCCAAGATCCTTGTATGTTTGGGCACATAGAAATGTTAAGCCATACAAAAAACTAGTATCAGAAAATAAATGCAAGATTTAAGATGTCCTATTTAGATATTGTAAGCTGCTTTGGATAGGGAAAGATCTAAACAACAACAGCAGTAATATCTATGATCAAAAGTTGCCCTTTCTGTCTCGAAGAAGGAAAATTCTAAAATACACTGTCAGTATCAGTTCCAGAAAATGTTAAATCTTAGCTTGTAAATGGTGGGGTGTTAAACTCCCTTCTTGGCTGACTCCTATTTGAAGAATCACAAAAGGTGATTATGGCAAAGTGGGGGTCCCTGCCTAGCTACAGAGCTAGTTTCCCACCTGCTTCTGGGCATATCGCCCACCTGTCTTGCCTGCCATGCCTTGTTGTAAATAATTAGGTTATTAATTAAGGCGGGAGGCTGCCCATTTTACACCCCGATATGGGGGGGGGCTATCCGTGGCTCCGTTCCATCCCTACACCATGGCCCAAGCCTCTCAGATGGCTTAACCATCCCCTTCACCCATTAGCTGTGGCCCCAATCACGGGACCTTTGGCTTCTGTATAAGACCTGGCTCCGTCTCAGGCCAGTCGGGACCCCAAGCTTGTTTGCTCATCATAGGCGTCCCTCATGGTGGGCCCCTGGCTCTTTTGACACTTCCAGTCCTGGCCCCAGCATTGACCAGTCGAGTCCCTTGGTTGGGTTTACGTCTCCTGCATGTACTTAGGGATCGGGGTCCCCCATTCCTGGCTCAGGTGCTTCTGGAAGCATGCCTGGCCCTGTGGGGTCACTCTCCCAGCAGGCTCAGGCACCTCCTGAAGCTTACCTGGCCTACCCTGCTCTGAAGGTATATGGCCCACCTGAAGGTGAGGGCTGGGGTTAAGGCACCCTTACCCACCTTTCACCAGGGTGCTAACTGGCCTGGCATTTCCTGAGGGCTCCCCTGCCACAGAGAGCCCCAGCCAGGCTACCCACTCCCAGCAGGGTGCAGTTTTAGGTCATGCCCAGGACCAGGAGCCTCCAAACCATCCCCTACAGCTCCTGCCCTTACCTCCAGGATGTTGCATGCAGCCTTGCAGGCAGGCAATGTTACTGCCTGGCTTGCCAGTCAGGAACTGCTCTGCTTATATAGGCAGCCATAGATCTAAAATGGCTGCTGCAGTTAAGCGCCTGCTGGCTGCTTGGCTCAGCCCTTAAAGTGGCAGGCACCAACAGTGCCCTGCCACAGGGGTATAAAGCATTAGGGAATTTTTACACATGCTCCAAGAATAGGGGGGAGTAGAGACACTTTAATTAGTGCAGAGGCACCCTAACAAAATTAGGGTGTAATTAGGCACTCTAATGAAAGTGCTCAGAGCATCTCATGTATCAGCATTCCCGCACTTCAAAATGGCGGCAGGAGTACTTCATCTAAAGCTTATTGAATGAGCTTTAGTTAAAGCGCCACTGCTGTCATTTTGAAGTGCAGGGACCCTGATACACAAGATGTGGAGGACGGCTGGAGCATGGTAATTACCACGTTCCAGCAGACTCAATTAATCAAGTCTGCTCTGATGTGCTGTGATTACAGCACATCAGAGCAGCCTCCTGTTTCATGTATAGGCACCCTAAATGAGCATTTGGGGTTTGTTTGGAGTTGCCAACGTTAGGAGACCTCTAAAAGCTACTTCCTAAGCTACAGCGAGCCCAGTAGGGGCAAGGAAATGTGGAAGTAATGACTTGTGAACCCTGGGCCAAGAAGTGGGGGGAGGGGATGTGCAAAGAGCGGGTACTAAGGGTTCCCAAACTACGGTATACATACCCCTGGGGGTATGCAAGACATCTCTGTGGAGTACTTCCTTATATATATGGGAAGTATACGGGAGAAATTGTGCAATGGTAGATTTAATTTTCATTTAATAATAACAGGATTTTAAGGGTTTACAATATAAAACATATGCTGTTAGGGGTATGCAGGCAGCTGGTAAATCTGTAAGGGAGTATGCAATAAGAAAAAGTTTGGGAACCTCTGAACTACAGGGTCTTACTCCACCCTGGGTCATGCTGCCACTGGAACCAGTTCAGTGTACCCTTCCTGGACACTGAGGCTACTGGAACCACCTCTGTGCACTCTGCTCAACTGCTGAGGCTGCTGCTGGAGTCAGCAGTATGCACCCTGCCTGGCTGTGGCTGTCCTGGGATGGTGTCCCTGGGGGCTGCCTCTTTAAATCAATACCCTGCTTGTTCTCCTCCCTGCCCCCGACAAGGACTGGGGAGTGGATGCAGGGAGGGAGAAAAGTGATTTAAGAAACATTTTTATTGAAACTCCTGGGAGCCAAAAAGAGACCATTCCTCTTATATTCTCCTCTTATTCCCCTGCAGACTACATAGGACCAAGCCACCAGTAGGTCTTAAGTTTTACATACTTATAAATGGGCAGTAACATAACTGAGGGGAGGCAACTGGGAAGAAGAAGAGCACAAAAACAGCCTCTACCACAGGAGGTTACTGGTTTTGTTGTTGTGGCTGGCAGCACAACAGCTAGCCCTGCCCTGGGCACATCCACCACCCAGGGCACAGAGCAGCCCTAATACGTCTCTGATGGGCTTCCTTACCTAGGGTTTAACCTACTGTATCCTCTGTATAAGAGTACTAGGTCTATGCTTGGAGAGTTTGAGGGGTTTAGCCCTGGGCAAACCTAAGGGAGATCTAGGATGGGGGTGGGGGGATTGTAGGCAGGGAACATGCAGGAAAGGCCTGGCTGTCAAGGCCATTGGTGGGTGGGTAGGGGGCACAGGGCTCTTACCTCCGGGGAACTCAGAAACAGTTCACAGCTGCTGCTGCCACCACAGGTGCAGCATGGCCTGCCTGCCCCAGCTGTTGTTCTTAGAGGCAGACCTCATCATGACCCCAGCTGTTGCTCTTAGAGGAAAGCATCCATGCACCTGGCTGCTTCTGCAGGTGTAAGGTTGTACTGCTGTTCTTGCCGCCAGACCACAGGCTCTGCAGTGGCGGGGTGGGAGCAATTCTGGTGTCCCTCCTAAATTGGTGGTGGGGGCTGGTGTCCCCCTTGCACATCCCTTTCCTATATGCAGATAAATACATAGGAAAGTCTTATTCATGTCTGCAAGTTGATCACAGTTATGCTCCCATTTGCTCATCCATGTTTGAAAATGGATCCTCTCTTCCTCTTGCATGCACATGCTTTGGTTTTCAGAAGAAAGCAGCTTCTTTTTAATGAGTTTCTAGCAGGCAGATTGGGGACTTAATCATCCTGTCAATCTGGGGTGGCAATCTTGTATTTAGTTTTAAAAATCAGCAATTGCCCTTGAGAATATATGTGCAGCAGCTGATTTTCAATATATGCATGGACATATGCCCTTGAGAATGGTAAACATCTTATTGCATGAAGGTATCAGTCACATTTACAAAACGCTGTAGATGCCAACAGTGTCAAGAATCTTTACCATAAAGACTCCCCAAGAACATGTTGGTGTGATAGACAGTTAAATTGCCATATGCAAATCACATGCAAATATATGCACTGCATATGGTAATTAAATTCTTCTAAACACATATTTACAAAATAGACAATCCATCATGGTCCATGAGGTTATAATCTACATTTTCAAAATAAAGAGTGCAGAAACTGGAAGTTTATACAAAAAACACAACAATGATTTGAAAGAAAATGATCTATCATTTATCTATCACATTTGGATCCTTTACAAATTGTGCTGTTCATTCAAAAGGATCCACTAGAATAGATACTTAATATTGCTGTATGTAGCTGATTTAAGGAAAAGAAGTGAAGTCTTCTGTATCTGATTTAAACTACAAGAGAAATTTAGGAGATTTTATTAGTTAAATGATAATTTACCAACTTCCTCATTCTTATAGCATGGTAATGTTCAGCCTAATGTTCTTGAGGCTGAAATAAGCATTGTCCTACTTCGGATTTTCCAAGTACATGAGTAATCTCAATAATCTAGCCTGTTGATTGAACGCATGAAGAAGGACGCCTTACCGGACTGTATTTTTGGGTTTGAGCTAAAGCCTGTTGACTTTAATACAGGGAGTCTTTTGTTTGACTTCAGTGACCTTTGGACTTGACAGAGGCATAGCAGATCAGCTCCATGTTCAGGGCACCTGCACAGTGCCTGAAGCAGCATCAGCTCCTGCAGTACCAATTGTAATGGTGTGATTGGTTGCTGCTGTAGTAACAGCTGCTTTTGGGCTCCCCCAGGAAGGTGGTGGCTGGGATGCTGCCTCAGCTGTCCCTCCCTCCCATCTCAGTTATGCTACTGGGATTAGGCCCTTAAGATATCCACAGAAGAAAGAAAAGCAACTTTGTCACTTCCTGATGCCAAGTTCTTGACAATCTCTCCATTCTGCTTGTATGATTTTCTGTGTGGTGCATGTACCACAAGAATGTAAAATACCTTTTGGTAGAATGAATTTCCCTTGCCAATAATGCCTTTTATCCCTGATGCCTGAAGACAAGCTAATGGTTTTTGTCCTTAAAATATAGTAGGTTGAGCAAAATGAAAGCTCTTTACAATATTTCCAGGAAAGGATAACCCAATCTGCCAACCAGTTTTCTTTTGCTGTCTCCAAATTTCTTACTGGCAGATGCTGCCACTCATGTTGAGAAGCAGCAGACTACTCTAACTTCAGTGAAACTGCTTGTGAAATAAGGCTATTTGATCCATTTACATTTGTTTGTTTGGCGCTAAACTGGGATTTGCATTCCATAAAGTCTGCTAACATACCAAAAAAGAGGCTGTTAAAATGACGTTTCCACTTGCAGAAAGGGACTGGTCTAAGATTGTTATACTATGCTAATATGCAAGTAGCTGAATATGTACCAGAAGTCCATGAGAGAGCCATTTTTAATAAAATATATGGACATATGTTCCAGGCCTGTTAGCTTGATCAGCTGTCCAGAAGACCAGGCACTTACCCAAGCACAACTCCAAACAGTTTAAGATTCAGTCTTTTTTACTTAAAATGCCTGTAATACTTTGAAATGCATGTATATTGCTAAGGGTTGATAGCCTTCCATCAGGATGTGTTCATGCAAATGTGCTTTCCAGTTCAAATTTCAAAGTATTCCCAGATAAAAATCTTTACTCTTTAAAAACAAACAAACAAACAAACAAACTAAAGTGGAAAGAAAAATGATTAAATGTTGGACCTTTTGGTTGGTGTTGTCTCCATATTTAAATCTATTAGAAATTAAACATAACAGCAGGCCAGCTGGCATTTCTATAATTCAGCACTGAGAAGGGTGTCCAGAAACATGTTTTGTGGGGGTGGAGAAAAAGTACTTTTTCAAGTAATCTGTGCAGAATAGAGAAAAAAAATCAAGGACGCAGGCTCTGAACCTTGTGTTCACACAGGGTGCGTCTACACATTCATTAATGCACCGTAATTACTGCGCATTGAGTTTAGTACTTGCTTAATGAAGTGTTAACTAAATTCTCAGTAGCTACAGTTACTGTGCAATAACACTGGTGCATGGGTTTTTTGTGATGCTTACTGTGCAGTAGCCTAATAATGCTGTGTGGTAGTGTATTAGCACGGTTTTTGACCACCATGCTACTGTGCAGTGTTACTAGGCTACTGCGCAGTAAGTGTCTCATGTAGACATGCCCACAGAACCGTATAACAGGGCAGTTTGGCCCTTTAATGGGGAAAAGGCAGACGTATTGAAGAAGCCTAGCTGTAGGCATTTAGATAATGAGCGAGTGTCCCACTAGAAGTTTAAAACCCCAAAGGATACAGTAGAGGGAGGCACGCTGGGTGAAAGAGCAGTTTGCAGGCAGAAAGCAAACTGTAACTCAAAGAACTTGCTACCAGAAAAGGGACAAACTACTGTGCTGGGGCCAGAGTCGAAGGCCCCCCTCCTACTGCCGAGAACACGGTCACAGGGTTTTGTATTTAGGGCAAAGACTGTGTGGTTTGCTGTGTTTTGTTTGTTTTTTTGGGGGGAGGATTCGCTGAAGGGCTCT
This sequence comes from Alligator mississippiensis, assembly GCF_030867095.1. Lineage (NCBI taxonomy): Eukaryota > Metazoa > Chordata > Crocodylia > Alligatoridae > Alligator > Alligator mississippiensis. Next base: position 126,093,848 of record NC_081824.1, read on the forward strand.
TCAGGGAGCAAAGCCAGCCTACAAGAACCAGCAGGGCTGGCCTACAAGAGCCAGTGTCCTGCAAAAGTCAGCAGGTCTGTAAGTGGGTGGCTACCCATTTACAGACCTGCTGACTTCGGCAGGACTCTGTACCAATCAACCTGCACTGCACATCATGGAAGACATTCCCAAGTTGTTGGAATCACCCATACTCAGAGGAGGGGAGAATAAATGATTTATTTATGTGGATTTATAAGAACATGAGTCCCAAAACCCTTATTCTCAGCATTTTTGCTTGGAACTCAACATAAAAGCAAGATAGATTAATCTAGCATGTATAAAGTTTTGTATTATTACTATTTTCTAATGAGTTCTGGCATCTAGCATCTCTTTTTTATTAGTGGAAAGGAAAGGATAAAAATTAAATTAACATTAATGCCAGCCCTGAACAGTAATATGAATATACAGTTAATTTGCTAATCCAAAACTCTTTGACAAAACTGCCAACGATTAAGTCCAGAAAGCATGAGATGAATATGAATCAGCACCCGTCTAGGACCCCAGTTCTTGAAATCAGTAGAGCTCTGTGTTGCCACAGGGATCCACCTGCTCCACTAAGGCTGCAGAAATGATGGGCAGATATCATTTTCTCGATATATGAAAGATTTAGTTGTGGAGATATTAATCCTTCCCTATAAAAACTACAAGTAGTTTCTAAGTATTTCTAATAATCGGTATCATGTTTCCTTTTTCTTTTTGCTTAGAAAAAGCATCTTGAATATTAATGCTCTGATGGATACACAGGGCTGCTAGTGCACAGCTCAAGAGTTAAAGTCCTGAAGAGGATGAAAATAGAACACTTGATTGCTGGTTGTCTCATCAGCCCTCATGAAAAGCAGCTGACAGTATGTTCATGTTTTGGAAGAAAAGAGGAAATTGGAAATCCATTACATTTCTCCTGATATTTCAGGCACAAGAATATATATGCAGCATGTAAAATTCTGAGTTTCAAAAAATGCACAGAGAATTAGGTGTTGCTACTTAAAGTGTTCAAGTCAGCAATGTAACACACCAGCAAGATGATACATCTTAATAGAGAAGAAAGCTTCCGTTTCCCTTTCCCCAGTGAATAGTAACAACTCTGAAACTAGAGATGGGTAATTTTGAGAGATGTTTTCATTCTGCCTGATTGTTGTTTGTGACTGTAGCCCCAGCCTTTGAATCTGGCAATGACAGGGTCAGTGACAAAACTGGTACTGAGGCAAAGAGCATCTTTCTGAAAATTGGTGACCAATTTGATTGTGGTGAACAACATGGAACAGCAATGGAAACAGTTGGTTGTCTCTCTTCTGACAGTGAGCAGAGCTGCTGCTGGTTGTACACCCACACACATGTCCCCTCCTAGCTGCTTCTCTGCCTTCACACTCTAAACGCCCTCATACAGCAAGAGATTAACTGTTGCACAAGGTATCAGCTTCTTTTAAAGACAAGAATGTTGTACAATAAATGTGATCAGACAGTCACCATAGTTGGCAATACAGGTAGTGGATATGCTGCCACCTTGGGACATCTGTAAACAGTGCCACTATTTCAAGTGTTATTTCTTGCAATCCACACTAAAAACACACAGCGTGGATGAGCCAATAACATTCAGTCTGTAACTCTGTTTGCTGCACAGCAGGAATAAATATGCAATATATTTTTAGATGAAAAGTGCTCAATTCCTGGGGTAGCAGAATAGTCTGGGATGCCTTTTAGATGACACTTCATTTTTCCAGATGTTCATGTTTAATTAGCGAGGAAGCTGATTGCATCATTGATATGCATGGTGTAGAGTGAGCTCTGATTTTGTGACATTTTTTCGTATTTTCTTCTCAGAAATGGCTAAAATGTTTACCATTATCCTCTGAAACATTTTTCATTTATTCGTCTAGTACCAGATGCAATTAAGCCCCTTGTGAACCTAATTTTTCATTAAAAAAAATCATTTTGGCTGAGAAGTTCAAAAGAAGCTGGGCCCGTAACTCCCTTAAACTATTTGGAAAATCTCAGCTTTAATATTTTTTTCCTGGAAAGAGAACTCACTCCTGCCTAAATTATACTTTATTCCTCAACATTCATGATACATGCTATTTTAGCCAATGACTCACCAACCTAATAGGAAATTTCAAGACTCCCTTTAATTTCCATCACTCTCTAATCTCTTGGCCTCTATCTTGCAGTCAGATCCATGTATAGGTAGGCCTTTATGCAGAACCAAAGCCAGTTGTAGGATCCGGGCTGTGTTTTCTATTTGTGTGGTTACCCTTATCCAGATGCAATTACACATGCCCCAGTGTTGATCCATTTGCAACTATCTCACAGGCTTTGTGTTTTTTCTTTCCTTATATCTCTCAGGGGTCAGCTAATAAATTGTCTTAAATGGTGGTGATGTCAATTTTTGATACTGTCAGTCACTCTGCTTGCCCTATGCTATCTATTCATTCGGATCTTTCTTTTTGTATAGTGTCTGACAAGATGATATCCTGATCTTGATTGATCCCCAGGCACTACTGTACTAAAAAGGTTGATAATATGAGATGTGTGCTTGATGCCAATAAGGACATAAGTTCAAGTTATTGTGGTACACACATGAGTACTTGGTGGCCACGGTATCTGTGGATGTATGTGACCAAGAATCATTGTTAGACTCTTTTTTTAACATTTGACTCTGGAATTATAATGTCATAGTCCTCCCCTTCCTGGTCACTTCCTTTCCTCTTGCAGGCTGACTAGATTTTAAAAAGGGAATACTAGGACATTAGTGCAGATGTAGAGGGATGACAGAGGACATGAGGCAGGCTTTTAACAAAGCTCTTTCTTTCACTACACTTTCTCTTTTAACATGAAAATCTAAGACACTTAATAGCAAAGAGCAGGATGGAAAAAAGCAGTATCTAGCCCATCATTATTGCTTTATTACATTTTTTTCTTGTCATCGTCTCTTCTATATCTCCCCCTTCCACCTTTCTCTTATATGTACTCCTAGTGTCTTCCATTCACAGCCTCCCTTTGACACAGCCCTTCCAGACTAACTCTTTCCCTCCCTAGCAGAGAACTCCCAGACTCTCTCCCATCCTAAACCTCTCTTGCTCAGTGATCCTCTCCTACCTGACACTGCAAGGCTCATAACTTCCTCCTGCTTTAGCCTCAAAACAATCCCTGTGCTTCACCACATCTTAAAGAAAGCCCACCATGGTCCTGAAATCACAATTCTTCGTGATCTATCCAGCCTATTCAAAACCCCTGCTACACTGAACGGATCCAGCCAAGCTCAGAATCACCACCCAGCTCCAACCACAGACTCAGTCTCATTCTCTTCCTCCCTTTCTCCTCCTTTCCAGGTTAGACCACTCTTCGCCATCAATTATATATTCCCCATCTATCACCCAACATAACTCCCACATCCTGTCACTTACTGTCTTGCTGTCTCCTTGTTGTCTTGCAGACATGGAAGCATAGGCAATATGGAGGGTCTAAACTGAACTAATCTTGCAGAATCCCAGGCACCCTGGTTCAAACCTGATCCTACTGCTGTTTGTAGTCCATGTGCTACAGAAACTCTTGGCAGCAAGACCCATGTCTTCTAGAAGCATGTAGATGCTAAAATGATGCCAAGCCTTGTAATAGAAGACTGAGGGATTCCTTTTCTAGCATAGACAGTGCTGAGAACTGGATTGGACCCCAAAAATGGCCCAATAGAGGGCACTAGCAGCTTTGGATAATCCCCAATTATATATAAACTGCTAATAACCTAATCTGCAGCTCAACCTTGTTTTCAGCACTGCCCAAGGGGTATATATTTTCAGACTGTCAAATGTCACATGATTTTTCAGGTAGATTTAACCAGAGGAAATAATCTCTTGCTGAACTAAGGGGCCAGCGCCTGGTTTCTTCCAGAGGAAGAAACACAAAACCAGAGCCAGCATTCCCAACCAGGTAGCTTTTCCTTCAACTGTAACTCAAAGAATATTGACATGTTTTCTCCAGAGTTTGCACAAATGCTGTCCTCTGCCTTCTGCAAGAAATTGGCAGCTTGCCAAATCCAAAATATAGGGAGAGAGGAAATAAATCTTTCTAACGGTAGCTGGTGGCAATCCCAACTCTAAGGACTCTTCCCACTCTCCACAGAGACTTGTAAAACATGACCTGATTTAATAAAGCTATTTTGACTCAGTAATGATTGTACAGTTTGCTGAAAACTACAAACATGGTGACACATAATGGGGTAATTGTGCAATTAAGATTTAAGTAATTATGCTGGCAGAGCAACCCTTTGATTGTTTTTGCCTACTTAAAAGAAATAATGTATTTACTCGATTCCAGAACAAATCCCCCCATCACTCCTTCCCCACCCCCACCCCTAATTAACATGAAGAGGGAAAAAAGCCCCTTGCCTTTGAGTCGAATATGAGGCAGCAGGAGGGGCAGGTGACTGCTGTGGCTTCTGATCCAACCAATGACTGGGGATGCAGCTGCAAGGGCAGCTGCTGCCTGCCTCACTCTCCCACTTCCCCCTGTCCCCTTCCTCATCTTCCTCCCCCACCATTGCTTTCAGGCCAGGCTCAGGCTGTGCTTTATGCTCCAGGCTGGAGGGCAGAAGAGCCTGCCAACACCAGAGCAGAGGTAAGTGACGAGGAGGGTGGGAAGAGCAGATGGCTGCAGCAAGGGAAGAATGGGGGAAAAAGGAGGAGAAGGGAGACCAGAGGGTCTGAGACTGTGTGGGGCAGAGGCTGCAAGGGGGGACATAAGAGAAGGGAGGCGGGAGGCCTAAGGTGTTATGGGGTTGATGTGGTGGAGGGGCATGTACAAGGGGGCAAGCAGCAGGGGTGCAAGTGGTGGGGTGAACCTGGTAGCAGGGGACAAGCTGCTTGGTCCGCCACCTCCACCTGCCCCCCACTGCTTACCCCATTGCTCCCCGCATTGTATTCCCCCAAACTTGCCCCTTTGCTACTGCTTTCCCTGCTACAACAGTTGGGGGGGGGGGTGGCAAATTTAAGATATCTCTCCAATACTTAGATTCTATACATGGACAATTATAACCAATTTATACATTTTCTACATATAGAATCTAATTATAGTGGGGTCCTCTTAAATTTAGGATTGTCTTAAATTTGGGTAAATATGGTAAATAGTGCAGCTTTTGCTGTTTTTGTGGGCTAGATTGTAACTTGAATGATACAGATTATAAATGCTTCATTCTTCTAGTTATGACTACACAGACCCTGGGTCAGGATACAAAGGAGTAATGGTACACTGTTGCACTGTACATCGCAAACAGATTAATGTTTGAGAAACAAACAGATTAATGGTACACTGTACATCCTGTTATGCCTCTGCGTGAACCCATAACCAAGGAGGGATGTTAACAGAAGCAGCCCAGGTTTCCTCCCATCTTCAGAACTTCAGTCCACACAGCTGAATGGAGATGAGAGTGTCGAAGTCTGCTGGTCATATAGGACTTCAGCGAGAAGGGAATCCTGTCTTAAAGGTGTATCTCTGAGGCATGTCCTGGGCTGGCATAGTGAATGCGTCATTGTTTGCTCAGGGCAATGCCTAAAGGCATAATGTAACCCTTGGGATGGAACGTGTGTACTGTTGCTCTTAGGGAAGTCAAAACAGAACCTGAGAATTCAGCTAGATCAATGAACGTAAAAGTTAGTGAACTAACGTAAGCATCAGATGTAAATCCCAAGAGGCCTCCTTCAGAGTCCTTACACTGACGATTCATCAAATAATATTGACAAGAAAAAGGTTTTTTTTCAGCGTTTGGGAATTCTCCTTACTTCAGCAACGTCATTTTGTATTAGTGCTATAACATACATGAATTAAAACATATATAAATAAATATACAAATTTGTAAGAAATAACAACATGTTTTTGTGGTTTCCCTGGTGGAGCAAGAACAGCGCATAGCTTAGTTTTCAGCAGATTAAATTTTCTTATGTATTCTTCCTCTTCAACCTCTTTCCCACCATGATACATTTCTCAGTTCATGCTTGATTTGAATTATTCAGTTAGCTCTCACCCATGATGCATTTCTTGATTCTTATTTGATTTGAATTATTCTGCTTGCTTCAAGAGCCACGCATGCTGAGATCACAGCCCAATAGCAGTAAAGTCTCAGGGCTTTCTTTTAATCATTATTAATTCTTTGAATTTAGACATTTGCACAACACAATATGCAATACAGAATTCTTTCAGTCACAAAGATGTAGTCTCTCTAACCAAAAGCGTACCTGGAGCTTTTTCAAGTGAAGCAAAGAAATCAGGGGGAAGATAATCTTTTTCATTCTAAATGAGAAAATGGTTCCTTTGTCTGCCTGTAAAACTTTGTTAGCCATAATACTTATTTTCACTCTTCCACTTCGTTTTCCCTCTATGCCTGAATTTTAGAATTGGAGTGGTTTTTGTTTTTCTCCACAACCATCTCTTTTCAAGCATACCAGCTTAGTTTTGCCTACATGCTCTTTCATCCTCAATTGCTGTCTCCGTATAACACTTTTTCTTTCTTCTTTTCAGTGATGGCTGGGCAGACAGAGATGAAGTTATTGAAGGGTATGAGCCTGAAGCAAATGGGGGTATCACTATCAAACTACAGTCTCCAGAAGTCTTGTCATTTGATGACTATTACCTGAAGTTACGTCTGGACACCAATACCCGAAATCCCTGGTTTCCTGAATTCTGGCAGCACAGATTCCAGTGTCGCATTCCAGGGCATCCTCTAGAGAACCCCAACTTTCAAAAGAACTGCACTGGTAAAGAATGAAATGCTTTTTCCCTGTTTGAATATCTGTGGTTTGATAAAACTTTCTCTCCCTTGGTTCCTTGGAAGGAATTTAGTGCTAGTGAAAATTGCCAGATTCAATCTTCTCAGATTCAAATCCTCATTCAAAGATGAGTGTCTCTAGGGTTCTCTCCAAGCTGTCTCCTATTCTCCCATCAATATATCTCTGTCCTGTTGTAAAGAAGCCAGTTTCTAGTCTCTCTGCTGATCTGCCAACAAAGAATGCAGTTAATACTGTAAATGAATGAGTCTGTTACATGGAAATCTACTCACTACTTAATCATTTCACGTGGGCCACCCACTAATCTTTGTCTTTTAGAGTATAGGCATATGAACAATTTACTGTGGAATACAAAGGAGTGAGGCTTTAACATACATCAGCTGCCCCATGGTAACTATCCGTGTGTACAGTCTTATCTATGGTAAGCAGAAGCTAATGTACAGCAACTTAGACTTCAATGTAAGGGGGTAAATTGCCATGATTTAGCTTCCACTGACATAGGGTGAATGACCATAAGCACCTGCTGTTCAGTAAAAGTCTACGTCTTTACATCCTACAGTAAATTGTTACTATGTCCATATCCTTAGATTTACAAGGGCCAGACCTGATCTGGATTTGAATTGCTGATCTAGAAATAACAACTCTATAACTCATTCCATGGCTGTCCCATTCCTGCACATTTTTGCCCTGATGTAAAGATAAGTAAGAAACAAAACACAGTTAGTCAAAGTGAGTGGAATCAGTGAAATGCCCAGCCTGGCTGACAAGAAATTATCTTTAAGAAGGCAGGATTGGGCAGGGGAGCACCTTATTTTTTGTCATAATAACATTTTGACCAAAAGAAAGGGGGTGAGGGGAACTGCATTTCTGTTTAAAGAAAAAACCTGTTTTTGACCAACTGTCTTGATGTTATCAAGACAATATAATGATAACTTTGCTGGAAACCTAAGGAATGTTGAAGGGCCTTAAAGCTGAAATGTAGCCCCCCGCCTGTTTTTTTATGCTATGAGGTATTCATATTTTGTTTCTGTTCCATTACATGACCCTCAGACAGAAAGTAGGCACCCCAGAAGCAGACTTATCTGTCCCATAATTGACAAAGCAATGGGAATATATGTGTGGACACTCAGACATTCTTTGGCATGACAGGAGCTAGGCAAAAGATCTGTAGATAGTAATTTTTGTATTAATCGTTTTTATTAAAAAAATGGAAGACATGAAGAAATGGACAATAAGCAGATTAGTTTTCTGATCAGAATTATTTCATGAGAATTTCTGGGAATAATATGATTTGTGGCTTTTTCCTAAAGAGTTTTTTTCTAGTGTATGGTACAAAACTTTGCAGTGCTATGACTGGCCCAATGACAGGGATGAGTTTCATCTTCTATAATATAAAAGATAAGTTTTTTAGAAGCTCATCAGTTGTTCTAAATGCAGGCAATTTGTAATCTAAACTCAGTTTATTAAAAATGCTATTATTTTAATTAAATTTCAAAATCATGATAAATACTATAGTTTAAAAACCCTAGAGTACTACTTTAGGTTTCTTTTACTTTTTGCAGCAACTGTTGTTTTTGCATGATACTGCTAAATCATCCGTTTTAGAACAAACCACATGTAGAGAAAACAATCTAAGATGAAGGCTTTTCCAAAGCTATCCTTTTACTGTATGTATTTCTGTCAACTAGGGAAATGGATTTCAGACTCTCAGCAGTTTCTCATTTATCGTCTCAAATTAATTTCTATGCGTATAAGATGAAAGTTTTTTAATGATATAAATACTGTTTTTACCTGAATCCAAGATTACTTTGAATTAAAGATGACACCCAAATAATTAATTCTAGACACGGAAAATTTAATCCACATCCCCCACATGCACTCCCACACAATATACAAGAGTTAGACTGTATTTTAAGCTATTATGAAATTGCCTCTATATACATTATGCAAACACACATAAATCAGGACAAATATTTTTTTGAAATAAAATTCAGATATGTTACAGTATATGTTTGATTTTTTTTTACTATATGATTTGGGGTTTTTTCTGGTTCCAAGATGGCAACCTCCTGCCCTAAGGAGTAGTTCTGGGGCAAGAGAGACTTCAGGTGGCAAAGGTCAAGGGTTAAGGGGTGGGACTTCAAGTCCCAAGATGGTGACTGGGGGCAGGGCACCTGTCAAGGGGTGGGGCTACCGTTGTGACAGCTCACCAAAATTCATTAAGTGGCCCTCCAGCTGAAAAAATTGTCCATCCCTGGTCTAGCTCTGTCCTCTTTGGAACTATGCTTCAGGTAGTTGACGGTCTTCTCTTCTCCAGATTAAATAAGCCCAGTTCTCTCTGCCTTCCTCATAAGTAGGGGCCTACTGAATTTGTGATGGAAGTGGGCTGCATGGCAGCTCCTTTAATCCTGCAGGTTGCCCCGTGCAGCCCCACTGCTGATTGGAGGAGAGTCCCTGCCAATTACTACTTACTCCTGATTGATGGGAAGGCAATAGCCACAGTTTAAATATGGTGCCATTTTTGTCGCTTGCCACTCTCCACTTGATCCTGATGGGTGGGGTGCTGAAAACCACAGTTTTAAATATGGCACCATCTTGCCTCCTGTCACTGATTGGCTGAGAGGCCTTAGCAGCTTTGCTGCTTCCTGCTGACTGGTTGGGAAGCAAAGATGGTGTCAAATTTAAAACTACTGTTTTTGCTTCCCTACAAATAGCTGAGTGTCAAAAGGCAAAAAAGGGGCCATATTTAAGCCAGAGTTTTTGCCTCCTTACTGATCAGGGTGAACAGCAAGTGGCCAAACCCCTTCACTGATCAGCACTGGGGGGAGTGCATGGGGGAACCTACAAGATTAAAGGAGCCACCACACAGCCCACTTCCACCACAAACTCAGCAGGTCCGTACTCATAAGTAATGTGCCTCAGCCCCCTCACCATTTTTGTTGCCCTCTACTGGACCCTCTCCAATTTGTCCACATCCTTTCTGTGGTGGGGGGCCCAAACTGGACACAGTACTCCACATGTGGTGTTACCAGTGCTGAATAGAGGGGAATAATCACTTCCCTCAATCTGCTGGCAACTCTCCTACTAATGTAGCTCAGTATGCTGCTAGCCTTATTTGGAACATGGGAACATTATTGGCTTATATTCAGCTCATTGTCTACTGTAACCTCCAGATCCTTTTCTTCAGAGCTGCTGCTTAGCCATTTGGCCCCCAGCCTGTACTGGTGCATGGGATTGTTCCATCCTAAGTGCAGGACTTTGCACTTGTCCTTATTGAATTTCATAATGTTACTTTCGGTCCAGTCCTCCAATTTGTTCAGGCATTTCTGAATCCTACCTCTACTCTCTAATGTATCTACTACTCCTCCCAGCTTGGTATCATCTGTAAATTTGCTGAGGATGCACTCCATCCCATCTTCCAAATCGTTGATGAAGATATTGAACAAAACTGACTCCAGGACTGACACCTGGGGCACTCCACTTGATACTGGTTGCCAACTAGACATTGAGCCATTGATTGACCCTTTGAACCTGATGATCCAGCCACTTTTCTATCCACCTTACCATTCATTCATCCCTCTCATACTTTCTTAGCTTGTTTTTAAGAATATTGTGGGAGACCATATCAAAAGCTTTGCTAAAGTTAAGGTATTTTACATCCACTGTTCCCCTTTCCACAGAGCCAGTCATCTTGTCATTGAAGGCAATCAGGTTGGTCAGGTGTGACTTACTTTTGGTGAATCCATGCTGACTGTTTCTAATCACCTTCTTCTCCAAGTGCTTAGAAATTGATTATTTGATTATTATTGGATTATTGAATTATATTATTATTATTGATTATTATTGGATCCATGATTTTTCTAGGGACTGAGGTGAGGCTGACTGATCTGTAGTTCCCCAGATCTTCCTTCTTCCCTTTCTTCAAGATAGGCACTATATTTGCCCCTTTTCAATCATCAGGGACCTCTCCCAATCACCATGAGTTTGCAAAGATAATGGCAAATGGCTCTGCATCATGTCTGGCCCTATGGACTTATACACATCCAGCTTTTTAAAATATTCCCCAACCTGTTCTTTCACCACTGTTGGCTGCTCACCTCCTCCCCAAACTGTGCTGCTTCTCCTGGGCTAAATCCACAGTTGAAGCTGCTCAGCCACTGCATGGCCAGGCTGGGGCCACAGGCAAAATATGTTCAAAGTATGCTCCCTTCCCTAGACCCCAGCTAAAGTACAGAGCTGAATGACATTTCTGTATTTACCAAGCATGTATAGTTTGGGCATAGTTCTAACAATTTCATAGGAGGTTTTCTCCTTCATGAGTTGGTGGAAAGATCCAAACAAGATAGGCATAGAAGTCCTTGTCTCCCTACCCCTTTCTAGCAAAAACAGTAGTGATGGATGCTTCATTATAGTTGGGAGTTGGGGGTCCCAACCCTATGATTCTATGACTACTGAATTAGGCATCGGTGGACATATTTCCATGAGACTCTACGTCACTGTAGCAATGAACTACAGTGATATAGCTCATTGCTACAGTGACATAGCATTGCTGGGCACTAACTGTGATGCTACTGCTACTGTACAGTAGCAACGAGCTCATTGCTACTGGGAAGTAGGGTCAGAAATGACCCTTGTGCTGCTGGGACTGTACAGTACTGGTGGATACTGCTCAGTGGGGTGCACGTGTAGATGTGCCCCGTGAGTGCAAGACAAATGGCCTCCCCAGGAGGCTCTCTCAGACATACTGTTCTACAACCCAGAGTTCACAATGCTTATGACAGATAGTAGAACAACCACGTTTCATACAACTAAGCAGGGAGAAGTGCTCCCCTGTACCACAGAGAAGCAGTTAAGTTATGGAACTGGTGCTCCCAACATGAGATTTTGTTCACAACAAAATCTCATTCCTGCCACATCTGCAAAATCAGAGCAGACACTTGCCTGAGTGAACAAATCACAGAAGACTGATTGATTCAATCAGTCTTCCAGGAATGGGGTCATCCAACAGTAGAACAATTTGCAGCCAACAAGAAAAAAAAATGTTATATTTTCTGTCCACAGGGATTGCACTCCAGGTTCCCTGAAAGATGTACAATGCTATATGCTTATCACCTGATTTCATTGCTTCAGAGAAGGTGGGTCATGAGCTAGCTAACACATGCCTCAAACAGTTCTGATTCCCAGAACTCATACACTGATTGAGCCATCTTCCAGTTCTTCTTCCTGTATCATTTGACCTATTGTTTGAATGAGCTCATGGTCCTCCTTCACAGCTGACTACTTCTCATGACTGTCACATATAGACATGGCTTGAGCAACAGATGTTCAGAATACATTTAAAGATAGTATGAATAACACCAACTTGTACCTCTTGGGTCAAAAAAATCTCAATTCTTGACTATTTACTGTCTTTAAAGACTTCAGGTCTCATTTATTTCTCTGATAGTATACCTTGCAGCCATTGCTTATCACCTGTCAGGGACCTTAGTCATCAGCCCAGCCTGGACTAATTGCCTAAGCAGGCACATCTACTTTGAGTCTCTGGATGACAAGCTCTGCCCCACCTAGTTAACCAGCTGGCTTCCTGATTTGCTGGGAGACTGGGAACAAAGTCTCTCCATTTATTTCCGCCTGTGGCAACAGCCTCCAGGACAGACAACAGTTTTGACTCAGTCTGTTATGGTAAGCCTTCTGGTCCTAGTACTCTCTGGCTTTCCTGGTTTTTGACCTTGATTGGCTCTGTTCTTGGACTTTTACCTGTGGGTTATCCCTTGGACTTGATAACTCAGCATCTAATTCCTGGACCCTGAGTCTGACCTGTGTTGTGTACTCTGCCTTCCCACAGTAGCCTAACCATTAGGATAAACTGCCTACAACTTGGTCCCTTATACAACCTACTTATAGAAAGGGTTTTCATTTTTTCCCATCCAAACATAGTCACATTCCTTATGGGTTTGGTGAGGGTGTTTTCACCAATCAGGGAACAAGCTCCTCTATGGGATATTAATATAGTTTTGCCACATCTCATGGGTCCCCCATCCAGACCTATTGCATCATGTTTTATCTTACACTCATCGAGAAAATCTTCCTTCCTTGTAGTTATTTCATCAACTGAAATAGTGAGACTCTCATAGCGGAACAATTTACACAATTTTCAGTTCATACAGGGTATCTTTCAGGCAACAGCCAAAATTTATGCCTAAAGTAGGATGCAGGCTTCATTTAAAACAAGTAATTCATTTCCCTGTATTTTTTTCTCATGCCCCACTCTTATCATGAGAATGCCAAGAGGATGAATGAATGAGCATTTTATTTCCAGCCATAAATTATAGATGTGCATTTCAGGATATATTAGATTATAAAGTAGATACGTTAAATCCACCAGAGCACATTAGAACCTGTTCCATGACCGTGACACACAGTTCCAGGTGCTCTTCTGAGAAACATCCCCACGTTTGACATACGTGAAACCCCCACTTGGGGCATCAGTATACATCTTTACTAAGCATTGTGTTTTAATGGGAGTATCTTATTCATAGATTCATAGATGTTAGGGTCGGAAGGGACCTCAATAGATCGTTGAATCCGACCCCCTGCATAAGCAGGAAAGAGTGCTGGGTCTAGATGACCCCATCTTGAATGGACATTCTTTTCTAAGAGTAGTCCTGCAATCTATTCTTTTCTATCTGAAGATAAGATCCAAGCACCTACCACCTCTATCAGATCGTTGCTGCATTGCATGTATTACTAAAGTAGAAATACATAGGGGTGTGCCTGAAAATGAAGGAATAGTTACTACCTAAAAGTAACTGAAGTTCTTCAAGATATGTTGTCCCTGGCTACAGTCCATGAGCCTGCGCGCTGTGCTGCATGTCCCAAACCAGCCCAGCCCCGACTCAGCAGAGTGGAGTGGTGCAGGGCACAGTCCTCCCTCCTAAGGTTCCCAGTGGTGGTTGGTGGGCCAGATAGGATTAACTGGTGGACCAGATATGGCCCACGGGGTGTATTTTGCCCGCCCCTGAGTTAGAACATACTGTGAGAAGTTGCATGTTAAAAATTAATACCTATTCTTGCCTGCACAGCTCTGATTTGCTGCTAGAGGGCTGGAGAGCAGGGGTGTTACTAGAAGACAGGACACCTGGGCTCTATCCTTGCGCTGTGGTGAGGGGGAGGGGAGGCTTGGAAGCAGTGCATCATGGGATGCTGGAAGATGGTTTAGACCATGTTAAAGGCACTTAAAATGTGAGTATTGCACATTAAAGCTTGTTAACTTTTGCTAAGTGCCCTCTGAGAATCTCTAAGTTACACCACTTTTGGCAAGGGTTAACTCTGGGCCATGATACCTAGCATGGGTAACTTCAGTCTGCTCCAGAGAGATAAAACAAGCAATTTGTAGTCTTCTAACATATCAGCATGCACCTCTCCCAGCCACCTCCCTCCCCACCCGGAGCAGGATAGAGCCCGGGTGATCTGGCTCCTAGCCATGCCCTTGCTTGCTAGCCCTCTAGTGCAGCGCTTCCCAACCTTTTTTGTGCCGTGGACCTGCCGTGGACCTGTAGGAGTGGTAGAGCCAGGTGCCTCCATCCCGGGGCTGCCCCTCCCCCCAGCTTTAACCCTGCATGTCACTGCTGGTGGCAGAAGCGACTCGCATGTGTGGACAGATGGAGGGCTGAGTGGGGGGGCTTGTGTCATGACCCGGCAGCCAACCTGCCACTGCCCAGTACCAGGCTGCAGCCTGGTGGTTGGGAACCTCTGCTCTAGTGGCTGCATTAGTGTATTAACCTTTAATGGGTAACTGCCCACATTCTAAGCTTAAAACTGCTTAACATACCAAAGATTTAGTAGGGTCTAAGCAACTTGTAACTGTGTAACTTCACCTAGTACAAGGGTATTCAGGGAAGTCCAGACACTACTAGCCAAGTCTCTAGAACCTGGTCCGCATTTACAGCTAAAGTTAAATATACCCCAAAACAGCACATCTCAAGGAGTTCCAGCTGTTTTTCCTGTTAGTTCAAGGTTTTATTACAGGTGATAAAACAGTACTGATGTAGCTCTATTTTATTCCAGGCAAAGCTCCAGGCCATGTTTAGGACTTAAAAAATGCTTAGGTCTCTAAAATCTTCCTTTCTGTAAAACTTCCTTTATGCAAGTCCATTCATAGTATCTGATGAAGTAGGTTGTTGCCAGTGCAAGCTCAGCCATTCTGAACTAATAAAACTCTAAGGTGCTATCCTGCACTATGTTCTGCCTGCCTTAAAAAGAGAGAGAGAATAATAATGTGCTTACTACCTGTGATAAATCCTAGTCATTATTAAGAGAGTAAGTCATTCATGGCCAGACAATTGTTTCAGCTCTTGGTTTCTTAGAAAGTTGTTTTTGAATTTGAAAGAACACAACTTCACATGTCTGGTATGTTACCTGTGCCAAAATAGTTTCTGTTTAAGCACACTGTTGAGCCCCCTGACAATCAAAGAGGTAATCCTGTAACAGATTTTTTACTTTAAGGTCCAGAAGGTATCTCAATGAATTAACAAGGTAGTCATCAAATAAAGCAAAGTAGAAGCATATGCAGCTCTTTCCTATTGTAAACAGAAGATAAAGCTTTTTATAAACATGTAGATATAATGTTGTAGCAGTAGAGCAATGTTTAGGGTTTGATATTGATATTTATTTTTTCTATGGTGGGTGTTAACCCTGAAATTGTTCATTTATGGGATTAAAATAAAGTGCATTCTCAGTTTATCATGCTACATTCAGTCTCCCCTATTACACATTTGAACACTAAAGCAGCAAAGAAGCAGGATGGATGAATCCTATCCAGCCACATTCTATGGTTATTGAATAGCAAAAAGTGTATCCTTAACAATGTCTTAGTCAGAATTCAGTGAACTCCTAAAAATGAAATGGTTGAGGAGGGAAGAGCTGAAAAGTAAAATGTATTGATTTTGTTTCTGTAAGTCAGCTTTCTGTGAAGCGAGGTCATCTTGGATACAGCTCTTTTCTCTAAAGCAGTAAATAAACCAGGTGAAATAGTCTAGGTAACTGATCTGAAGAGAAGGCCAATACAAGTGCCTTTACTCAGACACTTAGTCATTTATTTGATTATGTCTTTCCCTCTTTCTCTTCTCTTATTCACTCAGAGCTGGCGCATCCATTAGATTGCAGTTGCTAGTTTATAAATGGTCATTAGCCCTTAAATATGGGAGCAGAGGGGATATGTTAGATGCTGCCACTGAAAATGGTATCAGAACAGAGATCTCTTTATGCACAGAGGATGTGTCATGTGGGTTAAAGGAACTGGAATCCTTTTCCTAAACTAGGTCTTTGTGAGAGGAACTAGATGAGCACAGCACTGGAAATAAATAAGTTTCTCATTTTTCTCTAGAACAAATGAACATATGGATGTTCAAAAAGCCAGGGTAGGAATCAATCAAAGTTACTTGGTTTTCTGTAAGCAGCTTAGTTTAGATCAGGAGTGAACAGTATACATCTTCACCCCTTGTGGGGAGAGGAAAGAGTGCAGGCAGGGGGTACTGCTGCACACCTTTCAGCCCAACCTGCAGGCTACCAGAGAACACCAAATGCAGCCAAACACTCCCTGGTTGGCCACTAGGTGTGGGCAAGCCCCCCCCCAGCCCCTCACCACATCATTGTGGACCCTCCTCTGCACTCCACGCTGAGGCTTTGAGAAGAGCCCCAGAGCAAATGCCCTCTCTTGTGAATTACATATGCCTCCATGTCCCAGCCTGCCTGCACCCATACCTGGCTCCTCGCTTCCCGCACCCAAGCACACAGACCCAGGAGCTGCAGTGTGTCCTGCTTGGTGCCTTGAGTGACTTGCCAGAGGCTGCAGGACATCACACATAGCCACCTGGACATGATCTGGCAGCTGGTCACCATGGGATGCAGCTTTCTGCCCCTCAATCAGCAGTTGGACATCCAGTGTGGGGCCAGCTACCACACCCTGTGCCTACCAAGAATCCTTATGTGGGCCACCAACTTCCTAGTGGCTGACAAGGACAAGGACACTCAGGACGCCACTGATACCAGAGTGCTCAGGCACCACCGGCAGACTGCCGAGCACCAATTCTGGGCCCAAGCCAGCAGCAGCAACTGGTGGGACCAGATCACCCTGGACACTGTGGACAAGCTGTGGATCCAGACCTTCTACATCCATCTGACCACCTTCAAGGATATTTTTGCTCAGGTTCCCTCCCCTTCCATCCCCTTCATGTGCCAGGAGGTCAGTAAATAGTCATCCCTCACTCTGGGGAATTAAGTGGCCATCGCCATCATGATGCTGGCCATTCCCAGCAGTCTCTGCTACATCACTAACCAGCTTGGTATGGGCAAGTCCATGGCTTGGGAGGCCATCCAGGAGGTGTACCTGCTCATCCAGAATGTCTCAGTCAACTGTTTCATCTGCCTCATCAACCCACAGGAGGTGATCACTGGCTTCTGCCACATTGGCTTCCCCAACTGCAGGAGGGCTATGGGTAGCACCCACATCCCCATTCTCTGCCCACCTCAAGGTGCCCGGGTATTCATTAACCTCAAGAGCTACTTTTCGTTGCCCTGCAGGGTGTCATTGACTGCTAGGGCTGCTTCATCTACATCTTCATTGGCTGGGTGGGCAACACCAATGATGCCCGCATCTTCCACAACTCCCCGCTCCCCCAGATGATGAAGAGTGGGTACTATGCTCCTCTAGTCCCCAATTATGTCACTGGCACCATTGTTGTCCCTCCCCTCATCACTGGGGACCTGGCTTGGCCCCTCCTGCCCTGGCTTATGAAAATCTACATGGGACAGCTAGACCGCCAAAAGGAGCACTACAGCTACTGCCAGAGTGGGTGCCACACAACTACGCCTTTAGCCACCTCAGGATGTGCTGGTGGGCTCTCCTCATGTGCCGTGAGGTGGAGAAGGAGAACTTGCTATGCTTCATTGTCTCCCCATGCATCCTTCACAGCATCTGCAAGACCGGGGGGAGGTCTTCTGTAAAGTCTGGGCAGAGGAGGATTGGTGTGCAGACCAGATACGATGTGCCATGCATGCACAGCTCAAGGAAGCTGGAGACACTGAGTTCCCCACTGATGTCGGGGGCACCAGCCATGCACAGTGGCAGGCGGTCCATTTCTGCAAAGCCCTGGCCCTGAGCACTCCCTAGATCAGTAGGGCCAGAGGGCTTTGATTTCCTATGTGCTCCATCATGGGGAAGTCCATCACCCGGTGCTCTGGCTCCAGGTGATGGATCTCCTGCCCTGGGTTCCTCTGGCCCTGCATCCTGGGCAGCGCTGCCCACAACTCTGGCTGCCTGGATGCTGTTCGCCCTGCTTCCTCCAAGGGGCACACACTGGGATGCAGGGGAATGTGTTGCAAGGAAGAGATGTGCCTCCATTTAGTGTTGCAGCTGCCAAAGTTTTCTTGTTTTTATTAAAGAAAACCTGTTGAACAGTGCCCGTGTCACAACTTAGTCCCTCTTCCCATTTATGCAAACTAGCAAACCTTTGGAGGGTGCAGGGGAGGGAGTGAGGGCAGGGGCAGTAGAGATTTGTGAAAGGGGTGAAACAACCTTGATTAGGACAGGGAACAGGGAGGGAATCATGGTTATAGGGAATGCTGCAGCTGCTGAACTCAACACAGAAACTTGGAGGGGAGGCATGGGGAAGGGGGGCCTCAGTCCTTCCCTCCATGGTGGTGGTGCCCCCTGAGGCCATCCAGGCAGGCTGCTAGTGGGCTGAGTCCTGCCCCAGCTCGGAAGCAGCACTGGGCTCAATTCAACTGTTCCCTGAGCCCAGCCACTGGAAGCCTGCCAGGCACTGTTCCCTGGCCAGGCTCGGGGAACTGGATCCGGCTGGGCACTGCCTCTGGGAAGTATTCAGCAGCTGGAGAGGGGCTGTCTGCTTTGAAGGTATGTAGGGGAATCCTGGGTTGCCATTCAATGTGAGAGTCCAGCTCATGCTATCTATGGCTCTGCTATGATGAGCTGACACCCATGGATGAGTTCGCAATTGCCACAACTATGGATGTGATGCTGAACCCATAGCCTTACCCAGAAAGAGGTTCCCCATCCCCTAAATGCCTAAGAAGAGCCCTGCTTTGTATTGCCTGTGGTTTTCCAGCACCTTTCTTCTGCTTTGAATATACTGGGAGAGGGTGGGAGATGCTTCATTTTGAGGGATTGGTGAAGGGAGCACTGCCTGGGTCCGTGATTGAGGCAGGTGGAGGTTGCTTGAGGGGTTGGTTCAATGACTACCTCTACCACGAGACTCACAGTTGTCTGGTACCCACAGACTTTCCCCAGGTATCAGATCAGATGTGGAGGGAAGGTGCTGGAGTGCCGCTTTCAAGCCTCTCCATATGCATGACTTCGGAGTCACCCTGGCAGTGAGACTAGATCAGCTGAGATAAGGGTTCCCACAGGGACTCCTTCCATCACATCAGTGCCTGTCTTGGACTGGGAGGGAGGGTTTTTTTTCTTGTTCCTGCTGTCCTGTGAATCCAGCTTCTTGGCCACAATGACCTGAGAAAGGTCTGTGACCACTGGGATGGCTTATAGCAGCCACTGGTTCCCCAGGGGATGGTGGGGAGAGGGGGAAAGGCCTGTGGGTTGGGTCTAGTGACTGCCTTCCAGAGACAGGTTTACACAGAGAGCTTTGGGCTGGCAGGACATCATCATGCTTGCCTGCCCCATTGGCTGTGGGCACAACCTGCCTGCTGCAGCAGCAGCCACCATGCTGGGAGTCAGGTGGTTGAGGGGCACTTTTTACATCTGGAAGAGGGGGAGTGAGGAGGTGTCAGAGGAGTGGGAGCAGAACATCCATGGCAGCTAGGTTGGGAACAGTGTTGTAGGGGCATGTCCAGTGGCATTGAGGACCAGGACAAAGGCCCCATCAGATGGAGGGCATGGACTCAGACTCCAGGTTCTGGGTTTCAACTTCCATAGCATCAGAGCTTGTTCCTTGCTCTTGTGTGCCATTCTTCCTGCTCTCAACAATGCCAAAGAAGATGTCAAGGGAGCTCAGATTGAGTTTCAGGTACAACTTTGCTTCCAGATCCTGTGATGATCTGGGGACCAGCACTGTTGGGCTGGAATCCTTGGAGACCATTGCCATCAGCAGAACTTGTGCCCTGGGGCTGCCAGTGTCCTCCTTCTGGGCACCCAGTTGCTCAATTGTCCTGGGGCCTTCCTGTGCCTACTTCTTTGGTGGAGTCCTTGCCAGTGACTCCTTTCCTCCCCTGCTGTTGCTATATGTGTGCGGGGTGGCAATGGCCACTTCACACACAGGACAGCTCCTCATAGAAGGATATTCTCTTCTTCTTGGCTCCAGAATTTTTATTGGCATCATGCACATGCTTGCACTGGATTTTCATCCATTTCATTTTGGCATAGTACTGCACCCAGTCCCTGTTGTGGCATTGTGTTTGCACCTGTTGGGCAATGCACTTGAACATGTCCCAATTGTGGTGCCCTTTGTGGAGCTGGTGCTGGGTCTCCTTCTTACCCCAGATGGTGATGAGATCCTTCATCTCACTGTAGCCCTAGTTGTGTGTCTGGGGTTAAGTAGTGGAGGAGGATGGAACGAGTTCTTCCATGGTCTGCAGTGGTACCTGTGGGGTGTCAGCATCCAGGGGTGTGTGAGAATCCAGCTGCAAGGGGGTCAGGCTACACATGTAGATCAGGTTACATCCGGGGTGGGCAAAATATGGCCTGTCGGCTGGATTCAGCCTGCCAGCTCATTGGATCTGGGCTGTAGGTAGGCACCTACCAATTCATTGTATTTGGTCCCACTGGCAACTCCCAGCACCGGCCAGCAGCCACAGCTTCTGGGCAGAGCTGCTGCTGCCACTTCTCATGGAACTGCTGGACTCCCCAAGCTTCCAGGGACTCCTCCTGACCCTGCTGCAGCTTTCCAGGCAGCAGGTAGAGAGGGGAAGCTGCAGCATTGAGTGGAGCGGGGTGGGTGCTATCTACAGCTCACTTTGGTTCTGCTTGTGCATGGCTGGGCAGGGGAGTATGCGAAGGCAGGAGAGGCATGAAGGAGCTTGGCTGCTGACAAAGCCCAGCTGGGAAGGCATGGGGACAGATAGGTGGGGTGGGAACAGCGCAGGAGTTAGCATGAATGTGATGCAGCCCTGCTGGGCAGGCACATGGAATGCAAGCAGCAGCAGCAGTAGCCAGAGTAGGCTCAGCTGCAGCCCCGCTGGGCAGATGTGGGACAGGGACCAAGAGAGTTGCTGTTGACAGGCTTGGCTCCCTGCCCACTTTCCCCTGGGTCTTCTCTTGCTGCCCACCAGTGGCAGCTGCTTTCCCTCTCTTGCAGCACACTGCAAGCCCCCACCAGGATAGCTGATTTGTTAAGGTGTTGGACTTAAGATCCAATGGATGTATATCCATGTGGGTTTGACGTGTCTCCCTTCCTTCCCCCAGTAGCTGAGGTTTTTGTGATTGCAGAGCCCTGGACCATCATCTCTGAAAACTCAGGCAATCAGGAGAGGTCCCAGATGATTGGAAAAGGGCAAACATAGTGTCCATATTTAAGAAAGGGAAGAAAGAAGATCCAGGGAACTACAGACCAGTCAGCCTCACTTCAGTCCCCAGAAAAATGGAGCAGATCCTCAAGGAATCCATTTATCAGCACTTGGAGGATAAAAAGGTGATTAGGAACCATCAGCATGGATTCACCAGGGGCAAGTCATGCCTGACCAACCTGATTGCCTTCTATGATGAGGTGACTGGCTCTGTAGAGACCAGTGGATGACCAGTGGCTCTGCAGGGAGATCAATGGATGTGGTGTACCTGGATTTTACAAGGCTTTTGATACAGTCTCCACAGCATTCTCGTAGGCAAGCTAAGGAAGTATGGGCTGGATGAATGGACTGTCAGATGGATAGGAAACTGACTGGAGCATCAGGCTCAGAAAGTAGTAATCAATGGCTCAATGTCTAGTTGACAGCCAGAATCAAGTGGAGTGCCCCAGGGGTTGGGTCTAGGGCTGGTTTTGTTCAATGTCTTCATCAACGACCTGGAAGATGGCATAGCTCGCACCCTCAGCAAGTTTGCAGATGACACCATGCTGGAGGGGGAAGTAGATATGCTGGAGGGTAGAGCTAGGATTCAGAGTGACCTAGACAAATTGGAGGATTGGGTCAAAAGAAATCTCATGAGGTTCAACAAGGACAAGTGCAAAGTTCTGCACTTAGGATGGAACAATCCCATGCACCAGTACAGGCTGGGGGCTGACTGGCTGGGCAGCAGCTCTGCAGAAAAGGACCTGGCAGTTACAGTGGACAATAAGCTGAATATGAGCCAGCAGTGCACCCTAATTGCCAAAAAGGCTAACGGCATACTGGGTTGCATTGATAGGTGTGTTGTCAGTAGGTCAAGGGAAGTGATTATTCCCCACTGGTTTGGCCACATCTGGAGTATTGTATTCAGTTTTAGGCCCCCCACTACAGAAAGTATGTGGACAAATTGGAGAGAGTCCAGTGGAGGGCAACAAAAATGGTGAGGGGGGATGGGAGACATTACTTATGAGGAAAGGCTGAGGGAACTGGGCTTATTTAGTTTAGACAAGAGAAGACTGAGGCGGGATTTAATAGCAGCCTTAAACTATCTGAAGGCAGGGTTCCAAAGAGGATGGAGCTAAAATGTTCTCAGCGGTGGCAGATGACAGAACAAGGAGCAACGGTCTCAAGTTGCACTAAGGGAAGTTTAGGTTAGATGTTAGGAAGAAGTTGCTCTCTAGGAGGTTAGTAAAACACTGGAACAGTTTGCCCAGAGAGGTGGTGGAAGCTCCATCCTTGGAGGTTTTCAAAACCTGGCTAGAGAAAGCTTTGCCTGGGATGAGCTAGTTGGGGATGGTCCTGTTCATAGATTCATAGATTCATAGATGTTAGGGTCGGAAGGGACCTCAATAGATCATCAAGTCCGACCCCCTGCATAAGCAGGAAAGAGTGCTGGGTCTAAATGACCCCAGCTAGATACTCGTCTAACCTCCTCTTGAAGACCCCCAGGGTAGGGGAGAGCACCACCTCCCTTGGGAGCCCGTTCCAGACCTTGGCCACTCGAACTGTGAAGAAGTTCTTCCTAATGTCCAGTCTAAATCTGCTCTCTACTAGCTTGTGGCCATTGTTTCTTGTAACCCCCGGGGGCGCCTTGGTGAATAAATCCTCACCAATTCCCTTCTGTGCCCCCGTGATGAACTTATAGGCAGCCACAAGGTCGCCTCTCAACCTTCTCTTGCGGAGGCTGAAAAGGTCCAGTTTCTCTAGTCTCTCCTCATAGGGCTTGGTCTGCAGGCCCTTGACCATACGAGTTGCCCTTCGCTGTACCCTCTCCAGGTTATCCGCATCCTTCTTGAAGTGTGGCGCCCAGAATTGCACGCAGTACTCCAACTGCGGTCTGACCAACGCCCTATAGAGGGGAAGTATCACCTCCCTGGACCTATTTGTCATGCATCTGCTGATGCACGATAAAGTGCCATTGGCTTTTCTGATGGCTTCGTCACACTGCCGGCTCATGTTCATCTTGGAGTCCACTAGGACTCCAAGATCCCTTTCCACCTCTGTGCCACCCAGCAGGTCATTCCCTAGGCTGTAGGTGTGCTGGACATTTTTCCTCCCTAGGTGCAGCACTTTGCATTTCTCCTTGTTGAACTGCATCCTGTTGTTTTCTGCCCACTTGTCCAGCCTATCCAGGTCTGCCTGCAGCTGTTCCCTGCCCTCCGGCGTGTCCACTTCTCCCCATAGCTTTGTGTCATCTGCAAACTTGGACAGAGTACATTTCACTCCCACGTCCAAGTCGCTGATGAAGACATTAAAGAGTATCGGTCCAAGGACCGAACCCTGCGGGACCCCGCTGCCCACACCCTTCCAGGTCGAGACCGACCCATCTACCACGACTCTTTGGGTGCGACCCTCTAGCCAATTCGCCACCCACCGGACTGTGCAGTCATCCACATCACAGCCTCTTAATTTGTTCACCAGTATGGGGTGGGATACCGTATCGAAGGCCTTCCTGAAGTCCAGGTATACGACATCCACCCCTCCTCCTGTGTCCAGGCGTTTCGTAACCTGGTCATAGAAAGAGACTAGGTTGGTCAGGCACGATCTGCCCGCCACAAACCCATGCTGGTTTCCTCTCAGCATAATTTGTCCTGCCGGGCTCTCACAAATGTGAGCCTTGATAATTTTTTCAAATACTTTACCAAGGATGGAGGTGAGACTGACCGGCCTATAGTTGCCCGGGTCCTCCTTCCTCCCCTTCTTGAAAATGGGGACCACGTTAGCCCTTTTCCAGTCCTCCGGGACTTGGCCTGTGCGCCACGAGCATTCGAATATTCCCGCCAGTGGCTCTGCAATAACGTCGGCCAGTGCCTTCAGCACCCTCGGATGGAGCCCATCCGGGCCTGCCGACTTAAAGGCATCCAGTTCTTCCAAGTGACTCTGCACCACCTCAGGATCTACGCATGGAAGTCTGGCGCCTTGCTGCTGCCTCTCTACAACCCCAGTGAGAGACTTGTCGTGCCCCTCGCTTAGGAACACTGAGGCAAAGAACTCGTTGAGGAGTTCAGCCTTGTCCCCTCTATCTGTCACCAATTGCTTCTGCCCATTTAGCAGGGGTCCTATTCCTCCCTGGGCCTTCCTTTTACTCCCTATGTATCTAAAAAACAATTTCTTGTTGTCCTTTACTTGGGTTGCCATCCTCAGCTCCATGGTAGCTTTGGCCCGCCTAACTGCCTCCCTACAAGCACGAGCAGAGGAGGTATATTCATCTTTAGTGATCTCACCCTGTTTCCACTTTTTATGTGCTCCCCTTTTGGCCCTTAGGCTGCCCTGGATTTCTCTGGTCAGCCATGGAAGCCTCCTGGCCCCTTTCCCTCTTTTGCCTCGCTCGGGGATCGTCTTGCTTTGTGCCCAAAGGATCGTTTCCTTTAGGCACAGCCACCGTTCTTGGGCACCCATCCCATCAAAACTCCTACTCTGCAGTGCTTCCTTGACTAATCGCCTGAGTGCAATGAAATCAGCTTTCCTAAAGTCTAGCACTTTCACCCTACTAGTTACCTTACCGACTCGCCGTCTTATGTTGAATTCTATCATAAGGTGATCACTGTCTCCCAGATAGCTACCGATTTGGAGGTCCCCTATCATGTCATCTCCCGTTGCCAATACCAGATCCAGTATGGCATTCCCCCTAGTGGGACCATACACCTCCTGTGTCAGGTGGAGGTCCTGTACACAAGTTAGAAACCTGCGTGAGCGATGGGACCTTGCTGTCTGCGTCTCCCAGCAGATGTCCGAGTAGTTTAGGTCCCCCATGACTACCGCCTCTTTAGCTTTTATGGTCTCCGAGAGTTGCCTCAGGAGCCCCGCATCTATTTCTTCCCCTTGGTGTGGGGGTCTGTAACAGACCCCTACCACCAAATCCCTTTCTCCTTGCCCCCCATGTAGCCTAACCCACAATCCTTCTACTTCCTCAGCCTCGGATTCTGTCTTGATGAGGGTTGATGTATATTGCTCACTGACATAAAGTGCAACCCCCCCCCCCTTTCTTCCCCGACCTGTCCTTTCTGTACAATCTATAGCCCTCAATATGTACCGCCCAGTCGTGGGATGAATCCCACCAGGTCTCTGTTAGCCCCACTAAGTCATAGGTGTTTAGTGCAAGCAGGAGCGCTAGTTCATCCTGCTTGTTCCCCATGCTCCTAGCATTAGTATATAGGCACTTGAGCCCTGCGACTGGCGCCTTTGCTGCCCCCCTGCTCCCAGTCCCATGGGGCCCATTGTTTCTTACCTTCTTGTTCCTTACCTGTTCTGTTGTGCTGGCCTCCCCATGGCTTTCAGGTTCCCAATGTTCTCCTTCTTCAGGCTGGGCTGTCCTTGTGGGTGCCACATGGTTTGGTTTTGAGCAGGGGGCTGGACTAGATGATCTCCTGTGGTCCCTTCCAATCCTAACTTTCCATGATTCTATGTTCCCCCTCTCCGCTCCCCGGCCTGCATTCGGGGCTGGGCTCAGCCATGCCACACAGTGGGCAAGGGAAAACCACATGGGGGGAGGAAGGGAGGAAGCCCAACTCATCCACATGCCAACCACAGCCCACCATACACACACATCCAACACTGTCCTAAACACCCCACGCCCCAACCACACACGCAAGCATACCCACACACACCACCCACACACCCCTACACACACCCCACACATACCCACCCACACCCAACCCCCACCATACCCACATACACATATCCACACCTCCCCACACATGCACCCACACTGCCTTACACACCCCACCCCCACCATACCCACACACACATCCAAGAATCCCACACCCTAACCACACATCCCAGATGCCCCCCCACACACACTCCTCCATATACACACCCACATACACCCCACCCACACCATACATATACCCCACCCCCACCATACCCACACACACACACACAACAGTTCCATGCACCCTCACACCTCAACTACACCCCCACACACCTCACCCACACCATATCCACCCCCCCACAACCACATACTCTGCCAGCCACATACCCCCCACCCCTCCACACACTATATATAAGCAACCCCCCCCCCCACACACACAAAGGAGTACTTCCTGGGCAAGGGGAGAGATGGCTGGTGGTGAGGGTCAAGGGCTAGGGGTGGGACTTCCAGTCACAAGATGGGAACCAGAAGGGTGGGGCACCTGTCAAAGGGCAGGGTCCTGGCGGCCCTCAATACCTCACCAAAATGTGTTAAGCAGCTTTCCAGCAAAAATAATTGCCCACCCCTGGTTTACTTCTTTAGATCAGTTTGACTGGTCCAAGTGTAATGTCTGTTAGGTGCTCATAAAGTCTGGCTGTGAACATTAAAGCTTGATGGGTCTAATCCACTGCTTGGAGTAGACTATAAAGCCTGTGGATTATACCAAGGAGTTTAACCTGACACAAAACCCATGCTCCAAGGGGATAATGCTAGCTGTACTAGCTCTATCCTACCCATTGTCCCAGATCCTTGCTTCAGGCTAGCCCAAGGAGAGTGAGGAACTAAGGCAAAAGGAAGCACACTGTGCCAAGCTGCATTATGACTCATAAAGAGCCATTGCAGCACAATAGAGAAATGACCTCTTGAGGCCCCTTCTAGCTCTAGATTGCTTTGGCTTCTGTGACATAGAGCAAGTTTAGAGTCTGGGAAATGTAAAGTCCACTTTGCCCTAAACTGTCTAGAGCAAGCTACATTCAACAGGAAAGGGGAGAATGAGGGCCATCCTATGTATATTTTCAAAATATCAGAGCTGTGTATCTGTTGCTGCTTAGAGCATCCTCTGCTTTCTCCATATGCTGATTTTGATGTGCTTTTCTACTGTTACAGACAATTCTGGTCTGGAAACAAATCTGGAAGCCTCATGAATACAGTTTTTCTCATGAGACCTAAAGTACTTTTGTTTTACTGGACATAATTTAAAAATACTTTTTCTTATGGTGTTTTTTATATTGCTTCCTAGAACTGGGAAATAAAGAATTACAAAAAAATTAAAATAAAGATTTTTAATCCCTTTCAAATTTCATATAGAGCTTTTTTATTTGGTTGAGTCTGATGTGTGTGTAAAGGTTTGAGCCATTTTTTTTGCCTTCTGATTTGCAGAGCACTGCAAGCTTAACTAATCAACGTTACATTGTCCTTAGGCAGATGCTGTGTAGAAGTTTCTAATCATAGCTTTACTCTAGACAAAATCCCTTCCTTTTTCCTCTCTATCTTTATATGATACTATACATGTTTGTAAATAGCCTGCCAGCTAGCTTGAACTCTGTGCACATGTCCTGTCAGTATGCTCGTGGGAAGGAAAACCAGGTCATTGAATGAATACACTGTACATTGTGAGAATTAAAACAGAATATCTCATATACTAAATGTTTGAAAGCCCCATTTAAAGTTATTTTAAGTTCTGGGAACTCCTCCCTTTTCCTCCCCCTCCCTCCCCTCCAAAGGAACAAACAAACAAAAAAATCTTTTGTAGCTGTGCAAGCTCTGCTATGGAGGTTCTCAGACTTCAAGGTAGCCTCAGGTTGTTCCCAAGAACATCTTAAAATAGCGATTATATTTTAAACAGTGCCTACAGTTGCTTACCTTGAGAAGTAACATTGATATAATGCATGCCAGACAAATTTGGAGTCTGATGGGAGGAAGATAATACACATCCATCAGGGTGTAAAGTAGGAACACATTTTGCATGTTCCACATCGTATGTAAAAGAGCCACTATCCAGCATCTTCTATACCAAGTAGTTTAAGCTCCCTTCCTATTTTTATTACATTTAATGCATTTGTTATTTTAAAGGCAAATTACTGCCATCTGTATGTGTAAGCTCTTTGGTACAAGAACAGACTTTGTCATGTATTTCTGCACAGTGACCAGCAGAATGAGGCTATGATTCTATGGTTGTGACGTTGGGTGCTACCATGGTACAAATAATGTTATATAGCAACTAAACCTGAATCAGCTGCAATTCTAAAACTGTATAACATAGAGCATCTGAGAGCCACATGCCCCACAGCAAAGCATCCTCTGCAGCAACACCTCTACTATGAAAGGGCCAACTGCTGTGTTAAGGGTGCCTGCACTGAGTCAGTTCTTCTCATCTGGGTTAACAGTACTTGTACATTGCTGCAGTAGCAGGTAAAGGCAATTCCCACATATACACGGATACTTTCAGGCATTAGCTCTGAGTCTCTGTAAGCCCAGCATGTCTTTTTAATCCTGAAGTAGCTCTTGCTGTATTCCCCCAATGATAAATAGTTTCTAGATCAGGCTTCTGAAGCATAGACTTGCATGTGACTATCCTCCAAATCAAAGATGATACAGCTGCCCTTATTGCCAAGCCAGCAAAGAATGTCTCTCATACCTAATGCACGGCCACAACAGAGACTTGCCCCATAATCTATCTGAACAGAGGGTAAAGCCATCCTTGCCTGGATGCAAGTCTGTGGTTCCAGAGAGTCTAGGGTTTCAATGTTTCATGTGCTAAGAAGTCGCCTGCAGTGAAATAAGATTAAACACATGTTATTTTCTTCTTTGTGGTGGGAGTGAGGAACGCAAGTGTTCGTGCTACTTAGACTTTGGGTAGTTAATGATATCTGAGGGACTCCCATGTGCTTAATAATGCTTCATTGTTATGAGGGTGGCAGTAGGGAGGAGGAGATTTGGACTTTTAAATGATCGTGAAAAGGGAAAGAATAATAGCAATGGCAGCTAGTGGGAGACAAACTGTAGTGCAAATCAGTGTGTATCTTTTTTTGTTCTTATGAATTAACAACCTAATTTATGCCAAGATTAGTTTATATTAAACTTAATTGCATTTAATTTCTAACTGTTCTCCAGGCTTCTATAGAGTCATAGAAATTAAGTGTTAAAAAAACAATTAAGCATCTTGTGTCTCCCCTACCTGAAGCAGATTGTTCTCTGGTCTATGAAAAGTTTTGTCCAATTTTTAAGCAAATCTTTCTCAAGTCTTCAGGATCTCTGAACACACTGTTTTGTGATCTAGACCAAAATTTGAATCAAGCCTTAACCTATTTAATTCATTCCATTTCTAAAATATATGCCAGATTGGAATACAGTCTTCCACAAAGGACAGGCAAATAAAATAATTTATTTTGCTGTTCACTTTCTGTTTTATGTCTCACTGCTGTGATGACTTGCATTGAGTATCAGGGGTTTTAAACTTTTGTGTTAACCATTTGGCATATGATAGGACTAGACTTTTACAGATTTGGTCCTCTGCCCAGCAATCCTATAATGCATGATTAGCATGAAAGCTTAGCTATTTTCAAAGCTGAATCCAAAATTTTCTGATGCCAATGCCTACAGTTAAACTCCTAAATCCATGGTATAGGACAGTAGTTTTCAATCTTTTTTCATTTGCAGACTCCTCAAAAACTTCAAATGGAGGTGCAGAACCCTTTGACTTGTAAGGGCAGGGTACTCGCATAGTTTTGTTTGATCATAGTCATCTTTTTCGGACCCCTTACATAGTCTGTGGATCACTAGGGGTCCATAAACCACAGGTGGAAAACCACTGGTGTAGGATCTAAATAAAAGCGGTCTGGTTTTCAGAGATGCTGCTCTCTCAAAATTCCCTTTGAAGTCAATGGGGGCTATAGAAATCCATGCATTAATCAAACCAATTATTTATCTAGATATGGATTAAAGTTCTTAATTTAGGCACCCAAATTTGCAAATGTTGGTCTAGGATATAGAAGCTATAGCATCTTCCACTTTAAATGAAGTTCCAGACTTTATGTGAACAGCATGACATTTAAACTTGAATCAGTCCTAATTCTATCTGCTTCTGGTTAATTTATTTTGTGGTCACTGTACATTGTAGTGGGGCTTCTAGATATTAGGTCTGTGCAAAGCAGCTAGTATTCACTTCGGATTTGGCCAATTCAGGGGACAGCGATTCGATTTGGTGATTCAAACCACTGTCCCGAATCGATTTGGCCGAATCTGATTTGGAGATTCAGCTGCTGTTGAATCAGCCAAATCTCTGAATCACACAGGCCCATTCCGTGCCCACTCTCCCAGCCCCGGCAATGGCTGCCCCGCCTGCCCCAGCTCCTGGCACTGCTGGCACCGACTCACCAGGTGTTGCCTGGCAGGAGGGCAATCCCTGCTGCCCTGCACTGCACCACACTGCGTGGGGGGCTCTGCCATGAGCCCCGCAACCCCTGCCTGCTCCCCAGCCCTGCCCATGGCTGCCCCACCCACCCCAGCTCTGGCCCTTTAAGGAAAAAAAACCATAAAAAGCCCCACACTCACCGGTTCCTGCGTGGCAGGGGGCAATTCCCACTGCCCCCCACTACCCCACACCATCTGGGGATGCTCTGAAGGAGCCGGTGAGTCCAGGGGATTTTTTGGGATTTTCTTTTCTTAAAAAGCTAGAGCTGGGGCAGGCAAGGCAGCCATGGGGGGCTCTGGGAAAGTGGGGGGGGGTTGGGAGGCTCGTGGCAGAGACCCCCATGCAGTGTGGGGCAGTGGGGATGGCCCCCCCACCGCACAGCAGCTGGTGAGTGGGGGCCTTTTTTTTAAAGGGCTGGGAGCTGGGGCCGGGCAGGGGCTGGGGGAGCAGGCAGGGGATGAGGCCTGACAGTGGTCCCACCATGGTCCAATCTCCCCTCCTCCAGTCCCCTCCCCTGCCGCTACTTACCAGCTCCAAGTCCAGCTCCCTGTTGCAGCGACAGGAGATTGCCCAAATTGTTGAAGGTCTCCAAATTGATTTGGAGAGCTCTGAATTGATTTGGGCCTTTGTATTGGTCCCCTGATTCGATTCAAATTTGGATATTCAGCCACCGAATTGGGCCAAATCTCCTCCAAATAGAATCAGCACCCGAAGCTTTGCACTGCCCTACTGGTGCAAGATCTGAGTTTGTTACTAATGTAACAACAAAAACATCATGACTAAAGCTAGACAAGTTATAAAAAATGAAAAGGTTTTTTTTAATCTTTAAAAATATTACCTTTGACTGTATTTATGCCTTTAACAAGGTAAATTATCCCCTGAAAGAGCAGTTGTGGCAAATGACCTGTTAGCTTTGTTCCAAGAAACAGTCCCTTTAACAACAGTTGTTAGTTGCCTGGAACTGGAAGGATCACAGTATTCATCTGGGAATGAGAAATAGATAGCAATATTATGCGTAGTATTATATGAGCTAGGCAGGAAAGATGATGCTAGGAAATCTTTTTTTAACTCAGGGGGGACCAGATGTGTATATTTCTGGAGTGAAGGTGACAGATCCCTATGTCTAAAGGGGCAGGGTAGCAGGGTGGAGGTAAGGCCAGTGGAGATTGCTGACAACTCATGAAAAGCAAAACAATCCAGAATTACTCCATACAAAAGATACATCCCTATTAAAAGTTGGCCCTGACACCAGAGCTATCTGTGAACCCATCAGGATCTTAAGACACCCTGACAAATGAAAAACCAGGAAATATAAAATGAGTAAAAATTAGGAATTGAATATCTGTATATTATTATTTCTATAAATATTCTATATACACTATTATTCCCAAGAAATGGAAATCTCAGTTGCAACACATGGACTTGTAGTTAATTAGAGAGACAGAGGGAAACTGAGGCTGGTGGGATGGTGGTGCCACATATTGATCACTGTGCAACAACAGTCCTCTGTTATGATCTTTTCTTGTCTTTTTTTAATCTTTTAACATAAAAGCATTGTTAGCACCAAACTTTTGAAAAGCGAATCTTCCTCCTGGCTATTCAGATGTTGGCCAGAAGTCAGTTTTGACTTGGATAATGAAATGATAATGCAGATTTCAAATATTACAATCAAATGCAAAAGTCAAGCTGTTTCTGGGTAGATATGCAAGTCATCCAATTAAAAAAATGAAACAGAAAAAATATGAGATAGCATATGTTCCTGAATAGAAGACGAACTGTGCACTCCAAATTCAAATACGAAGTGGTAAACAATAATTGCAGAGCAGGAATTATTTGCTGAAGATATTAAAAAATAATTTCAAATAAATAATAGAACATTTTGCACTCTTTTGCAAACAGTTTGCATGCAGGCCAATTTTTAAGAAAACAAATTAGTCATTACAAGTTATTTGTCCAGCTCTAGTCATAATAATTATTGTCTGTCTCTACGGGAGGGACTGTAATCACTTTGGTTTGTCTTCTCTGTTGCCTTCTTTTAGGATAAACATTGTTTAATGATATTAACAAATAGCAGCTTAGTTTCTATTAGATCTTCTGCAATGGGATTTTAACCAAAACCTGTTTAAATGGATCCCTCAGGTTTAGAATTGGAGGTGGATTATTGTTGTTTTCACCTTTTCATTTTATCCCATTAATTTTAATATGATGTGAGTATACCTATTAGTTACAAGTGTATATTTGCCATTCAGTCATAACAAGCCATTGGAGTATGGGACCAATGTTTCAAAAAATTCTGTCCATTTTTCAACAGATAATCATAATATTTCATCCTAATATTTCATACATACATAATATGTATCTTTTTAATCATCAACTGCCTCTTTAAGGAAACTCTTAGCTCTCTTCTCTCCAGCTTTGTCACCTGATCTATAAGATTTGAGATTGTGTGTTTTTCAATAAACTGCACAAGGGTTTCATAAATATGCATAAAAATGAAGTCACACTATGTGCATTACCACAGTTGCATTTGCAGTGATAGTTATTGCACATATATGCTGCTATGAAAATATTGGCAAGTGTGCATAAAATTATTTCTTTGAAAAATACTTCTTATTTAAAATATGAAAGACTGTAATCTATAATGAGTTTGTTTAGGATTCCAGGACATGGAAATTAATTTTCCTCAAATAATGACCATCTACTCTCCAATTGTTTTCCAGTCTATTAATCTCAAAGTACAGTAATTACAATAATGGTACACTGGAATTAAGTAATAAATAAGCCTTAAAAATTAAGAAATTACCTCCTATCCTTGCCAAATTTGTTCTAGAATTCTGGACAGCTGTTAGTATTTTGTAACAAAGCTAATTCCTATTAAACATTTTTTGTGTAGTATTTATACATAGCAAAATATTGTACTTCTTTTCCTTTGTTTGATCTTTACTATGACAGCCTGCATCTTGTATTTCTACCAGTTCCTCCATTTGCTTTATAACAAAATATGTCCCAGTGCAGTTACTTCATCATTTAACTTTGTGACAGGGGGCCATCTCAAAGTCAATCATTGGCCGGCCCACCTGTCTAGGGCAGTCTGTATGCCTGACTCTCTTGCCATGCATTTGTTGCAATTGTTGTTCCTAAGGAGGAGGCTGCCCATTTAATGCCCTGATGCCAAGGGCATAATACACAGCTCTGAACCATCCCTACACTGTTTCCCATACCTTGCAGATGGCATCTGATTCAACTATTTGGCCTCTCATGGGCTCTCTCCCTCAGGCCTCAGGCTCTTCCCTGGGCCTCCCTCTGGGGCCTCCTGCCCCTTACCTCATGCTGGGCTCCTAGCCCCTATGGACTCCTGGCCCCTCATCTCATGCTGGGCCACTACTCCGCCCCTCCACCGTGGCTCCTGGGCCTTATGGCCTTTGGACCTCAGGTGTGTCTCGACATGCCTGTACCCCTAACTCAACCTACGGCCCACTCAGGCTTCAGGGGTCTATCGACATCCTGGACCCTAGTCTGTCCCCTCTGAGG
Source organism: Alligator mississippiensis (assembly GCF_030867095.1). Classification (NCBI taxonomy): domain Eukaryota; kingdom Metazoa; phylum Chordata; order Crocodylia; family Alligatoridae; genus Alligator; species Alligator mississippiensis. The sequence goes on from NC_081824.1 coordinate 126,127,860, forward strand.
GGTTAGCCACCAGGCAGTGGTGGCTGAGGCTATTGGGTGCCCCATCCTTGTCTTTCACTGGGGAAGCACAGGTATGGCATTTCCTGGAGACTACCCCAACACAGGCAGCCCTACCACACCATCTGACCCCAGCAGGGTTCAATTTCAGGTCTGACCCAGGACCAGGAACCCCCTCCATCTCCACAGTTCCCACCCTGACCTCCAGATGTTCTGGGAGCAGCCAATCTCTGGCTGGGCTATGTTATTGCAGCACATCCCTGCAGCAACTGCCAGCTTTGTTCTCAGGGCCTGGTCTTATGCTCAAGCTGCCCAGCCCTCGACCAATCAGGCAGCCTCCTGGGTGCTATGTGACTGCCTGATTGGGTCACACCTGCAGGCTGATCTGCAGGCTGCTTAAGCCCTTAAAGTGGCAGGCACCCAACAGTTCACTGCCACAAACATTAATAGAGATTACCATTAAAAGGACATAATTATTAGTGTTCCTGCTGATCATGGAGCACAATGATTGTTACCCAGGGTGGCATGGCACCCTGGGATACCTTCAGAGCCTTTCAAGGGTTCTGAAGGGTATCATGTAGTGATAACACTGTTTGGTGTGCAAATGTGATTCACAAGATAAACCTTAACATTTCAAGTGGGAAGCCACAGTGTTAAAAACACTGTTGTGGTATTCCTCAGTTCCTTGCAGCAGGAGAACTACTATATTATTTTTCTGTAATAAATGTATGACAGAAAACTAAACTGGCATTTTCTGAAGGGTGCCATGAGCCAAAAATCATTGAGAACCACTGGTGTAGCATAAACAACCATGAGATTATACAGCTGTAATGGAAAAGGTGTCACACATTAGTTTGTTATATTTTTGTAGGGAAGAAAAGAATCTGTATCACAGCTTTATAGGACCCAACCCGTATCTTTTCTCTGGTGACAATTCTAATAAAGTTAAGGGGAAGTTTTACTCAGGGATTTGGGGCTAGATACAAGTTGGTCCTTAAAGCACCTGCAGTATAGGCCTGAAAAATAGATGCCTGTCTTCAGAAGAGTAATTGTAAATAATTGAAGCTAGGCCTCTAGGCTCCCTGTATAATCTATGGAGAGAGTTAGGTATATTTGGAGCCTGGATCCTAAGCAGAGAGCTGCCTAGAGCTTGTCTAGCCTAGAGCTAGAGCTAGGAAACACTTAGCACAGCTGTCAGTCTGAACTTAAGTGTATCCATCTTTTATCTAGTAGTAGTTTAGTAGCTAGAGCACTCACTGAGGAAATAGGAGGCCTAAGTTGTAGAACCTCCTCAGCTTGAGGGGATTCAACTCGTTTTGGAGTGAATTGCACCCAGAAGATAACAGGAGAAGCAACATTTTTGCCTGACATGTCTGGCACTTTTGTTCTCCCCTTTGAGGATAAGGCTCACTGTGTCATCCTGCCTGGACAAAGGGTGCCATCTAACCACACTCTTGCTAATTGTCACAGTTTAATCAAAAGTTTTGTAACATTTGATAGTTTCCTTAAAGTTGCAGCTCCTGAAGTCATCTGATTATGGGAGAATTTCAAGATCCTTTCAGAAAAAAAAGGTTTCATGCCCTTGTGATTGCAAAGGGAAACTTGAAAACATGAAGCCTAAAGGCTCAAAAAGAATCAAGAAGAAAAACAAAATCCCTTTTAATGATTTCTAAGCTGATCATATAAATTTTGGGGTGACTTACAAATTGCCTGGAGATTAGTAAACCTGAATAATGTCTCCTCTCCTACTTTGCATGTTATGATCCTAAGGCTCTCCCTGCATCCAATGAATGAGCAGGTCAGCACCTTCATGCAGTCAGTTCCTTTCGTATTTCTTCTTTGCTTGTGGCACTGTGGTATTTGTGCATGCGTTTCATTTTGTAGAGTCTTTGATACTAACTCTTAAAGCCTGATTGTGCTTACATAATGTGTCATGGAGGACTGGGAGTAAAATCAGGTCTAGCAAGAGACAGAGCTCCACTTGCACTTCAATCTGATTTTCTTACCTTTGGAAGGTGCAAAGATTTTTGTGTATGGTATCTCTTTTTACTGAACCAACAGCATGGTTGGAATAAACTTGATTTGGTGTTAAGGAAGGGCTAGGTCCCATTAGGTGCTTGTTAATCAGAAGGGAGTTTGTTTCTGATGATGAGTTGGGCAAGGTTCTGTCTGAAGGCCAGAAGCTGGGGGGGGGGGGGCGTGGGGGAGGGCTGGGAATATTTTTTTTTTCAGGATCTGGTCCTTTTTAAATATAAGCTGTAATTTTCAGATGACCCTTCTTATTGTTTCAAGCATTGGGTCAAGTAGGGGATGGTAGATGACAACCAAGAGTATGCAGTCAGTGGAAGTTTTCTTCTTGTATTGTAGTAGGCTGCTAAGGAGTATTTGAGTAGTTCTTTCAAAGAGGCAGTCTTCTCTGTTGGAGTGTCCTTGTCAGGCAGTTTCAGTTTGATAAGATGAGTGTCACAAGTATTTTCTTTCGAGCAGATGTGGTGGTATCTGAGGGTCTGACTGTAGATCACCACTTGTGTTTGGGTTGATTGCTGACATTGTGAATGCAAGTGTGGGGTCCCATGGGTTTTTTTTTTGCTTATTGAGGTTCACAGGGTACTATCCTAGGTATAGATTGTGGTGTCTAGAAAGTTAATGTTAGTGTAGGAGTATTCCAGATAGAGAATTTGATTGAAGGGTGGTAGTCGTTAAGGAAAACAGGCATATCCTGAACGGAGCTGGAAAAGAGTTTTGAAGACCTTTATAGTGCCAAATGCTTAAATGAATCTCCTAAAATGTAGATATTAACCACCAAATGCAAATATGAAGATAGGAAGCATATAATGGTACTGTACTTCTTGAAGGTTAAGTATTTTTTGGTAGGATTCAGAGTTACATTCTGATCTATTGTAACAAGTGAATTCTTATCTAGATAAGACAGAAAGAGGAGGCAGAGGGGAGAGTTAATTAAAAAAAATCTTTAAATTCAAGCAGCTGAATCTAGAAAAAGAAAGGCTATTTGTTTTAGAGTATATATACAGTAGATAGATAACTTGCATTTGAGGAGCTTCCCCTTAATGCTTTGTTTTTTCTCTGAAGTTTGACAAAAAATGGCAGCCGGCACTAATAATGATCAAAAGGAAATGTTTTTCAGTGGTAATGGAGCAGTACTGTCTGAGAGACCCTCATACCTCTCTATAGAAGAATAAAAAATAAAAAGGAAAATCACCTCTGCTAAACACAACTGTATCCTCTCCTCACTGCTGAGAGAAAAATAAAGTAAATATAATTACAGGACTGTAAGAGAACCAGTCTTCTTGGGCAAATAGTAACAATTTGAAGTATGGAAATGAAAACTTTCCCATTTATTGACATCTTGAAAATGAAGTCTGTAGCCCTCTGAACTTCATTTACTGCTTCATGAGAATTGCAAGATTTCAAATGCTAAATGTGTTTCAGAATTCAGTGCAGAGTCTGCAGATTTTATGAAGTCAGTGGTTTAATTCTGTTTTGTTACCCATGGGAAGGCTGTGCTTGCTATACTATAGACAGCATGGCTTTACTTGGTTTAGGTTGGTGATATGATCTGCAGCAGGCCTGCACAGTTAAACATCCCCCTTTTGAACAGCTTGCCCATTTTTCACCTGTGACAAGTAAAGTAATTATACCCAATCAAAGAGATTGCATATGCAATAGTACCTGAGCTGAATGCTTTATCTAACATTTTTAGATAACCTGTACGCCAGACTGACTTCTGTCTTCAGATACCCCTGGGTTCATTCAGTTCTCTCTCTCTCAACACAACCAGCCTGCTTTCTCAACCAGCTTACCTACTGCCCAGGCAGAGACAGCAATTAGAAGGCAAAAGGATAAACTGTTAAACCTAGAGTTTGCTTTTGTTAAGAGATAATGAAAGCACTAGTTATTTGGAACCTAAACTAATGCCAAGTATTTATCACCCATAATGTCTTGCACTTAGAGCCTGTTTCATTCAAGGGCTTCAAAATCTGTTTAAATACATTTTAATAAAACTTGTCAACAGCCTGGTATCACATACCATATTTACATACCATATTTACCCAAATACAAGATAACCCTAAACGTATAACGACCTCCCAATAATTAGATTGTACACACAGAAAATTTATAAAATTATTATAATTAAATTCTATACATGGAGAGTTATTGGAGGATCATCTTAAAATTTCCCCCCCCCCCAACTACTGCAGGTGGGGGAGGCAGTAACACGGCAGGCAGTGGGGGACAGACAATGTGGGAGGTGGAAGGGGGGCATAGTAAGACAAGTGGGGGCAGTAACGAGGACCTGTGCCTGTGGGTGACAGAAATAGCATAGAGGAGGAAGGAGGGAGGGAACAGGGTAAAAGGGAATCAGGGCAAACTTAGTCTTTGCAGGAGTCAGGCACAATGGGAGGTAAGTGGCAGAGGACAGACAGGTGGTAGGGAGTAAACTTCCTGCCTCTCCCTCTCTCTCTCATTTCTGCCCACCAACTCCACACTGCCCCCCTCGCCCCCACATTCTTATGTCTCCCTGCACCAGTCTCTCCGCACTGCTTTCCCCTCTAGCCCTCGCTTTACTTTTGCTCTGCACTGGAAGCTCTGTCTCTGCTGCAGCCTGGGGACAGAGTATGGCTTCAGCCCAGCCCTGTAGCAGCAGTGGTGGGGAGACGTGTACAAACCATTAGCACAAGAAAAGAAGATGATTGCTGGGAGATCAAGGCCTATCAAAAGAGAGGTGGGTCATTTGCACCTTTTTTGTGGGGCAAACAATTCAGGAGGCAGGTAAGTTATAATGTGCCGTAAAGCCAATACAATATCAATATTAAGCCCTTGATTCCTAGCGTTCAGCCAACTTATAAATTCCACCCTCCCACCCCACCCAAGGTTGCCTTTTAAAAGTTGTTACCATATATACTTGCATCGAAGACAACCATGAATTTAAGATAATCCCCCTGTAATTAGATTCTAGACATGGAAAATGTATAGAATTGTTATAATTGTCACCCCTTCCACTGTAGGGGGGCAGGCAGTGGAGAGCCAGATGGTATGGGAAAGGACAAGCGCCAAGCCCTCTACTTGTGCCTGCCCCCTTGCCACATCTTCCCCTTGCCTGCCTCTCTCCCCACTCCCCCCAGCCCCTGCTCCAAACCAGCAGGTTCACTCCCCATTCTAACCTGGAGCACTGAGCACAGGTCCAGCCTAGTCCTGTGTCATGTCTGGGCCACCAAGTGTCAGGAGAAGCAGCCAGACTCCAAGGGGAATATGCAGACTCTGAGTGTAAGGAAGCCAAAAGATCTTCTGGGGAACAGAGTCAGAGATCCAGAGGGTTGAGCAGAGAGCGAGGTCAGGAGTCTAGCCAAGCCAGGTATCCAGGAGATCAAACCAGAGTCAGATCAAGGAGCCAAAGGGTCCAGTCAGGGACCATGGGCAAGCTGGGTCAAATATTCAGAGAATTCATCAGAGAACCAATAGCAGCACAAGCCAAGGATATAGCAGCCTAGGTATATGGTTGAACCTTCTTGCCTGGACACTCCCTCTTCTGGGTCAGAGTCATAGACAGAGGAAGAAAATGTGATTTGGTGGGGGCTGAGAGCACATGCATACAAGCATGCACCCCCTCCCAGCATGTAAGTCTTTTGTGGGGAAGGGGCATGGGGGGGAGGAGATCAAGGCCCCCACAGTGAGGGAGGGAGTGGGGCAGAGACGGGCAGGGAATGGGGCCCTGGGGTTGGGGTGGGCCGTGCAAGGCTCAGAGCCCAGGCAGCTCATTCAGTGGCACAGGGCGGCCTCCAGCTGATGCATGCACCCCCAGGGCAGGCACAGGGGGAACATGTCCCCCCCCCCCCCCATCTCTATGTAGTGTGGAGGTGGCTGCCACTTCAGGCTGCACACCTCACCCTGCTGCCAGTACCCTGGTAGCTGTGCTACTCCATGTGCCTCCTGTGCGCTGGCTGCATTGTGTACCAGGTGGTGGGAGGCACATGGCATTGCACGACTGCCAGGGCACCAGCAGCAGGGTACAGAACACAGTCCACAGTGGCAACCACCTCTGCCCCACACACAGCACAGATAGGGGAGTACGTATCCCCTGTGCCTGGCCCAGGGGTGCAGGCAGCAGTGGGAACCCCACCCCATTGACCCCCTGGATGAGCCACCCAGGCTCCAAGCCTCCTACAGCCTGCCTCTGCCCTAGGACTCCATTCACCACCCCCCACAGGGGCCTCAATCTGCAACCCTCCCATGCCGCTTCCCATCCACACATTTACCTGCTCAGTTAGGCACTACTCCACATGCAGCTAGGCCAGGTTGAGTTCCCAGCCACTTGCAGGCTCTGGCTGCTTGTCTCTGTCTGTGTATGTCCCTCCCCACCCTGCAGCCACTCAGAGCCTGTGCCCAGGCTGTCTGCAATGGGGGGGAGGGGCTAAGCCCCCTTAGCCCCAACCTTCTGCTACCTGCCAAAGCTTTCTATTGGAAGGGGTGAAGGGTGAGCTGACCCTGGTTGACTACTTCAGTGGCAGGAAGTCAGTGTGTGGCTAGGCTCAGCCAGAGGGTTTTGGCCACCCGAGTCTGCCCTATTGCATTACAGAGGAGGTGGAAGTTTGGGTTGAGCAGCTGTAAGGATAGGCTGAAGCCCCAGGTTCAAGGCCATGGTATAACACCCTGCACCAGCTGTCTGGGGCTGGGGCTGTGCTCAGTGCCCCAGGGACCAGGATATAGTGTGGATAGAGCTAGCTAGTATGAAGCAAGGGTAAGTAGAGGAGGGAGAAAGGGAAGCAGAGGCTTGGGGTGGGGAGGGATGGGAGAGATGATGGGGGACAGAGAGCAGTTGCAGCTGTGCTCCTGACCCTAGATAGGGGCTAGAGCCTGAGCCAAAGCGGCTGCCTCTCCCTACTGCCTGTGTACATGAATCTAAAATAAGGGGCTTTTTTGCCAGACTAAATGGAGGGTGGTAGAGTTCATCTTAGACTCTGGTAAATACAGTAAGTAGAGTTCCCTTGAGCATGAAGATACAGAGGCCTGAGAGAGAATGGTTCTTCTGTAAGAAATGTGTTCTTAATGGTATGTGTGTGTCTGTCCTTCATATTATTTTTTCTGTGAGAGTTCATTCTGGTGCATACTTGCTGTTTTCACCCAAGTAGTTGCCACAAGCGAATTTGATGCTTTGGATCAGATATATGACATTTTGGGAAAGGCATGTGTAGGATCCATGGATTCTGATGGCTTAGTTGTGGCGGGTGTTGAAGGTAGATAGTTAACTATTTCTTGCTACTGCATAGCTGTGCCCCACTTAATGTTTGGTGAGAAGTGGAGAGTTTGCTCTAATGATGAGTTGGGCAAGGTCAGGAGAATGCTTGAAAGCCAGGAGCAGAGGAACTGGGAATATTGCAAGGTTTAATTCTTGTCAAGTAGAGACTGCAGTTGTTTGATTCTTCTTATTGCTTCCAGGGTAGAGTTATAGATGACCACCAAGAGTATGCACTTGCAGCAGGGGTGGGGGTTCTTTTTGTATTGGACCAAGTTACTATGGTGTATTTGGGTTGCTCTTTCAAACGTATGATCTATTTCTTTACTGGAGTGTCCTTGTATATTCTCCATATTTGGGCATTTACAACTGGATTTGGGTCCCCTAAAGCAGGGAATTGGATGAAACAGAATTAAGAGCAGTAAAAAGGCTGGTTGCTGTGTGCAAAATTGAAGGCTGGAAGAAACAGACATCTGGTAGTTTGTGCACAAAAGAAGAAGCGTTTGTTACAGCAGCCTACTCTTCCTGCATTGTTTTGACTACTTTTGGCTGACTGGCATAACTCAGTATATTCATACAGTAGACTCGTACAAGTGTTTCTCAAGACTGTAGATGAGGTTTGTGTTTTAATCAGCACATCTACGTGAGATGCCATAATGCACAGTAGCTTATTCTGCTGCACATTAGTGCATAATGGCAAAAACCATGCTTATGTGCAGTAGAATTAGCTTCTGTGCATTAAGCATCACAAAAAAGTTCACCTTTGCTACTGCACATTAGCACAGGCTAATGCACCCTTATGTAGTTCCTCATACTAGAAGTACTAAACTTAATGCGCAGTAGCAAAGGCACATTAGTGAAAATGTAGATGTGCCTAATGAGCAAAGCCCAAATTTTTAAGAATTTAAAAAACATTTGTTTTATGAATGTACTAGTGTGAATGTCTTCTATTGATCACATTAAAATATAATAGTATCTATAGAATTCATATGGCAATGACTGATTTCATATTAAATTAATCTAGTAATGTTTTATTGAATTTTCCTCATTTTAAGAAAATATATTTGTAAGATTTAAGAGAGGAAAAACTAGCAATTATAACTCACTTGACTTAATAACCCAAAAAAGGTTCAAACAAAAGAAGTAATATTGCAACGGTATTAAATATTGTTGTAGATGGTCTTGGTTACTTATAAGAATAATTGTTATGAAATACAAGGAAAGGAAGGCTTTTTAAAGAATTAGCAGCTAAAGAAAATTTAGAAGAGTTTACATTTTCTAACCTAGATGACCAAAGTTGAGACCATAAATCTGTATTTAACTATCTAAGTAAAAATGGCCTCATTTTTCAAAGGCATCAAAATCCTTCATATCCCATTGAAATCAAAGAAGGCTGCAACTGTTCAGTGTCTTTCATAATTGGGACATATTTATTTAAAATCCTAAATAACATTTTAAGAGCTTAACTTAGGCACCAACATTTGAAATTTTTGGTCAGTGTACCTTTCTAGAATGCTGGCCATGTTTTTCAGATTATGGTTAATGCTACATCATAGGATTGATTAATTTGTGCTCCAAACATTTGTATCAGATCCTTAATGCTGAACATTGAAAGGCATGTTTGCAGATGACACCAAGCTTGGGAGAGTAGTAGATACACTGGAGGGTACGGCTAGGATTCAGAGTGACCTAGACAAATTGGAGGGTTGGGCCAAAAGGAATCTCATGAAGTTCAACAAGGACAAGTGCAAAGTCCTGCATTTAGGGTGGAACAATCCCATGCTGGGATTGTACAGGTTGTGGGCCAACTGACTGGGCAGCTGCACTGCAGAAAAGGACCTGGGGGTTACAGTGGATAATAAACTGAATATGAGCCAGCAGTGTACCCTTGTTGCCAAGAAGGCTAATGGCATACTGAGCTATATTGGTAGGTGTATTGCCAGTAGGTCAAGGGAAGTAATTATTCCCCTCTATTCAGCTCTGGAGCACTTTGTTCAGTTTTGGGCACCCCACTACAGAAAGGATGTGGAGAAATTGGAGAGAGTCCAGCAGAGGGCAACAAAAATGATGAGGGAGCTGGGGTACATGATTTATGAGGACAGGCTGAGGGAACTGGGCTTAGTTTAGAGAAGAGAAGACTGAAGGAGGATTTAATAGCAGCCTTCAATTACCTGAAGTGGGGTTCAAAAGAGGATGGAGCTAGACTGTTCTCAGTGGTGGCAGATGACAGAACAAGGAGCAATGGTCTCAAGTTGCAGCCAGGGAAGTTTAGGTTAGATATTAGGAAGAATTTTCTCACTAGGAAGGTAGTAAAACACTGGAACGTGTTACCCGGAGAGGTGGGGTGATCTAGCTGGGGATGGTCCTGCTTTGATCAGGGGATTGGACTATATAGCCTCCTGAGGTCCTTTCCAACCTTAATTTTCTACGATTCTATGTGTAAGTTAGTACTTCCCATTGATTTTGGATATATGCTAGCAACAGATGTATCTGAATGTATCAGTTACTCACTTAGAGCTGGATAGTAGTGCTGTGCAAAACACCATTGTTTCGTTTTGATGTTTGTTTCACCATTTCAAAGGGACAGTGTTTCATTTCATTTCATTTCATTTCATTTTGCAGCCCCATGGAACTAAGCTTGGTGGCAAGAAGCAGAGCACAGTGCTGGCTCTGCCTGCCTCCTGTGACTGGGCTGAGCTCCATGGGGTTGGCGGAGCTGATCGGAGTGCAGCCAGGCGGTGGGAGGTGGGCAGAGCTGGTGCTGCACTACAATCGGCTCCACCAGCCCCATGGAGCACAGCCTGGTGGCGGGAGCGGGGGATAGCCAGCCAGGGCTGCGCTCTCTTCTGGGCTGAGCTACATAGGGCTGCAGAGCCACTCAGAGCGCAGCTCTGGCTCTTCCCTGCCTCCCACTGCAGGACTGCTTCGAAACTTGAAACATTTCAAAACTTTTGAAACATTTTGAGTGCCCTCATTTCATTTCAAAGCTGTTTTGATGCTTTTTGTTTTGTTTCGATTTCACTGTTTCAAACTCAAAAACTGTTGAAACAGCTTCGAAACGAAACACTCAGCAAAATTTCGCACAGCCCTACTAGGTAGATGGTACATGCACAAAGCAGTACAGCAATGACAGTGGCCTGGATTGTGTGAGAGAAAACAGAAGAAATTTGCCTCCCTGGCATTTCCACAGCCTGCACACTGTGCTTTATCACTTCATGATATAAAGCATACTTTGCTCAATGGCACACTCTGGAAAACTAGAATGTCATGCACCTCGAATCAGGAGGGAACAGTTCCTGCATTCCTATGAGCACTGAAATGCTAACCATGCCAGGTTCTTATGTGTACTGCCAGTATATGGGAGATTACTCCTCAGCTCACTGCCCACCCTTATAGAACTCTAGCCTTGATGTACTTCCAAAATATGTTCACTATTTATCAGTTTGTTTGCATGGAAGTGCACAACCAGGAACAAAGGGCTCTGGTTGTACTTCTTATATAGTCTATGCACAAGCCATTTAAACTTAGAAAGGACTGTCTCTAGTGAGGAGAAGAGAGTGGTCCATTCACTCCTCAGTGATTCTACCAAGACCATTAATAAAAGTGCTAAATGTAATAGTGGCTCTTAACTTGGCCAACCCCCCCCCAAAATCTCTTTCCATGTGCTGTGGAATAGCTAACAGATGGTAATGCTTTTTTGCTCGCTAACAAACATTTGAATTATATTATTAGTGCTAGGTAAATTTTGTACTAATTTATTTGGGGAATTTTGCTTCTTTTTATGATCATGGTTTGTGGCTGAACAGATCGACTTTTTTAAAACAACTGTATTCATTACTCAAAATTATTTGCTAACTAACTTTACCTGGGTAGATATGGACCGGAGACCCGACAAAAACATTTCTACATTTCTTCTTTTCCTCCCAAATTCTTCCGCCGCCTCACCATTCTATGAGGGCAGAGAACAATAATACACTCAGATTAAATTTCTGCTGAATACTGTTTTTCCTGTAGGCATTTATGTAATTCCCATCTAGTCATAATTTTGAGAGGAATATATAGCTTCTTGTTTATTCCAGTTTATACTGAGCATGGTTTGCATGGTATCCACTCTACTTCAGGATAAAATAATTTATTGCCTAATTAACAGAGATGCTGCTAGATTAAATTCATCATTTTTTTTACAACGCTAGCATTCATAGAAGAAAGTGTGCCAGAACCTCCTGCATGTTAAAGTCTAAGGAAATACTTCTGTTGACTTTTAACAGGAGTTGGATTAGGCCCTTAATTAAGCAGTCTTTCTTTCTTCCTCTTCCCACTAACTGAATTGTACTATTTACAAAGTTGTTTTTTGACTGTATGCATGTGTGTTCAGCCTACTGTGTTTTAATAGGGGAGGGATGGCAAAACCAGTGAACATAAATGGACTGTGATAAGATAAATCATATAACCAAGACCGTACTGAAGCAACTTAAAGGGAGAGCTAGATCGCAGCTAGTACAGAATAATGTGAAGCAGAACTTCAGGGCATTTGAATCCTGTGAGGTCATTCTAAAAGATAATAACCTAATTTAGGTGTGTTCCATTAATGTGGTACTCACATAGATTCATAGATTCATAGATGTTAGGGTCGGAAGGGACCTCAATAGATCATCAAGTCCGACCCCCTGCATAAGCAGGAAAGAGTGCTGGGTCTAAATGACCCCAGCTAGATACTCGTCTAACCTCCTCTTGAAGACCCCCAGGGTAGGGGAGAGCACCACCTCCCTTGGGAGCCCGTTCCAGACCTTGGCCACTCGAACTGTGAAGAAGTTCTTCCTAATGTCCAGTCTAAATCTGCTCTCTGCTAGCTTGTGGCCATTGTTTCTTGTAACCCCCGGGGGCGCCTTGGTGAATAAATCCTCACCAATTCCCTTCTGTGCCCCCGTGATGAACTTATAGGCAGCCACAAGGTCGCCTCTCAACCTTCTCTTGCGGAGGCTGAAAAGGTTCAGTTTCTCTAGTCTCTCCTCATAGGGCTTGGTCTGCAGGCCCTTGACCATACGAGTTGCCCTTCGCTGTACCCTCTCCAGGTTATCCGCATCCTTCTTGAAGTGTGGCGCCCAGAATTGCACGCAGTACTCCAACTGCGGTCTGACCAACGCCCTATAGAGGGGAAGTATCACCTCCCTGGACCTATTCGTCATGCATCTGCTGATGCACGATAAAGTGCCATTGGCTTTTCTGATGGCTTCGTCACACTGCCGGCTCATGTTCATCTTGGAGTCCACTAGGACTCCAAGATCCCTTTCCACCTCTGTGCCACCCAGCAGGTCATTCCCTAGGCTGTAGGTGTGCTGGACATTTTTCCTCCCTAGGTGCAGCACTTTGCATTTCTCCTTGTTGAACTGCATCCTGTTGTTTTCTGCCCACTTGTCCAGCCTATCCAGGTCTGCCTGCAGCTGTTCCCTGCCCTCCGGCGTGTCCACTTCTCCCCATAGCTTTGTGTCATCTGCAAACTTGGACAGAGTACATTTCACTCCCACGTCCAAGTCGCTGATGAAGACATTAAAGAGTATCGGTCCAAGGACCGAACCCTGCGGGACCCCACTGCCCACACCCTTCCAGGTCGAGACCGACCCATCTACCACGACTCTTTGGGTGCGACCCTCTAGCCAATTCGCCACCCACCGAACTGTGCAGTCATCCACATCACAGCCTCTTAACTTGTTCACCAGTATGGGGTGGGATACCGTATCGAAGGCCTTCCTGAAGTCCAGGTATACGACATCCACCCCTCCTCCTGTGTCCAGGCGTTTCGTAACCTGGTCATAGAAAGAGACTAGGTTGGTCAGGCACGATCTGCCCGCCACAAACCCATGCTGGTTTCCCCTCAGCATAATTTGCCCTGCCGGGCTCTCACAAATGTGAGCCTTGATAATTTTTTCAAATACTTTACCAAGGATGGAGGTGAGACTGACCGGCCTATAGTTGCCCGGGTCCTCCTTCCTCCCCTTTTTGAAAATGGGGACCACGTTAGCCCTTTTCCAGTCCTCTGGGACTTGGCCCGTGCGCCACGAGCATTCGAATATTCCCGCCAGTGGCTCTGCAATGACGTCGGCCAGTGCCTTCAGCACCCTCGGATGGAGCCCATCTGGGCCTGCCGACTTAAAGGCATCCAGTTCTTCCAAGTGACTCTGCACCACCTCAGGATCTACGCATGGAAGTCTGGCGCCTTGCTGCTGCCTCTCTACAACCCCAGTGAGAGACTTGTCGTGCCCCTCGCTTAGGAACACTGAGGCAAAGAACTCGTTGAGGAGTTCAGCCTTGTCCCCTCTATCTGTCACCAATTGCTTCTGCCCATTTAGCAGGGGTCCTATTCCTCCCTGGACCTTCCTTTTACTCCCAATATATCTAAAAAACAATTTCTTGTTGTCCTTTACTTGGGTTGCCATCCTCAGCTCCATGGTAGCTTTGGCCCGCCTAACTGCCTCCCTACAAGCACGAGCAGAGGAGGTATATTCATCTTTAGTGATCTCACCCTGTTTCCACTTTTTATGTGCTCCCCTTTTGGCCCTTAGGCTGCCCTGGATTTCTCTGGTCAGCCATGGAAGCCTCCTGGCCCCTTTCCCTCTTTTGCCTCGCTCGGGGATTGTCTTGCTTTGTGCCCAAAGGATCGTTTCCTTTAGGCACAGCCACCCTTCTTGGGCACCCATCCCATCAAAACTCCTACTCTGCAGTGCTTCCTTGACTAATCGCCTGAGTGCAATGAGATCAGCTTTCCTAAAGTCTAGCACTTTCACCCTACTAGTTACCTTACCCACTCGCCGTCTTATGTTGAATTCTATCACAAGATGATCACTGTCTCCCAGATAGCTACCGATTTGGAGGTCCCCTATCATGTCATCTCCCGTTGCCAATACCAGATCCAGTATGGCATTCCCCCTAGTGGGACCATACATCTCCTGTGTCAGGTGGAGGTCCTGTACACAAGTTAGAAACCTGCGTGAGCGATGGGACCTTGCTGTCTGCGTCTCCCAGCAGATGTCCGGGTAGTTTAGGTCCCCCTTGACTACCGCCTCTTTAGCTTTTATGGTCTCCGAGAGTTGCCTCAGGAGCCCCGCATCTATTTCTTCCCCTTGGTGTGGGGGTCTGTAGCAGACCCCTACCACCAAATCCCTTTCTCCTTGCCCCCCATGTAGCCTAACCCACAATCCTTCTACTTCCTCAGCCTCGGATTCTGTCTTGATGAGGGTTGATGTATATTGCTCACTGACATAAAGTGCAACCCCCCCCCTTTCTTCCCCGACCTGTCCTTTCTGTACAATCTATAGCCCTCAATATGTACCGCCCAGTCATGGGAGGAATCCCACCAGGTCTCTGTTAGCCCCACTAAGTCATAGGTGTTTAGTGCAAGCAGGAGCGCTAGTTCATCCTGCTTGTTCCCCATGCTCCTAGCATTAGTATATAGGCACTTGAGCCCTGCGACTGGCGCCTTTGCTGCCCCCCCGCTCCCAGTCCCATGAGGCCCATTGTTTCTTACCTTCTTGTTCCTTACCTGTTCTGTTGTGCTGGCCTCCCCATGGCTTTCAGGTTCCCAATGTTCTCCTTCTTCAGGCTGGGCTGTCCTTGTGGGTGCCACATGGTTTGGTGGTCCACAGCTTCCCCTGCCCTCGTACTCCCCTCTCCCCGACGAGCCTAGTTTAAAGCCCGCCGGAGGAGATCTGCCAACCTAGAAGAAAACACACGCTTACCTTTGGGGGACAGGTGAAGCCCATCCCAGCTGAGCATGTCCCTCGTCGTGATGTGCGGGTCATGGTCCAGGAAGCCGAAGCCTGCCTCGAGACACCACTGCTGAAGCCGCCAGTTGGTCTCTCATGGCTTACATGGCTTACATGCATCTAAATCACCATTTTTCTTTGCTTAGAATGTGAAAAATAAAGCTTCTAAAAAAAGCCAGCAAAACACCTTCCCTCTTTTTTAAAATTTTGATTTCAGATACTTTAAAGTGTTTAAATTAGCCATTGTGCATTTTGGATCCATCTTCAAAGAGTGAGGAGGGGAAGGGAAAGCACCTATGGCACACAATCAAAAGAACACTTCATTTCTCTTTTTCATTTGTTAAATGTTCATAGCCAGGTGCAGGTAAAAATGACAACTTGACAGAGAAGCTCATAACAAATATGAATAGCACCTTCACATTTTACTATGATGAACAGCTGTTCTCTGAGGGTTTAAGGAATATAAATCAATGTCTGCAATGTATCCCTTATGTTAAGAGATGAACAAAATTGCATGGTTTCAATTTGTTAAAAACAGCATATTTTTGTGAGCAGTTTTTGTTGGCACAGATTTTGCACAAGCTCCAATGCATAAAATGCATGTACAGTATATAATAGAGAAATTGAATTTAAGTGGATTTCTGTAGGCAGGAAAGTAAAATTAGGTAAATTGTGGTTTTATATACAAATCAGGTAGGTTTCTTGGCAAATATCTCCTTTTGTAAGACTGATTACATTACTGACTTGTGAATTATTTATTACAATATTATGACTCCAGGTAATGTTTTCTGCTGAAATAGAATTACTCATTCCATAAATGAAAACTTGGAGATATCTTTCAAGAATAAAATTAAGTCTTGCGAGGCAGTAACATCTTCAGGGTTAAGCTATAAGAAGAGTCCTGTGTAAAGCTCATTTTATTGCTTTATTTGGGGAAAATAGAGACCTCATACTGTCAAATGTTCAAAGTTTCATTGGAATATATGTATATTGACATTTAGATAGATAAACACTCTGAAGAAAATGAGGAGGAAGTTAAGCATATGTTTTTACTGATCAAACCCTTTGAAACTGATTTCCTTTTAAAAATTTTGTCTTGCACGTATCTCTCTTTTGTAGCTCAACAAAATACATAATCCTCAAAAATATGACAGGTAGCTTTTAATATGACTCCTGGAAGAAGCCCCCCACCACGCATGCTCACGTGTGCACATACACCCTTCTGCTCTGTCCCAGATGTGAGGAGAGGAACCCCTTTTGGTCTAGCCCCAGCATAGCAGCCCGGCCCTCCTTTCAGCACACTGTTCCACTCATTTTACTTCCTCCTCTCTTCTGCTTACTCTTCTGGGCACGTTTAACACTCCCAGCCAGCTCTTTCCTTATCCAAATGCCCTGAAGCTGGGCTTTCTTAACTGGGGTGACTATTCCTTCTTAAAAGCAAGACCTCTCTATTACACCATCCCTTCTGTATCTGCACTCTAGGAGCCTTATCCTGGGACTCACAGAACTGAAAAGGAGCAAGGTTCAACTACTAAGTTTTGTAACAAAAGCTGGATGCCAGCAGTAGTCCTTTTTCTACCTATCTAGTATTTCTAGAAAAGATGGTAAAGTAGATGACATGTTTATGGTGCTTCTATTATAATAAATAATTTAAAGAAAATCCGTACTGCTGACTACTGCACAACAATGTTCAGCAACATATTCAATATATTGCTGAGAGCTGCATGTAAGAGGCATTGCATGATCCAGACAGATATTGTCCTATGGTACATGTCCTGAAGTACTAGAATATAGATTTCCTGTGTAACAATATATAGAGAGTTATGGTGAATTTATTTCTAATATTTCTGTCCTTATTACCTTCCTGAAAATGTCACTGTGTTGGCTTTATGCTGCTTTAATGGAGACCACATATTACACTGCTGCTGAGTACTAAAAGGACTGATGCATCTCTGAATTATATTAGGTCTGTGCCTAGCAGTAAGTATTCGCTTTGGATTGGATTCAGCTGATTTGGAGGACAGTGATTTGATTCAGAGTTTTGAATCACTGTCCTGATTCCATTTTGCCAAATCACATCTGAAAGATTTGGTGCTGCTTTGGAGATTTGTCCGTAGACTAAACAGGCAGCTCACACAGCTGTCTCCAGCTGGTAAGTCTGGAGGGTTTGGGGGAGGGGGGAGGGAAGAGGCATGGGAGAGGGAGGGATTGGGGCTGGGACAAGATGCCCAGCCTGGGTGTGGGGGCACGTTACTTGGGGAAGGAGGTGGGGGGACACAGGATTCAGGTGCGGCAGTGCTCGGAGCGGGGGCTCTGCCCTGCTGCCACTTGCCCAGCTTGGGTGGGGGGGCAGGCTGCGGGTGCGGCTCACTCTGAGCAGAAGGGGGCAAGTGGCAGCAGGTCATAGCCTCCACTCCCAGTGCTGCCATGGCTGCATCGTGCACCCCCCCACACTGGCTGGAAAGCGGTGGCAGAGCAGAACCCCCACTCCCAGTGCTGTTGTGGGTGCAGCAGCGCTGGGAATGGGGGCCATGCCTTGCTGCCACTTCCCCCTTCCGCCCGGAGCGAACAGTGCCTGCATTGTGCCCCCCCCTCCGTGCCCGCCATGTCAGCTGGGCAAGTGGCAGCAGGGCATAGCCCCTGCTCCCAGCGCTGCTGCACCCGCATCAGTGCTGGGAGCGTGGACTCTGTGCTGCTGCCACTTGCCAGCCAAAGCGGGGGTGGGGGAGGCGGGCACTGTTGCTGCTTGCCTGCCAGCACAGAGGGTCTATGGGATGTGGGTGCGGCAGCGCTGGGAGAGGGGGCTATGTCCTGCTGCTGCTTGCCCCCTTCCACCCAGAGTGAGCTGTGCCTGAATCCCACCCCACCCCCTCCCACCCTGGCTGGGCAAGTGCCAGGAGGGCAGAGCCCCTGCTCTAAGCACTGCCACGCATGCATCCCACGTCCCCCATCCCCTGCACCCTCCCCAAGTAACGCAACCCCTGCCCCAGTTGGGCAGGTTGCCTAATCCCAGCCCCAATCCCTCCACAGATTTACCAGCTGGAGGCAGCTGTGTCAGCTGCCTGTTTAGTCTATGGCCAAATCTCCAAAGCAGCACCAAATCTTTTGGATCTGATTCGGCTGAATTGAATTGGGACAGTGATTCGAATCTCCAAATAAAATCACTTTCCTCTGAATTAGCCAAATCCAAATCCAAAGCAAATACTTGCCGCATCGCATACGCCTAATATATTTCAGAGATGAATCGCTTCTTTTAGTACTCAGCAGCAGTGTAACATGTGGTCTCCATTCAAGCAGCATAAAGCTAACACAGTGACATTTTCAGGAAGATAATAAAGACAGAAACATTAGAAATAAATTAATCAAAACTCTATATAGGTTGCCCATGTAACAATATATATTCTAGTGCTTCAAAACACGCATCATAGGACAATATCTGTCTTGATCATGCAATGCCTCTTACATGCAGCTCTCAGCAATATATTGAATGTATTGCTGAACACTGTTGTGCAGTAGTCAGCAGTATTGATTTTTCTTTAAATTATTTATTATAATAGGAGCACCATAAACATGTCATCTACTTTACCATCTTTTCTAGTAAAACTAGATAGGTTTCCCCCTAATGCTACTTGCCCACATCCCCCCTGCCCCTCTGCTCAAGCTGGGCAAGTGGCAGCAGGGCATAGCTCATGCTCCCAGAGCTTCTGCACTGGCATCCCGTGCCTCCCTGCCCCCCCTCCCAGAGTAACACGCCCCCCACCCCAGCTGGGCGGCTTGTTCCAACCTGAATCCCTCCCCAGCTCCCCCAACCCCAACAAACTTACCAGCTAGAGGCAGCTGTGTCCCTCTTTGGCATTTTCCTCAAAAATCAGCGGTTCATATCCACAGGCTACATGTAGGAAAACCTTCTACTGCCACATGGCAGAGTAAAGAGTTCCATGGCCATTAATCCAGCATTTACACTGAAGTCACATAAAGAATCTTTGGGCTCATCTACATGTGCACCCGACTGTGCAGTTGTTACTGCACAGTCATTTAGTGCCTGTTTTACAGGCTTTAGCAAGTACTAAACGACTGCATGGTAACCGCCGGTACTGCTGATTTCTGGCATCACGTGGATTGTTTCCGACTACTGCACAGTAGCAATGAACTACTGCTGAGTGGCTCATTGCTACTGTGCAGTAGTGCTGGCATCACAGTTCATGCCTGCCAATGCTATGTCGCCATAGCTCGTCATTACATCAATGTACTGTCGCGTGTAGAGCAACCTTTGAGTATTAACAGCCTCTACTGGCTGTCTATGACAATCTAGCATGGCACACAAACTAGTATTTTCAGGTTATTGTGCTACTGTAAACAATATCAAGTTTTCTGTGGTGATTTGACAGATATATAGATATATGTATTATATATATCAATAAATTAATATATATATAACAAATTTTTAGTGTTATTTCAGGCCGGTAAAAAACAAAATCTTAGATGCTTGTTGGATAGGATACCCATTTTCTATCCAGTTCTAACTAACAGTATAAATTAACATAAGGTAAAAAAGTAAACTGAAAAGACTGTACTCACAGACACACACACGCACACGCGCACACACACATATTTGAGAGATGGTAATCTTAAAATTAGATTGGTTTTGTTCGAACATTTCATTTAAATAGTTTTGAAGTGCTTTGTTTTATTTTTTTATACATTTTACTTTTAAACTGTAATATAAAATTGACTACACTTTTTAAATACACTTTTATTTTAAAAGAATAAACCTGGATAGTTGTTAGAAACAAGCCATTCTTATGAATAGATTCAGTTTCAATGTATCATTACTTTCTGGGGGAAAAAATGTTTCACTGAAATTTCCAGCCAGCTCTATATTTTATGCTACTAATGAAAGAGATAAGAATTGCATATTAAAAAAAAAATGATTTTCATTGTGTCATGATTCCATGCAAGTAGTTAATCTCTGTCTTTATAATAATATTTTTATTATTATTAATGTAGGTAATGAGACTTTGGAAGACAGCTACGTCCAGGACAGCAAAATGGGATTTGTCATCAATGCAATATATGCTATGGCGCATGGGCTTCAAAATATGCACCTTTCCCTTTGCCCAGGACATGTTGGGCTGTGTGATGCTATGAAGCCCATCGATGGTAGCAAACTCTTGGAATTCCTCATAAAATCTTCATTTATTGGTATTTCGGGAGAAGAAATTTGGTTTGATGAAAAGGGAGATGCACCTGGAAGGTAAGGAGCTTTTTAATGTCAGCTAGTCAAAGAGGATTTATTTTTTCTGTACTTTGCAGCATGCAGAAGTGTGAAGCAGAAATTAGATCTTATCTATACATTTAGTTTTATCAGTGGGTGATAGTAACACCAGATAATGGGTTACATACTGGTGGCAACAGCTTGTTATAGGCCTGGAGTTACAGCACACTATGTAAGCTTTTTTCCATGCTCTGCAAAGAGCAGAACTTTTGCCTTAAAGAACTCTTGAACTGGAGCCACCATCTGTGTTTCTGCTCCAAAGCTTCCCTGAGCAACTGTATATTAATTTAATTGCATCTCCTCCATAAGTGAAGCATGTGAATATAGTGGAGAGCCTGAGTGTATGTGAGGAATAGCGTAAGGCAAATATTTTTCCCCTAGATATTTTATTTGCCATAACAAGCTGTTTCAGTCATTTGAAACTATTTTTGAATTTGTGTCAATATTACTTGAACATATATTTTTTTTCTAGCATTAGATTTGTGCACCAGCAGCTTCCCATTCTTTATTCAGTAGCCTATTGGTTTGCATAATCGCTCAAGATGAGGAAGAACCAGATTCAGCTCCTTCTGTCTGAGGAGATTTGAACCCCATTTGCAAGGAGGAGAATCTAGGCATCCCACTTCTGAAATGAGGTCCCACACTGTCACTGGGAATGCCTGCCCTTGTAGTAGTGAGGCTTGAGAGGGTAGGCAGTTACAAATAGCAGCGCAGACGGACCAAGCCTAGGCAAGGTGCCGAGTGAGCAACTGGCTGCACCTGATCACTGGGTGCAGTGAACCCAGTCACGTGGCTAGAAGGAGGCTGGATTAGGTGATTTAAGCCCAGCCTGGAGCCATACGAGGGAGCCTGCAGCAGGCAGAGGAGCCCTAGAGAGTGTGTGCACCAGGGTGCCAGGGTGTGCTGTAGGGCGACATGTAGATGCGTCCTTTTACTGGTGAAGTGTAGTGTCTGTGCCTGGCCCAAGAGAGTTTAGAGCAGCCTTCCCCAGAATACCTGTAGCCTGGGGTTTAGGACTTTCTCCTAGGAAACAGGAGATGTGCATTAAATCATTTTAGGTGGAAGCATTTAAACTGGGTCTCTCACATCCCGAGTGAGTATGTTATTCACTGGGTTGTTGGATAAAATAGGATCACCTCCTGCTCAGTTGGCAGTTTGGGGAATGTAGGCTTTCATGTCCTTTGATTCTCTTGCAAGTGCCTGGAAATAACACTTTTTGTTTCTGGTTGAGTGGGATGTTTTATTCAACATAAAACACTTTTTTTTCCCCCCAATGTTTTGTTTGAAGCAAGATTGGCAAATGGCTTCAAAGTATGACTGTAAGGCCATGGGCAAATGTTACATTTGTAGCGCAACAAATGCTCTTGTAGTGCTACATAAGTCAAGGGGACACCTGTGCATGCTACTTATCATGCTATAAAGTGCTGGAAGCACTACAGAAATGTTCCTGATGTTTTGTAGCATGACATATGTGACTCCTCTTCTAGGTCCTAGATGGTAGTACAAGGCCAGGTTCAAATTTGGGAGTTTTGGCTGAAGTCCCTACTGAGAAATTTGGGAAGAATAAACTTTACTGGGAGTTCTAAAACAACTTCCCCATTCCCAAACAATTCATTACAAAGCAAAAAGTAAAACTTATTAAAGGGAAATGAGAACAGCAAAAGGTTATTAAACATCTCGTTTATTAAACACCCTGAATATCAAACACCTCTGTTAAATACCCCAACAATTAAATCACCCTTGATCTGTCAGTTGTAGTCTCTATCTGAAAACTCCTCTTCCGTTAGGAGTTGTTGCCTTGCCCAGTCCAAGAGGGAGGGAAGTCTTCCTCCAGTTTGCTGGTGGAGACTGTGTCACTGGCTACTGCTCCTGAGTAGTTGCTGAGATCACCTGCTGGTGTCGCCACCACTGTGTTACCAAAGGTTGATGCAGTGATGTGCCTCCTGCCACCACTCTCTCTTGTTGGGGTTGCACCACCTGCAGCCAGTTGGTCTCTCTGCTGTTGTTTGGGAAACATCGTTCAGAAGTCACACTGCCTGCCTCAGGGTCTCCACCCCTGCCTAGAGCCCCAGCTGCTGTGGCACTTTCAGTGCTACCAATTCACACCTGCCCATGGCCAATAAGACAACACAATCAGATCTCTTTAAAGAAATCTTGCTTCTTTTCAAGTATCCAGGGTGTAGCCATATTGGTCTAGAGGCAAAAGGAATCAGAACTTGTGATAGAGGTGATATCTTTTATTAGACCAACTAGATTTTTGCAACACCCCTCCCCTCCAAAATTATTAAATCTGACCAATCTGAGTCACTGTTTAGTGTTTGCTTTATTTCTTATATTTAAGCCTTTTTGAACAATAAAGAAACATTGGTCAGTTTTACTCTGTTTCTCATTCCCTGACATGTTTCTTTGCCTGGATTTTCAGCCAAAAATCTTTGCATGTTAAGCTAGAACCTAGGTTTGGACACTAGGCCTGTGCGAAGTGGTGAGTATACACTTCGGATTCGGCTGATTCAGAGGGACAGTGATTTGGTCTGGAGATTCGAATCACTGTCCCGATTCAATTTGGCCAAACTGGACCCGAAGATTCAGCACCGCTTCAGAGATTTGGCCATAGACTAAACAGGCAGCTGTCCTCACCAGCTTCCAGCTGGTAAGACTGTTGTAGGCAGAGGGGAGAGGGAAGAGGTTTGGGAGAGGGAGAGATTGGGGATGGGGCTGGGACGCAGGACTCGAGGGGGGGGTGGGGCCACGGGATGTGGGCACAGCAGCTCCCGGTGCAAGAGGGCAAGCAGCAGCAGGGCATAGCCCCCACTCTGAGCACTGTTGCGCCCGCATCCTGTGTCTTCCTGCCCCAGCTGGGCAAGCAGCAACAGTGCCCGCATCCCCCCTCCGCCCCAGCTGAGCAAGCAGCAGTAGGGCATAGCCCCCACTCCCAGCACAGCTGCGCCCACATCCCACCCCCCCACCCCTCTCCCTGAGTCCCACACTCCCCCACCCCAGCTGGGCAGCTTGTCCCAGCCCCAATTCATCCCTCCCCCATGCCTCTTCCCTCCCCACTCCACCTACCACAACAGACTTACCTGCTGGAGGCAGCTGTGTGCAGCATGGTGAGGACTAGTGCCTGTTCACGCTATGCTTGAATCTCCTAAGTGGTGCAAAATCTTTTCTGAATCAATTCAGAGGCTTCCAATTCAATTCAGACCTTTTAATTGGTCTCCCAATTTGATTCGGATTCAGAGATTCAGCTGCCAAATCGGGCTGAATCTCCTCGGAATAGAATCGGCTAAAAAAGCTTTGCACAGCCCTAATGGGCAACAAACAAGTGACTGCAAGCTAAGGGGGTGGGCTGAAAAGAGCTAAATTATTATAGGTTTCACTCCCATGTACCACAGGGTAGGAGTATGCTCACAGGTAGTTACCATGGAGGCATGGTAAATCCCAGTCTTCCTTTGATCCTCAGTGGGCACATCTACATGAGATGCTACATTGCTGTAGCATTAGAGGGCATGAACCGTGAATGTGCAGTAGTTCTTTGCTAATGGGCAGTAGGGTCGGAAATGACCTGTGCACCGCTGGGACTGCAAAGTAACAACTGTGCGGTTGGGGACACATGTAGATGAGGCCAGTAACTTTTTTATGTGCCCATGTTTTAAATGCTCAGTGTAAGCAATCACCTTACTTAAATACAAATATTCAATACAGAGTATGAGTCACTTGAGACACTCAGGTGTAAGACAGCAAGGCATTTAAAATGAAAGTGGCACTGGCTACTTGCCAAATCCCATTAATCTCAGTATTAAAAGGCACTGCTTTAACCAGTTTAAACATGCTAGCTAATTTGTGAGAAAAACCTACTCTCAGAAGTTCAAAGAGCTTGTGACTCTGAGCTCTTTGCCTCCAATAACAGGCTTCAAACTGGCAGAACTAGTCAGTTCCAGGCCAGCTCTGTTTTGTGTGACCCTGTCTGGGTAATCAAGGAGCAGCTCCCTACTTAATATCAACAGTGTCTTTATTATAGCAGTTTCTTACAGAGCTGTTACAGGGCCTGCTGTTCTCCCACAGCCTCTCTAACTCTCCTCCTCTCCCTGTCTCCTCCCCCTCATGTCCTGTTCCTCCTTCAGACTCCTCCTTTCTTCTGCTGCTGCTAGTTTTGCCTCTGAGATCTATACCTCTTTCCTTTCAACAGTTCAAAGCAGATGATTAACTTATTCCCCTGGTTGGGCCAGATGTTGCTAGTACATAGCCCACCATGGAGACCGAGCCTTTACTGCTGGTCTGCTGCGTTCTTTAGGGATCATAGTCATGCAGGTATGCTGGTCATTGTACCAGCCTCCCACTTCTTGTTTCGTTGATTTTTCTGGGTGTTACGCCTGCTTCTGCTCTGTCCACGTCTTTGTTGTGTGGGCTGGACTCTGCTTTTATATCTCTTTCCTTTGCGGAGTCCATGGAGTCTTTCTTCCCTATCTGGGGCTCACTGATGACTGACCAGTTGTCTTGGTCCTGATACTGGGATCTTTTGCTCACTTTGTATTTCCTCTCTACCAGTTCTCCGCAGCTGCTTCCAGTTACGTCTCAGTCACTGTCCACTATCTGTGACAACTTCGTAGAATCTGTCTCCCACTGCACCCTCAACAATGGCCTTTTGCCATTCTTTCACATGTGGACTTACTGGTTGTACCCAGACCTTTTCGCCTCTGCACAGTGGTCTCAGGTCCCTGGGTCCTTTATTATACTGTGATACTTGCTGAGACTGTTGCTTTTTTAGCTGCTTCCATGTACTGGCGCCCCTTCCCCACTGGGGTTGTAGCAAACAGTCTCTCATTAGGAGTAATGTCTTAGTTCTCTGGCCCATTAATCTTTGGCTGCTGTCCATTCCTTGAGAGGGTGTGTTGCGATGGTCCAATAGAGCCAGGTAGGGATCCCCTGCAGTCTTATTTACCTTCAACAAGAGTCTCTTGGCTGTCTTTACCGCTGATTCAGCCTTCTCATTGCTTTGTGGGTACCCAGGGGATGATGTCTTGTGCTGGACTTCCCATCTAATGCAGAACTGTTTGAATTCTCTTGAGGTGTATTGTGGGCCATTGACTAAGAACAGTACAGGTATCCCATGCCGCGCAAAATGAGCCTTTAGCTTCCCGATCACCGTCCTTGCCTGAGTGTCTTCGAGGTAATCCACCTCCCAAAAATTGGAATAGTAGTCCACAGTGACTGTATAGTTTCTGTTATTGACATTGAACAAGTCAGTCCCTACCTTCTTCCAGGGCCAAGAGGGGATGTCATGAGGGTTCAATGGCTCTTTTTGCTGTTTGTCACTGTATTCCTTGCACACCTCACACTGCTTCATGTATGTTCTCAAGCAGGCATTCATGCCTGGCCAGTAGATGCACTCCCATGCTCTCCTCAGGCATGACTCTATTCCCATATGTGAAACATGGAGTCAGTTCATGATGTCTCGCCACAGAGCTGCTGGGATCACTACCCTGTCTCCCTTGAACAGAATTCCATCCTGTGTACATAGTTCATCCCTCCATTGGTAGTATGAGGCAACTTCTGGTGGTACTTGTGCCTTGTGCTGTGGTCAACCCTCTAGGACGGTTCGTTTAACTGCTTGTAGCACACCATCCTGTTCTGTACTCTGTTGTATTGCTTTGAGACTGCTTTTGGAGGTGGGTAAGTCTTGTACCATATTAACGGACTCTATCTCCTGTTCTACAGATCCATCTGTGCTGCACTCTGGAAAGTATTCTCTATGTAGTGCATCTGCCACTTGCAAGGACTTCCCTGAGTAGTATTTTATATTCGCATCATAGGCCTGGAGTCTCAGCAGCATGCATTAGGAGCACTCAGCAAGGGTTTTTTCATTATGATCTCTAACGGTTTGTGATCTGATTGCGCATCTACTCTCTGTCCAAAAGTGAACTGATAGAACCATTCCAGTCCAAACAATACCGCTAGTAACTCCTTTTCTATCTGCGTGTATCTCCTTTCAGTTTCAGTCATTGCTCTACTAGCAAATGTTATGGGCTGCTGGTTCTGCATCAGTACTGTTCCCAGACCTCCTTCTGACGCATCATGCTGTAGTACTAGTTGCTCAGCTGTGTTGTAGTAGTTCAGTGTTGGGGCCTCATTGAGTTTTTTAATTCTTTTGAATGCCTCCTCTTGGGTCTGTGCCCATTCCCAGGCTGCATCATTGTGTGTTAGCAACCTGAGTGGCTCACAAGCGTTAGACAAGTGCGCACAAAATTTGGACAGATAGTTAACCATCCCAATAAGGCGCTAAACTCCTTTTGACATCTTGTGGCCTAGGCATCTCCATTATGGCTCTCACATTCTCTGGCCATAGTCCTTCCAAAGTCAGCAGATATCCAATGTAGGGTACTTCCATTCTTCTCAGCTGTATTTTGTTGGCATTCAGTTTCATGTTCCTCTCCCAGCATATGTTAAGGAGTTGTTGCAGTTTGGCGTCATGGTCATGGATCGCCTCTTCCTTATTATCGCCTTCTCCTATGACAAGAATATCATCAGTCACAATCTTGATACCTGGACGACCTTCCAGCTCCTGGTTCAGTTTCCACTGGAAAACTTTCAGAGCTGGGCTGATCCCCATGGGCATCCTTAACCAGTGATACCTGTCAAAGGGCATACTAAAGGTTGTCAGGTGCCTGGAAGATGCATCTAGCTCCACATGCCAAAATCCATTCTTGACATTGCAAACTGTGAACTCTTTTGCCCTAGACAGGTCAGGTAGTACATCCTCAATTGTTGGCAGTGGGTAGTGGCTTCTTTTGAGTGCCCTGTTAAGTGGTTTTGGATCAATGCAGATTCTCAGTTTGCCTGATGGCGTCCTTACTACTATTAGGCTGCTGATCCAGTCAGTGCTTTTTTCAAATGGTGTGATGATGCCTTTTTTCTGCAGGTTTGTCAGTTCTTTCTTCAGTGGCTCCAGCAGGGCTAGCAGAACTCTGCGTTTTGGTAGTCGTACTGGTTGCACCAGTGGATCTATTTCTAACTTCAGTTTGCCTTCAAAGAGTCCAGTGCCTTGGAATATGTCTCCATATCTTAACAGAATGTTAGGTAGTGAACCTAATGACCATTATTGCTCTTCTGTGACCTGGAGGAGGTTGTGGTGTTGCACTGTAATTAAATCCATGGCCTGTGCTGCCCGGCTGCCCAGCACTGGATGGGTGTCTGTCCTGTCAATCACTATAAATTCCAGGCAGTACTGTTTCTTGTTGCGTGGATTTATTATAGTCAGCCGGCACTTTCCCAGTGGCCTCGCAGTTGTTTTGTTATACATTAACAGGACTTGGTGACATTTTTTCATTCTGATGCTGCTACTCAATAGATTCACAGGAAGAACATTGCAAGTGGCTCCACAATCCACCTGGAATCTTATAGGTCTTTGCTCTAGCATCATAGTTGCAAATATGCCTGAGTTGTTGCCCACTTTTTTCTGTAATGTGCGTATCCTGTGCGTCTGTGAACCTCTCCTGCCCGGGGCAGGGGGTTAGACATGATGGTCTACTTGGGTCCCTTCCGACCCTATCATGAATCTATTAATCTATTAATATTACATCTATGAATACATTAATTTCAATAAATGGTAAGTTTCTAATCTGTGTTCACACATCAGACCTTTGAATGCCCATTCAATGGTATATACCTGACTTAGAAAATCCAGCCCAGTACTGAACCAAAGGCCTTTACTAGTGAAGATGAATATATCATACCATTTTATTAATGCCCAAAAATATCTCCATGAATGAAATATGAAGATCTACAACACATTCAACACCTTGTCCATTAACTAAAAGAAAGAGCACTGTAATTGGAACAGCCTTTTCTGTGACCTTTGCTAGAATAGATGGGGACAGAGAGCCCTTGGGGAAAACAATGAGCTGTTCATATTTTTACAAACACAAGAACCATTTTCAAACTTTTTTTTTAAGTTTTAATAATATGGGTAAGAGGTATAGTAAAAGAAACAAAACACTATTTACTATTGCATTTGCAAAAATACATCATCGACCATTCCCAGCACTTTCAGCTGAGGTCAGAATAACATCCTAAACTATAGAACTCCAGCTTCCTGCTGAATGTCCCATGGGAAGTACAAGAAGGTCTTGCAAGTCCATAATATACTTTCCAGCAGTAGTTTGCCAAACTCCTATAAAACAAATCAACCAACCCAATTCTGCAAGATGGGGGAGGGGGGAGGTCCTTACCTAGATTACAGGTAACCTTGTGGGTAGATTTACTGATAAAGGAGGCAGAAACAGGTCTACAGCCCAACCTTTTATTTTCTTGCACCTTAAAAAGTCTGTGTGGCTGCGCACAACAGCACAACATAGATTCTCACCTGTACTGGCTAGGGAGACTAGAGTAGTGGGAGGAATGTAGTACACAGGAGTGTAGCAGCAAGTCGTCTTGAGTTTGCAGAGATCTCCCAATTTCCCTCCTGCCTATGTCCAATATTTATAGATGGCTGGTTTTAATATTTTAAGAAATGACCTTTGATTGGTTCTATTTAAAATTCTTTGTTTCACGGAAACTTCTGGAACTGGACTGATCAGATCTTTTGTGGACTTGGAAGGTGTCAATTATTTGGGATTTATATCCTTGGGAAAGAGGGAGGGTTTCTTATCTCCTTTCCTTCCCTATTGTGGAATACTGTTTCTGTTTCTTCTCTACCTTACTTTGTGGACTTCTCTGACAGGCTGTTTTTGTTTTTACACATTGTGTAAGCATTTTAACAAAAATGTATCTTTTATAGAAGAATAACATCTAATACATTTGATCATATCAATCTCTACTCTTAGTACTTTAAGATAGAGGTATGAAATTGCATATATTATTTAATGTATGGTCTTCTCTTATCTCCTTTTAGGCCTTGTGAATTGTTTAATTGTGTTTGATGGTTTCCTTTACTTGCTGACCAAGTTAGTTGTCACATCTGCGAAGGTTCACACTGCGGTTACTTAGAAACAGGCTTCGGGCCTTCTGCTTAGCAGCACTTCTGCAGCTTAGCTTTGGCCCCTTGAAAATGGCCAAGGCTGGCAACAGGGGGAGGATATAGAAATATAGAAATGCTGCTTGAAATACTAATGTTTATATTACCCTTTATTTATAAAATCTTCCATATTTTTACATCCAAGATAGCAATTGGTACTTTTAAGCCTTCATCTATTCTAATTATGGGCAGAGCTGGTAGTAGTGGTTATAGTTAAGTTTGCCTAATAAGCAAGCTTATGAACTCCTTTTTTTCAGTTCCTTACAATTTTACACAACTTTGACCATGTCTCTGATATTCCCTATGATGATTTTCTGCCTCAGACTATATAGTTTCATATAAGTGTATATGAAATATATAGAAATGGCTAGTGTATATGATATGTACATTTTACATAAGTGTATATGGAAAAGTTTAGCCATTTCTGAAAATGAGGTTAGAGAACAAGGGGATTTTTTTCTAATAATTAATACTAATTTTCTAATATTTTTTTCTAAACTATGAAGCAAAGACTAAATTTGTCAAAAGGGCTGTGTTGCAGTCAGGTGCCTTTCACTGCCTTCATGGAAAACAATATAGATCTGGCCTATAATAATCATTATTAGTACACGCTCACTTTTACTTATTAGGCAGTTGGAGGTGAAATTTCTGAATAATTCATTTGCAGCAAGTATGCCCCATGTGTCTTCAACAAGGGAGTCTCAAAGCTTGAGCTCCTGAAAAAAGTGAAGGAAGCATTCCCATCCCATCCTTCCTTTGATCTGGGAAAAGAGGCACAGGTTTGGGAATCAAGAATTCACCATGAGATCCAGTCTTGGCATTTCCCAATTTGACTTTTCAACCTTAATGGGTGCGTCTACATGAGACACCTTAATGTGTCTTAGCCTAGTTTATTGTGCAGTAGGGGCGTGTGTCTACATGTGCACGCCCTTTCTTCACAGTAAAATGCTAATTGTGACTAAGTTTAATACCTGCAAATGCAGGTATCAAATATAGTTGTGATTTAGTTAACATGCAGTAGCGCACATGTAGACATGACCAGGCACTAACTTTAGTATCAGGTCTGCCCTGCTACTAGGGGGCTGGCCTGAGTCTAGCCCCAGGTCTCCTGGCTGTGAGCTTTTCCTGCCATAGGGCTGGGGTGCTTCTCTTGCAGTCCTAGCTTCAGGCTATAAAAACCTGCAACCATTTTGTGTCTTGGGACACACTGCACAGAAGTATGGTGGGTCCTGTGCAATCCCCAGGACCACTGCAGACCTCGTATGCCCCCCTGGGCAGAACACAGGTTGCCTCTGCCTGACCTGTCCCTTCTCCAGAGCTGCTGCTTGGCCAGAGTTGAGTGTTGCAAAGGGCTGCAGCTTGTTGCACCCCTTGCCCAGTCCTGATATCCTCCCAGGGCTGCTGCCTGGCTGTCTCTGGCAGCAGGGCCAGCACCTGCTGCCTGCTGCTGCTCATCCCCAGCAGTGTCTTGTGTCCTTGAACATCATGTGGTGAAGTGGCTCTGCTACATGACTCCCAGTCTTTGGCTGTGCCTTCACGCTGGGTCCTGCTAGCAGTTGTCCAGGGCCAGCATCACAGAGACAGCCACATCGGGGCCCAGAGAGCCAGCATGGGACATCATGTCCTCACTATCCTCCCCATTGAGCTCCAGCCCTGCCTGCATGTGCATGCCCATGCTGACTTCCTAGGCCCCAAACTGGACCTGGGAGGAGGTTGGCAACCTCATAGCACTTGGGGGGCAGTGCTGACATGCTGAGGCAGTTCAAGCAGGGTGGGCACTCGAATACCCACATATATGAGGCCCTGTCAGATGGCATGAAGAACCAAAGGGACTCCCGGTTGGCATGGCAGTGCCATATTAAGGTCAAGGCCTTGCAGGCACAGTGGATGGCCATGACTGACTACAATCATTGTTTCAGTCATGCCGTCAAGACCATGGCCTTTATGCAGGAGCTGACCCGGATTTTGGTGCCCCAGAACCCAGGCGGCACCCCTGGGAGTGTCATCAGCAGGGGTGGCCTGTGCAAGCCCCTGCTCCATTCTGACCCTCCTGGTGACACGTCACCAGAGGAGGAGACCTCAGGCCTTCAGCACCCTTCCCCACCCTACTCCCCAGCTACTGCATTCACTGGTAGCTTGGGAAGCCTTGGCCAGTGGCTGCCTCAGCCTTGGTGCAGCCCCAGACCCTGCCAGGAGGAACAGCCAGCAATGTCACCATTGGCTGCCAGCAGTGCCAGCTCCCCCCCCGGGCTGGTCACTGGCCCACCATGCACAGTGGGCCATAGACACCAGAAGCAGCCAATCGCCCTTGTTGATGGGGAAGGCCATGCCATGCCACCAGCCTCACCAGCCCCAGGCATGTGGTAAGTCCTGCGCTGGGGGGAAGATCCTCCCAGTTCCCGTCCCCGCCCATGTCCCTGGTCCAGGCCCCTTTCACTGGCCCCATCCCCTGCCCCCACTCCCTTCCCAACCTGCCCACACTCCCCTGGCCCCAGGTCCCCACCCCTACAGCACACAGAGGTGGGACAAAGTTCAGAACTTTTTTAGCAGCCCATGTCCCCACAGCTAGGTGGGCACAGGCCTCTCACCCCCCAAGGAAGGTGTTGATGCTGGTGGCAATGTCCTCCTTAGCAGCAGGGGGCAGGGACATGCAGGTGGTGCCAGCAGCCTAGCCTGTCCCACCCTGGGAAGGAAGCAAGGTAGGCAGGCTGCCTGTGGCCAGCACACAGTAGGCTGCCAGCCCCAGGGGAACAAGCAGGCTTGGGCCCGGGCTTGTCCAGCTGACTTACCATGGTCCCTGCACACCCATGCATGGCCAACCCCTGATCTGAGGCCAGGCACAGATGGAGGCCTGCAGTGGGACCGCATTGCACTGCTCTGGCAGCAGGTGGCCCTCCATGCCTGGGCAGTGGAGGCTGAGGATGCTGACCACTAGACCCTGGACATCTTCCTGGGCCTGACACTATCTTAGTGCTCAGTAAATTTAGTCACGACTAACTGCATGTATAGATATACCTAATGTTGCCATAATATAGGGCACTTTTACATTTGCAGGGGTGGGAGGGCGGAGCTTTAATTAGAGTGGTTCTGAGAGCACATTCTACTTTTGATGAGCCTTTAGTTCCAGCACACCCACCACCACTTTTAAGCGCATGGACACTGATACACGAGAAGCCAGGGGCTCTTGGAGGGTAGTAATTGCCACACTATAGCAGACTTGATTAATCAGATGCACTGGAATTCCAGCATCTTAGAGCAGCCTCTGCACTTGTTTATAGGTGCCCATAGTTTCTTACATAATGGGTACTGATAGTTTTGCTGTATTTAAAGATAAGTTCCAGCTTCCTCAATAACCCCCACTTTTTCTGTGGTTTCCAGCTTTCAAGAACAAATTTTAATTTGGGCAGAAAATGTCTATGCTTTTTCACAGGGAAAGAGAAGGGGAGTTTACTAAAATAAAGTTTATATAGGCACCGATTATGTGTATATGCATAGAGGGA
Source organism: Alligator mississippiensis (assembly GCF_030867095.1). NCBI lineage: Eukaryota > Metazoa > Chordata > Crocodylia > Alligatoridae > Alligator > Alligator mississippiensis. Next base: position 126,160,654 of record NC_081824.1, read on the forward strand.
AATAACAGTACTGTACAGGTCTTCTTCATGATATTTTGCAGAGTGGATGTCAAAGAAGAGATGAGAAAAACACCTACTCCATTACAAGTACATTCAGCTGGTCTGCTGGATTCCTTTGTGATTTAAAATTCAAGCCAAGTTTCAAAACTCTAAATATTGTGTTCACTTTTCATAGGCAAGATTGTCTAAATGGTTTCAGCTTAAAAAATATCTTCAGCATTCCTGTTGTTGTATTCCCTGCCCACTTGCTCCAGCTTATCTCACACCAACTCCAGAAATACAGCCATGAAGACATCTTGAGACTATCAACTTGATTAAGGTTGCAGTAAGGCTAGTACATGCCATGTCACAGAGGTGTTTAAAAAAGGTTAACAATGAGTTTACACTTAAAAGTTCTGTTAAGAGAATGCAAGCCTGAAATCTTGTTTCTATCCTCCACATTCTCTCTCCTATACAGAGCAACTGATTGTACATCAGTCTGATCCAAGGACACAATAAAAAATAAATTGGTTCTTCTTGCTAGCAGGAGACAGTTATATCCATGTCATTTATACTCATGTATATCACAGCTACATTATGAAGAGCTTTCAGGTTATTGCTTTATGCAGTGATGCATTCTCCTATTCACAAAGCTATCAAAGGGCAACACTACTTTTATATAGTCTCTTTTTTTAAGGATCAGGAAAGGAAGGGGAATTGCCTTTCGATGACAATGAAGTGGGCTTGTTTTGTAAACTGTTTTTCAATTAGCAAACAAAGCTGCACAAAGAAATCTTTATACCTGCCCAGGGCCCAACTGAAGTTGTCAGTACCCCAAGAGGGATCAGACTTTGTTGATAAGTTAGACAATGGATTTCTTTATGGTACTTTGGTAGGAATGATTCTCCCTCAGGCAAGGGGTTGGACTAGAAGATCTATGGAGGAACCTTCCAGATGTTGTGCCTCCATGACTTCAGTGTGGCTCTGCACTGGCAAAGGAGATTGTCTGAAAAAAAACACTTCTGCAGCGCACATATAAAGGACCCAGCATTTCTTGAATAACCCTTCTCTCTAAAAGAGGATTCTCAAAGCAAAAAAGGGAGAGAGAGAGAGGAGGAAAAGAGGAAGAGAGAGGCAGATGTTTCAAAAGAGTTTCTATTGGTACCGAGATGGCTGAAACTTTGAAAATCAGCAAACAGTGTATTGCATGTTTGAACCTAAGAAGAGAAAAGAAAATGCCGTGGGTGTTCTAATATTCATGGTTAAAATGGTTCTCACTTCATTCGAAATTAAAAAATAATTTCCAGAGAAGTGAGAGAATCAAGCAGAAAAACAACCTGGGGACTCTAATACGACAGCAAAGTCTGTCACTATTTCCAGTTGAAACCTCCTTTTCACTGCTCTCTATAATCAAAACATTCCCCTGAAGGCTGCGTGCAGTGCTCCCTTTCTCATCTCTCAAGAATCAGCCTATTTGTCTAGCCTCAGTTGGAGTTTCCCCTTTGCACTGCTCTCCTCCATTCTTTCCATCAGCCCTGCTTGTTGACCCCTAGAACAGGTGATTAGTGACTGGGACTAATGACCACTTTGCCTAAACTACTATCAGTGCAAGAAATCCAGAAGCAAACAGCAATAAGGCTAGGGACAGACATTTCAAAAGCCTGAGCCTGAATTGATTCAAACTTCACAGGTTAGTCTAACCTTGTTAGGCTGAACCAGTTTGTAACTGGACAGGTATTCTCTCTGGACTGAGGAAATGCAGGCACATGCCTGCAGTGGCTCAGGCTAGAAGCTGGGGGGGGGGGGGGGGCGGATGCTAGAGCAACCCTCCCTTCTCCTGGAAAGTACTGAGGTGAGTGGGGGCATGGCAAGGCCCAGGCAGGACCTCTGGTTAGGGAGGTGTGCCTGAACCATCCCCAGCTTTTCCCCTCTGGCTTCATAGATTTCATAGACATTAGGGCTGCAAGGGACCTTGGAAGATCATCGAGTCCAGCCCCCTATCCCAGGGGCAGGAAGTCAGCTGGGGTCATAGGATCCCAGCAAGAAAAACATCCAGGTTTCTTTTGAAGGCGTTCAAAGTAGGTGCTTAAACCACCTCCGGCGGCAGGCCATTCCGACCTTGGGGGTTCGGACAGTAAAGAAGTTCTTCCTTATGTCCAGCTTGAAACGGTCTTGTAAAAATTTATAACCGTTTGACCTTGTCATCCCTTGGGGCGCTCTGGTGAACAAACGTTCCCCCAGATCCTGGTGAACACCCCTTATAAACTTATAGGTGGCCATCAGATCACCCCTGAGCTTGTGCTTTTCCAGGCTGAAGAGTTCCATAGCTCTCAGCCTCTCATCATAAAGTCTGTTTTCCTGACCTTTGATCATGTGCGTGGCTCTCCTCTGGACTCTCTCAAGCTTCTCCACTTCCTTTTTGAATTGTGTAGCCCAAAACGACGCAGTACTCCAGCTGTGGCCTCACCAAGGCTGAGTACAAGGGGAGAATGATGTCCCAGGATTTGCTTGAGAAGCATCCGTGGATGCAAGCCAGGGTTTTGCTTGTTTTACTAGTGGTGGCATCACACTGAAGGCTCATGTTCATCTTGTGGTCAATCCTGACCCCCAAGTCTTTCTCATCCGTAGTGCTAGTCAGCATAGTACTGCCAAGCCTATAGACATGCTGCAGGTTTTTCCTCCCAAGGTGGAGAACCTTGCATTTTTCTGTGTTAAACAGCATCAGGTTCTCATCCACACATTTCCTGAGCCTGTCAAGCCTATTCAGCCACCTGGATTACCCCCCTGTCCTCAGGTGTGGATGCTTTACCCCAAAGTTTGGTATCATTGGCGAGCTTGGCCAGTCTGCTTCTGACTCCAATGTCCACATCATTAATGAAGAGGTTGAACAAAATAGGTCCAAGGACAGATCCTTGAGGGACCCCACTGGTCACAGGGCACCATGACAATTGACTTCTGTCAAACACCACCCTCTGAGCCAATCCCGGAGCCAATTCCCCAGCCAGCGGATCATGGTGGACCTAAGACCGCAGTTGGCCAGTTTTGCCAAAAGGTGATCATGGGATACCAGATAGAAGGCTTTTTTAAAGTCAAGATATATGACATCAATCTCTTCCCCCTTGTCCAGGTGATAGGTCACCTGGTCATAAAAGGAAATGAGGCTGGTCAAGCACAACCTACCTACAACAAACCTGTGCTGGCTATCCCTCAGGGTGTTGCCATTGGCCAGTCCATTAAGAATGGGCTCTTTGATAATCTTTTCTAAGACCTTCCCTGGGATAGAGGTCAGGCCGATGGGCCTGTAGTTTGCCGGATCCACTTTCCTCCATTTCTTGAAGATAGGCACCACATTGGCCTTCTTCTAAACATCAGGCAGTTCACCAGAGTGCCAGGAGCTCTCGAAGATCTGTGCCAGGGGCTGAGCTATGATGCAGGCCAGCTCTTTGAGTACTCTGGGGTGTAAATTGTCAGGGCTAGCTGACTTGAAGGTGTCCAGCCTCTCAAGGTGTTCCTTCACGAGGTCAGCATTGGTGGCTGCACAAGGGGCAGGAGTGTTGCCAGACCGTAGTCCCCTGCTAGCACTCTAAGGCAAGGAGGGGTGTTCAGTATATGCATCTGTTGATGATAAGGAGCTTTTCAATCTCCCTCTGTGGCGGGGTACCTTTGGGTGCCTGCCACTTTAAGGGAAGAGGCAGGCAGCTACCATATGCCTGTTGAGGGCAGCCATTTTGAACAAGGCGTATAAAGGCTGCAGTTTGCTGTGGTCAGGAGAGGTAGAAACATTGTCTAGCTGCGCTGCAGCAGGAACAACTTTGGAGGTAAGGGCAGGAGTTTATGGGGATGGTTTGGAAGCTGCTGGGCACGACCTAAAATTGCACCCTGCCCTGGAAGGGTGGCCTGGTGGGGCTTCTGGTGGCACGGGAGTTCCCAGGAAATGCCAGACCAATTACCTGCCCAGTGAAAGGTGAGGAGGGGAGCCATAACCCCAACCCCCATTTTCAGGTGGGTTTTGGAGGCAGCTGGGGTAGTAGTGGGGACCAGGTATGCTCGTGTGTAGGCACTTGAGCCCAGCAGGGATGAGCGATCCCGGAGACCCCAGAAGATGAAGTGGAGAGTTGTGGGACTAGTGGGGGCTAGATATGCCCACATGTAGGTGTCTGAGCCCAGCAGGAATATGAGGTTCTGGAGACCCCAGAGTGGGTAGTGTGGAGAACATTGGGAGGCCCTGCACTGAGTAGGGCTGAAGTGCAAGTAGGCCTGAAGGGCTGTGTGTGTGTGAAGGGGCTGAGTAGGGCTGAAGTTGGAGTAGGTCTGAAGGACAGCCCAAGGGGCACACTGAGTAGGGTCAAATGAGAGTAAACTTGAAGGACAGCGCAAAGGCCATCCCTGTGAGAAGTTGTGTTTGGTGGGAGACTTGGGGCAGAATTAGCCCAGGGTTCGGCATAAGGTCGACCCACATAGAGTAGGGGAATTTGCCGGAACCAAATGATCTGCATGGCAAGGCCAGTATGAGAGTAGCAAAGCCTGATGGCCCAAGAGGGGCCGCTCAAGGATGAGCAGGGTAGTGGAGTGTGGCCTGGTATCGGGCAGTATGCCAGAGGCCCCATTGAGAGAGGGGCAGAGTTGAAGAGGCCTCCTGTGAGACCGGAGGTGTTGTGAATGGGTGTGTGTGTGTGGAGCCCAACTTTGGACTCAGTTTGCTTCTGTCTTAGCCTGGGAGTAATATTAATCTGGATGCCATCTGCAAGGCATGGGCTGCAATGTAGGGGACATTGGAGCTGCAGATAGTTTCCCCTGGCATCAGGGCAATAATGGGCAGTCTCCCACATGTACCATCCATATATGGGAACATCAAAGTCATGGCAGGTGGGATTGGGTGGATTGACTGTAGAGACAGGTGGGTGGGCTGACATGAGACCTGGCCCCAAGAGTTGCCACTTGTCACACCCTCCCTGCTTTTTTATAGTGTCTGTAGCAAGCTGACAGGAGAACAAGCCAGCAGGGGGTGATAACAGTGTTTATCTCCTCATCAGCAAAACAATAGCCTTTCTCCATTAGGTCAAACTCTTCTTAAGCAGCTTACCAGCCGACCTGTTGATTAACTCCAAAAGGCCTTAAGCGGTCACTGTTCTGTCTGCCTGTCCCAATGAAATTGGAGACACACACAGACACCTCTCCATTAGCTAGCATACCATATGCCTAGGGTCCGTGGGGCTTGGGCCTGTGCTGTGGGAGATGTGAGAGAGGGAGGGGGAATCCCTGCTTCAGCAGTGAGGTGGGATAGGGCAGGGGGAAGCCAGGTAGGCCCTGCTCTGCCTGCAAATCTCTGCCAGAGCTCCAGCCAGGGAGTGGAGGGGAGGGGCCAGCTCTGCTGTGGAGGACAGAGCCCCGGCCAGCCCAGAGAGCATGCTGGGATAATGGGGGAGTCTGGTTTATCTTAAACCAGTAAGGGGTCTGGGACAGACATTGCATAAACTGGCTTGAGCCAAATCAGTTAGTTCTAATACTACATTCAACCAGGTTTATCTCAAACCAGTTTCAGACGTTTTGAAACTGGCTTATGTGCACTGAACAACTGTTCTGTTACAGGTTTAAATCAGTTTCTGATTACTTAAACCAGTTTATGTGTAATGTCTGTCCCTAGCCTAAAAGACCTTCACACATCAATCCTCCCGTATGGGGAGGAGAGGGTGCAATGGTGGGGATTTTAGAGTAGCTGAATGTTGATAGTAGCTTTGTTTTTATGTTTCCTTTATATCATCTTTGTTAAGTTCTCTTGTACTTGCTCTTGGGCAGGAAAGTAGATCTTGTGCTTGGCTGCTACATTTTCTTGACAGTATCATGGATAACTTATGCAAACCGTTAAATTAATGTTTGTGGTTAATTTTTGTTGTCTGTATTTATTTTGCTTGAATATGTGGAAGATACTATTTAAAAACTTGGAGGATAATTCTAGACCTCATGTCATCATAATGCTGTAGTGGAGCTATATTTGAACTATGTATCAAATATATATTCAAGGGAATAAAAAATTAAAGGACATCCCTTCACCACCCTCCCGTGCCATTTTATGATCACTGTAGAGCATGTGTTGGCAACCTGCATCTAGCCATCAAGGGATTTCATGTGAGCCATGCAGCAGTTGAGGAGCTAGGGAAGCAGCAGCAGTTAATTAGCAATTCAGTGGCAATGCAGCAGTGGGTGCAATAGCAGTGGCCAGGTTGGAAGCAGCAACCTGCTTGTGGACTGAACTTTGTTGACTTGGCCCACCACTCCTAAAAGGTTGCTGACATCTGTCTTATGGCTATCCTCATCTGAGTTCTGAGTGAGCGCTGGGACTGCATGCTAGATGCTTCATCCTCACATCTGGGAGCTAGCAAATTGAGAAGAGCATGGAAATAAGCAAAGGCTGGTGTACTGTACTCCCTACTTGGGGCATGGTGGGACACAGTATCTATATGAGAAGAGGGTATGTTACTTCCTGTAAGAGGTGGAAGCTAAGTACTACCCAACTTATGCTACTATGGTGTCCTGAGAAGAAGCTATATCCTCCTTGATACAATTCCACCTGAGACCATGCAATTGCAAAGTGCTTCTTAGCCATGGCGGGGATGTAAAAGTGACAACTATACCTTTGAAAATATTCCACCATTAAATATGTAGTAATTAGCATTGCCGACTTCCATGATTTTATTGTAAACCTCAAAATATTTTTCTGTTTTCTAAGGTAACATGATTCACATGAGAATGTAAGAAGTTTGGACATGTGATTTGAACAGCACCCCCCTCATCCCCTCCCCCCCTGGCTCTGACATCAGAAAGCAAACATTTTAATTTCAGGGAAAAAAATTAAGTCAACCTTATGGGCTGTGATTTTTTAATTCTTGCCTGTCAGTGCAAAGTAAAATGTCAATGAAGGACAGTAATGTAACCACGGGTGAGCAGCCAGGGCATAGACAGGTTTTGGAAGAGGTGCAAGAATGGCAACTGCTGCTGCTACTGCTTCCCTAGACTCCACTTCAGCTCAGGCCATAGAAACTGCTTGTTACAGCTCTGGCTGTAGAATTCTTAATAATTTCTGGAGCAAAAATCACTACTTCACAGCTTACTATACAGTGGAAGGATAAAAAGATTTAATTTTGAGACCCGACTTTGAGGATTTCTCTGCTTTCCATTTCCAGGTACGACATCATGAATCTGCAGTATATAAAGCCTAACCATTATGATTATGTCCTCATTGGAACCTGGCATGAAGGAGTATTGAATATTGATGACTACAGGATTCAGATGAACAGAAGTGGAATAGTCCGGTCAGTGTGTAGTGAACCTTGTCTGAAGGGTCAAATTAAGGTATGTCTCAGAGCTGTCTTTTATATTCTCTGTGCAGGAAGATCGAAATTATATTAGCGATAGATGACTAATAGGCCTATGCTTGTTCACCAGAGCTAGGAAGACTTATTTCAAGCAGGAGAAAATGTTACCTGCTTGTAGTTTCCTTGCTTTGCAGTCAGGTTTAGGGTGTAAAAGTCTCTTTTATTCCTGCAGCTTGTGAGCCCACTGTTTTTGGTAAATACAGACTGGACCTACATTTCCTGAGACTTTGGCTTCTACAGGTGGACAGGCTTTTCCAGCATGATGGGATTGGCATTAAAATTTAGATTGCACTACTGAAAACAGCAGGATTCTCTGTTGGCTATTCCCCACAATTTTCTGTAATTACACTACTTTTGGTAGCTGATTTTTTTCAGGTTGTGCATCCTGTGGGAATCAACTGTGTTTCCTATCAACAGCACCTGCAGGAACAAAAGATGTTTCTGTTTGTACCCTATGCTCACCACAGGTGTTGTGGGGACACAAATGAAATCTCTGGCTGTTTACTATACAGTAGTGCTAATATCCAGCTACCAGCAATTTACCACCTGCTATGTTCAGGTGCCATAAAGACAAATTTCAGCAGTATCACAATAATATGGGAACAGTCAGTTTAAAAGGACACGATGCTCCATTGAGAACATCTACTCTACCAAACAGCCTCCCATTTCTACTTCAATCCAAAATGCTTAAAGAGGCATACCTGTCTGCCTCACTTAAGCACAGGTTCATAAAACTTTCATTTTATTAGAAAACAAAGGTTCAGCCTTACGTAGAGGGAAAACAAAACTGTCAACATATACTGGCCTCAAACTGGACTTCCCCTAAAGAAGGTTGTTGAACTAATCCAGCATGTATGTATGTATGTAGGGGAGGGGGAGGGTGTGTATGTATTTAAATATAGAAACAGCCTAATCCATCTCTCATTGAACTCATTTGGACCTAAAAAAGAGCGTACAAAAAAGAGCTTTGTGTTTAGAGAACTCAGCGGAACAAAGCTGATATACATTTTTCAGTTCTGTGTATGAATAAAAAAGATCCTGGGTGAGAAGGATTCCTCCTGCTGAAAAACAGAGAAAAAGTGCACTTAGGCCAGCTGTAGCCATAGCTTATTCTTTCAGTTACTCTATCATTTCACCTCCCTTATAATCTGTAACTGCGTCTGGTTGGCTCCACATACTGCAAGCCACAAGATCAGTTTGCAGAGGTAAAATCAAGGCAAAGGATCAAAGGTCTTCTCCTTGTCTATGTCCCTGATAATACAGGTTTGTTCCCAACTGTATAAATAAAGGTGTATACCTTCCAACTAATGGCATTTTAGCTTGTTACACCCAAGCACATAATTCTGAAAGGCCTTTGTAATCATTTTCATACATGAGTGTGCGCGCGCACACACACACACACACACACACACACACACACACAAACTTTCACTGCAATTAACAATTTCTTACACTACTTCAGGGTAGATTCTTCATAAATACTGGTTTTCCTGAGTACAATGATACTCAGGGAAAGGAGATACATTCTTGTTCACAACAGCTAGGGCCTATTCTCATTTGCACTAAGGCCCCTTCAAGGACTGTAAAGTTTAATTTTCATCCACTTTAAATCCCATTTACTCCGCCAGAATAGATCCCAAAGGGGCTTTAGTGCAAATGAGAATCAGATCTACAGTCTTTTATATCAACTTGAAGATACTACTCTATTGGATTTCTGAAGAGAATAGAAATAACAGCGCACATACAATATGTACAATAAAATTGTGTGTTTCATTAATATTTGTAATGCTTTTAACCATCCCTCTCCTGCTTAACCATCCATCTCTGCTGCTTTTTATTATTCATGGAGAGAAGTAGGAAATATCAAATACAGTGTCAGCTAGTTCAAATAGAATGAGAACTAGCTTCAATTATCTCTTAGATCAAACCTCTTTTGAAGTCTGATTTAAAATATAATCCTTTTGCTGTCTCTGTACTCTCTGATTCAAACTGAAGAAGAAACAAATATAGATATACCATGAGAGAGAGTGGTTTTTATGTCTAATGCAGATAAATTGATTTTAGAAATGTCCTGAAAAATTTTGTCCATATTAGAGCTCAACCACAAGATATACCAAAGAGGTACAGACAAGACCCAGATTTTCATATTCACCCACCATTGGAAACATCCCATATCCAGGGAATATCTATGAATTACATAGTTTTACAATCCTGCAGATGGTGCTTGCCTGTTCCAATGCCCCATGTGCTGCCTAAAGAATAGTCTTGTCTGAGGGTATCTTTTTGTTACAGGTCATCAGGAAAGGGGAGGTGAGCTGCTGCTGGATTTGCACTCCTTGCAAAGAGAATGAATTTGTGCAAGATGAGTTCACATGCAAAGCCTGTGACCTAGGCTGGTGGCCTAATGTTGTCTTGACAGGTAGGAATATTTTTCCATCCATACATATCTTCATCCAATTAGGTAAGAAAAGTGTGTGATTCAGAGTGAGGAAGAGTTTTAAAAAGTTCTAGTTATACACACATGCCTGTAACATTTAGACTTTCCTTGGTGAATTAGAAATATTATGCCTTTTAGGTCTACTTTGTATAGTGTGAAAAATAATGTCCTGGTGACAGAAAAGTCTGTATGTTCACAGATATCTGGGGTGGTGGGGTAGGGGAGTTATGATGCATTCTATCAGCTCTTCCCTTTCAATTAACCTAAACATTAATAAAACAGATTAATTAGCACAGTGCAGTTATCACTGTACTGATACTGCTAGAGCTAAATGCCTTTGCTGATTTACTTGATAGCTATCAAATAAATCAGCTTGATACCTGGTAAGTTCAAGAACTCCCAGCTCCTTTTTTACTTCATCATAGAAATTCCCTGAGACATAAAGGAGTTTCCCGGCAAATACCAAGCGCCAAAATGCTACTGCAACCCATCTTGGAAAGGTCCCTAGAGCAGAAACATCAGAAACATTCTGGTGAGAAAGGACATGACTAAGGCACATCTCCTCCTCCTGGGTTTAAGTTAGGGAAGTCTTCTAGTGGCTGGAACTTCTGCTGAGCTGGCCTCTAGCTACCATCAGGTAAAGGGGAATAGATATATATTTTTAGAGTGGGAAGGGGTTTTCTCCTGCACATGACATGTCCCATGGAGGAGCAATAGAAGTCTTCAAGCAAATTATAGCATGGATCAACTGTTCATGCCATCTACCCCATTGACCAAATGGTGGGATAGAAGTACTTCCCCTTGTTCCCTTTATTGAGCTCTGAAGCGGTCAAGCTGACCTACTCATTCCTAAATACAAGGGACCAGATTCACCAGTCTACCAGTTTATAGCACCCTTATGCTGCCTAGATGGCCAGTTGATTGGCTTTGCTTTACATTGCTGAAGTTTCCCAGAGTAGCAAGGAAATGCTAGTGCCCCTGAACACAAAGTTAGGAGCAAGGTAGTACGTACAAGGTGGAGGTTGATCACAACCTTGCCCTTCAATGAAACTTTTGGCAAGTAGAGGTCAGTGGTACTACTCATGCATGGGCCAAAGCACTAATCACCTAGTTACTGAAAATACATTTCTGAGAGATTTTTTTAATACAATGAAGTTTAGTAGAGTGATGTTGAGTAGTTTTGCCTGTAATATTTGTAGGTAGCCATTCCCTGTAGCCTTTCAACACAGATGTTTTCACTGTATCCCAGGTTTTTTTTCCTTTAGTTTTATATATAAAAATGAGTGTTTCTAGGTTTTTTTCCATCAGAGGTGGACGTTCTTAAGTTCCCACTTTCATTTAAAACCAAAATATGACGAGTACATTATTTCCTTAGATCTTTTGCTTAAGGTTATTGTTATCCCATTTCAAAGACAGAATATCTCTGGTGTTCAGCAGCAGTTGAATAGATTATTATGTGAAGTAGGAAAATTGTAGGGCAGGAAGTATTTCTGCCAGTGTAGTGTGTGTACTATACATTTTATCTGAAATGAGAAATATTAATTCAAGTCACTATTTTGGGGCATTTTCCCAGGAATTTACTTTTGATAAAGGATGTGTTTTATATAATCAGAGGTTAGAGAAAAGGAAAAATGTATTGCTAGTAAACTCAGTTTTCTCAAGCTTAAATAAGCAATAAAACAAAAGAGGACCACAAATTCTATACAGCTGTTATAACATGCATTCTGAAGGTCTTGTGCCTTCATATGCCTGAGATGCGTGTTAATGACCTCAAAAAACACCCTGGAGTTTCTTATTGGTTTTATAATGTGCATAAAATTAAAAATGTAAAAATCAATTAGCCTTCTACCCTGGGAAACGGTTCATATTAAAAGTGTAGGAAAACTAGCAGTGTAGATGAAAACTAGCAAGTGGTGTTTTACCAGCCACTCTTGCTTTGTATGTAACCTCTTGCTAATCATTTCTGTTCTCATTTTTTAAGGGCTGAAAATGCTCATTTTACTACACAACCTTCCCCTTCTTCTTTGTTTAGTTTTACAAAAAACCTTCCCCATCTTGTTCTCCTTTTATTGGAGAACAGGCCACTGTTTCGGATTCTGCCACTCAATAGCACTATATTATAGTAAAGCAATCCATAGTTCAGAGTGGGTGTCATGGAACGTACTTGGCACATGGATAGCATGTCATAACCATTGAGGCTTGTCAGCACACAGGAACTGAACTGATTAACTCAACTAGTTTTTGAATTTTACAAAAAAAAAGAAAGCATAAAGCTTATTATGTTTAAATACTATGCTGAATGATAGCCAAGGCACTGACCATATTCTTTAAATTGCAGGGGATAAGGATATGGCTTGGTATTGCTTAGTTTAGACTATGCAGTTGAAAATTAACCCTGCCACTGCCCATAACAGCATTGCAACACTGGATTCTCAATCAGAAAAGGAGTTCTAGTTCTGTTTCAATGAATCCCCCTCCATTAAGCTGTTACTAAAGCCAATTGATACCTGATTCCATTTCTACCTCTCAGCATCTTGTTGCACCTTATGCCATAAGGCACACATATGTTAATCGGCTTAGTGTTATTCGACTTAGTGAGCAGTCACATCTTAAGGTGTAAAACCATCTCTGACTGTCCTTCACCTGTACAGCTGTGACTGGCTACTAGAGGCTTGGTGATCAGGGGCAGGACTAGGACCTAGGGGCAGGACTAGGAGCTGCCCATGGCCTCAGAAGGCAGTACCCCATAATATTCCTTTTTCTATGATTTAAAAAGTCTTTGAGTTCCCTAAATCTGAGCTCCTTTCAACCTGAGGGGTAAAAGGTGGTTGAAGCATCCCCAGCAATGCCAACTGATGCCAGGATCCAAAGCACACAGGGTCTGGGACACCTGTGGCTGGGAAGGAGTGGGGGGAGAGGGGTTGCTGGCTGGGGAGGAGACCACGCAGAAGGCACCACAGCTGATGGGCACTCTAGGGCTGTAGCACTCACTCTGTTCAGCTCAGCTCCCCCCAGGCAGAGCAAGCACCACAGCCCTGAGTGCCCAGTGGCCACAATGCCTCCCACCATTGCCGGGACTGGCTCGTTGCTTCTGCCAGATGAGCAAGCACCATAACCCTGGAGTGCCTGGAGGCCACTGGGCCTCCCACCAATACTGGGACCAACTTGCTGCTCCCATTGGCAGAGTGAGCATCACAGCTCTGGAGTACCTGGCGGCTGTGGCTCCTCTAGGTGCCCCAGGGCTGTGGTACTCAGTCTGCCCGACATGCCCAGGGAGGTGAGCATTCTCACTTGCCCTGACTCACGGGGAGGGGAGGAGCCACTGCATCCTGGGATACTGGAAGACTTCACCTTGGGTGAAGTCAACTGAGTGGAGTGGCCACATTTTAATGGAACAGAAGCAAAATTATGCAGATTAGCGATAATCTTGCTTTGAAGTTGCATAACTCTAAGCCAATTAACACTGTAAACGTACAGCCAATCCATGGGTTAAAAGCTCCAGAAGCTGCCTAAACTACTGTGTAACAAGGCCCTCAGTACTGTTGTGGCCTTTAGCAAGAGTCTTTCAGGTGTATTTAAATTTTTTCTTTTCAGTTATATTTCCCCATGAATATTTGTTAGAGGAAGTGCTTTCCTTCCTGTGTCAGGTTTGAGCTTTTGTATTCTAATTTCTCTCTCCTTCTTATACTTTGCTTTCTGCACATCCTTTCACAGCATCTGATGAAGTGAACTTGGGTTCACAAAAGCTTGTGCTCTCTTTATATGTAGCTTATTTAGTTAGTCTAAATAAGACTACTTTCTGACTGACTTCAGTCTAACACAGTTAACTACCTCTCTCAGCTTTCTGTGTGCCACCCTGAAGAAGAGTACAGGCTGACATTTTCCATGCCAGACTGTATTGGGAGGGAGGCTGGGGGCTAACCACAGCGAAAATGGTTTACTTCTTTCTCCAAACCTCAGGATGAGATTTTAAAAAGTGTTTCCCTAAGTTAAATTATTCTCAAGCATTTCATTGTGAAGCTTTACTTGTTTCCCCATGTTAAACTAGTCTCACAAGCATTTCATTGAGAAGCTGTACAGCTTTGTCATGCTTTGGAGACAGGATTTGACATTTGAATCGCATCATGTTTCTTGCCATCCTGGGAAAAATCTACCTACATTTGGCAGTTTGGAGCCTGAGAAGCCTTCAGTTCACACCTGCTCAAAAAGATTTCTCCGGGGTCTCTAGCTGGACTAGAGCATGCTCCATTCCAGATCTTCAAGGGTTGAGCAGGACACTCCCTGCAGTGGCCCCTCGGAAAAGCCGCGCAGCTGAACTGAGAACAGAGCAAATGCTGCCTCTGTGTCCTCGGTGCACTGATTCTGTTCTGGAGGCCAGAAAGAGAGGAAAAGAGGAAAAAAAACATTTTTAACTTGGGTACAAGGAAGTGGGCCAGTGGTAGTGGTAAAGAGGAAATTAAGTTAAGTGAGTGGAATTGAGATACTGAGTGTGAACAAGCGTTTGTGGGACCTGGCTGAGGTTTAGGCTGCTTAGTTCAACCCGCCCAAACCTGAGTCCGGATCACCATATACAAGTGTTTGCCACTGGCTAGGAGGAGGCATGGACAGCCAGAGGCAAGTAAATTGTAGAGTGGGAGGCTGGTGGATGTGGGGGGTGTTGGCAGGTCCAGGGGGCCTGTTGGGTCTGTGGGAGGGTATTGGTGGGTTTGTGGAGAGAGACTTCCCAGTCTCAAGAGGAGTTAGTATGGGGTCGTGGGAAGAGCCTGAACAGAATAGGGGTGTGGCATAAAAAGAGCACAGCCCCAGAGAGTATCTGGGTTTTCCCAGCCCTAGGGCTGTGATGGGAATGCATGCAAGCATTTGCTAAGCTTGCATGCCAATCTAAAGTTAGTTCTTAGCTGATGAGAACCAACTTTAGATCCAGTGCACCATTGTTTGAGCAACCTAAGACAAGCAAATGCTTGCGCACAGAGACACTTATATCACCCTAAGATCAGTTACAGCTAACTAAATTAACTTTTGTATGTACCTACTGACAGTGGGATGAGGGGCTGAGTGGGAGAGTATCTAGGACTGGAATATGGAGCTAGGATATGGATGGGGACCAGAACATGGACATGGTAGTTAAAGGACAGTAGGGAAGAGGATCTGCACTGGGAGAGTTGAGGCTAGAACAAAAACAAAGAGACAGTAAATAATGGGGTTGTGGGGGAGATATGCACGGGAGGGGTTTGTGACATTATGCCTGCTCCCCTTAGAACCAGGATTCAATCTCATGATGCCTGAGTCTCAACATTCCTCTGCTCTCAGCAAACACTGGTGCAGGCGGTGGATCGTTCTCTGCCAGTGGCAGATCCACACACAAAAATGTTACCTTCCTACCACTGTCACCTACTTGCTGAGATTGAGAGGTCTGTGCTGTGGATTCAAAGGTTTCAACCTTGCAGGTGTCAAAACGAAGCCACATGCTGGAATTTCTGGGGATATTTTTTACCTATAAAAATACAAAAAAATGCATATAAGAAGACATTAAGATTGCAAAATCAAATATGAAAAACTTAGGAAATGCCAGAATTAAGGTTTTGAGCACTGAACTTTACAACCTTAACGTTTTTAATGTACCTGAAGTTTTCTGTTTTTATTATAATGTTTATATTGTTACGGAACCCACAGGCCAACTAGGACAGTGGCCAAAATCTTAAATTTAATTTACTTGTGAATTGCTTGTTGGCATTGAGCCTAGTGGGTTTTAGCTGCTTACACTGCATGCTGTTTCTCGGAATAGGTGATATCCTTTATGGCTATTTTCATATCCATACGTACAGTGGTGTTTTTTTAAATGTCATTAAATTGCTGTTATCATTAGAAGAGAATGTGGAAAAGAAGCATAAAGAGGAAAATGTCTTAATAAAAATATAGAGCGAAAAATAAAGCAGAGACAATAAACCGAAATCCAGGCAATATAAAGAAGGAAAACTGCAGAAAGAAGAATGCTATTGAAAATATACCAAATAGGTTATTCACGAGGAACACACGGTCGTTCCAGTCTAGCTTTGGCTTGCACAGGGGGAGGGGACTTCTCTTTATCGATTCTGTTGTTGTTGTTCTTCTTCTTCTGAAACAGTTACCCTTGGAAAAACCCAAGAGTCCAATTATACTTGTTTTACAAACAAACAAACAAACAAACAAAATTAGTGTGTAGTGTTGGAAACCTTGAACAACCCATGAGGTCTTGCCATCTCTGTCCTTAACTGTCAATACCTGACACTTTGCTGCTTAATTAGGAGCACATGTTGGGCTTAGCAGCAAGGAGCTCTGAGTGCTGTTCCCAACTCTGTCTGACAAGACACTTAGACAAAACTCTTATTTAAAAAATATCCACTAATTTCAGTCTCTATGCTTGGGTGCCCTGAGCAAACCTTAATTGGGACACTCAAAATTTGATGCTTTTGAAATATCTTTAGTCTTAACCTTTCTGTGCTCTAGTTCGCTCCCCTGTAAAAGAATCTATCTCATACCACATATACATTCACCGACATTTGTGCTGTAGGTTCCCCAGAGAAGCTGTTTATCCAACCAGCAAGTAGCCTCCTAACACTGTGTTTCTTTTCTGTACACTGCAGGCTGTGAACCCATCCCTGTAAAGTATCTCCAGTGGAGCAATATAGAGTCTATTGTGGCTGTGGTCTTCTCCTGCCTGGGGATCCTGGTCACCATGTTTGTCACCCTTATCTTTGTGCTCTACAGGGACACCCCTGTTGTCAAATCCTCCAGTCGGGAGCTCTGCTACATTATACTTGCTGGCATCTTTATGGGTTACATTTGCCCCTTCACCCTTATAGCTAAGCCCACTATCACTTCCTGCTACCTCCAGCGCCTTTTGGTGGGCCTTTCCTCTGCCATGTGCTACTCTGCCCTTGTGACCAAAACCAACCGCATTGCACGTATCCTGGCAGGCAGCAAGAAAAAGATTTGCACCCGCAAGCCACGTTTCATGAGTGCTTGGGCACAGGTGCTCATTGCTTCTATTTTGATAAGTGTGCAGCTGACACTGGTGGTCACACTGATCATCATGGAGCCCCCTATGCCCATCCTCTCCTACCCCAGCATCAAGGAAGTCTACCTGATCTGCAACACCAGCAATCTAGGTGTGGTGGCCCCAGTGGGCTACAATGGACTCCTCATTATGAGCTGCACCTATTATGCCTTCAAGACTCGCAATGTGCCCGCCAATTTCAATGAAGCCAAGTACATTGCCTTCACCATGTACACCACTTGTATCATCTGGCTGGCCTTTGTGCCTATTTACTTCGGGAGCAACTACAAGATCATCACCACCTGCTTTGCTGTGAGCCTCAGTGTAACAGTGGCCTTGGGGTGCATGTTCACTCCCAAGATGTACATCATCATCGCCAAGCCGGAGAGGAATGTCCGCAGTGCCTTCACCACCTCAGATGTGGTGCGTATGCATGTTGGGGATGGCAAGGCACCCTGCAGGTCCAACGCTTTCCTCAGCATATTCCGAAGAAAGAAGCCGGGGGTTGGAAATCCGAAGTGAGTAATGTATACATGTCTGTTTTTCTCTCCCTGTCTGTCCCATTTTCCCATTTTCCAATACTGGCCTGCAGTACATTGCTTCGTTTCTAATAAGGTATGTAATACAATTTCATGTTGTGTGAAGCAAAAAGGAGGGGAAGAGGAATGGGGTAGATGCCAAATGGTCAGCAGCCCACTGTCTCTGGTTCTCTCATTCTGAAGGTTGCTTTTGTGTGTAACCCCCCTTTGGGGCAGGCCTGTTAGCAGCAGAGTAATCGAAGCTCCATTTTCAGCTTCCCCCATCTCTCAGTGCATGTGACTGGAGTCTAACATACCCATTTGAAGTTGGTCTGCATTACTGTCCAAACTGAAGTTGCAAGTGTATTTCTCCTGGATAATGGACCAGAAATCTGTGGTTGAGTGGTTGTAAGTCGCACATACCTGTCAAAGGGCCACTGGAGTCTGTGTGTGGAAGTAAGGTAGCCTTTTGTGAAACTGTTATTAATTGTTGTCAAAGCACACCCCTCATATTGTTTGTGTGTTGAAATTAAAATACAGTCTAAGGGGCAATATTTTCAGTGACCATCATGGTTATTTTGAGAAGGCCTTATTCCCAAGTCCAGTGTTTGATGCAAAGATTCACGGGGGTTGAATGATCATGGCAATAGTCTTGCATTCATAATTAACTTGAGTATATTCTTGTCCTCACTTATAATGGAAAATAACCAAGCTGCAGCAGAGAAAGAAACTGTTACTTCAAGCGACAACTCCCTGTGAGCAGCTGTCTAAAGACTAGGACTCATTATTTTCTTATTCCTTTGTTAATAGCACAGCAGTTCTTTAAAGAACAACCACAGTGCTAGGCACAGACTTAGTGCTGTTGTCAGAATTGTAATGGTTAGAACATTTCATAGCCATGGACACAATGTCAGAAGAAAATAGGAAGCAGCAGATGTAGAGTCCATATTTCTGAGCTCTTTGTTAGCATTACATTTCAATTAATTTCAAATCTTTTATCTGTGTTGAACAATGTGTATGTTTAACAACCAATCTTCCTGTTGGTTTCACTTTACTTTGTGCAGGAAACATTTCCTATCACTTTAAGATACAGGGAGGGGAGCAAGAGATAAATAATACCATGTAAAACTCTTGCTGTGATCAATTTTGCCTTCATATTCTTTACTACTTTCTATTCTACTATAAGGCAGGAGGTAGAATGTAGAGTAAGCACGAATACCAGGAGCTCACAACTCATAAAGCCAGTGAGGACCCAAAAGAGACATCAAGTCCCAAGTTATGCAAGAAAAAAAAAAAAAAGTCAATTTATAGGAGCCTATCTTGCAGAGAGGTGTATTCTAGATTGTATCAAAATACTGACCACTATACGTCATATTCATGTGTTCCTTGAAGACAGGGAGATGGGGCAAATCCAGGGGATTTCCAGTGGTACAGTTGCACCCCACTTTGATTCCTGCTGCACCCCAACTTTAAAACCAAGACCGTGGGAGGGGCAATGTCATTTCTATTCAGGCAGGACTGAGAGAGTCAATTGTCTTCACAACTCATTATCATGTACTTGATTCCTGCTAATCTCTCTCCATTGTACAGGTGTTAAGGACCCTCTGTCCTTTTTAATGGTCTTGAGGATCCACTATTCAAACTATCCTTTCTTCTACAATATTGCTATCTGTTAATTGTTCCTGGTTAGGTCTGTCTCCTATTTCACAGCCTGTAGTGTAGACTGTTTTTAATTCTGGCTGAAAACCTTAGCCCAGGTGTTGTAATATTAACTCAGGTATAGAAATGACTGACTGTGAAGTATTGGAGGCACTGTCAAGATGCTCAGGAAGGCTACAGTTTGTTGTACTAATCTGTATCTTTTGACTATTTTTGCCTAGTTTGTTGTGATTTTTAAAAAGCTTGTATATAATATCGGAGATTAGCGTACCTTCCAATAGTTATATATTTGTTTGCTTTGATCTTAAACTGAATGACATAGTGCTAGTATAATAGTTTCTCTCTAATTGGAGGAAAATAGTGTTGTGTTATATGTGATGATGATATGCCACACCATCTGCACTCCTCTCTTCAAAATCCTAGAGCCAAAAAGACCATGTAGGGAGATGTGGTCTGTCCAGCTCTCACAGACTCAATGAAACTTAGATCAGAATTTTGATCTTCTCAAGAGAGAAGACCAAAATTCCGTTTTGAGATTTACAAGTCCAGCGTCTTGCTCAGCTGCTTGAAAATGGGCTGTTTTGTGTCTTGAACCATGAACAACCTCAGCAACTACTTCGTTGTGTGTAGCATGACTTTCTTCTTGCCTAATAATAGTCTTGGAGCATAAAGGGATTGATAAGGAATATAGATGTTGAAAAGAAATATATTAACAGTTTATAAAGAAGATTTAGAACAAAGCACATAAAGAAAATTTTCTTCTCATTAGAAAATACATTGCACTGCAATTGCACCTAATAAAACGGCTTATTTTAGCCAAGTTTTCTGGCAATTGTTTGTTGCATATATTTTAATAAGCATCACTTGACATTTTAGTTCCTTTCTGCCCAGCATGTGTGCAGTAATATAGAACAAAAAGCCCTCATAGCACTTTTAAGATGTGTTCTGAGCTCAGTGTTCATTAGCTTGTTAATATGCATTCTATATTATGTCCAGAGTCAGGTTTCTGAATCTTTTACACATGAGAATTCAAAACTCTGAACTCAACATCTTGATAGGCTATGGCTGCCTCCTTAATTTATGTTAGCAGAGAAATGGGAGCATAATGGCTGTTTGTAGATGTGCTCACTGTTTTCTAAACTATATTTACTGATTTGCATCACACAGTTCATTTCAAATTTCAATTCAAATTAAGGGTTAATAGATGATTGTTGACCATCAGAGAGGTTTTTGTGCATTTCTGCATTTGTGCAGTAGAGATAGCAGAGAGCTCACTTTGTGCACCTGGTGGTGGGCACTAACAACAGCAAGCCCTAGATACATGCCATATATACATGTTTATATGAATTAATACAGTTTAAATTCCCAAGTTCTGACTGTCCTAGTCTGCATTAACTTTAATCCTCATGCAATGAGGATTACTTAATTCAGACTGGAGTCAGTTTCAATTTGGACTACAGACATCCACATGTACATAATGATGGTTGTAGTCTGGATTAAGTCTAGAAAAATGTAACATCTATAAGTGGCCAATGGGCTTAAAGAGGGAACAAAGTACCGCAGCTCTCTGGATCCAGTTATACAAAGAAGGTGGCAATACTGCATACAACCAAAAAGTTTGCTGGAGGTTTACAGAAATATAATTTGAATGTATACGAGAAGTCTTCTCATAAAGAGTTTTGAAACTGAAATTCAATCTAGAAGCATGATTAAGGCCCAGATCCATAGCACCCTGACCATGCATATGGAGCACGGGGTTATGACCACTTTGGCTGTGTTGTGCAGGCTCAGTGAGCTCGGAGCTCACTGCCTGGTCAGCATGGGCTCTGCATGACCAATGAGCTCACCAACTGATTGGAGCAGGTCTGGCAAGAGTCCCTGCCTTTGCATGGCTCCAAGCCCAAGGGGTAAACACTGGCTTTTGCCTTTCTTGCTGAACTCAGAAGCAGGGAAATGGAGGGGGCAGGGGATGGCAGAATCATTTCCCCCCAAGAGTGGGGCCTCTAGCCAGACTCCACACCAAAACCTTTTGTGGCACAGCCCATGGGAGGGGAAATTACACTCCTTTACCACTTTGGATCTGTCCATGTTTCTAACTCTGTTCTGCTAATTCTGTTCTCTAATGCTCACTTACTCTGTTTCCTGATCTTGTCATTGCCAGCCTTGGGCAGAAGGCAAGAAGCACTGTTTTTTGGAGGGACTGTTTGTTACTAGTGCTTTCCTGTCTTTTTTTCTTGTTTTTTCCATTGTTTATTCTCTCCTCCATTTTTTTCACTTTTCTATGTTTCTTCTCATTTCCTCATACACGTTGCCTTTCCCATCCACTAAAGCAGTCAAATCCAATTCCTTTCTCTAAGAATGATTGTTTAACTATGTAATGTACTGTATTTACTTGCTTACTACATGTGCCTTTCCTCCAAAAAATCAGCCCTCCAAAATGGGGGTGCACATCTTAAGTAAGGATGATGATTTTTCTGGTGGAATTGAAGAACAGGAATGCTGCAATGGCTGCTGGAGCTCTTCTTCACCCATCCAGTGGGAGGGGGGTGGAGTCTAGTCTTGAACTTTACAGTGGGAGCACCTACACGTGCTTTAATGTGCAGTAGAATATTTTACTGCTCGTTAAAGTGTCACATAAAAAACTGTGACATCACACTAATGCATAGTAAAATGCTCTACTATGCATTAAGCAGCACAAAAAAGCATGCAAATGTGCTACTGCACACTAGTGCAGCCTAATAGACATTAATTTAGTACCTCAAATTGGAGGTATTAAATTTAATGCACTTTAGAAAAGGTTCATTTTCTAAAGTGCATTAAATGTGTCAACACACCCAGTTCATTTTTTACTTTTCACAGTTGCTGCTGAATTGGCAGTAGGTTTTGGCTGAGCAGCAACCTGCAGCCTTGACTCTGGAAAAATCTTTTTTTTTTATTCTGCCTTTCCAAAACAAGGCATGTCTTGTTTGAGGGTCATGTGGTATACAAGAAAATATGGTTAAATGATTTAACTAAATAGCTGTAAGTCAATGCAGCTTGATGAGTGGAAATTAATTTACAAGCAGAAGCTGAACTGATGTAAGCTAGGTATAATTCATATAAAAGTGTCCACACGCAGAATCAAACAACATCATTTTGAATTAAAATCTTTAGTTTAAACTGGCGCAGCTTTGGGAGTAAGCCAAGACAAACTTCTCTTCTTCTGCTTTTTAATCTAGACCAGACAAATCAACCAGGAAAGTCTGTTCACAAAGGCACCATTAGTTAATTGAACCCCTTCTGTTATTTTCAACCCTGCTGTATAAGAAGGTAAAAACCACATTGAAAAACATCTGTTGGATCTAAATTGAGCTTTCCAGTGCAAAAAATAGCTCAATAGCAACCATCATCTTAATCTAAAAATAAAGGAATATTATCTTTATAATTTAGGCTGAGCTGTCTGCTTTTGTGGGTGGGACCTAGAAAGGATGAACATTATGCTGTCTCTAGCTAAGTGGAAGTCACTGGCTCTCACAGAAGTTAAGCTGTCTGGGAACTTTTGAATTTAACATTTTTTCACCAGAAAATGATGCTGGCATGAAACTTTTCCTGGAAATGTATCGTTTCACTGAGAAAACTTCTCTTGTCCTGGAATGGATCTTCTGGCTGGTGGGTGGAAGGAGGGAGCCTCCCCAGAAGGCTCATTAATCCAGCGGTCAGAGCATTCAGTTGGGGGCATGGGAGATCTGTTTTCAAGTTTCTGCCCTGCTTGATTTCGACCAGGGTCTTGAATCTGGATCTCACACATTGGAGGCAAGCATGCTGACCACAGATCTGTTTGACTTGTCACTCTTCCATTCTCTGACTCCTTCTGAATAAAGGAATACTTATTTATACAATTTCTTACAACAAAGTAAGGAATACTTATTTATACAAGCTGTTTAGAACAGGTCCATCAGGAGAGATTCGGAGAGATATTTGCTCCTTTTATTGAAGCTGTGGGTGGCTGTTTAGAGTTAGAAGATGCGAGTGACCATTCAGCTATTGCTATTAGAGGATAGCAATTTCATGGAAGGCCTTTTCCATCTTTGTCTAGCTATGAAATATTGATTCATTTATTTTTGGATGTTGCTATTGTCATCCACTCCTTTATCATTTCAAGACAAGCCCATTACTATGTGATCTACATTGGGTTGCTATACTTTAAATCAGTTTAGAGAGTAAAGCTAGTTCACAGCCATCAGCTTGCCTCCTTAAGTGATGGATCTCAGTGGAATCACACTAGTCCTTTGCTGGTTGCCTGTTGATGTTTGAAGGATACTTGAAACTTTGGCTGCCTATACACATGCTGGTCTATATTCTAATTAGAATGCTCCAGTGTGGCTTCACCGTCATGTATATAAACCCCTGCAGATTTAAAAATGGTTTCTGGGACGCTTTATCTAAACCTCATTGAATGAGGTCTAGACAAAGCATCCTGCAGCCATTTTTAAACGTGTGGGGGACTTAATGCTCATGATGATAAGGTGTTTTAAGTAAAGAGGCTCTCCAGGAACTGTTTTAATTAAAATGCCCTCTCCTTCCTGCCCTTCCCCTGCCATCCTGATCACATGTATAGGCACCTTTTGGTTATTAATGGTAGAGTCTGGAATGGTTTGGGAACTCATGCAGTGTAAAAGAAGGTAGGACCTTTTGCTTTGGAGTCTAAACAGCTGTCTCAACCTTTTGTCAGCTCTCTCTTCCATCCACACATGCCAGTCACCTCACAATTACTTGAGGGCATGCTACAAGGCCCATGTCTTTACTCAGCTATTTGGGGATGGAGAGACATATGAAAGACTGTTTTTTTATAGGGACTTAAGTCAACAAGATTGGATAGGTTAATTAGTGCCTGTTTTTGTGGCCTAGCTGCTGGCTCAGTCTTCTGATGTGATGACTTTAAAGTTGCTGTGAAGGATTCCCCTGCCCAAGAAAGACACCATTTTTGCACATTATAAATTAATAAAATAAGCATTTAGTTACACAAATAAGATTCCATGCCAAAATCTGATCTAGCACTGATATGAAGGCCAACTACTGAAGAATGCTGGGTGGTTAGGAATCAACAGTAAACTCTGGAGCCACTTGTCTCATCATTTTCCAATTTCCAGTTTCACTTATGTTATTCCAAGCTACTACCCCTGCTCTTTGTGCTAGGATATAAATTGCTACTTTTACATTTTTCAACAGTTGGTCAAGATCACCTGCCTTTTATTTGTTTCATAGCAAATTTCCATAGTTCCTTTCCAGTTGCAGAATGCTCTAATAGTTTCTGCTGTATTATACAACCAAAATTCAGAAGAATGGTAACAAACTTATATCAGTAATGACAAACACTATTACTGTTGTATGTTTATAGTCGTAGACATTAAGGGCAGGCTGTTACCCTTGTTTGTGTTGAATGGTACCTTTCTCCACAGAGTGTCTAACTGACTTCAGGGGGATACATGTAAACTTAAGTAGCACTCAGAGTATCAGTACTAGAACATAGCATTAACTGTATACACCAGACAGGTATATATATATATATATATATATATATATATATATATATAACTGTCTATATCATCGCTGTGGGCTTCATCTAGAAACAAAGATGATATGCTATGTTTTCAGGTCAGTTTTTCTCTTTTCTCTTTTAAATTTACTGTACTTTCTGGAGTTGCCATTCCATCCAGGTCAGTAGTGAGTATTTGTGAGGCATTTTGGGGGGGGGGGGGATGAGTTTAATTATGAGGGCGATTTAAACATTGGAACAGGCTACTTAGATAAGATGTGGTGTCCCCATCCCTGGATTTTTCAAAAGCAGGTTGAAGAGACACTTGGTTGGGATGGTTTAGTTGGGGACAGGGCCAGTCTAAACAGCTAGGCAGCACAAGCAGCAAGTTAGGGCAACAAATTAAAGGGGGCAGGAAAAACTGTGTGCACACACCTCCCACATGCTCATTGAGGGGCACCTTGGGAGTCTAGGCATGTGCAGAATTGAGCAGGGCAGCTCTGACACTGCCAAACTGCCACTCCGGGACTCTGTCTGGTGCCCACCCTCGCCAGGCCCTAGGTATGTTACAAAGGAGGGTGGAAATTTTAATTTGCCTAGGGAGGCAAAAATCCTTGCTGTTTCTGGTCAGGGATGATCCTGCCGTGAGCAGGGAGCTGGACTAGATGAACTCATGGGCTCCCTTCCAGTTCTACTTTCCTATGATTCCATGGACTTTGCTGTTCACAAAACACAAGGAATCCAAAGCCCCCACTCTTTCCTTGCCTCCTTCATTTTTTTCCTGTTATTGAATGATAGAGGGAATCACAGGATAGGATTGTCCCAAAATTAAAGAAACTTAAGTCCATCGGAATATGGTACTGGAAGGTGCAGCTTGGACCATTCTTGGGTGACCCAAGGAATTCCCAAAATCACTGCTTCAAACTTTCATGTGCAGTTACAAGGCACTATTTTATTTTGGTAACCCAGAATACCAAAAAAATCTTATAACGTGTCAGAAGTAAAAGTAGGGGATGTGATGGTGCTGCCAATGCTCTGCCTCTACAACAGCAGGGAAATAGTTGGAAAATATATATGCTTAAAAGATCTTAGGAACAGGACCAATGTGACAGAGGAAGGCCACTATGCCACAGCCTTTGCCAATCTCATCTGTAGGGAAAAAAATCATTGCTGAGCCCCAATTTGGGAATTGGCATGACACTGAGCAGAAGAGCAGGAATTCTGGGCTTTCCAAGTACAAGCAGGAACATCAGTACACCCCGCGCCCCCCCGCCCCCCGCCCAGCCAATATTCTTTCAGCTTAGCTGTGGCCAATATTGTAGTGATTTGGATGAAGGAATTAAAAAAAAAAGAAAACAGAAGCTGATTGCATCCAGGAGCAACAAAAAAAAATCCTTCTTGGCTTCTACTGGAGATCAAAGATCTGGTGCATGGAACTACCAGATACCTTATACAATACAGAAAGTTACATCTATACTCCAAGTTAGGGAACTGCAAACACATGACTCCACCTATCATACACACTGATTGTTGAATGTGAACTCCATGTCCTATCATACCATCCCTTTCATAAACTTACCCAATTCAGTCTTAAGTAATTCAGATTCATTGTCCCTGCCACTTAGCTTGGAAGACCATTCAAATCTTCACTTCTCTGATAGTTAGAAATATTCTAATTTAGAATCTAAATTATCGGTAACCTAGCCAGTTTAATCTTGGCAAGTGTTTTTTTGTAGCCTAAGAACTTCCTCTCTTTCCCAAATATTCAATTCAGGAATGAATATTTAAAGAGTGATCATAGCCCCTCTCAATATCTGTTTCCCTAACCTAAACAAGTCAAGCTCCTCTAATGTTTACTCATAAAAAGGTATCCATTCCATAGACCATCTTAGGGCATGTCCAGATGATCGCAGACGTGCGGTATGTGGTACCGCAGACCTGTCTGCAGTGTTGCACGCAGACAGGTGCCACACGTGCAGGTGTTCCCTGTGCTGCTGATTTGGAGCATGGTGGATTTTTTTGACCATGGGAGATCCTGTGTCAAAAAAACCCTGCCTAAAAAAAGCAGGGTGGCGCATGTGAAAGCAGCATGCGCTGCCCAAAACTGGTTGGCCAGAGCCATGCTTTGGCTGCCAGTGGGCTAAACAGGATCTTACCAATGCCTTGTACAATGCTACTAGTACCTCCTTGTATCTTGTATATACCCTGTTTAATACATTCTAGGGTTGCAATTAGCTTCTTTTAAAACTTAGTCACACTGGCTGCTCAAGGTCAAATCTGTAGTCAGCTAGTACAGCCAGGTCTCTCTCTTCCTCAGTTGTCTCCAGTCTGTATGCCCCCATTTTATAGCTAAAGTTGTTGTTATTAGTCCCCAAGTGCATCGATTTGTACTTCATACTGTTAAACTTAATTCCATTTCTAATGTTCTATTCCAAAAGATATCTAAATTTTCTTGTATAATAATCTAGTTCTCTTCCATATGGACAATACACAATACCCATCTGCACATTTCATGAGGCTACATCTGGTTTCAGAACAAAACTTCCTGATAAAAATGTTAAACATAATAGGTCCTAAGACTGATCCCTTAACATCCCGACTATCTACTCTCCAGATAGATATCTCACTTTTCAACACAACCCACTATAGTATTCAACTGAGCTAACTCCTTATCCACCTCACAAACGTAGCATTGATTGCTGTCTTTTACAGTTTGGTCAATAGTTTCTCACAAGGTATGGTATTAAAACTTTGATTAAATCTAGATACATTAAAGCCACTACATTACTCTTATCCAAGAAGTATGTTACCTTCTCAAAGAAGGATTTTAAATTAGTCTGCCATGACCATCCTCTGATAAACCTATGTTGTGTTTTGTCCTATTTTCTGCTTCGTTGTATTTCTTTAACTATTCTTTCATTCAGTATCTGTTCTAAGATTGTACCTACTATTGAAAACAAGCAAAACAGGCCTATAATTATCTGGGTCTGGCTGCCCCCTTTTAAAACATAAGCATTACATTTTCTATTTTCTAGTCATAGGGTACTAACATAGAGAGTCAGTGAATATCTAAGGCAGAGGAGGTGCTATGTAATGTGTCAATTCCTTCAATGTTCTTGGATGGACATAACCTGAGCCCCCCACATTTGTGACTGTAATCAGTCTAAGTTTTGTTTCTACCTCAGATATGATCCTTTCGTATCCTCATTGCCATGTGGTAGCCTGCCAATATCCGCTACATCTTCCTTTTAATAGAAGACTGAGTATTTGTTCAGTCCCTGAGCATTGCCTAGATTATCCTTGATCTCCACCCAGTTTTCAGCACATAGGTCCCACTGCTCTGTATGTTCTCTCTTTATTTATATGACCAAAGAAGCTTTTGCTATTAGTTTTTAAATTCAAAATTCATCACAAGATTGAGTTACATTAAGCCTATAGTATGTTGAAGTAGTGTTGCAGCTGTGATGGTCCAGGAAATATGAGAAGCAAGGATTTTGTCCTGTTTTCCATTGCTTATATTGGACCAACTCTTGCTCTGGTAAAGATATCACCCACAAAACAATTTGCCTCTTACAATTTACCCTGCATTCCTCCTTACTGATTAGTCTCAATTTCCAGTGCTTGCAGATCCTCTGGTTATTCTTAATGCATCTTTTTGATGGCTTGCTGGAAGTGACTTGACCTGGGATGTGTAGTACATCATGGCAAGAGTTTTGGCTTCCAGAAATTATGAGTGGGTACCCAGCATATTCAGCTACTATTAAACAAATGAATTTTTTCTACAGCTTCTAGGTTGGTCAATATTTCTATGACTTATAAACCAGACTAAATAGGGTATAATTTCATGCAGACAGTGAAAGGCTTCTCTAAACTCAAAACCATTCCCCTTTCTATGTTTCCATGTGTTTTGCATTGACGTGTGTAGGCTAAGCCCCATTTTGATCAGACTGAAAAATAATTTCAAATTGATAATATTCACACATGGAAATTTCACTTTGAATGGTTAAAGCTTATCAAAAGTTATATTCATCTAAAATAGGCAAAGAAAATGGAAAATGTCAGGCATTTTCAAAAATAAGGGTTGTTACAACATGACTGGACATTTTCATTTTCTTAATATTTCTTAGTACATTATCCCAACCTCATATGCCCAGGAATCATTTAAGTATTTTCTATGGCTTTAGACTGGACTGATAGACTGCACTACCATTCTTATGAGGTATTTAGATTAGTTCCAGGTATAACTTTTTATTGCTATCCCAGTTCAGTATAGACCATTGTACCTAACACACAATATTATGCCATGTGGAAAAATCAACGTGGTAGATAGATTTCTTACTACTTTAGCATTTGCATGCTTTAGTTCAGCCACTACAGACTATTATTTAATATTTAGATCAAAATACTAATACAGTTAAGATCCTTAAGCCTCAGGCTTTGTATCTTATCATGTACAGTTGTAAACTGTGCATGGTCTACATGCATGACCTATTAATGCTCAATGGGGAACGCAGCGTTTCTGCCATACAGGTTCTTTGGATAGTGAGTAAGGTGATCTAAAAGGTTCCTGGAAATAGAACAGGGTTCTGAAGGTTACCAGGGTTGGGGAAGCTAACCATTGAGAAAAAAATGATAAAGGATGCGTTAGTTAAACTGAATAAAGAGCTAGCAAGGATTGTGTTCCTAACATACCAATAAAGTATTAACCCAAAAACAAAGGCCAGCTTCTAGCCCCATTAAACTGACTTTGCACTAACATACACAAGCCTCTTCTTCCAGAATGCCACAGCCCTAAATAGTTGAATAATTTGAGTGGCCTGTTATTTGGTTCATTCCCTACTATCATGTTACCTGCAACACTGTCTTTTGTTTCTCTGAAAGTCCTTGTTTAATGTATTCCTGTTGGTCTGCCTGGAGGCTGCAATATTTTTTAAAGGCAAGCAACCTGCATGTTCACAAGGATAATTGAAGGGTTCAGTGCCAAACATCCATTCCTGAGCACTTGTAAGTTTCCTAGCATCACTAAATGATTGCTGGACTTAAACCATTAATGATTTTATTTGGACATATTGTGCTGTGACAGGTAACTATCTTTACACAGTTTGTCCATACCCATGATGTGAATTTCAAAGAGGGAAATTCAGCAAGCCCAGTCAAGCTGTTCAGTCCTTGTCAGTGTATTGATTTAAGTGAATATTTAAAACTCCCACAAGACTGTTATATATTTCCAAAGGGACCTTTGCAATTAAAGTGAAAAATAGAGAGGAACAGAGACCAAAGGAATCTGCATCTTAATAATTCAATAGTGATTTCTCTTGCCCATACTGCAGGGTTGTTCATTATATCTCAGCAATGTATTTATGTCTAATTTTGTCCTTTATAGCTTTGGATTTGCATTTCCTTGAATAGAATTGATGTTATTCTGCCCAGTGCATCAGGAGAGGCATACAGAAAGAGTATTTCTCTTCTCACTTCCACATTTGCATTTTGCTGGTAATCTTACTGAATACTTAGGACATATTTGCTTAAAAGCAACATATGGCCAGTTTCTGACCCCAGCACCAAAACCTCTGACTGGATGTATATATAAGATGAAGTAAACAAGGGGAAAAACAGCCCTCATACACCACTGGCTATCAAAAGAGCTTTCTTTTCTCTGTGCGCTTCATAGGAAAAAAGTCATACAGGGAGAATAAGAAATAGAATTGAATAATGCAAGGTCTGTCTTTTCAATTTTCTTTTAATTAAATGCTAGTTCCACTATGTACATTTCTAAACAAGCTGAGGTAAGTCCTGAAGTGATCTACACAGCTAAAGAATCAGCCAGAAGAAAAGATGCTTCAAAGAGAAGCTGCTTTTTCCCTGTAATAGGAAGTATGTGACAGGATTGCATGATCTGTGGGGTTGAATTCATTTCTGTGCTGTGCCTTTTTTGTGTTAGCAACACCCATGTAAAAGGCCATAAGGCTGCTGGGAGGGTCTCTTGTGGAATTCAGCAGCTTAGCTAGGAGGAGGGAGGGAGTCCCTAGAAGAAGCCACTTATGCCTGTAGCCTGTCAAAGGAGAAAGGGAATGTGGTCAGGTATTCAGTACCTAGCTGTTGTTGCAGCTGCCTGCTGGGACCACTGCCATTTTGATGCAAGTTTGGGCAGCTAGATAGTGCAAAAAGGCCTGTGGTTCAGGTTCATCTATATCCACAAAAGCAAATGGGGGTAAACTGGCAATGAATACATTTAGGTTGGGAATTAAAAGAAAGTTTCTAACCAACTGGTGGGGGGGGGGGGGGGGAGTTATAGGAGGAAACACCACAACTACTTCTAAGATGGGGCTTAATCAGTTAATGAAAGGGATTATGTGAAAGGCTTCCCCCAGAGGTGGTAGTCACCCACTCTGGTGATCTTCAAAAGGCATCTTGACACCCATCTTGCTGGGGTCATCTGATCCCAGCAGTCTTACCTGCCCAAGCGCAGGTGGGCTGGACCCAATGATCGGTAAGGCCCCTTCCAGCCCCTAACAGCTATGAAACTATATAGTTGTCTGAGATACCAAAGGGCTGGACTTAAGGACCCAATAAGACCCTTGTTGACCTCAGTTTCTAAAACATCAGTCATCTCAGTTGCACTGGACTGCTTAGTTGAAAGAGCTTTTGCATAGCCTATGACTTCTATTTGTACTTTGTTCCCCTACTTGAAAGTTCCCAAGCCTGAGCATTTTTATCACTTGCCCATTCTAACAGTGGTTTTCATAACTCCCTCCTCCTGTATGTTTTTGACAGGAAATGAGGTGAAATAACTCTGACTTTCATAAATGCAATCTGGCACTTTCCCAAAGTAACATGGGAAGGTTCCCTTTACAGCAGGGGCTCACTCTTTGAATTCTCAGAGCGCTTGAATCATAACATTTTATATTACACAGAAGCATCTCTGTAGCATTACACCACATTACATAATGAATCTTTGTAGTTAAACACAATGATGCAGAGATGCACAATTACACGTGAGGGAGGTCTCACAGTTATGTAAAATGTTCCATGTTTACTGAGTTAACAGAAGCAGACAAAGCACTGTGGACAGCCTAAGGAAGGCTATCATCTTTTTGGCATAAAACCCAGGAATAAAAATACCCATTATAATTTAATTTCTTGCTTGACTGGGTGACTTATTACATTCCCTTGCATTTCTGTATTTGTTTGTATTTATTATTTATTGCATTGTGATTTTACAGCAGAAAAATGCAGCCATAATGAACTCAGATAGAAATATTTTTTTCATATGGGAAAAAGTGCAGGTGACAAACAAGTGGTTTTACTTGTAGTATATGCTCAGGTGGATCAGTAATGAGGAAACAACCTCTGGCAGTCAGCTTAGTACCAAACATCTGATACTCCTATAGTTAGGATTCTATCAGTGCTGAAAGGGAACCAGGAACCACCTTTTGTTAGTAGTACTAGGCAAACAGAAAAGACTTGAAAGGTGTATTCAGATAAGCATCAGAACTTCTGTATACTTAACTCAGGGACAGTCAATTATTTTTGGTCTGGGAACCAGGCTATATATCATCAGAGCTTTTTTAAAAAAAAAAACAACTAGCAGAAATGCCAAGAAACCAGCCCCTCCTTCCTTTTAATTATATATAAAAAAAATCAAAGCTAATTGACTTGAAATTCAGAAGCTCAGGGAAGTTAAGGTTTTTAAAACAAAACTGCCTCCTTCCTTATCCCCAAAGGTAGATTGTTTCATCCCTACGCTTCACTTATTCTTCACATGTGAGCAGCAAAGACAAGTAGAGCTGTGACATTTCATGAACACAAGGTATTTTGTGTACTAGTACTTGCCAAAATAAACATATAAGAGATTCTGTGGATGTGGAGTCAGTAGGGATCTGTCTTGTGATTTCATACATCTTTCACCTAATTTAGAGATTAGTGTAAAAATAGCACTGAGGAATCATTTGGATTTGTGATGGTCTCTAAAAAGAGGATAGCTCTATAAAACACTGGATGGATTGCACTCTTCCTTACACGGCATGACTATTTTTTTTAAACCTGTAAGATATTGTCTGTATAATGCTCTCAATTTATCTCAATATTCAATGCAAGTTACTAATATAAAATAAACGCTATCACTACCAAGTGACTGCGCTCTCACATTACTCTGAAGAAGGCACACAGGAAAAGAGCTTACAAAAAATTCATGGGAATGATAGCACTTTTTGAAATAAAATATGACTTTGTAATGTGAAAGGCACGTCATATTCTGGTTCATCCACCGAGGCATGCCACAGCCGTAAAGCCAGCTTTCAGTGAGCATTTCACTTTGCTGAGAGGCATACCACATGTCACAAAATGCCTCAAGCCTAACTGGAAACATTGCCAAGCCATACTGAAAAGTTGCGTCGTTTTGATGAGCCTTTTTCAATTTTTGGTTGAGACCCACATGCACAATAAGAAATAGGGGGTGACTATAAATATGAGCTACCATTATCTTTCCTGGTCAGACCAGTTTGTTTTCCAAACTGCTGTAAGTTAGT
Organism: Alligator mississippiensis; assembly: GCF_030867095.1. Lineage (NCBI taxonomy): Eukaryota > Metazoa > Chordata > Crocodylia > Alligatoridae > Alligator > Alligator mississippiensis. The sequence continues at coordinate 126,193,699 of NC_081824.1, forward strand.
TTCTGACAGTTATTTTATATTGATTCCACACTGTTAGTCTTGATCTGATGATGCTTTACACTGGATACAGGTGTAGCTATAAAAATACATTCGGGATGACACAGGCACATCTGTTTGTTTGTTTGTTTTTATTTTTACTTTGTGAAGGGGCCCACTCATGGCCCACTCATGGGTATATCTGTAAATTGAACAACATTAAGCTGTATTTAAGAAGAGAGCTATCAAAAAGGCTTGCTAAAGTGAACTTGGGCTCATGAAAGCTTACGCATCTGTGATTTTGTTATTCTATAAGGTGCATCTCTATTCTTTTTTCTGCTGTTACAATCACACAGATCTGACAAAGCAAACATTGATATTCAGTAGAAGTAGGTAATGCTGCTAAAAACTTCTAGGAAATATCTTTGTTGCATCTTCACCACTGTTAGTGTTACACTCAAACCAGAGACTGCTTTAAAACTCAAGTGTCTGCTTTGACTTCCTCAAATCGTTTCCTGTCCATAGAGGGGCACAGTACAATCATCTGGATATCCCAACACCTTCTCAAACAAACAAACAAAAAAATCACCTTTCTATTAAAATAATCCAAAAGCCTATTCATTTATGAGTGCCAAAATGGTTCCTCAGAAATTTAATATTATCCGGACATTTATATTAATGAAACATACAGTGTATCTCTACAGGATCAGTGGTATAAGCATGAAACTGAGCATAACTGGGGGTTGGGCAAACTATATAGATAATAAATTAATAAATAAATAAATAAATAATCCCAACCAGTAAAACTCTTGGATTTAGAACAATATCCCTCTGTGTGAGCTTGAAAACATGCAAAGAAAAAGAAAGTTTTGAAAATATTTAGTTGGTCTAGTAAAAGATTATCACCTCTACCCAAAGAGTTTTTTGTCTGCCTATGTCCTTAGACCAACACAGCTACAACTAACATCTCTGAAACATGGAAGATGTAGTATTTTGTTATTTGAAATGGAAACTTCACAACTTGAAGAAGAAAGAAGCCACATTCAACAGTGACATCAACTCTCCAAGCCTGGACTAAATATTAACATTGGATTTATGGTACCCCACATCCTGCCTGCCTTCTGAAAATCCAAAGTACCTTGCCTGCTCCAGCTGTTGTCTCCTCCTCATTTGCCTTCTCAAGGAGCAGCTTTTTACAAACTGGCTTTTCTACTGGGAGAACTCTTACCATCTCCAATTTCTCTTTGGCCTAATGAAACTGTTTTTCATAGAAATAATAGAAAATTAGCATTGGAAAGGACCTCAGAAGGTCATCTAGTCCAACCCCCTGCTCAGAACAGGATCATCCACAATTAGATCATCCCAGCCAAAGCTTTGTCTAGCTGGGTCTTGAATACCTCCAAGAATGGAGCTGCCACCACCTCTCTAGGCAACCTGTTGTAGTGTTTTACTACCCTCCTAGTGAGAAAATTCTTCCTAATATTTAAGCTAAACTTCCCTTGCTTCACCTTGATACCATTGCTCACTGTTCTGTCATCTGCCACCACTGAGAGCAGTATAGCTCCATCCTCTTTTAAACCACCCTTCAGGTAGTAGAAGGTTGCTATTAAATCCCCTCTCAGTCTTCTCTTCTCCAAGCTAAATAAAACCAGTTCCCTCAGCCTGTCCTCACAAGTCATGTCCCCCAGGTCCCTCACCATTTTTCTTGCCCTCTGCTGGACTCTCTCCAAGTAGTCCACATCCTTTTTGTGGTGGGGGGCCCAAAACTAAACACAGTACTCCAGATGTGGCCTCACCGGTGCTGAATATAGGGAAATTATCACTGCCGTTGACCTGCTGGCAACACACCTACTAATGCAGCCCAGTATGCCACTAACCTTCTTGGCAACAAGGGCACACTGCTGGCTTATATTTAGCTTATTGTCCACTGTAACCCCCAGGTCTTTTCCTGCAAAGCTGTTGCTCAGCCAGTCAGCCCCCAGCCTGTACTGGTGCATGGGATTGTTCTGTCCTAAGTGCAGGACTTTGCACTTGTCCTTGTTGAATCTCATGAGATTCCTTTTGGCCCAATCTTCCAATTTGTCTAGGTCACTCTGAATCCTAGGCCTACCTTTCAGTATATCTACTACACCCCCCAGCTTGGTGTCATCAGCAAACTTGCTGAGGGTGTTCTCTATGCCATCTTCCAGGTTGTTGATGAAGACATTGAACAAAACCAAACCCAGGACTGACCCTTGGGGCACTCCACTTGAGACCAGCTGCCAACTAGACATCAAGCCATTGATTATTACTCTCTGAGCCTGATGTTCCAGCGAATTTTCTATCCACCTGACAGTCCATTCATCCAGCCCATAATTACTTAGCTTGCCTGTGAGAATGTTGTGGGAGACTGTATCAAAAGCCTTGCTAAAATCAAGTCATACCACATCCACTAGTCTCCCCACATCCACAGAGCCAGTCACCTCATCGTCAAAGGCAATCAGGTTGGTCAGGCATGACTTGCTGACTGTTCCTAATCACTCTTTTCTCCTCCAAGTGCTAAGAAGTGGATTCCTTGGGGATCTTCTCCATGATTTTTCCAGGGATTCAGGTAAGGCTGACTGGTCTGTAGTTCCCTATATTCTCATTTTTCCCTTTCTTAAATATGGGCACTATGTTTGCCCTTTTCCAATCATCCAGGACCTCTCCTGATTGCCATGAGTTTTCAAAGATAATGGCCAGTGGCTCTGCAATTGTATCAGCCAACTCTCTCAGCACCCTTGGGTGCATCCCATCCTGCTTCATGGATTTGTACTCATGGATTTTCTAAGTAGTCCCTAACTTGTTCTTTCACCACTGAGTGCTGCTCACCTCCTCCCCAAACTGTGCTGCCCATTGCAGTAGTCTGGGAGCTCACCTTGCCTGTGAAGACTGAGGCGAAAAAGATATTGAGCACTTCAGCCTTTTCTACATCCTCTGTCACAAGGTTGCCTCCCTCATTTAGTAAGGGCCCCTAACTTTCCCTGATCCTCCTCTTGTTACCAACATACTTGTAGAAACCCTGCCTTCACATCCCTTGTTGGCAGCAACTCCAATTGTGCTATGGCCTCCCTGACTTCATCCCTGCATGCCCAAGCAATGCTCTGATATTCTTCCCTAGTTATTTGTACAAGTTTCCACTTCCTATAAGCTTCCTTTTTTTTTATTTAGTTTACTGAACAGTTCCCTGCTAAGCTACGCTGGTCTTCTGCCATACTTCCTAGTCTCCCTGCGCATCGGGATGGTTTGTTCCTGCACCATCAATAAGACTTCTTTGAAGTACAGCCAGCTCTCCTAGACTCCTCTCCCCCGCAGTCTGGCTTCCCAGAGGATCCTGCCCATGAGTTCCCTGAGTGAGTTGAAGTCTGTTTTTCTGAAGTCCAGGGTCCTTACTCTGCTGCTCTCCATCCTTCCATTCCTCAGGATCCTGAACTCAATCATCTCATAGTCACTGCTGCCCAAGTTGCCATCCACTACTACATTCCCCACCAATTCTTCCCTGTTTGTGAGCAGCAGGTCAGGAAGACCATGGCCCCTAGTTGGCTGCTCCAGCACCTGCACCAGTGTGCAGTGTTGTCCCCAACACTCTCCAAAAACTTCCTGGATTGCCTGTGCACTGCTATATTGACCTCCTAGCAATTGTCAAGGGACACCCCCTACTCATTCCCAATGTTTCCAACAGATGTTGGGGTGACTGAAGTCCCCCCTGAGAACCAGGGCCAGTGATTGGGAAACTTCTGCCAGCAGTTTGAAGAAAGCCTTATCCATCACTTACCCCTAGTCTGGTGGTCTATAGCAGACCCTCACCACGACATGACCCTTGTTGCTCTTCCCTCTGACCCTAACCCATAGACTCTCAATAGGTCTATCTCCAGCTCTAATACTGGAATTCTGAGCAATCATATATATTTTACATACAGTGCAATTCCTCCTCCTCTTCTTCCCTGCCTGTCCTTCCTGAACAGTGTGTACCCATCCATAAGAGTGCTCCAGTCATACGAGCTATTCCTCCAAGTTTCTGTTATTCCAATCATGTCATAGCTCCATGACTGTGCAAGGACTTCCAACTCTTCCTACTTGTTTCCCAGGTTCCGTGCATTTGTGTACAGGCACCTGAGGTAACTAACTGATTGCCCCGATTTCTCAGGAAGTATGAGAGCATGTCCCCCATTCCCTTGTCCTGCTTGCTCTTCTTTCAGGTCATCTGCTTCCCCACTTACCTCTGGGCTTTGGTCTCCATCCCCCAGCAATGAGCTCTTACCACCTTTAATTTCTCCTTTCCCTATTGAAGAGTGTGTGAGCCCGAAATCTTGCAAAGAAAAAAGATTTTTTTAAAACTATTTAGTTGGTCTAGTAAAAGATATCACCTCTACCCAAAGAGTTTTGTCTGCCTGTGTCCTTATATTAACATGAGTACAACCAACATTCCTGCCATAGGGAGGCAGTATCACTTCATTTACCAATATTATGTCAATCTTATGTTAATAGAATGCGGGATAAGATACAAAACCTGTTACTGAGCATGATGTGACAAACATTAGAATAACCCCATAGTGGTTCCACCAGTCCAGTATTTGGACTTAGATACAGATAAATATATATTCCAAGGACTAGGGACAGAAATTACAAATAAACCGGTATAAATTCAAATCTGTAACACAACATAAGTTCAGCGCACATAAACTGCTTTCAAAATGGCTGAAACCAGTTTAAGACAAATCTGGACGGATGTAATAGACTGACCTGATTTAGGTTAAATTGGTTTATTAAACTTCTGTCCCAGATCCCCTCCAGATTCAAGATAACTCAGAATTCCTCAGCATCCCAGGATGCTTTGCTCCTCCCCTGCAAACCTCCCCATGCAGGATGGGTAGACTAGCTTAGATTCAAGCTGTCTGCTCCAGCCAGGCAGGAAGGCATGTTCTACTACCCTCCAGGCATGGTCTGAGCCACTGCAGGCATGTGGCTGCGTTTCCTGAATCAAAAGTGAATGTCTTTTCACTTGCTTATTGATTCAATCTACCCAACTTAGACTAACCTTCAAAGGTTGAATTGATTCAGCCTCACACTTTTTGACTGTCTGTACTTAGCCTAGGGGTATTTATACACATACCTTTTCATTCAGCAATGCGCTGGAGATCCGATGCTTCTAAGCAGACTCAGTTAATCAAGTCTGGTCCACACGCAAGCTTATATGTGCTGTGCTGCACCATATGCAGTAGTATAAGCAGCAAAATGAGCATCAGTGGGGAGAAAATGGCAGTGGTGCACTTTTGAACTAAAGCACCTCTGCGGTGTTTTAGTTCAAATGCTCACTGCCTCCATTTTCTTTTCCCTGGCATGCATTTCACTGCTTATACAACTGCAGGCGTCACAGTGCCAGGCATTTTTCAAAAGGCCCAGCACTGCAGTGTTTGCACATGTAAAAATGCTTTAAAAGATCATATTTCAGTGCCTTTAAGGCTCTCCTTTTTTAGGTGGAATGTCAATGAATTGGTCTTGTAATCAGTTGTCCTATTCACTACGTACTGGTTTCACATGCATGATCTTCATGTTTTTGAACAATTTTTGTGAATGTTATATCAGCCAGAACAGCAGTTTCCAAGTTCAGAGGACTGACATTTCCCTGAGGTGGATAATTTCTTTTTGCCTCTGGATTCACCAGTCTTGCCACAGAGATATTCTCTAGTATTATCAAAAAATGTAGTTGTTCTTCATTCTCATCAAAATTATGGACACCTGGATTCCTCAACTTGATCTCTTATTGCAGTTGTTTTGTTTTTTTTTGTTCTTGCTGTCTTCCTTTGTGGTCATTTAGGGAGTATTGTGATATTCAAATATAACCCATAGGAGAGAAAAAAGACCATAGTAAAGAATTCTAAAATATCCTTTTCCATCATCTACTTTTCCTTCACGCACTGTCACCTTTCCTTTCAAACATCCTATCTCTCTAAGAGAATTCCTGAAGGCTAGGGACAGACATCACACATAAGCCAAAATGGCTGAAACTGGTTTGAGATAAACCTGACTGAATGTACTATCAGACTTAACTGATTTGTCTCAAACCGGTTTATGCATTGTCTGTCCCAGAACCTTTCCCAGCTTCAGTTAAATCAGAGACCCCCAGCATCCCGACATGCTCTCTGGGTAGGGCTCTCTGCTCCAGCCCAGCCAGGCTGGCTCCACCTCTCCGCTCCCCAGCCTGAGCAGGCACAGGCAGAGGCAGGGATCTGGCCAGAGAGGCATTTAATTCCCCCTCCCTGTACCACCGGCAGGGACCAGAGCTGGATCTGCCCACATTTACCCCCTCACTGCTGCAGCAGGGGGGCACCATGGCCCCTGAGGCAGAGGGAGGCAGGGAGCAGAGTTAGTTTCCCCTCTACCCCTGCCCAGAATAGGCCCCCAGCTGTCCTCTCTGCTGGAGGGTGGAGGGAGGAGGAATAACCTCATCCCTGCCCCCCCCCCAGGGGCCCTGGCTGGCTGTGCCCCGTCTCTGCCGCTTACTGGGGGCGGCAGCCCATCACACTGCGGGGGAGAGCAAGCCCCTTCCCGGTGAGGGGCTGAGCTGCGGGCTCAGGCTGCGCGCAGCAGCACCAGGGTGTGGAGCGAGCCAGAGCCCTGCTAGCTCGCACAGCACTGCCATGCTCCACAACAGCTCTGCCAGCCCTACAGCGCAGCCTTACCAGAAAGCCGTAATGGACTCCTGCCTGTCAGGCACTCACTGCTCACTGCTTCAGCTGCCGGACAGGGACAGGGGCAGGGTCCAGCCCCTGCCGCTCATTCTGTGCTTGGGCAAGCCACTGAGGGGGCTTATTCAGCTGCTGGCCCCAAGACTTGCATTCCTGTAAGGGTTACCTTGCAGCCCCAGGGCTCCCAGCCTGTGGATGCCCCGCCTTTGTAATTCCCCCCTGATCTTCAGCTGTGGATGAGCTGGGCAGACCCCCGCTGCAATGCCAGCAGCCAGCAGCTGAATAAGCCCCCTCTTGCTGGGAGGGAGCCGGCTCCGAGCACAGAGGAGAGGCTGCCAGGCTAGGCAGACCCTGCTGTGGTGCAAGGGACTGAATAAGCCCCTTCCTCCTGGGAGGGGGCTTGCCCCAGGCACAGAGGTTGTTTGCACCATAGTGAGGTTGGCCTAGCCCAGCCTGGCTGCCACTTTGTACTTTCTGCCCAGCCCGGCCACCACTGGCCCAGAGCACAGAGTGGCGGTGGCATTCCCTGTTGGTGGCACAGGGAGGGGGAATTAAACCCATCTCTGGACAGTTCGGCCTGGGTTGGCCATACCCCTCCAGCACAGCTTACCTGCAGATGAGGGCCAGCTCTAATGCCCCCTGCGCCTGGCCTGAGAAACTGCAGGCATGTCCCCGAATTGCCCCAGACCAGCATGTTCATCCAGTTGCAAACCCGTTCAGCGCAGGCTAATTAGACTAACCTGCAAAGGTTGAATCAGTTCTGGCTCTGGCTCTTTTAATGTCTGTCCTTAGCTGAAAAGTGCTTCATGCCTGGTAAGACACTGGCACTATCCTTTTTCTGATTATACTGATACTTATCAGTACTACTTTTTTATGCCAGTTCATAAGCTTCTTTCATCTGCTTTTTCTCTTTCTCGGTGCAGGTAAGCCAATGTAATAGAAATAGGAAAATCAGGTGATTTCCCACAGAATGGTGAGAACCCGATAGCCTCATTTTGGCTGCTTCCAGACATTTAAAAAAAACAAAAACTACACTTTACCAAAGAAGCAGCGTGCAACTTCAATCTGGCTCTGCAGTGTCTGTAAAGAGTAGGCACTTCAGTAGGGCTTTTTGGTGCTTTTAGCTAATGCTGATTCAATCAGCTATTAGATAAAAGCACCAAAAAAGCCCCACTAAAGCACCCAGTCTTTACAGACACTGCAGAGCCAGGTTGAAGTAACGTGCTGCCTCTTCTGGGAATACACAGGACTTGGCACAGGAACACACCCAGTTTAAAATAAAGCACCATTTTGGGGGGGTTTTAATGTCTGCAAGCAGCCTTTGTGTTTAGTTATAGCACTTGTTCTCAACGTTTTTAGACTCAAGGCACCCCTCATCAGACTTAAAGCACACATCCATAACTTTTGTGAATTGACCTGAACCCTGTTTCAAAAATGAATTAATTTGTTACAGTTCTTACCTCTTTACAGAGGGGTCTGGCAGTGGGGATGCGGGAGCAGCTACTCAGGGATATCCTGAGCTTGTCCTTATCTGCTTATCTCCGCATATCTGGAGCCTGAGTCACTTCTTAGCTGCTTATGCCTTCACACCTGGCTTATCTCCTCAAACTTACTGGGGGAATCTTCAAAGGATCTCCTGGCACCCCAGGTCCCCAGCACCCTGGTTAAGAATCACTGATTTAGGGCCACAGATTTCTCTATTAAAAGGACCTTCCGCTTTGATTGTTGTTCTTCTAATCAGGCATGTAACCATTGCAACGTGCATGATACAAGATTGTTTAAGATGTTTCAATTCTGCAGTAGGTCTGTAAAAAATATATCATGAGCTGTACTTCTAGGGAAAACAAGTTTTAAAACCAAAGTGTTGAAGACCTTGTCTCCCAAAGTGGTGTGGTGCGCGTGAACAAAGAGTGATTGTAAGGCTTCTTTTGCTTGATGTACGCATAGACTCTAACAGAGTTTCTTGTCTCTATGTACAACCAATAAAACAAAACCTCTGAAAAGAATTATTATTCTCTCTGCTCCGAGATATCCCATCTCCCCATGCGTTTAATAAACTTGTCGTTTGTATTATTTAGGTAGCAGCTGTTGATTTCTTGACTCGGTTTCCAAAATCATGTTCCACTTTTATCCAAACACAGTCAATCATATTCATACATCAGAACTGTGTGAATCCTCTTATGTTCTCTTATTAGGTGTGTGCCCCAAGGATCCCTAGTGAAGAATTTGAGCATTACCTCTATCTTTCTTCAGGCTGTCAAAATGTTTTCTCATGGAACAGTAAATCTAATGCCCCAGAGAAATCATCTGCTTTTGGTTGGTAGTAAAAAGGCCCCTTTGGTCATCACTTTGATGACATATTTTTCTTTCTCCCCTATTTCCAGAGAGAATTTATTTTTGCGAGATCAATTTTCTGTTTCTGTTATCTGCTGGCAGTTTTTTTCTGAAGCAAACCCTGCCAACTTAATTTATCTCTGAGAGGTCAGATCATTCAGCTCGACCTCTCTTGTGTGACTTCCCCAACTTTACACTTCTAGATCAAGGATTATTTTGAAACTGCTGCTCTCTTAAACTAAGTTAAAAAAAGGCTTGCAGAAACCCCAGCATTTCCTGAGGTATGTCTGTATTTCAGTCAGTGCTGTATTTCAGTCATCCTAGGCATAACTGAGCTAGCTACAAACTAGCTAGCATTAGTACCAGTAGAAATCTAGCCACAGGAGTATATTGTTCATTGGAAGCTACAAAACTGGCCCAGGAGACTGAGTAAATATATAGGATGAGCTCTGTGCTGCCACTATCAGACTACTACCTGTGCCCTGTGCTACATTACTCGCAGTATCTAAGGAGTGCCCTGAACTCTACTGGGATGACATCCTACACAACAGCAGCATCCCTTTGACTTCTTCAGCAGAGCTCCAGTCCTTAGGAGGATAACACGCAATGCAATAAACATCATTGTGGATGGTGAAACTTTCTATTTTCTAGGTAATTTGCTTTGCCAGAAAAGTTCATAATTGGAGTCCATTTTGTTTATTCTGTATACTTAGTGTTTGGGAAGTTGGCACAACACATATTGTAAAAAATCACAGTGAAAACCAAGATGGGGCCAACCAGAAATTCCTAAACAACCTTTTCTAAATGTTGATATTGTGATAAGACAAGGGTGTTCGAGTCAAACTCTAAATTAAGAAATTTCTTCTGGCGCATTGAGTTATTTCCAGAATTGAAAGTACTTCTTTTCTGAGTGTGGTACAGATATGTACAGCTTGAGAGAGCAGAAATCTTGAATTCACAAGTTTTTTTTTTATTATTCAAGGTAGTGGAATTGTTACATTTCTCATCGGAGTCATCCACATACATTTGTGGGATTATTTGCATAGGTAAGTGCTGGCCAGTGTAAGCAAGAAGTTCTAGCAAGAAGTGACCAGCAAGAGGCTAGTCCCAGTAAACTAGTTGTAGGGCTTCTTTAATCATTGAATTACAATGATTGTGGACTCGTGCATTCCATGGCATTGTTTCTCTCTTTTTTTTAGTATCTTTTATCACAGTTTTAATTAATTAAAGGGCTCATCCATAGGGTGGCCATTATAGAGGACATTCCGGTTTTCTGCTACTCTGTCCTCTATTGATAAGAAACCCAACACCTTTCTCTTCAAGAGGAAACTAGAGGACACAAAGGCATTGGGTTTCATATCAATAGAGTTCAGAGGAGAACTGAACTGTCCTCTATGATGGCCACCCTAGTCATTGTCACAGGGCACTTAGGTGCCTGCTCCTAGAAGAGCAGAAACTGCCTGGGGAGAGCCCAAAGAACCAGACAGGAGCCCAGGTGCAGTTTGCCATGGCAACCAGCTGATGAGGCAATTAGCCTGCACCTGCACCTGCACCTGGTCAGCTGGCTGAAAGGGGCAGGGCCCTGGGCCCATATAAACCCCGGGACAGGAACTAGGAGGCAGTTCTCTGCTGTCAGCCAAGGGAGCAGGAGTCTTCCTAGAGCAAGTGAAGGGAAGAGGCCTAAGTTCTGCTCCGGGAAATGTAAAGGGGCTGAGTACACCTTATGTAGCTTGTATTATGTTATAGCCCAGGGGCTTATGTTTTGTTTGCCATTTTATAAGCCCGGTGGTTTGGGTGAGACTATTTGGGGAAGGAGGAGGCCTCATTGGGGGGCCCACGGCAGCTTGGGGACTCCAGTTCCAGAGAGGGCACAGCATTTGGGGTGTGCAGAGACAAGGGCTGCAGAGAGTCCAGCACTGAGGGGCTCAGAAACAAGGGCTGTGGAGAGCCAAGCGAGGATAAGGGGCTGAATTATAACGAGGCCTAGGTGAGACAATGCCAGTACCATCTGCGAGGCTTGGGGCATGGTGAAGGGGTGGCTGGAGCCACACACATAGCCCATAAGGCTGGGAACCCACGGGGTCCTGGGGAAGTCCATCGGGACCGTGTCCGACTGGATGTGAAGGTAGCCTCTCTACGTTACTTTTACATCAAGATGTGGCAGGTGAGAAAAGAGGGTGCCCATCGGGCCAAATTGGTACGGTCGAGGGGCCTTAGGAGATCCTGGCCATCCTTAGGGACCCCATCCCGTGACAGTCATCCATGAAGCAACCACATCTCTTGCTTTTTTTTTTTTTTTTTGTAACCTCTTGCTGTGTAAATGGGAAAGTGTACATGTTGATTAGCTACAAAGCATGGACTCCAAAAGTTTTTGATGCACATGAACACGTAAGAAAGATACAGAGGAGGAGCCTAAGGCAGGAGTCTTCATTTGAATTCTCACTCTGTGAACAAACTACAGAGATTCAGCTCCACCTGATCAGGAGAAGGTGTTTGTCCTTTTTTGCACAACTATCTTTTCAGAGACAGCTCCAGCTGCCCTAAGAGGTCTGAAGTTTCACTGTAGTGAATATCATCCCTGTGAGCGTGCGTCCATAAATTCCAGCATGGTTTGCAATCAGAGATGTTAGGCCCAATGGCACAGTCAAAATGTACACAGTCAAATCTGCTATCTGACTCCAACAAGTACTGTCTAGCCGTCCCTCAGACTCTAAAGAACTGGGTTCACCTCTAGGGGATCAAAAGAATGTCAGGGAAATTTTCCAGCCTCACAGTTTTCCCTTTTGGAGTGATTGTCTCAACACTGAAATGTGAAGTGGACATTTTAAAGTGCAGTATGATCTGTTATCATGATGCTATAATACAAATGGGATATTTTCCTCGGCCCATACTAAATTTGAGATTTTTTTAAAATTATTTTTTCAAAAAGCCATTGAATGATTCACTAGCACTGAGTGACATAGAAATCAAACCATGTAGCAGCCTGGTGTTGTTGTCATAGCTTTTGTATTCTCTCCTCACCATGCTACCCTCATATTTATGGCACTTGCTTCAAATTGGATCATAAGTGATTTGGAGGAAAATGGTGTTTCCCTTTGTGATTTTGATCAAGGTGAGCCTAAATTTGAGTAAAATGAGTTGGCAACTTCTAACATAGTGGGTACCCAGATCTGACTTTTTATGCTATTTCAGTGTAAATGGTAAATAATACAATGTCCTTTACTTTATCTGTCCTGGATGCAAGCCATATTGTCATGGGGGCACAAGTTGGGAGCAAACTGATAGCCTAGCCCATTGTTACACTCTAAGTACTCAAAAATGTTGCCACAACCAGTTGCTTATTGGTGTGCAATAAGTAACAGACATCCTTCTGTTAAATGGAAGGTCTCCTGCTTATTGCACACCATGGGAGTTTACATGCAGGGTTCTCCTGCAGCCTGAATAGCAGGCTGTCCCCCCCAAATCAGGGCATGCATCTGCAAGCCTATGGGGGGTTCCCCATTCTCCCACTTGCAAATATACCTTCCAAGTTAGGGCACAGCAGCCAGGGCCATTCTCCTGTAGGATCAGGCCCCTGAAGCCCTGGGAGTGGCAGGGGCCTGACTGCAGGGCACAGCCCCAATGAATCTGTAGATGCCAGTGAAGCAGATCAGCTATGCCAGGACACATCCTGGCACAACTGATGCCGCTCCAAGGACAAGTGAGATATCATGGCTATACCATAGAGTCAGTTTGTGAGAATTTGGATGAGCAGAGAGAGTAATTCCTGAGCTGTAGGTGAATTTATCAGGCTTTGTGGCTTATACAAAAATAAAACATCACAGATAGCAATTTACGCTTTCCTGAAATTCTGACACGGCTGTTTGCCTCATGGGATGATTCATTTACACTTAAAGAAAAAAAATAGTGAGAAGAGAGACTCTTATGTCAGACCCTTTACATTCTTCACAGCGGATTTCAATAGACCTGTTACTTTCCCTGAATTCTAGCCAGCTGGCTTGAAAAAAATCTTTATGCTTTAAAGAAGAAAAAGTTAAGTAATTAATGCACTTCATTCAAGAGCCCTGCGCATAATCACGCTCTTGTCTCTAACAAGCTCTGTGCTAGTGGACCCTTGTCCTTCACTAAAAGCATTTTCAGCACCTTCACTATGCTATGTCTGTTCATTCAAACACACAGAAAGTCTGGTTCTGTGGCCACGGGATGTAAATAACTGTCATTGATTCAGTAGGAGTTGTCTATATCCTATAGAATGCAGTCCCAAATAACAGCCTTTTAATATGCGATTTGAAAGAAAAAGGTACGGTAGAGTTGCATATTACAGACACACTGAGTCAGAGATACATAAGATAAGCTTCTGTGAATGAGCCTGAGCTTACTTCATCAGATGTAAATGAAGTGAGCTCAGGCTCACAAAAGCTTATGCTATGTAGCTCTGATTTAGTTAGTCTGTAAGGTGCAAATCTACCCTACCTTCTGCCTGACTTCAAACTAACAGGGTTAACTACCTGTCTCTGCTCATTATAAAGACGGGCAGAACATTTAGTTGTTCAAAAAGCAAAGAAATGAATAAGTGACGAGTGGTTACCGTATGTAGAGCAGAAAAATGTTATATTTAAGGGGAAAAAAGATGGAAGAAAGTAAAGAAAGGACCCTGAAGAACTGGGCCATAATCCATACTAGGGCCCTTGGGCACTGCCAGTATTAATAATAAATAGGACTGAAGTGGCAAACGGCACAAAGAAATAATTTTAAAATCAATGCAATGAAATACTTGTTGTTGTTGATATCACTGACATTTGTTGCTAGCTTCAAAGCATTCTGCAGAATTACAAACCACTTTTTGAATTGTGTTGCCTACTTTGCTGTAAATCCAAAAGACTTCAACTGAAGTCATCATAGATACGTTGATGCCAAACTCAGGTAACTCAAAGCTGAACTTACCCTGTTGCATACAATACTGAGGAGGGTGTAATGGCAGAGCTGATAAGGTGTCTCACTGGAGTTCCATAGGTGGGAGTTCAAACCTTGTTTTGGACACATGCAGTTGACCAAGCTATAGATGGCACCTGTTGATTCAGGACTGGGAGGGCACATGCAACTGGGCAGGATGCTAGCTATATCATTCTTGTGTACTTCTGGCTACAGAAACTGGCTTTCTTTAGCCATAGTAGTTCAGGCAAACTTTGACCTTTTCCATATGTATAGGCATCACATGAGTCACCAGTGAAATGTCACCACGTTGGGGAGGCGGGGGGACATGGCATTCATTTTAACAGCGCCAGCAACAATGCAAAACAGTTTAAGGCCAGAATGGGGATGTAATACCTACATTTGTTTTTTGGCTAGGATATACATCTGTTAATGAGGTACAACCATAGAGAATGAAATCTACTTTTTTGAACACGCTAGGAGGAAATCTGACTGTGTCTGCATGAAGAATTCATAGCAAGAACCAAAGATGTAAGGGTATGGAGAGTGAAAAGAGAGAAAGACCACGAGTCTTATGTTAGACATAAAGAAGTATTGAGTAGAAAGAATATTCTGAAAAAGCCAAGAGTGAGAGTGCAGTGTAACATGTAGAAAGTGGGTCCAGTGAAATATGTTGTATTTCAGTCCAGTGAAATATGTTACTTCACAAGGAACCTGACCCCTAGCCATGACTTAAAGTCAAAGGACATTTCACCATTGTTTTTTACAGTGGTGTAACTTGAGTGGGATGATCAGTGGTCTAGCCCAGGGTGCAGATTCAGTGGCCATGCCAGAAAGGTTGTACCCAGGGAGCATAAGCTATTGTTACAGCAGGTCCTGTTAAGGAAGCTTGCATTGGGGTGAAAGCAACCTGTGCCAGTCCCGCAACTCTGGCAGCCCTTGTGCAAGCAGGTAAGCACTAGCTTTCCCCACGTCTTGCTGCCCAGGACACCCAAATATACCTCAAACATTTGTTTTTTTCATTTTGCAAGCCTAGGTCCTTTGTGTCATAGTGTCTTTCATATGTACAGTGTGAATGCTGCAGTTTCACACATACTGGAAATATATTTAGAGCTAGAGTTTCGTCTCAAATAATGGGGTGCAGATTGTCACATATTTTGTCAAATCAGCTGCTCTGACTGAATACACTTCTAATTTCTGATTTCTAACAAAGCAAGCAGCAACGAGGCATGACTCACATCATTTTCTGCAGAAAGCTCTTGGTCTGCCAGTAAATAATGAAAACCCAAAAATCTATAGAAATGTTGGCTGTTTTCTTTAATCAGAAGCTTTATTATCTTTCTAAGCTTAATGGGGTGTAGAAGAGGTCATGGTAGCTAAGCTCCTAATTATGATTGCCTTTACATTTTCAAATCTCAGAGATCTTGTCACTGCTGGTGAGGATTTTAATTATCTTAGAGGCTCCAAGGTGGGTAGATTGCAGCACTGAGAAATAGCCCAAATTCTAATAGTTCAGAAGTCGTCTCCAGGCCTTTGCATCCCCAAACTGTATGCATCACTTTGTGCCCCTGTGCATCAGTGTGTTGTGAGATGAGTTGGTTTGTTTTGATTGTTAGAAGCCATACAAAATATGTAGTACTTGTACATGCCATCCATAAACTCTTTGTTATGGGAGAACACAAGTCTGGCCAGTGTACACCGTGATTGTTTGTTTGTGGGCAAAAAATGCTGAGATTTGTTTTTGCATTTGATTTTCAACTGAATTAAACCTTTTTACAGAATTTTCTTAACACGCTCCCCTTGCAAGAATGCCTGAGATTTTTATCAAAGCTTTTTTTTTTTTTCTTTTACTGGTTCTGGGAAAGACAAATTGAGCACTTGCATCAGCTTTTGTTAACCATATAATAGTGCGGCAGAGAAGAGAATAAAAGAGGAAATCGCCTTACTTTATCTGCCATGGTAATACCCAAAGTGACCGCAGTTTACAATTGTGAGGCATTGGAGTGTCTAAAAGAGCCTCAGCTGTGTGCCTACCTTCATAAATGCTGTTACTTCCATGAGAAACAAAAGAGCAAATGCAGTGCATATCAGTGACTATTTGCTCATGCCAGACATTCACAGAAAGGTAACAATTAGAAAAGCCAACAATAGGAGTAAGGGCCACTGAAGAAAAATGGAGACTGAGTATATATTGAAAAAAATAAAATTCTTTAGAGAACATCCAAGAGTAAAGATGGGGTGTGAAAGGCACTTGTTCCTTTTGTACCATTCCCACCCTGCTTGGGGAAGGCCAGGGGAGAGCTTCCACAGAAGACTAAATGCACAGCAGCATTGCCACCTGCTATTTGAGAGCGTAAGGTATCAGTAGAGTGAATGAGCATAAACACCATGAGAAGCCACTTGAAAACAAAACACACAATAGCAAGGGAGAGATTTTTGTGGAAGTTGCAGTAGACAACCAAAGAAAGCAGAAAAGAAGATGAGGAGAAGGAATGGGAAAAGACACCAGGAAGACCAGGACTAGATGAGGGACAGGCACCCTATTGAGTGGTATAACCACCATGTGTGTACATGTGTATAACCACTCACTGGGTGTCTTTTTCTTTTCAATCTTCAGGAAGAGGCAGCCAGAATTCTCGCCCACCAGCCAGTGTCCGTCGGCACATGTGCAGCTTTGAAAAATCCCACGCTGCAGTGAATGTGTAAGAGAAGCTGCATGACAAACAGTGGTTTTACCCCTTGCTTTCTCTTTCTCATTGGTTTATCATTTCTAATAATGGGAGAAATGTGGTACGTGCCATTAAGGATGGGGAGCTTGCTTATGTGCTCGATTTTGCACAATGCCTTAACCTGATTATCCGTCCATTCTGAAGAGGACACCATTGATCATTTTTTACAGTTTTTATTTTTCATGATCTTCTCTTTTGTTTGTAAATGCCTACAAGTATGCCGATACAGATTTTTGTACTAATTTCACCTTTTTTTCCATTTAGCCAACAATATATTTTTTTTATCTTGTTACAGTTTTGCATGGAGCTGAGATTATCCTGCGTACTTTTTAACAATAATCTCTATAGTGGCTGTCTCATGGCAAGACTTCTGGGTTGTGCACAGCTCTTGCTAACAGCGCTTGTTAGTGAACTGCTGCTGCAAAGCCAGCAGAGGGAACACAAAACACTGGTTTGGTGGGACTCACAAAAATAAGGAAAACAAAAGAAGTTGTGTGTTAGTGGGGTGCAAAATCTGGCCTCTAGTGGCTAATGCAGTTTCTTAAACTCTGATTAAAGCAATGGTGCACATAAAAGGCAGTTAGAATCTGAAATATCCTACCTTTCCTATAAATTGTAGCAGGTTTTGGCTGTTAAGATCAATGGTTTTAAACTTGCTTAGTAACTTTCCAAGCAAATACAAAGCCATTGTAGAAAAGTCTAGCTGTTGTGCACGAAGTCTGTGGTCACTCCAAGCTGTTTCCTTTATAGATTTATACTCTTTCACAGCTGATAAAACCCCAGAGACAAAACTAATCTGGTTGCTGCACAAAGAAAGGCTGCATAGTGACCGGGTAGCAGTCTTGTACCCTTGCACAACTTTTCATTAATATACAAAGCTATTTATGACCAGAGCTGCTAATTATTTCTCACCAGTTACTGGGGTATAGTAGACTGCTGGCATTGTAGCCATCTAGGTTCCTTTGAAGAGTTCATGTTATCAGCCATGTAGCAACAATACTAGTCTTATACAAAGCAGCTTTGCTAATATTCTTAATAGAAAAAACATATGTATGGTGCATTGTATACTGTGGTGAGGCATCACAGTACTTTGGCAGTAGCCGTATTTGCTTCAAAGAAAGACAAATGTTACAACGTCAGTTTAAGGATTAGCACAAATATTTCCCTGTTAATTCCCAATGCAATGACAACATGCCCACTTTTCAGATCTGGAACAAGGCCTGCCAATGCTCAGGAATGCCAGTTGCCAACTGCGTGTCCGAGAGGATCGACTGAGAAACTAGGAGGCAAATAGACAAGAGCACAACAAAAGGTGCTATAAAATGCGGGCAGCAATGAGCTACAAGATTCCCACATGCAAGAAAGGCAGAAACCTCACAACTCTATTATTGCAAAATTTTAATAAACAGTTTTTAAAAAGTAGTCTTCTAAGTGAGGTCATAAGATTGTTCATGTAACGAAAATCCAATTAATAAGTGGTCTTTGAAATGGCTGTTTGGATCCAGGTAGGGGCTAAGAGTTCAGGTGATTTTTCTGAAGGAGTCTCTAGTAGTTTTTACTTCACCAACCTACCAGAAGCTGAAAAAAGCAGCAAATACAGTGTGGATTTGAGGTCCCCCTTCCAAATCGAAAACCAGATTTTGCAATTCACTCACTTTCCAGGTATGTGCAAACAGATCTGTGTTTTCTCCCTTTGATTTTGCTCATACTTACCCTTGGTTATCTTACAGCCAACTCAAAATGCTTAGCAACCTTCATCCCACACCTGGTTTTGCATGTAGCTGCAAATACAGAGGAAAAAAAAATTAAAATAGTCAGAACTGATTTATTTTTACTTGAAAGTTCAAAAAGATCACATTTGAATCTGAATTCTCCAAGGTTGTTACTGGCACTATTGCAACCTTTGGTTATGCCCCTATAGCCCTCATTCCTTATTGTTTCTGTGTTGGTTATTTATACACACACACACAACAATATACCTTATCACTTGGTATTATTTATTTAGCGTGATAGGCAGTATTTTACCAGTGGGATTATTTTTATGGATGTTTCCTGTGGCAACCATATTCCATTGACATTCAAAATAGTCACGGTAGCAGCCATTGCAATGTAAAGCAAGACTGCTGGCTCTAAAAGCTATTTATATTTTGAAAAATTGTATTAGAATATACTGAAGAATCTTCTAGGTTAAAGAGGAAAAAAAAGCTAAGCAGATTACTATTTCTCTACCAGTTCAGGATTGTTACTTACTTTGTCCAAACAAATGTCTGAAGCAATTTTCCCATTCTTGATTTCATCCCATGGCTCTCAGCTATATGTTTCTATAGCTCAGTATTCTCTATCTATTGTGTTAAAGCCACTCAGACCTTTAGAGTCTGGTTGTGTATTGTTTGGCTAAATTATGCATATTTAGCAGTTTAATTTTCCCTTGTATGTCATCTTCTCTTTCCCCTGATAATTCTTGTTACTATTCTATGAACAGCTTCAAGTTTACCAATATCTTTCTGTTAACATGGCACCCAGAACAGATTTGTTTTAGCACCAGAGCCATATTGGGAAGTTTTGTCATTGACTTCCTTTATGTTAAATATTATAGGCCTTCGCCTATAGGACTGGAACTATAAGCTCTGCACATCATAGGCCACGGCTACATGAGACGCTGAGTGCATGGTTGTTACTACACAGATTTACTACCTGCATATACAAGTACTAAATGACTGCTCAGTAGGATTGCCAAATGCCTTTTAGTTAACACTGACTGCATAGTAGCTCGTTACTATTGTGCAGTAGTGTTGCATCACACTTTGTGCCACGCAACGCTACTGCACAGTGCTAATGAGCTAATATGCAATTAGCATCTCATGTAGAGGTGGCCATAGAGTGATGTTTTTGTGTTTTCAGCCCACATATCCATCATTTATTTTTATAGACATATTACCTTGCACATTCATAGTTATGCCCCCCCTGACAGGTCTGTCCCCACTGCCAACGCTGCTGGTGGCTTCTGCAGGTGCCCACCAACCCTGTCTCTGCCACCGATGCTGCTGGTGGCTTCTACAGGTGACCCTCAGACTCAAAAGGCACCAGTCGCCCATGCCAGTGCTAAGTCACTTACATCATTATTTATTTACACATCTCTGGACTCCCTTAAAGCTACATATTACTGTTTTTGAGTTGCATCAACTTACATGTTTCCAAAACAAATCTATTTTTTCTTTTCTGTCCACATTACTGAGCTCTCTAAGGTCCTTCAGTCCTGATAGGTATTCCCTCTATTCATATTACTCATTGGATTTCAGGAATGTGCCACTTAGTCTGTCTTCTAGACTATTAGGCTAGGGACAGAAGTTACATATAAACTGGTATAAGTGATCATAAAGCAGTTCAAATCTGTAACACAACAGAAGTTCAGTGCACATAAACCGCTTTCAAAATGGCCAAAACCAGTTTAAGATAAACTTGGACTGATGAAATATCAGACTTAGCTGATTTAGGTTCAATTGGTATATTGAACTTCTGTCCCAGTCCCCCTCCAGATTCAAGTTAATTCACAGTCCCCCAGCATCCCAGGATGCTTTGCACCTCCCCTGCAAACTCCACTTTGCAGGGTAGGTGGGCTAGCATTGGCCCAAGCTGTCTGCTCCAGCTGAGCAGGGAGGTATACTCCAGCACTCTGCAGCTTCTGGCCTGGGCTACTGCAGGCATATGACTACATTTCCAGAATCAAAAGTGAAAGTCTGTTCACTTGCTTGTTAGTTCTATCTATGCAGCTTAGATTAACCTGCAAAAATTAAATTGATTCAGTCTCAGGCTCTTTGACTGTCTTAATCACACCAGCCCTACTTAGCTTTAAAGAAAATATTAAATATGAGTTAAATCAGCCCTCATTCAGATCCCCTTGATAGCCCAGCTTAGTACAGAGCCACTATGAATGGTCTTTCAGTCAGTTTTCAGTTCATATGACAGTATTTCCTCCTATTCCACTTTTAATTATTTTTTTCATTGAGGCTTTTAGTTTCCCTTTTATTGAAATTTTAGTCTCTGGAGCCAAATATCCAGAGAGTGTAAATTGACATTTTCATTGATGTGCGAGAACCTGTGCTGATTTGCACTACATCAGGACCTGGCATATTGACTATTAAGCTCCCTTGATCTACTGATTTCACAGTCCTGTTAGGGAAAAAAAATCTAAAATTTATCTAGTGAGATTTATCCTTTCAAAACTGATGTTGCTATTGCTTGCATTAATAGAAAAGTAGTAAAAATAATAACATAAATAGATAAAGCATGGACTTATGGTACAGACAAAGGCTAGGGACAGATGTTGAACATAAACTAGTTTCAAAATGGCTGAAATGGGTTTGAGAGAAACCTAGTTGAATACAGTATCAGGCTTAACTGATTGAGCTTAAACCAGTTCATGCAATGTCTGTCCCAGACCCCTTCCTGGTTTAAGGTAAATCATAGTCCCTCAGCATCCCAGCAAGCTCTCGGGGCTGGGCTGGGCTCTCTGCTCCAGCTCAGTAGGGCTGACCCTGCCCCCCTGCAACTGTGACAGTTTCCTGGAGTGGGAACTTCATCCCAGCAGGTGGTGATGCTGCAGGGTGGGGAAAGCTGCTGTGGGCCATGGCAGCAGCATTGGTGGTGCCGGGAAGAGGCTCTGGCCTGCTCCAAGCTCTGGTGCTGCTGTGCATAGCCTGCTGTGGCTCTGCCTGCCCTGCGTTGCGGCCCCTCACCAGGAAGGGCCTCTTGCTCCCCGATATCATGACAGGAGCTGCTGCCCCATCAAGAACCCTGCCCTGTCACTGCTGAAGTAGCCAGGCGGGGGTGTGGCCAGACATCAGATAGCAGGGCCCCTTAGGCAGGGGACAGGGAGCAGGGTTATTCCCCCTCCATTCAGCATCTGGCAAAGGTGCAGAGGGGGCTTGTTCTGCCACTTGTCCCAAGCAAGGAGTGAGCAGCAGCAGCGGCAGTCAGGGCAGGCAAACCTGGCTGTGGTCCCCCAGGGGAAGTGGAGGTAGAGGGGGAAATAACCCCCCCACCCCTACCCCCTCTGCCTCAGGGGCCATGTGGGCCCACCTGCAGCAGTGAGTGGGGAGCACCTGGCAGACTTGGCTTGGGTCCCTGCCGGTGGGACAGGGAGGGGGGAATTAAACCCTTCTCTGACCAGTTCAGCCAAGGCTACTGTCCTGTCTGGCCACACTCCCTCCAGCACAACTTCCCTGCAGCTGAGGTACTTTAGCATGCCTGAGCAACTTCAGGCATGTGGCTGCATGTCCTCAGTCTGGAGGGAATGTCTGTGCAGTTGCAAATCGGTTCAACCTAAGCACATTAGACTAACCTGCAAAGATTGAATCAATTTAGGCTTTGGCTTTTCGAATGTCTGTCCCTAGCAAACAGACAAACTGGTGAGCTACAACACATCAGAAACTTGGAACAGGTTCACTGCTCTGTGGTAAATGTCCCTATGGTAGTACAACCATTTAACTTCAGGCTGAGCCACTTCTGTTTAGTTACATTTTGTATGTAACTGTTTTTAATAAACTAGTCTCAAAGAAGCATTTGAAATAGTCCTTTAATTTACTTAGACTATTAAGTCTCTTGCGAACAAGGGAAGCATTTTATTTTGCCCTAAAAAAATAGGAACAGAAAAAGTTATTTTCAATGACCCAACTTTAGAGAGAGACCAATACAAGGTTAAACTTTATTCTAATTATAAAGCACCATAGAGAAAACTAGCCAGGCAGCAAGAAATTGTTGTGACATCCTTTCATCCCTGAGCTAGAAAGTGCACAGGACTATTACCTCTTGGTAATAATAAATAATATTTATCAGCAAAGCCCTAAGCATAGTATAGTTGGATTGTGATGGGTTGAATCTATCTCATTCTTCGGTGAGTCATGATGAGGTCAAAACCTATCACTAGGTTAAGAGAAGTCTGGCAGGGAAGTGCTTAACAGAAGTGACCTATTAGGTTAGAGCTGATAACTGCAGGCTGTTCATTAGAAGCTGTGAGAGACTAAGGTTTTTGGTAGGTAGGGTGGAATGAGAGTTTTGGAGAGGAGATTAGTGTTCTTTTTATCCCTGTTGATAGCAGCTTGGTCTTGACTGTAAAAGCAAGCCTAATGGAAGAAGTGTTGGGTGTGGCTATACTGTAGGCATAGAAACAGTGGCATAACTTAGCAGGGGAACTGGAGCAGCTGCCATGGGTGCCACATGGGGGTGATGGGGAATGGAAAAAAATGACTACTGCTGGGTCTGCACAGTCATAATCCCTGCAGTGGCGACAACCAGAAGTCACTGCTCTCCCTGTGTGTAGCAGCTGCCCTGGGCACCTGGCTTCATTCTTATGTCTCTGCACAGAAATGATTACAGTGCACTCTAG
Source organism: Alligator mississippiensis (assembly GCF_030867095.1). Classification (NCBI taxonomy): domain Eukaryota; kingdom Metazoa; phylum Chordata; order Crocodylia; family Alligatoridae; genus Alligator; species Alligator mississippiensis. The sequence continues at coordinate 126,216,762 of NC_081824.1, forward strand.
TATAGAGATGTTCGTGCTGAGTGCAAATGAGCTAGCACAGGTACTGGTAGCAGGCTCACGCCTGGCAATCTAGTGAGTTTCAAGTCAAATGTGGATGTCTCTACATCACACTACACAGCAAACACTTATGTAATTGCAATGTAGACATACCCAAGGCCTCTTCTCTTGGGATAGATTTTAGGGTCAGGCCTGCTTGGCATCATTGGAAATAAAAGAGAAGTAGTCTCCCCTCCAGACCTCTCATTCCAAGTCTGTGATTTCATTGTCAGCAGCCAAGGTATCCAGTCTTTGTGAATAATTAAATGTTATGCTACTTTGGAAAGTGGAAGCTGCTTTCTTGAATGGGATCCATAAGTCAGAGCTATTTGGGCCAAGGAGGGACTTGTAACAGGAGTTGACTTTGGAGTTGGTATTTTTGTTTTGCTTTTGCAGTGATGGTTATGTGAAGGGTGTAGTGATAGCCTTTGTACAAGATCTTTTTGTGGTACTGTCATTGAAGAGCATTTTTCTCTTACAACAGAGTTAGCTCAGTGCTAAATTTGGTCAGATGGCTTGCTGACCTCTGACTTTACAACAAAGAGATACTTCTGCTTAATGCCTGAGAAGTAGCTGCGATTCATCTTCTGAAATGATGGTGAGACAGGGAACTGAAAACAGAGCAGGGCTTGGTATCCAGGGTTTTGGTTTGAGTCTTTTATTGAGTCCTGTCTCAGCTTGCATAAAAAGGGGAAGTGGGCAGATCAGAATAGGATGCAATTTAACAAAGATAAGTGAAAAGTGCTGTACCTGGGGAGAAAGAATCACCAATACACCGGTAGACTGGAAAGTACCATTCTAAGTAGCACAGCAGTGGAAAGGGATCTCAGAGTTATAGTTGATGCAAAAATGAACATGAGTCACCCATGTATCGAAGTAATAAGTAAGGCTAAGCATGCTCTTTCCTGCATTATTAGGTGCACCATGAGCAGGTCTAGGGAGGCGATACTTCCCCTCTGCATCATTGGTCAGGCTGCAGTTGGAGTACTGTGTCCAGTTTTGGGCACTGCACTTCAAGAGGGATGTGGATAACCTGGAAAGGGTTCAGAGGAGGACTGCTCATCTGGTTGAAGGCCTGCACATAAGATTTTATGAAGACAGATTGAGGGACCTGAATCTCTTCAGCCTCTGCAAGAGAAGGCTGATAGGTGATCTCGTGGCTGTTGACAAAATCATCGGGGGGGATCAGCAGGGGTCACAGGGGATACTCTGTTTACCAAGGCGTCCCTCAGGGTTACTAAAAACAATGGCCATAACCTGAAGCAGAGTAGATTTAGATTGGACATGAGGAAGAAATTCTTTATGGTAAGGGTTGTCAAAATATGGAATGGGTTTCCAAGGGAGGTGGTGCTTTCCCCTGCCTTGGTGGTGTTCAAAAGGAGATGAGACAAGCACCTGACTGGGGTTACTTGACCCCAATGCTCTTTCCTGCCCAGAGCAGGGGGTCAGACTCGATGATCTAATAGGTCCCTCCCAACCCTAGAAACCTATGAAATCTATGAAAAATTAATTCAAAATTTAGTTCATAGAAGAGGCCCATTAGCTTATCTCATTTGACTTCCTGACTATTACAGACTATTAAATTTCACCCAGTTAGACTTGTATTGATCCCAAGTTAAAGAATATTTGGCTAATGTATATCTTTCAAAAAATACCCAGTCTTACTTTAATGACAATGAACACTGGAAAATCCACCATTTCCCTTGGTAGCTTGTTCCAGTGGTTAATGACGATCGATTAATAAAAAAAAACTTGTGTCCTTATTTCTTAGAGTAAATTTAACTGGCTTCATATTCCAACCCCTGGTTCTTCTTATGTCTTTCTCTGCTACATCAAAGAGTCCTCCAACAAGTTATGGAATTTTCTGTACATCAGTAATGGATCAATCGTATCTAACAGTACCAGACCTAGAGCAAATATATCCATATGTGTCATACCAGAATCCTTGCTCCTTTTGCAAGTGTTTGGAGAGGTAAACAGGTACTCAGTGGATGCATCTACACATGTACTTTAATGCACAGTAGCCTATTCTACTGTGCATTAAAGCAACATGTCAAAAACAGTGCTAATACGCTAATGCACAATTAGTCTACAGCACATTAAGCATCATTAAAAAGGTGTTTGCTTTTGCTACAGCACATTAGGGCAGCCTAATGTGCATTTATGTAGTACCTCATATTAGAGTAGCAGTAGCAAAAATGCATTAATGAACGTGTAGATGCACCCACTGTGTGGTTTCGTGTATTTTGTGAAGACAGCAGGTGAATTCCAAATGATACAGAAAATACCTTGCTATCAGCCTCTTCCTTTTAAAGTGAGCGGGCTTATTCTCAAGTGCATTAACTGATAGCAGCTATAATGGTCACACAGGTAAGTAGGCAGTTACCCAGGTAACAAACCATTTATCTATATAGCTTCCTATCTGGTTTCCCATCATCATGGCATCCAGGCATCTCAAAACCATTCAAAAATTTATCCTTACAATACATATAATTTAGAGAATTATTATGTATGTAACAACCAAGGCAAAGGAGAGATCCAATAAAGGCACCTAAAAGTTAGAATCCACAGTACCTGGAGCAGCACTACATTTTGCAAAGGACCCAGTTTATCAATGTGTGTCAGATGTGCTCTGAGAGTGTTGCCTGGATTGGGCCCCTCAGGCATCTCGGCAGATAAACACCTTGATCCTGGATATGGATCCTCTAACTCTGTTTCTGATTCATAGGCCTTGCCATCATCAAACTTTTATAAAGGGTGGAACTCAACGGGAGAACACATTCCTGAAAGAGTTGGTGGTAATTTTGCACTTAATGAGAGCCAAATAATAAGTACATTTGATTATTTTTCTTTTCATCAGCCATACATGCAGCAGTACAGCTGTGGCAGAGCACCTTTGGGTGCCTGCCACTTTAAAGGCAGAGACAGGCAGCTACCAGGTGCCTGATGAGGGCAGCCATTTTGAACAAGGCATATAAAGGCTGCAGTTTGTTGCAGCCAGGAGAGGCAGAAACATTTCCTAGCTGAGCTGCAGCAGGAACAACCTTGGCAGTAAGGGCAGGAGCTTATGGGGATGGTTTGGAGGCTCCTGGGCATGACCTAAAACTGCACCCTGCTGGGGAAGAGTAGCCTGGTGGGGCTCCTGGTGGCACAGAAGTCCCCAGGAAATGCCAGGCCAATTATCTCCACGGTGAAAGGCAAGGAGGGGTGCCTTAACCCCAGCCCCCATCTTTGGGTGGGTTTTGGAGGCAGCTGGGGAAGTAGTTGGAGGCCAGGTATGTCAACGTGTAGGTGCCTGAGCCCAGCAGGGACATGAGATCCCAGAGACCCCAGAGCGGGTAGTATGGAGAGCAGTGGGAGGCCCTGCACTGAGTAGGGCTGAAGTGCAAGTAGGCCTGAAGGGCTGTGCATGTGAATGGGCTGAGTAGGGCTGAAGTCAGAGTAGGCCTGAAGGACAGCCCAATAGGTGCACTGAGTAGGGTCAAATGGGAGTAAACTTGAAGGACAGCACAAGGGCCAGCCCCATGAGAAGTTGTGCCCGGTGAGAGGCTGGGACAGAATTAGCCCAGGGTTTGGCATAAAGCCGACCCATGTAGAGTAGGGGAACTCATGGGAACCAAAGGTTCTGCATGTCAAGGCCAGTATGAGAGCAGTGAAGCCTGATGGCCCAAGAGGAGCCTCTCAAGGATGAGCAGGGCAGTGGAGTGTGGCCTGGTATCGGGGAGTATGCCAGAGGCCCCGGTGAGAGAGGGCAGAGTGGAAGAGGCCTCCTGTGAGAGAGGAGGTGCAAATGTGTGTGTGTGGAGCCCAACTTTGGATATAGTTTGCTCCAGTCTCAGACTGGGAGTAATATTAATCTGGATGCCATCTGAGAGGCATGGGTTGTAGTATAGGGGAGGTCAGAGCCTCACATAACACCCCAGGGCAGTAATGGGCAGTCTCCTGCATGTACCATCCGTATATGGAAACAACAGAGTCATGGCAGGCAGGATTGGGTGGATTGCCCATAGAGACAGGTGGGTGGGCCAACATGAGACCCAAGAGTTGCCACTTGTCACAACAGCTTACAGCAGTGGTTCTTAACTGGCTGATTCCATGCAGAGGAAATCAAACCTCATGTTTCTGCTCTTCTAGTTGTAGGGAAGGACAGCAGCCATTATTTCTTTTGTTTGTTTATAGAATGTGACTTTTCAGCAGGCTGCTCCTTTAAATGATCTAAGGTGCTAGAGCCACAGAAGTCCAAGTGGGCAGCAGTGAGCCAGCCAAGACCCCAGCCTATTCCCTATCCACTCATGCCCTGGGCCTTCCTGGGCACATGAACCACTGTGGGCCGAGCTGGCAACAGCACTGCCCCTTTAAGGGTGGGAAGGGAATAAAAATACATATCGCTCAGGGAGCACAGCATGAATCCAATGGTCTCACTGTGTCAGGGAACACAAAGTCAGAAGCAGCAGTATAAATTTAGACTGGCCACAAGTGCAAAGCAATTATCACAACAATGAACTGGTTAATCACACAATAAGTTTAGACTAGCCACAAGTGAAAAGTAATTATCACACCATAAAAATGATTCTGGTATAAAAAGAGCCAAGTAACTACAAAGTTAGTGCTTGAAAATTTGTAACGACTCTGGAGCTGGTTTGTAGCAAGTTTTAATTTGAATGTGTAGCAGGGCCCATATGAGGATCATGTGCACTTTGTAGGCAGGTCCCACAGTTAAGCCACCACAATGATCACAAAGATAGGTTTAAAAGGTAAGTATGCTTGTTCCTTTAAGCCCTGTCTGCAGTGCTGTCATCTCTGATAAGGGCTGTTCCTGCCATCACCGTGACTGCTGCTCTACCAGCTGAGGGAGGGAGACCTGGACTGTGCCACAGATTGTCTTGCTGATCTGTACTGTGTACTTGCCTGGTCCCACACAGGTAGCACAGGAAGCCCTGATTTGGAAGAAAGGCTGGGAAGAAGCAAAGCTGCCCAGGCTCTGTCTGTGTGGTTCATTGTGAAAGAAGTTTTTTATGTAATCATGTTTTTAAAAATATTTTTACACAGTTAGTTTTATTTATTTGACAGAGAGAAATTGAAATCTAAACTAGTAGGGAAAAAAATAGTAATGCATTTCTTTTGTCTTCCTCTATCACTGTGGTTCTCCACTGGGGTGCTGCTAAATTCAGAACAGTTTTGGTGAGGTGCCTTGAGTCTTTAAACGTTGAGAACCACTGGTTTAGAGACTAGAGTCAATCAAGGGAAGTCAGTTTCATCAGAGTCAGCTGATAAGCTTCACAACAGCAGCCTGGAATTTCTGGGAGAAACCTAAATTTAACATGAGGCTATGCTATGTGCTGCTAAGTCAGGGGCAGGCAGATATTTTGGGTGGAGGGCTGCTTACTGAATTTTGGTAAGCCATCGAGGGCTGCGTGACAGGCAGCCAGGGGCAGATAAAAAGTTTAGAAAATTAATATTTAGGGGCCCGTGGGCCAGATAGAATGGCCTGGCAGGCTGCATTCAGCCCACAGGCTGCATTTTGCCCACCCCTGTGCTAAGTGAATTGATTTGTGCTTGGCCAGCTTCATCAAGAAGGGTTCTCTTTGCTGGCCTGCTTTAGAGATAAAAGCAGTGCCCCCGCTGCTTTTCTTTCTTTCTAGCACAAGGTGGGGAGGAGAGACCCACTGCTCCCTTTCTGATTCCCTGGGGCTAAAGAAAAGTAGTCCTTCCTGGCTGCAGAGTTTTTAGTGGGGGCCACTTTACTTTCTTTTGAACTCTGTCATTAGGTGAGTCTTGTACATCACAGAGACTGTGGTCCTAACACTATAGTCCTTACACTATAATGGACTGAAACATCACACTGCATCTTTCTGACAGAGGCTACCCGTGCTCTATCATTAGGGCACTGTTTCCCAGAGACTAAAATGTTTATCACAATTCTGGACAGTCTGTGCTTGGTTAAAAAGCAGAAAAAAATTAAATTCAGGTTTAAGGCAAATTTGAGTCTCATGTAGTCTGACTAGAGAAGTGCTTAGGGAATTGGCAGAAGTCATTGCGGGATCCCTGGCACAGCTTTATGAGCACTTGTGGTGCTCTGGTGAGGTGCCTGATGACTGGAAAAGGGCCAATGTGGTCCCCATTTTCAAAAAAGGGAGAAAAGAGGACCCAGGAAACTATAGGCCTGTTAGTCTTACCTCGGTCCTGGGGAAGCTCTTTAAGAAAATTATCCAGAAGCACATCTGCAAGGGGCCAGCAGGGGAATTTATGCTTAGGAGCAATCAACATGGGTTCATTAGAGGCAGGTCCTGTCAGACCAACCTGGTGCCCTTCTATGACCAAGTCACAAAAGCCTTGGACGCAGGTGTCGCGGTGGACATAGTCTTCCTGGACTTTAGGAAGGCCTTTGACATTGTCTCTAACCCCATCCTCATTAAAAAATTAGGCATCTGTGGTGTTGACGTCTGCACAGTCAGATGGATCACAAATTGGTTGGAGGGCCGCACGCAGAGAGTACTGGTGGATGGGTCATTTTCGACCTGAAGAGATGTGGGCAGTGGGGTTCCCCAGGGCTCAGTCCTCGGACCTGTGCTGTTCAATATCTTAATCGGCAATTTGGATGAGGGGGTGAAAAGCACCTTGTTCAAGTTCGCAGATGACACTAAGATGTGGGGAGAAGTGAGCACGCTAGAAGAGAGGGACATGCTACAACTAGATCTCGACAGGTTACCGAGGTGGGCAGATGAGAATAGGATGGGTTTCAATATGGACAAGTGCAAGGTGTTGCACCTGGGGAGGAAGAACCAGCAGTATATCTACAGGCTGGGGAACTCCCTTCTCATCAGCTCAGAGGCAGAGAAGGATCTTGGAATCGCTATTGATTCCAAGATGAACATGGGCCACCAATGTGCGGACGCGGTCAGGAAGGCTAGGCGCACTTTATCATGCAGCCATAGATGCATCACGAGCAGGTCCAAGCAGGTGATTCTCCCCCTCTCTGCAACTTTGGTCAGGCCACAGTTGGACTACCGCATCCAGTTCTGGGCGCTGCACTTCAGGAGGGATGTGGCCAGCATTGAGAGGGTGCAGAGGAGGGCCACTCACATGATCGGGGGCAGCAGTGTAGGCCCTACGAGGAGAGGCTGCGGGACCCGAACCTGTTCAGCCTCCACAAGAGAAGGCTGAGAGGGGATCTGGTGGCCACCTATAAACTTGCCAAGGGGGACCAGCAGGCAATGGGAGAGTCCCTGTTCCCCCGAGCACTATCAGGAGTAACAAGGAACAACAGCCATAAGTTCACTGAGAGTAGGTTCAGGCTAGACATCAGGAGGTGCTACTTCACTGTCAGGGCGGCTAGGATCTGGAACCAACTTCCAAGGGAAGTGGTGCTCGCCCCTACCCTAGTGGTCTTCAAAAGGAGGCTAGACAACCACCTAGCTGGGGTCATTTGGCCCCAGCATCCTTTCCTGCACATGGCAGGGGGTTGGACTAGATGATCCTTAGGTTCCTTCCGACCCTACCAACTATGAAACTATGAGTCTTTCTCTCCTCTTTTCTCAGAGGTGTCATAGTTGATTCACCTCTCACAGCTATACATTTCAGATTATTTTGCCCTCTTCCACAAATAAAGCTCCAGAAGATGGGTAGGACAATCTTGTAGGACATGGCTATGTCAGATGTATTCAGGATAGTACTCTTTCTTGTAAATGAACAACCTAGGTTCCTATTTCTCCTGTACTTATTTATAACTTGAATGGTATAGTTGCTTAATTGCTGCCTCACAGCCCCATCTTGACAATTTGGGTTATTCCAAATGACTTCAGTCAAGGACTTTGGTCTTTGTTTTGAAGTAAGTGACCATTCCTTTTCATGTTATTTGTTCTGGCTGGCTGCATCTTACTTCCTGTTAGCTTCCCATCTGAATTCTAAGCAACAGAGCTCACATAGTAATTTCATGTTGTCATAATATTTCTCTATCAAATATGAATTATTAATAAGCTAACTGAATATTGGCACACTGAAGAAAGTAAAGAGAAGAAAACAATAGCGGGGGAGATTGAAGGAAGTAGGAGAGGGAACATAGATGCAGTTCTTCAAAAGAATAATGTTATTTTTTAAAGTTACTTAACTAACAAAACTGACATGATCATGAGGGTGGAACCATGCCATATTGAAGGCAATGGCAAAACTCTCATTATCTTCTCTAACATGAGGATTTCACCTAGAGCTAATAATTTGAAGTAAGTTTTGTGAGTTAGCAGTTGTAACATAGATGTTGGGGGAATGGGTTGGCTTGATTATAGCATAATTGATGATTTGGGTATTTAAGCAGATTCTGGAAATTTTATAGATAAAAGATGTAACTTTTATTTAGGAGCCCTATTAGAAAAGAGGAGGGAGAGTGTTAGTAGGGAAGGTAAATGAGTGGAATGGGAGAAAAAGGCAGATGAAGATAGAGCTACAGAGGCACTTTGCCTTTAATGTAAAACACAAGATCTCAGGTGCAGAATCAGGTGGAGGCGAAGTTGCTGGTTTGAGGATAGGAAAGATGAGAAGAGATACCAAGGCTGGGGGGGGGCAGACTTAGTGATAAAATCTACTAGGCATGAGAAAAATCAGATCAGCATGATAGACTTTCAGAAAATTCTTCTTACAGTGGTCCTAAGGTATTAAATCACCGTGCAGAATGCAGTGTGCACATACTATAGAGAATCACTTAAAGAAAAGGTGAATGATTTTTTTCTGTGGGAAGAGTTTTGTAAATCCGTGCATATTAAAATGTTACTATTATGGATATGAAACCTTTTGCAAAAATGTTTTACAAACATTTGCAGTTATTTGACTTGCTTATCTTTACAGCAAAATGTGATCAAACAGATCACTTAGATCAAAACTGAGAGAGTCTGCAGAATATTTTAAATCCTTACTCTTATCTTTTCATTGATTGCTATAATTTAACTGTTGGTTTCTTTGGCTGTCGAAAATTTCCTTTTTTCCCTTAGGCAAAATTCTAGCTCCAAGAAGTTCTGTACTGTGGGGAGATAAAAACTTTGTGCTTGGCCCCTTAGTTTATTGTGAGCCACCCATAAAACCCCGGATGCAAGACACCCTCCTCCTGGGGAAGTTTGTTTCTGCAGCTGAACTTCACAGCTGGGATCTACCTTAAATTCTATTTTTTTTCCTCCTAATTTTTGCACCGAAATAGAAAATGTTGTGTCATTTTGTCAATTTCTCCTTTCTGCCCTAAATTGACAGGGTTACATTTTGCCCCCATTTCTTGCAGTTGCTGCAAAGTTGTCATCATTATGCCACTGTAATCCTCACAGGCTTTGACTGTCACGGGGAGAAATCTTCACCAGAGAGGAACAAAACACGTAGCTAGGGCAGTAGCTAGGAGGGGAAACCCTGCCAGCCTGACTCAGAACTGTTGTAACAGCGCTGTGGGAAAGCCACAGGTCGATTCTGGAGGTGGTACTAGCTTTCCATATGGATTGCTTTGAATCGCTAATGGAATCACAGGTTTTGAGGGTTGAACCCCTGCTTTTTCCTACCCCTTGATGTAAGAATGCCTGAGACAGAGGAGATCCATTTGGAGAAATCTTACAGCTTTCTCCTCCCCCTGAGCTTGCTTCCAAGTAGGACTGGGTAATGACTTCGAACTACTCCCACCAGTTTTCCCACCACTCTGAGAATTTGTTGCTTAATGACCACAATTCTGTCCTGCTGTATTAGCTGAGATGTTCTTCCTCTCAGGTGCTAATGCCAGTGCAAACCCAGAGGGACAGAAGAGCACAGGTCGTTGGTTCCCTGTGTGATACCCCTTTATGAGAATAAAGATAGAGACCCCAACCCTGCATTCTTTCTTCAACCAGAGGCCCTGTGGAGCGTATCTTAATGGCATCCTGCCAGCAAGACAACTGGGAGGATTTGGTTCAGGATGATCATATTGCTTCTGTGACAACATAAACCAACCATTTCCAATCCCAGTAGGTCTCCCAGCTTGAAAATCAATAGAGTATCATAGGATGAGGAGTTAAATCCTCTTCATCCTGAACACACAAGGAGTCTGTTGGGTAAATAAACAACTGTGAACATAAACTATCAATTTGTATTTTTACGCTTTTAAGTAGAAAGGAGATGACAGAACAGAGAGTCATAGAAATTGAGCAGTGTTTTGCTTGCTAGGCCCTTGGAGCCCTTCGTGTCTGGGACTTTTGATGTCTGACTAAATGTGCACGTGTTTGTGTTCAGGGGGTGGTTTAAGGGGAGGTAGAGAATATTTAGTTGTTGCTTCTACTGCCTGGCTTAATGCTGAGAGGCGAAGACTGTGGAATTGTTTTTCTCGCAACACTTCAGAAATCTTCCATGTAAACTGCAGTCAGCATTAATTAGAGCTGTGCCTGTGATTCCCTTTGAAAGGCACAGTGAACAAATCCAGATGTAAACCAAAACAGCCACAGCCCCCAAATCTCAGGTGACCTTTGCAACACCCTTTTTCAGCATTTTGTTTTCTATGTTGGCTGTGGGGTTGGTAGCCAGTGGAGAGTAATTGGCTTCATCTAAAAACTGTGGTAATTGCTGCTTTTAAGAGAGATTGTTGTTTCCGTTTGCTGTATTTCCCTGTGCTTCTTTCTGAGATGACATTAAAACGCAGGAGAATTGATTAATGAGGCAAAGCAGCCAAGCACTCTATAGGCTTGTTTGTTATATTGGACATGTGTGCGTAATGTAAATGCAAATAAACCCATCTTTATTTTATTCATAGTTCTAATGGAAAGTCTGTGTCATGGTCTGAACCAGGTGGAAGACAAGTTCCCAAGGGGCAACACATGTGGCACAGACTCTCAGTGCATGTGAAGAGCCAGGAGTCAGGATGCAATCAGACAGCGGTGATCAAGCCCCTCACTAAAAGCTACCATGGCCAAAGCAAAAGCATGACTTTTTCAGACATCAGCAGTAAGACTCTATACAATGTGGTGGAGGAAGAGGAGAATGAGCCGGCACGCTTCAACCAGCCCAGCAGCCCTTCCATGGTGGTGCACAGACGGGTGATGACGACACCCCCACTCCAGGCAATGGCAGAAGAAACCCACCTGTTCTTACCCGAACAGACCCCCAAAAGCCTGCCCCCACAGCAGAAGTCCATTATGGAGCAGCTGCAAGGTGTGGTCAACAAGTTTGCCACTGGCATTCCCGACTTCAACTCTGTTATCCCTGTGCCTAATGCTGGGAATGGAGTGAGGCCCCTCTACCCACCTCCACTGCTGCTGCAGCAGCAGGCACTTCCTCTCCAGATGGCGTCTTTCAGTGAAGAGCCGGTCTCGCCTCCAGCCGAGGAGGCAGAAAGTGAGAAGCTTAAGCTTATTCAGGGATATGTGTATGAGAGGCCAGATAACCCAGAGGATGAGGAGGAAGAGAAAGAGCAGGCAACCAGCAAGCTGACTCTCGAAGACTCGCCGGCACTGACACCCCCATCGCCTTTCCGAGATTCAGTGGCTTCCGGCAGTTCTGTGCCCAGCTCCCCCGTGTCAGAGTCAGTGCTCTGCACCCCTCCAGATGTGACCTATGCTTCGGTCATTTTGAGAGATTACAAGCAAAGCTCATCCACCCTGTAGAATGGGAGGCCCACGTCAAGATGTGAACCAAGACAACTTTGGCTGCTGTCAACTCTAAGTTACTTGGGGGGAAAAAAGCACCAACCTATGTGAGAGAGAGCAGAATGTGATGTCACATATGGTGGGTCAAAAACTGTTTCCTGCACTAAAAAAAAAGATCCATTTGAGGGCTCAAATTCTTTAGCTATTAAAAATAATAATGAAAGTATTGTATTTTGAGAGGGGGATAAAAAATTCTGACAAAGCACAAACCTAATAATCAACTTCTATAGCAAAAAAAGCGAATAATCATAAACACACACAACACACTCTCGGCAATGCTTGACTGAAAAGGACTCTGGAAATGCAACCATAAATAAGTCATCAACACATCTCATGGCTGTAAACTTCATCTGGTGCAGGAGCTGGAAGGGCAGAGGGTGGCAAGGAGAGGTGAAGAGATCTGTGTATAAGAGCTTATGGCTTTGTGACTGGAACAAAGTATGCCAATGCGTGTTTGTGGGTGAGCAGCGCCAATAACCCATGGGCACAATTTTAAAAGAGTTCTATTAGAACAATCAGCTCCTCACATTTAGATTTTTTCTTGTGCTGATTTTGAAAAGGGGCCAAGATAATTGTGATTTTTATTTTTTGTGATGAAGACTCAAAACGTCTGGTGGAAAGAGCCTTTGCTGTAGTACTTGTAATGTGCTGAGGACTTTAAAAATCTGCCCTTTTGTGTAAGATTGCAAGCCATGTGGCTAAACTGTTACACTACATTTACTGTAGCAAACCAATATTTACCAACTAACCTTTCATAATACAATATATTTGCCATGTGATTACATTGTTTGTGTTACTCTGGAAACACATACATGAGAAAAATAATTGTATATTTATAGCAACAATTACTACTTTAAACGAAAGGCAATTCTTTACTGTGGGTCAACAAATTCATTGTAGAAGCAGGAGAGTGAATGTGTGTTTGTGTCCATGTATGTGTGCGCATAGTATGTGTGAAATGTAATATCTAATAACTGCCACTGGAAGACTGTCTTATAAATATACTATGAATATTTTTATGTTCCAATCATGTTTTATATAGCATTGTTACAAATATACGATAGATATTTGAAGGTTTGTATGCTGTGCTAACACATTTTTCATATACAAGCTAAGACCGTTGTTACTCTTATAATAGGGTGCTTTATTTTGCAGATATTTTATGATGTAGACATATGCTATTGATAACCAGTGCTTTGAGAACTTGTTACTTAAGTGTTTGCAACAAGTGTGGTTAACCAAAAAAGAAAAAAGAAAAAAAAGTCTGTTTTAGAAACTTGCACATGCCAGTATTAAATCTATAAAAGCAAGACTGAAAAAATATTTAGACCATTTCTAGTTATTTCAGATAGTTTAAAGAAAATCATGTTCAAACAGGAACTCTAATCAGTGCTTAATGTGTAGACTAATATCCCGGTCTGTTCAGAATTATCTGTTTGTCTTTGTCTCTCTTACATTTCCTTGTCTTTATTTTTGCACTCATTACCACTTTTCCTATTTCATTTCCCATGCCCATTTCTCATGGGCATTTTGATGTGTTTGTTTCTTCTGTCATTCATGTCCTCTTCTCGCCCCTGTATATGAGACTAATAAAACAAACAAACAAAACCAAAAAATCCCAAATTCCTAACTTAGTAGATGTTCTAAATTCAAATCTAAATGTTGTGGCTTGAGCTGATATACATAGTTGTTGTTATGTATGCTGTTCTGCCCTGCTTGCATAGGACAGAATGTCCACTGGTGTAAATTGTCAGTTTTGTTGACCTTCGCTGATGGGATGTCCTTTAATTTTTACACTTTATTTTTTGTAGACATTTTTTGAAGTACTCCTTACAGGACAACATATTTATATAACTGTTTCTTTTTCTGAATTATTTACATTTATATTTGATTTCTTTCCTCTTGTTTCTTTTTAATTAAAACAATCCTGCTGGAAATAATTTATTATTTTCCTAAAAATCAGCTGTTGTTGTTTTGATCTAATTATACAGCCAGTAACACTAGAAGATTTGGCCAATACCCAAAGTGAGAAATAATATTTAATCCCTACTCTTTTTTTTCCCCTTTTGGTGACTTTCTTTTTCTTTTATTCTGGTTTGTTGCCAGTTCTTATCATCATCTTGATGTGAAAAGTATGAATTGACTTTGCCCAAAGAAAGAATTACTTCTTTGTCAAAGGATTAATATCTGTGCTCTAGGATGAATAAAATCTTCCTGAGGGATTTTGTTTGCTTAAGCCTGGTTTTGTTTTTGTTTGTTTAATATAGATAGCTAATTAAAGAAATTATATAAAAAAATAAACCCTGCAAAGTTTTATCTGTTGATGAGTATACGGGCAAGAGGATTATATTTTCTTATATCTGCTGTTAGTGAAGGATGGTTTGTATTGCTTCCAATAGCATACACCATCAGTGGCAGAGGATTAGCACTTTCGAGGTGTGACTTTGAATTCATGAGGTAAATACAAAAAAGGATCTATAGTGAAATGGTAATTTGCCTTGCTTTACCGACCTAGCTGATTTGAACACATTAAGCACTGACTTTATTACTGCTATTTAATCATAATATCATGAGTAGGAGTTTTCTTGAGATTCCATATATTAGCTCTTAGTTTGTAATCAGTAAGACTGGAAACATACACATACATAATGTTATATCTAAAGGGCAAGGACTCACCTTTGTGTATGTGGTTGTACAAGCTATGAAGCTTCCTGTAAAAGTTATTCCTTTTGGCCTGTCAAATGCTTGATTAAAATTGCCTTTTTTGTTGAAATGATCTTGGAAATGCTGTAAAATAAATATTTTCTAATTATTATTTAAAAAAGAGGATTATTACTTCTTGCTTCATGAAATATGCGGAATATTTTTTAACATACATGTCCAGAAATAAACCACCCCCAGGTTTTTAATCTGTGTATTACATGTCACGTATTTGTGTGTAAGAGAGTGGAATGACTTCATACATATTGCTTTTGATTAAACTATAATTTCACAGGACCTATTCTGATTACCGGTAAAGATCAGGAACACAGACCATTCTTGAGCCACAGGTTGTAGAGGATATCCAAGTGGGAAAGGGTGGGGAGAATGGCTGGTCCCATGAAATCACTCCAGTTGTTACATAGTTCCACACCAGTCTCAGGAGCCTGTCCATCCAGACACCGTGACACCCAACTGGGCATATCCAGAATAACAGTAGCCATTGAAACTGGCTCCACAGCACTTAATGGTGGGTACCAGGCCATACTCAAGATTGACTTTCTCTTTTGGACCTGACTTTACCAGCACTTACGACTGAGAAGGTAGCTCCATTGATTCACACACTATATACCTGGTAATTAGCACTTCTCCTCATTGCATAATTTTTGATGAAGTCTTAAACCCACAGGACCACCTGGCCTGTGGGAATGACTGATAAAGTGAACCAGGAAGTTAATGGGAGAACTTATGAGGATAAGGGCTAATTTGTACATAGTGATCTGCAAAATGTTTCTGTCATAAAAGAAATATTTAGTAATAATAATGAGTAAGTGGCTGCAGGATTAAGTAGCCTAATCCTGCTGATCAGGAGCTTAACTAAGGGTGGGTGAGTGGGGAACTGGCCAGTAACGTGGGAGATGTGCCAGAATTGCCCCCAACCCCCACAGAGTCCTCACCCTAGCAGCAAAAGCAGCCCTACAGCCTTGATCTTCCAGCAGCAACCTGGTACAGTTAATATCGTGCTGCTGCTGTAAGAGTAACAGTTGGGGCAGGCAGACTGTTGCAGCAACAGCAGTTAGGGACTGTTTTTGAGTCTCTGGCATACGTAAGACTCCTGTGCTGCCCTTTACACCCTGGTCTCAGAGCCCCTATGCTTAATGGCATCTCTCCTCTTTCCCACTCCCCCCCCACCCAACCTGCTCTCCCTCAGGGTTTGCCCAGGTGCAAAACCTGCTTCTTATGCCTCTGCTGCCAGTACTCTGGGATGTGCCACCTTTCCAATAAAAGTGATCAGTAGGACCACTCTCATCCATCTCTTCACCCACCACTGGGGATCTAAAGCACTATTACTCCCTAACCCCCATTATTAAAAGACAGGGGAACAAAGATTTCATAGCACAATCCACTCTCACAAGTTAAGGGGTGGCTGATGGGGGCAGGGAATGAGAGAAATAAGCCTCCTTACTCCCTGCCCCCCTTTAATCATATGCTTCTGAATAGGTGTGACCTGGAGGCATCACTCCACTGTGACTGTTCCCTGAGAGTTCAAGGGCTCTCCATTGTTTTGCACATTTAGCACATAATTCAGTTATCCCTGAAGCCTGAATGCATGTATAACTGTGCCTAAATGCACATGTGGCCTTTTGGGCTTGTTGATTCCATTACCATCTGTTACCTGTGCAATGTGGACATGTAACGTCTGCACTTGTACTGCACGTGCTCAGTAGGCTGCACACTAGGCAGCCAGGCAGGCAGCTGTATGGCTTTGCACTCTCATACACTGGAGCAAGTCAAAAACAGGAGGTGAAATAGAACCCTCTCACTGTTGTTGAGTGGGTAGGTCACTCATCCAGGCAGCAGGAAACCTGTGTAATGCTGTTTATGCATGCCAAAAATGCTACCTATGTGACTGGGTAAGTGTCATAAAGGGTAGTGTAAGTCCAGCCTTAGTCTCTCTTTTTGTTTCTTGAGGACTTCATAGGAGCAAAAGATATAAAAGCACCAGAGAAGATCGCCTGTCATTTTCAGGTGAGAAACATTACACTGAGGGCGCATCTACACAAGACGCATGAATGCGCATTAGCCTAATTTGATGTGCATTAAGGGTGCCTCTCTACATATGCATACCCTTAACGTGCATTAAAAATGGTAAATTTATGCTAATTGCACCTAAATTTGATACCTAAATTTAGGTTCAGTTAGTTAAAGCACATTAACACACGTGTAGATGCAACTCAGCACTAATTTTAGCACTGGTTCTGCTCAGCCACTAGGGGGCCAGCCTGAGCCCAGCTGCAGGGCCCCTGGCTGGCCGCCTCTCCTCCCCCAGGGCTGGGCTTCCCTTATATCCCTAGCTGCAGGGTATAAAAGCCAGCGGACACTTTATGCTCTGGGGTACACACACCAGGAGCCTGGACAAGACTGCTGATCTGTACAGGAGCCCAGCAGGTCCCGTGTGCCCTCCTGGACAGACCACAGGCTGTCTCTGCCTGGCCTGTCCCTCTCCAGGGCTGCAGTTTGGCCACAGGTGAGTGTTGCAAAAGGCTGCAGCTTCCTGTACCCCTTGCCCAGCCCTGAGATCCCCCCAGGGCTGCTCCTTGGTTGTCTCTGCCGGCAGGGACAGCACCTGTTCCCTGCTGCTGCTCACCCCCAGATGTATCCTGTGCTTGCAAGACCTCTGGTAAAGTGAATCTGTGCATGGCTCCCAGACCCTGGCTGTGCTTCGGCGCTGGATGTTGCTGGCAACTGTCCAGGGACAGCCAGGCAGGGACAGCCACACAGGGCCCAGAGAACCAGCATGGGACAAACACATCATCCTCCTCCTCCCCATCAAGCCTCAGCCCCACCCACATGTGCATGCCTGTGCCAACTGCCAGGGCTCCCAACTGGTCGTGAGAGGAGATATGCAATCTCATGGCACGCTGGGCCTGTGCCAATGTGCAGAGGCAGTTTGTGCGGGGCAGGTGCTTGAACAGCCACATATATGAGGCCCTGTCAAGCAAGACGCAGGAGTGAGAACACTCTCGGTTGGCACAGCAGTACCTCATAAAAGTTACATCCTTGCAGGAACAGTGGATGGCTGTGACCAACTTCAGTCATCCGTCTGGTCATGCTTAAAAGTCCATGGGTCTTAATAGTTTAATCAAAATGAAGACATTAAAGAGTATCGGTCCAAGGACCGAAACCTGCGGGACCCCACTGCCCACACCCTTCCAGGTCGAGACCGACCCATCTACCACGACTCTTTGGGTGCGACCCTCTAGCCAATTTGCCACCCACCGGACTGTGCAGTCATCCACATCACAGCCTCTTAATTTGTTCACCAGGTTGGCGGATCTCCTCCGGAGGGCTTTAAACTAGGCTCGTCAGGGGGAGGGGAGTACGAGGGCAGGGGAAGCTGTGGACCACCAAACCATGTGGCACCCACAAGGACAGCACAGCCTGAAGAAAGAGAGCATTGGGAACCTGAAAGCCATGGGGAGACCAGCACTACAGAACAGGTAAGAAACAAGAAGGTAAGAAACAATGGGCCCCTTGGGACTCAGAGCAGGGGGGGGGCAGCAAAGGCGCCAGTTGCAGGGCTCAAGTGCCTATATACTAATGCTAGGAGCATGGGGAACAAGCAGGATGAATTAGCGCTCCTGCTTGCACTAAACACCTATGACTTAGTGGGGCTAACACAGACCTGGTGGGATTCATCCCATGACTGGGCGGTACATATTGAGGGCTATAGATTGTACAGAAAGGACAGGTCGGGGAAGAAAGGGGGGGGGGGTTTGCACTTTATGTCAGTGAGCAATATACATCAACCCTCATCAAGACAGAATCCGAGGTTGAGGAAGTAGAAGGATTGTGGGTTAGGCTACATGGGGGGCAAGAAGAAAGGGATTTGGTGGTAGGGGTCTGCTACAGACCCCCACATCAAGGGGAAGAAATAGATGCGGGGCTCCTGAGGCAACTCTCGGAGACCATAAAAGCTAAAGAGGCGGTAGTCATGGGGGACCTAAACTACCCAGACATCTGCTGGGAGACGCAGACAGCAAGGTCCCATCGCTCACGCAGATTTCTAACCTGTGTACAGGACCTCCACCTGACACAGGAGGTGCATGGTCCCACTAGCGGGAATGCCATACTGGATCTGGTATTGGCAACAGGAGATGACATGATAGGGGACCTCCAGATCGGTAGCCATTTGGGAGACAGTGATCACCTTATAATAGAATTCAACATAAGACGGCGAGTGGGTAAGGTAACTAGTAGGGTGAAAGTGCTAGACTTTAGGAAAGCTGATCTCAATGCACTCAGGCGATTAGTCAAGGAAGCACTGCAGAGTAGGAGTTTTGAAGGGATGGGAGCCCAAGAAGGGTGGCTGTGCCTAAAGGAAATGATCCTTCGGGCACAAAGCAAGACGATCCCCGAGCGAGGCAAAAGAGGGAAAGGGGCCAGGAGGCTTCCATGGCTGACCAGAGAAATCCAGGGCAGCCTAAGGGCCAAAAGGGGAGCACACAAAAAGTGGAAACAGGGTGAGATCACTAAAGATGAATATACCTCCTCTGCTCGTGCTTGTAGGGAGGCAGTTAGGCGGGCCAAAGCTACCATGGAGCTGAGGATGGCAACCCAAGTAAAAGACAACAAGAAATTGTTTTTTAGATATATTGGGAGTAAAAGGAAGGCCCAGGGAGGAATAGGACCACTACTAAATGGGCAGAAACAATTGGTGACAGATAGCGGGCTAACGTCCCCATTTTCAAAACGTCCCCATTTTCAAAAAGGGGAGGAAGGAGGACCCGGGCAACTATAGGCCAGTCAGTCTCACCTCCATCCTTGGTAAAGTCTTTGAAAAAATTATCAAGGCTCACATTTGTGAGAGCCCGGCAGGGCAGATTATGCTGAGGGGAAACCAGCACGGGTTTGTGGCGGGCAGATCGTGCCTGACCAACCTAGTCTCTTTCTATGACCAGGTTACGAAACGCCTGGACACAGGAGGAGGGGTGGATGTCGTATACTTAGACTTCAGGAAGGCCTTCGATACGGTATCCCACCCCATACTGGTGAACAAGTTAAGAGGCTGTGACGTGGATGACTGCACAGTCCGGTGGGTGGCAAATTGGCTAGAGGGTTGCACCCAAAGAGTCGTGGTAGATGGGTCGGTCTCGACCTGGAAGGGTGTGGGCAGTGGGGTCCCGCAGGGCTCGGTCCTTGGACCGATACTCTTTAATGTCTTCATCAGCGACTTGGACGAGGGAGTCAAATGTACTCTGTCCAAGTTTGCAGATGACACAAAGCTATGGGGAGAAGTGGACACGCCGGAGGGCAGGGAACAGCTGCAGGCAGACCTGGATAGGTTGGACAAGTGGGCAGAAAACAACAGGATGCAGTTCAACAAGGAGAAATGCAAAGTGCTGCACCTAGGGAGGAAAAATGTCCATCACACCTACAGCCTAGGGAATGACCTGCTGGGTGGCACAGAGGTGGAAAGGGATCTTGGAGTCCTAGTGGACTCCAAGATGAACATGAGCTGGCAGTGTGACGAAGCCATCAGAAAAGCCAATGGCACTTTATCGTGCATCAGCAGATGCATGACGAATAGGTCCAAGGAGGTGATACTTCCCCTCTATAGGGCGCTGGTCAGACCGTAGTTGGAGTACTGCATGCAATTCTGGGCGCTACACTTCAAGAAGGATGCGGATAACCTGGAGAGGGTCCAGAGAAGGGCAACTCGTATGGTCAAGGGCCTGCAGACCAAGCCCTACGAGGAGAGACTAGAGAAACTGGACCTTTTCAGCCTCCGCAAGAGAAGGTTGAGAGGAGACCTTGTGGCTGCCTATAAGTTCATCACGGGGGCACAGAAAGGAATTGGTGAGTATTTGTTCACCAAGGCGCCCCCGGGGGTTACAAGAAACAATGGCCACAAGCTAGCAGAGAGCAGATTTAGATTGGACATTAGGAAGAACTTCTTCACAGTTCGAGTGGCCAAGGTCTGGAACGGGCTCCCAAGGGAGGTGGTGCTCTCCCCTACCCTGGGGGTCTTCAAGAGGAGGTTAGATGAGTATCTAGCTGGGGTCATCTAGACCCAGCACTCTTTCCTGCTTATGCAGGGGGTCGGACTCGATGATCTATTGAGGTCCCTTCCGACCCTAACATCTATGAATCTATGAATCTATGAAAAACCCTTTGCCAGGCTTAGGAAGCACCTGTAGTTGGTGTGTGTGTGTGCTGGATGGAAGGAACAGTAAAGAAGCCAGAGGCTGGCATGCAATGCAGGCAAGAAAACCAGTCAGTTAAAATGGAAACGGAGGCATCAGGGGATAAGAGAGACAGGTTGGGGTAGGGAGGAAGGGTGATGTAGCAAGTAAAAGTAAAGAGGTACCTGTGGAGTCAGATGTCTGGCAGGTTGTAGTGTGTCATAAATACAATGTCTATATTGAGTCCATGAGTTTCTGTACCTAGGAGGCTGATGAAGTGAAGTTAATAAGCCTGGCTGTGAAAAGTGGTTTGTAAATTCCCTTTCAGGATCAGGCCTGAGAGATTGGTGACAGAGTGGGGGGGAGGGGAGTTGGGAGAAATGTGCCCCCACAGGTAGTTGGGTATTCTTGTCTTTGATATATTCTGGTGTGCAGTTTGTGGGGGTACTGGAGATATGATGGCAGGTTTTGTGTTTTGAGCTGTAGGAAGTTGGCTTCTGGAAATGAGGTTAGGGCTGAGGCTGGCAGGAAGAGTTCTCTGGCAGCTGCTGGACAAGAAGCTCTTCCATGAAAGGAAAGAAAGGCTCTAGTCTGTGACACTTTGGCTGCCTGAGATACTAGTGCTACTGTACCGCAGTGCACTGCTTTCTTGTTGTTATTTAAATGGGTGGACTGTACTGAGGCTGTAGGGGAGGAGGAGACCTCATTGGGGCACACTACCATGTCATGTAGAGGCCCCAGAGCCAGTGAGGCTGCACCTGAACACACATGCTGGAGAAGAAGCTCCTGCAAGAGAGGAAAGAAAGGCTGTGTCACAGTTTGGCTGCCTGAGATGCTGCTGGTGCTACTGTACTAGTGTGTGGCAGGAAAGACTTACATCAGCTGAGTGAGGCGTGGAGCCAGCAGGCCACCATGCCGGAACAGAAGTGCGGCAAAAGAGAAACCGCAGCAGGAGAAGACTCTGCGGTAAAAGAAAAAAAGGAAAAAGAATGACAGAGCTGGGAGGAGCCGGGGCCAGCTCCCGCACTGGCATGGGCATGCTTTATGGTAGTGTGCTGGGGTGATTTGCTGACTGGCTCCCTGAGACCGGGATAAAAAGCCCAGCAGAAGAATGGCTGGGAGGACTGAAAGTGAGGTCCCCAATGCGCCCAGAGTGGCCAGGGACAGAACAGAGTCCCACTGAAGAGACATGGTAGCTGCCCCAGGAAGGGGTTTTTCCATATAGGCAGAGCCAGACAAGATTCAGTGACTTACCCAAAGAAGCACCGTGGACATCTTTAACTCAGACTGGATCCAGAAGGGACCTGAAGGGACAAGAAGAGAAGGACGTCTGAGCCGTGTGGCAAGTATAGAGCCAAGAGAGAGAGAGACGCCAGGGAACAAGGTAACCCAAGGTCTGGAAGACGCTTAGGCAGGACAAAGTACGGTTGGGAAAAACTCGAATGAGATAACATCCTGTCATAAATTCAGAGGGCCAAAACACCAGAGTTCATACTGTACCAGCTCTAGTAATCCAGAAATGACATCTTTGGCTGGTGTTAGGTGGGGTGTAGGGGAGGCAGAGACCCAAGTAGGAAAGACAATCAGGAAGATTGAAGGAAGGTACTAGGAGGGGTGGGATAAACCATCTTCCTCCCAGTCAAAATAATTTATTCCAGGAAGACATGGTAGGAGAGACCCCCTGAGGCACCTTCCATTAACAAGCCTGTCTCTTCCTTAAGCAATGGTGAAACCTGAAAAGGCCCTACGGACACAATGCATGGGTAAATGGCATGGGAGACTACATAGTTCTCACTAAGTTATTTTATTACCTGTTCTCATTTAAAGTGGTGGACTGGACTGAGGCTGTAGGGGAGGAGGAGACCTCATTGGGCACACTATCGTGTCATGTTGAGGCCCCAGCGCTAGTGAAG
This sequence comes from Alligator mississippiensis, assembly GCF_030867095.1. Classification (NCBI taxonomy): domain Eukaryota; kingdom Metazoa; phylum Chordata; order Crocodylia; family Alligatoridae; genus Alligator; species Alligator mississippiensis. Next base: position 126,239,232 of record NC_081824.1, read on the forward strand.
GCATGCCTTAACACGTACACCTTTTCACCCACGTTATGAGCTTTGTTTGTCAGCAGCCTGAGGTGCAGTTTCCCAGGAACTCCTGCACATATCTCCTTGAAACCTGGCAGGATCCATGGCCTCAGCAGGGGCTACCATCCCTGCAATTTTTATCTGAATCAGCCAAAAAATGACAACGTTATAGGTACTTCAGTGATTCCCCATTATAATCTATGGCCGAATCTCCAAATCTCTCTGAATTGGCACCGAATCTTCCAAAGCCGATTTGGCCGAATTGATTCAGGACAGTGATCTGACTCTCTGAATTGAATCACTGTTCTCCAAATCGTCAGAATCCGAATTGAATACTTCCCTAGTCGCACAGGCCTAGTAAATAGTTTTCAATATGTATATAATTTACCTCATGCATATAGTTTACCTCATGTAACAGTTTGCCTCTTGTAAGCAAGTTTTTTATTGTTGGTGAGTGGGGAAGGTGGTGGAGGGACACTATTTGTTGCAGGGTGGGGATCGGGGTAGGGGTTGTGAGGCAATAAAGTTTTTTTGTTTCACCCATGTGCATGTCCCAAGAGTGGTGTGGGGGTGCGCAGGGGGTAGAGGGTGTGTGGGCTGCAGGACAGGCAGGCTGGAGCAGGGAGTGCAGAAGAAGGGGGTCAGCCAGGACCTCCTGTAGCCAGTGCCCTGGCCCCAGCCAGAAACCTCTAAGAAACCTCTAAGAGGTGATCAGCTGTTAAGGAAAAGGACTTCTCTCCTAGGTTTTAAATTAAAATTTTAAAACTATTCATATCTTGGGTCATTTGCAAATGGGCTATTCAGCAAGAACCATAGTTAAAGGCTGAAAAAATATATACATATATATACACACACACACACATGTGTGTGTATGTATAAGCATTCCTTATAAGTGTTACTCTAATACTATCCAAATACCTGTTTTTATTGTATGTTTAAGTTATATCTTGTCTAAAATTAGCTGCATTTAGTATGAAACCACTAAATTTACTCTATGTGACCTTTAGTGACCGTTAGCCTAGTTTTTTGCCAATCCATCTTTCTTGAATTGTCTAAAATGTTTCACACCTTGTGATGTCTTCTGGCCTGATAATTTCCTTGTACAACGTTTGCTCAAGCAAATGCAAGCAAATGCTATGCCATATCATTATTAAGTAACTTAAGGCCCACTACAGTTTACAACTGCCGGACACATGTGCGCGCACGCACACACACACACACACACACACACAGAGTCAGATTTAAGAGAAAAGAATTAGGCCCTTGATTTCCTTGCATTTCTTAAAGGGACACATTCTATAAGAGTTGCTTAGAAACCTTCACAGACGTAAAGCATTAGTCACATGTCACACTAGGCACACACATATCTCCAGAGTAGTTTTTGGATACAGAATGTTTTATTTCTATAAACCTTTTATTTAAAGAAATGTTGTCAAGGTGAAAATCCTGGGTGTGATTCTCCTTTCACTTGCACAGATGTACATTGACAGCAGCATTGCTGCTATCAGTGGAGCAAGACCAAGTTCAGTGTAATATAAATGAAATGCAAATCAGACATTCATATGAATGTGAACCAAGAAACAAACAAACCTGAACTAGTATGTGACTGACTAGAGTCTGGGCCAGAGCTCCCCCTCCCACCCCAAAGGAATACTTCTGGATTTAAGGGAGGGACTTCCAGTGGCAAAGGTCAGCAGCTCGGGGCAGGACATCTGGTCCCAAGATAGTAACCAGGGGTCGGGGCACCTGACAAGGTGCAGAGCTACCCTTGCAGCCCTGGACAGCTCACCAAAACTCATTAAGCGGCCCTCTAGCCAAAATAATTGCTCACTCCTGGTCTAGGCTGTCAAAAGGGAACACATTTTAAAATATAAAATGCACATTTTGCTATTTATACAGCTTATTTTGTTTATTTCATTCAGATTGGTTAGTTACGCAAACAAGACTAGCAAGTTTTACTTTGTTTCAAGTAATTTTTAGTTTCCGAGTCTGGTGTTGTTGTGTGCTGGATCTTCAATGCCAATGGAGAATGTGTCGCCTTAAGTCATTTTAGATTAAATGTTTCTATTCATGGTCATTTTTTCTCCCTTAAGCATACAACATTATATACATTTACAGACAGAGCAGATTGGGCAGTGTCTCTATAAACAGCCCTCACTAAATGTGAACAAACAACAGCTGGCAGAAATGCTAAAGGGAAATGTGTATCAGACCAGATGCTCCAGTCTGTTAAGACTGCTTTGTGCATCTCTGGAACATCAAAACAGACCTTAACCTTGTTTAGTTTAACAATGAAGATGGGATCCCCTGCTGATGTAGAGCAAGAATTCCTCTGTCACCTCCCCTTGGCCCCAAATGTAAGCAATATAGCTTGGGAAATTGGGACATTGTTCTACATCAATTGCCACCCATCCTTTAGGTACAAGGTCCCACTTCTGTTTCTGTCCCCAGACTCATGCTATCTTCTGCCTGGTCCAGAGGATCTGCTGCCACTGCCTTGCCCATGTTGTCCTCATTTCCAGGTCTGCAAAATAGGTTTAGAACATAAGCAATCTGACCTGGTAATGGTATATAGCTGCTTTAGGGGCAAAATGAAAGGAAGCAGGGAACAAGGCCCTTGGAGAAATTTGGCCAAAGTGTTCATGAATATTTAAGGCAAACTAGGGAAGCAACTTGATAAAAGCTGTCTTATTCAAGTGTTTTTCAAAAGAGAAAAAAGCTTGTTGTTGTGGGTTATTTTGTTGGGATATTTTTCAAATAAATTAATGACCAGACACTTGGCAAGTACCAGTCCGCAAATCCAACAAGAAGGAACAGCAAACCTGCTGTGAGTATCAAGACCTGTGTTTATCAGCATGAGGTTTTCAACTAGCATGTTGAAAAACCCAGAAAGTCACACAGTCAAGTGAACAATGCTATTGCATGCTCTACAGCTGAGCTAGAGCCCAAAGGGAGCTTTGCTAACTTCGAATCAGAGCTTTTAGTGGAGAGAGAAGAGTATGAATAGCTGAATAAAAACAGATTGCTGTTCTCCATGCTCTGGGGAATCCCATCCATTTAAAAAACAATCAAGCTATCTTTTTCTTAATATTGCTGTATTCAGACTAATAGCTTTTAATAAAAGTCAGTTGTACAAAATCACTGCTCTGCACCTAAGAAAGGGGTGGGGGCATTTCTTGCAAACTTGATTTCAAAAGCGATATTTGCAATGAATCTTAAGAAACACAAAATTAACCTATTGTTTTGCATAGTGGATTCTCACAACAGGTAGGTGGTGGAGCAGCAGCTGGCACAGATACCAATATAGATGGAGAAGAGGGTGAAACTGAGAAGCACCCACATGAAATGGAGAGTATTAATGCAATAAATTCCCTCCACCTACGTATTTACTGTGCACTGCACATTAGGTCTCTATGTAGGTGGAATGAAATGCATACCACAACCCACAGCTGAGGTATACATCTCCTGTGAGGCAGCATCTCTCCTCCCTCATTGATTCTGTCTTGCTCAGTGGCCTGGAATATGGCTTTCTGTCCATATCATGATTGCACAGGGCATTAGTGTAACTGGGTCTGTATAATTGTGGATCTGTTCCACTTTGCATGTCTTTATTGGGCCTATATAGAACCGGCATGGAAAGCACTGCCTCTGGAGCTCGCTGGCTCCCTGCTGTGACTGTATTGCTTAGGGTCAGCCCACATAACTTTTAGTTGGGATTTAAGAGTTGTAGAGGATTTTGGGCACCTGAGCTAAATGGTTTCTCAGTAAGCAGTTCCCACTGCTCTGATGGCCAGTGACTACTTTCGTAGCACACACAGATGCAGTGAAAGAAAACTAGGGGAGCAAGTCAATTTAGATGAAGGTAAACAGAAGTGTGATGAATAATCAGTGGATAATTTACCCTAAGACTCATCAGCCAAAACTTCAGTTCTGCTGAAGTCAATGGAAATGCCTTGCTTTGCATTTCAGTTGGGCTGAAAATTCAACTGTTTGTTTTTCAGGTTACCCTTGTGAGTCAAAATTAAACTCAAGCAGTTGCTGTCTCACCAAAGCAGGCAGCTTCCTCCTAGGACACATTCCATCGTGGCTGGGGGCAGCACTCATTCAAGTGGAGCCTTTAGATGCTGGTATAGGAAGGTGTTTTTTATGTTCCTTTTTAAGCTAAAAAGTCGTGTGCTGCTTCTTAGCTAAAAGGTGACTTTTGTGACTGAGAGATACTCAAGGAGGGTCTTGGGGTGCTTGTTTATTTAAACATTTAAGAAAAATCTATTCAGTGCCGTTTGCATTTGCCAAGTATCTAACTAACTTTGCTTAAAAATGTCTAATGGAATAATTAACAGTAGCATGACCTCAGCTGTGTTGCTTTTACCACAAATGCATAATGGTAATTTATGAACCACATCCTAAAGGCCAGAGGACCAGCTGATGCTCAGCTGGTGTTAATCAGCATACCTCCATTGAAACTATGCTAGTTTCCATCAGCTGAGTATCTGGCTTCTTTTAGGGCTGCTCTTTTTAAAGCCTCTATAGAAGGTGCTCTGGGTAAGAATGCAAGGGGGGGCATGGGGAAAGGGACTTGATAGTGGATGTCTGCTACAGACCGCCTCACCAGGGAGATGAGCTGGACCTGGAATTCTCAGGTCAGCTCACGGAGGCTGTAAAGTCAAGGGATGTGGTTGTCAGGGGTGACCTAAACTACCCAGACATCTGCTGGGAGGATCAGTCAGCCAGGTTCAACCACTCACGTAGGTTTCTAGCCAGGATACAGGACCTCCACCTAACCCAGGAGGTGCATAGTCCCACCAGAGGAAATGCCTTGCTGGACTTGGTCCTTGCCACAGGCGACAACCTGGTGAGGGATCTGCAAGTACTCAACTACCTGGGCGACAGTGGTCATCGCCTGCTGGAATTTACTATCCAGCGCAGGGTGGTGAAAGCAAGCAGCAAGGCAGAGGTCCTCAACTTCAGGAGAGCCGAATTCTGTAAGCTAAGAAGGTTAGTAGGAGAGGTAGTGGGGTCTCAGAGCTTCAATGAGATGGGAGTCCAAGATGGGTGGTAGTTCCTCAAGGAGACAATCCTCCAAGGTCAAAGGGAGTCAGTTCCAATGCGCGCTAAGGGGGGCAGGAATGCTAAGAAGACCCCATGTCTCGGCAAAGGCATCCAGGGATGCCTGAGGACAAAAAAGGAGGCATACAAACAGTGGAAGCAAGGGGCTATCACCCAGGAGGATTAGACCTCTGTTGCTTGAGACTGCAGGGAGGCTGTTAGGAAGGCCAAGGCAGAGATGGAACTAGGGCTAGCGACCAGAATTAAGGATAATAGGAAGTCCTTTTTCAAATACATAGGAAGTAAGAAGAAGGTGCCGGGTAATGTGGGGCCCCTACAGGATAAGCTGAATGAAAAAGCTGACCTCTTTAATTAATTCTTTGCCTTCATATTCCTGAACAGGGACCGGGACATCTCCCTCACTAGAATTGTGGACGGACCCTGGGGAGGCACCGCCATGCCTAGGGTCAGGGATGACCTAGTGAGGGAAATTTTGGAGGTGCTGGGCATGTTTAAATCAGTAGGTCCAGATGCTCTTCACCCAAGGGTGCTGAGGGAATTGGCGGGGGTCATAGTGAGGCCCCTGGCACGGCCCTATGAGCACTTGTGGGGCACTGGCCAGGTACCAGAGGATTGGAAAAGGGCCAGTACGGTCCCCATTTACAAGAAGGGGAGAAAAGAGGACCCTGGCAGTTACAGGCCAGTCAGTCTTACCTCAGTCCTTGGGAAGACCTTTGAGAAAAGTATCAAGGAGCACATCTGCAAGGGCCCAGCAGGGGAGGTAATGCTCAGGGGCAACCAACATGGGTTCATTGAGGGCAGGTCCTGCCTGACTAACCTGGTTTCTTTTTATGATCGGGTCACAAAGTCCCTGGATAAGGGTGTCAGGGTGGATGTCATCTTCCAGGACTTTAAGAAGGCCTTTGACACGGTTTCCCACCACATTCTCTTAAAAAAACTAGGTGACTGCAGCATTGATGCCTACACAGTCAGATGGGTGGCAAATTGGCTAGATGGTTGCACCCAGACAGTAGTGGTTGATGGGTCATTTTTGACCTGGAGGGATGTGGGCAGCAGAGTCCCCCAGGGCTCAGTCCTGGGGCCTGTACTGTTCAACGTCTTTATCAGCAATCTGGGTGTGGGTGTGCAATGCATGCTGTCCAAATTCACTGATGACACCAAGTTGTGAGGTGAGGTGTTCATGCTTGAGGGGAGGGACAGCTAGATCTACACAGGTTACAGAGGTGGGCGGATGAGAATAGGATAGAATTCAACGCAGACAAGTGCAAGGTGCTGCATCTAGGGAGAAGGAACCAGCAACACACCTATAGGCTGGGGAACACCCTTCTTGTCAACATGGTGGCAGAAAGGGATCTTGGAGTCATTGTTGACTCCAGGATGAACATGAGCCGCCAGTGCGAGAAAGTGGTCAGAAAGGCTAACTGCACCTTGTCGTGCATCCACAGATGCATCACAAGCAGGTCCAGGGAGGTGATCCTCACCCTCTATGCGGTGCTGGGCAGGCCGCAGTTGGAGTACTGCATCCAGTTCTGGGCGCCGCACTTCAGGAGGGATGTGGCTAGCATTGAGAGGGTCCAGAGGAGGGCCACTTGTATGGTCAAGGGGCAGTGGGGCAGACCCTACGAGGAGAGGCTAAAGGACCTAAACCTATTCAGCCTCCACAAAAGAAGGCTGAGAGGGGATCTGGTGGCCATTTACAAACTCACCAGGGGGGACCAGCAGGAATTGGGGGAGGCTCTGTTCCCCTGGGCACCACCTGGGGTTACTAGGAATAATGGCCACAAATTGCTAGAGAGAAGGTTCAGGCCGGACATCAGAAGACATTACTTTACAGTTAGGGCTGCCAGGCTCTGGAATGCACTCCCAAGTGAGGTGTTACTCTCTCCTACCTTGGGGGTCTTCAAGAGGAGGCTGGACAGATATTTGTCTGGGATGATATTACCCCAGCACCCATTCCTGCCTGGGGCAGAGGGTTGGACCTGATGAGGTCCCTTCTGACCCTAAGTACCATGATACTATGACAGGGATGTGCTGATCTTTTAACTCCCCAGAAATGCCTGGTGTTTCCCCATTCCACTAGATCTTCTGATTGGTTTGTAATCTTTTGTAATGAAGTAGGAAATTTCACCATCCTGTACTCTATTCTTCAAGCTCAGTTCCTTTCCCTTGGATAATATCTGTTTGCTTAAATGAAGAAAGAAAAAAGTATGTTACCCTTCTCTAACTCAAGCAGCAGGATTTTCACAAGCTAGCAGACCATATGTTAATAAAGGGTAGCATGGTGGAAATAACATTGGCTAGAGGTTAGATCAGTGCATGAGAAGTCTATTCCCAGTGAAGTCTATTCACTTCATAACTTGGGGCATCATATTCAGGCTAAGATATTTTAAAGATGATCAAGGGACTTGGGCATCAGGTTCCTATGAATAACAATGGAAACTGGGCATCAAAACCCTCTAGGCAGCTTGAAAAATCTCAGTCTGAGTTTCTCTGTGCCTTAACTTATCATAAGCACAAGCAGGAGAGGGGCTATGATTCCCCCAAGCTTTCTTTTACTGTCTTGTTCATATCTATGTCAGCCCAGCTGCAAGCTTAATAGTCTTTTACCCCTGTTTCTCTCCAGTCTTAAAACTTAGTCATCCTATTACAGTTTTCCTGTCTGTAAGTACACAGGGCATTACAGAAGATGCAGCAGGGTCTAGTGTGGTGGTTCATGAGAAGCTAATTTTCTTCCTTATTTCCAGCTGCTTCATTACTCAGATGATGTTTAAAGTCTACGAAAGCAGCTGGACATGAAACGGCAATGCAGCTACTTCTCTGTTTCCAGGGGTCCTCCTCCACCAAAAAAAGATGGAGAGGAAACAGACACTACTTGTAAGGGGCTCAGAGCTATACATAGGGATACAACATTTCATAGAGCCCCTGGAGCTGCCAGCCACCAGCAAGAGAGAAATGGCCAAATAAATATAACAGCAACCGACTTATGAAAATGAACTTCTCCCAAACCTTAGTTACATGTATGAATAATATTATCAAAATGCATGGGTAGATCCTTGCATTTGATGTATCAGAAAAGATTTCCTCTGTAACAGCCTTGTACACATCTGGGAAACTGGTAGGGCCCGCTGAAGAAAAATATGAAGCAATGTCAAAGGGTTAGTGTAAAAAGGATTCTGTGATCAGGGTTAAGTACAGACATTTGGGGAGGTTGCGGGGTGGTTAGATCACATTAAAAATAGCCACCCAATCTAAAGTAAGGTTGGATGGGAGGCCTAGCAGGGCAGGGGCCTGGGGGAGATCACAGGTGCACAGGGAGATCTAAGGACAAGTGGGATCTCTGGGAGGCATCAGTGGGATTGGGGGTGCAAGGGGCATCTGTGGGAGTGTTCAGGTGTGCAGGCAGCATCTACGGGGGTTGGAGCGCAGGCAGGATCCACCAGAGTGATTGGGGCTGTAGGCAGTGTCCTTAGGAGGGTTTGGGGGTACAGGCAGTGTCTTCAGGCCAGATCGGGGTATTGGTGGTATCTGTGGGAGGGATGAGGTGTGCCGGCAGTGTCTGTAAGGGATCAGGGTATAAGCAGGATCCACTGTAGCAATCAGAGGTGCAGGCAGCATCCCCAGGAGAGAGCTGGGGTGCAGGTAGCATCTATGCTGGGATCAGGGTGCAGATGGTGTCTGTGGGAGGGATCAGGGTGCAGGCAGGATCTGCAGAGGAATCTTGGGGCAGGAGGGATCCACGGGAGTTCAGGGTGCAGACAGAGTCTGTGTGGAAATTAGGGCTGCCAGTGGCATTTGCAGTAGCGATCTGGGGGACAGGCAGGATCTGCAAGGGGTTACTGGAGTCCAGGAGGGTTTGGAGGTATTAGGGGGGCTTGCAGGGTCCATGAGGGGGCTTGGGCAGGACCAGGGGCTATTTTTAATCCCACACCTCCCCCCCACCAATACTTACTTCTTTGGCTGCCAACATCAGTGAACACTGATAAAACTGGCACCTGGAGTAGGTTGTGGGATGAAGAGTTTGGCAGAGGTGGGGAATGGTGCGTGGGGGCCTGGGGGAAGCTAAAAATAGGCAGGTAGAAAAAGCAGGTATGTGTCAAGGGGCAGGTAGAAAAAGCAGAGCCCCAGGGCTGTGGCCAGCAGCTGGCCTTTCCCAGCCCTGGGGTTCCACAGGTAATTGTACAGAAGTCCTATGCCCCAGTCTACCTTAGATCAATTAAGCTTGAGTGTACATTGACCCAGGTCTACCTTAGACTGGATTCTGCCACTTTTAGACTGGTCTATGTGCATGGAACTTCTGTCCTGTTATGGGATTAGATTGATTTCCAATCACTGAGGCTGGGTTTAAATGTAAGGTCTGCACCTGGGCAAACTAAATGGCCACTTTTACTCTGATCTAACCTCCCCCTAATCCCCCTCCCCAAACGTCTGCACTTAGCCCAAGAATGTTTTCTCCATGCAACCTGGAGTGTTCCTCTCTACTGGACCAGCAAGACCTCAGAATTCAATCAATAGCTTTTGCACCCTTGCCAAACTAAGGTCGAGTGCCAAAGGTGCTGAGCCAAGGCCTGCAGCTAACCATGCTGTCAGGCCAGTTTTACAAACATTTCTCCAGAGGCTGATCCTCTAATGACAACTCTTAAAATTGTCACAGCTAGCTGATAAAGACTTTAAACGTGTTCAGACAAAGAAAGGTCATGTCTTTAGAGAAGACTGGCTTCAGGATGTTTTCTTATTTTGAAAGCAAAAGCCTTGCATGAGCACATAAGGAAGTCCCTTAGGAATGTGTATTTGGTGAAATATTGGTTACCAAAAATGTAGCCTGGATACATGTTGGTTTAAAAACAAACAAACAACACACACACATGACACAGGTAAAGCACAGTGAACAGCTTGGCAAGTTTGTAGTGAGATAGGATCCTTTTTTTTCTAATACATCACAGATTTGATCCGAGTTTAGGTTGACAATGATATTTGTTGTTCAAAGTCATCATCTGAGAAGTGCCCGGTGGCAAGCGTAAAATGAGCTTATGGTCTCAGATCAGTACCTAACAAAAATACATCAGCATACCACTTGGCACAAACTAGCACCTTTATTGGCAGTCACAACAGAGTTCCGGTGTCTAGGATTTCCTTAAAAATAATAGGGTCATCCTATGTTTCATCTGTATTGATTATAACTGCAGAGAACTACATTAAAATAATGTAATCCAGATTGCAAAAGCAAGCACTGATAATTTAGGAAATGCCAGAATTCAAGTTTCTTTTGGAAATGTTATATTCCTTTCTTGTGCATATCTCTTAGCATGCAGTTTTTAATTAGAGTTATCATATGGTCTTTTCACTGGGCCCCTGACTCATTTAGTGCAGAGGATGGATAGTGCTCACATCATGAACTGTTTATCCGATATTTTGTTTCTCTTTGTTATTCAGTGTGTAGCCCTAGAGTTTATGCATGATATGCTGTTCAAACCCTGCTCTGAAAACAAAGTGATTCATACCTCATGGGCCTTCCTCTGTTGCTATCATTAGACTGAGTGATTCACAGATATTAATGCACTTAATGTCATGCTATCTCTTTAAGTTTGGTAGTGGGGGAGGGTGGCATTATTCCCATTTTACAGATGGAGAGCTGAAGTACAGAAACTAAGATAAAAAAAAAATCATCCATTAATTCTGGGTGTCTAATTGGATGGGCTGATGTTCTGACTTTTCAGGCAATTCACATTAAGCAATGCTATCCATATAAAAGAATACATTTTAAAAGCTTCAGTTGCAGCTCTGTTTGCTGCATGGTGGAAAATCAGACCCAGGATCTCATGTTTGGCAACCAAGAACAACACAGTCAGAAGAGGGAAAAGGTTGGGTTAGCACAGGCTTTCTTGGCATCCCCATGAGAATGCTGAGGTGGAGGCAGGGGTAGGATCCAGTTCTCCAGTACATCATTCAGCTGCATTAATCATAAGACCATCCTTTCTCTTTCCTCAGTCTCCTGACTCTTTTACAATCTGTTTCTCACCTTCCGTCATACATAAGGTAGGGGGTCTTATATGACATTACTCTTCCACATTACACATCCCTTATTCCACCCCAAACCAGATACAGCCTGGCACTGAATAAGACAGTGTGGGGGGTGGGGGGCGGTGCATGGAAAAATACTATGTAATTATATTATTTTAAATGGTGTCACTACATAAGCACATTAAGAACCATAGTTTTGGAAGAGACCTCAAGGCTCGCCTTGTCCAAATGCCTGCAGACTAATTCACTATTCAAAACCATATAGTAGTTGCCTGGCCAGACTCTCTTTAAAAACATCCAAGGAAGGACCGTCTATACTTTCCCTAGGCATCTTCTGGAATTGTCCCAGAGTCCTTAAGGTTAGGAAACTTTTTCTGAGATTTAAACAAAATATGAATTTTATTGTTGGTTGCACTTGCAAGTGTTTGATTTCCCAACAATTCTTTTACCACCACTTCTTTACAGAAGATAGGGCAGGGAGGCCCCTTATAGACTCTTTCATGAGCAAATTTCTACATAAAAAAAAAGCACCCTCCTCCCCAGAGTTTCCATACTTGGAATCATAATGACAACCTTTCCTTTAAATCCAATGTACAGACCTTGAAATGTTATAACTGACAGAAAAGTAGGCTGTGACTTCCATGGACTTCGATGTCCCTTTTGCTTGGTGGCGGGTGGATCATTTTGTCGATGGATTTCACAGATTTTGCTGACAGTAGAGGAATGGTCAAGACTCTGGGTTTCAGTCCCAGCTCTAGAAGGGAGCGTTTTCATCATCAGATCACTCTCGCTGCCCAATTGACATCCCTCTGTGCCACTGGTTCTGTCAGAGACCCTAACAGGCAGCCCAGCCAAGGCTAATTGCAGAGGCAGTAACCAATTGTCTTGAGTCTCTGGGTGACAGGCTCTGCCCCACCTAGTTAACCAGCTGGCTTCCTGACTGGCTTCTCAGTTCTCAGTCTCCCCATTTATTCCCACCTACGGCAACAGCCTCCAGACCAGCCAACAGTTCTGACCCAGGCTGTTGTGACAAGCCTCCTGGTACTCTGGTACCTCTGGTACTCTCTGGCTTTCCTGGTTCCAGCTCTGTTCCTGGACACCAGCTTTGGATTTCCCTGTGGATCTGTTCCCTGGTTCCTGTCCCTACTTGGCTCTGTTCTTGGACTTTAACCTGTGGATTATCCTTTGGACTTGGTAACTCAGTATCTGATTCCTGGACCCTGACTCTGGCCTGTGTAGTGTACTCTGCCCCTAGATTTCACTCTGGATTTGGTAATGTGGCTGCTGAACTCTGACCCAGGCCTTGGTCCTTGCCTTGCCTCAGTGGCCTAACCATTAGGCAAGCCTGCCTACAACCTGGTCTCTTACAGCCCTGACCTCCTTGTTCAGCTAGTTCCATTCTCTTGGCACCCACCTTCTCTTTCCAACCTCCTGACTGGCACCTTCCCTTTTTTTCTCTCTCCCGCCCCACCTTCAATTTCCTTCCCTGGATCCAGTCCCTGCTATTTGCCTAGCTAGTTGTAACTCTCTACTCCAGTTTCCCTCTCTTTCTCCCTACCAGTTTTCAACCTGAATTTCTGCCCGCTCTTCTCCCCCACACCAACCCCCTCCTCTCCATTTCCCAACACACATCTGCTTCTGCTTTCTTTGCATGTAGATCAGAAAGTATCCTCCTCCATGACTCTTTTTATCCAGAAAAGAAAAAGGGAACAAAAAAGAGTACAGAAAGAGCCTTCCTGCCTTCAGTCCCAATGCCTGGCCCGACCAGAACAAGTCCAGAGATGCAGAAGTTCCAAGACAAGTTGTCTGATGCATACCTAGCATCAGACCTAGTGTAGGCAGCATTAAGGTGCCCAAGCTCTTCAAAGAAAAGCTTGGCAGACATTTTTTTAGCAAAGACAAAACAATATATTTTTCCTTAGCTGCCTTCTTTCGAGCAGCTAAACTGAAATCACACTGTACAAAAGGGAAAATTTCAGGCCAACTGGTTTAAGTTTGTTAAAGTTACAAGAATGGAAAATGAGGTCTGATAACTGGGAAGTGTCAGGTAGCCTTAATAACATGTAGAGGGACCTCCCTTGCCTATAATAATTGCTGAGTTTAAACTGTAAACCCAAATCAAGGATATGGAGAAACACCTTCTTATCCTTTCCTTTTGCTCAAAGACAGATTTCTTGCAAGTACAAATCACTACATCAAGCAGTCTATCTCGCTGAAAATCTGAATTTATCTATTATCCCTTGACACTTATTGTTACTGTGTGTTATTTAAAGGATAGGGAAGTTATTCATCTAGGAATAATTTGACAATATAAATGGTGTTATTTTACGCTTTTGTTGTCACTACAATTAATCAAGCAAGAAACAATGACATTTTTTCTGATTTTCCCATTGCTTGTCTCAGAAATTTGGCAATTCACTCATTAGACACTTAATTCTCTATTGTCTCAAACCCAATTTTCTTCAATTTGGCTAAGGAATTCTGTAGCAACTCTTAGTAGGCTGTATCACATTCTTGGACTTAAAGGATACTCCATTAGTAAAGACTACTAATAAAACAATCTTTTCCCCTTGCATCCACAAACCTAGAAACTGGGGTTCACCCAGCTCCCTAGGAATCACCCACATTCAAGCATAGGTGGTGGAAGGGGGGGCTAACAGGGCTTAGCCCCCTCCTCAAATGCAGGGCAGCAGTAGGGCTGCAAAGCAGCCCAGTGGCAGGCTTCTGGTGACTGCAGCGGGGATAGGTAGGGTTGTGTGCAGAGGTGATAAAGGAAGTGGGGCTGGGGCAGGCACTGCACAGCTGGGGCACAGTGCGGGATGGCGCCACTCATCTTGGGGACATGACTCCTGCTGCTATGCACACCCTGGGAGGCATGGGGGGGGTGCCCCCAGATCTGCACAGGGCAGGGCGGGGCAGGCTGTGGCTGTGGGCTGGGGCTGTGCTGGGCTCTTTGTAGGGGTAGGGGGGCTGGGCTGCTCTTCTTGCAGGGGCAGCAGGGCTGGAGGCGGGGCTATGGAGGGGCTTCATTAGTGATGTCATCACTCCCCAGTCCTCGTCAGGGGCCTGGCCTACCCCCTCCTGCCCTCCTCATGAGTCACTATGGGAGGCAGTTGGACTACTGGAAGTAGCACTTCAACTATGGACTGGGCCTGGCACCATAAACACAGGGATAGGAGAGAGGATGAGCCCCCTGCCAATATTTGTGGTCCCAGTCCTACACTGGGTTGTCCAGATCTGCAAAGCCTCGGCCAACTGCCTTCTCACCTGCATGGACCAGGAGGCCTCCCCAGATGAGTAGGGCTGGAGAGCTTTGAGTGCCCATGCCTGGCAACGGGCCATGGGCCTTTTGTAATGGGCTCCTCTGGCCCTGAATCACAGCTGCCTGCATATCATCCCCCTTCCCCTCTGCCATTCCAACCCTGTACAAGGACACACACACCGGAGTTCAAGGGAATGTGGCACAAAGAAGATATGCCTCAGTTTAAAATGTTGTGGTTGCCAAACTTTTCCTGGGTTTAATAAAGAAAACCTGTTGGGATGCAGGGCCTGAATTCAACAAATATGAAATCTTGGAAGGGAGGCATGGGGAAAGGGAGGCACCAGGGATTGGTTGGACATGCCTTCAGGACTGCTGAGGTGTTATGGTGCCCTGCGGACCCTAAAGGCTGTCTGATCAACATTCTCTGGAACATGTTCTTAGCAAGGTAACTAACTCATTGCTTGTTAATGCATTGTGTTTGTCTCCTAATAAATGTCCTTGATAGAGTGGAACTCTTGTCTCTCCTTGAATGTCTCAGCCTTAAACACAACTGTTCGGGTACCAGGTGTGTCTGATAGCCCTTAGACTTTTTTTTCCAAGAATCAGCAGTTCTTATTTCTTCTAAGCCAGTAAAGTCCACTAATCTTCAGAATAAGGTTGTCAGTGATGTAGTGAACTAACCACAATTGTTAAACCAAAGAACTAGTCTTCTTTTATTACCATCTAGTTATGCACAGTCAGCTGAATCACCATTGGAAAGAGTCCTTGGGCAACCTGGTCCACAGGATGGTAAAGAACATGTGTAGTTGTATACCAGATGCCTTTTTATTGGAAGCGGTTCAAACAGAATGCTCATGGGTACGTGAATGAACTGATACAGAGTTGACAGGGCTGACAATTTTCTCTTAAAAAAACACACAAAGACAGCCTGAAGGTAAAAAAAAAAAAAAAAAAAAAGGATATTTTCTGAGTTCCTAAAGGAGGAAAGCTTCAAAAGGATTGCAGTAAGTAATTTTTGGCTACACTTCAAGAGGTTTAACATTGACTGTAAAGGATTCTTATCTCCAGCAAGATACAATATACATACGTATACATTTTAAACACTAAAACAAACTAAAAAAGATCAGCATTCATGAAATGTGAAAGATCTCATTTAAACTGACAAAGCCATGGAAACTAAAGGCTAACAACAAGGTGGCAATCCATTCTTAATTTTACTGCTGCTGCACTGTGCCTTGTATATAGCCAGATTTTGAATTTGACTTGAGTAGAAGTTTTCACTGAGAAAGGATTCAGTAAAAGCCCAGGAATTGATCTTACCTACTGCTCCAAGAGCTAACTCAGGAAAGCATTACTATTCAGCTAGATCATTAGGAATGTGTTCAACCACATGTCTAAGGCCTGTCCTGAATGCCAGTGGGCCACGATGTCCTCATAATTCTGTTTGCACAAGTCAGACTTAAGTAACAACTCAATTTGGCTCATAGCAAATTTTGGATATTTAGGGGCATGTCTACGCAGCCAACTTATCATGTCAGGCAGCAGTGCCTTCAAACAAGCCATGCTGTTCCAGGTAAACTGTCTTCCAAACTGGAAACAGCTGGAACTATTTCCATGTTTCAGGTAGGCTAGGTAGCACTGCTGACTCACAACACATGTCTACCCCACACTAGTAAGCTATGCTGTGTGAATGTGGCTACTGCTCTAGAAGGCAGCCCATATAGAAAAGTGCTTGAGACCTTTGCTTTCTGGAACAGTAAGTGTATTGTGTAGAGCTCATTTCCAAAGAACCAGTATTTAATTCTTCAGCAGAATCTGTAAATCTTCTCTACATTACAATTTAGGACTAAGTATGACATGTCCAGTGTCAATCAGACAAGATTGGCCATGCAGTTCACCCACAAAGACAGATCAATTATTCTCAGGTATGTCAAGTTCTTTCCTCTAGTGCTCACCTATTCCTGCCCTGTGTAATAAGCATCTTGGAGTCCTGTAACATCACACAAAGCCTGTAGGCTGTGGATAGAGGTAAGTCTATCTTTTGCATGTTCATTTTGAATTATTTTTCTCCTATTTAGCAGAGTCTTTGTTATCATCTCTCCAAACATGGCAGTTTTCTTTGGGCACTATTGTAAGTCATGCATCTTTAAGCCTGTGCTGTCCTGCTTCAATGAAAACTCAGTCCATGAAGATGGAAAAAACTGTTTTACCTCAGGGAAGCTACATATAGTTTATTGTCATTGCCACTCCAATGATGCTTAAAAGTCCCAAGCAACCGAGGACCTATGCCATATAAATATGCTACAGGAGGGGCATACCTGTCATTCACTACCACTCCCAGGTCTTTGCCCATGTGCTTAATGTCATGCAATTCTCATTGAAATCAATGGATAGCAGGTGCCTTAAGTGCCTTTGGAAATCCCATTAGGTATCTTGCTTTTCTTTAGGTACCAAAGAACCTTTGAAAATCTAGCCTTTGGGGTTTTCTGGATTAGTTGCTGAATAGACTAGAAAGGTGGTTCTCCATCTCTTCACAGTTAAGGCACCCCCTGGGAAATGCCTGCTCTTCATTTTTGCTCATTTTTTGACTACAGAAAAGTAATAGAGCAAATGTTATATTGCAAAGAACTCAGACCAAAGCAGGCCAGAATGTTTTCAACAGTATGGATTCCTACAAGAATTTAAAATCTGAGTTTATTTTGCCAATCATGTGCAGGTGCTTTACAAATTTGACAGTGCTAATGATGTGTAACATCCTTAAGAGGATCTCGGGGCACCCTGGTTGAGAATCACTGGCCTAGAGAAATGGGAAGCTGGAGAAGGGAAGTAATATTACCCATCATGTTGTTCAAGAATCACTTAGATCTTAGAGGTCTGCTTCATCCACTTTCTGTTCTAATTGATCAGGACTGAAACATGAGCTCATGCACAAGACAATGAATTCTATCTGGCTTATGCCAGAGCCTCTGAAAGGTACAATTCCCAGCATCCACATATGACAAGTATTCAATTGTATTCCTGTATAACTGCATATCTGCAAAATCAGTTACTACTACATTTCTCAAAATCCTGGCCTCCCAAAGGTGGTGATGTGCAATGAGTAACCAAGTGTCCTGAATCAATCCTGAACAAGAGGACTTGCAAGGTATGCACAGTTCTTCTGTTCACAAAGGTGAAGTTAAATGCCATATACTGAACAATCAAAAATGTCCTTTCACTGAGATACTTAACTGCCCAGCTTGAAAAATTGCCTCATGATGATAATGCCCATTAATTTTATGAGATCTTATTGTTTGTTAAATGATTGTCTTCTAAACCTATTACGGATAAATGGATTTAAATTCAAAGAAAAAAATAAACTACTACAGGGTTTGGCATTCCATTTTATATTCCTTCCAATTAAGAATTTCATTAAAATCCACATATTATTCAGTCACTTCTGAATGGTCGGTATTTATAATAAAAAGTCAAAATCTGACAAGATGTATTGCTAATTTTAGCTGTTGAAATATTTGTGTAGAACGAATGAAAGGAAGCAAAAGAAAGGGAGATGTTTAATACTAACATAACAAAGATCTTGTTTGTGGGTGGATGTTATCAGAAGTCAACAACTGGTCTTCTGAATTAAGCTTTAGGGTTTAAGCTGTGCTCTGTTATTAAGCAGAGTAACTAATTTCGAAAAGGTTGCTGGTAACACTGCCTGGCATAATTTTGGAATTGTAATAAAAAGTAGTCATGTTTTGAAAAGAGAACTAGCTCCAGGACAGCTCAGCAGCTGTACACATGAAATGGTAATGGGAAACAACTATGTTTTCTGGTGATTTTAAAATGATTTTTTTTTCATAAATCTAAAGTCAAAACATTATTCCAAACTTTTAAATAATGTCTCTTCATCCTCCAAACTAGTCTTAAAAAATTCCTTATGGAATTCTCTTAGGGTCGGGCAGGGAGCAGGAAACCAAACATTACTAATATCAATACCACTTCCCCACCCCTACCCCCTTCCAAAAAAAATATAGAAGAATAGAAGCTGTAGAAGACCTTGCTCATTGACTTCAGTCAAACTCTGCTTATTTACAGCAGCTAAGGACTGATCCTATCTAACTGTATTACTAGCTCCTTTGAAGTTAGTGAGGCTGCACAAGTATAATGAAAGGTCAAATTTAGCCATAATTTATCAGATTTAAGATAGTACAGGACATTTATCATCATGGCATAAATCCTTGAATTTGGGATTTATAATGACACTATTGACAGGGCACTAGCTGGAATATTGTTTTAGTAGAAAACAAGAAAGTGCAGATCCAATCTAGGCTGAACAAACTGGTTATACAGGGAAGATATATGATCTTATTGCTTCTGAAAATTAGGTTAAAACAAGCAAATCATCAGATGATAAGCAGATTTTTTTTTTGCCTGAATTTCCACACTCTCCAGTTAGTGAAATAATATTGGATGATATATATTGCATACTCCATCTAGGCCATACAGCACGTGTGGGGAGAGAAATAATTTGCATTTTGTTCCTAAGCTGCTGACAGTAAACATTCCTAAAGTACTAAAGAAACTTCAATTAAATAGTTTGCTAACTGGTTCAGTATAAGAAAAATATTACAAGTATCAGTATTTTCCATATTTTTGCTTCACTGTTTTAATCCCAGTGTCATTGAAAATTATTAAGGCAATCAGGACTCGTAGTAGAGATGATATCTTTTATTAGACCAAGATTTTGCAACCAAGATTTGGTCTAATAAAAGATATCATCTCTGCTATGAGTCCTGATTGCCTTTTCCTTTAGACCAATATGGCTACAGCCTGGACACATTGAAAGTTATTGAATTTTAACTATATATTCTAATTTGCTGTAATTCAAAAATTGTTTAATTTTCAATGTGATATCCTATTTTAATATTCAGACTTCAAATGGAAGGAAAAGGGGCATTCAGCTTTTGTTAGCCAGAACATGCTTCAGTGTCATAGAAGAATCAAAAGATAAGTGGGTATCTCTTTAATCAGAATGGCTATGCATTTTGCCTAAACTGATCAAAATCGATGGCCAAGAATTGTTGTTCTCATACTGATCATAGCTCAATAGCATATGATGGGCAAATGTTAGAGGTTCAGGCACAGTTACAGTGCTATATGGTCATAATAATAATAGTATAATATGAATGCTGCTTTCAAATATGGGCATTCAGATTTTTTTTAAAAACAACATGGTGGAACAGCTATTTTGTACCTTAGAAAAACTCTGATACGGAGAAAAAGAATGGATAGTAAAAGCTAATGCACACAAATTGCTTGGATAAATGAATCAGAAAAGTGAAAAGCTGCCTTAGTAATGTTTACTCAGGCTAACCTTCCTAATAGTGCCATTTCCATCTATAAAACCAAAATTTGTGTCCTGTAATACAGATATTGCACTGTAATGCAATATTCTTAAGTACTCCTAAGAAGATGAAAAGGAGGACTTTTTAGAACTTAATGTACAATAGTGGAAATAATTCAACTTGCCTTCTCAAAATTATACCTAATATTAAAAAAAAAAAAGTCCAGCAAACAAATACATCACTATATTGCTATACAGACTCTTTTGGAAGTAAAAGAGTATAGGAATACAAAGAATTTATATCTAAAGATGTCATAAGAAGGATACAAGGGACAAAGAGGCCAAGTACAAATGTTAACATTTCTATTTGCATAATCACTGTCCTCCCAGTAGAAATCAAATGTGCAAACATTCATACTGTTTTTTCGCAGATCAAAAATGGAAGTTCTGGGAGAAAAATAACCCAATTTCAACCCAATAGAAGTTGCTTCCAGGAGGGGAAAAAGCTTTTATACTTCCTTCTGCTTAACTTGTCCTGAGGACCCAGAGGAATGAGCTGTGGAGCAAGGCTCCCATGCTTTCCCAAAAATGGGATCACACCAGCTTGGACAGGGCATGGGGGGCAGCTGTTCACTGTTCACATGCCAAGGACTCTGGTGTGAGAGGTGGGCATGGGCATTATCTGCTCAGTTCCCAGTACCTGGGGGCTGAGAAGAGGGAGCAGCAGTGCTTACATGGAGGACTCCAGTGTGAGCAGTGGGTGGGGGCTTTGCTCTGCTGCTCTAGCCCCCTTGTGGCTTCACTCCATGTTTTTCCTAGACCAGGATAACCCTGGATTTAGAAAGCTGTGAGTAGCAGGAGTGAGGGGTATGGTTGCAGGCTGAACATCTGTATTGCTTTCTCTCCCGGTGGAAACTTTCCAGCATTAGAAATAAATGCTTTTATGTGGCTAGAGTTAATCTGACTTGCATAGTCACACTGAGCACATCTACATGGGACACTTTACTGTGCATTAGACTAATCTACTGCACAGTAAAGCATTGCTAGGTAACCATGCACAGGAGCTACTGTGTAGTTAATTAAGCTAATGCATGGTGTTCTACTATCTGTAACTGCATGTAGTGGATTAAGTCTGCTTTAGCTACTGTGAAATAGTATCTATATGTGCACTGACTGTGAGCAATTTGCTCCTGGTCAGCCCAAACAGCAGGGGGGGCTGTTGCTGCCTGACTAAGGCCCCACCACATGGGACTGGGACCGTCCTGATTCCCACATGGCTCAGAGAGCTGTTCCACCAACCAAGACTGCTCTGTACATGAGGATTGGGTTGGTACTGATCCCCATGTAGCTTGGAGAGGTGCCCTTGTCCAGCAGGGATGCTGCCTGGCGGCCACACAGGTATTGAGATCCTCCGAAATCCCACATTGCTGGGAGAGGCATCCCCATGTGGAGCGCTCACACCATGGAGTTGGCTGCTCCGGGGGATGTGCAGGGGCACCCAGACCCTTTTTTTCCCCTGGAGCAGATTTGCACAGCACAGAGCTGGCTGTCCTATTCCCCCCTCACCCTCCGCCAAAGCAGCCAGCTCCATGCTATGCATAGCTGCTCTGGGGGGCAGGAAACTCAAGAAGGGCAGCTGCCAACAAACCCTGTGCCCCCTGCACCCAACAGGAGGCTCACCAGCAGTTCCTCCAGCCCTGAGACAGCTCCCAGTGAACCTGAGAGAGCTCTGCCTGTTGCAGGGGCAGTTATTTCTTAGCTTGGTGCACATCAGGTTCCCTCCCACTGTGCATGGGGCCAGGTGACAGCTTCCTCTGCAGTTGGCAGAGCTCCCCTGCCCTGTGCACGTTGGGACTGGCACCATGCCCCTTGCCAATCCCCAGGCTAGCATCCTGGGAAGCCTGGAGCTCCCCCTGGATGCTGCAGAAGGGCAGAGCAGGGCAAGAGCAGAAAATGTACTCTCAACAGTGAGCACGTGTAGATGTGTTCCCAGGGAAGGCTTACTGCACAGTAGCTTACGGTGCAGTAAGGCCTAATGTGAATAAATAGCACATGTAGATGTGCCCAGTGATACCTGTGTTCATAAGATGAACAGGACTGACCCATAATGTTACTTGCTATAAACTCAGAAATACAGCTACTTGAGAGCTTCACTGGAAAACACAAGCTTCTGCATTTCTCAGTAGTTTGCCATCCCTTCTTTGTCTCATAGACCATCTCAGAAACTGGGTAGGTCAGAAGACTAGTTCTCTTCCAAAGATTTTAAACTGATAAATACTGTTATCCTGGCCTCTTGCATAATACAGGCCACAGAACATGTCCCCGTAATTCCTGTACCAGTCTTTAATACAGGTTGAAGTAGAGCAGGGGTGTTCAATGTATGAGCCAGATCCAGTCATTAGGCCTGTGCGAATAGGGAAGTATTCGATTTGGATTTGGCCAATTTGGAGGACAGTGATTCAGTTTGGAGATTCAGGTCACTGTCCCAAATGGATTCAGCCGAATCCGCTTTGGAAGATTCAACACTGATTTGGAGAGATTCAGTGATTCAGATTGGTCAGGGAGAGGCAGGCACAGCCAGGTGAGTGAAGGTTCTCCTGCAACTCCTCCTCTGGCTGTGCCTGCCTCTTCCCAGGTTGGAGGAGCTGCGGGAGAAGCCCCCATGGCTGCCCTGCCCTGCCCTGCCCTGCCCTGCCCAGCCCCACCCCCCGCCCAGCTAGCCGCAGCCTAGTCCCGGCATTATAAAACCAACCAACCAGACAAACAAAAAGCCCCACATTCATTGGCTGCAGGAGTGGCTACTGGGGCCTCTGGGCACTCATGGCAGAGCCCCCCTGCACAGTGGGGGGCAGTGGGGGGCAGCAGAGATTGCCCCCCCCACCTGGCACCTGATTGGCAGCTGCCCCATGAGGCGGATGGAGTGCAGCTCAGCAGGGTGCCGGGCACTGCCTGGGAGCTGGGGCCGCTGCAGCTGAGCAGTACTGGGCTCTAGGTGACAGGTGGAGTCACCCCAGGTCCCAGGCAGCATGCAGCGCCCTGCTGAGCACCATGGGGCAGCTGCCACATGGATGCCCAGTCTTGCAGGTGATCCTTGCTGCCTCCAACTGCACCCTGCTGCATGGGGGCGCTTTGCCATGAGCACCCAGAAGCCCCAGTCACTGCTGCCACAGCTAGTGAATGCAGGGCTGCTTTTTTTCTTTTTTTTTTAGTGTCAGGACTAGGCTGGGGCCAGCCAGGTGGGGGGATGGGACCAGGCAGGGCAGCACTGGGGGCTTCTCCTGCAGCTCCTTCAGCTGTGCCTGACTCTGCCCCAGTGGGGAGAGCTGCAGGGGATATGCCTTGCTGCCACTTCCGCAGTCAGCATGGGGGGGAGGTGGGTGGTGCGATGCAGGCACAGCACGCTCTGGGCAGCAGCAGGGCATAGCCCCTGCTCCCAGCACTGCCGGGCTCACATCAGCACTAGGAGCGGGGACTCTGCCCTGCTGTCACTTGCCCCTTCTGCCTGGAGCGACCCGCCCCAGCTAGACAAGTGGCAGCAGGGCAGAGCCCCCACTCCTAGAGCTGCTGTGCCCCCCCACCCCACCAGCTGTGCAGCTTGCCCCAGCACCAGTCCCTCCCTTCCCTCTCTGCCCACCACAACAGACTTACCAGCTGGAGGCAGCTGTGTCAGCTGCCTGTTTAGTCTATGGCCGAATCTCTAAATCAGCTGAAGATTTTCCAAAGGTTTTCCAAATTGATTCAGATGCTTTGAATCAATTCAGAGCTTTTAACTGACCTCCTGATTTGATCTGGATTCAGAGATTTGGTCCCCAAATTGGGCCAATCTCCTCTGAGTAGAATCAGCTACCGAAGCTTCACACAGCCCTACTAGCCAAGTCATGTGACCTGTGGAACTCCTCATGGATCCAGAAATTTGATGGCAGGGAAGTGATGGCAATAATACAGCCACGTCTTTCCCTCTCACCAGATTTCCAAGTCTTTTTATGGCTGGATTGGGCCTCAGCCAGGCCAGTACCATGGGCTAGATCAGGTCCATGGACCAGATGCAGTCAGTAGACTGCCCTGGCACTGCTCCTCTGGCCTACAATGCAAAAAGGTTAAGCACCACTGACCTTAGAGAGATCCAATTCAGTTTTAAGACTTCAAGTTTAGAGAATTTCTATCTTCCTCTTGTAATCCAGAGGTTGGCAACCTTTAGGAACTGCAGGCCAAAATCGCTGCACACTGTGGTGGGTTAGCACTTCCAAACTAGCTGCCACTTTTCTGCACTGCCTAGCCATTGCCATGGTATGGATCCCTTTCTTCACTGCAGAAATGCATGCCACTGCAGAAGCACCACAGAAGCCCCACACCACCAAACTGCCTGACATTACATGTATCCCACAACAGCAGAGACTAAGTTATGTCAAGTTGCCAATTAGCTTGGTTGTAAGTTGGATTTCTGGATTCCTCTCATGGATGGAATGGGCTGAAGTTGGCTTCAAAGCAGAAGAATGGAATGAGAACTTACACTGGTAGCTTTATAGAGTTTTCTTCATTTTATTAGCAAATTGCCCATCAAGAATGATGTGGGGGGGAGGGGCAGGCAGGGACAAAGACCTACATCTGCCTCCCCCGGCTGCTCCAGGTCTGGCCCTGATCCAACTCCCCTCCCCCCAACTTTGGGTCTGGCCCCACTGTATCCCCCGGTTGCTCCAGGTCTGGCCCCACTCCAACCCCCACCCCACGCAGCTCTGGGCCTGGCCCCATTTTCCCCCGCCACCACCACTCCACATCTGCCTGGCCTGTGCCCACCTACCCCCCTCTGCCAGCAGTTCTGTGGGATGTTGGGGCCGGGCAGCAGGGGGGTGCCGCCACCTCCCCCCTTCATCCTCAGGCAGGGAGACATGGAGAAGCCCCACTGGTTGGGTGGCTGGAGCGTGTTCACTGCTGCCACAAACTTCCCTGGCAGTGGCTCAAACTTGGGCCCATGCAGCCCAGGCCACACAGCCAATCGCTGCCTGCCCTCTCAGCAGCACATGTGCAGTTGCCCAAAAGTGTTATGGAAAGACAGACACACAGATAGACAGACTACAACTTTTACTATATTAGATAGGCTGTCCAGCAAGAATATCTATGAAGAAGGTTAAGATTCAGTTCTTAACTTTTCCCAAATACACAAGGACGATTAATTCCAGGGAACGTACTTTCTCATGAGCAAGTAGGCTATTACCTTTCACATTTACTTCACATTCTTTAGAGTTATAGGAGCTAATGCTGGAAAAGTGGCAAAAAAAATTTCCTAAAAGTTGTAATATACATGTTAGCTGCTTAAGTGACTAGCATGTTAATGAAAGTCTCTATCTAATTCCTAACGAAATTTAATGAAAAGATTAGGAAGTATATAATGGCCTT
Source organism: Alligator mississippiensis (assembly GCF_030867095.1). Lineage (NCBI taxonomy): Eukaryota > Metazoa > Chordata > Crocodylia > Alligatoridae > Alligator > Alligator mississippiensis. The sequence goes on from NC_081824.1 coordinate 126,264,314, forward strand.
TTATAAAGTTGGTTTTATGTTATCATGTAAAAATAAAATAGACTTGGACTTAAAGTTGCCTTCACTGGGCAGTTTGGGGATTTCTTGGACCTAAAGAAGGTGCCATAGAGATGGCATGGATGACCTTTTCATCCTTTTTCTGAGGCATAAGGGACTTGGCTAGGGGCTTGTTGGCAGGGTATAGTAAAAGTACCACTGCATTCTGGCAATTTGTAGAACAACCATTGTCCCTGGGTGAAATTCAGTACAGTTAAAAAGAAGCTGTATATCAGAGGTTCCCCAACCACCGGGCCACAAGCCAGTACACAGCCACAAAGATTTGGCTGCCAGGTTGTGGCACAAGCTGCAACCACTGCTAGCAACAATTTATGCCCAGGCCATGCTCACACCATGCTGATGGGCTGGGCAAGAATGTCCTTGCTTGGCCAATTAATGTGACTTTAGCTTTTGAAATTAGACTGAAGTAACTATGGCTAGTCACTTCTATATCAAATGCAACAGCTAAGAGATGATCAAGCAAACTTCATTGGATTGTTTTTTTTGGAAAGACTGCTTCTGTGAAAAGGGGCAGTGAAGTTCTGAATGACAGAGAGGAGAAATGCCTCTGAACCTCACAACCCCTCCCCCAACATAAAAATTACATTTAAATATGTAAATTAGATTGTTTCTAAACCCAGCCTGCCAAAATTCTTCAAGTGAGTTTGCCAGGCCACAGTATAAAAAAGGTTGGGAACCACTGCTTTATATCATGCCAGGGCCTATCCTGCTTCCCTTTCTGCTTTAAATTAGTACCTGTTTGGATACTCAGAAGGAGTATTTGCACCATTTTTGTTAGGTGCCAGGAGACAGGGGTAGGAATTCAGAGCGGCTACTGGTTCAGTTGGGTAATGACTTGCATTGTCAAATGCTAGAAATGAACTGACAGGAAGAAAAGATTTTATGTAGAAGGGAAAAGGACAAGTAGATGGGGTGCTGCTAAAAGAGTTAATAAGTGAAATGATTTAGATCAACTAAGATGAACAAGGTGGTTAACACCCAGAGGTCTTGTAGCAAAACCCCCAGTTTTTCTTGAGGCAACTGGAGGCTGAGTCCTCCACAGAGATGGTCTGGGTGCCAGATCATCTCTGTGGTTGGCCCTCACCCTGCCAGGCAGCATGCTGCAGTACCAGGGCTCCAGTGCCGGTCAGTAAGGGGTCAGGGGAGCTGGAGGAGGGGGGAGGGAACTATGGGGGGAAACCCCGTTGGCTCCAGCCACTGCCCCAGGCCCCCTGATCCTGCCCTGCCCAGCCCCAGCCCCATTCCCTGCCCCCCCACCCCAGCATCCCCAAAGTAAAAAAAACAACAACCCCCACACCAGCACTTACCAGCAGTCCACCTGCCATCTGTGTCATTGGGGCCCCACCGGCACAGCACAGGGCAGAGGGGACAGCCCCAGCAGCCCCAGCCTGGGCCCTCCTGCTCCCCACTGTCCAGTGTTGCCTGGGGGGGCGCTCGGCCAGGAGGCCCTGCTCCTAGGGTAAGTAGAGGCTTTTCTGTCAGTTATTTTTTCTTTTCTTTTTTTTGTTTTTTAACATGATGGTGCCTGGGGTTGGGGGGCGGGTCATGGGGGCCTGGGGGAGCAAGTGGGAGATAGGGCTGGAGGGGAGCCATTGGGGAGTCTAGGGGAGCAGGGGGGTGGGGCTGGGGGGGCCACCATTGCAGGGACTGCAGCAGTTGGCAGGAGATGGGGCCAGGTGGGGCAGCAATCAGGGGCCTGGGGTAGGGCATGTGGGCCTTTCATGGGGGTGGTAGCCCCTGTGGAGGCCATTAGGCCCCTGTTGGGGGGTCATAGCCACTGTTGAAGGGCAGCAAAATATATATTCATGTATTCATGAATTCATGAAACACATATTTAAAGTTCACTTTATTATTATGATAGAGACACTGGTAGGCTTCCAAATTGCTTTAACACTGTAGATATATCAATAAAACATTGCCCAACTGATCGCTGTCTCTGTCTCATTCTCTCTCTCTCTCTTTATAATGGTCTTTTGTTTTAATTGTGGAGGAACAGAGATTTGAGGGTATTTTATAGAGTGACTTTGGGATTTTTTTATCAGGGATTTTTCAGTTTTCCAGTAGGAAACACCAGAATTCCTGCTAGGGAGGCCAGTGGCAAAACTCTGCATGCTCAGAGCTGGCACCTTGGACCCAGCTGGCTGTGGCTGACCTCCTGGCCAAATGGGGCCAGGAGGACATATTTTGACAGTTCAAAGCGGGCCACCACACCCAGAACATCTTCCCAGCGATAGCTGCCCAGATGTCTGGGTAGGGGCACATGGCAGTAGTGTTGCACAGAGGCCAGCCCTGCAGCTACAGCCCACTGGCAGCTGGCCCAGAGAGGCAGATGCCTCTACTGGCTGTGCAGTCCCCATCTGGGTTTGGCAGGTGCGCAGCAGGTCACAGCCAGGCAGTAGCCTCCATTGCCAGACTGCTGCAGTGGGTAAAGGGTGCAGGGAACTCTCAGGGCTGCTTCAGCAGTCCAGCTGGCACAAGGGGTGGTGTCCCCAGGTACCAATTGGCTGGGCCACAGAAGCTCCTGAGAGTGAGTAGCCCGACCTACTTGCCGGGACAGCTTAGTGTATGGATGGGGCCAGGACAGGGCAGCTTTTTATACTGCTGGGGACAGCACAGGTGCTGGCCCTGGGTTTTAGCTCCTCCTGACTGCAGATCCAGGAGGAGCCAGGCAGGGTTATTTTGCCCCAAGTGGCACAACTTGCTCCACAACAAAGTGCATGTCTGAGCACGTGCACTGAGGCAAAAAGCTCCAGCTCAAATTTGTACCGCTTCTATTTGATCTGTTGCAAGTGCATGTGCTTGCATGTCTGGACGTGCCCATAGTGGTGTTTGCGTAGTTTGTGTGTGGTATATAATTTTGTATCACGCCCTCCTGTGTAACAGCACAATATTGGGATCCCAAGTGTTGATCTGGCGTGTGTCAAGTCAACAGTCTAAGTCTAGGTAACAGGATAAGAACCCATTGTCCCAGTTGAGACCAAGGCTAATACAGTCCAGTCTGTGGATGATTTCTTGTTCTGAGATCTTGTGTTCAAGGCTTTTTAAGGACCACTACTGTGAGGACAGTGATGGGATGTCCAGGGAAGTTGAAGTATTGCACCATCATCTTTCATGTGCTTCTGCAAATTGATTCTTATCCCATTACCTGAACTGTTTATTCTGGTATCCTTCCAGGTGTTAACTAGCATTAGAGATTTATGCAGCAAAGTATACCTGCTAAAATGTTCTGCAGCAAGCTGATCTGAAAGCAATCTTGTAATACACATGTTCTAAACTGGCTGAAAAATCTTTTTCATAAGACATTGCAAGGGAGGGGGCTTCTTTATGAAAAGGAAACTGATAATTTTTCATTTCTTATGCCTTTGTTGACAAGAGAGAAAATTTTAAATGAAACCAAAATGGTTTATAAAACCTTCATTTAAAAAAGAAATCCATCATAAAGTTTAAAAAAAAATTCTTTTCTTTTCTTTCTTTCAAGTTGGCCACCAACAGGTGAAGCCCTTCTGAGCTCTTGCAGCTCGGGTGCCTTTTGCGTGTTCCTTGCACTCCATACCCCCCTGTTCCTCTCCCCATCCCCCCCAAAAACCTTGCCTCTACCCACCCTATCCTTGGGGACCCCCTCCCCACCCCTTCCCCCCCGCTTTCTGAGCGTTTTTCCCCTGGGCTCTGGCAGCCTCGTTTGCCTCTGCCCCTCCCCCACCCCTGCCTGAGTTCTCCCTGTGATTCCTGCTGCCTCCCTCCCCCAGGGCCCCTTCCCTTGGTCCCTGCCATCTCCCCTTGCCTTAGGGCTTGCCCTGAGCCCCTGCAGGGTTGCTCTGCCCCCCTCAGGCCAATTTTGGGGCGTTTTCAGCCCCCTCCCAGTCCCAGTCCCCGGCGTCAGCCTGAGGCTTTTTTTTTTTCTTCCCTCTCCCTCCCAGGAGAGAGTTACCCCTCTCCTGCCCGGGATGGCTGCCAGCAGCCAAGGCACCTGGCATGGGGATATCTCTGCAGACCTTCCCCTTAGCCATGGCATGCGGGTGTACGCCCCTCTCCACGTCAGGGTGGAGGACTGCGCCAGAGCTCTGATGGACCTGTTGGGATGCCGGAGTATCTGGTATGCCTCCCAGGTAAATTCAGTGCCCATTATCTATTTGAGCTCTCCCAAGCTGGTGAGGGAGGTGTGTGCAGCGGGGCTGGAAGTCTCGGGGGTCCACCACTTGGTCACGCCCCTGGAGACCCTGGCAGTGTGTGTGGTGGGCTCCAACATGCCCCTGCACCTGTCAGACTGGGACCTCACCAACGCGCTCGAGCACTACAGTGTCCTCACCAGCCCCTGGCGCAGACTGACCATAGGGAATAGAGAACCCAAGCTGAGACAGATCCTGTCCTTCCAGAGGCAGGCGTTCATGCTCCTCACGGGGGACACTCAGAAACTGCCTCCCTCCTTGACCTTTGTCTCGCAAGGGAGGTCCTACATAGTGTATTTCTCCCTGGGTGGGCATTCCTGCCGCTGCTGTGGCGGCAGCTCCCACCTAGCTGCCCAGTGCCCATTAGGGCAGTCAGCCGGGGCACCAGCTGCTGCACCCACCCAGGAGAATGGTGCATCCACCTCTGGTGTGGGACCCTCATCAAAGGGTGGGGTTGGGAGATCTGCCAAGCCCCCCTCCGCCCCTCCTCCATCCGAGGGGCTCGATCCCTCTGGCAGTGGCATGCCACCCAGGCGGGGGCCTGGGACATCCTCCCAGGTTTCTCCCACCCCTGTCGTGGCTGAAGCCCCGCCCGGTGGAGGTGCTGGGGAGTCCTCCCAGTCCCTTCCTGTCCCAGTTCCACCCAGAGCGGCTAGTGTCTCAAATGCTGGGGCCCCGTCAGGTGGAGCACCTGAGACCCCCCTCCACCTCCCTCCACCCCTGCCCCAACCAAGGTGGTGGACCCGGAGGTGGCGAAACCCAAGCAGCCTGGCCCGCCTCCTATGGGGGAGGTGCCAATTACTCCCAAAAAGGCGAAGAGCAAGAAGCAAAAAGGAGCATCTAAAGGAGCTCCTGCCCCTTTGGGGCCTGTCTCGGACAGCACCGGGGAAAAGGCAGCCAGGGAACTGAGCTCACTCTGCCTGCCCCCTCAGAAACCCTGCCACCTCCGGCCACGATTGAGGGTGTCCCAGAGACGTCTGGCAACCCCTCGCCCCCATCCCAGCCAGTGGGGCCTGTGCGCGGCAAGGCAGGGGGAGAGTTCCTGCCTCCCAAGCAGCAGCAGGCACGGGAGATGGCAGAGAGTCTTGCCACCCCACTGCCCACTCCCCTGCCCACCGAGGCCGATGAGGAGGAGGAGATGGAGTGCCTGCCCTCTGAGCGCCTCAAGCGGCCCTGGGAGCGGGATATCATCTGCCCCCCAAAGCGGATGGGGATCGATCTCCCAGAGATGGTCCTCGACCCAGATACAGAGGGGGGCCTGCTAGGGAGCCTGGCCATTGAGGGCACTTTCACTGGTCTCACCAGGAAGTCCCCTCCCAGAGTACAGCCCTGCCGGTTCTCGGTCAGCAGTATCCAACTCCTTCTGGAGAAACCACCCTGGGTGTCCCCCAGCTATGGAGGTCTCCTCAACCTCTTGGACCAGACCAAAGGCCAGAGGAATGTGGCCGAGAGTATCCGGCAATGGTGCCCGGACCCCACACAGTTTGTCCGCGCCGCTAGCAACACGGCGAGGCTTATGCGCCGGGACCCGGGCACGCGTCAACATGCCTTCCAGCTCGAGAAGCTGGTGACCCGGGTGAGGGAGGTGTGGGGCTGAGGCGGGCCCACGGAATAGGGCAGGGCAACGCTAGGCCTTTCCCCTGTCTCTGCAGTTTTTGCCCGGCATCTGTCACCTTCTCTCCCACCGGTACGCTGCCTACCCTTCCTCTCTCTTCTCCTGTTCATGGCGGTTACCACAATTGCCTCGCCCAACACCAACGGCTGCAGAGACCCAGTAAAGCAGATGGCCATCCTGGAGGGCCTGCAGCAGAAGCGCCTGGCAATTGCCTTCCTCCAGGAGACGCACAGCGACGTGCACATTCAAGCCGACTGGAACGCCGCCTGGAGAGGCTGCTTGTTCCTGAGCCACGGCATCAACCTCAGCGCAGGAGTGGCAACCCTCCTCTCGCCACAGCTGTGGTACGACTCGGCGGTGGCACGAGAGGATATCCCCGGCCAGCTGCTGACCGTCCACATCACCCTGGCACACCAGAGCCTGCTTCTTGTCAATGTCTACACGCCCACCGATGGGAGAGAGAGGGTCGCCTTCCTAGAGAACCTGGGCGACCTCCTGCGTGACACCAGCAAGAAGGACGACCTTCTGTGGTGGGATGTGGGGAAGGTCCAGATCCGGGCGTTCTGCCAGCAGTATAGCCAGCTGGTGGCGAGCGAGCTCTGACACCACACCCAGGAGCTGGAGGCAGCCCTGCTCCACGCGGGCAACGACGTGGCATTCCTCAAGAGCCTCTGCTCCCACAAGGAGGACGACCTGCTCCTCGCGGGCGGGGACTTCAACTGTACCGTCGACGCACTGCTAGACCGGACGGGGCCGGAACCGCACCTGCCTTTGGCCTGCAAGCTGCGGACCATGCTGGAGGCAGCGGATCTTGTCGACACTTGGCGGGTCCTCCACGCTGAAGTGCAACAGTACACCTGGGCAAAGATGAGTGCCAGTGGGCTCGCCATGGCCCGCCTTGACCACCTCTACATCGGCCAGCACCACCTGCCGTTACTGCGCAGCAGCTGCATCATTCCACGCCTTGGTCTGCTGCAAACTGAGCCTGCCTGGCAGACCACGCACACGGACCCCTTACCGGTGCCTCAACGTCAGCCTGCTGCAGGACACCCACTTCAGGGACTGCTTCGCCCACCTCTGGAGGAGCTGGGAGGCGGCGCGAGCATACTCCTCCTGGTGCCTGTGGTGGGACGTGGGGAAGGTCCAGATCCGGGCGTTCTGCCAGCAGTATAGCCAGCTGGTGGCGAGCGAACTCTGACACCACACCCAGGAGCTGGAGGAGGACGTGGTGGAGCTTGAGGCAGCCCTGCTCCATGCGGACAACGACGCGGCACTCCTCGAGAGCCTCTGCTCCCAAGAAATGCCTGAGAGAGCTGGCAGAGGGCACAGCCCGCGGTGCACGGGTCCATGCCCGCTGCCAGGAGCTGGCAGAGGCCGATGCCCCGACCAGCTTCTTCTTTGGCCTGGAGAGGCGGCGGGCCACGGCAAAGTGTGTCCGCGGGCCGCCCAGCAGCTGCATCAGGACCTGCCGCGCCTGGGCGCTTCACAGGTCAAGGCCCTGGAATGCGAACTCTTCCTGGCGGAGCTGGAGGCCGCAGTGCGGGGGCTCGCCTCAGGCAGGGCCCCGGGCCTTGACGGCCTGCCCGTGGAATTTTACAGAGCCTTCTGGCCCCTCCTCAGGCCCAGCCTCCTCCGCGTCTTCCGCGAGAGCCTCGCCGACAGGACCCTGCAGACCAGCTGCTGCCGGGCAGTGCTCACCTTGCTGCCCAAGAAGGGGGACCTCGGCTGCCTGAAGAACTGGCGGCCCGTCTCCCTCCTGTGCGCCGATTACAAGATCCTGGCCAAGGTGCTGGCGAACCGTCTCCGCACCATCATGGCCTCCGTCATCGGGCCCGAGCAGAGCTACTGTGTGCCGGGCAGGACCATCCAGGACAACTTGTTTCTGCTGCGTGACCTGCTCACGGCCGCAGAGCTTTTTGGCCTGGACATCGGCGTGGTCTCCCTGGACCAGGAGAAGGCCTTCGACCACATTGACTGCTGCTACCTGCTTGGCACCCTCGAGACCTTTGGCTTCGGGCCGCTCTTCACTGCAGCGCTCCGGGTCCTGTACCACGATGCCTCCGGCCTGCTCAAGGTGAACGGCGCGCTGTGCTCCCTGTTCCCCGTGTGTCGCGGCATACTCCAGGACTGCCCCCTGTTGGGCATGCTGTACTCCTTGGCTGTCGAACCGCTGCTGCACGCTCTGCGATGTCGCCTGACCGGCCTAGCCCTGCCACCGGCATCGGGCACCACCACCGGCCCCCCGATCCGGCTGACGGCGTACACGGATGACGTGACCGTCTTCCTGGGCAGCCAGGAGGATGTGCGGGCCCTAGTGGATTGCCAACACACCTACGAGCTCGCAGCGTCGGCCCGCATCAACTGGGGCAAGAGTGACACCTTCCTGCTCGGGACGTGGGCCGACACGCTGCCTCCGGACCTGCCGGGAGGCCTCGCCTGGCGCTGGGAAGGCCTCAAAGCCCTGGGAGTGTTCCTGGGGCCGCCTGCCTTTGCAGCCTGCAACTGGAAGGACCTGGCGGAGGGAGTGGAGGCCCGCCTTCAGCGCTGGCGCTGGTGCCTACCCACCCTCTCTTACCATGGCTGGGTCCTCGTCGCCAACAACCTGGCAGCGGTGACCCTGTGGTACCGCTGCGCGGTGCTGGACCCTCCGCCGGAGCTCCTGTAGAGACTGCAGCGGCTCCTGGTGTACTTCCTGTGGGACAGACGCCACTGGCTCCCACAAGCTGCCCTCTACCTGCCCACCAGTGAGGGGGGCCAAGGCCTGATCGACCTGGCCAGCATGGTGGCCGCCTACCGGCTGCAGGCCCTCCAGTGGCTCCTGTACATCAAAGGCCACCTCCCGTGGCGGCAGCTGGCGTGCCAATTCCTGCGGCAAGTGGGGGGCCTCGGCTTTGACTGGGAACTGTTTCTGCTGGACCTCACCTTCCTGAACGGGGCGGTCCTTCCCCCATTCTACCACAGCATGGTGCGGGCCTGGCAGGCGGCCTTCCATCTCTGTCTCCAGGCCAGGCACCTGCGGTGCCCGCACCTGCTTTGGGAGCCCCTGGTCTACAACCCGGCCTTGCAGCGTGTCGTGCCAAGCCTGGCCTCCGCCAGCCTCGTGGCAGCTCTCATCAAGGATCACACCACCCGCCTGGAGCACCTCCTGGACCCTGCTCAGTCAGCCTGGCTGTCACCCGAAGCCCTGGCTGCCCAGCTGGTGCTGCGCTCCGTCCGCACCGCGGGCTGGCTTCTGCGGACCATCAGGGGAGCCCTCCCGGCGGAAGCAGCGACCGGCCTGGAAGTCTATCTCCAGGCTTGCCGGACCCTCCCCACCGCGGACGCCACACACGATGCCTTCCCACCGCTGCCTGTCATCCCAGCGGTACCCGGCGAGCTGGCTGAGCAGCCCAACATGCTGCTCAGGCTCCCGGTGCCCCCCAGCAGCAATACGGGCTGCCCTTTTGGCACCCTGCCCTGCAAGGGCCTCTACATGTGGGTGGTGCGCACCCAGCACGCCCAGGTGCTGGCCGGCCGCCGTGACACCGTGTGGCGGTGGTGCCTGGCGCGGCCCGGGACCCCAGCATGGCGCAAGCTGTATAAGACACCCACCGCCAAGAAGACCGGCAACCTGCAGTGGCGGCTCGTGCACGGCATCCTGGCCACCGGCACCTTAGTTCGCCACCTGGACCTGGCAGCCTCGGCGGCCTGCCCCTTCTGCCCGGGGGTGCCGGACGAGGACATTTTCCACGCGTTCCTTGACTGCCCCCGGCTGCAGCCGCTCTTTGCCACCCTGGGCGCACTGCTTCGGGCGCTGGGCCGGGACTTCTTTGAGGACGTCTATGTCCACTCCTTCCCCTACCAGGCAGCGGAGAGGGCCATGGTCAGCCTGGCCAACTTCCTGCTGGGCCAGGCCAAGATGGCCACCCTGAAGAGCCGGCAAAACCGGCTCGCTGGGACTGGGACGGTCGTTGCCCTGCAGCTCTTCTGCCTGCTGGTGCGGGCCCGCCTCTCCCTCGAGTTTGAGTACGCGGTCCTGCGGCGGACAGTGCCCACCTTCGAGGAATGCTGGGCCCTCAAGGGGGCACTCTGCCAAGTCGAGGCGGGGCACCTGCTCCTCGCCCTGTAACACCCCCGGCTGCTCAAGCTGCGGCGATGCGTCCAGCGGGCCGAGGCCTTGGAATTTGCTTCACGCGGGTCAGACCCCGAGGCCCCCCATGGGTGTCCCCGCTGGCAGAAATGTAAATATGTAAATAGACCTTTGGCTCTCTATGGTTTTTTAGTCTAGAGTGTATGGGCAGGCCTTGCAGGCCGTGAGCCCAGGACCATGTCCGTGAGGCCCAGGTGTTTGGGCCAACCTGTACATACTCTTTACTGGCCCCGATTTGTCACCCTCCCTGGAATAAATGCCTCTTAAAAGTCAAAGTCTTTCTTTCTTTCTTTCTTTCTTTCTTTCTTTCTTTGACTAGTTTTCCTCACCATACTTTGTTTTCTTGGAAATGCCTTATCAGAACTGGACAGATTGAAAAAATGACCAATTGTGTTATGACACACCAAACATATAAAGAGTGCCAGGAACACAATGCTTTTCAGTTTCCAGCGTGCACAATGCTGTGCATGAGCACACAATTTAATTGCACTGGGTAACTGTTTTATGAAAAGACTCATGATAATAGGTATCAGCTGCAGAAATGAATCTGAAAGGTTTTCTGTAAACTACATCAAACAGCGACATCAGTCCACAGATTAGCTTTTCAGTGTTGTTTATTCTACAGTCTACACAGATGGTGATTTGCTTAGTGCTTGCTTTCTTTGGCCCCCATTTCAGGCACTATGTCTTATCTCATTTACATCATTCATGTTCAGAATACTGGTATTTACTTTTCCCCACATTCTCAAGCTCAAGGCTGATACAGAGAGTAATGGATATTTGGAGAGACAAAATGCAGATGACCCTAAAGATACAGAAGTACTACCAGTTATACCTGTTCAACTCTCTCTCCCTCTTGTCATCCCTTTTTTACTTTAGTAGAGTTATATTTATCTTATAAATAGTCTTCCAGCACCTGAAACCCCAGCTGTTCTCTCCTTCTTCATTCCATATCATATGGCCCAATTCACATCAGTAACCAAGCAGACTAAATTTTCCTAATTTAATGTTATTTAGTGAAACAAACTTACTGGGATCAGCAAGGGGATAACTGGATAAACTTTTATGGCCTGTATTACACAAGAATTAGTGACTGAGTCTGTTCTCTGGCCTGAAAATCTGACTATTGATTAACTACATCTTGGATACATCTACACATTCATTAATGCACAGTGGTTACTTCACATTAAATTTAGTCTGTATAATCAAGTACTAAATTAATGCTCTCTACGTGGCTGGGAAGCAGCGTCGAACCAAGTAAGGACAGCTCCCCCCACCTGCTGCAGCCCCATGCTGCCTAGGCTGACCCAGACCAATTTGATCCCAGTCAGGGTCTACACATGTGCTTTGGCACATTAGTCTATTTTAATGCACAGATTTCTAGTAAATGTATATACAGGTATTAGAACATGGCACATTAGACTAATCTACTGTGTGGTAATTGCTGCACACATGTAGACAGTGATGTTTTACTGTGCATTAGTCTAATGCACAGTAAAGCATCTTGTGTAGACATACTCCATGTGTGCCATCTGTTTCCTCCTTAGCCTGATCTGCAGGTGATGTAGCTCTATTCCAGCTCCTTGTTACATGACATAGCTATAGAAAAGAGGCTCGTACTTTAAATTACAGAGATTCCCATTTCAGTACCTGACAAGAGCCAAGTTGGCGAAAGTTACAATATCACATTACTGTTCAAAATTTTGCCATTATATATTGGGATGAAAACAAGAATTTCAAAGCTTTGTTAGGGGGGAGGGTGTGGGAAGAGACAAGATAGCCCACATTATTACAACTAACAGACAGTAGTAACAGCATTTCCCTGGGATGTAGGAGACCCAGATTTAGATCCCTACTTTTCCTGATTCAAGCCAAGAGCCTTAAGTCTTCCACATCCCAAGTGAATATCCTAATCACAAGGCTGTAGAATCAGGGGCAGATTCTATTTCATCTGTTCTGGGTGTAAATGAATTTGCAATGTAATTTCATCTAGGTTGGGTTCCTGAAATACTGGTAACAATAGGTGGAGGGATCAGTGCTTCCTCACTGCTTTTTGTGACTCTGTCTTAAGGGTCAGATCATGGTGGTGTATTACAAAAGTAGATGTAATATGGATATTCAAGGTAGTGTAGAAATGCACTTGGGTTCCCAATTGCACTTAGATGCCCAATAGATTAATAGAATCTGGTTCTCCTCTGTCTGCTTGGCCCACTGCATGTTTTCACAGGAATGTAGTCAGCCCAGGTCCACAGCTGCCCGTGCTGTGTAAAAGTTCTGTTTCAGTTATTTGCACAGCTCTATCCATGTGGTAATTCAAGCGTACCATATATCTCTTTGGGTATAATGGGACCTTGATTTTTCTGTGTGTTACTGGACTACTAATAACAGTAAAATTCTGGGCAAATTCAGTACAATTTAACTGTACTAAAACATGTGGCTTCTACCTCATGAGCTAGAACCTAATATTCAGTACAACATGTATGTGATGAAAACCAAAGGATTAATCAGAAACATTTTTTTTCTGTAGAAGTTTTTGCCACTTGGTTTAAACGAGCAGTTTTCACAAATATCACTGATTATGTTGTCATTTTAATTTGATATCCTCTGTTAAAGCTGCAATCTTAGACATCCTTCTGAGCAATTCTTTCTCAAAGGTAAGAAACCATTATTATTATTATTATTATTAATATTGTATGTGGAGTCTAATGTTACTGCTGGAAGGCATCCAGACAAGTAAAAGACTATATATTGACTCCAGTGTCATAATGCAGTTATAGTTTTGCCATATTGTTCTTTACAGTAGTCCGTGGAGGCACTAGTTTACTAAACTGTGAATTCCTTACTCAAGAACAGCAAGACTTTTTTTTAAATTAACTTTCCCCAAACAGATTAATTAACAGATTTTAAAGTCCTCCTCAAAATTTGAGAAACCACTTCTTAATGTCATAGTAAGTAGCATGAAGATAGAAGCAATGAATGTTAGTACTGAAGCAATAAATAACTGCAAAAGTCAAATGGATGTGTTACATAGCTAAAAGCTTAATATCACAGTAAAATGAGAGCAGTGAGTGATAGTACTGAAATACTAAATAATGTAAGACTGAGCAGTCACATGCATGTGATATTGATTTAAGAGGAAGAGGAACACAAAACTGGTGATCAGAACACAAGACTAGATTCTTTTCTAGTTTTGTTCTTGACTTGCAGTGTGGTGTTTGATAAGTCACTGAACTGTTCTGAGCATGTTAATCCATACTGAAAATGGTAATCATCAAGATCATAATCTTAATCGTGAATTGTTAAGCTCAATGTTCTTTAAGTGTTTTGAGATCCTCGGTACTATAAAAGTGGAAAATATCATTAAAGTGTTAAATTAAGTCTTAATAGACTAAAACCCTGAAAGCTACCGTATCATTACATGCAATGTTTGACTCAAGTGGGATTTCTAAATAGACATGCTCTTCCATTGTTTGACTCACTTGATAAGCAGATTCCTTTTAGTACCTGCTTTTACAAACTCTGATTCAATTTATGTGGAAACTCTTGCAAGAATGAAGAGAAGAATATACTGTTTGCAAGCTTCAGGGATAAGCAGACTGAATAATCACTTGTTGGAGCATTGAGAAGTGCATTGGCTTATGTTAGGACAAAATGCTCTTAAAAATCATTGCAAGTTGTCAATTAGAAGAGTTAAAAAATAAACAGGTATTCATTTTGTGTTAAAATGCACTGATGAAGCCTACCAAGTAAAAATTATATTTTCACAAAATCTTGTTTATACATAGTAGAAAAATGATTTATTTTAGTTTCTCATAACATTTCTAGGTTAATTAGTCCTAAATGTTCAAATATTGGATTACCCCTTCAGAATTTATCCCTACACTGCTTACATTTGCTTTGTGTAGATACTGGCACAATCTATTGCTTGATTCACAGAAGGTTGATCTACGAATGCTAATATTTACTTGTCATTTCATGGTATGAAAAATGTATATGCAAATATTTGGGCCCAAAATTCCTCAGGCAATTTATATGTGTATTAACTACCCTCACAAGCAGCAGGCTGAGTTTCTACCCTAAACCTTGCAACTAACATAAATGTGCCTTTCATTTTGTCCATCTTTCTTCTGATTTATTTTATTCTGGTCCCTGGGTTGATGCCAAGCATATTCACTTTGCTATTGTTTTATAAAATATAAATGAAACACCATGCAGTGAATGCAAAACATACTTGGTAGGCTATAGACATGTCTTAATTGGTCTTTCTGTTAATATTCCAAAGATTAGGAGAAGACTCTTGTTGGCCTTAATGATTAGGCAATATGCCCCCATGTCATGAAGCCCTCTGTGGATAACACCACCTTTTTCATAGATTCATAGATGCTAGGGTTGGAAGGGACCTCAACAGATCATCAAGTCCGACCCCCTGCCTAGCCAGGAGAGAGTGCCTATCCATCTTTGTCTTAAAGACCCCCACAGTAGGGGAGAACAGCACCTACTTTGGAAGCCAATTCCAAATTTTGGCCACCCTTACCATGAAGAAATTTTTCCTGATATCTAGCCTAAATCTGCTCTCTGTCAGTTTGTGACCATTGTTCCTTGTTACCCCAAGAGGCACCCTGGTGAACAAAGCATCTTCGATCCCTTGCTTTGTCCCCCTAATAAATTTGTAGGTGCCCACAAGATCACCACTCAGCTTTCTCTTATGGAGGCTGAAGAGCTCCGGGTCCCTCAGTCTCTCCTCATAGGGCTTGTCCTGTAAACCCCTAACCATACGAGTGGCCCTCCTCTGGACCCTCTTGTATCTATCAACATCCTTCTTGACATACGGCACCCAAAACTGGATGCAGTACTCCAAATGCAGTCTGAGCAATGCAGCATAAAGGGGAAGTGTCACCTCCTTAGTTCTATCTGTCATGCATCTGCTGATGCATGATAACGTGCCATTAGCTTTGCTAATGGTTTCATCATACTGACAACTCATGTTCATCTTGGAGTCCACTATGACTCCAAGATCCCTTTTCACTTCTGTGCTGCTTTCAGTTCACCCCTTTCTTGCAGCCATGTCTTAGTGTTCTCTTTCTGTTTGCAAATGCCTTGGAAGATGTCTTCTTCCTGAATTTGCATGTATAATACCCCCTGGACACATCTACATATTCATTAATGTGCTTTTGTTAATGTGCATTAAATTAGTACCTCCATTGTGAGGTACTAGGAAAAGGTTCATTGTCCTATTTTAATGAGCATTAGCAAAAGTGCACAGTCTTATTGTGATGCTTAAATACACATTAAAATAGGTTAATGCTCATTAAAGTGCATGTGTAGGCATGACCATTATCTCCTCAAACGCCTTTTGTTGTATTTCCTGTGTCCAGCAGCTTTCTAGCTAACATCTGACTGGCACTGCAGACTGAGTTGGTGGCTGGGGGGGGGGGGGCAGGGGGGACAGGGGAGGGGCAGGAACTTTGTACTCTTGGTACTAGGCCATATGCACCTATAGTGTTGTATAAGATTTCAGAATGCTTGCACAACTAGAAAATGAGAATTGTATCTGAGTAGCAAGAACCAGAGGTTTGGTCTAGATGGATCTGATTTGTTTTCTCACCTCCCTCCCTCCCCTCCTCCCCCCAAATTCTAGGATATTGTTATCTATCTTAGGAAACTAAAAGATTAAGAATCACTGACCCTGTAGGCAGACAAGGGTCTTTGGATAGATATGATACCTTTTATTAAACCAACTAAATAGTTGGAAACATTTTCTTTGCAAGCTTTCGGGCACAAACACCCTTCTTCAAGCATAAAGAGAGTCATTGATACTATAGAACTTTATCCCTTGCAACAACCACACAAACAAATACTTTTATCAGTTATAGCCACAGTTGATTATACAGGATTGACTACATTTTCTCAGTAAGTATCAAGTATTTGGCCCTTTAAGAAGAATAGAGTCTTTATGATTAACTCTTTGCCCCAAATGCTTTTAGTTAGTCATCTAACTCGCACTAAAATGGTAAGTCACAAAAATGTATTTATAATACTAACAGGCAGAGTGCATGAATTAAATATGAGGACTGAAAACTTTTTAAATAGGAGAGAGTATATTACTTACTGTAGCCTCCAGTTAGACATAACTGTTGTGAGCAAACAGATGGGAAGTGAAAGGAACAATTGAACTAAAATTAGTAGGAGATTCTGTTACCAGTATAGAGAATAGCAAAATAGCCACAATAACTCTCTATGATATGGCATGGTTTTTCCCCTTTTAATAGAGTTTTGTGAAATATTAGCTTGGCTGGTCTATTGATTTTTTTTCAGTGCCCTGTATTCAACTTGTAAACACTGCTTCATATTAGGGCAGAGAGATGGAGGAATAGTTTAGAAGAGATTTTTGTTAATGATGTGGGAATCCTAAAACTTCATGCCATCTTTAAAATAAAAATACTAATACAGGCAGTCCTTGACTTACAACATTTCAAGTTACAATGTTTTGCACTTACACCATTTATAAATTGACACCCTGTTTCAACTTTATCACATCAGTTTCGACTTTGCAATGTTTGATCTGATGTGACGCCATGCCAGTGACCAAATTCGCTGTGTCACTCACCAGGTTCACTGTGTTGTGCTGGAGAACATCTGTCCAAACTTCCTTAAACACTTTCTTTAAGAAAGCAGACAAGACTTCAGAAAAACCTGCAGCCAAGACTCCTGAGAAGACTACAGCCAAGAACCCTTCAAAAAGTCCAACCCAGAGCCTTTCAAGAAGTCCAGCAAAGTCACCGCAAAGAAGTCCTTCCAAATCAATATGATTGCTATTTAAAATATAAATACATTAATGTAGCTATATTACTCATCTATAATTGATCGAGTACAAAGTTCCGGGGTATTTCAAGTGAAAATAGGGTATCAGGCCTTGGTTCAGGAACCAATCCCCTATTTATAACATTGTTTCTTGTGAGAAAATTGGTTCTGAGTTACAACATTTCAACTTAAGACGAGGTTTTCAGGAACCAGTTGTGTCGTAAGTCCAAGGACTGCCTGTAAAAACAATTGCATTAACATAGTAAATCAGAAGTGCGTGCATGTGGGGGTTGGGGAAACCATAAGTCAAAGGGCAGAATCTGTTATAAAGAAAGAAGAGAATGACGTTTTGTCTTTGGAGGGGGTGGACACAACTTGTTTCTTCCCTGTGAGTATCCTTTCCATAAGCCTTGGGCCCTGGAGCTTTGCTTATTTAATTTGTGATCTATCTGGGTGCATCGTTAAACCCTTTATTTTAACATCACATGCCTGGTTCTAACCCAGGTATTTTTAAACAAAATCTAAATCTGGGGCCTAAATTACTTGATAATATCTGAAACACTGTTTTCCAAAAAGAGATACAGTATCAGACTGCATAAGGACAATAAATTCAGGAGAAACTAAGGTGTATTTAATGTGCCAGCTGCATTTTGTGCAAGCATTATTTTTTCTACTGGGAAGAAAAACAAGGAAAAGGGAGGCTTTTAATTTGCTATTTGAATGAAAATACACTTTAATGCCAGATATAATCCCAACAAAAGGATCTTCTTTAGGTACTAGAGGGTTTTCAATGTTAAATGTGTACAAGTACAAACTACATCTGTTCATTTAATCCAACACAGAGGAAAGATATGTTTGAACTTGTTTGAATCATGCGAAGAATTATCACTGCCTGCTAGTTGTAGCATGAAAGCATATTTCAGTGCCTATATTAGGGTTGGGTTAATCTGGCTCTTGATGAAGCATCAGGTCATCTGCAGAAGATTGTTTAATGTTTGGCCTGGTGCATGCATATTTGAACGGCAGGTGATGAAATGACAGTGTATGGTAATAAGATGACAATCAGCTACAGTAATTGTGCTTCAGATTTGCCAGAAGGCAATCTTTAATTCAGGTCACAAGAAGTATGTATCAGATCATAGGACAGAACTAGGATAATATTGTAAGTGAGGATAATTATAACCTTGTCTTGTTCTGTATTGGAATATAGGAAGAAAAATATTACCAGAGCAGATGGTTTGATATATACAAAGAATCAGTTGTGAGTATACAATTAAATATGACAGTCCTTGTTGTTTCTTGCTTATGGCTTTTGATAGCAGAAGGAAAGTCAAAGGCTTAAAATATGAACCAGGGTTTATTCGTTATTAGAACTGGAGAAATGATTGATTTACTCAGACAGCTATATGTACATCTCCTCACAAGTGATAAAGGAAAATGTGATTACTTTTATAGAGGAAAAAATTAAAATCTGGAAAACATTGGAGCTGTACTCAGCCTAGCTCCATTAAAGGACACTTTCTGACACTTGTCTTACTGCAATACTCTGATTGCTATTAAGTAGAAATAGGCCCCTACAGGCTGATTCTCATTTCACTGTGACAAAACTGAGAAACATGCTGTTCAAGCAAAAGCTTGCAGGGAAGAAATAAATAATTATCTAAAGGAAGTAGATCCTTTTGTGTGAAGTTGTAAACCAACTCAGACTGCTTATTAGGTGTCACATTTTCACACCAGTCCCACAATGCAAGAAAGCCCTTGCGGGTTGAGCAAGAGGGTTGTGCAAAGCCTGCAAAATGTAGTAGAAGTCATCCCCAGTTACAGTCAAAAAGACAGGTGAAAAGAAAGGACATGTTGACAGGTGAAAAGAAAGCCACATGTTCTGTTCATTAGATTTCTGATGGATTTGTTTAGCAGAACTGTGAAGGGCTGGCAAATGTAACATAGTGGCAAGGCATACTGCATGGAAATGATTTAAAATGGTGTCATGCCTACTGTCACAAACCCTGTTATGTTTTGAGGTTTGCAGCATGTCATAATCATTTTCTTGTGTTTTATTGTAATGCTATGGCATGTGTGATCTTGTTAGAAAGCCCATGTTATGCTGTATCCATTTATGCTACTGTTACACTGTATGAATTGTTATGCTAACTGTATATCTTTATGGTTTTGATATGACGTAGCCAGGGAGTTGGCAGAACTGCTAATATTTCCTGGCCCTAGAACATAATTTTGCCATTGTGTTCTACAGCCAGGGAAATGGCTACTCACAATAGCAGTCAGAAGGGGCCACTGGTGGGATGGGCATCCATGGGCATTGTCCACCTGTGATGAGAGTAATCGACTCTACATTAGTAAAGGCACCTGGGAGTAGTGGTCCTTCAAGCCAGAGGGACTCCAGGGACAATGGAACTTTTTTGAGGATTCCAGTGATTCCCAAGTGTTTGGATAATGCTAACTCAGGAGGTAGCTTGCAGGATGTTTAGAGTCTAGCTAGGCTAGAATATTTCTCTTTTTGAATCTCTCACTTTGGGGGTTCACTGGCCCCAGTTATCCAGGACTGGTAGAGTTGGCAGGAAGTCTGGTCTCTAGGGCAGTGATAAGCACTCTCATGGAAAGCTGAAGGTAGCCAGATGAGAGGGTAAGAATCTATACTTTTTCCGTTTCCTGGCTCCAAACAGATGGTCTGTTCTGCTTGCATAAGTCTTTCATCCTATGTAATCTTTTTGCTGCTTTTCTCCTTACTGATTGCTGGTGGAAAGAGTGATTTCTGGGCTAGTGACATTCCAGGCTGACTCTCTCTATGGAGAAGTGGGCCTATCATTTCTTCCATAACCCAAAAATGGGGGCTATGGATCCAGTTGGGGCTGGCAGAGATCCCTCGCTGCAGCTTCAGTGTAAGGGCAGAAGAACTGAAATGCTGGGATAGGGAGCTATCTCAGGGAAACCTTGGTCTGTTCCTTGGAGCAAACAGCACCAGAGTGGGGAGAAACATGGGTGCGGGAGTCCCCCGTGGATGGGTTTGTGACACCTATTGTATAATGTCTCTTCAAAAAACACTCTGCTTAAAGTCCTATAGGAGCATCACCTTGACATCCATTCTCTTGTCCATGGAGTCCAGAGTTCTAACCAACATCTCTGACCATGTTTTCATCCATCTACAAAATTTAAAAATAGATAAAAATGCTTTAAACCCAAATCATTCTCTGCATGTTCTAGTGAATTTTCTGTCTGAACTCTCCATCGACCTATTCAGGTTGAAAGCTCCACGATGTGGGAACAGTGTCTCCCTTTGTATCTTGTGCAACATCAAGTGCACTTATAATGTCAAGTTAAGTTCCCCTTGTAATTGAGTATGATTTCATTGACATAAATGCTGGAAGCAGTTTCTGGCCTGGGAGTTCTATGCATACGTCACTAACAAAGTAATAACATTAATGGCATCCTTTAGTCTATCCTCTTGCTATAGTCCTTATGCACAGGTTACATGATTAGAGGACACAAAGGGGTTAGAAGCTCCAGTTTAGGGGAGTTTAAAGTACAATGCAGATAATAGATACCAAATAACACAAATGTGGTGGCATATAGGACAAATGAAACAGTACCCGACTAACATTATGATGAATGCTTCTTTCATCATGTATGGAATGAAGCTGCTAGGTTACGATGTTATGAGGAAGGTGGTTTCTAGCATGATATGGACCAGTACTATAGCAAGGGCAGTGCCAGTGGTGCACTGGTACCAGCATGGAGGGGGGTGCCAAATCAAAGGTGGCTCCAACCATGACTCACCATCATCTGTGCACACACATAGAGGCTTGATACACATCCAGTAGCACCCAGCTCCCCAGTACATGCCCACATTTACAGTGTAGAGAATGACTTGGATCCCCAGCCAGCATTGCCTGAGTCCTCTAGCGCATGGAGCATGCACCACATGCACCCCTTACATATGAAGCATAACACACAATGTGCACTCTTGGTGCACGCAAAAATGAAGCGTGCAATACACATCTCAATACCCATATAGCACTGCACACAC
Source organism: Alligator mississippiensis (assembly GCF_030867095.1). NCBI lineage: Eukaryota > Metazoa > Chordata > Crocodylia > Alligatoridae > Alligator > Alligator mississippiensis. The sequence continues at coordinate 126,285,124 of NC_081824.1, forward strand.
AATCCATACAAAGCCCATCATGTAATACAGGAGGGCAACCTGACACGTGTGCACCACAAGTGGCACGAGCAACCTCTGTGTGTGGCATGTCTCTGACCAGGGAGAGAAGAGGGAGTGAGGTGACAGAGCAGGGAGCAGAAAGCAGAGCAGTGGATTGGGCAGGAAGCAGCAAGCAGAGCAGCAGATTGGGAAGTGGAGAGGGTTTGGAGGGGGCACTTGGGAAGGTTGTGTGGCTAATTTGCAGCATGCCTGTCAGAAAGGATGGCCCCCAGTAATATGATACATATATATTTTTATGCACTACTCCTCTCCCACACAGATCACTCTGCACACACCTGTACTCTTCAGTCGTTCCCTCAGCACGCCTGGGTAGGAGGTACATTCTGCTATTCTCTCTGAGCCCAAAGCTATCCAATGCAAGGGCTTGCCTAGCCCTATTGCTACCACACTTCCCTAGCTGGAAGCCACATGTCCTCCCCAACCCCTGGGAGAAAGGATAGTGTGTGTTCTCCCTGCTGTATAGCTGAGAGCTTGCCTAATGAAACTGGGGCAGAGGAAGGAATTGAACCCTGGTACCTGGTGCCAGGTAAGTGCTATAACCGCTGGACAAACCTTCCACTTTAGTTGGAACACTTGCCTGTGCTGTCCCATGTGTGCATAAACACACTGTAATGCACAATGGTCCTGAGTCAGATGTACATGTTCCAGCAGAGATGCACACTTCCCTTTAGCACTTTCAGGCATTCCAGTAGCCATCCACATATAGACATGTGAACAGTCACACCAACACAGATACACACTCAGCCACCAATACACAAATGGATCAGGGTTTTTGTGTCTTAAGTATACACTTAAGGCAATGGTTCCCAATCTTTGAAAACTCAAGATACCCCTTGCTAGACTTGAGACAAATGCCAGTGCTTAGTTTCCATTTGTGTTTTGACTACAGCAAAATAATAGAGCAATTCTGTTGCAAAGCATTCAGAAATACTGCAACAGGTCTAAATGCTTTTGCATTACAGATTTCTATTTGACACTTCTGGGTTTACCCTGTGAATTATGTTTGCAAACCTAACACTGCTGATATTGCATAGCACCCTGGTTGAAAATCACTGACTTAAGATATTCCTATAGTATATATTATACATATCTTCTTTAATCCCCCTGCCCCAAGGAAATAATAATACATACTAAATGTTGTAACACAGTAGTGCATTGTTGGGGTAGTGGGGAAGGGGAGTGTACTCTGCACGTGACCTGCACCAAGTGCCAAAATACCTGGCTACTGCTTGATATGGATGACCAGTGTGACAGACTGGAAAGTATTGAGTAATTCTGACTGGCCAATCAGACCTTGGTTGGGAGAAGGCCTAGAAAAACTCGCTCAGAATGTATGTGAAAGGACAATGTTAGCATATTTGTTTTAGAGCACTCCCTATTCCCACCATGCACGGGTTAATGACCAGACTTAACCCTTAGGTAGATAATATAATCTCTCAGCAAAACTAAACATCAGACCAGATACAACCTAGTCTTAAAGTATCCCCTGAAAAGTTCCCATGTAGTGAACCACATAAAATCCAGTCAATCTACTTCCAAAAGATAAAGGTCTGAGTTGACAGAGATCTGCCTAAGCTGTTACACTACGAACAAGTAGATTTGAGGCAAGCACAAGAAACATGAGGCTTTTGGAAAACATACTCAAGAAACATGGTAGAAGAAATAAAGCATTTTAATAAAAACAGAAACATAATAATATGTTTATCATGCACCTCTTAGAAACAGCTCCAAGGTTTTCTAGTTATTTTTCACCAGCCTAACTGAATTAAATCATAATAGATGACAAAGCATATGTTTTTAGAAAACCCTATGTTAATGGACTAGATGACTCAAGGCATTAGTAATGAGGTACAGAACTTTTTGTCTGTAAACTGTTTTTTTCAAATCTAGCTTACATTGGTATTAATGATAAACTACTACCATTCAGTGATTTATAATACAAACCTCTGTATAACCTGCCACATTCTGTAAGCATAGGGACACCTACAGGACTCTCTTGTAATTCTTAGATTTCAGGACTAAGACCTCTGAACTCATCTGGACTCCTCAAGGACATTTTTCTGTAGTTAGATTCCCCTCAACGAAGAAAGCCTTGTCCCTGACTCTCACATGTTTTGGTTCTGGACTTTTGGATCTGTGGTATTTGGAAGGATTGATTTATACCTGCCAGGCCAATTTGCAGATTGAAAATTGATTTTTTGCTGTAATTTGGCCAAACTATAGCATGGCTGAACTACCTGCTTTAAAATTCAGAACCAAAATTTTGGTATTAAAGTTGACTGTAAGCCACTGAAGATGTTGGCTTGATGGCCTAGGGAGGTGGTAAGATAATAGTGCTTAGATAATAGCAGTCTGTTAGCACCTGAAATCTGTGCATTGTCATCACATTACATTTACAAGCTCTGATAAATTTGAATAATTGTATCCAGGTCTTTGTCTTTTCAACCTGGTGGTGATTTCTTTTTTTTAAGATACTCATGCTTTGTGGCCCTTTAAGGTTTTGGAAGAGACAACCTAGACACTAAAGGCATGTACAGAAGTTATATTTTTCAAGTGATGAAGCTTTCAAAAGCACTCTGTAGCTATAATGCAACAAATGTTCACAGCTGTAGAGTGCTTTTAAAATGGCTGATCATGTGAAATTGTAACCCTCATCTGATGTAGTATCGGATAGACACTCTAAGGCAGAACACTTTAGGGTACCTGTGTACAGGTTCCCGTGAGGGTTAATTTTGGGTGATTCTACCTATATCCAATGCAGCTTTGCGAGGTTGGGATGGTGCTCCTGTGGAAGAGCACTGGCCCATCCCCATCCCTGGGGCTGTCACAGAGAAGAGGCAGAAAACCTCCATCTCCTCTGGGGCATGGGGTAAGAAGCCCTTCCCCACTGAGCATGCCCCCCACCCCTAGTTATGCCTGCTGGGGTTTTGGGAGGAACTGGGCTGGGCCCATGAAGCAGGGGGGCTCCCTTCCCCCTTCCCACCCCATGTGAGCATCTTGACAGTAGCAGAGGCTGTGGTGCCTGGAGTTGGGGCGGAGGGGGAAATGGAGTCCCCCTGCCTCACAGTCTTAGCTCAGATCCCCCAAGACCCCAGCAGGGGAAGCCAGGCCGGGCCTGTTAGGTGGGTGGGGGGCTCCATTTCCCCCTACCTGGATACAGCAGCCTCTGCCACTGTCAAGACAATCATGGGGGGGGGAGGGGAGGAGCTCCCTCCTCCATGCAGGCCTGGTCCAGGTCCCCACAATAGCTTCATCCCTTCCTCCACCCCCAGCCCCTGTTGTTGGTTGCCAGCTGGTGAGGGGGTAGTGGAACTGGGGAAACAGGCAGTCCAGCAGCCTCCTGGGAGCACCTGTTGGGTTCAGTGGTGCTCTAGCTCATGGCACTCTGTGCTAAGTGCCAAAGTTAGAGCACCTCCCCAACAGGCTGCCTGAACTTCTGCACACACCTTAAGGCTTTAGACCACTTGAACAGTTGGAGATTGTGGCTAGTTAGTGGGAGGCCAATGCAACCTCTTGGCTAGTGATTTGGCTCAGTTCTCATTTCTGACATGGATCACTTTGCCTAGCCTGAGTTCAGCTTGTGCCAGCTAGTCTTCATCCAAGAACTGATTATTTATTTATTTATTTTGGGCAATGAGCTATCTTAGTACTAGTAATGCTTACACCTGTTGAGAAGGAGATTTGTGTTTGAGTGTCATTGGAAAAATAGGAGCAATTGAGGCCATGGTGAACAACGCTTTCTTCCAGCAGTATCATATAGAGAAGAGGAGGGAGACGCCTAGAGAGTGAAGATTTAAATGTCCTGGATTCACTTCCAGGGTTATCATGTACTTGCTTCTCCTTTAAACAACATAAATGATTACAGGCTTGGAAACTAAGACTTATGAAGACAGGCTGAAAGAATTAGAATTGATAAGTCTGCAAATAACTTAATGTCAATTGTAAGGGGGATAGATATGGTCTTTTCTCTGGGTTTGTAGGAGACAGTACAAGGAGCAATGGACTCAAATTGGGGTGAGAGAAACTTAGGTTAAATACTAGGAAGAACTTTCTCAGGACAGAGCATTGGGACAGGCTACTTGGAGGTTGTGGAAGCTCCCTTGGTCATTTTTAAGAACAAGTTAGACAGACATTTGACTGGATGCTTTAGCCAGGGACATTTCTACTTTGATTCTATTGACTTATTTATGCGTTTTGTGTGTGTGTATTCTGCCAGTTGTTAATTATATGACTTCCTACATATTCAGTGCTGAGAATGGACCATGCTTTGCCCAACCTGAGCTGGAGGGGATGAATCCATTGGAGACCTTCCTGCCTCACAGCCCTTTCCCCAGGTCCCCTGGCTGGGGTACTGGGGGGAGCCAGGCTGGGCCCATGAAGCAAGAGGGTTCTGATCCACCCCTTCCCCCTCCCCACCAGCTTGGGCCGGACAAGCTGGCAGCTCCCATTGCTCCTTTTCCCCTCTCTGTCTTGCCCGGCTTGAGCTAGAGAGGGGGCATGGATCAAAGCCCTCTTACCTTGTGGGCCTGAGCTGGGTCCCTGCAGTACCCCAGCCAGGGGCCACAAGACTGGAGGGGGGAGAGGGAGGCTCTTATCCATCCCCTCCCCCCACAGCTCAGGACAGGCAAAGCCCAGCCAGTAGCTCCGTGCTACTTGCTTTCCCCTCCATCCCTGCTGACAGTTCTGGAGCTGGGAGTTGGAGACAGGGCTGGGGAAAGGGGTGGTTCAGCTGCCTTCTTGGATGCTGCTGGAGTACCCCTGCCTGCTGGGCAAGAGGGCACCAGTGCAGACAGACATGATTCCACCCCCCAACCCCGACCCAACAGGGGAATGTCTGTTGAGCTGGGGGAGCGGCGGGAGTGCACTCTAACCCATGGCATTTTATCTAAAGCACCATGACTTAGAGCAGGGGCCTGAACATCTGGCCTGCACCCATTGTTAACATAGGTAAATGTTACCCAAGCAAACTCAACTTGCTCCAAATCACTTAGGAATGTGATAGAAGAGACACTGGGAGAATGATTTAAACTATCATGTTGTCAAGTGGCACCTTATGCACATTCCTCAATTTTGGGTGTCTAAATGGAATTTGATATAGAGAATTACTGAGGATGCCCAATTTTAAATGTAGATAGTGAGAGATGAAGCTGCTTAGAACCTCTGTGTGTAGGACAGTATGGTTTTGGGAGGGAAACAGAAACTAAGGGTTAGATGGTCCTGCATTCTAGTGCTGATCTGCTACTGACTTGCAATGTGGCATCAAGCAGGAGTTTTTGTCTCATTTGCAAAATGGAGATGATAAATGCATTTATCTCATAGTGGAGATATATTCATTAGTTCTTGTGATTCACTTGGGTACATCTATGATGAATGCCCTAGAAAAGACTATGAGGAAATAAATGATTTCTATATTCATTGCATGCAGTGGCAACTATTCGAAGAATGAGGATAAAAGTATTGAATAACTGCCTCTAGTGAGTTGAGTGGAGCTAAGTACTTGTGGAAAAAAGAGTAATGCTTGTATACAAGGCAGCCAAATTAAGGCTGGATGGCAGCCTTAATTCTGGCATTCCCTCACTTTGAGTGCTTGACTTCACAAACTAAATAACATCAGAATATAGCTTTTTTTTTTGTAAGATGAAATAAATTGGTAGTTTCAGTCCAGTTCATGATGCGAAGGTGCCCATACAATCAAACTGCAGCCAAACCTGGCACTACTAGGAAAAAACTTGTACTAATTGGAACTGGCACTAATTGCTGGCAACTGAGGAAAGAGGGTAAGGGACCATTAGAAATAGTTCTTTTAGCTCCGTAAGCAGGAAAGATGGGGAAAAGATCCATTGCTGTGTGAGGTAGACTACTGTGGTCTCCACAATTCTTTTAGCAAAGCATTTAACTTTGGGCATTAGTCCCCCATACATCTGTGATATCACTGAAGTAAAGTTAAACGTGTCCATATGTAGTCTAATGTACTGAGTCCATATCTTATGAATCCAGTATATTTCACCAGCCACTGACTGTGCTACACACACATATACTTAAAAATGAGTTAATCTTATATTTATATCTCAACTGTGTTCTGATAGAATTAAGATAAAGGATCATGTGGATACTGGCATCCTGAGTGCTATTTTATCCAAAGTCAAAACTGCCATTTGATGTCACAGAAAGATTAGATTTCAGACTCTTTGACTAAATATTATGTATTTTTTCTTGGAGGAAGAAATAGGGTAGCAGTTCAGATTTCTTCGGCTTGTAATAAGACTTGGGGAAGAATCCATTATGTAGTTTATAATAGGCTGCCAATAGAAATGTTTGCATTTATAGCAAAAAAAAAAGTGGAGGGGAAAGAAAAGAGAGCCTGTGTTGGTGTCTATGACATTTCTTGTAACAAGCTGGTGTTCTGAAAGAGTATTTATTGCTCTGAGACGCCTCCACACACATCTATGAAACAATAGCCTAAAGAAAAGCCTCTCTCTGCTCTTAATTTTCTTCCTATGCATATAACACAGAGCTTTATTTGCTAGATCCCACTAAATGAATATTATGCTAAGTCCATACATTACCAATGAGACATCATCAGTCCCAAATGCCAACAGTATATATACCATATTTTCTTGCATACAGCACTCCCAGGGATAAGATATCCCCCTTATTTATGAAAGGCGGAAGGAAAATATAAAAAGATCTTTCACAGTAAGTAACTGAGTAGCAGGAGCCAGAGATCTGGGTCTGCCCATTGTCCTGCTCCCTGTGGATTGCTTGCAGATTTTACTTTTGCTTTTGCCTGTAAGTGGCAGAAACTGCTTTTTACCATATTTCTTTTATATAATACACATTACAATTTCCAGCAGCTGGTTTTTGGAAAAAAGGTGCATGTTACATGTAAGAAAATACAGTATATGTCTCAGTACTGTCATCTTGGAGAAAAAAGAAGAGCTCTGCTGCAGGCAGCAAGCTAGTATCCTGGAAGAAAGTTGATGAACTTTTTTGCACTGCTGTGACCAAGCATTTCACTTGCAGCCAGAAATTACCCAGTGAAAAAAAAATCAAACGAACCTGTGCACTTCTGCCTTTTGATCCCCAAATCCTAGCTCCAGGAAAAGCTGACTGTGTCAAATTCTCAACCCATATGCCAGGTTAATATTTAAGGTCTATGCCTGTAGCTAAAATTGCAATTAATACCAGGCAGATTGATAAGGAATGATTTCTTTCCAAAGGATGAACATGTTGGCTTGTGATATGAAATAATAAATAAAATAGAATGCCTAAAATCGATATTTACAAAGGTTCCCATTTAAATCTCTGGTAAATTTCAGAGACAAGGAAGGAAGAAAAGTGAAGTGAAGGAAGGTAAATGGGAAGAATAGGACATTAAAATGATTGTAAATGGCAGTATATTCCATTTTCACTGAAATTCTGGAAGAAAACTTGGGAAATGACTGTAAGGGATTCCGGGATATCAAGTCATGATATATGCAAAGCATTTTTCATCTACAGAACTCAAAAGTGTTTTCAAAGGAACATTTTATATAGTTATCCCTTTATGTAGATGTAAAACTGATAGAAGTGATGAAACGTCTTACTCAGATGTATGCAACATACATCTGGAACAACATACATATGTAACAACATCATACGTTTGGTAGTTGGTGGCTGTGGCAGCAGTGGCAGTGCCTTGATACAAGGATGACACTCTTCCAATAAATAGGGAAGTCATCAGTAAGTCTGGAGATGACTGAATATGTTCTCTCATAGACCTGGTAAATAGTTCTGGGAGGAGAGTGGATCCCAGTGATGCTGCATTGCAGGTCTTTCCCTTTGTCTCTCTCCTCTGTCTGTCTCCATAATGAGACGAGCTTGCTCGAAATGATCAATGCCCTGTTGTACATCATGATACCATTGGGAACCCTGGTAGAGCAGGGAAGAGAACTCGGAATAGAAGTTCTGAATGTTAGTTTACTGCCCTGGTCAATGGACCATGTGCCCTGCCCTAAAAAAAAATATTTTAAGGGTGACAGGGAAAATCTTTGATGGCTTGATTTGAAGAGTCTGAAATGCTGATACAATCTTCTTATTGTGCCCCTATCTTTGTTATGGTCCTGTCTCAGTTTTCTGTGCCTTAATAAATCCCAGTCTTGTACATCTGAGACCTCTTCATGGTGTGCTTTTTTATTTTCAAACACTAAAACTTCTGAGATTGTGAACAAATATGTAAATTGCCTCTTTTCTTTGTTTTCATATCTTTAAAGTTTGCATTTGTGATGTTACTTGGTTCAATTTTTGGGATTCCCCATCCTGCCAAGTTTCACTGGCATCTCTGAAATACCCTAGGAAAATTAATTATGCTGGGCTGAAACAGTCTTGGATGAAAGCTCCCTGTCTCATCCAAGAACTCTAGGAAATCATTTAACATCTTCCAGAAACCTCAACCAAGAAGGTAATTGCTGCCTCCTTATCACAAATAATTAGCCACCTCTGCCAAGCTCTGATACAAATGTCAGTTTGAAATCTTAAAGTAAATCAAAAGGTCAGCTGAGAAGCTTCTAAAGTACTGTCATGACTGGCCTAAGAGCTGTCTATAATAAATTAATTCCTTTTGAATTATGTATAAAGATGAAGTGTGAAGCCAAAGAATGGTATCTCTGAAATAAATAGACCATGCTCACAAAATACAAAACAGCTGCAAGTAAAGGGATTTGTATAGAATGGTGATGGAATAGGAATTAAGAAAAAGCTTTTAAAGGGTTCCAAATTATCCTGCAGGAAGAAGAGCCCTCAGGATCAGGTATGTAATCCAACACAACTCTTATGTGCTTGAATAGAAATGTTCTGAATACAATTAAATAATAATCTGTCAAATTAAATTGAGGAAGTGGGTCAGATTCACATCTGCTCTCCCCCTTTTTTTATTTAGCAATATTTCCATTTCTTGGCTTTATGATGCTGGTTGTTACTATTCCAGCTGTACAAAAGGTCAGAGATACTGACCTTGAATTTTTCAAGACAACATTTATGAAATGAGAGGCAGTCAAACTTAGCCAAGTTGGAAGTACTTAATACAATGGGAAATTCTTTTGAATTTGTCTTTCATTTTTGATCTCTTAATTTTTTTTGTGTGTGTGTTTTGTGTTCAATATTTTCATCACCAACATTTTACCAGTTGTGAAGACTGATGCATCGGGGAGGTCAAAAGAAAAGAAAAAGACCCCATGAGTCAGGACCTTAAAATCTGCAATGAGGCATGGAGAGATGTGCAATGATTTTTTTTAAATGTGCATCAACTTCTTAGGCACATGCCCAATGAATATTAATCAAAGCTTTTATGTTGCCAGAACTGCTGCTTAGAACCAGCACTTCAGTGTCTCTTTGGTTCAGAGTGTTTCAAAATGTGTAGGCAGTGAGTCCTCCCTCAATTACATAGTGCTTGAGAGAATAACATTGCACCTCAGGCAGGCTAAAGGTGCTTTCTATTTGTTTAACTGCCTTATTGCCAACAAGTGCAGAAGCTAGGAGACTTCAGATGAATCTCCCATAATAAAGTAAAATAAAGGAGAAGAGATTAATAGCCACTACTGAGCTTCCATTACACAGATCATTAGCAACATTATGGAAGCCAGCATTGACTTGAAGCCCTGACTGTCTAGGAGAGGAGCAGACAGGCAAAGCGGATGTCTCCACTCTCTTGCAACTCGGGCTGGCAAGATAGCCACTAAGATCTCTTGCCACTGCTTCCTGCAGCCAACTCTTTGAATTGGATGGGATTTTAGAAGGAACTGTGCAACCTGCTAAATGGGGCACGTACCGCTGCAGGGGTGCAGCAGGCCAAGAGTCTTAGCTCATGGAGGAATGTCATTCTGCAACCACTCTAGGTTTGCATCACACAAACACATTGGTCCAGAGCTCAAAGTAGAGATGATGTTTTGATTGGTGATAGAGGGACTGATGCCAGAGGGGCCCTGGGAATTTCAGCTCGCTCATAAAAGTTTTGGATTAGTCCTTTCTTTCCCAAACTTTGTATAAGGATCCTCAACCCCAAGAAAAGAGGTTGAAATATGGAATGACCTGTCAGACAGAAGAGCCCCTGCCCTACTCACTTTCTCTGAACATATTTATTAGGAAGTATCACAGGTCATCAACTGCAAGATGTCATGAAGAAGCGACTAGGCCCCTACACAAGTAGCAGTCACTCCAAAATTGATCCTGTTCCAAATATGCTGTTACCATTCTCCCCCATGTGAAGTGGTTAAACATACACAGCCCAAACCCAATTTGAAACCATTTTTCACATGCAAATACTTTGGACCTAAAGGTCTTTAGAGAAAAAGCATCAGAAAATAGCCCAAAAGAGGATTTGACTGGGGAAAAGAATACAACAAAATATCTACAGAAAAAAGAAAATGCAACTGAGCATTTCCTCTTCCATGGTTATATGTCAGATAAAAGCACTGTTCCAAACCTTATTAAATTATCCATGGCATTGTATGGTGATAGACAAAATTCTGCAATAGTATAGTAATTAGAGCTGATAGCTGACTTTGCCTATAACAGTCCCTACATAAGACTTCCAGTTGCTTATAATTTTGGCTAACTATATGTGTTTCATGCCATGTATATGCCTTGAGCTTAATATTTCTGGAAGGCTTTAGAAGACAGTTCAGCCATTTCTCAGAATGAAATTAAGAAAAAACATGTTGAGGCAGGGATTGTTTAACTGGTGATGTTAAACATACCAGTATTTTTAGTGCTATTTGCCTGAGAGCCTTTATTTATTTTTTGATGTATATTCCACGCTTCCCAAAAAGGCTCTGACCAGCAGTCTTCAGTGCCTCAGTGCTTTGGATTTGGGACATGAAAAATGGCAGGAAGGAATTATGATAGGTCTGTCAAACAATTAAAAAATGTGATTGGATTACTTGTGCGATTAGAAAAAGTAGCTGCAATTAATTTTGATTTTAATTGCACAGCTAAAATCTCAAAATTATGTGCAGAAAAACTGAAAATGATGCAGGTACTTTGTATGGTTGGGGGGGTGAGTGTGAAGGTGTGGGGGGGCTGTGGGTATGTGTAGGATGTGGAGCCTGGGGATAGGGGTTGCCCTCAGGGGTGTTTGGAGTTGAGGGGGCGGGGTAGAGGAGGGGGCCCACACACTCTAGCAGGATGCCCAATCTGAGCAGGGTCTTCATGGAGCTGCCCCAGGCCCCCCCGCTCTTGTCCCATCGGCGGCAGCCGCAGGCACCCAGGGCTGGGGGAAGCTGCTCCAGCCCCAGTCTAAGCCCGAACTTCCCCGCTTACTTGCTAAGAGGGTCCCAGGTGGTCCTGACCCACCCTAGGACTTAGGATGCCAAGCAGCTCCACCTCAGCCCAGCACTGCCCTCCCTGAACCCATGGCACTGCTAGCCCAGCTGCGCAGGGCCGTGGATGGGGGTTGTGGGTGGGTGCGGCCCCCACCTTCCTGCTGCAGCCACCTGGAGCCTGTGTCCCACCAGGACCCACATGGAGCCACCGTGGTGGGGCTGCCTGGCACCCTTGGGCCCCCTGGCTTGGGCTCAGGCTCCGGGTGGATCAGGACCACCTTGGAGTTCTGGCACGAGCCGCCATCAGCCCCAAAGACCCCCCCATGCATCCGTTGTCCAGCCTTCCAGGTAGTGGCGGTGACAGGGGCCCCGTGCCCTGAACCCCCGCAGAGGCAGCTGTGGCTGGCAAGGGCAGGATCCCACAGAGCCACCTCCCACAACCCATGCGGCACTGCATACCCAGCCTGAGCCCAAGCTGTGCCCAGCACTGCCGCTGAGCCAGGCAGTTTGTTAGACACTACTCCAGCCTTCTTCCAGGTCTGTTAATTAGTCCTCAGGCCCTTATCCTTCCGTCAGAGACCCATTTCCCATGCCAGACTTCCCACCACCTGGTCCCCAACAGAAACATTCTCTTTTTTTCTCCTGTGAGCTTCCACTGATACTGAAAGACTCTTAGGTTTAGTAGGCTCTGTATTCAAATTCTACTCTGAAGTTGATATAACAACCTTAAGTTCTATTAGCTTCAGAAAAACAAAATGGAAAGATAAGTTCTTTGGTGAACTGGGGATCTAACAGTCACAATGGTGTCTGCTTAGTTAAGTTTTCTGTATCTGTCCTCATCATATGAGCATGCTAGTTCTGCCCCCTATTTTGATGCACAGGGTGGGGCTATTTCAAAGTGCATTTCCTGTCCTTTTTTTTTTTTAATGTACACAAACTGCTCTTTGGAATTCAGAGGCTGGTCTCTGGTATTTTCCTTCAAAGAGGTAGGGAAAAGTAGGACAATGACTGCCTAAGGAAGAACCACAGCTATAAAATGTTTAACTTTTCAAATACTTAACTACAGCATGTATCTTGGATTCCACCATAGGATTCTGCCCTCCCAGGGAGTGCTAAAATCACTAAGCTGCAACGCATGAGTGACTGGTGCCTCCTGAATATGGGGGGACACCCGCAGAAGCCACTGACGGTGGTGGCCCTGTCAGGGGGGGCATCAGCCCTGCTGACAGCATAGGTCTCAGCTGTTGGGGGGGCACTGGCCCCATGGAGGGGGGTACGTGCACCCCCGTGTACCCCCTACCAGTCGCCTATGCTGCAAAGTTATGTTCCTCCTCCCTTGTTCTCCATCAGGCCCCATCAGTCTTGCACTTTTGGCTGCTAGTAGCCCTGTTGCAATGGGAGAGGACTGAGGAACCCATCCAGCCAAGTCCCAACCACCTGGTGTTTAGAGTAGTCTCCCAGGAAGTAGGAGACATGGGTTTAAATCTCTTAGGGTAAGGTAGGCCTAGAGCCTAGTTCTCTAACTTCCTGTACAGAAAGTGGGCTCCACGCCTCCCTGTTCCTAGCCTATTGATTTAGACTTCCCTCCTGGGGTGGTCTATTGGAATCTTAGGTATTATAATACCTCAGCTGAGGTCCCTTGGGCCACTGGTGTTTATACTTTTTTTGGCCATGTATGCTTTTACCTCTGACTGATTGGTCAACACACAGTGAGTAATGGCATTGTCAATCATTGATGTCAATGTTGACACTCACTGTTGTGTATACCCACTATACCACTGGTGTTCAGAGTTTTAGCCCCGCAGGCCAGATGAATGGTGCAGGGCCAATCCACAGGCCAGACTGGGCCATGCGCTGCCTCCACATTCCAGGATTGGGCCTGTGGACTGTAGCACGCCAGGGAGTCTCAAGTTTCCCAGTATCCCATGGTGCTCCTCTTTCTTCCATCATCTCTCCCCAAGGCAGGGTGAGAGGGTGGGGCAGACAGTCATGGGGCACTCTGATCTCCAAGTTCCCATGGGGTGTAGGGGAGACTGTGGGAGACCTGGGGCTGCCACCCAACCACTGACAGCCTACCTGCTCCCTGACCACAGGCAACAGCATCCCCTTGGGATATGGGCTCATTAATATGCCTCCTTCCCCCACTATGAGGGAGAAACAGAGATGCAAAACTAAGCAACTCATGATTGCACCTTTTGGCTGGAAAATGCACCACTGAATGCCTTTGTAGCAATTTTATAGCGGTCCAGCATGAAGGCTTGGTGGATGGGCTGGTAATACTACGTGTTTGCACTGCTAACACTATGTTTGGTATATGTAGAATGTCACAACCCAAAGTTGTGGTTTTTGTTTGTGTGTGCTTCAGCACCGCTAAATTATTGTTCCCACCCAAATTGTAGCTTTCGTTGCATGGTAGAGTTCTCTGCTGTGGGAGAGAACTCTGGTGCAACGGGGGATTTCCTGCCAATTTGCAGCTTCTTTGCATGGTGCATTTCTTTTGCATCTCAGAGATGTACGGTGCAAAGGAGTTCCCGCCATTTGTATTTAGATTCGCACCACATTATTGGCCGGTTCTAAATGTAGGCACACGTGGTAGCTAGCTATTGGCTTGCTAGCCGTACAAAAGGCTTGAGTGGTTTCCGCCCAAGTTGGAGGACTCCACGAACATCAGGAGGAGGAGACTTCACCCAGTGTGAAGATCTCTAAGCGCTGAGGATCCTTACGGACCCAATGCTTTTCTCAAGCAGGCAATAGAGGCTTAACAATCGAACCCACAGAGCTTTAACTACTCCGAAGGGGGGAACAAAAGAACGAACCGCCTCTAGCCTCTCCCCATCGCCGAGTGCAATTCAAGACGTATCCCTTTCCTGTAAACCCAATTTTCGAACCCACGGAGCCTTAACAACTCCGGGGGACCAGGGAACCGAACAGAACCTGCGGAGCCTAAACAACTCTGTGGGAAAGAATTGCCTAACCCGCGGAGCCTAAACAACTCCGTGGAAAAGAATTTGTCGTAGTCCTCCAACGAGGATTTAAGCGGAGCTGCACCTGGAAAGCTGTCCAGCCTACACCACTACCATCTTTGGGTGTAAGTAAATAATCTTTTCAATCAACCACTATGCGTTTGTGACTAATTCTAGCTCGCCACCAGTTTTCTCCGACCCCGCGTGCCTGGGCTGCTGGCCACAGCCCGCGTGAGCAAAGACGGGCCATGGATCGCCCCTCCCGACTCGCACTTGGCAGCGGGATCGGGGCCCGGCCTGCACATAGAACAGCAACAGCATCCATATTTTCAACCTTTGTGTTAAAAATAGGATGCATATCAGGGGAAGAAAAAAGCATGTTCTATTCACATACAGATTGTGTTATATTTGTTACCATGGCATATTGTGGTTTGGTCCTTTGTTTTACATCATAAAAAGTAAGGCCCTTGTTGCATGTGAAAGACACTGTGTACATGAGTAATCTCGTGGAAGTGAATAGGAGTAGTTCCCATCCACAAGTTCCACACATGCTTAGATGCTTACTGGAAAGGTTCCTTATTTGTTTTAGTTTAGGGATGGAAATGAAAAGAATTCAGGAATGTTTATTAAGTAATATAAAATAAAATGCACTGGTTTATGAATTTTTTAATGAAATAACTTATCTGCTGATTAATAATTAACCAAGTAACTTTCCATATATTGATTTGATGCGAATGAATTTATCTGAGGGCCCACCCTTACTCCATAACGAAGTAAGGGGAGAATATTTGGGTTAGAAATGAGTCATACAATTCATGAGTCATGCCATTAATGCTTGGTTTCTTAATACTCAAATTCTTTAAGATACTTCCTTATTCAAATACAGTACAATGCAATCTCCCCTCTTCATGATAGGAACAGTGTTATTTTGAAACTAGATATTTTATGTGTGACTTTGATCACATCTTTGTGGCTAAAGATACCATTCAGCCTGGTACAGTTAGTGCAGTTATTTTATAAAATCATGTGACTGTGATAAGTATTAGCTAAGAATGTTATGGAGTACTTGGTTTACTTAACAACATGATTACAGTAATTGGAAATCTCCTTCATCTTTTTGTAAGTTCAGTGTTTTGACCATCATCTTCTCCAGTGTCATGATAATGAGGAGGAAAAATATTAATCTATACCACTCTTTTCTTCTTTTTCCATCTTGGCTATGAAATGGAAATAAAAAAGCTGAGCAGAAAGAGAGAAACTGTTTCTCTTTCCCAAGTCTGCCCATGTTGCTAGAGACTGAATACATGTGGGCTGAAAACAGTTGCTCTCGCACAGTGGTTTCCCTTCTACCTTTTTACTCCATAGTGCTTCTTCAGTTTTTAGATGGGGCACTAAGATTCAAGTATTCAACGCACAGGGTAGAAGTATTTTATCCTTAATACTCTTCTAATTCAAACAGCAGTTTAATTGCCTACTCACTATGATTGCATTAAAGACTGCAGAGAGGGCTTTCAAAAGAACAGAAGCCACGATGAAATTGACTCAGCACAGAATGCATGTGATTTAAGAATATAAATGTGATGGCAAATGGGTTTGATAGCCATATAAAGGCAGGCAAACCATTTCTCCTCATAGATTGTTCATCAGTCATTTTGAGGGAGAACATTCTGCCATCCATTCAAGACTTTGTCCTGTCAGGCCTCTTTCCACAGTCCTGCCAGACGCATTTTGGGACTGAATATGATATGGCTTCCTGAAAGCAATTTTGTGTTCTTTGAAACCACCACATTCACCTCTCACATCTCACTACATATACTCTGCTCATGACTTTGATCAATGTTCATTTTATCTTTTCTAGTAAAGAGAATCCTGACATTTTACTTTCCTAGACATGCCACGAGACCATTACTGTTACTCTGCTTAGTATCTCCAGATACCTAAGTGATGCTTTGCAGTTGGAGCAGAAGCAGAATCCATATTTTTCACCTGCACCTCTACAGTGTCAACAAAACTGATAGGCAGGAAATGTACGAGGTCTCATTTGAAATACAGGTTATTAGTTATATGTGTGGTCATGGAACGTGATTGTGTTGTATCTTGTGTCATACTGCAAAAAGATGGGCACCAACCCTGGTAATACTTAGTTAGGTACATTCTTAGCTGTACACGCAGTGAGTACATTTAATAGTATAATCAACAGGGAGTGACTGGGACAGCAGCTCTGGGTGCTGCCTTTTGGGGGGCTACAAAATTAGTTGCCACTGTCGCTGTCACCTGGCCATGCCACCACCATCACCTGCACAGCAGTCAACACTGCCCCATATACCAAAGCTGCCCAGGTCCCTGTTAAGCTTCTTGAGTACATTCTTTGAAATTTAACAAGAGTACTCATGACAGCAGAGTTAAGCATCTTGTGTGTTTGTAGGACTAGGACTGTATATTGGGCTCACATAACCATAATACCATCCTTGTAATCATCTTCTTCAAGATCCAGGCTCTTATTTCTCAATCATGTTATTTTTTTCCAAAAGGCCCAGTCTCACAAGTCTACCCTAATTTCTACTTATTTCTGTGTAACTGCTATAAAAAGTAGTACTTGGGAATATTTCTATAGGAGATCATGTTTTAACTTGGCTACTGCTTCCTTTTAATTATACCCTACAACATTTTTTTCTGTGTGATAGAAAACAATGCATTGAACAGAACAGATGAGCAATGGCCATGTGTATCTGCCTGACTGGTGGTGCATCGGGCTATGGACAATTAAGACGGCTCCATGGAGATCAAGATGGTCATTGGACTGAAGCAGCATCTACACTGCTGCGGTAGCTTTGTTTCATGACTTATGTGCAACAGATGCCTCCTTCACTTCTAGTACCTCCACCAAGCTATTCAGGTCAAGCACTGAGCTGTAGATTTCACTACCAGTGCAATTATAGTAGGAAAAAGAAGAGTTTCCCTACACCTCTTTGATTACCGTTATGGAAGCAAGAGGTTGTTTTCAGACATTTTTCACTCCTGTCTGGTTGATTTCTGTTTCCTTCTCATTGCAATCTGACAAGTAGAAGAGAGTGAGGGGATGGCAATAAGAAGAAAGATCTTGAGATGAGGTGTGAAAGGGAGGATTCAAGGGAAAAGAATGGAAGTCCTAAAATATAGGTGGGATAAAGGAAGGTAATCTGAGGAAGGAAACGTCTACATAGAAAGCAAACAGGGAAATAGGAGAAAGAAAGATTTGTGGAAAGGGGAGAAGAAACGTAAGCAGTATGACAGAAGATTGAAGGATGAGATGATAAAATAACGGAGCAGAGGACCAATTAGTGAGGGGTAGGCTAGAAGAGGGAATTGAAGAGATGCATGAGAGAACATGGAGGATAGGAAAAGGAAAAGGGAAGATGTGGTGCCATTTTATTTTACAGAAATGTAGACTGTGTTTTAGTCTACATTTGTATCTGTGATTTAATGGTCGTTAAACTGTTTACAATTTTTAAAAAATCCGAAAATGATTCCTGCCTATGGCTAGGGAATGAGCAATACCTATGAATCAATTCATTTTGAAATGGCAAATTTATGACTCAGCAGTCTCCTTGGAGGTGCAAGCTAACTCTATCAGGAGGCAGTAATAAAGAAATTGGATGTTATTTCCTCCCCACATCCCACCCCAACCCTATTGTTCAGTCTTAAGCGCTGAGGGACTCCCAGTGCACCACTTTGTCAGGCTTTTATTTTGCCTCCTTCATTCAGTGAATGATCCTTAAAATCTGTACATGGAAACAAAAACAAAAGTGGCTTTTGCAGTTCCTAGCTGAAATGTGACTCTGGCACCTGATTTTAAGGAAAACCAGCTGAGCTAGTTAACAATGGCATTATGACAGTCCTACAGTGCAGACAACTGAAGGAAACATTGTAATATATAGTAATGCCAAAAACTCTACAGTAATGCCAATGTATTTTGTACACTGGGAGATTTGTACTGACACTTAACTGGTATAGAGGAGTCAGTTGGGAAGTACATAAGACCATGTGTGGCACCAAAATTTAGCTCACAATACAAAGACTATCTCCCCTGCACTGGGTGGATGGCGATTGTACTTTATTCAGTAATCTCATGCATGTTTGATTATACTACACTATCGGGAAACAGAAGGGTAGTAAAAGGACTGCATAAACTGATTGGATTTTGCCAAGCTGCTCTATATTGATTACAGCCAACTTAAATAATAATGAAATTAAGGCAAATTATTAGTTCAGGCAAGATCCACTGCTATTTGTGTGGCATACTGTAATGTAATTAGAGCAAATCAAACTATTAATTGTGAAAAAAGTGTTAGTCACATTTGCCCCTTTTCTGTTTGTGAGGCGTCTGTCAACAGATTGTGACTTAGAAGCTTTTTGTTGTATGCCATTGCTCAGAAACAGTACTTAATTTAGAGAACTTTTGAACCTATGGGTTGTTTTTGACCTATTCATGTCAAGTATACAGGAGGATTATTATTCAGAGTTTACTAACTGAAGTATTTGATTCCTTTCCTCATTACATAAAGATGGTTTCTGTTCCCCCATGGGCAGAAACTAAACTTCATAAACAGAAGGAAAGAATAGCAGAAGTAATGGTGAGGAATTTCTAGAGAGACAGTTATTAGAAGAGAAAGATGGTAGTAATAAGTAAGTACTAAGCAATTGGTTGAAACGCTTTGTTTTTCTTTAACTTCTTCCACATAAGAACATGGTATTTAATATGTAAAGCCATTATTTTAAACTAGCAAGATTCCTGCCTGACTGAAAGAAAAGGTAAGTGTTATTTGTTGTCTACAAGGCTTCTATCAATCTTTTTTCTAATCCCTATAATGGTAGTATTTGACTATCTAACAACATTTTGATGTAATAACACCCCTTATAGTTCTGTTTATTCCCGTTTTTACAGAGAAAGAGCTCAGGTGCAGAGACAATAAGTGCCTGATCCTATTTATTCTTCATGTGCCATATAACTGCAGGTTTTGGCACATACACAGTTAGGGATACTGTAGTGAAATAGAATTGCCAAATATATGGAAGAAGAAGATAACCCAAGAACCCTTGCACTTGCCCAAGAATCAGGCCAGGTTCTAGGCTCATCTTCACTTAGAGGTCTGAACTTGTAGCTCCTGCTTCCTACCGTACTGCATTAACCCCCGAGCTATGGGCTAGGAATTACCCAGATCTTGCTGTATCCTTCTTCTTGAAGCTAGCATGCTATAGTTTGTTCATCCTTGATTGGATAAAAACTCTGGAAAAGTTTGTTCCATTGAGCATGGAAAACTCAGGCTGTTCCAGGAGAACAGCCATCTCACTGAGCCATGAACCTTTTTGCTGGCTCTCTTTCTCCTGGCGCCATATATCTCCTCCTCTTGGCTGTCTAAGGGGCCACCTTCAAGAAGAGAGGTGGAGAAGGGTCTAAGTAATACATAGCCAGTGGCCTGACAATCGGAGCATTTTGCCCAAACCTAAGAGATGGAGGTTCAGACTCTCTTTGAAAGCCTAGATTTTAGGTCTTCCCCTTGCTGGGCACAAAGCCTAACCACTAGCTAGGGTGCTTTTATATGCAATGTCACAATGTACACATGACAAAAATTTCCCTTTGTGTGGCTTGCTGGCATCACACATTATACACTTATGAGTTTTAGGAGTTTTAAATGAGTTTGCATTGTTGCAAACTAAACCACATCTCGATGTAGTTTTTACAATGTTGCAACTTGACATGTTAGAGCCATTAGTCAGCTCACTTGCTGCAGCCACAGGAGGGGCTGGCAGGCTCCCCAGAAAAAAAAGATCAGGCAGCTCACTGCTACTTCCTTCGGCAGGCTCCTGCAGCCAGCAGGATGCCTGGGGCCACCTGGTAATGTCCTGGCTTGTCCCTGGGCAACATGGGGAGGTGGCAGGAGGGTGGCTGGGTGTGCTGGCAGCTGGAGAAGGGTGGGAATGGTGCATGGAATGTGGGGCTGCCCAGGCAGGCTGCTAGCTTCCCCAAGCCCCCCTCTCCTGAGGAATGACAAATTAATGGCACAGATTAATGGCCCCCCCGGTCATGGGATAGGTGGGCAAGCTTCACTAAAGGGGAGGGGGGAAGGATTGGGCCCCTCAGCACTTCTGCCTTCAGCAGGCACCTGCTGCATCCAGGATAATAATGTATATACGGTGATGGGAAGAATAAAACTCATCTTTTCAATTTAGGGGGCATAGAATGGAACCCGAAGGACTAAAGCCTTGTCACATGTACAAGTGCCCTAGGGTACTGGTCTACCTTAAAATACAGGAGGACTTTCTCTCCTCTGGCATTTAACACCTATCAGAGAAGAAAGACAAGAAAGTCTTTGGTAAAGCAGCAACTTGAAACAAGATCTCCCAATTCTTATGCCAACACTATAACCACTGGATCATCCTGCCTGTTCCATCCCTTTTTGGTTGCTTTCTCCCACTGGAAAACCTGTAACCTCTTCTATGCCACCATGGGACAGTCTTACTTTCCCAATGTATCCCCAAATGTTGGTTTTCTTGTTCTTCTGACTAGCATTATGCTTCTAGTGTTCATTTGTATGTTGTAATCACTGCTGAAATGTAAATATTACTAATTAAAAAATCCTTTAAGGGTCAGAGTGCAACTGACAGTAAACCTTAAATGAAAACAAAATACCTGTTGCCTAAAAATCTCTGTTTTGTCTCTCTCTCCCCTAGTTCCATCTGTATTCAATGTGTGATTGTGCTGTAGATGAACTGGATTGTAAGGGTCTCAGAGCAGGGGCCTGGTTTTATTTTTAAGTTGGACACTAAAAATGTGCCTGCATATTTCACACAGCAGATACATTTTTTTAAGGTGACTAAAGGGAAACCAAATACAATCAGTGCTGGACTTCACAATATTATAACAGAGATATGTTTTAAATTGTAAAACATACTGTAGAAGTTCAGGTACAAAGGGAACTGGGGTTAGAATTAACCATTTGTAATGAGAAATCAACAAATGGTTATGTATCTTATTCCTCTACTGCCTGAGTGCCTTGAGTTGAATATATCTTCACCTTACTTAAGTGACATAAGCTGTCATCTCAGTAACACACTTCATTCTAGATCCATTTTACAAGTGAATCTAGTCAGAAACACCACTTATCAGTATATTGTGCCTCTGCCATAATATTCTTCAGAGAAACCAAATGGAACAAAACTTGAAATCTGTAAAAGAAGGTAAATGTGGGTGCCTATTTGTCAAACTGAGGTGGGGAAAGATTCTGGGAAGCAGAGTATGAAACAAGGTAGCAGGTCAGAAAGTCGCACAGAATGGCCTCTAATGGTCTTGTAGTGTTGCTGTAGCCCTGACAGTCCAGGGGATAAAGGAATCATAAGAAGGGATATCACAAGGTCATGTTCCAATGCATGACCACCATCATAGTCAGAACTTTCCTTCACCCTAAATTCCCTCTGATGCAGCTTAAGTCCATTGTTCCGTTGTCTCATATGGCCACAGATAAAAACCCATCTCTGTCCTCTCTATAATTGCCCTTCAGCATTTGAAAATTGTTATCAGATCCTCTTTGTCTTCTCTGCTCCAGACTCAATAACTCTAGCTCCTTCAGCCTTTCCTCATAAGTCATGAACTCCAGGCTCCTGAATATTTTTGTTGTCCTGTGCTGGACTCTTTCCAAACTGTCCATCCTTTCCAAACTTTTCCATCCTTCTTGAAGTGTTGGGCCCAAAACCGGACACAGTACTCCAGGGGAGGCCTCGCTAGTGCTGAATGCAGCAGAAGAATCACTTCTCTGATTTCCACATGACACTCCTGTTAATATAACCCAAGATGCTGTTGGGCTTCTTTGCAACAAGAGCGCACTGTTGGCCAATATTCAGCATGTGGTCTGCTGTAGCCCACAACCCCTTCTTTACAGTACTGTAGCCTAGCCAGTCATTCCCCCAGTCTTTATCTGTGAGTGCAGTTTTTTCTTCCATCTCAAGTCCAGGACTTTGCACTTGTTCTGGCTGATTGCAAACCATTTTTTCCAATCTACCCAGATCATTCTTAGCCCTACCCTCCAGAGTGCCTGCAACTCTATCCATCTTGGTGTTATCTGCAAATTTTCTAAGCATACACTCCATCCCATCATCTAAATCATTAATAAATATATTAAACTATATCTGACCCAGGACAGACCGCTGGGGACCCCAACTGATACCTCCTTCCAACTAGGTACAGCCATTGATAACAATTCATGGAGCATGATGATTCAGAAATGATTCCATGCAATGTTACCATTGTTAGGCGGGCAATCGTGATTCACAAGATAAACCCAGAGATGTCAAGTAGGAATCCATTGTGTAAAAACATTCTGACTTGCTGGGATCTTTCAAAGTAATTGGAAACAGGAAAAAAACCCAAAAACAATAATGCTTTATTTGTTTTTCCATAATCAAATAAAACAAACAAAAATCAAAAACAAAAAAAGCCTCAGTGAAAAACAAGGATTTCTTAGGGTGATATCTTTTATTGGACCCACTATGCAGCTGGGATAGAGCTCGACAAGTTCTTGAATGCAAGACATTCCTCAGGTCTCAGTGAGGAATGTCTTACATTCCAAAGTTTGTCTAGCTCTATCCCAACTACATAGTTGTCTCTCTCATCATTTCTGGACCATCATGGCCCCATAATTATTTGTCTTTAATCTTCACAGTTAGCATTTCCTGAGGGAGGCCTCAAATCTAAAAAGGTTGAGAACCACTGCTCCAGGCACAATGCAGGAAGGTAACTAGGAAAGAAAAGAAGCCAGAGGTAGTTAGCCAAATTAGTCTGAAGGCAGAGGAGAGATGTACCTTTAGAGCACCTATACACATCTGTTTACTAATTAGTGCTAATTAGTATTCATTAGAACAGACTTGATTGAGTCTGCTGGAGCAGTTTCTGTATCGTGTCTATTCAGTGTGCCCGTGCTTCAAAATGGCAGTGGGGGTGCTTGAACTAAAGCTTGTTTGACCACTTTGAGTGCAGCACTCTGAAGACATGTGACACTGTGGGCGTCTTAATTAGAGCGCCTCATGTCCTGGAGCTCCTCTAATTAAAGCACACCCCCCCTTCACCAGAGGAGCAAGTGTATAATTCCCTTACAGACTAACTAAGGGCCTGGTTACATGTTGCACTTTGAGCTATTTAAATGTTGATCAGTGTTAATAGTAGCTTAAGTTTGAAGCAGTCACATCTTCAGGCTAAAAGCCTTCTCTGACTGTCCCCCACCTGCAAAGCTGTGACTTGCCACTAGAGGGCTGGCAAACAGGGGCCTGACTAAGGAGGTATAGATGAGAATTGCCAGGACAGGGCTGGTGAGTGGGGGTGGAGGTGGGGGTGAGATAAGTTGGAATGGGGCAGGAACATGAAGTTGCAAGATGGAGAGTTAATGGGATGGGGGTGCATAATGAAATGGGGAGTGGAAAGGGAAAGGAGGAGGAAATGAAGGAAGTCACACTGAAGGATAAAATAAAAAGGTAAAACAATTAAAAAGAAAAAGTAAATTAAAGAAGGTCTCGTGTTTTAATGAATTGGGAATTCAGATTGGAGTGTGGAGGGTGCTGGTGATAATTCCTGGGGTGGCTGGGAGGTGGGAGCCATGAGTGAAGGGGCTTTTGTGGGGAGCTACTACCCTTGCCCTGGGAAGGAAGCCCCAGGTCATGGGGGCCCAATTCAGCTCCCTAAATTGTTCCCTTCCCAACCCTGCTAGACCCCACAGCTGGGCCCATTTGTGCCCTGTGACCTGGTTAACTGGCAATGTGCTCTGCAGGCTGTTTGCATGGAGTTGCACCCATGGGGGTGAGAAGATTACAGCCATGGGGGCAGTAGGAACAGTTGCCTTGATGCCAGGACTGCACCCCATGTGCAGCAGGATTCAGTGGGTGGCAAGTTTGTCCACATAGACCAGAAAGAGGCGGCGGGGGGAGGAACACAGTATCACAAGGTGCTGGAGAACAGCAACTTGGGCAGCTCGCCTGTGAGGCATGGCCGCACACAAATGAAAGAGGACTTGGGAAAGGTAGGCTAAAGCTGCCTGGAGTGGTGCAACTTCAAACCTGCTTCAAAACTAGTTTCGGGTGTTCCCGTGTGAACTGTCCAGGGGCTAAAAGCTCCATAAATCATCTCACATGAATGTGTTACAATGCCCTGAGACACTAAGTCAAGAGAGATCTGATAGAATCATCCACATGGAGGGCTGGAAGAGACCTCAGGAGGTCACCTAGTCCCACCCCCTGCTCAAAGCTGGGGTCATCCCAGCTAGGCTAGGGACAGACATTACACATAAACTGGTTTAAGAGATCATAAACTGGTTTAAACCTGTAACAAAACAGATGTTCAGTGCACATAACCCAGTCTGAAAATGGCTGAAACTGGTTTGAGATAAACCTGGTTGAATGTAGTATCAGACGTAGCTGATTTGGCTCAAACCAGGTTATGTAATGTCTGTCCCAGACCCTAGGGTTACCCTGAAGTCTCCAGGAATTAGCTATACATCTCCAGGAAACTGCTGAGAGTCACCTGGTGGGGGTAGGGGTGGGAGATAAATGATAGGGCATCCATGACAATAAATATTAAATGTTGAATCTAATTTATATAGGAGTCCAATGGGCTTTTAAAATGTAATAGTAATGTGCACAGGCAGGCAAAGTTCTTTGAGCAGATGTCGTATCTTTTATTAAACCAACTGAGTAGTTGGAAAAAAGTACAGGTTTCCCTCGCCAACCACCGTTTTGAGTATCCACGCTTCAGAGAAGGCAGGCACAGTTGGAAAAATCCTGGCCCTGCTCGTGCCTCTCATTCCCACTCCACAGCCCCCACAGCCTTGTTGGTGCCCCTCACCCCCCACCCACAGCCCCTGCTCCCCCAGCCCTCCTAGTTTTGCCAACCACGGTTTTGCTACCCATGGGAACTTTCAGGAACATAACCCCCATGGTTGGCAAGGGAAACCTGTAGATGTGATATCTTTTATTAGACCAACTACTCTGTTGGTTTAATAAAAGATATCATTAGGGTGGCCATCATAGAGGACTGGTCCTCTGTCCTCTATTGATATGAAACTGAACACCATTATGTCCGGTTTCGTATCAATAGGCAACCAGTTTTGTATCAGTAGAGGACAGAGTAGCAGAAAACCGGGATGTCCTCAATGATGGCTACCCTAACTATCACATGTACTCAAAGAACCTTGCCTGGGTCCTTAGACCAACCCAGCTACAACCAAAAAACCACAGTAATGTGCATTCACTTTCCTGAGGTAATGACTCATTAATGTCATTACATCACGTGATAAACCTCCCCGTGAGACAGATCCAGACAAGAGTTGGCAACTTGCTATCCCAGCCACTGCTTTGTATACCTGAGTCTTACAAGCCTCCAAGGATGGAGACCCCACCACCTCTCTGGGCAGCCTCTTCCCACTGCTTTCCTCCCCTCCCAGGTGAAATAGTGTTTCCTAATATCCCACTTCAACTCCCCTTGCTGCAACTTGAGCTCCTTGCTCCCTGTCCTGCCTTGTCCCCCGCTGAGGACAGTCCAGCTCATGAACGCCGCATGCCCCTGGTGGCTGGGGGGGGCCCAGCCGCGGCGCTGTCAGTGGTGGCAGCAAGTGGGGAGCTCCCGCAGGCGGCCACAGCGCTGTTGGTGGCTGGAGGGGAGGATGGCAAGTGCCGACCGGCAGCCCACGACCACCAGCAGACCCCAATGAGAGCGTCATTAGCTGCCAGAGACTATTGCGGACTGCCTGTAGATGCCATGGGCGGTGTTGGCGGTGGCGAGCGGCAAGCGCCTGCAGGTGCTGCTGGCAGTGTCAATGGCACCTTTTCGCAAGGGGTGCACCCGCTACGCATCGCTAATGCTGAGGCCTGTCCAGCTCCAACCTCTTTGCAACCCGCCTTCCCATTCCTCAGGTGTCTGAAGGGTGGAGACACAGCAAGGAGCAACGGTGGCAGCAAGGGAAGTTTTTAGAGAAGAGGAAACAACTTTCCCACAGGGAGAGGTGGGGAGGGGAGCGAAGCGCTGGAGCAGGCTGCGCTCGAGGCGGCCGACCGGCTGAGGAGTCCCCGGGCTCGGGCCGGGGGAGGAAGCACCAGGCTGCGGCTCCTCCTCCTGCTGCTCCCGCCCGGCGGCCGAGCGGGGTTATATAAGGCTCGGGGGTTTCCGCGTCCTGTGACTGTAGTCAGGTGGTTGCACCTCCCCTGCCGGGGCGGAGCGGAGCGGCTGCGACGAAGTTGCTACAAAGTTGCGGGGTTAGGAAGTTTGTGCCGGGAGGATGGCGGGCGGGGAGGGCGCGGGTGGCGGCGGCGGGGCGGCCGAGTGCCGCGAGCATCTCTTCAAGGTGCTGGTGATCGGGGAGCTGGGCGTGGGCAAGACCAGCATCATCAAGCGCTACGTGCACCAGCTCTTCTCCCAGCACTATCGCGCCACCATC
Source organism: Alligator mississippiensis (assembly GCF_030867095.1). Taxonomy (NCBI): domain Eukaryota; kingdom Metazoa; phylum Chordata; order Crocodylia; family Alligatoridae; genus Alligator; species Alligator mississippiensis. The sequence goes on from NC_081824.1 coordinate 126,311,896, forward strand.
GGCGTGGACTTCGCCCTCAAGGTGCTGCACTGGGACAGCAAGACCCTGGTGCGGCTGCAGCTCTGGGACATCGCAGGTAAGGGCCGACGCCGGGGCTCCCCTGCGCCTGCCGGGGCCCGGCCCCTGCTGGGCTCCGCATCCTCCTGCCCCTGGAGCCGCAGGCTGGGCCAGCGGTCCTGCCGGCCGCCCTGCTGTGCCGCAGGTAGGGTGTCCGTCCCACGGGACACTCCAGTTGGCTGCTACTCCATTGATACGAAACCCCGTGCCTCTGTCCTCTGTTTTTTTTTTCTCCTTGAGAGAAAATGGGTAAATCTCTTTCAAGAGAAACAAGAGGACATCAAGGCACCAGTTTTCATATCAATAGAGGACAGAGTAGCAGCCAACTGGAGTGTCCTTTGTGAAGAGATTTATCCATTTTCCCTCAGAGGAAAAACAGAGGACATAAAGGTGCCCGGTTTCATATCCATAGGGGACAACTGGGCTGGCCTCTACGACGGCCACCCTAGCGGTGATCCTGTCTCTCCCATTCCTCCGGTGTCTGAAGGTTAGAGGGCTGTGGGGTGCAACAGAATGAGGAGCAATGGTCTGTTGCAGCCAGGGAAGTTTTCTAGCTAGGAGGGGAAACTTTCCCAGGAGGAGGGGAGTGAAGCACTGGAGCAGGCAACCTAGAGAGGTGGTGGAGTCCCTGAGAAGCACGTGCACATGGGATGGCAGTCCCCACCCCTGAAAAGCACTCGCTGGACTTCTTTCTTTTGAAAACCTAAAACGGCAGGTCATACTGCTTTCTTTCTCAGGTGTGGTCCATTTGCTTCAGGTTTTAACATGTCCTTGCATGGTTTGGTTTGGTTAGATCTAATTGCTGGGCTCCAAAAAGAAATGACTTCCTCCCCCCAGCTTTCCCATGAGGACAAGGCAAAGTAGCTTATGTGGTTAATAACTCCTTTCAGTATGGCAGTAACTGTAAAGCTTCTGGGTTGCTTTGCTTTAACCCATGCAGAGTTGTTGGTTCAAAAATGGGTAAATCTGGCTCTTCTGCACCTGGCTAGTTTTAGGCTGACTTGAAGTAACGCTCAGAAAAAGCTACCAGCAAAGATCACTTGGCTGGGATCAGGCATGCCCACACTACCTTATCTGGGCCCACCTTTATGTGAAGGGCAAAATTGGTCTTTCTGCAACTTCTGGTGATGCAATAAGCATTGCTTCGTGGTTAAGGTGGCTTGTTTGGGGGGGTTGGGTTTTTTTTGTATGTTCTTAATCTTTACCAATACAGAAGAGTGTAAATAATCCTCATGCATTTCTTGTTACATGCATCTAACTTCTAGTTTACTAACCTTGAAAAAAGAAAGGGGGGGGAACGCCCCCCCCCTCCAAAACCTGCAGCTGAAATCTTTGCTCACATCCTGCAGTTATGTATAGAAGAAAGAAATGCCATACAGTGCAAACATCATGTTTCTGTTGAGGCATATCTGGTTTGGAGAACTGGGCCAATTATAAGGGTGTTGCTCTGTCAGCTTGTCTGCTGCTGCTGTATTAAGTAACCTTACAAATGTGATACTACGCGTTGTTTGCTCATCTCTAATCCATTTTGTATGGCACTCTAATCTGGTAATACCGTTATCATTTAGTTTGTACATAGGCCTTGGGGTTCAGCCAGACATCTGTTTTCCATCCTCCTTCCAACACTTCTTCTAACTAGTCTTCCTAGGGCTGAGGAACTAAGCTTCAAATTTCACCATTTTAATATGTACTTAACCCCATGAAAGCTGTCTTAACACTTGCCTTCAAAGGGCAGCTTCTGAGTGTTGGCATCTTTCCTGGGAGAAGTAGCTGCTGTCTTACTCCTGATAATATTTTAACCATATAAAATGAGGTAACTACTTGCATAACAACAAATTATCTTGTCATTCACAACTTCAGTTCAGGTACCAAAGCTGATTGATTCAGTAGGAAAAAATACAGAACTGGGATGCAGGACAAAAGGCTAACAAAGTGAAAACACAGATGAGCAAGGCAACTATTCAGTGATGCACTCGGGTGACTTTTGAAAAGCAACTACCTGTTAGTTGCTTTGTGTTTCCTAAGATTGCATAACTTCTCTTTTATAGTGGCTAACAGTAGGATGTGGTGATCCTGAGTTCAAGATGGACTGGATAGAGAGAAATGAAGAACTTCTTGAAAGGAAGAGTATATGAAAACTTATGCTTTGCCTCTCTGGCTTTGTCTGTAAAATGCAAATATATCTTGCCTTCTGCCTGACATCAGACTGACTTACTTAAAATCAAAAGACTGGGAAGGAGGGCAGGGATGGGAAGGGAGGAGAGGGCAGTGCTGAGAGAAGCAAGTGTGTTGGAGAGAACAACAGAGTAATAAACCCTACTGACTTAAAGCCAGTCCAGGTAATGGGATAAGATCCAAAGTGACTACATTGTCAAATTGATGGTGAAACAAATAGGTGGTCCCAGTAACTATGTTGGTATCACACCTGATCTTTACACTTTTGTTGAAAGGGTTATATTCTGGAGTAGTGGCAAAATGGCACACTTTCTCTGGATGCTGATCATTTAATTTTATTGTTTGGGTGGCTGTCTCACTAGCAATTTCCTTTAGCTGGTCACTGGCCTTCTCTGTAGTTGTATGTCAATCTTTGGCACCAAAGATTTGGCTTTGGTTATGGTATGATAGCAGAACATCAAAGAAGCTTCTACAGTTGCTAGAAGGACAAAGATTAAAATTTTGTCCACTGTTTAGTTTGTCTCTAATGAATTCCTACATTATTGTAAGTACTGCTGTTAACTCCTTGATGGAAAAACTAGTACATAACCCATTACACTAGAGCAGAGGGGCTGCATCTACCACAGATTAGCCCTACACCCTCCTTAAGTGCCACTCCAATCCTCTTCTCCTGCCTAGTCTGCTTCCTGCTTCATTCCCCAGGCTCCCTATCCAATTTCCTGCCTTGCTTTCTGCTTCCTGCCCCATCTGTTTTTGTGCTGCATGTCTCCTACCTCATCTGCAGCATGCGACACAGGTGCTGCCCACGTACAGGGTTGGGCAACTTGTGGCTAGAGTAAGCTTATAGCGATCTTTTTCACTTGACACCAGCTTCTACAGACAATCCTTTTTGTTTTGCCGTCTCACAGATACTAGAAGACAAAAGTTGCCTACTTATATGGTTCCCATAATATCTATTGGTGGCTCTTAACCTCTGGCCTATATTGCCCACAAAGATGCCTGCTTTTATGAAATGGAAAAATAAGCCTGTTCCTATTCTTGGTGTCCATTCTACTGAAGTCACTTTCAGCACATAGCAGTTTCCATAGCACATCTCGCCTGTTACAGGCTTCTGCAGATCTTCATGTATCAGCTGGTCTGTATAGGTTGTCTACACAATCTTGGTTACGTCATCATTTTGGTAAGGTAGCCTGCAAAAAGTACAGAATTTAAGTGATAAATCTGGCTTGCTTAACTGCTACAGACAGGTTGAGATGGAAAAGAAAAAGCTACTGCTTTAAAAACGAACACAGTAACAGGCTTCCTCATAAATAGAATTAATATTATATGTGTTCTCAAACTGTCTTTTTATCAAAGAGGGTGACTGAGAATCTGAACATGTGATAGTCATTCCCTTTTACTCAGATCAGCTGTCCTCTGGCCTTGTATAATGGGTGTAGATAACTGTGGCTGCCTGAGTGTACAGCATAACAACTTTAGACATGGTTTAGGAAATGTAATGCATTAATTATTTTTGCTTTCAGCTGTTTGCATAACTCACTTCAGAGACAGGGAGAGTGGAGCTCAAAGTAAAGGTACATAGTGCTTAAAGTGACTGCATGCTGAAAACTGATGTTAAAACAAAATCACTTCTAAACTTGAAATTTTTCTTGCAAATTTGAGCTTGAGGCTTGACTGGGGTGGGTGGGTGTGGGGAGAGAGCAGAGGGGTGAAAGTATGATACTAGTCCACTTTTACCAGGGGCTTTTTTTTCTAGATGGAAGGCTGAACTGAGGATTCCTTTTCAGTTTCTGAACTCAAAATTATTAGACAACTTAGCTCTAGGACTGGATTCTCATTGGGTTCTTGCCGAATGATAAGTTATTTTATTTATTCATATGGAATACAGCAATCAAATGACAGAATAACCTATAAACAACTGCACTGAGGGATAATACTAGTGTGACAATTTTGATATATGTTGCAAAATGTTGTCAGTAGCCTGGTGCAGGTCTTCATTGCAACCATAAAAAGGATAAATAGGTTATCTTCCCACACAGTGTGTGCTATAGTTCAGATGTTTCCACAATCATGCTTGGGGTATTTAATAAAATTTCATTTATGTAGTGGGTAGTTCCATTTACCTTGTGCAGTAGAAACCCTCTTCAACTTTGTCCAGCTCTGCGTTGATAAAGTGAAGCCAAAGGGTTTTTAATGTGGGGTCTGTATGTCTGAGGGGACTAGGTCATACTCCTAATGTGGCTCACTTCTGAAGTGATCTTTTGTCTTGGTACTAATTGAAAAGAAAATAGGGTACACTTGCACTTTGCAGACTAACCAAAGTCAATTTACTTATAATCGCAAGCTTTTGTGAGCTGGTTTGTTTCATCAAATTCTCAGCTTTGGACCTTTAGAATTCCCTAGTGTAGAGATGGCCTAGATATAAAGTAGGTGCCAGGACTCATTTTCTCAAATTGAGAATGTTTCCCCTATGTAGGAGAAGAGAGCATGCAAGATAAAGGGAGTGGAAAAAAAGTGTATGTGGATTTTTTTTTTGTTTACTGAAGGCATTGTGTCACATGTAGTCACTTAAAATAACGTAGGGTTGCAATCTTTTGAAGGTTAGGTTAGTGGATCCTTAATCATGAGAGAGAGAGATTTGGAAACCAAATGTCCTGAACTCTTCAAATCTTGATCCTGGTATCTCTCTTTTTTTTTTTTTAAGGAAAATCTATGCAGTGACTACAAAGGCATTTTGCTTTTGGAGGCAAAATCCTAAGGCACGCTTAACTTAATAGAGAATTTTTCAATTCTTTTAAAGATCTGGTAATGTGATTTGACCAGGCATTTGCCTTCATATGCCTCTATATAAATGTAGTTTAACCAGCCTGGTTCTAACAATCCTTAGGAGCGTGGAGGGAGGTACTATGACTCGTTCTGGTGTGATTTCACAGCATTTAATGATAGGTGCCTTAAAGTTAAGGATTTTGTTCCAAGTCTCTCAGTGTATGGTGGAGGAAATTTTCTTGGGTATTATGTTTTAAATATTAATTTTAAAAGCAACTGGCTTTAATGGCACATCATACTTCTCCAATTGATCACTGTGGAAGGGGCACTTTTTAGAGACTTCTGAATTGTAATCTTTCTTGCTGTTGGGCTAAATATGACCTGGTCAGTAAGGTCTGTAACATTAAAAAAAATGTCAGAAAATATCATCCTAAAGAAATGACTACGGTTACAACAGTATGTTGGCTGATTTAAACCCAGCATGGTATTAAAATACCACCGTTCAGCAAAGAAAAAGGCATGGGCCTGGGATTGGTCTGCTTGAAATAAGGTCACTAACTTCAGTGGAAGATGATGGTAAAAGCACTATTGCAGTTTAAATGGCTGAAAATACTTGGTATGAATTTTGGTAGCCTGTTATCAGTCTCAAACTTGGGTAGAGAAAAATGGATCCAAAACATTAGATGACCAGCATGCTTTAAATAAAACAGTACGACTGAAACTTGCCAAACTTTCTCCTGATCTCGCATCTTGTGTGTACTTCAAACAGCTTCAAATGAGAAACTATGCTGAATTCAAACAGATGCCTATGCAAAACTTCTGGGTAATGGGGCTCTGAGTTGCTACAACTTTTTCTATTTTGAGGACTTCAAAGCACTTTGGCAGATGTGAGGAAAGTGACATGGGTGATGTAACTTCATTAGAATCCATGAGTCGGTGTAACCAAGAGCTAAGAATAAAACCAAAGGAATATATTACAAAAAGGTTTAGGCACCTGAAGATAACTGCAACTCACTTAAGGACCTGTTAAGATTGGCAAAAGTTGCTGTCTCCCTATGACCTCATAGTTTACAGGGAAGCAGATGCTAGAAATTGGGCCAGTAATATAAGGAAGATGAACTTCATAACCTAAACCTACCTGTGATTTCCCACTCTTTTTCTTCCCCAATATTTCACTGGGGTAAAGGCAAACAGAATGCACCACTCCCTTCACACGGTCAACAACAAAAGTACATTGTTGGGTAATAAATAAACTTTCGTCAAATCTGTTTGCTTGCTACATATATATGGAAGGTTACTGTAATAAGGTTTTAAACGGACTTGTAAGTGGAATTAAAGCGTATCCTTAGAAAAATGTTAGGACCCCCCCCCCCCCCCCAAAAAAAAAAACCAAAAACAAAATAAAACAGTTGCACATTTTAAATTTTGTTCCTCTTGTAAAATCAAGTTGGGAACTTGTGTAGTTCAGTCTCTTCAACTCTAGCAAAACTTTATTTATCTGCATGCCCTCATTACAGAAGAGTTTTTCAAATATTAAAACTGATCTTGTATAGAGCCTGCCTCTCCAAGTCTGCATTCCAAAGCAAGTCTCAAATTCTGCATTTGGTTCACTTTATCTTGACATGGGGCTTGGCAGAAAGTAAATTCCTTAGACCCTGCAAAGTAAGGAGACGTAAAGCAAATAGTAAAAGACTTTTTGTCGTATAAATAAAGAAATAGAACTTTTAGTGGAGATGAAAGAAATCCAGCTATTGCCTGCATGTTCCAAAACTAAAATGAATACTTTTTGCTTGGTTTATAGTAAGGGTTTTAGTATTAAAAAAGGTGGAGGGTGCAGGATAGTTGATGTTGATCTTTTTTTGCTTTTGAGATGAAAGCACAACTCCCAAGAGCTTTCATATGCTTGATCTGGGCTAGACAGTTTCACATGCTAATCAGTTCAGTGTTCTGGAAACGAAGTGAACCTAGTTGCTGTATTCCATTACTAGTTCATCCGTTGATGGCTCTAGTTGAAGAGGTTACCTGAGCTGCCCTGCACTGGTAAACAAACCCACTCAAACTGGAATTGGGTGTGAAGAGGCTTCTGTAACCTGTTTGGGGGAGGGGAGGAGCAAAAAGAGGGTGGAAAAGGCATGACTGCAATTTCTAAATCCACCTGGGAAGAAAAAAAAAAAAAACTACCACTCCCTTCCTTTCTTTCCCCACCCCTGAGCTGGGGTAAACTTGAGGCGTGCATTACACAAAGAAGAAGGTTTCTTGCTGGTCCAGAAACTTTGACTGGTGGGTGGGTGTGCATGTGGGGGTATCGGTGACCACATTCATTCCCACCGCTCTGGGAGATCCCTCCAACCTGGGCCAAACTTCTGGACCCAACTGTGCACTATATTGGGTTGGTCCCTTGAGTTCCTCTGTGGCTCGGGCATCTGGTTTGACCCATCATGCCAAGTCCAAACTCATACATTGGCTTTAGAACCATGTGCCAAGCGGGGCCTGGTACACCAAGTCTGGGTTCATGGTGAATCTGGGACTTCAGACCTGAGGTATTTACCTGTAGTCCAAGGTGAAATCTCCTTTCCTCCCCCCCAATAAAAGATTGCATATTACATTTGGGGGCATGCTTGTATGTGAGGAAAATACAGGTATTTAAGATGATGGTAATGTTAGCAAGATATACCCTGGCCATGAAAAACACTGAAGCTGTATTTTAGAAGGTGGCTGACTAGCTACAGTGTGAATTTTTGCAAGAGCCTCCCAGCAGGACTTGAGAAGATGGTAGGGGAGGGGGTGGGGCAGGAGTGGTGCTTGCAGGAGTTCAGGAGGAGGGAAGGGGGATGAGGATGAATTGCTAAGGTAAAACTTGTAGGAGTGGAGCATTGTAAATGTGATTGTCTAGGAAATATGCAAGTTTCTTCTGTCTGATGTATACAGTTGGTCCAATAAAAGATATTTCCCCCCCCCCCCAAAAAAAACCTTGCTTCTGTTAAGATGATACATGATCAGCTTGTGAAAGGGGATTGTATAGTGACTGAAGACAGTTTAATGTTTCAATGAAGAATGCCTTGCATTCAAAAATTTATCTAACTTTTTTTTTTTCTTTTTATTTAATCCCAGCCATGCAGCTGGTCCAAAAAGACATCCCCCTTCTTCCCCAACCCCAAAACCTTGATGCTTATATGATACAAAGTAACTTACTGTGCTGTGGTAGAATACTAGAGCTTTAGTTTTAATTTAGTATTCTGTAAGGCACTATGGGATCTCAAACTTCATAATTTTAATGCTATAATCACTTTACATAACACAGTAAAATGAATCCTAATAATTGGAAATGAGGGCAACTTTATTAGAATGCCTTTCTCTGTGTAAGACTTTTAATAATACATATGGAAAAATGGCTATAGCCACCTCTTACGAAGGCAAGCAGCATAGTTTATGTATAGTGGCATCTTACATATTACTGTTATGTGAGAGAGGATTGCGTTTGTTTGTTTGTGTAGTTTTTTGTTGTGGGTTTTTCTTTTGTTTCTGCTAAATAGCAGATTTAACTTCAGATGTTCATTTACCGAAGCAGCATATGACAACTACAAATCACTGCAACCTGTGGGGGCTGAGGTGGTGTGGGTGCTACAGTGCATGGTTGACAGCCCAGAGGTTGCAAGTCAGACCACATCAGAAGCACTCATAGTGCAGCCCTGTCAGATTCCAGTCAGTCTGCAAATTCTGCTGAATACTTTGTGACAAATACACAAGGCTGCAGTCCTTTCCTTTGTATGTTACAAAGGTGTTCATTCACAGCAGTCTTCCTACTTGGAACAACCACTTTTGGCAGGGGATTTTTGTGTTGCATTGCTCCACCACAGTTGAAGAAAGTGCCCTGAGCAGAAAACTATAAACATTACTGTGCCAGTCCCTTCTGACTTCATTTAGTGCTTCATGTTTGCACACATTCATTGCTCACTGCAGAGACTTTTAGGTTCTAAGCAGTAACTGCTGTTGGAATCTTAGAAAGCATTCAAAATTACAAGATGTACTGGCTGTCCCATTACAAGGTTGATCAGGATGCATTAAGTCATTTCTAGGAGGATGGAACAAGAATACTGCAGTACATTTTCCTTGTAACTTCACTCTGAAGTATGAAGTGGAAAGGTCAAGTGAATTCAAGCGCCACTGCCAAAAGGAATAAATACTTGAAATGGATCATCTAAACTTGTATACATGTCATTCTGCAGACTATGGATGATTTCTGTCTTGCATGACTAGTTGTGGGGGCAAGGTAGGTAGCTTGGGAATCATTTGTGGACAGCTAGTTTCAGTATATTTCAAGCGGAGAAAGGTATTTTAAAAAAAGCTAGAGAGGAAACAACTGGAGAAGTCCTTTAAACTAGTTTAAATGGGAACTGACTTTGGCAGGCAGTATGGGTGGATCTGGCAATGGGGCTAGGTCACGGATCCTTCAGGGATGGTTCACAGATGTAATGAGCTCTCTTCATTGCATATTCGTCATAGATAAAGGGGATGTGGCCATAGACCCTCTCTGATCTTGGATGCCAGTGAGCTCTTGGCAGCATGTGCTGTGAACTCTGTGCTTCCCAGTGCAGGGTCTACCCAGCATTTCTGCTTTCAAGCAGCTCCCAGAGCCTGCTGCTCTCTTCTCTTTCTCCACCTCCCACTGCTGAATTCAGCATCGGGGAAAGGAGGTACTGCAAGCCTTTGGAGTTGAGTGAAAGCAGGACCTGCACGTTGCCAACTGCTTTCCTTCTTTCCACTGTCACTGAATAAAGGGATGGGGGGGGAGGGGATGAGCAAAAAGCAGTAGGTCCCTGGATCTGCTTGAAAGCAGGGGCTCCAGGCAGAGTCTGGGTCAAACTACAGTGAACTTATATTGCTTGCAGCACACATGAAACTCCCAGTGCTGTACACAGGGTCTAACCCAGGGGCAGGCAGTTAGTTTTGGCGGAGGGCTGCTTACCGAGTTTTGGCAAGCTGTCAAGGGTAGGTAGCCCTGCCCCTTGACAGGTGCCCTGCCCCTTTGTCACCATCTTGTGACAGGAAGTCGCTCCTCTTGCCCCCAGCAGTATTCCTTTCAGCAAGTGGTTTTGCCACCTCGGAGCAAGAAAAATACAAATTATATTCTACAAAGCAAACATCTACAGCATTCATTCATTTGATTTCAAGAAATATTTTTTGTCTTGATTTTTATATACGTTTGTGTAGTGTATATATGGAGGTGATTGCACAATAGCTTAAAATTAAGTCTTACCCCATAACCACACACACAATACAAGAGTAAGGGCAGGGGGTGTGGGTGCATGTGTATGGCAAAGGGTGTGTGTGTGTGTGTGTGTGTGTGTGTGTGTGTGACTCTTCCTATGAACATATGCGCACAAACTCTACGCCTTGGCCTGCACACCCCTGTACTGGTGTAGTCCTGTGCTCGCAGGCTGCATCACCAGACTGTGGGCATGTGGTGCTGGAGCACGGCCAGGGCAGGAAACTAGCTGGGGGTGGGGCAGGCTGGGCTGATTAAGCTTGTTAAGGCTCCCTCTGTGTCCTACTGCCCCTGTCTCCTTCCAGCTTTCACATGCAGCCAGAAACTAATAAATACTAATTTTATTAAATTTTTAGGGGTCCCACGGGCTGGACAGAATGGCCTGGCAGGCCGAATGGCCCACAGGCTGTAACTTTTGCCTGTCCCTGGCCTAACCAAAGGTGGGTGGGGGTGTGCATTGGGAGGCTACAGCTATGCCAACACATCACATCCCCACCCTGTGCAGACAGAACGTGTTCACACATGAAGGTAAATGATAAATTTGGCTTGGTGATAGTAGTGTGGTGTAATTTGGTGATAGGCTGGAGGAGGAGTCTTGTTGGGATTAGCTAAACAAATCTCTTTGAATTCATTTTTTAAATGGGTGTTCTCAAGAGTGAATAGGAATTAAGTTGTCTTAATGACTGCAGTGCAGCTTGTATCTGGTCGGCAAACTCTTAATTTAACTAAGAACTCTTTGTTTGGTTATATAAACAGCTTTTAACTTGATGTACCTATTGCCTGCATAAAGACCACCTTCTTTGGTAATGAACTTGACCTGATTAGTTAGAACTTGGGTTTTTGGTGTGTGTGTGTGTGTGTGTGTGTGTGTTTAGTTTTTTATACAAAAAAGCAAGGTCTATCTCCTCAAAGGGAAAATTCTCTGTATTTATAAACTGGCTTAAATAGGGCAGGGGAAATCCAACAAGAGGCAAGAGGGTCTCCATTTATCTGACAACCAACCTTTCTGTTTTCTCCTCCTCCTTTATCCCTGTCCGCATCTTGTACTGTTCCACCAATTGTCCTGTTTGTTGCCAGAATTTCTATAATTACCTGGAACTTCCAGATACTTTGTGTTTAGAAAGTATTCTGCTGGCCCAGAAGCAAGTAACTAGGAGTTGTCTTCTATACCATGGAGGGATTGAGAAATCCCACATTATTCTTTTAACATATTTTGTCCTTTCTAAATAGTATAGAAATGATTCTAGACTAGAAGTTGTTGGCAGTCCCTTGATAAGAGGAGATCAGTCTTCCAGTGAACAGGGAAATCATTTGGTGAGTCCATAGTTCACTGAGGAGACTGATTTGGGATGCACATTGAATCATAGAAAGAAGGACTGGAAGGGACCTATAAGATCATAAAGTCTAGTCCCCTGCCCTGGGCAGGAAGTAATTGGGCTCAAACAAGTTCAACAAAGTATTTGTCCAGCCTTCTCTTAAAGACTGCCATGGCAACTGCACCGCCACTGCTGGAAGTGTTCCAGATTCTGGTTACCTGTACAGAAAAGAAGTTTTTTTTCCTTATGTCCAGCCAGAACTTTTCCTTGACTAGCTTGTGTCCATTGATCCATATCTTCCTGTAGGTGGCTTTTCTGAAAAGTTGTTGTTTACCTAGATCCTGGTGTTCTCCCTTGATGAATATTTATAGGCAGCTGTCAAGTTGCCTTTCAGCCTTCTTTTGCTCAGGCTGAGGAGTCCCAGATCCTGAAGTCCCTCCTCATAGGACCTGTCCCCCCAGGCACTTGAGCATGCAGGTGGCCCTTCTCTGCACCCTTTTGAGCTTATCTCCATCCTTCTTGAAGTGTGGTGCCCAGAACTAGACGCAATACTCCAGCTGTGGCCTCACCAATGCCAAATGGAGGGGGAGGAGCACCTCTCTGGATCAGTTGGCAACACATCTGCTGATGCATGCCAGAGTTCTTTTTGCTCTGTTGGTGACTTTGTCACACTGGTGGCTCATTCATCTTCTGGTCAATTGTCACCCCTAGGTCCCTTTTGGATACAGTGCCAGCCAGTGGACCACCACCCATTGTATAGATATGATGAGGGTTCTTTCTACCCAGATGAAGGACCTGGCATTTGTCCCTGTTGAACCTCATCTGGTTTTGTTCAGGTCCTAGGACCAGCTTGTTTAAAGTCATCCTGAATCCTTGACCTGTCCTTTTATGTGCCCACTTGTCCCTACAGTTTGGTATTGTCTTCAAACTTAATTGCACTTTTCACTCCCTCATCCAACTCATTAATAAAGATATTAAAAAGCTTGGGCCCAAGCACTGATCCCTGGGGTACACCAGTGGAAATGGCCTTCCAGGACGAGGCCACCCCATCAATCAAGACTCACTGGGATTGGCTGCTGAGCCAGTACCCAACCCACCTCACTGTAGCTTGGTCTAGGCCAGAACTCTCCAACTTAACTGAGAGGATTTAATGGAAAACGGTATCAAAGGCCTTGCTGAAATCTAGATGGATGACTTCCACCTCCTGTCCCATGTCCAGGTGGTTAGTTAACAGATCATAAAAAGACACCAGGTTTGTTAGTCATGCCTTCCCCTCTACAAAGCCATGCTGGTTGCTTCTCTGCACCCTGCCAGATGTGAACTTGGATGTCAAGGAGGATGTCACCCACATGTTTGGTTTGACTGTGGGTGTGTCAAATAGTTTGCAGAGGAAGGAGTAGATTCTGGCCATGTGGGTCACAGTTCTTTCCCTGCCTCTACTTCTGATAATCTCTCTCTCTGTCTTGTTGTATGTCATAGTACCATTGGGGACACTTCAGTGCTCGAGTCTCCCAGGTACTGATTCTAATATTGTGGTTGTTTTTCAGGTTGGTCTTTAACATGTCCTTGAATCTCTCCTACCTATCTCTGGAGCAGTGATTATTGAGTTGGGAGTATAGGTAGTCAGGCATTCTTATAACATGCCCTGTCCAGTAGACCTGGTGCTGTATAAACCTGGCTTCAATGCTGGTGATGTTGGCTTGAGCCAGACCACTGACACTTGTTCTTCTGTCCTTTGAGTTAATGTGGAGGATTTTCCAAAGGCCTTGCTGTGATTGATAGTAATGGACAACTTCAGAAACACCTAACAGAACAAGTTTCAGACCCATGTAACAGGGTAAGGATGGCAGTGGCTTGATAAAGAGTAATTTGGTTGGGTCTTGATGTAATGATCACTGAAGACATCCAAAAACAGCACTGGCAGATTTTTATCCTGCATTGAATATTGTCTTCTCTTTGGGTAGCTACCTCTTCACCAAAAAGAAGCAAAGGGGAAAACTTAGCTTTCTCCAGGGATTGCCTTCTAGTTTTAATGTGTAGAGGATTAGCTATTTGTTAGGGGAGGCAGGGGTAAAGCACCTTGGTTCTTGTGTTTTAGTAAGCCCAAGCATTTGGTATGCCTTGTAAAAGCAGTCAGGAGTGACCTAGAACTTTTCAGCTGAGTGAACACACATGACATAATCATTAGTGCACTTCAAGATCATTAATGGAGGTGTGGGTTTCTCTTTTCTTGGATCTGGAACATAATCAGTTGATGTTGGAGATTCCTATCCATGTGATACTAGATGCTGACTCTAAACAGACATCTTTCTGCAGTGAGATGTGGAATAGCTGCAATATAGCTAGAAAAGAGTTGGCTCACTGCAGTTCAAACAGTGAAGGGGTGTGTTTCTGAGCAGTTGCTTAGGATGGTTGCTGCTGTCATGTTGTCAACAAGGAATTTGATAATGGTAACCTTTTGGCAGGCATCTAGATCAACACTTTGGTTATAAAGTCTGTTGGGGAAGTAGAAAGCTTTTAAGGTGATTTTTCTCTTAGTGGGCCAACTGCATAGCTGGCCCAGAGTTAGACAAGCTTTCGGATGCAAGGCAACTTTCTTTAGGGTCCTTGATTTGTCTGACTTTGGTTCCAGTTATGCAGTTGGTCCAGTAGGAAGGTATTGCCCAAAAAATCCTTGCCTTTCACATAATTCCTGGACCATCATGGCTACAACACCATTCTACTGCTGCCATACAAGAAGTAATTGCTTGATGGTAAGAATCTTCTCCTAGGGCTATTCTTCATAACGCTCTTTGAAATGTATAACCAATTTCTGGAGTGAGTGGCTTCATTCTTAGTGTCTTCATGCTAATGCCTTTTTAAGGCAAGCACCCCACCTCCAAACAAAACTAAAATTTCATGTCTATTGAATATACTTGGGTGTCATGCCTTCCTTACCCAGGCATTTAGGAAGAAAGTGGCTTCCAGCTGAGGCTTTATGATCACCTTGGTCTTGATTGGCAGCAACAACAGCCATGAGTTGATTATGGTCCTACATCTGACATCTCTGAGCTTTGTGCTTAATTTACTTTATTTTAAAAAAAACAAGCTTTTTATTCCACATTAATCTGCTTCTATTCTCTTCTCCCTCCCCTGCTGTCTCCTAGGAAAGCAAGGGGATGAGCACAGTAGTATTGTATTCAGGTTTGCAATGTTTAGAAATGTTTAAACTAACAGATGCGATTCCAGTGAAGCTGCAGGAGAACTCCCACCTGAGGCATTCCACAGAATTGCCAAGCTTTGCTTAAACCAAATTTAAGAGCTAATTTAGACTTAAATTCTAACTATTGAGCTTTATGCCTCTTCACTGAATATCTGTGTAAGAGCAGCTTCTGGTTTGAATTTTTTCTTGTTTTGTAATCCAATACAACTTTCTACTCCAAATGCATTTTCCAGTTGAAATAGAAAAATCCTGATACAGTACCAACATCCTGGGGTGAAATACAGAAGTACTCCTTGACTCTGCCTAGCTCTGAAAATCTCTAAAGGTCGCATAAAGATTTCCCCCCCCACCCAGCTACATCTTGATGACTTGCATCTGCATAGATTTGGGTAGAAAGTCTCATAAAACAAAACTGGCTGACTTGAATCTCTTTCCCTGCAGTTTAGGGAAAAAGCTCACTGAACAAACAGAAGCAACTATTTCTTGTATAAAAATACATGGCTGTATACTAGAATATTACATTCAAATTTTTGAATTTGTATCACTGGTTTATCTAGAAAACACCGTTTTAACTGACTCTTAATCCTATTGGGAGTTTGCCTGTTAATGTAAAGTGGTTAGCACTTCAGAAGAATGGCTCTTCTGGCATTTTGGAAAATGGCAATATTTTTACAGAAGTCAATTAAGGTAGGCTTCCAGTAAGCTCTGCTGGCTTTGCATGCTCATTTGTCTCAAATATATCCATATGACTTTGAGTAGTTTAACAAATATAAATAGCATAACTACCCCATACTTGTTCTAGCTTAAGGATTTGGAAGTGCCCACTCTTTCATGAAAACAATAACACAAATAGATTATGGTGATTCAAGCAAAAAAAAAAAAGATAGGTTACTAATATGCCCGCTTAATGCCACATTTTAAGTTGTCTTTCAGTTTGTTATGCCTCAGTATTGTTTCTAGCTTTTCCCAGTACCAAGCAGTGAATATAGAATTTGCAAAGACAAGCAACTTGACAGTTGGTCAGTGCTCAATTCTAGTTGCTGAATTTGAATTTAAACATTTTACTATGGGGAAAGTTCTAACTTTTTTCCATACTGTCTCTTGTTTCTGGAGAAAATGCTTTAGGGAAAGGATATTCTGTACTCTGGATTGAGAGCAGTTGGATTTTTCTCTTTCAGTGGTACAAAATAAGGAGCCTCAGCAAGCTGTGATTAATTCTTTTGAAAGCTAAAACTATAGGAACTAAGTTGGTGTTTCCACAAATAACCCTTTCTCAAAGCTCCCATACTTGGTAAGATGTTAAGCAATTCAGTCTTTTTCTTGACTTCAGGTAGATATTTATAAATAATCAATCCCTTCAGTATCTCTATCCAGACCTTTTATGGATCAGGTAGCATCTAATGTTCTAAATGAATCAGCTTGTTCTTCCAGAATATCAGAATAGAAGGGCCACAGACATGCAGTAAAGCAGAAATGTTCTATTCTGTTGACTCAGTTGCAGGTACTGTGACAGAAATGTTTAACTTGCTACAAATCCTCCTTACTATTAAATAAATAGCTTCACAGCTGTCTCTTCCAGGCTTGGATTTATTTTCATTATAATGTATTCAACATACACAATGCATTTCGTTACCAGACTAAGGACGGAGCACAAAACCAGATGAGGAGCCTAGACACTACCTCACTTATCATAATCCTGACCTCCCTTTCCTCCCCCTGTAAGAACAAGTTTTTCTGAGGTGAAGAGATGCAGACAGCTCACAGTATCTCCTTGAATAGCTGTTGTTTAACTAGGATCTAAATCAAAAAGAGAAGGTTCCAGTCACCATAGCCATTTTCTATGGAGATGAAATGGAGTTGTCCTAACTGCATGGGAATGGAAAGCATTATTCTGCATTATGAAATTGAGGTTGGTCTTCAAATGCATACCTGAGTCTCACAACTATAGTGCAGTAACCTAGCTATGAAGTACCAGATGGGAATGACTGGCAGGAGTGATTCCCTCTTAAAATCGGTCTCTGGCTTGTAAAGTTGCGTAACTTTATTTCTAGCTGCTAATGAAGTCTTCAATTTGTAGTTAAAGGACCAATCTAAGATGGCCCCAAGCTTAGTAACTACTCCTGTAATTACAGTCAGACTTGCTTAGTAGCCTACTATTAGTTCTTTATGCAAGTCAGCTTCAAAACACTTCTTGTTGTTAATTTTAATGGGAAATCTGGTGAAGTAATAATGGCAAGACTGCTGTAACTAGTGGCTGGATTTCAGGCTATCCAGGGATCTTGCTTAGAAAGATGCCTCTTGGCCTGGATACAAAAAACATTGTCACTAAATGTGCTGTTTTTAAAGTGAGGCCAAATGTGATCCAGAAATCTTTACTGTTTTCAGTGGTTTGTGCCTTTTAAAAGAGGACCTTTTTCCTTTTGTGGGGAATAGAAAATGGTACCAATTTGATCACATTTCTGGCCAGTGTTCTAGACTTCTAAATATTAAATGGCTGTTTTTGCCTAAAAGTTGGAATTCTATTTGGTAGCAAACTGTGCCACAACACATCAGCTAACAATGTCTTTCAGTCCCCCGATTACAGTATTGTCTAGGGGTAGATAGATTTTTTTTTTTTTTTAATGGCATTACACACCATCTGGACTTAACTTCCTAGGGAAATGGTCCTCGCCCCTACCTTGGGCAAATTCAAAAAGAGGTTAGATGATCACCTGTCTGGGGTCTTGTGAACCCAGCATTCATTCCCGCCTGTGGCAGGGGGTCAGGCTAGATGATCTGTTCAGGTCCCTCCTGACCCTAGCTACTATGAAGCTATGAACACACCATGCACCAGGAGTATCAGTGTCTGCTTATCACTGCTGAGTGTGCCTTGCTGTGTTGGCTGCTTTCCAGCATGCTGGAGGAAGGATGGGAGGTGGGACTTGAGAAATTGGAAGATGCTAATCTTGCTTAAGTAGAAATCCATGCTGTGGTCTGTAGGCTTTAATTGAACCAAGTCTCTCATGAGTGGATCTGTACAAACTCTTTAGCCAGTGTTAACGACAGAAAGGAGGGGACTTTGAATGTTGCTCTTAAACAGTTGTCAAAACTAAAGTTAGCTTATCAAAGCCAAGGCTGAACTAGTAACCATCTTCCCAGGGCAGGAAATCTCATTGACAAAAGACTAAATTTGTCTGCCTCTGCTAATTAAATAAGTGAAATTGATTTCAGTTCCTCTGCTCTCAAGATTACAGGTGGTGATGCGCTTTTTTTTTTTTTCCTGGTAGTTACATGGCAATGCTGGTGGGGGAAGAAATATTGTGCATATGTGTATGGATATGGATATAACATGATGAGGGATTCACTCATACCTGAGCTGTTTGAAGTCTTTGGAGTCTTGACAAAAACAGAGCAGAATACTCCAGATGCATGGAATTCTTGTCTCCGAACTCCTCCTGAGCTTTCTCTCTTTTTTTTTTTCAATACAGTTGGCTCTTTTATCACTTCAACATAAGCAGGGTCTGTCTAATAACAAGCTTCCTCTAAAAATCCTTATATTGTATAATATCTTGCAGCCATTGTTACAAAAACATAAGAACTGGCACTTATTGGGTCTTACCCAGTATTGTCTCACAGTGGTAGAGTAAATGCTTAAAGGAAGAATGAACTGAGTATGACCAGGACTTTTTTCCCCACTGTCCCTCTCACTTGTAGTCTCCAGCATTTAGTGAGCTCTGATTTGGAGTCTGTACCCATAACTTTCATGGTCAATAGCTACTGATACCCCTTTCCTCCCAGAAGGTTCAGTCCCTTTTTTTTTTTTAAACTGGGTTCAGCTGCCAGCTTCCACGACATCTTATGACAATACATTCCATACTTCAAGTGCATGCAGGGGGGGTCCTTTAGGGGTTTTTTGTTTCATTTTGGTTTGCTTTTTTAAATGAAACTAGTAAGTTTATGACCCCTTAGTTCTTGTAGATTACTTACTCTTTCAATACCTATTTTACTTTCACCATTTAATGTTTTGTAAACCCTTATCACTTTTTTTCCCCAACTGAATAGACCTCGTCTCTCCCCAGATGGAATCTCCCTCACACTACTGATCATCCTTGTTGCTCTTCTCTACCTTCTAGTTTTCCTGTATCCTTCTGAGGTGTGGGGACCAAAATTGGCCATTATATTCCAGGTATGCATACACCATGCATTTTATAAATGAGCATAACAATACTTTGTTTTGCTTACAGTTCCTAATAATCCCTAACATCTAGGGCTGTGTGTAGATAAAACGCGGGGTGTTTGTGCACAACACTTTAAAGTGGGCTAATTGCTTTTGCACTGCTTTAATGGTGTCAGTGTTTTGCATGCCTCAGCAGTGTATTGTGCATTTAATTCCAGCTGCTGTAGGAAATTTGGCAGTGCAATGTGCCTTAAATGACTTGGGGTGCAGCAAATTAAAACTCCTCAAAGGCGTTTGCTGCCCCTACAGCTATGGAGTGAAGTACTGGGCTCTGTGCAGCTCTGGGGCTCTGTAGGAAGACCACCAGGTAGCTTGGCAGCAGCCCGGGAAAGCAGGCTCTGCCCAAGAAAAGTGGCAAGTCTGATCTTTCTTCCTTCCCCTGGAGCTTGCCTGCCTGCCTACCTGAGTTGAACAGGGGCCCAGTGCTTCCTTCTGTGGCTGTGGTGCCCCCTGGGACCACCTGCTCTGAGTGCTTGCAGGGGGGCTGCTGCTGCTTCTGCAGAGGGTAGCACCAGCCCCACACTGGAGCCCAGGGAACTCTGCCCACTGGCAGCTTGCCCTCTCCTCTCCACCAGAGAGGAAGGTAAGTTGGCGGGGGGGTGGGGGGGTGCACGCATGACACAAGTGTTTTAAATTGACCCTAAATTGAATTGGTCTTTTTAAAAACCCACCACTTCAACTTAGGGCCCTTGTTTCATCTACACACTCCCTTGTTTGATTCTATTGGCTGCGGAGCACTGAGTTGATATTTTTAGCAAACTGACTCCCAGATCTTTCCTGTCTGGTAATGGCTAATGTAGAGCTCAACATGGTAAAAGCCTGACTTGTATTTAAGCTGGGTAACTGTGGGCGCATCTATGTGATGCGTTTACTACAGAGCTGCCTAATTAGCTCCTCAGTAAAGTCTCAGTATCTACTCTACAGCCCTCTTAGGCTGCAGTTAACTAATGAACTCTGCTGTAGATTTAGTACAAGTAGTATTCTATGGTGGTGGTCTTTATTGCTTAGCAACGCATGTAGTAGGGCTGTGCAAAGCTTCAGTCACAGATTTTTTTTTTATTTTTTATTTTAATATTCTGCCTGATTCTTTTTTGAGGTGGCCAAATCTTTGAAATTGGATCGAATTGGGAGATGCATTAAAAGGTCCAAATTGGATTTGGAGATATTTGGCTTGGCTGGGGAGAGACAGGCACAGCCAGACAGCTGCAAGTTCCCTGGGTGGGGGGAGCCACGGGAGAAGCCCCCATTGCTCCCCTGCCTGGCCCTAGCCTCCTAGCACTTCTTTTAAAAAGCCCCACACTCACCAGCTGCAGCAGTGGGAATTGGGGCCTCTGAGGGCTCATGGAAGAGCCCCCCCACCTCCCTCTTGTGCAGTGGAGGGGTAGCAGGAATTGCCCCAGCTGCCCCATGGCATGGGTGCAGTAGTGTGGCAAGGTTCTGCTCATGCTCTGGGAGCTGGAGCTGAGCAGTACCAGGCTCTGGCTGACTGCTAGAGCCTCCCCAGCTCCCAGATGGTGCATGGCACCCTGCCAAGCTGTGCCACACCTGTGCCAAGCTTGGGAGGGGGCAATCCCTGCTGTGCATGGGGGTTCTGTCATGAGCCCTCTGAGGCCCTGATTGCTGCTGCCACAGCCAGTGAGTGTGAGGCTTTAAAAAAAAAAAAAAAAAAAAAAGTGCTGGGAGGCTGGGGCTGGGTAGGGCAGCCATGGGGGCTTCTCCTGCAGCTCCCCCTGCCCCAAAAGAAGCAGGCACAGCCAGAGGAGCTGCAGGAGAACCTGTAGCCACCTGGCTATGCCTGCCTCTTCCCAGCCAATCCGAATTGGCACCAAACTTCCATTTTTTGTTTTTGTTTTTTTTTTGGGGGGGTGGTGGTGTTGTTTTTTGGAAGAATCGGATGGGAACAGATTCGAATTGCCAAATTGAATTGCTTTCCTCCAAATCTGAACCAAATACTTCTCTATTGGCACAGGCCTAATGTGTAGCCACTGGTGGGGCTGGCTGGGGCATGAGAGTGCTTCAGTGTAAAGGCTGCTTGCCAGCTAGCCCTGTACTAGAGCATCCTTATGCCCCAGCCAGCCCTTCCACAGCACATGCATAAACATGGCACCTGGGAGCAATAAACTCTGGTATGGTATGTGCCATAGTTTATTGTGTTGCATTAATTGCATTTGCAGAAATGCTGTGTGTGCCTTTAATCTAGTTTTTGTGAAAGAGGTTTGCCTCTGAACTGACCTGGCATGGTAGCAAAATGAGTGGAGGGAACCTGGCTCTTGGGTTTACTATCCATCATGGTTAGATGGTGGGAAGGTAGTTTTGGAAGGTCTCATAAGGGAAGATGTAAAATAGAAATTCCTGGAGTACACTGGGAATGCTGCCATCCATAATACTTATGGGCTCCTTTACTTACCTAAGGGAGTTGAAAGTGCTGGAATATATAAGCTGAGGAAAGTAAGGGTACACTCATCTAAAACGGTGAACTTGTTTTTGAGACAAGGATTCAACTTCCAGTCTTGCTAGTAGCATCTTGCCGAGCTGTAGAAGTCATTTATGCCCAGAGCTTTGGAGGCATTTTAAGTGCCTGACTCCTGAATAGACTCCTTAAGTGTTGGAGAGTTGGGCAGCAAAGTAACTTGGAACCTCTGGGCCTCAGTCTCTCTACATCTTTAAAACCAGATGTTTTCTTTTCTGCTGCTTAAGGTCCGAATATGACAATGGCCAGAAAATGGTGAGGTAAAGGGGCCTAGGCAGGAAGCAGGTGCTGACTAGCCAAACCTCTATCTCCTCTGCTACTTAGAGGAGGTGACGGAAGCAGGAGTTCTGTAATCTGAATATTCAAATCTCTGGGACATAATCTTTCTTACAACTTGTTCTCTAATATTGTTAAATGTGGGGGGTAGGAAGAGGGGGAACCTACTAAAAAAGAATGGTCTCCTTTAGATAAAATTTGCTTTTAGATGGAACATTTCAAATAATCCAGTATTTGAATATCTAATTTTCCTGTGTATTTGAACAACACTAATTTGTTCAGTGAATGTTATACATCCTTTTTTTGCTTCTGTGCTGATTTGCAGTACGTTTGAATGATTATTCAGGCTCTGAGGTAGGAGCTTGCTGAAAGTTCAGATTAACGAGCTGCCAGGTTACAAGGACTCAGTTGATCAGACTTTGACTTCATTTGAATTATTTACCCAGTGATCAGCCCATGGAGCCAAGTAGCATTGAATTCTTGCCATTGGGGCTCCCCACAGATCCAGAAATTTGGCAGCAGGGTACAAGTAGCAGTATTGCTTCCTGCAGCTCTGGGAGCCCCATGGCATGAATTCAGTGCTAGTATCTTGGACCCATGGGAAGCCCCAGAGTCCAGCAGACATGGCCCTAGCATGCAGCTGTAGCCCTAGCATATGACCCCAGTTGCACCTTAATCTGCCCTTGATGACTATAAATTTGAGGGGGTTTATTATGCATTTGTCAGCAATATGTATGCAGTTCTGCTGTTCCTTTCCTCTTATGGGTCTTGCCCAGCAACAGTGTTTTGGGGGGGTGGAGACTGGAAGATTTTGTTAAAGGAAGTCATGGCAATAAGACCGTTGGCAGGAAAAGTACAGAAACTTAATTATGCTCTGTGATCTGGTCTTTCAGAAAGACTTGGCTACAAGCTTAGGAGAAAATACCTGTACATGAGACGCTCGTCGTAGCTGGCTTTATGGCCTGGTGCTGGATCTAGACCAGCCGTGGAAATCCTAAAGTGCAGATCAGGCCATTGACTAATCATTTGGTGCATAATGTGGTATGTGCTTGGAGAGGGGCAGGGCAGTAGTAGCAGCAAAGGGGAAAGTTTTCAATTAACAGCAATTATTAAATGCCTACTTTGAATTAAATAGTATGTAGATTGAAGGTTGTTTGAAATGTCTGGACCTTGAATGGGATCTAGCATTCATAGTTTAGTGTTACACAATGTAAGAATTTCTCCTAACTGACAGGATGTTCCTGTCACTCTGTGCAATCTTTATCAAAGGCAAGGACCTGACCAACTTGCTCAATATCAGTGACTAAGAAGCTTCTCTGTGGAGCATGGTTTTGGCAAGGAATATGAACAACCTCTGTAGGACCAGAAGTAACTGCTTTTCTGCCTGCAGGAATACAATGACCCTGCAGATGCAGAAGTGTAATTCAGCCTGTATGTTTTGAAAATTTAATGTTAACTAAATATTAACTGAGCAATGGCATGCTGGTGCTAGGACCTGGTTGCTGCTACTTCTTCCTGCCAGCAGGGTGAAGTAGAAGAAGGGTAGACTCCTGGCTGTGGTGTGATGTGGACAAAGCTTTTGCCACAATAGCCCCAGCTCCACAAACTGCATCCAGTGGTTCTGGGAGATGGATCCAATCCATAGGGCATAAATTGTCAATCCCTGGACTGGACCAGTAGTTCTTGGCTGGGGAGCTGTGAGCAAGCTTTCAGGGGGACCATCGTGTCTGGCATGGGGAAGAGCTGCCTCAGCTCCCTGGGTCTGAGGTGAGTTGCAGTGCAGGGACAGGCCCACCCCGCCTGGCCCCACAGCTTCCATCTTGTGGATGGTGCTACAGGTGGGTGGGTGAGGCCCTACACTGGTGCTAATGCTGCTCAGGTGCTTGGGGTCCCAGGGCTCCATGACTGCTGCACCCAGGGCTGTGCAGGTTGTGCTGGGGAGCTGGGCAGTTGTTGTGGCACAGGTAGGCTGTGGAGATTTTGTAGCATGCTGAAGGGGTGGGTGTGGAGGGGAGCTTGGGAATGGAAAAAAGGTTGAGAACCCCTGGCCTAGATTATGTCCTGTGAGTCCTTCCGACTCTGATTCTGTTCCCAAAACTAGCCATTCAAATCAAGAACCAAACTTAAACTCTATTCTAATCTGTTTTTTAAAATGCCCACTATGTGACTAGGACGGCACAATCCCAAGAGTTCAGGCTGGGGGTGTAGCATCCAAAATGTCACCTATGAAAGCCAGCTGCTTTTTTTTTTTCTTGATCTCTCCTACTTGCTGTAATGCCCTCCGTTTTTTTTTCTTTTTCTTTTTCCTTTATCCTTTGTATTTAAATGATGTCACCAGCTTCTATTTGGTTCTCTACCTGCCAAACAGGAGTTTGCCTGTCCAAGCAAGTCAGTCTATAAGATGTCACATGCATGCTGCATATGATTTTTTGCAATGACCTATGACTCCATCTAATGGGTGTGAACAAGATCTTTCTTTGGACATTCTATCCTATTTAAATAATGCGTCCTTAAGTAATAAAGCATACTGCAAATCAAATACTGCAGTTGTTTGTTACCTGAGGATGTATATTAAGCATGAAAATACATTACCAGACCCAAAATATTATGTACTAGTTAACATGTCATTTTTTGGTAGTAAAAATGCTTTGTCCCTCCCTCTATGCATTTTAATTTGACTTAACTTTTTTTTATTTTTGGTTATAGCTGAGCTTCCTGAGAACTGAAGAGTTACTTTTTTTTTTTTTTTTTTTTTTTTTTTTTTAACTAATGAATGGCTTGTGCTAGTTGTCAGGGTCTGGACACTTGTTTTTAGTGGTTGCTACACTAATACTATTTCCTTTTGACCATGACATTAAAAGTTCCCTGCAGCTTGTTTCCCAGAAAGGAAAACTTGAGGGACAAGACTCTTGAGGTGTTGGGAACTGATGATGGGGGGGGGGGGGAGAGATCACCACAGTGATGGAGAATTTAAACTCAGCATTACACATCATTTAAAATTTGCCCTTACTGTTTGGCTCAGTGACGGTTTTAAAATGTGTGCTCACTGTATGGGTGCAATAATCATTTACAAAGCTGCCTAGCTGTAGAGAAGTAGTACAGCAGAAGAGGGAAACTTGGATGTGGGGAGAGGGAGGAGGACACGGCACAGTGGGGGTTGTTAGACCTTGAATGTGAAATCCTGATAGCAAGAGTACCAAGTGTCTCAGACTTCCCAATGGCCTTAAGAGGGGCTGCTTCAAGTGACAGTCAGTGGTTGACCTTCCATATAGCTAGGCAGCACCACACCATAGCTTGGACTTCAGGGTGGAAAAGTTGGTTAGTGCTTTCAGAATGACCCTGGAGGGAAGATTGCAGCCCTGGACCTTGGCTGCTGCTAACCCAGGTGATACCATTTAGGAAGGTTGGCAGAAGCCTGTTGTCCCTGCCTGCAGCTGACCCAATTAGCACCTTCGAGCCAGACTGCAGAGTTCCATGGATCTTTAAATGCTGCCAACCCAAACAGTGCCTTAAGGGAGGACCAGAAGCCCATGAACCTGACCATTGTCAACACAAATGGCGCTTTAAGGGCAGACAGCATAGGCTTCTGGCCCTGACCACTACTGACCCTTTCCCCTCCCTTCTTTTAAGGGCCATACCCTTGCTTGAAGTTTAATGTGGACAGTAGGTACATGGAAGTCCCACAGTCGCAAAGCAAATGGCCAAGTGCTGAATTCCCATAGTAAGCTGGGCAGCAGCCCTTGCAACTTGGGCGCAGAGGCACACTACACAGTCCTTGGGAAGAGAGGGTATAAGGAGCTCCGCAACATGACCTCTCCCTGCTTGTGCTAGCTGCCTGTGGCTTGATGGTCTTCCCTACCAGGCAGTCCCAAATCCATCTTGAGCTTGCTAGTATTATACCACAGGGCCAGCAATTTTTTATTTTATTTATTTATTTTTACTTGCTCAGGACTGATGAGGGAAAACTGCAAGCAGTGCCTATAGGACATGAGGAGGACCCACACCACTCTCCCCATGGTATTAAGGTAGCAGCATATGTCACTTTAATACCATGAGGCAATGGCTGCAGCTGGCAACCAAAGCTACTAACAGTTTTTCACTACATCTACCACTGGACATTTGCTCAGTACTCCCCCAGCTGCCTACAGTGAGCACCAGATTCGGAGGACACTGCTTGTGTTGGTCTGCAGCAGGATCCACAGGCAGATTCTGGGCTCAGTCCTGCTGTGATCGATGACCAGACCAATGGTGCATCTGAAGGCTATTTCAAGGGATGGGTAACAAAGATACTACCTTGGAATAGAAATTAGTAGCAAGCTCTTCACTAGATACAAATACTTCCCGTGTTCATGAAAAGTAAATCCCAAAAACCAATTTGAAGCAGGAAGTTTAAAACTGCACTACCAGTAACAAATTCAGTGAGGGCTCAAATGAAAAATGTGAAATGTATTAGAATATTGATCTTTACAAGGAAGGTACCTATAAAAATTTATTTATTACAAATTTTGTTTTAGAACATCGTATATCAAAAGAGGCTACAAGCCACAGGAATTCTAACCATGTTGGAAGTAGTTGTGATTTAAACTGTCTGATAGGCTTGCAAACAGCAAAATTCGCACTGTTCTTATGAGGTTCCCTGAAACATTTCACAGTTATCATGCGAGACGAGAGAGAGAGTCTTTTTATCTAGAGGCATGGCATATCTATTTCTGCCCATCTGAGCCACATGTAAGTGTCAGACTAAATTATCTCAAGTCTATGGAAACTTGCCACTCTTAACAAGGGTGAAGTGGTGTTTCCAGGCTGTTTCATTTCTAGCTTGTCTTCTTTAACTCAAACTTGTTTTTGAAAATGCTGCTTAAAACTAGTCTTTTGGGGGGGGGGGGGAGGATTGTCTTGGTTTTTTTTCCCTACATTCAATCAAGAAAGAACTTGGAATGTAGCAAACTAGCATCATGAATTGTGGCAAGTGCAAGTGTTGGCAAGTGCCTTGTTAGTCGCATGGATTATAGCCACCTAGTAGCACCAAGTTTTCAGGACTACAGCTAGCAATATTTAATTAATTATTAAGCATGGCAGCAATAAAACACTAGCTGATATAGAGCAGAGAAGTCCAGGTTCAATGATTTGAATACCTAGGACTGGTATGTACTGGAGCTTCAAATGCTACTATCTGGTATGTTTTTAGCTGTGTATTTCAATGGACACGGAGGTGGAAACTTGTTAAGTAACTTCTCAGTAACCACTCTCCCTCCAACTAGAGCATCTCCATTCACTTACTTTCTACAATAGATGAATGGAGGTTAGGAGGCACTCTGACTATAAGTGTGTCACGCATTGCAACAGGCTAGTTGTGGAATCTGCTTGGCTACTTTAAAAAGCACAGACACTTGGCTGGAATGTTTTAGATCCTGCCTTGTGCAGTGGGCTGGACTAGACCTTGTGAGGTCCTTTCCAGCCCTACTTTCCTACAAACAAGATGACATGGCTTGGAATTTGGACTTGAAAGTTTTGAATGCTGCCATTAAAAGAACAGATGTCACTACATGTACAGCTAGGCTTACAAGTAAAGTAAGCAAAACTTGAATATCTTAATACTCTACTGTAGTGATTCTCAATCAGGGTACCTTATGTTTCCTGGGGTGCTACACAATGTTAGGCATGCAAACATGATTTGTAAGAGAAACCCAGAGATTTCAAGTAGTGAGTCATAATGTTAGAAGCATTCTGACCTGCTGTGGTCCTTTGAGCTCTTTGTAGTAGAAGAGTTGCTCTCTTCTTTTTTTTCTGTAGCCCCCAAAAAACCCAAATGAAAACTAAGAACTGGCACTTTCTAAGGGGTGCTTCAAATGTAACAAGGCTGAGAACCTCTGTTACTGACCTGAACATCAAGTGTCTCGCAGCAGAACTAGATCTCACTGTCAGTTCCTTACATAGATATTGCTCTTCAGTCTTGTAACGATAAATAGCATAAGTCCTGTTAGCTGGCTCTCATCAAAATGCTGACAAGCAACAGTAAAAATACAAGAAACCAAGAAATTTTCTGGTGGGGGGAAATGGCAAAGTGTACTTCTTGATAGATGCAGGTTTTCCTTCATCTTGGCAGTAATATTCCTGGAAGAAGGGACTGATCACCTGAGTCTAGTCTGTGGGCAGTGATGTCCCAGAGACTTAAGGCCTTTTGCAGGGGTGTCAAAGATTTGACCCTCAATCTTTTATCACCTGGCCCCTGGTGTGCTGTTCACATGTCTTGGATGGGACTTGTGCACTGCATGGGGAGTGTGGCACTTGATGAGACTGGCACCCTCTGGCAAACTGCAGGTTAAGGCTAGGGTAAAGCCGCATCAGTGATGGACATACGGGATGATGACAGGATCACTCTACCTGTATTTTGTTTTTTCTTTAAAGGCTCTATCAACCAGAAAACTAACTTTTTATTTCTCTCTCCAGAGGACTGGAAGAGGGAGCAGATATTTCAAAACTCAAGCTGTAGTGAGGTGCCAGTGTTGGCTTATCACAAAGTTGTTTTTTTTTTGTGAAACCTATCAGCAGTTTAGTAAATTGATTGCCTTTTGCTATTGAAGCAGTCGTAGCATTAATTTTTCTTCTCTTGAAGAGACGTGATTTATATTGTATGCGCTGGGCTTGTATACCAACTGCACTACACACCTTTTTCACAAAACTACTGTATTGTTTCCCTGGTGCACAAGAGCAGTGGTTCCTGAAGCCACCAAACCCCTATCCTAGCTCTGAGGGCCATGTGAGCTGATGCGGATCCAGGCAACTTAGGCTGGCAGTGGTGGTGGTTCACCACCTCCCAACCCACTCTTCACAAGCCTTGGAGGTAATAGTAATATCTGACCTATTGCAGAACCCCAGAGTTCATGGGGGAAATGAATTGAAAACCACAGCACTAGAGGGAGCTCATTCTCCTATGTTGTTTCCTGAACTCTTACCAATTTCAGCTATTTCTTTCCTTCCCCTGACACTGAGGTGAGAAGGCAATTGTAAGGGTAGTTCTGTTCCTGTAGCTCTCTGGAACAGGTTTAGAAGCACCCCATGGATCTTCATTCTGTCCCACAAAGCCCCATAACCCTCCAGTCCCTATTAAACACCTCTATTCGGTATGCAGCAGCAACATCCATGTATTGTTAAAACATGGAGACTTCTAGTAAAAGTACTTCCATAATATTGATTAGATTCTACCCACATGCATACTGCTAGCTTCCTGGAAGGGATGGCTATATTTTGGGAAGAAGAAAAGGGAGGGGAGGTGGGAAATAGTAGTTTCAGATAGAAAAGTGTTGCTTAGTATTATGGTACACAATATTTGGATGGTGGAGAGTAGCCTTGCAATATATACCCTTGTACACTTAACTGAGATTATCTTCAAGGAAACTAACTTACTTAGGTGTATTTCAACACATGGTGGATGACTTTTGTAGTCAGTTGAGGTGGTATGTTGGAGACTGGGTGTGTTGGCTTACGTGAGTCTATAGAGTAAATAGCAGCGGAGAAAAACTTTTGGATTTTCTGAATACTCAAAACTGGCAATTGGATTTAAGCAAATCATTATGTTAAGTAATGAGGATTACTTTAATGTAAGAGAACAAACTGATAGCTGTGGTGCTGTGTGGGAGTAGGCCCCTTCATGAAATAGGTTTGTCTCCTCCTGGAGGAAAGGAAGTAGGATAAAATCTATGCCTACAATAGCCCAAAGCAAGCTGTATAAAGAAATAGTACCCTTTCTTACTGCCAGGGCAGATAAAAAAAAATCAATGATTTATTTTAATAAAAATCTGGGGGTTTTTTGGGTTTTTTTTATAACTTAAATCAGATTTTTTTTAATCTATTTAAATTTTAAGAGGGTTTTTTAATGTATATAAAAAGATTTTAATTTTAAAATAGCTTTGTGCTCAAAGAGATCATTATGGAATACAGGTTATAACTACTTATTCATACTATTTAAGATGCACCTTCATGTAACCTTTTTAGAAAAATATTATAAATGGGTCATAGCAGGCCATGGACTATATTAGGGGCCCAATCTTATGGGGTTCCCAGCAGCTCCTCTATAGATTAATAAAGGCTAAAGAAAAACACTCTCCCCATTGGGACTTGGTGCTTATTGTAGAAGATCCCATTAAGCATCTGAGAGAACTGAAAGTAAGCATCAAACTGGATTTGTGTCTGCAGCAACAACATCCTTGTTAACAGCAGTGTATGGAGATGAGAGATATAAAAGAGCTGATTACCATCAGCACTGGGGTCTCTGCAGGTTTGTGTTCACAGTCGAGCCCTTTCCTTTCTCTAAAAGTGTAAAGTTTTGAAGAAGTTAAATTAATAGAGAATATCAAACAAGAACATACTTTTTGTAGAAAACAATGATTAAATTGAGGTTTCCTGGCCAGTGGTTTTAAAATCTATTTGAATTAAATCAAATCCACCCTGCTTACCACCCCCACACCCCTCCCTACCTCCTTGGCAGCGCTGCAGCTGGAAAACTAGTACACACTTTTCCTATTTTCATGTTCATTTTTTTTTAACATGCTCTTAACAGCTACATCACCTTCAAACAAAGTAGTGTGGAGAACTTGAATGTAACAAATCAAATGGTGGTTCTCTAGTTTGTAAGCTTATGACTAGAGCTTTAAATTTGTCATATAATTTTTGTAACATCATGACTATAATGAACACACTAGTAACTAAATGGGAATTCTGTCAGCCTGATCATGTGTCTCTAATCTCTTTACTACTACATAAATACTTCCCAGAAACTTTGGCTTTAGTCTTTCAGTGAATTACTTCTGCAAATTTTTGTATATGCAGTAAAGGAACTGAGTGAAAGCAATCTTTAAAGAGGGTTTTGTCTTCAGACTCATTTTAAGATGTGGCCCAAACTGTTCTCCCAACAGGTTGCAGAGATCCAGTTGATCAATGTACTTCTCATACTTATTAGGGGTGCACCAATAAAGTTTCTTTTTAATTTTTATTTGTTTTTGTTTTTTGGCCGATACTAGTGGCCAATTAGTAACCAGCCATATCGGCCAATACTGATCCAATAGGCCATATGGAGCACGGCAGCTTGGAGAGCAGCGTCCAGCCGGTAGGTCTGTAGTGTGGGGAGGGGCATGTGGGAGGGAAAGGATTTGGAGGGTGCAGATTGAGGCCCCCCACCCCCCCCATGGGGAGGGAATGGGGCTGGGGTAAGGGTAGGCGCTGCCCAGCTGGGGCAGGGCAAGGGACAGCCACGGGTGGTTCATCTGGGGGTATGGGGAAGAAGGACACTCCCTTCCACTGCGTGCATTCTAGGGGGAGGCATAAGGGCATCTGCCCCCCTGGATTTGCATGCAGGGCAATAGCAGGCTGCCTGCTGTGGGCTTGGGGCCAGGGACTGCGCTGGTCTTTCTGGCGGGGGGGGGGCTGGGCCAGGGCTGTGGTGAGGGCACACCAGGTGGTGGTGGCACTGGAAGGAGGGCTACAGGTTAGGCTACAGCCACCCCAAAACTTGTCATGGTCTCCCTTCTCAGTGCTGCCTCCACCCACCCTAAGTGCAGCCCCAGCACAGCTGCTGGCTCCGAGCCCACAGCAGGCACCCTGCCTCTACCCTGTGCACAAATCCAGGGGGTACATGCCCCCCTATATGTCCCCCAAGGGTGCATGTAGTGGTGACAGCTGCCCACCTGCCCTGCCTGGGCAATACCCACCTTTGCCCCTGCCCCACTCTCTCTCACCGTGGGGGCCTTGATCTGCCCCCTCCATGCTTCCTTCCCTTTGCAATACGCCCCTTGCCCCACGATGTACTGGCTAGATGCTGGTCTCCCAGCTGGCTGCATGCATGCTGTGACTGCACCCAGCATTTAACAGTAACATGTACTGGTTAAACCAGCCAAAAAAAAGTTAATTGCTGATGCAAGGAAAATTGACGTGATTGGTGCCAATCTGATGTGGACAGATATATCGGTGCACTTTTAATACTTATAAGTAGTCTGTGTCAGACCCACTGCCAGAGAGATGCCCTCCTTTCTATCTCCAAAGCTTCTGCTTCTGTAACTCAACTCAATCTCTTCTCTTCGGGTGTCTGAGGTTAAAATTTTCTAACTTTAATTGTCATGGGTGAAAACTTAGTCTGTGTTTTAAAATTGGTTGCTGAAGGTGCAGTTAATTTTGTAGTTGTCTCCTTTTTTTAGGCTTGCTGACTCTTACCAACAGTGAAGTGTTTCTTTGGAATAAGGAAATAGCATTACCTTTTCTTGGGGGTGCTTAGCTTTACTTCAGAACCTCTTTTGGTAGCTTCCCCAAGCATCTGCTGCTGTAGCAGCAGTAAGCATAGATTCATAGATGTTGGGGTCGGAAGGGACCTCAATAGATCATCGAATCTGACCCCCTGCATAAGCAGGAAAGAGTGCTGGGTCTAGATGACCCCAGCTAGATACTCGTCTAACCTCCTCTTGAAGACCCCCAGGGTAGGGGAGAGCACCACCTCCCTTGGGAGCCCGTTCCAGACCTTGGCCACTCGAACTGTGAAGAAGTTCTTCCTAATGTCCAGTCTAAATCTGCTCTCTGCTAGCTTGTGGCCATTATTTCTTGTAACCCCTGGGGGTGCCTTGGTGAATAAATACTCACCAATTCCCTTCTGTGCCCCTGTGATGAACTTATAGGCAGCCACAAGGTCACCTCTCAACCTTCTCTTGCGGAGGCTGAAAAGGTCCAGTTTCTCTAGTCTCTCCCCGTAGGGCTTGGTCTGCAGGCCCTTAACCATATGAGTGGCCCTTCTCTGGACCCTCTCCAGGTTATCCGCTTCCTTCTTGAAGTGCGGCGCCCAGAATTGCACGCAGTACTCCAACTGCAGTCTGAGCATGGTTGAGCATAACAAACTGCCCCATTAACACTGAATAAAAGTTGGATAAAACTAAAGTCATGGTCTCTTATACCTAAAAGCACTGTTCCAAAGTTGGTGTGGTTTTCTTATTGGACTTGGGTGCATACTTTTTTAAATCAGTCAGCTAAAAATACTCTAACTCCTATTTTTATCCTTTTTAGCTGACTTTGAAGTTCAGGGCATGAAAAGCTAGTGGCATGTTCCTTAGCACTGATACTAGTAGGCTACCTCACGTTGAATGCCTGTGTGTTCTCGCTGGGTTTTGGATCCCTCCATTGGTATATGCATCTGCCCATGGGTACATTTGGCTTTCTTCAGAGACTATAAGCCCCGCTAGATTTGTTCAGCTTTCCTTTTGTAGTAGTAGATGGGAAGCCCAAGAGGAGGAAATATTTTTCAGCAACTTGTACCATTTCAGTTTAATATCCCTCCCATGAAGGAATCTGTTTAAGAGTACTTAAGACCCCCTCATGTGGGCAGTTGTTCAGTATAAATTTACAGCCTGTCCCCATGTCTCAGTGGATATAAGACATGGGAACTACTGGCAGAACGAGATCAGTGGAGAAAACAATGACATGCTTTTATAGGCCATCTTCATGAGCAGCTAGACATTGAATTTCTTTAAGGTATATACAAAAGAGACAAATCCATTAGTTACATTCCTTTATTCTTAAGCCAGAACTTTAGGCACAAATAGTGGAGAGAGAGAGTTTTTAAGCAAGCTTTTGTTTTACATGGCTAACTTCATAGTTTGAAACTTAACATCACTTGGGGTTTGTCCCTTCCCTCTTCCTCCCCCCACCCCACCACCAGCAGAGACTTTTGTATGGCTCTGTTCACAGGGGATTAAAAAAAAAAAAAAAAACCCAAATTTATGAAATACAAGAAACAGCCTCTAAAGCTGTAGATTTTTGTGAAACTGACCAAATGCCATCCAGTAATCTTTTTTTATATAAAAAGATTAAAAAAAAAACAAAATGGCTGTATACTCTAATCCTATATAATGTAGTACAAGTGAACCATAAAGCAGCTCACTGAGGACTTGTTCTAGCTACAGCTTATTGAACTTCAAGGGGCATTCTAGCATGGTTAATGTAATAATTTCTGGAGTTAATGACCATGTATAAAGTTGAACTAGTCATGTTTGCCGCTAATACCAATTGCCATAAAATGAGGGAATGCAGCTGCTGTGGTTCTGGCCCCGACCCACACATGCCAGCTGTGCATGCCATCACGAAGTAAATACTGCAAACCACACTTGATACTTGATGATGAAGAAACCATAGTTTGAATGCTTAAAGATGCTACTATTAGAAGTTTAGATGACAAATTCAACATGCAGAAAAACTGTACAGACTTCAACTTGGTGCTCCTACTGTCATCCTGCACAGTACAGCAGTAGAAGAGGCTTAAGCTAGACATGGCTCTAGTATGATCACTGGCTTCTATTGGAGAGGCTACTGTTTTTGCATGCTAGGCTTCCCTGACAAAAACAGTTCTATAATTCAGTGGTCAAATAGAAAAGATGCAAAAGGACTATAGGACAAAATGACTTGTTTGCTGCTTTGTCCTCTGTTCTAATAACTGTGCAGAAAACCCTTTAAACTCTGCCTTCCTGAAGCTTTTTTAACCTTGCTGAACAAAGGTCAGTCAGAAATGGAAAAAGCATTGCGTTGGAAATTGGTTGTTCTGTCACGGAAGATCTGTCATGAAAAAGGTGAAAATGAAGGTCAAAATATAGTGCGGCCAATTGAAAATACTATCAGGGACTTATCTAGAATCTAGTTAGGATTCTTGAAATTAGAACTTTTCACTGCAGGACTATTGCAACAATGAGCTCTTCTGTTAACTACAAAATTTCTTGGGCAGTCTCCCCATGTGGGAACTAAATATGATTATGTACTTGATAAATGCCGAAAGCCTGCTTACAATCTACTAGTTCTGCTTACTAATAGATGGTCCAGGATATAATGGCTTTACTCTGATATATCACAGAGTTTGTTTTTTGTTTTTTTTCCAGAGATTCATGATTTACTTTGGAAAGAAACTTCTAATGTTAAAGAGAACCACTTTTTCTGAGAAATTGCTATTGTTTCTCATCACTTGAAAAACCAGTAGTCTCCTTCACCTGGTGTTGGTAACATCTGTAGCGTGATTTCACATGCATCTCTTTTGGTAGCACTCCCATCTTTTAAACTATATCACTTCTAGCAGAATGCAGACCATTTCAAGCATGCCATTATTTTGGAAGATAATCCAGAGGGGGGAAAGCAAAATGGGTCTAGACATGTTGGAACAAGACTACTTCTTCACATGTAGATGATGCCAAATCCTGCAACAAATGTTTTAGTTGACAATCCACCTGTAGTTAGAGGGGCCTTGCAATCAGTACAGGAAAGACATTCCACTCTGAAAAAGCACAATTGAGATCAGGGATGATCTGCTTCTGCAAATGATGTATTGAGCATG
The DNA here is from genome assembly GCF_030867095.1 of Alligator mississippiensis. NCBI lineage: Eukaryota > Metazoa > Chordata > Crocodylia > Alligatoridae > Alligator > Alligator mississippiensis. The sequence continues at coordinate 126,346,991 of NC_081824.1, forward strand.
ACGCTAAAGTGAATGTGGTATGGGGATGGCTCTCAAAAGAGAAGAAAGAAGTAGGGCAGCATTTTAGGGGATAGGATTTTGACTAGGATTAAAACTGAATTAGCACAGATGAATGGTGTCTAAATTTACCAGAGTAGGAGATAGAGAACAATCTTGGCAGCTTTCCTTTGGACTTTATCAGGAGCAAAACTTGAGTGTGCTCTTTGGGTACCAGTTGTGCTGAGTGGCACCCAAGGTATGGATACTTGTTCTAGTGTCCAATAGTTAAACTGAGATTCCAGAAATTGATTCTGCAAGAAAAATAATGAATAACCCTTTAAAATAATCTTACTCTTTCTTAAATATCAAAGGCATACTGAATCTTGATGTCTTATACTGCTATATTAATATCCTCCAATGCTGTATGTATGGCTTTTGTAATGTTTCTGGTTTAAGGCTTTGCATTTTGTTATGTGGTCATTTGCACTGACTAGCTTGTGCACCGGGGAAGATGGGGTTAATAGGCCCCTCTCTAGGACCTAGAGCTGTCCTACCTGCAGGAGGAGACAAGATGCACCTCCAGCAACAAAGAATTAAATAGCCTTGTGGGGTGGGCTTTGCAAACATTCCCTTGTCAGAAGACTCCTTGCTGCCTGAGAAACATTAAGGGAAAGAAGCAGCTTAGCATGAAACTGAATAGCAGAAAAGGAGGGTGTCCTCTTGAGGGCTAAAGAGACTGGAGAGACAATCATGGAGCTTGCTTTTGGGTGACCAGGGCTATGTAGATTGGAAAAGGGTGACTGCTTAAATCTTTAGAGGGGCTAGAACTGCTTGCTATGCTGTTTTGCCCAATAAAGGCCTTCTCCTCTTTAAAAGAGGAGCAATCCTTGTCTTAGGATTTTGGAGCATTCTTTCACCCTTTGAGAGAGGGGCTTACCTTCTAGTTCAGCTCCTGAAGAGAGACAGTCCCCTGAAGGAAGGCCATGGGTAACTAAGGAGGGTTGGGGACTGAACGGCCAGGTCAAGACTGGGGTTTGGATTGAGCTAGGATTTGCCCCACTTCAAAAGCTATGCCTGGGCTGGCTTCAGAGGCTACATAAAGCAGACAGTCCCAAGTAAATGCTTTCCTGGGGAGTCCCTGACCACCAGCTACACTTTCTTCAAAATAAATAAGGGGTACACCTAAAACTTATCCAGCATTAACATGGCTCCCTTACATAAAACCAGCTGTTCAAGGTAAAAGTCTCCTTTTTTGTGAGTGCCTTCTAATTTTATAAAGGAAAACATGACTTTGTGCAGTATGGGTATGCACTTTATTTATTTGCATCTGATGTGCACCACTTCACTGAAATTTGGGTGGCATGTATTAAACTAGGATGTGTGGAGCAGAGATCCTGTAGGAGCCAAATGGCCTATTAAAGTGTCTGGGCAGTCAGTGGTGCCTGCTAGCTTTCAGCTGAGAGTCTACCTGGCTTGAAGAGAAAAGGGTTGACATGGATAGCTTGGCTCCAGCAGAATTGGCCCTCAGTTGAATTGGTGGATGCTGCTGGCTACCTATCTGGCTAGAGAAGAGGGGCCAAGCTGTTCTACCTCAACCACTACTACCTGCTGAGTCAGCTGAGGGCTGATCTTGCTGGAGCTGAACTGCCTGGCTGCTCTCCTGGACCAGTGGACAGTGAGCAGTACCTGCCATGTCCTGCAGCTAAGGAGTTACAAGAGTTGCAGGTGTTTTTACCCTGCAACAGCTGCCTGTCTTCCTTGCAAAAATACCATACTTACTACTATTTGCAAGGAAAGAGCTCTTCTTTGTTCTGCCTTTTGAAAACCAGGTGCATGGCTTTATTCAGTGGCATGTGAGAATATAGTAATATAGTCTTCAATCCAATCTGTTCCACTTGATCAATTAAATAACCTAAATCTCTGCAGAGAAGATTCCTAAATTTAGAGTATATTTATGGCTCCCAGTGACGCACAAGAATCCAACTACTTACAACTTGAAGGCAGATTTTGCTACTGCTGTGTGGCACACTTGTAACTAAGCAGTCATTGGCATGAGTTATAACAAGTTTGTGCATTTTTACTAAAATGGCGTCATTTATTTTGGCACAAGAGACTGTTTTATTGACTCCAAATTTTAGTTTGAGGCAGTGTACCCTTCAATTGAGCTGCTATAGAATTGCCTCACCAAGTAAAGGAAGATTTAAAATAGCTAAGCTTCACTATCTAAGTAATTCTGGAGGCACATACTATGAGAGCAGAGCTGGCAAATTCCTAATAAATATTTACCTCAGGCCTTTACTGAAGGGAACTATGCTGGTTTATTTGCATATGGCCAGCACTTGTTTTTATACTAATTGATCTAATTGAAAACACTGCCCTGAAAACTACTGGCACTCTGAACACACCTTTTCCATATAGCCCAACTTGTCATACTTAATGTACAAATTCCCATAAATAACACTAAAGCATAGGGATGGAATTGCCTGGGAAAATGTCACTATCTAAAACTAATTTATGGAACCCAGTTTAAGGTTTGAAATATTCAACTGAATTGCTATGGCCATACCATAAATCTAGCAGCAGGACCCTGGAGTGCACTAGGTTCAGGCTGCTGCTTAACAAAGCTTTATGGTTGTATGTGTGTGGTGCCATGGGAATGCAAACTGGCAGTATTTCCCAACTCTTCCAAAATACTGTGGCTACACTGCATCAAATTCTGGCAGCCCAGGTGGAAAAGAACAGTAGAAAAAGCACCTGGAAGAATGAAAATTTTAACCTCTGCATTAGAGTGAGCTGCCTGAGCCAAAGACCAACTGGCTGTTCTATATGGGCTGAATTGCCTGGAAAAATACCACTGTATGTTCTGAGTAGTTCCTAACCCTCCCTAACTAACACCCCTACTTATGTTGGTCATTTGAAAGGGCTTTCTCATTTTGCCCTATAACTTCATTCAGTTCAGAAAAGCTTTGCAGTTCTCTCTTTACCCAGTTCCATCCTTGGGAATGTGTTGCCTCTTGTCTTATTTGGAGGATATTGGACTTTGGGAGAATGAGTTTGCTTTACAACTTTGGGACTTGAACATCACCTAGATTCTATGTGACCCTTTTTTGATAGCTGTACCCTTTTTGAGTGGAGCCAGTTGATGGCATTTGGACTTAAGAGTGACAGAATGAAGGCAGTTTCTTCTCTCAACTAGCTTGCATGGTCTCCTACAGAGACTCTTGTGTTTTGTCTTCTGTTCATGTGTTAATTATCCTATTGGAGTAATATATCTTCTGGCTTTTTTTTCCTTTTTAATAAAGTCCAGACAGATGGTTCTTGGGTTCTCTGCATTTACTGCTGACTCCAGGTGATATTAACAGCTGCTTAGCTGGCATTTTTTTTAATCCTAGGAAACTCCTATTGGGAATGAGCTCATCACAGACTGCAGTGAAGTACTGATCTTATTAAAATGGGGAGACTGCTGATATTCTAGTGAGCAAAACAAATGGTTCGGTTCCTTTTTTTAATGAGCTGAACAGCACTGCCAATATTTTTTTTTCTTGGCTGAGAAGAGCAGTCTCTCTCCCCTCCTTTCCCGCACTGTACCTGGCTGGATACAACTGATTTTTACTTCAACTTCATTTCCCAAAAAAGTAGCAAGACGAATGCCTCTTAAATATTGCTCAAGTGAGTGTAGTACTTTACTAGTAGATAATAAATTCCCATCTCATTTTGACTACCTCCTGTTTCTGAGCTTGCATAACACTCTCTAATCTTTGTTTGATTTGGTAAAATTGGTCTAGCTTTAGTAAAAGAACAACCACTTAAAAGACACTGCTAGAGTTCTGTAGGATGCAAGCTATGCACTATTGTCCAAATTTGAGATGAAAATCACTGGCTTTAACTACTGGCAGATACGCTCCTAATACCAACCAGCATGTGGCCCAATTCCTGTTTGCTCATCCAACACCTTCACCACTTTTTAGAGTTGATCGCATTTTATAAATCGGGTATTGACTCATCTAGCCCTCTGTTTCAATGGGGTGGGTGGGTGTGAGACCAAGTCTTACTGATTTACTTTTTGTCTTTCAGGCCAAGAACGATTTGGTAACATGACAAGAGTTTACTATAAAGAGGCTGTTGGTGCTTTTGTGGTCTTTGATGTCACAAGGGGTTCCACTTTTGAGGCCGTTTCAAAGTGGAAACATGACTTGGACAGTAAAGTGCTACTTCCAAATGGCAGTCCCATCCCTGCAGTTCTTCTTGCAAACAAGTGTGACCAGAAAAAAGACAATGGCCAGACTCCTTCTCAAATGGACCAGTTCTGCAGGGAAGGTGGTTTCGTTGGATGGTTTGAAACCTCTGCCAAGGTGAGTAGTTTAATAAAACAGATGTGTTCAAAAATCTCTTGAGAGATCAAAGAAAAAAAACAAATCCTAGCAAAGTTCATAAATAACCATGGGCAGGAGTATGGAGTACAGGACACTTACCTACACTACCTGTTGTAGCAGAGACTAGAAAAACTGTTTTCATAAAGGTATTCCTTTACTGAGAGACTTGCAAAATGTGTTTAATTATACTGAATGAGGGTTAATGCTATTCTACAAGTGAGCTAAATGCTTTGACATATCAGAGTAATGGTGGGAAGTATTCAGTCTTGTTTTTGTAGAACTTCATTTATTGAATTACAGTTACCTTCAGACCATATAAAACTAGATGATTCAGGAGGCAAGACCTGCTTTATCAACTTCTCTGATCCTGTTTTGGGACTGATTTTTATACTAAGTAATCTGTTAAATGTTTCTGGTATATGACTTATACATTGATCCTGTGCTGTTTATAGGCAGCCTAATTGAACTGAGGCAGTGTAAAGCAGCTAACTTAATTTGTGGGAAGAATGACTTAAAATAACTGTTACATTTGGTTATGGTGTGGACAGGGAGACAGAAGTAATTGACAGCAGTTTTACAGGGCTCCTGTCTCCCAGTAAAAATGCAGAACAAACCAAAATACCACTTTACTTGATGTGCATGTGCACTGAAATAATTATTGGCAACTCAGACTTTGTTACCTATAGCTTAAATGAGGGAAGAATAATACCCAACTTGTAAAACGGCACAACAGGAATGAGTTTGTAAAAACCATTCAGTGTGTTTACCAGAGAGGTGAATGTCTCCCGAAAGCCTATAGATGACTTGCTTAATAATTTACAGAATTCTAGTTACTATTTAAATTTTCCACGTTGGCCTATCAGTGTAGTACCCGAGTATTGTCAGCCTGTGGCAAACCCTCAAGTTTCTAAAAAGCTTCATAGAATCTGGCTCTCCTCCTTTTTCATTTTAGTAGCTTATAGTTCAGACTCAAGTTGGCTTTATCTATCTGGTACTTACAAGCTACATTTTTATAATGCAGCCAGTAGAGAACTCAAACCACAAAGCCTCTCATCTCCTTCCCTTTTGCTTGCTCACTTCCCTTTCAACTGTCACATGAGACACACGGGGGGGGGGGGAAAACAGACTTAAATGTGAGGTGGCCGTTCCCAGCAACTCCAAGTGGTTGGAAAGGGTTGGTTTGGGGTGGGGTTGGGGAAGCCTTGAGGCAAACAGATACCTACAAGAGGGGAGTAGATGGAGCATGGAATGTGCATCAAATGCAAGGAGTAATTCAGAAAGGACATCTGCTTTTCTGAACAGAAGATGCTTGAGCAATGAGGTGTATAGCCTCTTCTCAGGACTTCTTTGCTAGTTCAGACCAGAAAAATATGACTACTGTTAAAAGACCTCAAGAGCAGTCTGTTTCTTTAGGGAGCTTTGCTGGCAGAATGATCAACCTCTTTTTTAAAACTCGTATGGCAGAATAAAAGCTTTTTTCAGTCTGAAATTTTAATTATGGGCAGTGCTTCTGCCCACTTGAAACTTCAGTTGCCTCATGAAGTGAAGCAGTAAACTTAGCAGTTTAATGCATCATGAAATAGTGTTATTAGTAAAGTGTGTCTAGGGTTCTTGGAGTGAAGAACACTTCAACAAATAAGGTACAATTACCCAAAGCATGAGCTGAACATCAGTATGTTCTGCAGCAGTGAAAGGAACTGCAATTATTCTGTTAGTACAGTAAGCAAGACGTGTCTTGGCAGGAAACTAATCAAGAAGTCTAACAAATACTTGAAAGTCTAGTTGAACTGACTACATCTCAAAGGTTATATGCAGGGCCTCCAATTAAAATACATACTCTAGCGTGAGCTACGCTTAAACTGTTTTAAAGTCCCGTAAAACACGCCTCGCAAAAGAACCCAAATAGTTGGCTGTTTGAAATGGAAAACTTAAAGAAATAGTATGATCTGAATGAGCACTTTTTTGTTTTCTTTTCAAATACTCCCATAAAGGTTGCCTTCAATCTTGGTGTTCTGATTCTAAGTAGACAGTTTATCGTACTGCTGGTGGCTTTTTTTTTTTAGAGAGCAAATATTAGAGCTAAAATACACTGCAAGGTCATGTGCTGTCTTGTGGTTGAGTGGCAAGCTTCATTTGGACAGGTAGGGGTCACAATGCCTGGGTGACCCAGGTGGTCACAACTATCTCCAGTTCCCAGTGGACTTGCACTCCACTGAATGGACCATGAAGTCGGGCATTTATTCTCCAGCAGCAAGAACAGGATCCAGAAACCTTAAAGGTCTGTAACTTGAGGCTTCCAGTCCCCTGGCTCCAGTGCAGTGAGCTGGAGAGTTCTGAGCCCCTGGTTCTTGGGCAGTCCTTGTGGAGTCGCAAACAAGAAACAGCATGGCTTCCTGCCAGGTCGCCTTGCGTGCTAAGTTCTGTTGCACTTGCTTGTGTTTCACTAGTTTGTTTCAACCAACTTCTAATGAAACATTTTGCATTCACCCAAATGCCATTTTTTGTTTTTCAGCAAAACAAATTATCAGAAAATTCCCATAAAAGCACCCACTCTTTCTCTACAACTTTGAGCCGCTAATAAGTAGGACTATTTGGATTCAGAGTTGGCTCTGTGTCAATTGAAGATTTAATTTGAAACCAGTTCAAAAGTTCAAATCTAGCCCTTTAAGGGCCTGTGAACGGCTCCAATTTAACTAAAAATCTTTTATTTCATATTGACATGGAATTTTAGGCTGAACACAATATAAGCCTTGGGTGGCACCATCTTTGGCACAGAAAATGGCTCTTATGTTTAACTCTCTAGGTTCTTTCATTGGTAATTCTGATACTGGTGCAGCAGAATTCGGTACAATTTCCTGTTGGGAGACCTTGTGGACTGTTTCCTGGCTCTCCTGCTGTAAGACTTTGCTGTTGCTCATGCCTGCCTTCTTTCCTGCTTTTGTCTCCGATGAAGCTAACTACAGATGAGGTGATCCTCTTGGTCTTTCCTAAAACTGTGGTGTAGGGCTATATGGAAAGCTGGCTTGTCAGAATAATGCACTAGTACAACTTTTAACTTGAAATTTACAGCTGTACGTGCCAGTAATATGTACTGCATTCTGTTCTGGGTGGTGCATGAGTTGAACAATGTACCAACTCACTACCTCAAACCTTTTAAAAATGGAAAGCATGCAACTGAAAGGGAGCAACTAAGAGCAAGATTTTATATATAACCATGGCTATCCACCATGTCTTTGCCTCTTTTTAGTGTCCAAATATATGGTTCTGTCTCTTGGCTTTTGCTGCCCTATATAGTATGAGAGTACAGATCATGTTTTCTACTTTTGCCTTGTTTGTGTGTATATAGTTCTAAATGCATGCTAGTCTAGTGTTACTTTTAAACTAAGCTATTTGGTTTATTTCTGAGCCAAATTAGTTGTGTTGTATTCCAAAGTCATTCTTTCTCCTACTCTGTTTTTGCTGAGTGGGTAAGTACCTGGGGGAGAGAATAGACATTCTTAGGGGATTTTTTGGCTCCTAAGCACTTATCAAAGCTTTCTGACTCCTCATTTGCATGACTAGATGGGTGCATGCTCCAAAATGAAGGATGCTAATTTAATTGCTTTCCCTTTTGTCTTGAACTAATAAGTGCTATATACTGTCATCTGCTTGGTGGTATAGGTGGGTGAATATCCAGTTTCTGCAGTTACAGATTGAGGTAATTGCAGCACTTGCATAAACCAAACATGATTCTCCAAATAGAAGCTACCAGCCCACTTCAGTTTTACTAGGGTAAGCACTGGCCAGAATACCTGTACTTATAAAATTGGTGAATTTTCCCCTTTGCTACAGAGAGAATCTACGGAGAGATTGGATCAAGCTTTTCATGTCTTTATGAAAAGACTTCTAGCACTTTTTTCCTTCTGTGAAGCTACATCATGAATAGATTTGTATCTAAGCTGCTGCCTGTCATTTGCACTGTTTTGCAATGGCAAAGAATTGGCATTTGTCAGACTTGTAACTGATTTATATATGATTAACTTTAACTTTATCTCCCTTTTTTTGCTTTAGGACAATATCAACATAGATGAAGCTGCTAGATTCCTGGTGGAAAATATACTTGCCAATTACAGGAGCTTTCCTAATGAAGACAACGATGTGAGCAAGCTAAAACTGGACCCAGACCCCTTGAAAGCAGAGAGTAAATCACAGTGCTGCTAATGTTACTGTAACTGTGCATGCAACTTCAATGGAATGAGCAGCAAGACTTGTTACTTGGCTCAGACTACTGCTATGGTGCTGCATTATGACAATCAAGTGGGATGTTCTATTTTCTGTAAGTGATTATTGAGGTGTTTATACATCTTGTTTGGTATGAAACTGCGTATCTTCTGTGAATTGCCATTCTTCCTTTAGTAAAACAGCAGTTACATCTCTAGTATTCAGCTTAACCACTTTGACAAAAAAGAGGATGGTTTACACTTAAAGGAATAAAAGTAACCTTCAGTTTGGAGTTGCAATTTCTAGGATGAATATAGTGTTCCATTCCAGAAATGGAGAACGAACTTGCCTTCAGTTGAATTAGTACTTTTTTCTCTGCCATGAGTTCCTTCCTTGTCCCCAACAACCTCTTCTTCCTGCATGCCTCTTTTCTATCGATGCACACAGTTCTGATTGTTCACTACCACTGGGGCTCCCTAACAGCCTTCAAGGAGCCATCCAGTCCAGTACTGACTGGATATAGGTGCATGCCTTAATCTATAAACAAAGTCACAAAAGTCCCAAAGTCAAATGAGCACACTGCCTGGAAAATTAGAGGAACAGGATGGGAAAACAAGTGTCATGCATAGCAGGGAAGTGCAGTAGACACTAAAAGTCTAGAGATTATTTTGCTTCAAGTGCTGTTGCTATTTGGAGTGTATTTTCTTAGTCAAACACTTGCCTTTCTCTTAGTTCGCCTGCACAATTAACATGTTTTAAGGAATGTCATCCATAACGTAGTAATTTTTAAATAGCCAGACAAGACACTTATTCATGCACTAACACTCTTTTGCAAAGTATTGTCTTTAACTTCATATGGGGATATTGAAAATTTAAATGAAACTACCATACCCTTTGGTTACTTATCTTTAAATACTGTTAAGTCTGCATTCATTCTCTTTGTAGTTGAGCCTTCTGAGTATTACCAAATGTGCAAGAAGGATGTCTTAGTTCATAGTAAGAAAAAATAACTGCTCTTAAAGACTTTTTTTCACTAGCTTTGATACTCCATTCATCTATTTCATACAGGCTTTCACTAATTAAGAATGCTGCACTTAATTTATGTGTGAAGAGTGAAAATGGATGTTCAGTTTGGAACTTGGATATAATAGGAAGATCTAAAATTGTTACCAAGCAAGGAAGCTAATCTACATTGGTTTACCTCTCTCTACTCCTGGTGGCAGGCAAAATAGGTCATGGCTTGACTCTTCCTCATAACATCTTTTTTTCCAGATCTGGGGAGCTTCGGCTTGCTGACTTGAAGGTGTAACATCTTCAGTATCTGGTGATCTTGTATTAATTGTACTCTGCTTCCTCCCTGGCTTAGGCTGCATTTTTGGCTAGGCATAACATAAAAAATGCTGCTGATGTCAGAAGTCTCTTGCTTGGTCTGTTGAAAGTGCAAAGTAGCCCATAAACTCTGCTCATGTGTTTTGGTTTAAATGCACTAGAATATGTATGACAACTTTTTTTCTAAGCTGCTTTTTTTTTTTTTTTTTGAGATAAATGTGCCTAAACTGGTTTGTGTTGTTTCTTTTGTGAAATAAATGTCTTGCACATTCAAGTTGTCAAAAGCCTACGATTTACACAGACACTTTCACTGAAGCAAACTTCCTTCCAATCCACTGGCTGTTGCATGAAAAGTCCACCCCCAGTGCCTAGTGCTGTATAACATTAGGCACAGAATTGCAACTGGACTGTAGTGGCTTCAGTCCTTGGATTGTTCTCGATTTTTCAGAAACCTGGCCACTCTTACATATTAGCCTGTCTTTCTGAAGAAGGATGAACTTTAAAAGAATATCCCCGCTCACAATTAAAGAAGAGTCATTTTAGGGGAACACTATCATCTGAAATACTTCCACTACAGATGGGGTTGAGTGGGGTCTCACACTTAATTCATACATCATACTAGTTTTCAAGACCATCAAAATCTGTGCGCTAAATATGAGCTGTAAAATCCTATCTCTTATAGGGGCGTACAAGAAAAATGTACCAGCTACATTCATAACCAAAGTGTCTTTAACTGGTCAGCAAGATGCATGATGTCCTATTATTTGATGCTGTTTAAGTTATGTGCAATATCTTCTGAAAGAACCAGGTCTTGTTTGATTGTTTTCATGCTGACATGGTTTCAAATATGTATATCACTGATATGAAGTAGTATGCTAACTTCTGTGCAGTAGGTATGGCCTGTTTTAAATATTCATTCTTGTGACCTAGCACTTCATATTCATAGAAATATTCATTCTTGAGACCTAGCACTGTTGTTATCCAATTGACTGGTTTTTAAACAAAGTGGGGGAAAAATGTAAAAACAAAACCAGAAGAAATGTAGCTTATGGAGAAATGGTGTCTGTAATTTCCAAAACCATGTGCCTTATGGAATAACTGCTAATGGGGAAAAATATAGCTGTGTGTGCATGCACACTTCTTAAAACTTTTTTATTTTGCTATTAACATTATTGCTTTTCTTGGAAAACAAAGCATTTGATTTAAAAAATGATCATATTCATTTCAAGGTAGCAGTCTTAAACCACAGAATAACTGCAATAAGTGTTGCAGTGTCAACACTTCTTGAAACGAACTATTAAATACTTTGACCTGCTTTTTTGGTAAATGATCATAAAAAAATTAGTTTAATTTGGTACAGTTCTTAGTTTCAGCAGTTTTTTTTTTTTTTAAATATTCTTTTTGAGGACCTTGGATTGATGGAAATAAACATTTCTAGATGGCTTTGAAACCACTTGCATGAATGTGTCAAAACCAAACTCAAATACAGCCATATAAAAGGAGACATCTTGCTTTCAAGTTTTCTAGTTTAAAAAAACTTGGTTACAGAGTTGAGGTTTGATTGCAATGAAGTAGTTGAAATTTAAAAAATATTCTCAAAGTAAAGCGAGTGAATGGCTTAAAAAAACACAGCCCTGAGACAAGTTGTTACCCTTGTACTTTTGTATTAATAATGCTGCAGAGCAGTCTGAGACTTCTATTCCTAATGATAGGTTAGGTATAACTTGAAATTTTGGTACAGTATCTTGGTTTAATGGGAAATGGAAGGAGGCTTTGAACAGATTTTAAAAGTTACTATTTAAAAAAAAAAAAAAAAAAAAGCTTAAGTGTGACTGATTGCTCGTGACTGGAGTATTGAATTTCTGTAGTGAATAAATACTGTTGTGAAATAGTTGAATGAATCAGTTAAGCAAACTTTCAGCTTTTTATTTGGTATGTATATCATCAAAATGGGCCCCAAAATGTAAGTTGCTATCTCTTACACTTCATGTTGCTAAAACTTGAAACAAAATAAAAATGATTTGCAAACCTTGTGTTTCACTACTGGATTAAGTAGTTACTGGCCTAAATGTCACTTTTCTGATGACCCTCTCCTTAAACTGCCCTTAAACTACACAACATTTCTTTGCATTATCCTTGTGCCGCCATAAATTTTTATAGCAGCACAAGGTTGCAAGCAAACACTTTCTTGCACCTGGTCACATTCCATGTAGCCAGAAATGTTGCTGTGACCAAAGGCTGTCGTGTGTGGGGTTTTTTTGTGTTTTTTGTACTATATCTTCACATGTGCTTGCTGCATAGCAGGCTGTCACACCCCAATTTAGGGCTTGTGTCTGCAAATGGGGAAGCCCCCTTCCCCTACCTGGGACTGTTGTCCCACAGGTTTGGGGCCCTGAAGCCCTAGGCGTAGGGCAACAAGGCAGCAGCTCTGGGTGATGTCTATAAATGCCAGTGGAATAGATTGGCTGTGCCAAGACACATCCCAGCATAGCTGGTCCTGCTCCAAAGATGACATCTCTTACCCTGAGATGATGATGTGTTCATGACCTTTTGTTCTTTTTTTGCTTAGGATCCTAACTGGACTGTGCTCCTACAAATGTGCGTACCTTAGTCCCAGTTCCAGAAACTTTCTTAATTATTAGACCGGCTGAATCATGCGTATGTAGGGATGGCTTCTTTGCATGTTCAGGGATCTTGTTTCCCACTACAGAAAGGAGTACTCAAAATAACTGACCATACAAAGTTCTGTTTAAATGCATCATCATGAAAATAATTTTTCTTTTGCCTTTAACCTGGGGCTGCTTTGAAGCATACGGTATAGAAATGTTTCAGGCACTTGAGTTTTTACTTCCTCTGTCCTTGCAGCCCAGAGCTGATGGTCTAAATTTTGCCACAGGAGATAATTAAACTTTTTTTATTGCATGCTATTAACTAAGTTTTTACTGGATATTTATAAAATAAAGAACTTGGGAATCTATTCCAGTGTGCCTTTTTTTTTATGTGGATACCATGTAGGGAGAACTGATGATGCACCTCAAATGTTATTGCCGTAATAAAATAGTTAAGGGGCTGGTTTTAACTTGGTATCAATCTTCACATGTTTAAAGTGCTCCATCACATTAATTAGAAGTGGACTGATATCAGGCTTGGGTCCCAAATGTAAGGAACTTTCTTTTGCTTAAAGTCAAAAGTACTTTTGTTCCGAAGTGAAACTTGTCTCGGTTTCAATAATATTCCCCTGAAATTTTTCCAGGCACTGAGTTATTTGGGGTCTTGGTTTTTAATTGTGAAGTATTGCGCTTAGTGCAAAAGTGGCCTCAATCCACTTAAATTCATGTGTCATGGTGTCTAGAGCAATTGAGTCTTTAGTATGGAAATTTTTGAGGGGAACTAACTGTGGAGGGTAATGGAGAAAAGTTTCTTTATGAAGAACAATATTCTATTTAATGTTTTAAGTTGATTCAATTAAGTCTGTAAAATTTCTTAGTTTTTTATGTTGCTTCAGTAGGGAGCCAGCATCTTTTTATATTTTGAGCAGCCCTACACTAACCAAGTGATTGCAGAGGAGATATGGTAAGGGAGCAGTATTTTTTTTTCTTTTTGAGTAGTTACCTAGTGATATTGAATTTAAGCAACTCAATTTTTAAAAACATCTTTTCCCCCCCCCCACACACACACTTAAAGTAGAATCCATAGCACTGATGTTGAATTAAAATCTTTTTTTTTTTTTTTACATAAAAGACCTTTATGAATTATAATAAAACAAGCTGGTTTGAGTATGTTTGGCTCGGTGTGTGACAAGAAATATTAAGGAATGGAAGCTCTAGTATGTTTTACAGAAATAGAGAAAAGTATATAGCAAAACATCATTATTTACTCCACTGAAAGTGTATTGAAATGTTACCTACTTGACAGTAACATGAAAGGTTACTCACTTTAGACAGAAGTTTAATCCTACAGTAGAAGAGTGAAAATATGAAGCTATAAATGAAAAAAATCTGAAAGTAAGGAAATCTAGAAAATCATATCTGGAATATTTGCCCATATCAAAGCTCTAGGAGAAAGTGATGAGGTTTATGGTAAACCTAACAACTTTTACATGCATTTTAAAAGTATTTCCAAGAAATTATAGCACCTAAGAATGCTGCCTCTTTAATTACACCAGCACCTTGGCTTTTTTCTGTCCTTTTTAAAAAAGAGTACCATTCCTTTAATAAAATTGTTTAACATGCTCATGTTTAATATTTTTATGTTTATAGTTGTATGAATAACTTTTTATATGTTCCATCTTACTGACTTGAATAAATGTGCATACAAAACACTTACTAGGTGCATTGCTAAGATTCTGGTTTAAGTTGCTACTAGTACTTTTTCTATGGGTAGAGTCCCTTTGCTGGTTGAGTCTAATGCATGATGGTGCAGAAAACCATGGAAAGACGGACTGTTTCTCTTATCCCAGCAGCAGATGGACAGAGCATTGCCACTAACACTTTCCTTCCTTAAACACCTATAAAGAAACAGCATCCCAGTCTCACTTGCTATCCCCACCTCAGTGAAGCACATGCCTGTCTCAGGGAACTGGCCACCAGGAATTAATGGCACCTATCTTGCCTTGCCATGTTCTGGTTACGGAGAAGTACTGCTACTAGATCTAAGTGTGGGGGGAGAGGGAAGAAAGGGTTTCTGACAGCAGGAGTGGTAGAATCCCTTTCTGTGTTACATAGGGATTTGCTAATATTATATTTATATTATATTATATTTATATTATATTTTCTGGATTTATTGGTCTAAAATGTCCTTTAACAACTTCTCTGGGACTGGCTGCAGGCCAGATGCCCAGCTTGGGTTGGAGCGGGGAGGCTAGAGCTCAGCCAGTGCTGCTCCCCACAGCAGCATTGGAAAGCAACTGCTGTCAAGACCCCTTGGCTGCAGGCTGGATCAAATGGTTCCATGGACTGAATCTGGCCCATGGACTATAGGTTGCCAATCCCTGCTGTAGATCCAAAGCGCTCGACTTTTAGAAGCAAGCTAACAAATATGGACAGCCTACTGCTCCTAAAGAAAAACATCTGGTCTAATAAGCAAATGCACATCTCTAGGCTTTCCAAGGATTCAGAGGAAGAAGTATGCAAATGACTAGGTAAGAAAACATACTTAAGTCATACCTGGAGAAACAAATGGTGTATCGCTATTCCAGCATGCTGGAGACTTGATCTTGTAGTGGGAAAAGCTGGGTGATACAAGCTGACAGTCAGGCAGGGACTTGGGCTTGGTCAAAAGTAAAGCTGCCCTTTTAGGGATATGATGCAGGGAGGTAAGATGAAATCATTGTTATTTTCTTTGGCTGTTCTCATTTCTGTGTCAACACAAGTACTGATCCTTTTATGATGCAACTTGCATAATAAGCCTTTTGGCTACTACTTACAATTTACTTCCTGTTTGTGATGAGCATGATTTTGGAGCATTTGACCAGACAGCTCTCCTCTGCTGAAAAGTCCCATCTGTGACTTATTCAACTTTGGGGGAGGGGAATGAGTTGTCTTAGCTTGCAAAATCATCTGTGCTAAGAGCTGGTAAGGCCTGGGTGAGAGAGGAAGCTGAGGCACACTGCCCCATTGGCACCTCTGGTATGTAGAAGCAAAGCTGCTTGGCACTTCCAGAAGTGTTCTTCAGCCCCAAGCTCCTCTCTCTCCTGTCTGCTTGCTTGTCTTCAATGGACAGTAGAGAGGAGATTGGGGCTGAAGGACACGCCTGGAGATGTGAAGTGCCTTCTTTCTGAGTCCTCTTGCCCCTCCTTCGAGCCTGTGTGTTTCATTTTACCAAAATGATTTGGAGACTTTCTGACTTCATACAATTTGATATCACTCACCCATTGAATCTTGATATCAAACTAAAAAGCTGTGCCTAAAACAGGTTAGCTTCAGTGCATTATCTACTACTTACCTAGGCAAGCTGTTTCAACACTTAACATTTGTCATACTTTGAACTTTGAGGTCTGGATTTTTTAAGCTCTTATCAGCTACCTTTCAGGAACCCTGTAATACCAAATCCAGTGTTCCTGTCAGAAGTAGGTACTCCAAAAAGTAGGAAAGTTGCCTTAATGTTCTTGTACATAAGCTAATAGTTTGAGTTCTGCAAGTCTCTCACTGGCAGATATATTTACTTTGCCTTCATAGATTCATAGATGCTAGGATCGGAAGGGACCTCAGTAGGTCATCGAGTCCAACCCTCTACCCTGGGCAGGAAAGAGCACTGGGGTCAGATGACCTCAGCTAGGTGCTTGTCCAGGCTCCTCTTGAAGACCCAGAACAAGCAGGATGAATTAGCGCTCCTGCTTGCACTAAACAGGAACAAGCAGGATGAATTAGCGCTCCTGTTTGCACTAAACACCTATGACTTAGTGGGGCTAACAGAGACCTGGTGGGATTCATCCCAGACTGGGCGGTATATATGGAGGGCTATAGATTGTATAGAAAGGACAGGTAGGGGAAGAAAGGGGGGGGGGGGGTTTGCACTTTATGTCAGTGAGCAATATACATCAACCCTCATCAAGACAGAATCCAAGGTTGAGGAAGTAGAAGGATTGTGGGTTAGGCTACATGGGGGGCAAGAAGAAAGGGATTTGGTGGTAGGGGTCTGCTACAGACCCCCACACCAAGGGGAAGAAATAGATGCGGGGCTCCTGAGGCAACTCTTGGAGACCATAAAAGCTAAAGAGGCGGTAGTCATGGGGGACCTAAACTACCCGGACATCTGCTGGGAGTCACAGACAGCAAGGTCCCACCGCTCACGCAGGTTTCTAACCTGTGTACAGGACCTCCACCTGACACAGGAGGTGCATGGTCCCACTAGGGGGAATGCCATACTGGATCTGGTATTGGCAACAGGGGATGACATGATAGGGGACCTCCAGAGCGGTAGCCATTTGGGAGACAGTGATCACCTTATAATAGAATTCAACATAAGACGGCGAGTGGGTAAGGTAACTAGTAGGGTGAAAGTGCTAGACTTTAGGAAAGCTGATCTCAGTGCACTCAGGCGACTAGTCAAGGACGCACTGCAGAGTAGGAGTTTTGAAGGGATGGGAGCCCAAGAAGGGTGGCTGTGCCTAAAGG
Organism: Alligator mississippiensis; assembly: GCF_030867095.1. Classification (NCBI taxonomy): domain Eukaryota; kingdom Metazoa; phylum Chordata; order Crocodylia; family Alligatoridae; genus Alligator; species Alligator mississippiensis. The sequence goes on from NC_081824.1 coordinate 126,363,987, forward strand.
AAATGATCCTTTGGGCACAAAGCAAGACGATCCCCGAGCGAGGCAAAAGAGGGAAAGGGGCCAGGAGGCTTCCATGGCTGACCAGAGAAATCCAGGGCAGCCTAAGGGCCAAAAGGGGAGCACATAAAAAGTGGAAACAGGGTGAGATCACTAAAGATGAATATACCTCCTCTGCTCATGCTTGTAGGGAGGCAGTTAGGCGGGCCAAAGCTACCATGGAGCTGAGGATGGCAACCCAAGTAAAAGACAACAAGAAATTGTTTTTTAGATATATTGGGAGTAAAAGGAAGGCCCAGGGAGGAATAGGACCCCTGCTAGATGGGCAGAAACAATTGGTGACAGACAGGGGGGACAAGGCTGAACTCATCAACGAGTTCTTTGCCTCAGTATTCCTAAGTGAGGGGCACGACAAGTCTCTCACTGGGGTGGTAGAGAGGCAGCAGCAAGGCGCCAGACTTCCATACATAGATCCTGAGGTGGTGCAGAGTCATTTGGAAGAACTGGATGCCTTTAAATCGGCAGGCCCGGATGGGCTCCATCCTAGGGTGCTGAAGGCACTGGACGACATCATTGCAGAGCCACTAGCAGGAATATTCGAACGCTCGTGGCGCGCGGGCCAAGTCCCAGAGGACTGGAAAAGGGCTAACGTGGTCCCCATTTTCAAGAAGGGGAGGAAGGAGGACCCAGGCAACTATAGGCCAGTCAGTCTCACCTCCATCATTGGTAAAGTCTTTGAAAAAATTATCAAGGCTCACATTTGTGAGAGCCCGGCAGGTCAAATTATGCTGAGGGGAAACCAGCACGGGTTTGTGGCAGGCAGATCGTGCCTGACCAACCTAGTCTCTTTCTATGACCAGGTTACGAAACGCCTGGACACAGGAGGAGGGGTGGATGTCGTATACTTAGACTTCAGGAAGGCCTTCGATATGGTATCCCACCCCATACTGGTGAACAAGTTAAGAGGCTGTGATGTGGATGACTGCACAGTCCGGTGGGTGGCGAATTGGCTAGAGGGTCGCACCCAAAGAGTCGTGATAGATGGGTCGGTCTCGACCTGGAAAGGTGTGGGCAGTGGGGTCCCGCAGGGCTCGGTCCTTGGACCGATACTCTAATGTCTTCATCAGCGACTTGGACGAGGGAGTCAAATGTACTCTGTCCAAGTTTGCAGATGACACAAAGCTATGGGGAGAAGTGGACACGCCGGAGGGCAGGGAACAGCTGCAGGCAGACCTGGATAGGTTGGACAAGTGGGCAGAAAACAACAGGATGCAGTTCAACAAGGAGAAATGCAAAGTGCTGCACCTAGGGAGGAAAAATGTCCAGCACACCTACAGCCTAGGGAATAACCTGCTGGGTGGCACAGAGGTGGAAAGGGATCTTGGAGTCCTAGTGGACTCCAAGATGAACATGAGCCGGCAGTGTGACGAAGCCATCAGAAAAGCCAATGGCACTTTATCGTGCATCAGCAGATGCATGACGAATAGGTCCAGGGAGGTGATACTTCCCCTCTATCGGTCGCTGGTCAGACCGCAGTTGGAGTACTGCGTGCAATTCTGGGCGCCACACTTCAAGAAGGATGCGGATAACCTGGAGAGGGTCCAGAGAAGGGCAACTCGTATGGTCAAGGGCCTGCAGACCAAGCCCTACGAGGAGAGACTAGAGAAACTGGACCTTTTCAGCCTCCGCAAGACAAGGTTGAGAGGCGACCTTGTGGCTGCCTTTAAGTTCATCATGGGGGCACAGAAGGGAATTGGTGAGTATTTATTCACCAAGGAGCCCCCGGGGGTTACAAGAAACAATGGCCACAAGCTAGCAGAGAGCAGATTTAGACTGGACATTAGGAAGAACTTCTTCACAGTTCGAGTGGCCAAGGTCTGGAACGGGCTCCCAAGGGAGGTGGTGCTCTCCCCTACCCTGGGGGTCTTCAAGAGGAGGTTAGATGAGTATCTAGCTGAGGTCATCTAGACCCAGCACTCTTTCCTGCTTATGCAGGGGGTCGGACTCGATGATCTATTGAGGTCCCTTCCGACCCTAACATCTATGAATCTATGAACCTGCAGGGTAGGGGAGAGCACCACCTCCCTCGGAAGCCCATTCCAGATTCTGGCAGCCCTTACTGCAAAGAAGTTCTTTCTTATGTCCAACCTAAATCTGATCTCCATTTAATTTGTGGCCATTGTTGCCCTAGTAAATAGAGCATCTCCTATTCCCTGCTGCCCTCCCCTGATTAACTTACAGGCAGCCACAAGGTCACCTTGCAGCCTTCTTTTGTGAAGGCTGAAGAGATTTAAGTCCCTCAGTCTCTCTTCGTAGGGCCTTGGCTGCAGGCCTCTGACCATACGAGCGGCCCTCCTCTGAACCCTCTCAAGGTTCTCCACATCCCTCTTAAAGTGTGGTGCTCAAAACTGGATGCAGTACTCCAACTGCAGCCTGACCAGTGCTGCATAGAGGCGAAGCATCACCTCCCTGGACCTGTTCATCATGCGTATGCTAATGCATGATAAAGTGAGGTTAGCCTTGCTGATCACTTCATCACGTTGACAACTCATGTTCATCTTGGAGTTGGGTATGATCCCTTTCCACTGCTGTGCTGCTGAGAAGGTCATCCCCCAGCCTGTAAGAGTGTTGGTGGTTCTTTTTGCTCAAGTGCAGCACTTTACTTGTCTTTGAACAGCATCCTATGTTATTCTGCCCACTTTTCCAACCTATCGAAATCTGCCTGGATCTATTCTCTACCCCCTGGTGTGTTAACTTTGCCTCATAATTTTGTGTCATCTGCAAACTTGGACAGGATGTTCTCCACACCCTCATCCAAATCACTGATGAAGACACTGAATAGCACCAGTCCAAGGACCAAGCCTTGCAGGACTCCACTGCCCACATCTTTCCAGGTTGATATCAACCTGTCCACCACCACTGTCTGGGTGCAACCCCCAAGCCAATTTGCCGCCCACCTGACCGTGTAATCATCCACATCACAGCTTGTCAGCTTATTTATGAGAGCAGAATGAGATGCTGTATAGAAGGCCTTCTTAAAGTCTAGGTAGATGACCTCTACCTTGACTCCTGCATCTAAGCATTTTGTTACCTGGTCATAAAAAGAAACAAGGTCAGTCGGGCAAGACCTACCTGCAATGAATCCATGCTGATTTCCTTTCTGCATTATTTCCCCTGCTGGGCTCCCACAAATTTTGATCCTTAATGATTTTTTTTTCCAGAGTTTCACCAAGGATACAGGTGAGAGCTAACTGGCCTATAGCTTCCTGGTTCCTCCCTCCTCCCCTTCTTGAAAATAGGGACCACACTGGCCCTTTTCCCATCCTCTGGGACCTGGCTGGAGTACCATGAGTGCCCGAACAGCTGTGCCAGTGCCTCTGCTATGACACTGGTCAATTTCTTCAGCCCCCTTTTTGAATGAAGTTCATCTGGGCCCACTGATTTGAACATAGCCAGTCCCTTCAAGTACCCCTTTGCTAAGTCTGTGTTAACAGTTGGTGGGCTAGTGTCCCTCCTGTGTCGGTCTATGATCCAGTTGGGAGATATGTCTTGGTCTGTGTCTAGGAATACAGATGCAAAGAACTCATTAAAGAGCTCAGCTTTGTCCCCTGTCTGTCACCAATTGCCCTAGTTTGTCCTGTAGGGGTCCTATGCTACCCTGTGCCTTCCTTTTGCTCCCTATATACCTAAAGAAGGACTTTTTGTTGTCCTTTAATTTTTGTTGCCAGCCTAAGTACTAATCCTGCTTTGGCCTTACTGACTGATTCCCTGCAAGTGCAAGCCAGGGAGGCATACTCCTCCTTGGTAGCTACCCCCTGTTTCCACAGTCTGTATACCTCTTTCTTTGCCATTAGGCTTTCCTGGACTTCCCTGTTCAGCCAAGAGGGCTTCTTGGCCCCTTTGCTCTTGTTATGTGCAATGGGATTGTTTCCTTCTGTGCCTGTAGGATCACTCCCTCGAGGAACAACCACCCTTCCTGGACTCCCATTTCACCAATGCTCTTGAGCTTTAATGACTCGCTAACTAATCTCTTGAGCACACTGAAGTTAGTCTTTCTGAAGTCTAGCACTTCAGCCCTGCTGGTTAGTTTACCCACCCTTTGCCAGGTAGTGAACTCAATCAATCGATGGTCACTATCCCCTAGGTTACCTTGTACCTGCAGATTCCCCACCAAGTCATCCCCTGTAGGTAACACCAAGCCCAGTAAGGTGTTTTCTGCTAGCAGGATCATATACCTCCTGCACTGGGTCCTAAGCTCCTCCAGCCCACTGACCACCACCCTATGCTCCTTATCCATGTGCGTACCAATGACACTACTCAGAGTGCTCTGAGGGATTTGGGAGCAGGGCTAAAGGGTCTGGGGGTGCAAGTGCTGTTTTCTTCGATTCTCCCAGTCTCGGGCTATGGGCTGAGGAGGATCAAGGTAGTAAACCATAGGCTGCAGCACTGGTGTCTTCAGGAAGGCTTTGGCTTCCATGACCACGGTCCGCTCTTTGGTGAGAGAGGCACCAAGCTGCTGGGAAGGGATGGCCTTCACCTCTCTCCACTGGGGAAGAGGCTCTTCTCAGCCATACTGGCCCACCTGTTCCACCGGGCTTTAAACTAAGCCCACCGGGGGATGGGGGGACTACTGCCACTGCTGGCCTGCTGAGCAGCCCTTGCAAAGCCAGCAGGCCGAGGCACGTAAGGGAACCCAGCCCTGGAACAAACTGTAGGCAAAGGCAGGGCCCCCAAAGGGCCGCTTGCCTGCCTATACACAAATGCCAGGAGCTTGGGGAATAAACAGGAGAAACTTGTCCTCCTGCTAAATGCAAATAACTATGATGTCATAGGGATACCAGACACCTGGTGGGACTCCACCCATGACTGGGCCACAGGTATAGATGGCTATACCCTGTACAGGAGGGATCGAGTGGACAAAAGGGGCGGGGGTGTAGTTCTCTATGTCAAGGAAAGCTGCGTGTCCTTGCAAGCTGACATTGGCATCTATGGTGGACGACTTGAGACCCTCTGGGTTAAAATCCGTGGGAAACACAGCACAGGGGATACTATGTTGGGAGTCTACTACAGGCCCCCTACCCAAAGTCGAGACCTTGACCAGGAGTTTGCCAGGAAATTGGCTGAGGTCACGCACTCCCAGTGTATGGTTGTCATGGGAGACTTTAACTACCCAGACATCTCGTGAGAGGAGCGCTCAGCCAAATCTGAGAGGTCGCAAACGTTTCTCTCATGCGTGGATTACCTCTGTCTGACGCAGGAAGTTTATGGGCCGATGAAAGGTAAAGCACTGCTCGACCTGGTACTGGCAACTGGGGATGACCTAATCAGCAACCTAATGATCGATGGGAGGCTGGGTGACGACGACCATGAGCTGATCACCTTTACCATCTGCTGTAAAGCTGGCAAGTCCGTCAGTAATGCAGAAGTCCTCAACTTCAGGTAAGCTGACTTTGAGAAGCTAAGGAGGCTTGTCAGTGAGGCCCTAAAAGGCCACAACCCAAAGGGGAGGGGAGTTCAGGATGAGTGGTAGCTCCTCAAGGGAGTGATCCTGGATGCGCAAGCAAAGTCTATCCCATCTCGAAGGAAAGGCAGCAAAAGGGCACAGCAGCCCCCTTGGCTCTCCAGGGAACTGGTGGACCTCCTTCATCTTTAATAGGAAGACCTACAAAGGATGGAGGACTAGAACCACCACCAAGGAGGAATACTCTGCTCTGGTCCGGACCTGAAGAGAGCAAACCAGGAAAGCCAAAGCTGCGACGGAATTCCATCTAGTTACAAATATCAAGCACAATAAAAAGTCCTTATTTAGATATATGGGGAGCCAGAGGAAAAGCAAGGGCAACATTGGACCCCTGCTAAACCAGATGGGACAACTGACAACCGATGCACAGGAAAAAGCGAACTTGCTAAATGGGTACTTTACATCAGTTTTTCACCAGTCCCATGGGATGCCCCTGCCCACTGTGGGTCAGGGATGACAGGGTGAGGGAGATTCTTTACCTTCCATCAAAGCTGACCTAGTGAAGGAACACCTTGACAGGCTGGATACCTTCAAGTCAGCCGGCCCTGATGGTTTACACCTGAGAGTACTCAAGGAGCTGGCAAGCATCATAGCTCAGCCCCTGGCATGGATCTTTGAGAACTCCTGGCGCTCAGGTAAAGTGCCCAAAGATTGGAAGAAGGCCAATGTGGTGCCTATCTTCAAGAAAGGGAGGAAAGTGGATCCGGCAAACTACAGGCCCATCAGCCTGACCTATCCTGGGGAAGGTCTTGGAAAAGATTATCAAAGAGGCCATCTTTAACAGACTAGCTGATGGAAATATACTGAGGGAATAGCCAGCACGGGTTTGTTGCAGGTAGGTCTTGCTTGACCAATCTCACTTCCTTTTATGACCAGGTGACTTATCACCTGGCCAAGGGGGAAGAGATTGACATTGTATATCTTGATTTTTAAAAAGCCTTTGATCTAGTTTCCCATGATCACCTTTTGACAAAACTGGCTAACTGTGGCCTCAACCTCACCATGATCCGCTGGCTGGGGAAGTGGCTCCACAGCAGGACCCAGAGGGTGGTGGTTGATGAAAGTGAATCATCATGGTGCACTGTGACCAGTGGGGTCCCTCAAAAGGCTCTGTCCTAGGGCCTATACTTTTTAACATCGTCATCAATGATGTAGACATTGGTGTCAGAAGAGGGCTGGCCAAGTTTGCCGACAACACCGAACTCTGGGGTAAAGCATCCACACTTGAGGACAGGAGGGTGCTCCAGGCAGATCTTGACAGGCTCAGGAAATGGGTGGATGAGAGCCTGATGGTGTTCAACACCGAAAAATGCAAGGTTCTCCACCTTGGGAGGAAAAACCTGCAGCATCCTTATAGGCTCAGCAGTGCTACGCTGGTTAGCACTACAGATGAAAGGGACTTGGGTCATGATTGACCACAAGATGAACATGAGCCTTCAATGTGATATTGCGGCTAGTAAAGCAAGCAAAATGCTGGCTTGCATCCATAGATGCTTCTCAAGCAAATCCCAGGACGTCATTCTCCCGTTGCACTCCGTCTTGGTGAGGCTGCAGCTGGAGTACTGCATCCAGTTTTGGGCTCTACAATTCAAAAAGGATGTGGAGAAGCTTGAGAGGGTGCAGAGGAGAGCCACGCGCATGATCAGAGGTCAGGAAAACCGACCTTATGATGAGAGGCTGAGAGCCATTGGACTCTTCTGTCTGGAAAAGCACAGGCTCAGGGGTGACTTGGTGGCCACCTGTAAGTTTATCAGGGGTGTTCACTAGGATCTGGGGGAACGTCTGTTCACCAGAGCACCCCAAGGGAGAACAAGATCGAATGGTCACAAATTCTACCACGACCGATTCAGGCTGGACATAAGAAAGAACTTCTTTACTGTATGTGTCCCCAAAGTTTGGAACAGGCTGCCACTGGAGGCGGTTCAAGCACCCACTTTGAATGCCTTCAAGACACATTTGGATGCTTACCTTGCTGGGATCCTATGATCCCTGCTGACTTCCTGCCCCTGGGGCAGAGGGCTGGACTCTCTGATCCTTCGGGGTCCCTTCCAGCCCAAATGTCTATGAAATCTATTAAATTAACCTGCGTACAAGACCTCCACCTATGTAAGCAGTTGGATTTACTTTAAACTCCATACACTCCCATGCCAAGCACAGCATGTGCCCAGAAGAGGCACTGCATGCATTTGGACCCGGCTCACCCAACATCTGTATAGATTGGGCACTTTACTGGGGTTTTTTGGTGCTTTTATCTAATAGCTCAGGGGTTGTCAACCCGGGGTGCACATACCCCTGGGGGTACTTGGACTAAGGGGTACGCCTGGGCAGGGATGGACCAATGCTGCCTCCCAAGAGCAGGGCTGGGACAGAGTGGTGGCAGTGGTGCCCTTCTGCAGGGAGGGGAAGCTCGCACATGGCAGCCACCACTGCCACACACCAGCCCAGTGAGCTTCCCCACCTTGCAGAGGGGCCCTGCTGCTTGCAATCCAGCCCAGTGAGCTCCTTGGCCCTACTCCTGGGAGGTGGTGGTGCTCTGTCCCTGCCCACCCATGCGCCGTCCCCACTTCCTTGCTCCGTGTCCAACCACGCACTAATGCCACACACCACTTCACACAAATGCACACCAACTCAGCATTTGGCCACTGGGGGTACTTGGACTAAAAAACATTGAAAACCCTTGTAACAGCTGATTGATTCCGCTATAGATAAAACTACTAAAAAGCCCTGGTGCAGAGTCAGGTTGAAGTAGCATATTGCGTCTTTTAGTAAACTATAGGGCTTTTTGTTTTGCGTCTTGTTTTTGTTTTTGTTTTTTTGTTTTTCGTGTTTGTTGGGGTTTTTTGTGTTGTTTTTTTGAGGGATTTAATTAATTAATTTAGACTTTAAATATCTGCAAGCAGCCTTTGAGTTAGTCTTTATTCTATGACTCCTATGAACTTCATCATGAGGGTAGCCAGTTAGTATTAGATTTTTTTTTTTTTTTGGAAAGTCTTGTGGTTCCTGCTGCTATGCAATTTGATTGGAAGGAAAAAACGTTCCTGCTGTTGGATGTTATTTTGGACTATCACTGTAAAACATAACTTAGGGTTTGTGCTTTGCTTCAGTTCCTATATACCCTAGATGCATCCTTTCTTAACTGTAAATGACCACGCCTTAGCCAATGTGATTTAGGGGGTTGCAAACCTAAACCTTTCTAAAGCTGAGAGATCTCTTATACTTGTAGGAGAATACAAATTGACCGCCATGAAACAATTGTCTTGCACATGATGATTACTTCTGTCCTCTTTTTCCTCTGGCTACTTGAAGTGCCAGAGTTTCTTGTTCTGTTCTTTTGTTCACAAATGCTTTGCCTCTACATACCTGAGGTTTTCACTTTCCAATATTGGTTATTGTAGGAAGGCTTCTCTAAATTTACTTTTAAACAATGATTTTCGATTAGATCTCCACTCAGTACTGTTCTTTGGCTCCTAAATTTAATCCACAACATGTGGTTGTTTGGGGTTAAAGGCCTTGATAGCGAAGTGGTTTTGGCACTTAAGCGCGTACCGTCACCACTTTCTTTGGCCTTTTTTATTAACTGGCATACGACTCCTGAAGCATTCAAAGAGAGATGTGGGGGGGAGCAGTGGTTTTCAACTTTTCCAGAGTTAAGTCACCTCTCAGATTTGCCAGCTCTGTTTTTGCTTGTGTTTTGGCTGCAGAGAAAATAACAGTGCACTTCTGTTGCAAAGAACTCAAAGACCACAACAGGTCAGTGTTCTTAATGCTAAAAATTCATATTGAAATTTCTGTGTCTATTTTGTGAATCATCATGTTTGCACACTTACCAGTGCTAATGTGTGGCACCCCACAGCACACTTGAAAGGATCTCAAGGCACCCCAAGGTCTCGTGGCACCCTGGTTGCCAATCAGTCAGAGGATGCAATGAAGCAATGGAGCATTGCAAGGGAGCAATGAAGAGCAAAATTTGGACCAGTGAAATCGAGCATGTGACTTGTTAATGTGGTGGGAGAGAGAAGAGGGTTGTTTTGTTCCAATTTTTTTTTAATTCTATACTTTGGGCACCATCTTTAGTTCTTTATTTGGGGCTACTTGTTTTAGAGTACATTGGCCTCTTTCTGGCTTTGCAAAATGAAACCAAGAGTGAAATGAATAAAATAAATAACTAAATTGTGACCAACAAGATTTGACAAAGTATCTTTTTACTCTTAATTCAGCTTGCATTCTCTACTAATCCTTAAGTAACTCTGCTCTTCATAGCATAAATGACTTTCCAATTAAACTTTCACTTGGGGAGAAATTACAGATACTGTATTGTTAATTACTTTTAATGTTGTACTGTTAATATGTTAAAGATGTACATTTTCAAATCTGTTAAACATCTTAAGGGATAGAAGCTAATTTGTCAAAATATAGATAAAACACCCATTGAAAACTAAATTCACAAGTGTGGATTTAGAGCTAAATGTTAAGTGGTGGTTGTACTTCTACCACTGATCCTCACAGTAAATAAAAGTAAGGCTTGGGTTTAGTTGCTTTCCAAAAGTTGTCTATATTTAAAAGAAAAAAATGCAGGGGTGGGAACATTTAGGGGCTTCTAGTAGCCTGTTTTTTCCCCTCATACTGCATGTTAAATCTCACTATTTTTAGAACACTCAGTTCAGTTTCCTACTACCCAATCCGATACCCGCCTTTCTCATGAAACTAAGAGGCTATTTGACCAATAAGAGAAGGGAGGAATTTAAGTACTGTACGCCATATTTCAAGTAAACTCTCTAACATTAATTGGGAAAACTGTTTTGATGTTGATCAAGTAGGAAAGGAGACCTACAGGTCCTTCAGAAGGACACAGGCCTATAGTTTTATATGAAGACACTGTCTCAGTTGGCAGTGGAAGAAAAATGACTGAAGGGTGGGACAGCTGTAGCCAGCATCATATGTGGAAACAGCTGTTCAGACTTTGATTTCCTGTGCTCACTTCCTCTGATGCATTGTCTTTATTTTGCCAGATAAGCCTTTCAGTTGTTGCAAGAAAATGAGAAGAAATGGGCTTGCCTGACTCTCCCTTATTGCTGCTCTTTTTTTGCTTTACACTATTTAAGGGTATGGCCCCCCTCCCCCAAATACTGTTGCAATAGGTGTACCATTCTACAAAGCATCCCTAGTTGTCTTGTCTGACAATTCCTTGAGAATTTGCATGGGACTTCTATGTCCTTTTTAAATAACAGGACCTCTGACACAACCCCAGAGAATTTGCCAGAATTTTTTTTCTGTCCAAAAAAGTCACTTCAATTGCTTGGCAAGAAACATCCTTGAAATAAGATAAAATACAATTTAAAATACAATTTTATCCATCTTGCTATGGGGTTTCTACATGAAATCTTCTCCGGAACTCTTCTGCTTTGCTTCTGGCTATGGACTTAAACCAACAAACATGCACACAACTGTAACCTGTGATCAAAGGAGATTTCACTTAAAATTGAAGGACTCCCTCTGCAAGCAGACAGACTTCTTTTGGGGAAAATGCCATTCTGGTGTTGAATGAAAGTGACAGTTCTGAGAGCAAAGGCTAAGCTTAGCAACACCAATTAACTTCTCAAATCTTGGCATCTGCCTCTAAGTCTATAGACTAGGGTGCTGAATCTTTTCACAGATGTGCCAGGCAGTTGATTTAAATCCTTATTTTTCTTTCCTTTTAGTATAAGTTTGTGTATATGGATGTGATCTGACACCTATGGAGAGAGCAAAGTTGCATGAGGCTCTAGTAATTAACATGAAAAGTTGTCTACATTCTGTGATGTTATTAAGGGGAGGTACAGGTAGAGTGTGTGGGGGGGGGGGGAAACACCTGAAGTTTAACATGTTATATCATCTGAATCTTGCAGCAGGCTTCTAATAGGTGTTGGAATCTACCGGAAATAAAGTTTATTGGCAAACGTTAATCAATGTGGTTCTAAATTGGTTGCAAGTTGTGTATAGTTATCCACATAAAAACAGAACAGTATGTTTATAACTACCTGACAGCATTGTACAGAGAAGGCTCAGCACTAGAAGGGGTAGTGGGAATAACTACACAGCCGTGACAGCTATGACTGCAAGCAAGTCTGAAACGGGTTAGCTCAGGTAACTAGCTCTGTAATATAGAAGTCAACACGGGCTGTAAAACATGCTCAAGAACTATCTCGGGGTTAGCTAAGCTCTGAGCAGCCACAGCTATGCTGCTATGTGTACTTTACCAAACTACTGTGTTTATGTCCACACAGTTGTTGTAGTAGTAAAGCACCCAGAGATACACAGTGCCCACAAAATGCAGTGGAAAAATGAGAGTGATAACATTAGGTAACAGTTTACTAAAATGTATTGCTAATAACATAATATTTATATTTTGGGAAAGCAAGTGTGGTAGTTAGGCAGTAGAAGTGAGGTAGGATAGTGGTTGTAACAACCAAACAACAGATTTTGGCCATGGTAAACTTGCCATGCCCAACAGTAGTGACTTGATGCTGTTCTGGTTTGCCTCCTAAACCAGAAACAGTATAGCTGCATCAAGGAGGCACTATATATATGGGCTAATTAGTTTGGACTTGGTTGTGCCCAGCAAGGTACTGCCAATTAACTAATTATCCTGCCTAAAATACTGTACAGCTGTGGCTTCCTGTTCAGAAGGTAGCACACCAGGCTGAGCACTGCTGTCAGGTATGGTAAGTTTACAGTACTAATATGGCCTTTGCAGCACCCGAGTAGGTAACAAACTGTGTCCATTCCCCAAGTAATTCTATACATCATTTTCAGATGCACTAAAACACCCTGATAAAAATGCACATTTACATTTTTACCTTAAAAAATATTGTGGAATATAGGGTATTCTGAAAACGGCATTAACTTGATGCTGTGTCATGACTCATAAAAATGATACTCTGCAGAAAATCCCATTTTTGTGATATGACATTTTTTGTACATCAAAGGATTTTTTTCTTGCACGTGGCATATTGAACACATCAAACAGATAAATAAACTGTTTCATTGTGAATTAAGACTCTAGATTTCAAAAACATAGATTTCACTTGACTCAAAGAATTAATAGCCATAGTGCCATGGGATGATAGACTGAAAGATAAAGGCACCTAGGAGGGCACAGTATTGGAAGCCCAGCGAGAAACTGTCCCAACACAACATGAATAGCAAGATACTAAGGTGGCTGCACAAGATGCTTTTAGGCTGTCTCAAATGCAGAAGGAAAGTATACAGGCAATGGAAGAATGGCTGTCACCAAGAAAGCATACCAGGAAACAACAAGAACCTGTAGGGACAAAATCAGGAAAGGAAAGATAATGAATGAGCTACACCTGGTGAAGGAGGATGTTGGCCAGAAAAGAAGGACAAAGGAAGCTGTGGGTCCACTGGCTGGAGGGAACTCTTAACAGAGGATGGAAAGAAGGTGAAGCTGCTATGCCTCAGTCTTCTCACAAAAATCAGATTGCAGCCAACATCTAATTAAGGATTATATAGATAAGTAAAGGGGCAAGCTGAAGGATGAGAACAAAAGAGATGGTAAGAGCGCTTTGGATGGGTCTGATTAATTCAAATCAGCAGGACTGAATGAATATCATACCAAGGTACTAAAGAACTGGCAAAGAAGATCTCCAAGTCCTTGGCAATGATCTTTACGAAGCTGGGGGGAGATGGGCCAGGTACCAGAGGACTGGAAAGGGCCAAAAAAGGCAAAGAGGATGGATAACATGGGGAACTAGACTGATTGGCCTCACCTCAATACCTGCAAAATTACTGGTGCATAGCTTAAGAAAAGCCATCTATAAGCATCTGGAGGAGGAAAGGCTCATCGCAAACAGCCAGCATAGATTTATAAAGAAGAAATGGTCAAACAAACTTGAGCTCCTTTGAGGAGCTGGACCAGGAATTTTCAGGCCAGCTTGCAGAGGCACTTAAGGCAAGAGATGTAGTTGTCTGGGTAATTTAGATCACCCATAACATCTGCTGGGAGGAGCAGTCAGCCAGGTTGGACTGCTCCAGGAGGTTCCTGGCTGAGATACGGGACCTCCACTTAACCCAGGAAGCGCACAGTCCCATCAGAGGAAATGCCCTGTTGGACCTGGTCCTGGCCACAGCCGATGATCTGGTAAGGGGGCTCCAGGTCCTTGACCACCTGGGTGATAGCGATCATCGCTTGCTGGAATTCATCATCCAGCGCAGGGTGACAAGGGCCTGCAGCAAGGCGGTAGTCCTAGACTTCAAGAGGGCCAACTTCAACGAGTTGAGGAGATTGGTGGGAGAGGCGCTGGGGTTCTCGAGGGCAGGGGAACTCAGTGCCCAAGATGAGTGGTCGTTCCTTAAGGAGACGATACTCAGGGCCCAAGGGGTGACGATCCCAACAAGAAGCAAGGGGGGAAAGAGTGCCCAAAAGCCCCTCAGCTCACCAAGGACATCCAGGAATGCCTGGTTGCCAAAAAGGCGCGTACACCCGGTGGAAGCAGGGGGCTATCTCCAAAGAGGAGTATACCTCCACTGTTCGGGGGCTGTTAGGAAAGCTAAGGTGGACATAGAGCTAGGACTAGCGTCCAAGATCAAAGATAATAAAAAGTTCTTTTTCAAATATATAGGGAGGACGAAGAAGGCCCCGGGAAATGTGGGGCCCCTGTAAGATACGCTGGGCAATCTGGTGGTTGCGCCAGAGAAAAGGCAGACCTCTAACAAATTCTTCACCTCTGTTTTCTTGTGCAGGGACCGGGACTCCCCCAACGTGATTCAAGACAGACTCGAGGGGAACGCCTCCAGACCTAAGGTTGAGGAGGACTGAGTTAGAGTGCTTCTGGAGGGGCTGGACGTGTTCAAATCAGCAGGTCCAGATGCTCTCCACCCCAGGGTGTTGAGGGAGCTAGCAGGGGTTATTGCAGGGCCCTTGGCACGGCTTTACAAGCGCTCGTGGTGCTCGGGCCAGATGCCAGATGATTGAAAGATAACCAGTGTAGTCCCCATCTTTAAAAAAGGGAGGAGGGAGGACCCGGGCAACTATAGGCCCGTCAGTCTTGCCTTAATCCTGGGGAAACTCTTTCAGAAGATCATCAAGGAGCACATCTGTGATGGGCCAGCCTCGGGGATGATGCTCAAGGGCAACCAGCACGGTTTCATTAGGGGCAGGTCATGTCAGACCAACCTGATTGCCTTTTATGATCAGGTCACAAAAGCATTGGATGCAGGTGTCACCGTGGATGTAGTCTTTCTGGACTTCAGCAAGGCCTTTGACACTGTCGACCTCCCCATCCTCATTAAAAAAAAACTAGGTGACTGTGGCATCGATGCCTACACAGTCAGATGGATTGCAAATTGGCTGAAGGGTCGTACTCAGAGGGTGGTGGTGGACGGGTCATATTTGACCTGGGGGGAAGTGGGCAGTGGAGTCCCTCAGGGCTCGGTCCTTGGGCCCGCACTGTTCAATTTCTTTATCAGCGATTTGGACAACAGGGTGAAAAGCAACCTGTTTAAATTTGCTGATGATACCAAAATTTGGGGTGACGTGGGCACGCTACTAGGGAGGGACAGACTGCAGCAAGACCTGGATAGGTTGCAGGGGTGGGCTAACAAAAACAGGATGCGTTTCAATGTAGACAAATGCAGGGTGCTGCACTTGGGCAGTAGTAACCGGCAGCACACTTGTAAGATGGGAAACTCCCTTCTTGAGAGCACGGCGGCAGAAAGGGAACTTGGAGTCATTATTGACTCCAAGATGAACATGGGCCGACAATACGAGGTCATGGTCGGCAGGGCTAACCAGACCCTATCGTGCATCCACAGGTGCATCTCAAGTAGGGCCAAGGAAGTGATCCTCCCCCTCTATGCGACACTGGTCAGGCCGCAGCTGGAGTACTGTATCCAGTTCTGGGCACCCCACTTCAAGAGGGATGTGGACAACATTGAGAGAGTCCAGAGGAGGGCCACCCGCATGATCCGGGGACAGCAGGGCAGACCCTACAATGAGAGGCTATGGGGCCTGAACCTGTTCAGCCTTCACAAGAGAAGGCTGAGGGGGGACCTGGTGACCATCTATAAACTCACTAGGGGGGACCAGAAGGGTTTAGGGGAAACCTTGTTTCCCCTAGTGCCCCCCGGGATAACAAGGAATAACGGCCACAAGTTGTTGGAGAGTAGGTTTAGATTAGACATCCGTAGGAACTGCTTCACTGTTAGGGCAGCTAGGATCTGGAACCAACTTCCAAGGGAAGTGGTACTGGCTCCTACCCTGGGGGTCTTTAAGAAGAGGCTTGATTCCTACCTGACTGGGGTCATTTGAGCCCAGTTTTCCTCCTGCCCAGGCAGGAGGTCGGACTTGAAGATCTACAAGGTCCCTTCTGACCTTACTTCTGTGATTCTATGACAAAGTAACTACTTGGATGGATGGAGAGAACACTGTGGGTGTAGTGTATCTGGACTTCAGCAAGGCTTTTGACATAGTCCCCCACAATGATCTTTTGACAAACAAACTGGAGAAATGTGGGCTGAATAAAATGACTACAAGGTGGATAGATAACTGGCTCAATAGCCACAAGTAACTTCACTGTTAGAACAGGGAGGCAGTGGAATAGACTGCCAAGGGATGTTGTGTTCTCTTCATCACTGGAGGTTTGCGAAGAAGTTGGACAAGCACTGGTCAGGGATGATCTAGGCACAGCTATGCCTATATTCTACTACGGGGATTTGCCTATGTTCTACTGTGAATATTTCCCCGGCTTCTGGACTTTGCTGGTTGACTTCTGTCCTCCACAGCCAATTCTGCCTACATGTCAGGGTATTTTTAAACCTTCCCCTGAAGCACTAGGTTTTGGCTGCAGCCAAGGCTGGAGACTTTAACTGTGGTGTGCTAATGCTTCTGCTGGGATCAAAACCAGAAGCTAAAGGGTCTTAGCCCTCTGCTTAGGGTCAGACTGATCACCATATTTGGGGTCAGGAAGGCATTTTTACACAATGGTCAGATTGGTAGACACTGGGGGTGTTTGCCTTCCTCCATAGCAGCAGGTATGACCCTGTACCTGGGATCTCTCAAGTGGACATTAATAACCTTTTATAAACGTAGGACTTTGGCTGCCATGGTCCACCTACATTTACCTGTGGTTGAAGGGTTATGTCTTGTGTTGTATTAGGGTTGTCGGTAGTTTTTCAAAAAGTTTAGATTATGGATGTGTATAAGATGGTTAGGATAGGGATGATCTTTCCTCAGGCACAGGGCTGGGTCAGATGACCTCTGGAGGTCCCTTGCAGCCCTACTCTATCACTTCTATGATGATCTCTGATGTGAACAGTAGTATCTCACTGGAGAGCTGTATTAGTTAATAATTAATTACCATTCAATAACGCAGTATTTGCCACAATAGTACTGTATACTGTTTTGGAGTTTTACAAATGGTTGTGTTCAGAACAGACTTCAGTTCAGCAAGAGAACTAAGCACATGTCTGACTAAACATGTGTAACTCATTGAAATCAATGGGACTATGTGAGGCCCTAACATTGGCAAATGCTTAAGAGGTGTGCTAATGCTGACACATGAAGATATAACCTCCACTAATCTCTCAATTTGAGGCAAAAGTGGTTCTAGGAGTAGGGAACATGATGAAATAAAGAAGCAGGTAAAAGGCAACTAGAGTTCCTCAAAGTGTAGATGATAAGCTGTAATTTTGTTGCAATGCATCTGCACTCTTGGGAACCTGAGACTAAGGGCATGTTGGGGGCAGCACAGAAGTAAGGTCAGGTTTTTTTGCAGGGGGGGAGGGGAGGCAGGTATATGGAGGGAAGGTGAAGCTCTTCTCTGAAATACAGACATGCAGCTCCTTCAGAGAACTGATTAGTCCTCTTCATCTCTGCCCCACCCTCCAGACAAATCAAGTTCACCATCATCCTCCATATCTAGTTCTACTCTTGATCATCTCACCCAAGATATCCGTTTTTGTCACAATCCACTGCCCAACTCCTAAGTCCTCATGGACTTGAGAAATGGACTGAAGAGGAACTTAATTCTAATGAAATTCCTGTAAGATGACAAACTGCAGCTGCTTATCATTAGCCTTGGATTCAGTCAGTTTGTTGGAGCATGGCTTTGTTACAGCTCCAATCCCTCACACTGTGATCTCCACTCAAGCAGAAACTCATTGTCCTTACCCCATTAACTCTGCATATATTCCAGGTTTCCTGAACGCTCAAGAACTGGGGTCTAGAGCCACACCCGCAGATGGTCACGTGCTGATGCCTCATTTGGCACAATTCTATTGTCTTGTGAGACAGACGGATGCCTACTATTCTGGTTCTCCTGAGGTCTACTGCTTGCTGCCATTCCATTCCACATGATCACTTTAACAGCCAGGTTAACCCTTTTGCTCTAGAGCTTCCCTGTCCCCACCCTTGTTCCTGGTTCCTGCACAGATCTTTCTTCTTCCCCTTTTCCACTCCTACTGTGCCAACTCACCTCCATTGTCTTCCACCCACAAGTCTGCTTTTAGACCAGAGGTAACCAACCTGCAGCATGGGTGCCACCTGTCCCCTCCCCAGCCTGCTGTTGTGCATCGGTGCACAGCAGCCAGTAGGGCAAGACGCAGAAAACAGAGCAGGAGATCAGACAGGGAGCACAGGTCAGGAGGCAGAAAGCAGAGCAGGAGATTGATCCCTTTCACCTGCTCAGAGTGACACTTGGTGATGGTACAGAGTTAACCTGTGGTATGCCTGCCAAAAAGGCTGGCACTGCTCTCGACTTCCCTAACATCCCATTTAACCAATATGTACAAAGGCAGTAGATGCAACAATTATCTTAAATTAATTCAGCAATAATTACATTTATATGAATTGGACCTTAGTGTTATCTTTTATTTTAAAAAATGCAAAAATGGCTTTGCTCTCACCTCCTGACTGTTTGGGCTGTTGACTGTTGTTTTACTGTTACAAAAGCTAAAATTTTTAACTTTTGTGAAAAGCTTTTCTCCCCACCTTGCTTCAAATCCATTAACACCCTTCAGAGAAACAGGGGAGCAATCAATTTCATGAGCAGGCTCTCTCTTGGGGAAGTCATGGTGTTGCTCCTGTCAGCCTTTGGTGGGCCTGTCATCTCCAGTAGCACTTACAGCAATCCCGCCCCCCCCCCCAAAAAACCCCCCCCCCAAACAAACAAACCCAAGCAAAAAACAACATTTTGACATCAAAGTAACTCATAAATGCTGTTGTAGATGCCAGTGTAATTTTTAAAGGGGGCAGGGGAAAGATAGGAAAATTTAAACCAGTGCTTTTAGAGGTGCGGGAGCATTCATCCACAACTAATGAGTACCTCTGTGTTCCCAGGATCTGTTCAGCTGCCTCCCAATGGGACCTTCCTGCATACTTCACTGCTTCTTGCAGTTTTCATTTTTCTTGTACATTTTTTATCACTTTCTGTTTTTAAGGTTGCTACAGTCTTACCTCTTTCCCTTGGGAGCTTTCCCTGGGAGTGTTTCTATATAACACTTGATGATCTGGGAGGCTTCTGAAATATACCAGTCTAGCACAAAATATCGGTTATACCTCCTGTAATGAGGAAACATGGCATTTGTAGTGCAGATTATTTTCTCTTTCCAAACAAACTGCCCTTGTCAGTGCTCTTAAGTTTTTAAACTAATTTTTCTTATGTAGATAAAATAGCTGGGCAGCTGCAGGAAGAAATCTCAGAATTTTTCCTTTCCATAGAGTGCACAATCCAAAGAACTGCTGCCAGCTCAAGCATTTTTTCTCTGTTGTACTATCTACATTTGTATACAGAAAAGCACATTTTTACTGGAATTTTAATTAAAAGAAAAATATGTTTAAAAAGCCCTTAGATCTTAGTATGTACTAGCTGGCTGTCTGCAAAACAGAAGACAAAGGGAATTGATACTCATGGGCTTGCTTTTTGTCACACCACCGGTATTTTTACCACACACTTGGCATTAAACTGATTATGTTCCTGCAGATTTCCCAGCTGCTGCTCCATCTCTTCTGTTCCCTTGTACTCAATTCCTAGACTAGAACCAGTCCCTACCATCTGAACTGGGATTCCCATTGATTTCTGTGTGTATTTATGTAACCCTGGCACATGGTGCTACCCCCGTGCCACGTCCAAGCGCTGGAAGCCGGGGGTGCCTAGTGGTATATGCCTCACTTGGCTCTTCTAAGAGCCAAAACGAGGCTTTCTGGCAGGGAGGGCCCCTCTCACACTTACAAACCCTTTACAACCACAGATAATTAAATATTTGTAAATAATTATATCTACAATTTAAATATATAGACAATAAGATCTAACTAAAGCAGATACAAATTGCTACCAAAATAACTCTATACATTACACAAAACTGGCACTGGTGACATAGGGATAGTCACTTGGGTGTCCAGAGGGTTCACAAACTGATAACGTCTCAGCTCTGATATAAGTTAAAGGAGAAGCATAAACAATAATTAGACATCAAAACACTAACAAATAAATTGCTCACTATTAAAAAAAACAACAAACAAAACCCCCAAATAATCCCCACCTATTCCCACTGGCACTGTGGCAGGTCCTTCATGGCTGGGGTCCTCCCAGGTTGGCCCAGGCATCACCACGCTGCTGGCAGCTGCTCCCCTGTCTGGGTCCCTGCATCACACAATGTACACTGCCCTGGCTCGCAGCCTCTGCACAGTGGGTTGCGCAGCTTGGGCTGCAGGCCAAAGCAGATACACTTCTCCTATCAGTGAACACACGGGTGCACTGGGTTTGGCTCCCACAGCCTGCATCCCTCCCTTTAGGTCATGTGCATACTGATGAACTGGGGCTAGTTCTCAGTCTCATCTGTCCTTGCCTGAGCACTGGAATGCACCAAGCTGGACTTTTGTAGCCGCACACATACATACCGGGGCTTGCTTCCCCACCAGCAAACACATGTGCTCCTCAGGCAGCTGCCTGAGGGGATCAGCCCACTCCCTCCAAAGCCCTGGAGCTGTGCGTGCATCTCTGGCCCGCCAGCAGCTCAGCACAGCTCCTGCGGGCTCTGAGTGGGTGAGTCACTGAGTTTGGACCTGCATAGCCCTCTCCTCGAAATGCATATCCTTCTTTCCCCCTCTCTTCTCTTGCTGGGCAGGGAAAACTCCCTGCCTTTAAAGAAACTCTCCAGGTCAAGCAGAGGTTGGGATTTTCACGGGTTTTCCCTAGCCATCCCTCTCTGATTTCAAACTTCTCTAGCCGGGGTTATTCCATTCTTTTCCTTTATCAAGATATCCCTGTCCGGGACAGCTTCATTGTCTACTACGCTTATAAGCCTCTTCATGCATAAATTGGCAAAGATATGACTGTCAGGATCAAGTACCAGTCACGTTTGTAACAGACTTCATGTTCACACACAAGTATTTCCAAGGCCACTATAATAGCAGATTCCAAAATTCCTCCTAAAATACAAGCAATGCTAACTGTCATACTTACTGAGTATTATGAACTCATTTAACACTACTTTGAACTTTTCCATTGGCTTTTTGAAGCTGGTGATGGTAAAAAACAACTTTCTGGCATTAATGAATTTGTACTTATGAATGACTGACTGCGTGATCTGGTTTTATGTGTTCTTGAGTATTATCAGCCTTGTGGTAGTAGTGAAAATACATTACTTGTCCCACTAGATTAGAAACTTGAGTAAGGTCAACAATGTAGTGGAGAGAAACGGGGAGAGCACATATCTGTAAATGTGGAAGAGAGCCATCATCCCTCTGGCTAGACCTTCCTCTTACCTTCTTTCCTCCACCCTTATTAATGTAACAATTTTGCCTTGGGTGTGGAGTGTCTTGCCGCTTTTCACTGTCTCGCCCTCCCTACCTGTATAATACAAGCTGTGTTTTTGGGGTGCTATGGATCCACAAACTGTATGTTCTGAAGTTTTGGAAGGGATTTTTTTCTCTATGTGGCAAAAGAATTGGTAGAAGATGTTTCAGCTTCTTCAAACATCCTGGAAACATTGTTGATTAGAAGTAATTTATGGTAGATTTCAGCAATTAATATGAATCATTTATAGGAATGTTTAGTTTGGAGACACTATAAGCCATAACAGTCTGGTTAAAATCCAAAAGAAGTAGTAGTTCCTAGGTGAGAGAGAGACCTGTGATTTTGCAAAAGGACCCAGTGCCTAAGAGCGAAGGAGAATTCTAAAGTCTTTTGCAAACAGTGGTCTCCCTTTTTGAGATGAGAGGGTTCTGGAAAGAGAACCAAATCCAAAGTGTGCTGGGAAGAAATTCTGGTGATTCGCACTACACTTGCCCAATTTACATGCCTGATATGTGTACCTGGGCAGATGGAATGTAAATTAACACTCTGGAGGGATAGTATACTAATGTTGTGGCTTGCCACTTCAATTTCTCATTGTGCTATCTGCATTCACCTGTGTGCTCCGATCAATATTTGATGATGTAATTGTCTGGAGAAGGACCAGCTGCTCAGTAAAAAGTTATCAAATGAACCCTGTCCCAAGGCACCTTTATTTAAACAAGATGATGTTGGACACAGTGTCTGAAGAAAATGTCAAGAGGCTGAAGAATTTCCCACTTTGAACTTTTATAACAGTTCCCTGGCCTTCTGTCATCGTGATATAGTCCAAGACCTGTTATCTGTGTGAAATAAAGCTTCCAGGTGTAGCAGCTTTTGACTAGGAATGAATAATCTTCCTGCATCTTTTTCATTTATGACTTCACAAACAAAATTCCATTGATTTCCAAGCTTCTAAAAGACTTGATTTAAATGAGCCAGTGATTCAAAAGCAAGTGAAAATGTATGTTTTCTTCTATCAGGTTCTTGCCTTAAGTCCTAAAGGTATGAGAATATTAACTTAAACTGAGTCATTCAGAAAATGGGATTTGATGGTGGAAATCTTATTTCTCTAGAATATACTTCAGGAAAAAAACTTCTTTTTATTTTAGTTCAAGTACCCAGAGATTTTTCAGATCCATTAAATTAAAAAAAATATTTCACCATTGCTGATTAATTTGTATATTTATGTGAAATTAATGTAAATGCATTCACTTCTATAGACTTCATTGAAAGTACTTCGGGAATGTATTGTTTTATCATTTTGAAAGGAAAAAAGATATTATTTAGAAGTGACAAACAGAAGTGACAATTTTCGCTGAATCTGGACACAGAAAGTAGTTTATAGCTGTGATCAAACACAAGTGCATGGCTGCAAACAGCTTAAAAAATGGCCGATTGGGTGAAAATCTGACCCCTTATTGCATGAGGTATCAGATAAAGATGTTACAAAATGCAGCATCTTTTGTAACTTGTGTCTGCGAAGCTCCCAGCCTGTCACTGCTTTCAGAATGGGAGTGGGGAAAGGAGCAGAGGGAGTTTAGTCTGGGTTTTTCAGCCCTCCCTGGAGGGTGAGGCGAGTGTATTGCAGCTGCCTCCCTGCCCCCAAAGTACGGGGCTCCAATTCACTCACCGGAGGAAATGAGCTCCCTCGGCTGCCTTTCCCCCCTCCCATTCTGGACACAGGAGCACTGGCAGAGCGCCCTGGCTGTTGCTATTTTACCACTATTTTCATGTGTTTTGTTCTGTGGCAAGCAGTGTATATACATAGGTATGTGTTACAGATTAGCCAGTATGATTAAACTTTAAACAGCTAATTTTTTTTAACAATATTTACATCCCTAACTTAGAAGCACTATCTAGTAAACAAAAGACAATAGTCATCTTATTAGGTGTAAGTTTACCTGATTTCATACCTACCTGATGTATTAAAACATTTATTATGTGACACTCATTACAGAACTAAGGTCTTAAAGGTGACTTCCTCAGAAGTACTTAAAATTGTGGGTGGCTGGTTGGTTGGTTGGTTTATTCATGCCTTCTTAAAAACTTTTTTCCACAGCTCAAACACTCTCTAGCATGTTGAAGATCTTGTAATATTATTAAGTCATTGGTCATTAACTTAGTTATATTAACTATATATTAAGTACATTTTTGAAAAAAAAAATCTTATAAAAAAACACTTCACTGCAAAATCTAATGTTGCAAACAAACACATTTCTTTATGCATACTACTAACAGCAAGTTAGATCTAAAAAAATAAACGTTATGTTTAAAATGTAATTTATTTGCTCCTTGTTTATACAAGCTGCTGTTTGTTTCTTTCACTTCTGTTTATAGTGAACTTTACTATTATGTGCTACTGTGTTTGTATTGTAGACATGAGCTTCATGTTAACTAGTTAAAAATGGCTAATTTCCATTAGATCAAATCCCATCTCATCTACTTCTCTGGTGAGTACTCTTATTACAAGACTATTAAAAGTTGGGTAGCGACAGAACCACCACCCCAATTTCAAAAGAAGAGTGAGCTACTTCATGGGAAGATTTTAGGCTCTGGAACTGTAGTGGACAGAGGTACCTATCTGGACAAGTTACCTTTCCTCAGGTCCCTGAAGCTATTCCCAAGAGCTTGTCAAAAACTTCTCCCAATATGCAGTTTGTCCAATAAAAGATATTTCCCCCCAACATCCTTGCATGTGTGCATCTGCAGGACTGACATTGTATATGGGGTGTAGAGAGGTACTAGGACAGTCACGTTTCTTCTGTATATTTTGGATCAGTCCACTAGTTCTCTAGTTGTTCAGGGGACTGGGACCTACCCTCTGGAAACTGGTAAGATTTTAGCAATTCCTTCTGGATGACTGTGTGAGGCTTCTGGCACTTCTTGGTGCATGGTTTTTATTTATTTGGCTGGTTTTTGAGGCATTTAATTTTCTCCATAAATTGTGTAGGGAGCTTAGGCACCCAGTAGCCCTGAATTCCACTGTAGCATCATGTGCCTAAAAGTTAGGTATCGCATAGCATACATCTTCTATTAATCCTTTGTAAAGCATTTATTTTGGTAATTTAACGTTTGAGCCAAATACAAATATGGAGATTCCTTTTAATACACCATTTTTTAATGGAGGAAACAAAACTCAAACAAATAATCAGACTGAAACTGTATGTTTCTAGGTGTCTATGTCAAGTTTAAGGTATATTGCCAAGCTGGTATGCAGAAGCTTTGAAACGGAAGTCTAGTACACATTTTTAAGTGCGATAGAAGGGTGAATTTTTCTACATTCTGGTATATACCTCCTCTCACACATACGCTGTCCTCACACTTTGCATAGATCCTTCACACTCCTCTCTCTGCCTATAACATCCATCTACAAGTTGTAAATACCTTGCATTTCCCCCTTCCAAAAGCCCGCTTGTTAGCTCATGTCAGTCTCAACCTTATCAGCCCAACCTTAGTTTTCTGAAGGAATTATTGGATCTGCTTCTATTGATTTCAGGATTATGATAAGGGCCATGTCCATAGAGACTGCAGTTTCCAGGATTTCAAACACTGTAAGGATGAAAAAGGCAATGAGCCTGGCTCAAAGCATATGTAAATTAGCCATTATTAAATTGCATACTCTGTCATCCCCTATGTACTGGGTCTCAGATTGGATGACTCCTATAGAACAAGAATGTTCCCATCTATTGCTGATATCAAAGACAACTCCTTAGGCCCCCAACTCCTTAGGCCCCCCCAGAGGAGCTGGTCTTTGCATGTCACAACAGCAGTTTTGCAGGTGATAGTGTTGGAGTGATGCTATAGTTGTGATGGTCCAGGAAATGTGAGAGGAAAGGATTTTTTTTTGGGTGATGCCACTTATTGAACCAACTGCGTACTTGAGAGATTTTAGATCAGCTCTTGGGCACAAGTTACCTTTCAGGTCCCTGCAGCTATTCTCAGAAGCTTGTTAGAAACCTCTCCCAACTATGACATTTGTTGAATAAAAGGTATTTCTCCTCCAAATCCTTGCCTCCTTATCAAGTTTAGCATGTGTGTGTCTGCAGGTCTGACACTGTATATGGAGTATATAGAGGCAATAGAGATTGCTAGTACAGTTGCCTTTCTTCTTCTGCATGTTTGGATAAGTCCACCAGTTTTCCAGTTGTTCCTAAAATACTTTAGGAACAAACAGTGTATGTGAGAAAGTAAACTAGAAAAAAGTAAACAAAATCTTTCAAGGTCTTTGTTTTTTATCATTAAAAAGGAAGTAGTGGATTTTTTTCCTCCCCACTCTTTTTGTAGGACAAATAGGATTGGAAGGGATCTCAGGGGGTTATCTATTCCAAGCCCCTGCACAGGTGATGCACTATTCCTAAACAGATGAGACAGATACCTATTCAGCCTTTTCTTCGGTGAAGGGGATTCTGCAACTCAATCTCCTTCACTGTAATTTTTCAAGAAGCAATTAGAGAAGCACTGGTCATAAATGTATTAGGAGTAGCAATGTCTGTAGCGTGATGTAAGGAGCAACAGTTAGAAAAGCAAGTTCTCGGACACGCATTTCTTAGGACAACGAAAAGACCTCTCTGCAACCCAGAGCAAGTGGCAACTGGAGAAGACCCTGCCTAAGCAGAAGGAGAATGAAGCAGAGCTTCCCAACAAGACTGGTTAGGAAAGATGAAAGGGAGCAAGGCTAAGTTTATGAAGGTGATGGGATGATAGAAAAGGGCGTTTGGGTTTTCTGGTCAGGGTGAGAGGTGCATGGACTCATGTTTGCAGTGCCCATGTTACAGAGCAGAGTGGAGGCTGTCTGATTATTTTATGCTTCTGGGCTTTGCTGGTCACTAGATCAGGCCAAGAAGGAAAATTTTCCCTTCCTGTGTATTTTAGTCCTATCCTCTAATGTCTGCAGAGTCCTCAGCTTGTCTTATCTGCAAATTTTATCTGTACGCAAGTCATTGATAAAAATGATCAACAGCACTGGACCTAGAAAGACCCTCGTGGAACCTCACTTGGGACCTCCTGTCAGTTGGATCTCAATCCACTTAGAGTTATTCAACTAATTATATAACCACTTAAAGGGAGTCTTATCAAGCCCATATTTCTTTAGCTTTTGTAAGAGGATGGATTTTGAGAGGGCCTGTTGAAGTCTTGCTAACGTCTGTTATGACCCAGGACCTTCCCGTTATCCACCACACTATCTATCCTATATTAGCATAATTTGTTCTTAAATATCCATGACCCATCATTTTCCCTTCATCCTTCATGTATTTATAAACTACCTATCTTATGATTTTGTTTGAGTAACACACGTGTGGGAGTCAGGTTACCACTAACTTGATCCCCTCTTCTAAAAATGACTGCTATGTTAGCCCTTCTCCTGAGTTTTGGGACTTCATCTGTTATTCTTGAGTTTTCCAATATTATTGCCAGTAGCTCTGAATTTTTTTTTTCAGCTAGCTTGTTCAGCACTGTCTCAGACCCTACTGACTTGAATTAATTCATATTACTCACAACTTATAATGCATTCTTAGCTCATCACAATCAACATCCCATATCCTCTGTAAACATTCATTCTCTTGGCCATAGTATATTTTTTGTGTGAAGTAAAATTGGCATTGCTCAGTTCTACCTTCTCTGTTTTCTGTTTTAATAGATCATCATTTCCACTGAGTAGTAGACCCATCAATCTTATTTTTTCTGACTGTCATACTTCTAGAACTTCTAGTTGTCTTTTAATACCCATTGGCAGTTCTAACTCCTTTTTTGTCTCTTTGTCCTTCAGTTCATGCTGTCTTTGTATGCTTTCTAAGTGACATTCTTTTCTTTAACTTGCCTCTTTCAATTTTTAAATAGCTAAAATACTTTTGCCTGTACATCAGTCTTGTGCATTTCTTTTCCACTTTCCGCTACTGGAATTGCTTGATGGTGATGCTCCAGTAGAGGCACGAAGGAGGTGATCCCCCTGATCACCTCCTGAGTCTGGGGGGGCACCAGATCACGAAGAGGCATGGAGGTGATCTGGAGGTGATCGTGCCTCTACTGGGCACTGGTTAGATCTCATCTAGAGTACTGTGTGCAGATCTGGGCTCTGTATTTTAAAAAGGACATGCAGAGAGAGTCCAGAGGTGGGTGACAAGGATGTTTGTAAAGTGTTTGGAAAGCAAGTCAAGAGGAGAGGCTGAAGGAGGTAGGCATGTTCAGAGAAAAGGGAAAGCACCTTTTCTCTCTCGCTGTAGAGAGCAGAATGTGGACCAATGGCTTTAATCTGAAACAAACAGCTTTAGACTGGATATCTGGAAAAAACGTCTTCCCTGTTAAAATAGAGCAGCAGTGAAATAGACTACCTAGGGAACTCTCCATTATTGGAGCTATTTAGGAAGAGATTGGACAGCCACTGGTCCAGTATGATCTAGGCGTAGCTATGCCTATTTTCTACTATGGGTATTTCCCAGGCTTCTGGCCTTCGGGTGCCACATGGGGCTGGGAGGGAATCCTAACCTGCCTGCACCCCTCCCTCCTCCTTCTGCTACTTCTTAGGCTGGGTTTTAAGCCTCTGTCAGAGGCACCAGGAGTTGGCTGCAGCCAAGGCTGGGGTTCATTGCATATTGAATTGCATTGGTGATGCGTAAGGGGTGAACATGGGTGTACATACACCCTGAGATTGACCGTGCACCCCCTGGAAGCACCAGCCACGAAACTGCAAATGCACTTCTGGTTTCGCTGCTGGTGGTTCTGTGCTCAGTGATCGGCTGTGAGGGCTTCCCCTCCCCACCTGCCATCAGTGATCTGGTGCCCCCCAGACTCAGGAGGCACCAGTTAACCATGCTGGGGATTTTGATGAGAGTGTGCCAATGTTTTTCTTGGACTTAAAGCTAGAGGTCTTTGTTCCCCTACTTGGGGTTAGACTGATCATGCTATTTGCAGCCAAGAAGGAATTTTACCCCATGGTCAAACTGTTATGGACTGTGGGTGTTTTTGCCTTCCTCTGTAGCAGCCGGTATGGCTTTTTACCTGGGTAAATTAATGACCTTTTACAGCAGGATACTGGCTGCTGTAATCCCCCTGCTTTACCTGTGCCAGGTTATGGTTATGTCTTGCTTTGTGTTGATAGTCATCTTAAGTATAATTTAAATTATGGGTGTGTATAGGATGGTTTGGATAGGGATGATCCTGTCTCAGGCAGGAGGTTGGAATAGGTGACCTCTGGAGGTCCCTACTAACCCTACTCTGTGATTCTCAATCAAGGGGCCAGGGCAGGCTGGGGTGCCTTGATACCCTATCAAGGGTGCCATGAGGTGCTCATAGTCTCTAAATAATAACCTCCTGACCTGCTATGGTTCATCCTGAAGTCTAGTTCTAGTAGTTTTAGAGGTGAGAATGAATGAGTACAAGAGAAAAACCATATTTATACACACTGTATGCTGTTCTGAAGCATAGATACTTTATTCCAATTCTTAATTTTACATTTTTGTCATGCTGCATTTCATTGACTTCGATTGGGGACTGGGGTGGCACAGGCACTAAGGTGCATGTTTGACAGCACAGAGGTCACACGTTTGAGGCCATATCACAAGTGCTCCCCCTGTGGCCTGTCAGATTCCAACAAATCTACAAATTCTGCTAAATACCTAAACACAAAGACAGGAAAAGGGAAAGGAAAGTAAGAACCAAGCAGTGGCATTTTTGGAGAGCTGCCTCAGGGCCTTTGTACACATAGGTGACTGGTAGGTGGTGCACGGGAGTGCACGTTCCCCCCTGACGGGACCGGTGTCCCCCCGACGGCTGACACTGATGCTGTCGGTAGGGCTGGTGCCCCCCTCTGACAGGGCCACCACTGTCAGCGGCTTCTGTGGGTGCCCCCCCAGATTCAGGAGGCACCAGCCACTCATGTTTGTACACATCACAAAATTGGCCTTTAAAGCGGCTTAAATGCCCTTTTGCACCGCTTTAATGCCATTGCTATTTGCACGCTCGGCAGAGTATTCCGCTTTAAACGACTTTGGTAGGTA
This sequence comes from Alligator mississippiensis, assembly GCF_030867095.1. Taxonomy (NCBI): domain Eukaryota; kingdom Metazoa; phylum Chordata; order Crocodylia; family Alligatoridae; genus Alligator; species Alligator mississippiensis. The sequence continues at coordinate 126,393,329 of NC_081824.1, forward strand.
GCAAGATAAAACATCTCTAAGGTGTTTTAGTTTGCTATTTAACAAAGTGCAACAGTGCATGGGGTGCTGGAAGCCGACAGGCTCGAGGCTTAGTGGGCCCCGCACAGCTTGGAGGCTGTGGGATCTGGCGACAGCCCATGCAGGCAGGCTCTGCTGAACAGAAGGAAAAAAAAGCGGTGACCCTCTGATAATTCTTTTTCTAAGGGGAGCCTGCCTGCCTGCCTGAGCTGTGCGAGGGCCCAATGCTTCCCTTCGTAGCTGCGGCGCCCCCTGGTACTGCCTGGGCCGGGTGCCAGCAGGCGGGTGCCACCTGGGGGGTCCCCTATGCAGTTCAGCCTGCTGGCAGCTCCCTCCCTGCTGCCGAAGAGGCAGGTAAGGATCCTCCTGGTCACGTCCCCCCTTGTGCACACACCATGGGGGTTTAGTTCTGTTTAATTCTCCCTAAATTGAAGTGGTGTTTTTAAAAACTCACCCTTTCAATTTAGGGATAAGTAACTCAAATGAAACCCCCATGGCATGTACAAGCAGCCTCAGCTCCCAACAACCAAGCGGCAGATTTTCTGAGGGCCGCCTGGGCTCCTAAAAGCTGGTGAACCGCTGACTTCGGAGTCCAAAGGCAGTGGAGAGCCAGGCCTTCAGCAGAGGCTGAGCAGTTCAGTCATTCAGGTGCCAGCCTGTAGTTTGAAAGTGTCCAATTTGTATTGTGGTGCTGATCTTTTAATGCGTGCTCAGCCTGCCAGGTCTAGCTAGGAAAGTATGTAAATGGCCAAACCGTTGAGGAAAAGGTATTAAAACTTCTTCTGCTTTTCAGGGGTTTCTTAGTGAAGGGCTCCCAAACTGCGGTGGCGCCAGCCTCAGGGCCCACCGCTGTCGCCCCGGCCAGCAACCTGTCCCAACCCTCCCCGGATGCAATTAAAAGTCCTCTGCACCACATTATAGGTGACTCTGTCGGTTAGATTTTGTTGTTGTTGTTGTGGTTAGATGTTCCCGGCTGGCTATAGCTGCCCGGCCCCTTTGCCTTCTGCCTCAGGGGCGGGGCACGTCTCCTAGCGACACTGCGGACGCGGGCCGGGCCGGGCGCCGCAGCCATGTCCTCCTACAAGCCGGGGAAGAGGAGGGAGACGCTGACGCGCAGCAGCTCCGTGCACGGGGGCAGCCCCAAGGAGTAAGGCGGCGGTGGGGGCTCCCGCACGTGCCGCTTTCCCGCCACGAGCGGCTGTTCCCGCGCTCCGGGCGCTGGCGAGGGGCGGGGGGGTGTTGGAGCGCTGCGCCGCTGCCCCCTGCTCCGAGCGAGCAGCTGGTTGGATGGACTGGGCACGTGACTCGGGAGGGACCTGGGCTTGTTGAATGTGGAGTACTAGCGGGGGTGCGTTTGATAGCGGGTTTCAGTGAGGATGGGGCTGGGCTGGGCTGAGTGGGGGGACATGACCAGGAGGAGCATAGGGGTCAGGGTACAGCAAGGGGAGTTGAGGTTGGAGCGGAGGGAAAGCTTTCTCACAAGGAGGAGAGAAAAGCATGGGGAAAGGTGGTGGCCTCTCCTCTTCAAGACCTGGGTAGACAAAGCCTTGGACCTGGGATGGTCCTGCTTTGAGCAGGGGGGTGGAGTAGATCAGTGGTGCTCAACCCTTCTTTGGTACCAGGACCCATTTGGAAACGTGGATGGGCAGGGCACCTCACTCCCGACCTGCGTGGCATGTGCAAGCACGAGCATGGCAGTGCATGTCGCACACCTTAGAGGGAATGCTGCCCTCCACCCTTGGTATGTGTGGGGGGCGGTGGGAGAGGGGCAAGCAGCCCCTCACAGGCTGGAGCTCTGCCAGCCTGCAAGGGGAAAGCCCCAGTTGCCCCCGTTTTTCTCCTTTAAAAGCAGAATCCACTTTGTTTGTTGATCCATTTTTCAACTTTGTTAAAGAACATTTCATATATTCTTGCGACCCACTTGTGGGTCACAACCCACAGGCTGAGTCACGCTGGACTAGATGAGCTCCTGAGGTCCCTCCCAGCCTTCCTTGTCTATGATTCTGTGATGGGCACCAGGGTGCCTTTGTGTCACTTTGCACCCACTCCTTCCAGACCAGACCAGACCAGACCAGCCCAGCCTAGCCTCCACTAGGCCTCCACCAGCCATTCAAAGGAAGATTTTGGCCTCCAAGCAGCTGCAACCAAGCTGGCTTCACTGAAGCCTTGTGTAGCAATGGCTGGGCCAGGCCTGCTGGAGTGCCAGTTGTCACTGCCCAATTCAGACACCCCAAGTCAGTTGGCTGTGTTTTCAGCCTGATTCCTTCCCCCCAACCTGGGTGCACTGTTTGCTGCAGTTGCAGCTGGGCCTCAGCAGAATTGTGCCCATGAAGCTGTCCTGCTGCTCACACCTGAGCAGGAAGGCCTGGATGGGAGGGAGCCCAGTAAAATCAGTAGTTAAAAATGTCCTGCCCAAGTTCAGGCTCTGCCTTTTTTCTCCCTGTGAAGTTTCTCTGTTTTCTTAAAAATAATCAGGTCTTCAGCTCTAGTGCTCACCACAGTTTTGGGGGAGGTCTTGGTACAATTTGCCCCTCTTGGTACTGTCAGCTCCCATGATGTTCTTCCAAATATTTAAACCAGTGATTTTCAGCCAGGGCCCTGTGGCACTCTAGGGTGCTGCAAGATCCTTTGAAGTGTGCTGCAAGGTGTGAGGACACAAGCAGATAAGCCAGGGGCAGGCAATTATTTTGAGTGGAGGGCCGCTTACCCAGTTTTGGCAGGCTGTCAAGGGCTGTATGGGTAGCCCCACACCTTAGCAGATGCCCCACCCCTTGACAGGTGCCCTGCCCGCTGGTCACCATCTTGGGACCAGTGTCCCAGGGACAGCACTGGTGGGGCCCAAAGGCTGGCAGAGATCCACGGAGCTAGGTTGGGCTACACCAGCAGGGAGAGAGGAGCTGGCCTGGCTCCATAGAGCCTCTGCCAGCTGGGACCCCACATTTCTGCCACCCTGCTCTGGGCCCCACCGGCCTTGGCCCTGGGACACTGGTGCAGGCCCCATGCTCCCGCTGGCTCCCCACCTGCTCACACCCAGTGCCCCCCAGGCCTGTGGTACAGGTGGGGGGCAGTGCACAGCCCCAACCTCCTGCTCGCCAGTAGGAAAGAAGCTGGTGCTGAGCATGGGGAAAAGTGCCCCCTCACCTGCCCCATGGCGCCCTGAGTTGCAGGCGCTTGCAGCCCATGCAGGGCTGTCTGGAGCAGGCACAGGCAGTCCCAGGCAGGCTGTGAGCGGCTGCAGTGCGGGGCTCTGGCCATGAGGTGGGCAAAAGGCCACTTTTCTTCACACTCAGCACCAGCTTGTAACCTGCCCCACTGCCAGCCATTTTTGACAGGCAGAGAAATATTAATTTTCCAGATTTTTTTAGGGGCCCTGTGGGCCAGATAGAATGGCGAACCGTGGGCCATATTTTGCCCCTCCCTGAGATAAACGCAGACTAGGGCTTATCCTGCCTAGCCCAATCCCTCACCCCTGCTACGAGGAGATAAGCACTGTAATATATAGATTTGGTTTTTTTTAATTGGGTGTCACTCAATTAACAAAAGTCAGGGAGGGCACCTTGAGTCTGCTGTGAGATGCCTGGAATCTAAAAAGGTTGAGAATCATGGATTTAAACCTAGAAAAAAAAAACATTTCTTCCTCTCTCAGGGCGTAAGACAAACTGGTAGACTGGGCAGAGGTGGGGTCTCTCTTTACTTGTGTGTTGTGTGAATATGTTGAAATTGCTCTGGGAAAGTGTAATTGAGTAAGTGAACATTGAGTTTAGTTAAGAAAATGGCTCGCTTTTAATGTTCCTGCAAGAAAAAGCAAGACCTAAGCTCCAGAGTTTCGGTCCAGCTCTTGTGACAGTCCTTTTCCCTCGATCATGATCCTCCTACACTGGTTGACAATTTAATTGTTCCCTTGGAAAAGAGCTGTTTGTGGGAGGTCATGATTACAGAGGAAGACCGAACTTCCAGGACAGCTAATGTCAGCCCTCTGGAGGGCATTAACGAACAGTATCTTGTACAGTAATGGGTTTTGCTTTCAGTGAGGCCTGAGAGAGAATCCCTGTGCTTTGCTTGCTCTCTTTATAGTATGCTATGTTGCTGATTTGGGAGGCTGCTTTTTTTTAGAATTTGTCCAAGATGTGCAGCTTCCTAGATCAAATATAAGTGGCTGCACATTCAGACCGCGTGGAGCACACAGTGGCCTGTTGTGGCTGCATGTTTTTCTAGTAGTGTGGAACTTGGTTTTCTGGCCAGGTGAAGAAAGAGTTGGGTTTTACTACCATTTGGATCCCAAGCTGTCGACTGATTTAGAAATTTGACAATAGATGCCTTCTGTAGCGGGGGTTGTTATTGAAGAGGTACACTTTTTTTCAGAGTAAAATGGCCCCTGAACTGATCTGTATTTGCACAAAGGAAAGGCAATACATAGTGTTTGCTGCATGTTATAAAACACTGAGGATGTTAAGTATAAACAACATTAGAAATATTTATGCACTGAATAGAAACAGCATGTAAGCCTCATCTCTTGAGAGATTTAAAACTAGACTAGACAGGAGTAAAGCACTACCAAATATACTGCAGGGAATATCTTCCTCCAGCAGAGATAAACAAATAAATAAATAAAAGCACAGTGTAGAATGACATGATATTTTCACTGCTTCTTATTTAAGCTCTGTTCTGTTCCCTCTCTTCATTTTTAAATGTAAAGGGACTTGATCTTCCTCTAATTCTCAAGCCTGTAGATCATGTATAATCAGGATCCGTGCCAGGGCACTGGATGACAGCCCTTTTAATGGTACTGATGGATGTTCTCTTGCTGTTCTTGAATGGTGGGCAGGCACCTGTTCTCACCATCTTGGATCTCTGCATTATTTGGTGCTGTTGATCATGAACTACTATTATCTTTCCTGAGACAGGTGCTAAAATGGGTCTAGTCCTTCCTGCAGCTCTTCCTCACAGGTACAGTCCTACTTGTATCATTTTTCGTTCTCCCTATCAACAGTTATGTTCAGCCAGTAGGTGAATTTTTGAGTCAATAAGGAACACCAGTGCCACTCATAGGCATACAACACAGCTCTATATAGCCTCCACAATGACACTAAATCAGTAACACTAACGTGTCCCATTGCTTGGTTGACATAGTTGTGGATGAAAAGCAACTGATTGAGGCTGAACTCAGACAAAGTAGAGGTTATGCTGGTTTGCAGTGTTTGAATCCACTATGCAATCTCCCTTGACTGAAGGCACCAACTGGTCAGCTCAGTTTATAGTTTAGGAGTGATCATGGATTCCTCACTAATGGCAAGTTGCTGTAGCACAGCATTACTCATGAATGTTGCCTTCTGTCATTGGCTAAAACTTCTTTTTCTGTTATGGTGGATGATGATGATCTGATATCATCTATTATATACACCATCATCTTCTATCTGTCTGGACCAGAACTATGAATCCTAGCATGAAGTTATTTGCTCTTTGGAAACTGACTAGTACAGTGTTTTTGTATGGTTAACAGCTCCACGCTTCAGGCACAGTGGAACATTTTGCCTTCAGGATAAAGTTAGCTTACACTTGACTCCTACGTGTAAGACATGCTTTTTCAGTCATGCTTTCTCTAACAAATACACAGTAGTTTGTACATTTAATTATTTTTTCCCCTCTCCCCTGAAGAACTACATTGCATATGCAATTCAGCCTGGGGAAGAGGATGAGAGAAAATATGTTAGTTATGTCATTTACCTCTGTATGGCAGTACAGTATTTGGAAACATTTTGTAGCAGCAAGCCAAAGTGACCCAGCTCAGTTGTGAGATGGGGTGGCACTAGGACCTGACCGCCACTGCTGCAACTGCCCCTTCTCCTGGCTGTGGCATGGGCAAAAGCCCTGCCATTGCGATAGCTGGTTGTGGCACAGGCAAAACCTTCTGGGTCTGGCAGATCAAGTTGCTGACCGCCATTCTATGGGAAAGTGTTTGTTAAATGCTTCTTTGATCTCATTGTATATAAAATTTGCATTTATCACATAATGTGGTCCATCTCTCCTCTCTTACCTGCTGCTGGATTAGAGCAATTAATATGTAGATAACTCTGTCACAGCTCAAATTTAGCACCTTTAATCCTTTGTCCTCCCTCTTCATCTCTGCATTTCCTTGCTTAATATTAATAATCTAATATTATGTTAGATGATTGATTATTTATCTTTTAGCTATAGCTATTTGATTACAGTTAATAATTCCATGTTTTAATCCAGTATTCAATTTTAGCTAATCCAAATACAACAACCTTTTTTTGTGCTGCAATCATATTTCTTTGTTTTCCAGCATACATCTATTTTAGGGAAAGGCTGTCACTTTTAAGTTCACTTGTAGTGAAATTTGACAAAGCCAGTATTTCAAATCCTGTATTTCAAATTGGATCAGGAAGAAGTAAGCGACTTCATTAGAAACTGAAATACTTATTTCTGTGTAGTAAAATCACTAAATTGCACAGCACAGTTTGCAAAAAAAATCATCATTCAAGTGAAAAAATGATCACATTCAGTTAACCAGAATAACATTTGACCTTTTCTTTAGTATCTACCTCTTGCTTCAAGCTTTATCAAATGTGAACACTGTGGGTTTGTCAGAAAATGAATTCTTAATGTCATGCTGAGACTAGCAAATATGTAATTAATTATAAATTATGTGTCTGGTATTACTTTTTGTTGAGAGAACTTCAAAAGAACAGGAGAAAATTCTGACATTCATTATATTTGAGCTTTAATATTGGAAATAAAAGACACAGGGCATGAATCATTGCTCACCTTGGTGTAAGCTAAGGCCCAGATGCCCAAAGGGACTTAGGGATGATAAGGTTTGCTACACACAATTTTTGGTACCTAGCTCCAGAAGTGGAATTCACATAAGGTTAAGTGCCAAGTTCTTTGTATAGCAATCAAGAAAAGTTATATATCTTCAAGCAGGATTCACAAGTCAGCTTGCTGAGCAGGGGGAAATCAGACAACAGGAGATGTTGAGGAGAGGTGCTTTAAGAACTTTGCTGGTAAAATCTTTAGTGCTTTTGAGCTAGAGACAGAAGTTGCACATAACTTAGTTTAAGTGATTGGAAACCTGTTTAAACCTGCAACAGGACAGAAATTCAGTGCACGTAAACCAGTTTCAAAGTGGCTGAACCCAGCTGAAGGTATAACCTGGATGGATGTAGTATCAGACTTAACTGATTTAGATTAAACCAGATTGTGGAACTTCTGTTCCAGATTCCCTTCCAATTCAAGTTACTTCATAGTCCCCTAGGATCCCAAGATTCTTTGCAGGCCTGGGCTGTGCTGTCTGCTCCAGTGGAGCAGAGCTGGGTCTACCCTCACTTGTCACAAAGCTGAGGCAGTAAATCCTCTGCTCCTTAGCTTGCTTCCTGCCTGTGTATGTCAGCCGGCTGGGATGGGGGCAGGGGAACAGGCCCCCTAGCTCTGGTCTGCACAGTGCAGGGGGAGGGAAAGCCCTCACAGTGGGGGTTTTTAGTCTCTCCACAGCCTGGAGAACCAGGCTAGGATCACACCAGCCCCTCCTGCTCACCGGCCCATGACCTCTGAGAGGTCATAGAGATGGGGGAAGGGGGGTGGTGGAGGGGAACACACTTCTGGCCCAGCAACAGCCCTCCCCACCAGGGATCTTTATGGGGGAGCCCTCATGTGGGGGGACTTTTTTCCCCCGCCTGCAGCCCAGTGAACTGGGCTGCAAAAGCCCCAGCCCTGCTCCCTTGCCTGTCATGCAGACCCATAAGAGGCAGGTGGCTGGAGGCAGGCAGGGATGAGGAGAGAGTTGTCTGCTGGCTCTCCCCCTACCTGAGGCTGAGAGCAGGGGTGGGGATGGGGTTACCAACATCCAGTCAAGTATGGGTTGCCAATCAACTGGGTTTGGCAACTTTCAGTGTCCAGCATGATGGGAAGCCCATATGAGCGCCCTTGTTTCCTGGCTTGGACCAGTGCAGGCGTCTGCCTGCTTTGGCCACTGCAATACTTAACATTGGTTCAGTTCATTATTGGTTCAATCTACACAACTTGGAAAAAAATGCAAAGATTGAATTGATTCAACCCTGGGCTTTTTGAACCTCTGTACTTAGACTTTGCATCGAAGAGACCATAGGTGCCTTAGCAGGTTAAGCAGAGTTTTTGAGGATTTCTTGAGGACATTTTTCTTTTTCCACTTTTACGTTCATCTGCACCGCCATCGTGACATAAAGCAGGGGTTCCCAAACTGTGGTACGTGTACACTTTGGGGCATGCAAGATATCTCAGGAGTATGCAGGAAAAATTGCGTAATGGTGGATTTAATTTTCATTATAATAATCAGCATTGAATGGGGTTACAATATAAAACGTATGCTGGTAGGGGTATGTGGTCAGCTGGTAAATCTGGAAGGGGGTATGCAATAAGAAAAAGTTTAGGAATCTCTGCCTTTAAGCACCCTTAATACAATCAAGGAGCAGGCCCTTGGTTGCTGGGGCTAGATGTTAAAAGTTTTTAAACCCTCTGATGCATGTGTTCTCTATATAATACCATATATAGTATCTTATAAAATTGCCTGCTACTTGGGCATACACAAGCGTACAAACTTTTTTTTTTTTTTTTTGCTTGAGTAGCGACACAAATTGTAACATAGGATAGAATCAGGCTCTATTTCTTTGTTACTAGTGAGGACTAGAAATTCTGGCAACACTAGGATAAACAAATCTATTTGAGAAATTACCTAGAGTTGCAGTAATTCTGGTATTGTAGTCCAGACTAATCAGTCTCTCTTTACATTCTGTCAGTCCCTCATGTGATTAAGAACTTTTGGATGTCAACAGCCCAAGTTGAAGGAATGCCAGCTCAGGACAAAATATCTCTTGTAGTTCAAGAAACTATCCAATCAGCCTTCTAGTCTTAGCTGTCAGGAAATATTTAGGTTTAGCTTCTGTTTAACGATATATAGCAGATTTAAATCAAGAAGAGAAGGCTGGTGGAAGATTGTTATAAACTATTAAGATGTGATATTTTTATCTCCAGACAGATGTTTTACAGGAAGGCTTTCCCTTTCCTTCCTGTCATGAGAAAATAATGATCAGTCTTTTGCTGTTCCTTTAGTGGTCTTCCTGCCTGTCCGCAGGTGACAGTGATTGCCATTAATGAGTTGTGCACGTATACTCACTGCAGAATGCATTAGGCTTCGGCAGCGTTAATCCTGACAGACAAGTCTATAGAATGATGCAGAAAGTTTGAGTAGGAGACAAATATTTTCTTAGTGGCTTTAAAAGTCCCTGTTTTTGCTGACTTTTAGGAGAATTTTTGTTTCAAAAAGATCATTCAAGAAAATAGTTCTAGTGTTGAATACAGTAGACAAATCAGCTTTAATGTGCTTTAAATATGTGCTTTAAAGTTTTCCTCTCAGTTTGTTTATTAGAGGAAGGAATTCTTTGTCATTGTTTGCCAAGATCGAATAGAGTACAAGTGGAATAGAGAAGGAGCATTTTTAATTGAAATAACTAGAATACCAGGAATTTCAAATGAGCTTGTTCATGTGCTGTAAGATATATGAAAATAGATTTTGAAAAAATACTAGACTTTGAAATGGTGTCTGGGTTAACACTTTTTCATAGGCAGTGCAACTTCTCAGCAAAGAAGTTAGCACACTTAGGTATGCTCCTTGAATTTAAGATCTGGATGAGAGTCTGATGCTAGTGGTGTGGGAGTTTTGCCATTTGATTTCAGTGAGCCTTGATTTAACCCTTGAGATGAGAAGTGACTGGCTGGTGGAATGGCTGGCCTTTTTTCTTATTCTGTTGTGAGCTAGTGCTACTCAGTCCCCTGAATATTGAGGCCCAGATTTTCTTACCTTTTAATCAAGCACATCTTTCTTTTTCAGCTAGGCTGTAAACAACATATTTTGGTCACCATCATGCAGACACTGTGCAACGCATTACTAAAACCAGTGAAAGCTATGGGAATCTTTCCATTGACTTCACTGAATTTAAGATCATGCCCAGAGGAAGTAGTAAGTGTTTTTGATTTTTGACTTTTCAGAAAATGCAGCTTTTGAAATATGGTACTGAAGGCATGGAAAGATGAACAAATTAAATCTCTGTAAAGGAAGGGGGTTGCTACTTAAGAAGGACCATGTCAGCTTATCCCCTGTAACTGTTAGGTCTGTCTGCTCTTACTCCTCAGTAAGTCAAGCCAAACTGCAATAATTTACCTTTGATTAAAACCAGGGCAATATAACTGAAATTTAGCTTCACTTTCTACAAGTTATACGTAGATAAAACAGTTGCACTGAATTCACTTGAATCCTTATAAATCTTCTAGCACCCATTCCAAAGTGTGTGAGTATGTAGTCTGCTTACTTTCTGTCTTTGGTTAGAAAAAAAAAAGAGCATGTTCAATTTTCCAACACAGTGAAGAGCTAACCTGCCAAAATGTTTTAGGTGGTAATGGTGGAATGTAGGAATTAATTATCTTCATGTCGAAATAGAAGTCTTTGCAGCAAGAGATGGGCTGTCTATATTTGGGAAAAGATTATGGCATGGATCTGCAACTATAGGATAAAGGACTACAGGCAACCCCTGCTTAATGTGGTTTCGCTATAGTGCTCATTTAAAATACATACCTGATTTCACTTAGCGCTCAGAGCGTTTTGATATAATGCTCAGTGTGGGTCTAGAGAGAAGGAGCAATGGCGGCGGCAGCAAGTTCAGAGTTGAATGACGGCCAGCAGAGGCCCAGGGCGGAGCAGCAGGAGAGCGGGATTTGCTCTTGCATGTGGTGCTGGGGCTGGCAGGAAGAAGCGGTGGCCGTGAGAAAGCAGGGCAGGGTGGGGGGGCAGCGGTGGCATGACCACAGAGCCTGGGCTGGTGCCCAGGGCTGGCAGGGCCCAGGGTGGGGCCGCAGGAGCCCGCAGCCGGCAGGCAGGTGGGGAGGAGTGGTGGCAGCAGCAAGAAGGGGCAGGTGGGCAAGGGGCGTGAGCGTGGGGCCCGGAGGGGCGGCAGGAGTGCGGGGCCCGGGGTGTCAGGACATGTGCGCGTTGTCCTCTGCTCTAGGCTGCAGTGGGGCTGAGCCTGCACAGCCTTCCCTGCTCCTGGGTTGCAGCCCCCCCTACCCCATTCCAGTCACACACTCAACCATGAAAACCGTCCTGGGCTTGCAGCAGTCTGGTGGTGGCAGATAGTTCCAGTGTTGGGTGCCTCCGCTGGGCAGAGCAGTGAGCGGGTGCTGGTGGGTTGGTGGCCCCACTGCTTCCCACGTGCTGGCCAGAGCCCCGCTGTCTAGGGTCTGGGCCAGCAAGCTGTGCAGAACCAATTATATTTATTTACATTAAATCCTATGGGGAACTGGGTTTCACTTAATGCTGTTTCGCATAGCACTCTGTGTTTCTGGAACCAATTAAGAGCGCTAAGCGGGGGTTATCTGTAATGCTTTTTTTCTTCTGGGAGCTAAGACTTGCAACATGCAAGTTGGATCCATGCTGCTTATGCCCAATAAAATCCAACAGGGTTTGGAATAGATTCATAGATGCTAGGGTCGGGAGGGACCTCAGCAGATCGAGTCTGACCCCCTGCCTAGGCAGGAAAGAGTGCTGGGTTCAGATGACCGCAGCCAGATGCTTATCCAGCCTTCAATAGATTTTGAAAGAGAGATTAAGAGATTACTGTTATGTGACTTCATTATCTCCCTGTAACAGGTTGCCCCCCCCAATGGCATTCTAGTGGCCTATGAAGGACACCCTTGAAGTCCTTTAATACTTCACTTCTGTATTTTGTCTTGTATCCCATCTTTACTCACCTGCCACGTCTTGATGTAAATATTGTTTAGATGTTCTTACAAGCGGAAGACTGCCTATTGCACTTCTATGTTAGGGTTCTCAGCCACCACGGGCTTTTCCCTTGTCTTTCTCTAGCTAGGCCTACCAGCCTAAACCCCCCAGGTAGGGTTTGACTCTGAAGATCTAGCTCCCTAATACTCTGGGCCCATGGCCCTCCTTTTGTGCCCACTATGGCATCAGGCCTTCTGGTCCCCCTTTCACACTGTGCCCCTGGGTGCCGGGTTGTTGTGTCTTCTGCCTCTTCAGGCTTGGCCGCTTTCTTATAGCTCGGGCTACTAGCCAAGATCCACCCGCTGGCACCTGGCTTCAAAGTTCTGCAGCCAGCTCTAGGCCACTGGCCTTAAACAGCTGTACCCACTAGTGCACTGGGCCCTTTGGACTTTTATGACTGCACCCCAAGGTGCTAATGAGGTCTCCTCCTCCCCTACAGCCTCAACTACAAACCACCAGATTACCAGTCAAACACAAACATAAGCCAATGGCCTATAACCAAAAAAAAAAAAATTAAAATTAAGTAAGGTTGTCTGCCAGCTCACATTTTTTCATGGCTCTGTACTTCTACTTCCCACCATCTGCTATGCCCCTTCTTGTAAGGCTACCACAGCTTCTCTGGGTGTCATCAGGAGTTCACCCCTTCTGCAGCCAAAACTCCCTTTGCCAGCTCAGCCCAGGGTTTTTATAGTTCTGGGCTGCCCTCTTCTGGTCACCTGACTAGCCGGCAAGGCTCAGCTTTTAACCCCTACCCTGCCAGCAGGCTGTGCCTGGAAAGTTCTGGTCTTAAAGGGGCTGGCCTGATTTCTGGTAACAGGGTAGCCAAGATGATGCTGGGGGAATCACACAAGTCTGCCAGAAAGAGATAAAAGGCATGACCCTCAGTAGTGCCTTGTCATCCAGCACCTGACCTACAGAGACAGAAGGATAAGTAGGCAACCCCCTTCTGGAGAAGACATTGCCTTGAAGGAAGCTGACCATCAACAACAGACTCCAGGGCCTCAGATAGGTAGATATACTGACACCAGTGTTCTCACAATCACTACAGCAGCTACTATACTACATGGGTTTAAATGAGATGGGTTTGAATGAGTGAGTGCATGTGTGTGTGTATGTGCTAAGGTGACCAATGCCACCCATAACTCAAAGTTTGCATTTATCATTTTATTGGTAACTTCACATTCCGTCCAATAAACTAGAATTTATTATGATTCCATGAGTTGATCCTTTGTAACCAACACAGTCAGCATACACATAATATGTAACTAGATTAATTGAGCCCAGACAATGTAATAAGAGGTGTAACAAGGGCAGCAGTGACTGCTGGGCTTTTGGTATTAGCAATGCAGTCAGCTTGTAGCTGCAGTGGATACTATTTTTATGGCCCTTTCCCCCATTCCCCCACATAAGTTGGTCCCTGGGGCTCCTGCCCTAGTCAGCCCCCATTAGTTATGTGACTCAACGTCGTGAAGCCTGTCTCTCTCTGTTAGTAAAGGGGATGGATGATTGCTAGTTAGCTGAGAAAAATATTATCTTGTAAATTCAGTAGTTTGCAAGGTAGATTATTTCTTATGCTCTAACATTTTTTATAAAATGACTCTGTTGCTGAGTGTTTTTTCTCTGAAGCAAACTTTGCTATGGTAATTGTTTTGTATTATCTTGTTTTACTACTTGTAAGCGATATTTATTGTTATCCAGTACATGAATTAAATCACTAGACTTAAGAAAGTACTAGTACTATAAGACTAAAAATGACTGAAGTCTTGAAAATTGTGAAATCAGTTGTGAATAATATTGAAAACTAATTCCGTAAATTCGGGTACTATAATGTTTATTCACTTAGCCTCATTTTTATGATCTACATGTGACCAGGTTATTTTCAAGGTGTGTACAAGTCATGCATACAGGTAGCCTCAAAATGTAATTTCTTGCCCAAAGTAGCTTTGCTGGATTGCCTGGGAGGCTGGACTTTTTTGCTTTTTTATTGAGCCATTACAGTCTGATTCTGTTTAAGACGTCTGCCTGTAGAGCAGGCCTAATTGGTCTAGTATTATTGGTGTAGCCTTTATTACATGAGGTTGTAATTTTCATTATAAGTCATTCAGTGTCACAAATGCCCTGGTATCATGGCATATGATCAAACCAGTGTGGGCAGAGTCTGCAATGTTTTTAAGCTAGCAGGAGCAGTGTATTTCTGGAGCTAGTTGCTAATGCTTTCTTGATAATTCTTAGGACTGAGAGGCTTGAGGCGAGTTTGATTAGTAAGATTGTGTCAAGCAGTTTTTGAGGATGAGCAGGGCACTTTTGTGTTTTAAGTGGCTGTTAGAAAGACTTTGTGAGGAAGGCATTGACTGCTTCTATTATCAGTAGGCCAAAACATCCTCTGTAAGTCTTGCCCATACACAAGCATCAGGAGTCCAGTTCACAGACGGAAGCATAGGATTTCTGTAGCTCTGAGGGCAGAACCTTGACAAATTGACAAATGAGAAGTATGTGGTTAGCTTGATATTTTAAACATGTGAAACTTTGGGTGCAGGAGATTTATCATGGAGTCACCCGCTCTTGTTTTCAAAGTAATGTTATTCATTAAATTTGTTAACTATTGCAAGCTTGAATTGGATTGAACTATTTTGCTCCTGAATTCCTACCTTCCATGCTGTTTTGTGCTACAACATTGCACGGTCGTAATCTTTGTATGTAGGGTGAAGAAACATGCAACTATAATTCTTGTACAAATGCTGTCGCTGTGGCTGATAAAAATAGCAGTACACTTTGTGCCTGTATATTGTCTTTTCTGCCTAAGTATAAAAGATCACTTTTTCACGTTAGCTTTTTGTACCTGTTTAAGTAGTTTTGCTTACACATGGCATTTCTAGTCTATGACTTTTTGTCTCAGCAATAGGTTGAGTATATCTGTAGGTTTTGGTAAATGTGTTGACATTCTGGCATACAAACCATGTGAGTTTTCTTACAATGGGATGAAGTTCGAGATTTCAAAATTCTTGTGGGTTTGACTTCCATTGGTGCTTCGTGTACACACTTTCCTTCCGACTTTAACCTGTTCATGGTCAAGGATTTTTTCTCCTTGGTGGAGCATAACCATGCCTAGTGTTCCTGTACAAGGTTGGTTTGGTATAATACACATTCTTTTTGCAAGCTGGTGCCTATTAAAAACAGGTTGAAAAACCAAGATGTTAAAGAGAATATTTTCAAGAGATTCTTAATAAATTGTAACCTAGAATTAAATACACAGGGACTGTATTGCTTGCAGACTATCCCCAAACTTAACATCAGTGCAGAACCCTTCATTTTGGAGAAAATTAAGTCAATTCTGGGTTTAAAGAAAGAACTTAGTAGGTACTCAACATCTGCAGTAGTACAAATAAAAGCAAGAACGTAACGTGACTAGCAAAAGGGCTTAACTTATTTGATTTATTCAAATAATTTAATAACCAACTGCTGAAGAAAGGAGGTCTGATGGATTGTAACAACAAGAATGGAACAATATTTCTTACAGTATGAGCAGAAGTTTATAGTAAAATGATATTATGGTGGATGAAATAAATGGAAGACTAGCAACAGAGACGAATAAATGGGTTGCAGAGAAGTGTACAGAACTAATATGCATTGTGAAAAGTCCTAGAAAATGCACTAGACAACAAAATGCTAATTGACATTGATCTTTTAATTATTTTATTATTATTATTATGATTATGGCTTTATTATTTTAATTGGCTTTGAAAATCCTTTTAATAGTCTTGATGAAGACATTTTATGGGAAATAATGGCTAGTTATGGGGTATTCCAAAGATAAAGTAATATAAGATTTTCTGAAGTCTTATGGGTGCTAATGGCTAGCTATGGGATATCTCAAAATATATCTTTCTAAAGACAATTAATTTTATTTTACTTTCTTCCAAAAACAACAGGGTGGTTTAATGTAGTAATAGGGGTTGAATAAGTACATGCATTACTGCTTCTAATTTCTAGATAGACCGTAGCTTGCCTATGAAAAAAGCTGTGGCATTCCTTGAATTGACAGTAGAAAACTTGAAGACCTAGGCTTTGTGGATAACATCTTTCTCCTTTTATATGTAGCTATGCCAAGGAGATAAAAAGTTAAATGACAATTGATATAAGGAAGAAAATAAGACCAGTGGTTTCCATAAAAAAGACCATGATAGCAGAAATGGATAATATACTCAGTATTAAATGGTTCGGAAGAAATAGAGACAATTGAGGTACGTAGTTGTTTTAGTAATCTAGTAGCAGATAATTTTTCTTCCAGACAACAAGTTTAAGAGGCAGGAATAAAAATGCAAAAAAAGGAAAAGCAGCTGGAAATAAGACCTGAAGTAACAGAAAATCTGCTGATACATATGAAGATGCATCTATGTAATAGCAGTATAACATTAAAATCAATGCTAATTTATGGAGGAGACAAATAGACATGGATAACAACGCTTTTAGCAAAATTATATATTTTTGACTCGGGTTATATAGGAAGAATAGGATTCATGTCATCTCAGATATTCAGGGGATATGTGGATGGACAAGGTTACAAATCTGGAAATATGTAAAAATACCAGCCAAATACCGAAAGCTTAAATTACTAAAGAAAGGGCAATGAACATGCATTAGGTAAATAGCAAGAATGGAAGGAGTAAACTAAAAGGTTAAACAGAAAGAGTGTAACAGGGCCCCTAGCTTGTTACTAAGAGGGGGAAGCCCAGAGTGGGACACGGTACCTTCAAGAGGGTATATAATCCAAGAGAGATAATCCAAAATTTTAGACTGTGGAGGGGCTGCTGCCAGGCCCAGAGCTCTGGGAGAAGTGGCAGTCAACCTCCACAGGGCTGAGAGATGCTACCCATGTCCCGCTTGATGGTGACATTAGGCAGTAGAACTCAGCTGCCAGAGTGCCAAAGGATTATATTAGGAAGCTGCAGGATTCAAACACCGAGCAGAGGCTGGCCAAGGCCCAGCAAACTGTGACTGAGCTACTAATGCCTTGAGCATCAGTACAGAGGGTACAGGAGCCCTGAGAGGTAGTGCAGAGAGCCCAAGAGCCCTGAGAAACTGGACAGAGGGTAGAAAGAGCCCACTGACTGAGCTGAGGGGAGAGAGCCCGATAAACACTGCAGAGTAGAGTGGGATACTCAAAGCCACACCCTGGTTATTGGAAGGCAGTCTTCCAAATGCTCCTAGTAACATCAAAGTTGTAGCAGGCAGGAATGAGGGATATGATGAATGGAGTGCCTAATTTCTAAACAGGTCTCTGTGGGCCACTAGAGCTCTCCCAGAGCATTTATACACTTTTATGCAGCATTTTTTGTGTTGCGATGCTCCAGCATGCTGGATCTCTGGTGCAGACTTGATTAATCGAGTCTGCTCTGTGCGCGAGCTGATGCGCACTGTGCTGTGCTGCTTGCTGTTGTATAAGTGGTGAAATGCGCATTAGTGCAGAGAAAATGGTGGCAGTATGCTTTTGAACGAAAACACCTATGTGTATTATTTCAAAAGTGGACCATCGCCATTTTTTGTGCGCTGGCATGCATTTCACCACTTATACAACTGCATGTGTTACAGTTGCATACATATGTAAAAATGTATATGTACATAGGTACATACTGTGGTGCGTACGTATGTAAAAATACCTCAAGTGACTTTGGGGAACTGAGGCCTGTTACAAGACAATGGCAAGAAATACTAACAAAAACCTGGGGGTAAGCTGAAAAAAAGCATAAGAATTTGTCCAGGAACAAATTTTTTTTAGAAATACCATATACTTGCTACTGGGCGCAAAAAGAGACAAGAATTGAGTAATGCAGTGGTTCTCAAACTTTTTAGACTCGAGGCACCCCTTGGAAAGTGCTAGCTTTTAGCTTTCACTCATTTTTTGACTAGAAAAATAATAGAGCAATTCTGTTACAAAGTACTCAGAAGGACCACATCTGGTCAGATTGTTTTTAACCTTATGAATTATTATTTCAAATATCTGGGTTTAACTTGTGAATCATGTTTGCATGCCTAATAGTGCCAATATTGCATAGCACCCTATTGCACCCTCGAAAGGCTCTCAGGACACCCTGGTTGAGAATCACTGGAATGAGGTGTAGTTCAAGGAGGATTGATGGATTCAGCAACAGTTCACAAGTTCTTGAGTGGGGATGTGAAGATGCATAATAGCAGTGGAAGAGAGGAGAAGTTGCAGGTATGAACTGTGGATGGTGAGGCAACAGAAAAGCAGGATATGAAGCCAGAAAAGCAGGATATGAAGGGCTGAACTATAGATAGCAGCAGAGTGTATCAAAATAGAAGTAGGAATGAAAACTAGCAAGAAAGAAGCTTGTGGAGAATTTGATCAGGTAAGATCTATTATTTGGTAAAAGACTGGAACTAAGTCTGTGCTGTTGTACATCAGGGGAAGATCTGAACCTGAGAAGGGCCAGCAGTTTGTAAACAAAGGGTTGGATTACAGTGGTAATGATAGAGCCATGTGTCATTTTGTAGAAGCTGCTCCTTGCAAAACTCTTTCCGCTTTTTATGTTGCATTATTTCCAATTAACATGATCAAAGTTTTATATATCAGGGAGAATGGACCACGCAAATGAATATGATCAAAATAACGTACTAAAATAGCACGAAGGCAATCAATTAATTTAATGTATGAATTGAGTAGATTATATTTTAATTAATTAGGAATTTATATATTCAAATTAGTATTTCCTAGCTAATTCTAATTAAAACAAATTAGATATTTAATTAGACCATCCCTATATTATTATGATTTATGAAGAACAGAAAAAGTTACATTCAGCAGGAGAACTATGGGGTAGAATATGAATTAATTGTACCTAGATTTTTTTCATCTTCAAAGGGTTTTGAGGTGAGGTTTATTATTTTCCATTCATCTCATGGGGCTAAGGTAGTCTTTAGGATTTTTAGGGAGCTATCCAGGAAGTGACAACTGAGGAAAAGCAGTTTTTTTTTTCTCTCATAGTGTAGGCAGAGTATAATAGATGCTTGACACAACAAATAAAAGCACACAGGTCTAAATCCGCAATAGTATTGTGGTACCTTAGTGTTTGTCCATTAGGTATCCTGGTGCTGCCCAGTGGGATTGTCATCCCTGAATAAGGTACCTGAATTCCATGTTTGATTGATTCATTGGATAATTAAGTGAGAAGTGAGGAAGCTGCATGTAGAGTTGCCTAATCTAGCAAATAGGAAGTGCTGAGGAGAGGGGTAGTACTGAAGTCCTGTCCTTCTAAGGTAGCCAGGTATTTAAACATAGGTTTCCCACATTCCAGGAACATATACTAGCTGTCAGGCTGTTGTGCATCTTGGGATGATTCTCTTGTTGATTCTGTTCCATTTTTTAAAAAATATTGACACCTTTGTTTGGCCAAAGAGATTGAGAGAAAATGAAGTTGCTTCTCCATCCCTGTGGTTTAGGAACTTACCTGAGATATAGGAGAGTCAAGTTAAAGAATATTCTCCAGTGCATATTATTATATTATTTGTATAACATGGAAAAGTTTCAACAGGAGAGAGACTTGCCAAGAATAGTAGATAGCCCTATGGGCAAAACATTCTTTAAGGATATGGGACATCTGGTCTCACACTTTGATTTTAAATCGGTCATAGTAGGTATTTTGTCTTCCAGCTGATTGTCCTAATAATATCACATAATTGATTACTTCTTAGCCCTTAAAGTCCCATTCTCTGCTTCTTTTCGGCCAGGCCTGTCTGACATGTGTGTTCTGAGAATGTCTGCAGGATTCGATCCCAAGGTAAGAAGCTTAGAGTGCTTATTTTGAGCTAGGGTGCTGAGTAGCTTGGCAGCATGAGGACATAGGTGGTTTTACCACAAGCAGAAAGTTACCCGTGATCCTCCAAAACTCAGCTGCCCTGTTTACAGTGCTGCAACAGTAGATCCTGGCAATAATGGGCTCAAACATGCCCTGCTTACCTGCGCCCATTGATACTAAATTGGAAATTCCCTAGTGCAGTTGTTCTGGGCTCACCCCCATCAATACTCTCACAGACTCACTAAAGCCCAAAGCTTCAGGATTGCGTTCAGAGGTAAAAACCTAAGCCACCTCACTGATGTATTTTTGAGTTTGGTGTGTGTTAGTGGACCCAGTGAGCAGAGATGAGCAGGGGATGCTTGGTCCTATTCTTGCCAGGACCTGCCATCAGTACAGCAATGCCTCTCAGTGGTACCTATAGTAGGAATTGCATGTCTAGCTCTGTGATTTTAACCTTTTGGTCTCTACCCCAAAATTCTTTCCATTCCATTTAAATGCATTGCAGTAAGTTAGAGTAGCAAGCACTAGGGATATGGAGCACTGTGAAAAATGGCACACAGTGTTAAAAGCATATGGTTAAAGAGTTCAGATACAGGCACATGAAGGTTCTGTTATAAGGTGGTTCAGTTATTTGATAAAGACTCACTTTTTATGAACTAATTCAACCATGGCTCTTTTTCTAGAAATCATGGAAGAAATCTTCAAGAGGGATCTTAATGCAAAAAGGTTGTTGGCCTCTTATCGTTCGGTTTCAGTAATCTCAGAGATTATCTGTAATACCAACAGTTAGTTTTTGGCAATGAGTTCCTATAAAGTACCATTAGAAAAGTTCAGATCCGTGAGGGCCAACCTTTTTGGTGTGTCACTGGCAGAGCTAATTTCATGGGGGGGCACACTGTGCCCCCCTACCAGCTGGAGCACTCGCTGTCAGGAGGGGCACCAGCACTCTCGGGGAGGGGCATGAGCCCTTTTCCCCCCCGCCTCCCCCATGTGTCACCTATATATATGTGTATGCGTGCAGGTTTGTATTTACGGATATCTAATATATAAATCAGTGACGTGAATATGCAATGGAAAAGGTCTGGCTTGGCAGTAGGATTGTGGGAAAGGGTGTGGGAGCCATAACAAATCACAAATGAAATGCGAGTCAGCAATATCTTTCAAGTGAGAAAAAAACAAATTAAGACTTATAAATAGGACGGTCATATGCAAGACCCATGAAGTAATTATAGAAAGTTAGGGTTGGAAGAGACCTTGGGAGGTCATTGTTGACAGGAAAGCATCAGGGTCTCTGCTTGAATAAACCCAGAGGGTTGTTCTCCCCTTTACGCTGTCAATTAAAGTTTTGGTGGGCTTAAAAGGGACTGTTCCCTAGGTATAGACCTATGGCCTGGTCCCGCCCAGATGGCAATAAACCAGTAACTCCAAGACAATTGGATATAAGTGCAATTAAAATATATATAACAAATCCAGTCGCTAACATAACAGCACTAACAATAAGAAGAAATAAGAATCACAAGGTAGAACAGCATACAGGCAACCCTCGCTTCACGCTGTTTCGCTCAGCACTATTTCACCAGAATGCTCATTTTACATAGATACCCGATTCCACTAAATGCTCAGTGAGTTTCCTTATAACGCTCACAGGCATCGTACAGCTGGCAGCAGGGAGCGTACACTAGCGCCCCAGCGCATCGGCAGCACACAGCCTCCTTGTGCAATTTAGCGCCTGTTTGTGTTGCCACCTTGGTTCATCAAAAAATTGGTTTCGCTTAACGCTCGTTTTTTTGAGAACCAATTAAGAGTGCTAAGCGAGGGCTGCCTTTATACAATACTAGCCAATTGCCTGTCTGGGCCTGCTCCCCATTCCTTCCTGCTGCTTGGGGTCTGGGCCTGCTCCCCCCCCCTCGCCCCGCCCCGCTCCGCTCTGTCCCCCCCATCATGGCAGCGGGCTGCCTTCTGTCAGAACGCCTCTTCGCACTTGGATTGGCTGTTTGCAGCCAATCAGAGTGTGAATGAAGCGGTATGGACGGACAGACAGACGTAGGCTTTGATGATATCAGAATTTACAAAAAACAGCCCAACCCCCGCTGAGGTACCACAAGAGGGCAGTCAAGAGCACCAAGTGCCTAATGTGGAGACTGCGAGCGCTACTTCAGCCTTAGCCACGGTCACTGAGGCTGTCTCTGCCCTTCCCCAAATGGGTACCAAGCACCTCGGATACAAAGGCAGGCGATACTTTACCCTCATGGAGGATGGCAAGTAGATCAGGCAGGTGCGTTTGTGTATGGCGGGAATCTCTCCACAGCTCAGTGATATCCTGGGAGTTCGGCCCCTCGCTCACACAGGTGCCCTTTGCCTCAAAACAAACACTGCATACTCCCTTTCAGAGATGCAGACATGACTAGTCCTCTCACAAACTCCTGCAACCCAGCAGTTCATTATCATATTTTTCCTGCCATGATAGTTGTATAATCCTGACAGACCCTGCATGCTTGCAGCTGGGAAGCAGGTTGCAGCATCACCAAGGTCAGAAGTTCACAGATTCCAGAGGCTTGTAACCTCTAGTCATCCTACACATGTGTGACCAGGCCAGGACTTACTGCTAACAGTTATCTAGTCCAACCCCTGAACAAAGTAGGAGCATCCCCGACTAGATCATATTAGCCAAAGCTTTGTTTAGCCCAGCGATGGAGCTTCCACCACCTCTCCGGGTAACCTGTTCCAGTGTTTTACTACCCTCCTAGTGAGAAAAAATTCTTTCTAATATTTAACCTAAACTTCCCTTGCTGCAACGTGAGACCGTTGCTCCTTGTTCTGTCATTTGCCACCACTGAAAACAGTCTAGCTCCATCTTCTCTTTAACTCCACTTCAGGTAGTTGAAGGCTGCTATTAAGTCCCCTCTCAGTCAGTCTCCTCTTCTTTAGATTAAATAAGCCCAGTTCCCTCGGTCTTTCCTCATAAGTCATGTCCCCCAGCTCCCCTCACTATGTTTGTTGCCCTCTGCTGGACTCTCCAATTTGTCCACATCCTTTCCATGGTGGGATGTCCAAAACTGAACACAGTACTCCAGATGTGGCCTCACCAATGCTGACTAGAGAGGAATAATCACTACCCTTGACCCACTGGCAAGACACCTACCAATGCAGCCTAGTATGCCACTAGCTTTCTTGGCAACAAGGGCATACTGCTGGCTCATATTCAGCTTATTGCCCACTGTAACCCCTAGGTCTTTTTCTGCAGAGCTGCTACCCAGCCAGTCAGCCCCCAGCCTGTACTGGTGCATGGGATTGTTCTGTCCTAAGTGCAGGACTTTGCACTTGTCCTTGTTGAACCTCATGAGATTCCTTTTGGCCCAATCCTCCAATTTGTTTAGGTCACACTGAATCCTAGGCCTACCATCCAGCCTATCTATTACACTTCCCAGCTTGTTGTCATCTGAAAACTTGCTGAGGGTGCAGTCTATGCCATCTTCCAGGTTGTTGATGAAGACATTGAACAAACTGGTCCCAGGACTGACCCCTGGAGCACTCCACTTGACACCAGCTGTCAACTAGACATCGAGCCATTGGTTAGTGCTCTCTGAGCCCTATGCTGCAGCCAGTTTTCTTTCCACCTTACAGTCCATTCATCCAGCCCATGCTTCCTTAGCTTGCCTGTGAGAATGTTGTGGGAGACCATACCAAAAGCCTTGCTAAAATTAGGCACACCACATCCATTGGTCTCCCCGCATCCACAGAGCCAGTCAGCTCATCATAGAAGGCAATCAAGTTGGTTGCCTGCATAACTTGTCCACGGTGAATCCATGCTGACTGTTCCTAATCACCTTTTTCTCCTTCAAGTGCTTATAAATGGATTCCTTGAGCATCTGCTCCATGATTTTTTCCAGGGATTGAGGTGAGGCTGACTGGTCTGTAGTTCTCTGGATCCTCCTTCTTCCCTTTCTTAAATATGAGCACTATGTTTGCCCTTTTCCAATCGTCCAGGACCTCTCCTGATCACCATGAGTTTTCAAAGATGATGGCCAGTGGCTCTGAAATCACATCAGCCAATTCCCTCAGCATCCCCAGATTCATGTTATCTGGCACCATGTACTTGTACACATCCACTTTTTCTCAGTAGTCCCTAACCTGGTCTTTCACCACTGAGGGATGCTCACTTCCTCCCCAAACTGTGCTTCCTGTTGCAGTAGTTTAAAAGCTGACCTTGCCCGTGAAGACGGATGTAGAAAAACGCATGGAGCACTTAAGCCTTTTCTGCATCCTCTGTCACAAGGTTGCCTCCCCCATTTAGTAAGGGACCCACACTTTCCCTGATCCTCCTCTTGTTACCAACATACTTGTAGAAACCCTTCCTTCACATCCCTTGCTAGCTGCAACTCCAGTTGTGCTTTGGCCTTCCTGACTTCATCTTTGCATGCCAAAGCTAATGCTCTTATATTCTTCCCTAGTTATTTGTCCAACTTTCCACTTCCTTTAAGCTTCCTTTTTTTTATTTAGTTTACCAAAGAGATCCCTGCTAAGCCAAAGCTGGTTTTCTGCCATATTTGCTAGTCTTCCTGCATGTTGGGATGGTTTGCTCCTGCACTCTTAGTAAGGCTTCTTTGAAGTACAGCCAGCTCTCCTGGACTCCTCTCCCCCTCAGTCTGGCTTCCCAGGGGTCCTGCCCATGAGTTCCCTGAATGAGTTGAAGTCTGCTTTTCTGATGTCCAGGGTCCTTACTCTGCTGCTCTCCATCCTTCCTTTCCTCAGGATCCTGAACTCAATCATCTCATAGTCACTGCTGTCCAAGTTGCCATCCACTACTACATTTCCCACCAATTCATCCCTGTTTGTCAGCAGCAGGTCAAGAAGAGCATGGGCCCTAGTTGGCTGCTTCAGCACCTGCACCAGGAGGTTGTCCCCAACGCTCTCCAAAAACTTCCTGGATTGCCTGAGCACTGCTGTATTGCCCTTCCAGCAGATGTCAGGGTGATTGAAGTTCCACAGGAGAACCAGGGCCTGTGATCAGGAAACTTCTGTCAGCTGTTTGAAGAAAGCCTCATCTACCACATTCCTCCTGGTCTGGTGGTCTATTGCAGACCCCTATCACAACATCACCCTTGTTGCTTTCCCCTCTGACCCTAACCCAGAGACTCTCAACAGGCTGATCTCCAGTTTCATGTTGGAGTTTTGAGCAATCATATGGTTCTTTTACATTAAGTGCAACTCCTCCTCCTCTTCTCCACTGCCTGTCTTTCCTGAACAGTCTATACCCATCCATGACAGTGCTCCAGTCATGTGAACTATCCCACCAAGTCTCTGTTATTCCAGTCACGTCATAGCTTTGTGATTGTGCAAGGACTTCCAATTCTTCCAGCTTGTTTCCCAGGCTCGGTGCATTTGTGTACAGGCATCTGAGGTAACTAGTTGATTGCCCTGATTTCTCAGGAAATATGAGAGCACCTCCCTTTTTGTCCCCTCCTGCTTGCTCTTCCTCCGTCTCCCGCTTTCCCACTTACCTCAGGGCTTTGGTCTCCATCCCCCTACAAAACTAGTTTAAAGTCCTCACTAGGTTAGTGAGCCTGTCTTCAAAGATGCCCTTCCCTCTTTTGTTTGGGTGGATCCCATTTCTTCCCAGCAATCCTTCTTGGAAGAACATACCATGGTTGAAGAAGCCAAAGCCCTCCTGGGGACACCACCTGCACAGCCATGTGTTGATCTGCAGGATGCACCTGCTCCTTTCTCTTGACCGGAAGAATTGATGAAAACACAACCTGAGCCCCAGACCTCCTCACTTTTGCACCCAGATCCCTGTAGTCACTTTTGATATGCTCAGGGTATCATTGGAAGTATCATTGGTACCCACATGGATGAGCATCATGGGGTAGTAGTCAGAGGGCCAGATGAGTCTCGATAGTCCCTCTCTGACATCTCAGATCTTGCCTCCAGGCTATCAGTAGACCTCCCAAGACAACAGGTTAGGTCAACAGATGGCTCCCTCCATCCCTGCAGAAGGGAGTCTCCAACCACTGCCACCCATCACTGCTTCTGGGTGGCAGTCATCTCAATCCTTCCCACTTCGAGTCCTGGCCTGCCTTCCTCCATCAATGGAACATGCTCCTCCCTCTCTGCTGGTAGGGCTGCATAGCTGTTCTCCAGACGAATTACTACAGGTGGAGGTGAAGATCTTGACTTTCTGCCAGAAGCCACAAGCCTTCAGCTTCCACCATCTTGGGTATCCACGTCCTTTCTCTTCTCTAGTGCTGTGTCTGGCATTTCTTCCTCCACAGTCCTGGAGGTCTCCAGCATTGACTCCATGAATGCCTCATGGCAGAAGATGCTTCGGAGCCTTGCCAGCTCTTTCCGTAGTTCTCTTGCCTGTTCCCTGAGACATATCACCAGGAGGAACTGCTTACGCTGCAGGCACTCCCCAACCTGGCCGTCACTGGAAGGAACCTGCAAGCCACAGTCTCCATAGCGCCAAATTTGGACCTGGGTGGAAGCGTCTATGGTGAGTGGTCCTGCCTCACAGATGCAAGCAGAGGCAGTGGCAGTGACTCTGGCATTGCAATGTCCTCCAGCCATTGAGAGCTAATTCGCAAGAACTCAGCAACTGTAATGGAATCCTTCTGTTCTCCTCAACTGTTCACTATACTGTTCCCAAATAGTACATTATGAAAGTTTGGTGCTTGAAGATTCTCAGAAGTATGTTTTTTTTTCTTCTTCAGTGTATTCTTAATTTTTAATTGTGATGTTGATTGCTTTCCAGG
Organism: Alligator mississippiensis; assembly: GCF_030867095.1. Classification (NCBI taxonomy): domain Eukaryota; kingdom Metazoa; phylum Chordata; order Crocodylia; family Alligatoridae; genus Alligator; species Alligator mississippiensis. The sequence goes on from NC_081824.1 coordinate 126,419,740, forward strand.
GGAAGCTCTGTTTCAAGCACTATGGGTACTGCTGCTGAATCAAAGAAAGGGAAGTTTCCCATTTGGCCAGAATGGAATGAAGCAGATATCAATGCAGAAAAGTGGGATACAGGAAAAACCGGAAAAGAGAAAGATAAATCTGGAAAAAGCCCTGTTTTAGTAAGTTGCATGTGTTATTTCAGGTTTATTTATTTATTTTAACATATGCTTAATAGAGTAACACTTTGGCCTAACTTCAGTATAATGTTTCGGACAAACATTATTTTCTTTAATGTATCTTCAAAATCATTGTCTAACTTTTAAGTGGCTTCTCACTAAGGTAATTCTAGTCTTAACATATTTTGCCTAATTTTATTCATTTTTTTAATTTGCCATATTAATTATCAAATTGTTTGTGCAACAGTTCTCAAAAATCCATCAAAGTAGAAAATAGTTCAGAAGAGAATTAACATGGAACCAGTTGTGGGATCAAACAGTTTGTTAGAAAAAGATACAAGTGCAATCCTTACCCAGCGTAGCTGTTATTGTAGACTACAAGTTTAGAAACGGGATTCCCTTTTCAAACAATGGTTAAAAATACATTATAGTTATGGGGCCAGTTTGGGGCCCAAGTCTTGCCACATAGACTTCCATGTAGCAAATACATTTTCCTTTATCTGAACTGGCCTCTGCAGCCATAGGGTGCTTATACACGAGTATGGAGGCTGCTCCTATGTGCTGTAATTACAGCGCTGTCAGAGCAGACTCAAATAATCGAGTCTGCTGGAGCATGGTAATTACCGCACTGCAGCCAGCCTCCATGTCTTGTGTATTAGTGTCCCCACGCTTCAAAATGGTGGCGAGGGGTGCTTTATCTAAAGCTCATTGAACAAGCTTTAAATAAAGCACCTCTGCCACCATTTTGAAACTTGGAAACACTGATATATGAGATGCTCCAGGCGCTTTAATTAGAGCGGCTCTCCTAATTAAAGCCCCCCCCCTCCCCCAGAGCATGTGTATAGATGCCAGGAGAGTGTAAGAGTTGTCTTGAGGAGACATGAGCTAATTTTCAAGAACTCAGCATCTGTAATGAAATCGTTTCTGAGTTTTTCTGTCTGCTGATATCAAGATTGGTGTGCCTTCTGCGAAGCAAAAATGAAGTCACATTCCTTTTTACTGTTACATAGGGCTCCTCTACACATGCAGATAAAGGCGCAATGGGATCGGATGCACAGTCCATACAAAATTGTGCCTTCTGCCATGTACACATGCATGGAAGGGGACCTGATTGTGGGATGGTGCATTAGATCCCATTTGGCTTTATCGCAGGTGCAGGGAGAGCGTGGGATTCCAGGCTCCCTCTATATCAACTCCTGCATCTGCAAGCCCTGCAGCTGATGGGACTCACAGCAGGGGCGGCGTTCCTTGTGTTGCCCGCACTGCGAGCCCCACAGCTGACTTTCTACTGCCACCGCAGCAAGTCCTGCACATTGCAAAGCTTGCAGTGGAGACACCAGGGAGAACTCCCTGCTGCAAGCACCTCAGCTGACAATGCTGCCCCTGCTGCAAAGTCCACAATGGGAATGCTGCCAGAACTGTGAGCCTTGTCAGCTGCAGTGCTGATAGTGGGTGGTGCACCATGTGGCTGGGAGCTCCCAGTTGATGGGGCTCCCAGCCACCTGGGAGCACTTGGTCACATGTTCAATTAATGGCATGATTAGAACAAGGTACAAAGTTATTTCACATTTTTTGTGGAATAACTTTGCAACTTATTGCTTGTTTCATCACACCATTCATTGGTTGAACATGCAGTTGTGTCAGCCTAAGGCATGGGACGCCTGTGCCTGCTACAGGGCCGGGAAGTCCGGGTGAGGGTGATCCCCTGCCCTCCATTAATGCTGACTTTGTGAAGGAACATCTTGAGAAGCTGGATACCTTCAAGTCAGCCGGCCCTGACAATCTTCACCCCAGGGTACTCAAGGACCTGGCGAGCATCATAGCCCAGCCTCTAGCGCGGATCTTTGAAAACTCTTGGCGCTCTGGTGTAGTGCCCGAAGACTGGAAGAAGGCCAACGTGGTGCCTATCTTCAAGAAAGGGGGGAAAGTGGATCTGGCTAACTATAGGCCCATCAGCCTGACTTCTATCCCGGGGAAGATCTTAGAAAAGTTTATTAAGGAGGCCATCCTTAATGGACTGGCCGACGCCAACATCTTAAGGGATAGCCAGCACGGGTTTGTTGCGGGTAGGTCTTGCTTGACCAATCTCATTTCCTTCTACGACCAGGTGACCTATCACCTGGACAAGGGAGATGAGATTGATGTCATATATCTTGACTTCAAAAAAGCTTTCGATCTGGTGTCCCATGATCGTCTCTTGGAGAAACTGGCCAATTGTCGCCTTGGGTCCCCCATGATCCACTGGCTGGAAAATTGGCTCCGGGGTCGGACCCAGAGGGTAGTAATTGATGGAAGTCACTCATCGTGGTGTCCTGTGACCAGTGGGGTCCCCAAGGGCTCTGTCCTTGGACCCATACTGTTCAACATCTTCATTAACGATGTGGACACTGGAGTCAGAAGCGGACTGGCCAAGTTCGCCGATGACACCAAACTTTGGGGCAAAGCATCCACGCCAGAAGACAGGCGGGTGATCCAGGCTGACCTGGACAGGCTCAGCAAGTGGGCGGATGAAAATCTGATGGTGTTCAATGCCGATAAATGCAAGGTTCTCCACCTTGGGAAGAAAAACCCGCAGCATCCTTATAGGCTCGGCAGTGCTATGTTGGTTAGCACTATGGAAGAAAGAGACTTGGGGGTCATCATTGACCACAAGATGAACATGAGCCTGCAATGCGATGCTGCGGCTAGTAAAGTGACCAAAACGCTGGCTTGCATCCATAGATGCTTCTCAAGCAAATCCCGGGACGTCATTCTCCCCCTGTACTCGGCCTTAGTGAGGCCGCAGCTGGAGTACTGCGTCCAGTTTTGGGCTCCACAATTCAAAAAGGATGTGGAGAAGCTTGAGAGAGTCCAGAGAAGAGCCACGCGCATGATCAGGGGTCAGGGAAGCAGACCCTACGATGACAGGCTGAGAGCCCTGGGGCTCTTTAGCCTGGAAGAGCGCAGGCTCAGGGGTGATCTGATGGCCACCTACAAGTTTATCAGGGGTGATCACCAGTATCTGGGGGAACGTTTGTTCACCAGAGTGCCCCAAGGGATGACGAGGACGAATGGTCACAAACTACTACAAGATCGTTTCAGGCTGGACATAAGGAAGAATTTCTTTACTGTCCGAGCCCCCAAGGTCTGGAACAGCCTGCCGCCGGAGGTTGTTCAAGCGCCTTCATTGAACACCTTCAAGATGAAACTGGATGCTTATCTTGCTGGGATCCTATGACCCCAGCTGACGTCCTGCCCTTTGGGCGGGGGGCTGGACTCGATGATCTTCCGAGGTCCCTTCCAGCCCTAATGTCTATGAAATCTATGAAATCTATGAAGGCATGATTTACTAGTTAATCACATCTAAAGTGTAACGTGTAGAGGGGGCCATAGTAACAGGTACGTTTGTGATCGGTCAGTAAACTAAGGAGGAAAAATACATTAAAAAGAAAAAAGGCTGTTTAGTAAGCCTTCCAGCATTACTTGGTGATGTTTATGCCTTTGACATATATTATTGTGGAATGGCAATTCATGTTAGAATCTTATCCATAATCTGATTTATACCTATGGGCTGTATTTTTATATATTTGTGATACATATGTAGGATCATAGGAAAGTAGGGCTGGAAGAAACCTCACAAGGTCATCTAGTCCAGCCCCTTGCTCAAGGGTTGATCAACTCAACTCAACCATTCCGGTCAAGTGTCTGTCCAACCTGCTCTTGGAAATTTCCACGGATGTAGATTTCACAACTACTAGGTAGCTTCTCCCAATGCTTGCCCATCCTCACACTCAGAAAGTTCCTCCTAATCTCCAACTTAAATTTCCTTTGCTGCAATTTCAGGTCATTGCTCCTAGTTCTGTCTTCTGTGGACACAGAAAAGCCCTTCTCCATCCTCTTTCTAATGCCCTTTAGGTATATAAAGACTTATCAGATCCTGCCTCAGTCATCTCTTCTCCAGACTAAATAACTGTAGTTATTCCAGCCTTTCCTTACAAACCCATATAGTTGCTACAGGTTGTGTATGCATATTTATATATAAATAACTAAGTATCTGTTTCCTCCAGCTAAGTTTAAATTTAAGCAAAACATCAAATAGATATGTATTAAAGTGGGACTTAGAAGTCCTGCACCCTATTCCCAGTAGTGCCACTAGCCTGCCAAAGCAAGGTATCTCAGTTCTCTTTGTTTTTGTTTCTTTCTTCTCTGACCCTTCATCTTTTTGGGGTCATGCTTCAAAGGGTTGCACAGTACATTGTAATACAAATAATAAGTAAAAATAATTAGAAATGAAAATCTGTTGTCTTCAGCAACTTTCAAGGCATTTCGCAGGTCACGTAAGCCTCTTGCATCAAGCTGTGTGCAGCTTTTACATGTTTGATGTGGGAGAGGGATGCTAAAAGTGTTCGTCACACCATGTGTGATCATACATTTTAAAGAGCTTTATGTAGTTACTGTCTTTGAGCAGCTGGCAAAAATTCAAGTTCTTGCAGGTTAGCCCATTTAGGTGGTAGATTCTGGTATGAGAATGTACAAAATCCTGCTTTTCTGAAGACCAGGGGAATCTAGTTGGAGACAGTTTCTCTCTTCACAGCTCTTGACTCAACAGCCCTTTTTCTTTAGGTTTCTCTCAAGGCAATGTACCACATATTTTTCAGATTGCTGTGCCTTGTTTCTCACTTTTCCCATGCCTGTCTCCCATCCTCCTCTCTTTCCCAGCAAAACTCATAGCCAGTCAAAGCCCATTAGCTTGGAGCATTCATATTCTTGAGGGACCTTGATTCAGCTTTTGGTTATTGGCAAAACCACATGCCTAAGGCCCCTAGCACATGTTACATGATACAGTTAATGACATCTTAAGTAATTATCTGGCCACACGTTAATGCAATGAATAGTGTGATAAAATAAGCAATAAGCTACAAAGTTATTACACAAAATGTGGCTTACTCCTTGTTATTACACTGGTTAACACACAAAGTTATTACACAAAATATGTGTAATAACTTTTGTGGTTGGTTCCTATCACACCATTAACTGAACTTGTGGCTAGGCTAATTGGAGCCCTAGCCTCCAGACTTTACTTCCATGTATTCCTGAGGCTAAGAGTGCTGATCAGTTGATTGTGGGTCACAGCCTTGGGGGCTTTCATGATCAGCTGCTGTTCCCAGCCACAGGGACACATTGGAGCCCTTGACTCCAATATGCCCTCCTCAGCTGAGATCAGCAGCGTATCAGGGCTTCCAGCCTACAGAGTGCAGTTAGAGTCAAGGATTCCACTGAGCCCCCATGGCAGGTAGCTCTGATCAGCTGATGGCTCCTAGCCATGGTTGCTGATCAGGGCTCCCAGCCCCAGGAGCTTGCTATTTGCCAGTGCAGGGGGAGCCCAGGATCAGGCTCCAAGGTTCCCCCTGCACCAGCACTATGGCATGATGGGATCTGATGGTTGATCCTATAGTCACATCTCCTGCCATGCATATGTGGCATGATGGGAAGTGTGATTGTGTGGATCGTGCATGAGAACCCATCTCACCTTTAATTGCACATCTGCCAGGGACCTGTTTCTTGTAGTTATCCTAAATGAAAAAAAAATCTGTTAATATCTCATATCAGATAATATCTGTTAATATTAGATTAACCTAATATCCAATACCAACTGTACAACTATCTGATACTGTACCAATATCTGATACCTACATACAGATATGTTTCCACTCCTGAGAGCATAATTCAGGTCAGTATTTGGAACTCTGTTGACTTGAGCAAACAGGTAACTTTAGTCTCTCTAATAGTAAGTCCTTCAACCCAACCTATGAGGCTTCCTTTAGACTTTCAAAACAGTAACTATTTCTTAAAATCTTTACATCCATAAACACCTTTCCATTTTTCTCAGATACAATTGTTACTGTTCAAGTCGCAGATTAGTACACTGAAGTTGTAGTTTATAAATAAAAGGGAGACGGTAACAAAAGTAATGAGTATTTGTGGGTGGGTGGGTGGGTGGGTGTGGAAGATTCAGTAGGTTAGCAAATATACATTCTTCAAGTCTTGTACATGTATGTTTTATGTAGCATGTCTTTGAGGACCCTGAAGGGAAGATTGAATTGCCACCATCCTTAAAAGTGAATTCATGGAAACGCCCACATGAATTTTTATTTAATAAGGTAAGAAACATCTATTTAAGCAATACACAGGAGTAGGTACGAGCAGTAAATATAGAAATGTAGACTTTGGGTGAAAATGAACTGATAGCCTTTCTGATAGCTTGTTTTCCTGAATATTTTTTATGGAGAAACCTGGAAGTTTGTGTTTTACTTGCCTTCTATAATGTCTTACAGAAATTATGGGACATAATTGTGTCATTTTACTCAGTTTAATGATGCCTCAATCTCTGAGTTGTCCCAGTGAAAACAACTGCATTATCTTGTTTGTTTGTTTTTAATACAATTTAAAAAATGTTATGATTACCTGCCAGCCAAGTATTGTCAAAGATATGGACATGTGTAGGCAGATCAGAGAAGTACAACACTTAAAGTGGGAGTGGAAGGAGAGAAAGTTGATTGTTTTGACCTGGACAAGAAAACTGGATGGACATGGGAGGGATTTATTGCAGCACTGGTAGAAGCTACAGTGGTTGTCAGACTGATAGAATCTAAACTCACCATTATTTGGGTATTGTATTGCAAATGCTTGGGTTGTCTTTGGTGGATGAGGTAGCGACTACATTTAGGGTGCTTGTACACGTGATGCCATTACCATGTAAAAGTGACAAAAATATCACTGTGCGGCTTAATGGCATCACGCTGTCCACATGCAAGAGTTTTGGGGATTTTAAATGAGTTTGCAAATGGCCGGGGGGCAAGCTCACAGCTGAATTATTGCAATTTGCAATGTTGCAAACTAAACTACATCCCAATGTAGTTTAATTTGCAACTTTGCAAATTGCAATAATGAAGCAGTCAGCTTGCCCCCCCCCAGCTGTGAAGAGATGGGCAGGCTCCACAGAAAAAAAGGATTTGGCACCTCGCTGCTTCTGTCTTCAGCAGGCTCCTGTGGCCAGCAGGATGACTGGGGCCAACTGAGAACAGTCTGGTTTGCCCCTGGGGCAGTGCAGGAAGGCGGCAGTAGGGCAGCCAAGTTTGCTGATGGTGGGGATGGTGCACGAGGTGATGCAGGCCTGGGCAGGCTGCTAGCTGGTTGGGTGCTGCCCCAGCTCAGAGGTGCCTGATCCTATGGTTCCTCAAGCCTGCCCAGGCTTCCACCACCCTGTGCACCATTCCCACCAGCTTCTCTGGCCGCCAGCAAACCCAGCTGCCCTCCTGCCACCTTCCTGAGCTTCCCCAGGGGCAAGCCAGCTTGTCCCTGGCTGACAGGTTGCATTTCTTTCTCAGATATACCTTTCAGTTTTTTATGACCATATGAATGTGCTCTGACATGGGTTCACAGGTAGCAGTTAAATAAAAAAGGCACTGCTCTGCTGGTATCTGACATTATGTGACCCTCGGTGCCTTGGGGAATGTGTAATACAGTAATGGCTTGCCAGGCAATGAGAAGCTACATTTATTGTCTGAAGGAGGTACTACGTACCAAATTTAAGGTATCAATCTCCAGGATTTCTGTAGCTGACATGCAAAAAAGAGTGCATTTGTGTGGACACAGTTTCTAGTTCCTTCATTTTTAGTTTCTTTTTCAAATAATTGAGGAAAGATAGCAAGATGGTTCCATAATTAGGAAATGAATCTCTTCTAAGGTGTCCTCCTGGGCACAGGAGCTTGCTGAAGGCAGAACCAGTGAGGGGCCTGATCCTTTTTTTTTTAAATTATTTTTGGTAGAGCCTGCCAGCCTCTCCTGCAACTAGGGGGTGAGCTGCCAGCAGGCCAAGCAGCCCCTGGTCTGCAGGGGGCCCTGGTCCTTCCCTCTGTGGTAGTGGTGCCCTGTGGGGCTGGCTGGGCAGACTGATGTCAGGCCGGGTGCTGCCTGGTCAGATTCAACTGTTCCCTGAGTCGGCTTGGGGAGCAGTGCCCAGTGGGCTTCCAGTGGGTGGGCTTGGGGAACAGTTGGATTGGGCCAGGTGCTGCCTCTGACCTGGGGCAGCACTTGGCCCACTAGCACCGTGCCTGGGCGGCCCCAGGGGTGGCGCTGCTGTGGAGCAAAGGAACACAGCCCCCCCACATAGCTCAGGGGCTACGGCTGTGGCCATGTCCTTCCTCGGCTGCAGGCAGGCTCTGGCTCTGACCAAAAAAAAAAAAAAAGGATCAGGCCCCTCGCAGTAATGTGACAGAAAAATTGAAATGCTGGGTTTCAATTAAAAACCCACTGTTTCAATTTAGGGGGCATGGAATAAAACCCGGAGGACTAAACCCCCATCAGCTGTACAAGCTCCTTTAGAAGAGATTCATTTCCTAATTATGTAACCATCTTGCTATCTTTCCTCAATTATTTGAACAAGAAACTAAAAATGAAGGAACTAGAAACTGTGTCCACACAAATGCATTCTATTTTGCACGTCAGCTACAGAAATCCTGGAGATTGATACCTCAAATTTGGTATGTAGTACCTCCTTCAGGCAATAAATGCAGCTTCCTATTGTCTGGCAAGCCATTACTGTATTACACATTCCCCAAGGTACCAAGGGTCACATAATGTCAGATACCAGCAGAGCAGTGCCTTTTTTATTTAACTGCTACCTGTGAACCCATGTCAGAGCACATGCATATGGCCATAAAAAATGGAAAGGTACATCTGAGAAAGAAATGCAACCTGTCAGCCTAGCATATTCTTAGGACAAAGATATGTCATCTTGATTTTCTGGAGAAATCAAAGTTCATGTACCTCTTTTTTCCCCTCTCCTGTTTGAGAACTGCAAGTTTTTGGTGAAATACAGTATAAGTCAGAAGGTCTGATCCTAATACTTTCATGGGGCTATTCAGACTATGGCTTCTCTTGAGCAGAACAAAGAAGTAAAGATCTGGTGTACAGACCTTACATTGCTGTGTACCTAAGATTTAATGCTCTCCTTCCGCTCCCACTTCAAGTGTTCTACTTCTCTGATCTGCCTACACATGTCCATATCTTTGACAGTACTTGGCTGGCAGGTGATCATAACATTTTTTTAATTGTGCATAGCTCCTTTTAATTAATCTTCAGCTGCTTCTAAATAGAAACCAAACGAGAAATTAATAACATGTTTGTTGCAGGCTGGAGTGCTCTTCAGCTCAGAAAATCTGTTGCTTCTGATTATGTTCAAAACTGTCCTTTTCCCCTTTTGCTTCAGTCAAAATGCTTAAGTTTGTAAAGCTTTGCCCACTCCTCTAGCTTTTCAGCTTTTTCAGTTTTTTCAGTTTTCCTTTTGTCAGCTTGTCAGTTTCATTTTATATTTAATATGTACTAAGCTGTGTGAAGTTTAATTTTAATTGGGGAAAAATAAATTGACAAGACCTAGTGATTACACAAGAAATGCTGCCAAAATACATAGATTGACTAGAGAGAGATATGTGAAAGATTGACGCAAAACAATATGGCAGGCAGAAATAGATAAGAGTATCAGAAACCACATATTAGAGTCTAACATCCATTTTCAGAACCCAAGGAACAAAGCTATTTTTTAACAATGTAATTAAATTTGGATCTTGGCTTAATTAGTCACTACAGTTATCGGAAGCATTATACATTATTCTAAAATTGATCATAAAAACTAGTGGTGGGAAACAAAAGGATGTAGTCATTAACAAATTAGGCACTGGCAAACGAATGTGTGTGTATAGAGTAGTAAGGAAAGACTCAAGCAGTTGATGAAAAATAAGAGGTACAGTTTTGTTTGGTTTCATGGCTACAATCCTCATACCTCTTATTGCTTGATTGACTTATAACAGGGCTGTATAACTGAGGGCCTGAGGGCCACATATAGCCTGAGAGCTTTTAAATTGTGGATTGCAAATGAGATGCACCTTGATGCCAGGTGTTTGCTGAGCAATATCAGTGATTAGCCCATGAGGTGGGGCTGCTTCTGTCCAGATTGTGGGGTAGCTTCACTTGTCCTGGGTCCAAGTTCTGGCAGTCACCATGCTTGCGGACTGGGGACTGCTTCTCTGTGGTGGTGCTGGGCTGCACATTATCTCTGTTCCTACCTCCACAATGCTCATTGCCTTGGCTAGGGCGCTGCTTTTCCACAGTGTACAAGTGTGGTGGGGAACACCCTATTGGAGGAAGGGAATACCTTCTGTTTCTCCTTCCTTCACCCTCCATTCCCTCTGCATTAGTCCAAAAAAGTCTGGTGTTATGTGCCCCATAATTCATTGCATAATTCACCAAGAATCTTTGTGTGGAAAATGTGTGAAACAAGTTGAAGATGTAAAAAGTGGTTCTGAAGGTTACCGGTCTCAGTGGTGGTGGAGGTTAAATTTTCGTCATGCAGGAAATTCCAATAATTCTTGGAAGAAATGCAATCTGTGTACAGTGATTTATGTCTTCATTCAGAAATTTGCTGGCTAAGTGCTGGTAAGGTTCTCACAAGGTTCTTTGCTCTCCGAAAAGATATTTCAGTTTTCCAAAAGAGAATAAATAAAAGTATGAATGGATCTAGTATTCTGAAATGGGAGGGTGCAGATGGTGTGGTGCATCAGCACATGTAACACAACACATACTTCTCCAGGTAAAAAGAAACAAGAGGCTTCTATGCTAGAGGCCTACAGTTATATATTCAGTTTAAGAGTACAGCAAAAATAAATATAACTTAATTGGAATGTATATTATTTGCTATATGTAATATGCTATGTTATATATTAAAAACATAATAAGAAAAAATACTCAAAAGATATTATTTCTTAAGTCCTGTACTCATTGGGATTAAATATACATCGTTCAGATTCATATAACAAAATCAAGGCTTCTTGAGCACCTTGACAGTGCATCCAATGCTTCATTGCGTTGTTTCCACACCTGAGTTAATGTTTTTAGCTAGTGTTAAAAACAGTCTGCAAGGCTATGAAATAGGAACTACATTAACAGGAGCAGCTAGCAGATAACAGAAAGAAATAATAGCTTAATTAGTGGAACGCTAAGACCATTAAAAAAGAGAAAGCATTGTTAGCACTTGTGAAATGAAGAGTTTAGAAGGAATCGGGCAGATTATAATGAGCCATGAACTCAAGTGACTCCCTCACCACTACCTGAATAGAAATGCTGCTGCCACTGCCAGACAGTTTGTTCTAAACTTTGGGTAGACCAGAAATCAAAGGGTGTGCAACTGCAGCACTGTACCTACCTTCCCCGCCCCCACCATCTGCTCCTGAGTGAAAGCCGACACTGCAGAACTTGAAGAGACTTCTGTCTCTAGAATTTCTGTCTGAGATGGTATTGCCATTCACTTAAATTCAGTTCATTTAAAAATGCAGGGTAAGAATCTGATAATAGCAGACCTCTTTGGATGCTTGAGTGGTTTTCATAGCAAGCTTATACTATTCAAGGCTACCTTTTACAAGGATGATCTTACAGATTTTTTCCATCTTGCAAAGAATTGAAGAAAGAAACAGAACAATTTAAAAGTGGTTTGGGAATTTTCATCCAATGTGGCAGTCATGATGGAGGAATTTAACAATTTTTTTTTACCAAATTGAGTTACTGAAGAACAAACTGATGCTCTTCAACAGCTTGCTCAGAGTTGCAATTTAAAATCAGTCTTCCACCATATACTTTGAGCTGTGTGATTTACAAGCCAACCCATTTTGCTAGAACACAAGAAACAGGATGGTACTTCTTTAAACTTGTAGCAGAGAATCTCTTCCCAGATATAAGGGACCTCAGTTTAAAGAATGTTTTAATGTTTGGCAGCACATACCTATGTGAAAGTGCTTTTCCTACAAAGAAGTTTATAAAATTCTGGTATAATTATTGATTTACAGATAAGGCGCTCACTCACTTGCTTCAGCTGGCCTTAACTGAGGAGGGAAGAATTCTTGTGAGTGATATCTTTTATTGGACCAATTGCATAGTCCAATAGAAGATACCACTCACTAGAATTCTTGCCTCTGGCATATTTCCTGGATAGTCATTTTAGCAACATCACCTCATCACTAACTTAATTGAAGTCAGTTGATATTGATTCTTTTATGCAGTAAATGGATTATCTACACTTCTTACATTAAAAAGTTGTTAAATTACTACATTTTAATACTTGTAGTTGTTTCATTTAAATATGTAGATGTTTTAATTATGCCTCTTCTCTATACTAAAACACACACAATCATGTATATAAAATGAATTACTTAATTTAAGTACTTATAATTTTAAATTAATATGTATTATACTTAAACTATATATAATATAAAGTTAATTATATATCTACCTGTCTATATCTATATAGATAGATATATAAAACTAATTATTTGATTTTTATCCACTCAAAATAAAAAAAAGATCCAGCCCATGAGAAAGATATGAATAGAAATCTTGGCCTGTGGTAGATCAGAAGTTGGACAGCTCTGATTTATAATAGGAAAACAAACAATTCTGTGTACACAGGTAATATACATAATAGCAAGATGGTAAATTCTCTGTCAGTACCTTGATGGACTCTGAAATTGATACAAGTTGATTCTTAGCTTGGATTTTGTATACTTTCACTTGGAAGCATCAATAATTGAGATCAGACTTGAGTGACTTTCTTAAAAAAATGTGTACTTATGTTTTCGCTTGAATTCCTGTCAAAACATAAGCTGGCATGCAATTAAATTGTTTGGAGAAGAGACAAGTAAAACAAGCTGGGAAAAAGTAGACATGTCTAATGAGAGAGAATGTGAATTTCTAAGTAAAGCTGACCAGATGATAAGAATACTAGTTTGCATAAATTGTCAATAAGTTGTCAATATATGGAGATGAAACAACTGATGAAATAGATTTAGCTTGAAGAGAAGAAAAGCGTGTTAAATAAATAATTCTTAGGAAACTTGAAAAGTTTGCTTAGCTAAAAAATGAGTAAAGATTTAAGGCTCAAATAGAAACGAACAACTGTTATCTATTTTAAAAGTGTCTACTAATATTCAGTGTAGACATATGCTAATCTCCCAAGAGCAGTTGCATTAACACATATCTTCTGTTACGTGTTATAAAGTACAATAAAACTTTTGAGGTTCACTGTCACTCCTGTAGTAAAAATCTCATTTCATGTGATTATTATTTAACCATATGATCCTAGAATGATGAAAGCAGAAATGTAAACCACAATAGAACATTGATTATCCAAAATAGTGTCACCATTATTCTAGAAAATCAGTTTTTCTGTTAATCAAACATCTCACTCAGTGTGAAGTTCTGAAAATAATTATTGTACAGGAAGTATGGGGGGAAAAACCAACAAGAAATTGAACTCTTGGGTAATGTTTTAAAATCTCAGAGCACCCTAAATAAGCAATGCACAGTTATCTCACTGAAGACCAAAATCTGAAAGTGGACGGATGGTTTTGTTAATACAAAACCTTCTATTTTATTGACTTTCTAGATAACACTCTACTGTACAAGCAAATAATCAGTTTTTCCATTAATTATCTCAGAGGAATGATAGTCCTAGCTGAATTAAGACAACCTTCATCGCATACTATACAGCAGCTCTGCAAAACTAATATCACAGTACTTGTATTGCCCAATTCCATACCTCATAATGGTTGTAGGCTTTGGAAGGAAATTTTCAGTATCTGAAGTCAATTGGGTATTGAGTCAACTTATTCCTCTTACAATTATTAAAATTACAAAACGTGTAATCACTTGTAAATCCTTAGTTCTGGAAAGGCTGTTTTGACAATGGATAAATTATAAAACGAATAGAGATAAAAATGACAGGGTTTGCTAAGTAGATCATCAGCATATATTACACTCTGGTGATGACTCAGACCCAGATGTCTACATCTTTGTAAACTGTTGTGCTACATTTATGCAAATAAAGTGAGTGTTCTTATTGAATGCCATAGCAAAATTTACATCAACTTCATTAAAAACAGGGGTGTAATTCTGTATTTTGTAAAATACAATTCTCAGTGGCAAGTTATTCAAGAATTTTTTTGATATGTTGGTAGAAAATAATTCTCTTGGACCCTCTCTAATAATATACCTTCAATTAATCTAATAATCATAAAAAGTACTCAAGTTGTTAGATCCAGCTGTAATATAAACTATCTTCCTTTGGAAATATGCCGGTGTTTCCCTTTTGTTTTTCAGCATCCTTGGTATATTAAAGTTTATCATAGTTGTTTTACAGACTCATTTCCACCTGTGAGAAATGAAGCAGTTTCTTTCAAGACGTAGAAAAAAGAACCCCTAAAATTATTTGTACGTGATTGTTTTTAAAGCTGTAGTTGAATGTTGTACAATAAAAGGAACAAATCTATTACAGTTAATATTTCATCCTAGAGTTCAAAGCCAGAAAGATCATGTTTTCTGGCCTCCTGTATATCATAGGATAGTACATTTCATTCAGATATCCCAATATTAGGCCTCAGGCCTTTACATAGGCTAAAACATTTCAGTCCTCAAGAGGCAAAATTATTGTGCATCACTGACAGAGAATTGAGCGACTCAGGTGCTACCAATTCTTGAGACCCATGTTGTGTCAATGATTTGATTAAGCAACATATGGCCACATGGTTCCTCTCTTGGAATTATGCTCCTTGTTACAGAGGCTATAAACTCTTAAGGTCCTTTCCCAATCTGATTGGAAGGACAGTTCCTTACCAAGCCAAATCTGATGGTCAGTTTCACCCTGAGTTATATAAGCAAGACATGTATAACATCTAGAAAAGAGAACTGTCTTAACTAATTCAGTGCAGCACAGAATACATTTGACTAATTTGGAATTGGAGGAAAAATTATTTTTGGACTCTTATTGGTGACCACTAAAACCCTGTAACAGAAAATTAGCATATAAGTTTCATAATGCAGAGCTGCAAATACTTATGAGTATGTTGAGAGCATCAGTTATCCTTTACGCAAATCCTTTTTGGTTTTGGTTTTTGAGAAGTATCACTTTTTAAAGAAGGTTTTGATGCAGTTTAATAGTGATTAACTTAAGTTTTAAACATTTACACTGTTTTGTCATTTTCTGTGTTTTTCTTAAAAATTTTGAAGCAGATGACTTGACATTCTTTTATTGTATGGACAAACATATTTTTAGCTGAATTAAAAATGGAGACAGAGCTACTGCTCAAGGGTACACATTGATGGTTATAGATTCATAGATTCATATAGAGTCAGAAGGGATCCAATGGATCATCGTGTCCGAACCCCTGCCCCTAGCAGGAAAGAGGACCAAGGTCAGATGACCCCAGCCAGGTGATCTTCAAGAGGAGGCTTGACAACCTCCAAGTTAGGTGATAGGACCACCTCTCTTGGAAGCCCATTCCAGACTCTGGCCACCTTTATTGTTAAACATTTCTTCCTTATGTCTAATCTAAATCTACTCTCCACTAGTTTGCACCCATTATTCCTAGTTACTCCCTGGGGTGCTCTGGTAAACACCGCATCCCCAATTCCCTGCTGTTCTCCCCTGATACATTTATAGGCAGCTACAAGGTCACCCCTCAGCCATCTTTTGTATAGGCTGAAGAGATCCAGATCTCTGAACCTCTCCTCATAGGGTCTTTCACAGAGAGTGCTAATCATGTGAGTGGCCCTCCTCTGAACCCTCTCCAGATCCTCCATGTCCCTTTTGAAGTGTGGTGCCCAAAACTAGACACAGTACTCCAACTGCAGCCTGACTAATGCTGCATAGAGGGGGAGCATCATCTCCCTCGATCTGTTGGTCATGCATCTGCTAATACACAACAAGGTGTGATTGGCTTTGTTGATGGCCTCGTTACAGTGCTGGCTCATGTTCATCTTGGAGTCAACTGCGACTCCAAGATCTCTCTCAGCCTCTGAGCTGCTGAGGAGGACATCCCCCAACCTGTAGGTGTGCTGGGGATTCCTCCTTCCTAGATGGAATACCTTACATTTATCTTTGTTGAATTGCATCCTATTACGTTCCGCTCATTGATCCAACCTGTCCAGGTCAGCCTCTAACTGTTCCCTACCCTCTGGTGTATTAACTTTGCCCCATAATCTGGTATCATCCGCGAACTTGGAGAGGGTGTTCACCACACCCTCATCCAAATCGCTGATGAAGATATTAAATAACACCAGCCCAAGGACTGAACCCTGTGAGACCCCACTGCCCACCTCCTTCCAGGTCGAGAATGACCCGTCAACCACCACTCTCTGGGTGGGGTCCCTAAGCCAGTTAGCCACCCACCTAACTGTGTAGGCATCCACTCCACAGCTTGTTAGCTTCCCAATGAGAATAGGATGCAAAACTGTATTGAAAGCTTTCCTAAAATCCAGGTAGATGACATCGGCCTCCGCTCCTGTGCAAAGCAGTATGTGACCTGGTCATAAAAGGCTATAAGATTTGTCAGGCAGGATCTACCTGTGATGAACCCATGCTGGTTTCCTTTCAGCATCGTTTCCCCTGCTGGGCTTTCACAAATATGCATTTTGATGATTTTTTCCTAGTATTTTCCCAGGGATGGAGGTAAGACTGACTGGCCTAAAGTTACCTGGCTCCTCTCTGTTATGATATAACTGTTATATCTGCACAATGCTGTATTCTTACAGCTTATCTACATTTCTGTAACCTTGATCCTGAATGAGATAAATGTTAAAGTTTCAGGGAATTTGCTACACTTGTACCCATATTTTCTTACATATAATATGCACCCTATTTTTCAAAAAATCCCAAGAAGAAAAAAGAATTTACCCTGGAGTAGAGCCAAGTACCTGAAGTCTGGGGTCTCTGTGGTTGAGTGTTGCATGCTGGGGCTAAGAGCTGGGGGCTCAATCTGGTGTGCCAACACTGGGGCTGCATGATAAGGGCTTGATCTGGCATGCTGGTGCTGGGGCTGCACAATGGGACTCCATCCAATATGCCTGCACTGGGCCATGTGGGCACTGGGCACTCGGGAGCCATGTGCTGGGTCTGACCTGGAATGTAGTCCTGGACTTGACATGTGGTCCTTGACTCAGTATATGGTCCCAAACTTGGCATGCTGGGTCAGACTCAGAAGATGGCTGCAGAACTAGTACATGGGTTTAACCTGAGTGTGGGTTGCACCTGGTGCCCCAGCCATGGGCTAATTATGCATGCTTACCTGATCTGATTTTCAGCTGTGATGGGGAGAGGGGGCAGCATTAATAGGTGATGTTCCCAGAGCTGCAAAAAATTAATGTTACTCCTTCACCCACCCCCCACTGTATGGGGAGCCCTTTTCTCTGCATATAATGTAAACCCCAATTTTACCCGGGGCAGGGGGGAAGTGTGGGTTATATGCGGTGCTTCTACACTATCCTTCAGATGTAACAGTTCCATAGTAACAACTTCTATTGGTATTCTTTGATATTGCTAACAACTCTTATGTCTGTCTATACACTTAACTATGCACTGACACATTTAGGATTTGTGCAGTATTACACTTATAGGGTGCTATTTCTGTTCATTGATATTTAGTCTTTTCAATGAAATAATGATAGGCATTTAAGCAAAACCTCCTCTCTTTCAGGTTCCTGTGGTAGTGAAAAATGAAAGTTGGTTTGACCTTTTTTCAGGAAATGAACACTTATTTGGTAGTGAGGTATGTAGAAAATGGATGGTAGCTCACTTTTAAAAAAATGACTGATCCTACAATATAGGGGGCATGGGAAATGAATTGTGGGCATTTTTTCAGTAGGAAAAACATGCAAGACAGCCTTTTCTCAGGAATCAAATACAATTTTAATAATGGTTAGCTACTATTAGAATTTGAAAGTATAAATATATAGATCATGATAAAAGGCTGACCAAACACATTTTTTTAAAGAAAACAAATCTAATTTGTGACTAAGATTTAATACTTGATGAAAGTTAACATATGTTTATGATAAAAGGTCAAAAAAGAAAAGAATAAGGACATATTTTTATATTCACGTGGAAGTACAGATTATCATTTAAGGTTAAATTTATTCCCACAAACAGCATTTTAAGTAGTGCTCAGAGAAGTCAAATCAAAGGCTGTCAGTTTCAACTTGACCAACAGAGATGACAGAAATACTAATAAAAATGAAAGTACGTTTCTAGGCATACAATTTTAAGTTATGTATTTCATGTATTATTTCTTCTTTACATGTATATCACCATTTCTTTAGGGCAGGAAATCTGTGCTATAGAATAATTAGTTTTAAAGTAGTCATATTCCTGTTTAATTGATTAAACCATAGTTGAGTAACATAAATAAAACAGAGGCTTAATTCTCTAAGCCTTGCAGAAAAGGACCTGGGAGTTACAGTTAGGGCTGCACTGATGAAGATTTTTTGGGCTGATACTGATGGCTGATTATTAACTAGCCATATCAGCCAATATCGATCTGATAGCTAGTATGGAGCCTGGCAGCTTGGAGAGCAGCATCTGGCCAGTAAGTCTGTGGGGGAGGAAGGGGCATAGGGAGGGGTGCGCTGAGGGCAGATCAAGGCTCCCATGGTAAGGGAGAGAGTGGGGCTGAGGCTGATGCAGGGTCAGGGGTTGCTGCTGCCCAGCTACGGTGGGGCAGGCCGTGGGATGGAGCCATGGGCAGCTCGTCCAGGAAGTGCAAGGGGCTGGCTCCCACCACTACATGCACCCCCGCAGTAGGCATGGGGGGCATGTGGCCCCCAGATTTGTGTTCAGGGTGAAGGCGGGCTGCCCGCTATGGGCTCAGGGCCAGGAGCTGCATTGGCCTCTTGCTGGCGGTAGGGCTGGGCCAGGGCTGAGCTTGGGGTGGGTGGCAATGGTGCTAGAAGAGGGTGTATGGAGGAGGGAGGCTCCTAGCAGGGAGGGAGACTCCCAGCACCACCCCTGCCCACCCGCCCACTTGCCCTGAGCACAGCTCTGGTTCAGCCTCCCTGCAGGGAAGAGGCCAGTGCAACCCCTGTCCCTGAGCCTGCAGTGGGCAGGCAGCCCGCCCTTGCCCCGTGCACAAATCTGGGGAGTGCATGCCCCCCTGTGCCTCTCCTGGGAGTGTGCGCAATGGCGAGAGCTCCCCCCCTCTTCCTGCGCCCCCTGGATGCCCCAGCCACACTCCCTCCCTCACTGTGTGGGCCTTGAGTTGCACTCTCCACACCCCTTGCCCCCCACAGACTTACCAGCCAGATGCTGCTCTCCAAGCCACTGGGCTGCATTCCTAGTCGCATACATACTGTGGCTTGCGTGCATGCACGCAGCATTTATTGGTGATATTATCAGCTACATTAGCCAAAAAAGCCAATTGCTGGTAATGTCAATTTTCCTTTTATCAGTTCCAATACGATATGGACAGATATATCAGTGCACCTGTACTTACAGTGGACAGTAAGATAGATGAGTCAGCATGTGCCCTTGTTGCTAAGAAGGCTAATGACATACTGGGATGCATTAGTAGGAGCGTTTCTAGCAGATCAAGGGAAGTAATTATTCCCCTCTATTCTCTACTGGTGAGGCCACATCTGGAGTACAGTGTCTAGTTTTAGGCCCTCCACTATAGAAGGGATATGGACAAGTTGGAGAGAGTTCAGCAGAGGGCAACAAAAATGGTTAGGGGGCTAGGGGCATGACTTCTGAGCAGAGGATGAGGGCACTGGGTTTATTTAGTCTACAGAAGAGAAGACTGAGGAGGGATTTAATTACGGCCTTTAACTACCTGAAGGGGGGAGGGGGGGGGGTTCAAAAGAGAATGGAGCTAGACTGTTCTCAGTGGTGAGAGTTGACAGAATAAGGAGCAATGGTCTCAAGTTGCAGACAGGGAGGTTTAAGTTGGCTATTAGGAAAAAAAACTTTCTCACTGGTAGGGTGATGAAGCACTGGAATGGGTTACCTAGAAAGGTGGTGGAGTCTCCATCCTTGGAGGTTTTTAAGGCCCAATTTGACAAACCTCTGGCTGGTATGATATAGTTGGTGATGGTCCTGCTTTGAGCAGGACTATATGACCTCCTGAGGTCTCTTCCAACCCTAATGTTTTATGATTCCCTAATGTTTTATGATTGTATGATTTTATGATATTAAGTTGCCCTATCTAGCATATTTAAGAAAAAAGATTGAGAAAATCCTTCCAGCGAAATTTGCACCTGATATCATAAGTATATGATACAGAATGTGTGATCCAGTTATAAGAAAGACAGCTTCCATATTTTACAAAACTTGTTAGCATTTCTCTTTTGATTAGTACCAGCTTATATAGGGCTTATTATATTTTTGAATCCTGATTTGGTTAATGAAGTGGACAATCTTTCTGCTGATAGACTATTGCTCTGTAGTAGATACGTGCATTTTCTTGAAATGAAATTAAATGCCATAAAATACTGATTGCACTCTGTACAAAACTGAGCCCCTTACACTTAGGCTGTACTTTTAGAGATAATGTCTTTGTAGTATAAACTTTAAACTTTCAGCATGACTTTTCAGATCTTCTGATTTATAAATCAAAACAATCGAAGCATAAAATTAATTTTTGATGGCATGTGTTAACTTATATTCTGTCAATTAATGTTAATTGACACTTAATATTTGGAACTATCATGTCTTTTATTAATTTAATGTAATTTAATATCAACCTTCAAATATTTCAGGTGGAAAACTTGAGTCTGTTTTCTGACTTTTCTCTATTTTCAGCTGATGAGATGGATAATAAGTGAAATTTGCGCTGCATGGAGGCTATATAATGCAAATGTTTTAATTAATGATGGCAAAACTAATATAAATGAAACACCTGCACTCTTTTGGAAGCCATGGGAACATATATATGCCTTATGCAAAGCTATCAAGGGACATATGCCACTGTACAATAGCTATGGAAAATATGTGGTGAAGCTTTATTGGATGGTAAGTGATTGTCTTCCTTTATATAAAAAGTTCTTTTTATGCACAGTTCCTGAAGGCAATATGGACATGCTATAACCTTTTTAGTTGTCCAAGTAAGTATTTTTTTTACCCACATACTTTGATGAATTGAAGAAAAAGTGATTTGGTCCTTCTCTACTACAAAATTGAGGAACTGAAAATACCGTTTTAGATTATTATTTTTAAGTGACCTGTTTTGAACTGTTCTAGTATCTCAGCAGTTTGCAGTGACATGTCCACCCCATACCTGATCAATTAGGGTACTCTGCTGAGACTCCATATGCATGGATTTAAGGCTACTGAGGCTGACAAGGGTCCAGAATGTAAATCTTTCATCTTCTGAACAAGGTTTCTAACCACTAAGGTATTTTGTAGGAAACCAAAAATCCTTATGCTACTGCCCCTGTAGAAGTCTTATCTACTCTAGGAGTCCTGTTGAGACATATGACTTATGAAGATGGGAAGAAGTGAAATTTTGAGCACGTAGAGACATATCAGCATCTTAGGTTAAAATTCCCAATATACATGGAATGAGGGGAGCCATATGCCACCAGGATAACTGAAGATCTGTCTCTGGAGTCATGTAAGTGGGTCCCATTGAGATGAAAATGACGACAAATGTTTGTTTTTGTGAGGTAAAGTACTGATAGAGTTCACTTCTGTAGGAGCATGAGTTTGGTGCTAGCTTCTCATTGGAAGTATAGAAGAACTACTCATTGTCATGGGATGGAGTCCTCAAGGATGGCCGTGTTACCCCTAGGCCCCCTCAACCGTGCCAGTATGGCCTGCTGGGCACCCTCTATTCTCACCCGCCACGTCTTGATGTAATGGTAATGAGTAGGGAGGCTGCCTCTAAGCCTACTTGAGCATGGTCCTGATGGACTTCCCTGAACCCCAGGGGTCCTGGACCCCTTGTGGGTCCCATTTCAAAATAGATGTCCCAGGACACCCCAGCCTTATGGGCTACATGCGTGGCTCCAACCGTCCCTTTACCACGCCCTAAGCATCACAAATGGCATTGACATTGTCCGGTCTAGGCCTTGCTGTGATTTGGCCCCCTTGTCCTCTCTGGGCTCTCCGCAGCCTTGTCTCTGTGCCTCACTGGTGCCTGGGCTCTCTGCAGCCCTGTCTCTTTCCTCTGCCTCTGTGCCCCTAGTGTCGCGCCCTCACTGGTACTGGGGTCTGTGCCCTCAAAATGCCATGCCCTCACTGGCGCCGGGCTCCCCACACTGTAGTGGGGCCCCAGTGAGGCCTCCTCTTTCCCCAAATAGCCTCACCCAAACCACCAGTGTTATAAACAGCAAACAAATATAAGCCCCTGGGCTATAACATAATACAAAAGACCAGGGTGTGCTCTGCCCCTTTAAAAGCATCGAACTTCATCCCTGGCACTAAGTGTCTAGTAGGCAAGGGTACCTGCGGAGCTCATGGAGCCCCATTAGCCCTAGGTGCAGCATATCAGGCAGTTGCTGCATCACTGGGAACTTCCTCCCTGGAGGCTCCTTCACTTCTGGCTGCTAGCAGGGAACTGCCCTCCCTAGTTCCAGCCTGGGGTTCATGTGGGCCCAGGGCCCTGCCCCTTCTGGTCAGCTGACCACGTGCAGGTGCAGGCTTATTTGCCCTGTGGTTTGTTGCCCTGGTAACCTGCACCTGGGCTTCTGTCTTTCTCTTTGGGATCTCTCCTCAAGCAATTTCTGCTCTTCTAGGAGCGGGCACCTTACTGGCCTGTGACACTCATCTACACAGACAAAGTAGAATGCCTTCCTGATTCTGATTTTGTAAGCCAGCTACATATTTCATGTCTAGCAGAGAAGTATAACTTAGAACTTTAACTCTACCAGAGACTCTTAAAAAGTTAGAGGGGCAAATTAACTAGGTCTTTCAAATTTGACTATAGAAGTAAGGCCCCAATTCTAGTGTGAATATATGTATATATGAAAATATTGAACAATTTTTTAAAGGTTAAATCAGGCATTTATTTAATATTTGAGAGCCTACTAGAAAATTCCATTTGCCTTGAATTGAGGGGGGGGGGAGGGGGTTGTGGTGATTATAGTACCCTTAAAACATTTTATAATTTATAATTTGCAAATATTCCTTTTCTCTTTTAAGATGAAAAAGATGGCACTCAGTACTATTCACATCATTTAAGAAAACTTAAAACAATATACTATTCATTCCACTGGTGCTAAGTAGAAATTTTAACAAAGGGTAGTGAAACTTGACCATCTGGAGCATCCTTAAGTGATTTCCCTCACCCCACCACCAATTATCCTGGAAAGAGACATTTTACAGAAGAGGGTGCTGAGTAAAAAAAAAAAAAAAAAAAAAGAGAGAGAGAGAGAGAGAGAGAGAGAGAGAAGGGAAAACATCAGAATAGTATGAGAGAAGCAATTATTTTGCCAGAAAAAGAGCACAATTATATAATTAATAAATCCAGCACAATCTTTAAAAAAATGTGAAACTAGTTTTAAATGAAGCATTTAAAGACATTATGCAAAATATTTCTAATTTTGTGGATTGAGGGATATAATATTGAGACTAGATGCAAACGTGCCGTCGATTTAGATTAATAGCCAAAACCTCTAGGGTATTAGGATTAGCAATGAAGTCCTTGTCCAAAAAGCTCAGTGTACTTGCTTTTAAGTAGCTGTTGACATCATTACCATTAGAGGTAATGAGTACTTAAGACTTCAACCTGAGAGACATTTGCTGGACATTTCATGCAGCCATTAACAAGACTTCCTTAAAGTTTTTTAAAATGATAGATGATGATTTCTCAACACAAAGTCCTGCAGAGATTATCAGTAATTGGACCTTATTCTGACAGACAAAGACCAATTGATCACTGACCTAATAATTAGCAGTTGCTTAGTAGTAGTGATCACAATCCAGTTACAGTATCTTTCTACCAAAGGAGTATGGCACTAATCAATATAACTGGAAATTTCCTAAACCCTTATACCAATTATTGGCATAACTATCTGGGAACATAAACTTTAAAGTGGTAATTATTAGTGGGATCTTCGAGTTGTTCAAGGACATCTTGCTGGACATCCAAAAATTCACAATTCTGTGGACACACAAAATTTATGGTGCGCAAATACCTTGATTAAAAGGTTCTCTGAAGGCTAAGCTAAGCCATAAAAAACTGATATTAAAGTTAATTAACGGGGAAATTATTGTCATTGAATAAATTTATAAATTAAAAATGTAACAAATTGATAAGGGAATCTAAGGACATCAATGAAATACGAATGGCTAATAGGTTTAAAAATAATAAGACATTTTAAGCAGATTGGAAATGAAAAGAACAGTAACTCAAATATCTCTCTTCTTAGATGCTAATGGGAAAATCAATCAGTAGCATCATAGTGAGGCACAAAATGCAGAAATTTTCAAATGATAGGTCTGCTCTATATTTGGGATGGACCATATGATGTTGTAGATGGAACAAAGTTAATGTGCAATAGCAGGCTGCATCTTGTAAAATCTAACATTTTCAGACCTGGATTATTTATGTTTGGAAGTCTTTAAAAAATGAGCTGAGGAGCTCTCTGACCCAAGTTTGGTGATTTTTAGCAAAACTTGGAAACCTGGGGAAATTCTAAAGAGTTGGAAAAAAACGTTGACCCAGTGAACTATACAGATTGGCTGTATAGCCTGTTTTCAGTCACAGACAAATGAATGGAATGGTTCATTCAGAACTATTGATAAAACATTAGACACTGAAAATGCCAGTAAACAAGGTTTTCTGGTCTTGACAAAAAAAATATTGTCTTTTATTGATTGGTTCACACCCCACCCCACCCCTCACGACTGACCAGCGCCAGCGGCTCCCCCACTTGCTGCCACGGCGCTCCCACCACGGCTGCTGTGCCCCCCCAGCCACTAGGGGCATGAGTTGTTCATGGGGCGATCTACCAAATACCACCCAGACAGGCATTTGAGGGCCACTTGTTCATGGAGTGAGATTTTGGTGAGGAGTTACTGAAGAGTAGCAGAATTCCCAAGAAATAAGGACTGTTGGGAAGTTCTGTCCAAAAGAGGAAGACTAGTTGAACTGAAAGAACTGTCAGGGTGTTATTAGTCTGGAAAAAAATGTAAGGGTTTATTTTATGGACGAGAACATATATAATTGGCCATAAACTGGTGGGAGTACCCACCTTCTAGCCTGGCATAGCTGAGGCATCACTAGATTGATGTGGCTAAACTGTTTCTTGATTGGAAGGTGGCAAAGGCAGAGCGAGCTTGGAAAGCTCTACATGTTGCTGCCTTTCACTGACATAACACTGCTGAAGCAGCTGTGTTATGCCACTTCCTTTTTTAGTGAGACTGCTTCTACTTCCAGAAGATGTGCAGAATGTTACCTGGAATACAGGTTTCTGGTAGGTTGGCTACTGATAAAAGACACAAGAGATAGGACTACAGCCTGACCTTTTATTATTTACATAGCAAAGCACAAGAACAAGCACTCACCTGTGCTGCCTGGGGGAGACTCAGGAAGTTGGAGAATGATGGCACAGACTGGCTGTGGATCTTTTTGAATTTGCTGAGTTTTCCAATTTCCCTCCAGCCTATACTGCTCAAGTATATATGGCTTACTTTAACAAACATTCTCTGGGCATGTCATTAATGCGCCATAATTATGGTGCATTAAGTTAGTACCTGTTATTATGTTATAGATTCATAGATGTTAGAGTCGGAAGGGACCTCAATAGATCATCGAATCTGACCCCCTGCATAGGCAGGAAAGAGTGCTGGGTCTAGATGACCCCAGCTAGATGCTTATCTAACCTCCTCTTGAAGGCCCCCAGGGTAGGGGAGAGCACCACCTCCCTTGGGAGCCCGTTCCAGACCTTGGCCACTCGAACTGTGAAGAAGTTCTTCCTAATGTCCAGTCTAAATCTGCTCTCTGCTAGCTTGTGGCCATTATTTCTTGTAACCCCCGGGGGTGCCTTTGTGAATAAAACCTCACCAATTCCCTTCTGTGCCCCCGTGATGAATTTATAGGCAGCCACAAGGTCGCCTCTCAACCTTCTCTTGCGGAGGCTGAAAAGGTCCAGGTTCTCTAGTCTCTCCTCGTAGGGCTTGGCCTGCAAGCCCTTAACCACACGAGTGGCCCTTCTCTGGACCCTCTCCAGGTTATCCGCATCCCTCTGGAATTGCGGTGCCCAGAATTGCACACAGTACTCCAACTGCGGTCTGACCAGCGCCTGATAGAGGGGAAGTATCACCTCTTTGGACCTATTCGTCATGCATCTGCTGATGCACAATAAAGTGCCATTAGGTTTTCTGATGGCTTCATCACACTGCTGACTCATGTTCATCTTGGAGTCCACTAGGACTCCAAGATCCCTTTCCACTTCCTTGCCACCCAGCTGGTCATCTCCTAGGCAGTAGGTGTGCTGGACATTTTTCCTCCCTAGGTGCAGCACTTTGCATTTCTCCTTGTTGAACTGCATCCTGTTGTTTTCTGCCCACTTGTCCAACCTATCCAGGTCTGCCTGCAGCTGTTCCCTGCCCTCCGGCATGTCCACTTCTCCCCATAGCTTTGTGTCATCCGCAAACTTGGACAGCGTACACGTCACTCCCTCATCCAAGTCGCTGATGAAGACATTAAAGAGTATCGGTCCAAGGACCACGACTCTTTGGATGCAACCCTCCAGCCAATTCGCCACCCACCGGACTGTGTAGTCATCCAAGTCACAGCCTCTTAACTTGTTCACCAGTATGGGGTGGGATACCATATTGAAGGCCTTCCTGAAGTCTAAGTATACGACATCCACCCCTCCTCCTGTGTCCAGGCGTTTCGTAACCTGGTCATAGAAAGAGACTAGATTAGTCAGGCACGATCTAACAATTTTTTGTTATCCTTAACTTGGGATCCCATCCTCAGCTGCATGGTAGGTTTGGCCTGTCTAACTGCCTTCCTACAAGCGCGAGCAGAGGAGGTATACTCCTCTTTGGTGATCTCTCCCTGTTTCCATTTTTTATGTTGCCCCCCTTTTTCGCCCGTGGGCTGCCCTGGATTTCTCTGGTCAGCCAAGGAAGCCTCCTGGCCCCTTTCCTTCTTTTCCACGCATCAGGATTGTCTCCCTTTGTGCCTGAAGGATCATTTCCTTAAGGCACAGCCACCCTTCTTGGGCTCCCATCACTTCAAAACTCCTACTCTGCAGTGCGTCCTTGACTAATCGCCTGAGTTCATTGAAATCATCTTTCCTAAAGTCTAGCACTTTTACCCTACTAGTTACCTTACCCACTCGATGTTTTATGAAGAATCACTTCTGGTGAATTCGTCCCCCAGATGACCACCAATCTGTAGGTCCCCTACCATGTCATCCCCTGATGCCAGTACCAGATCCAGTATGGCATTCCCCCTAGTGGGACTGTGTACCTCCTGTGTCAGGTGGAGGTCCTGTACACAGGTTAGAAACCTGCGTGAACGGTGGGACTTTGCTGTCTGCATCTTCCAGCAGATGTCGGGTAGTTTCGGTCCCCCATGACTACCGCCTCTTTAGCTTTTATGGTCTCCGAGAGCTGCCTTAGGAGCCCCAAATCTAGTTCTTCCCCTTGGGGTGGGGTCTGTAGCAGACCCCTACCACCAAATCCCTTTCTCCTTGCCCCCCATGTAATCTAACCCACAATCCTTCTACTTCCTCATCCTTCGATTCCGTCTTGATGAGGGTCGATGTATATTGCTCATTGACATAGAGCGCAACCCCTCCCCCTTTCTTCCCCACCCTATCCTTTCTGTACAGCCTATAACCCTCAATATGTACTGCCCAGTCATGGGACAAATCCCACCAGGTTTCTGTTAGCCCTACTAAGTCATAGGTGTTTTCTACAAGCAGGAGCACTAGTTCATCCTGCTTGTTCCCCATGCTCCTAGCATTAGTATATAGGCACTTGAGCCCTGTGACTGGTGCCTTTGCTGCCCCCCAGCTCCGAGTCCCAAGGGGCCCCTTATTTCTTACCTGCTTATTGCTTACCTGTGCTGTACTGCTGGCTGCCCCATGGCTCACAGGTTTCCAATGTTCTCCTTCTTCAGGCTGGGCTGTCCTTGTGGGTGCCACATGGTTTGGTGGTCCACAGCTTCCCCCGCCCTCATCTTCCCCTCCCCCCGATGAGCCTAGTTTAAACCCGCCGGAGGAGATCCGCCAACCTAGAAGAAAACACACGCTTACCTTTGGGGGACAGGTGAAGCCCATCCCAACTGAGCATGTCCCTCGTTGTGATGTGCGGGTCATTGTCCAGGAAGCCGAAGCCTGCCTCGAGACACCACTGCCGAAGCCGCCAGTTGGTCTCTTTAATGCAGTTCTCATGTCGTCTTCCTTGTCCGTTCACTGGTAGGATGGAAGAGAATACCACCTGTGCACCAAACTCCCTCAGCATGCCGCCTAGAGCACTGTAGTCCGCCATCAGGTGATCAGGGGTTCTTCTGGCCGCATCATTAGTACCCACATGGACTAGGACCATGGGGTAGTAATCGGTGGGCTTAATCCTGGCCTGGATTACCTCCTTCACGTCCCGAATCTTTGCTCCGGGCAGGCAGTAGACCTCTCGTGTTGAGGGGTCCTGGCAACAGATGGGCCCTTCCGTACCTCTCAGGCTGGAGTCGCCTATGACAAGCATTCGTCACCTCCTCCTCTGGGTCTGCGTGGATCTCTTGACCTGTTTGGAGTGTGGAGAATGTGGTGTTGCTTCCTGCCCAAGGGTTTCCTCCTCTCTTTCCATCTCCTGCAGGGTCGCCAGGGCCGCGTACCTGTTCTCCAGTCGGACTGGAGGAACTGGTACCAGTTCGCTGCGAGCAGCTCCGGTCCTGGATGTGACCGTCTGCCACTGTGCTGTGGAGGGCACTCCCTGGGATGCTTCTTTCTTAGGTGCCTGGTCCTGCAGGGAAAAGAAATAGCTGTCAATTTCATCCTCCGCTTCCCTGATCCCCCTCAGCCTGCTAACCTCCTCCCGGAGCTCCCTCACCTGCGCCTCCAGAGCCCTAAGACGGGCTCCTGCCGGACAGGTGTGGGGGCCTCCAATCTCTGCCCCCCCCGACCCTGCTGGGGATCCCCTGCAGGCCAGGAGGTAGGGGGACATCAGCTCCCCCATGGGCTCGGTCTGGGTGGAGGCCTCAGACCAGCCCCGGGTAGGCTTGGCCCCCTGGGCAGAGGCCCTAGCAGCACTCCTCGTCGACACCATTCTATAAGATGCTGTTTGTAGATCTGTGTGGTGTCTACGCTCTACCCTTACAGGAGTCTCTCTCCTGGCCCTTTCTGCCCGCCTGCCGGCGCGAACGCCTGCGCAAACGCCAGCGTGCTCTTACAGAGTGCGCCTGTTTGCGCGCTCTTTTTGCGCTGTGCGGCTCGGGAGCGCGGCTCCCTACTGGCTCAGCTATATGGGACCCGGGGGGCTTCCCCTCTGGATCTGGCTCAGCTGTGCCAGGTCCCTCCGCCCCGCTTACCTTCGGGGGATCAGCTGTTGCTGACCCCAGTGCCGAATCCTCTGCTGCTGCTGCTGCCTCCGCCTCCAGTCAGCAAGTTAATAAGGGGGCACACATGCGTGCGGGACACATGTGTGCCTGGATCCTCTCCTTCCCGCTGCTGGTTCCCGAGTGCTGGGAACTACGTCACCCCGTGGCTTTTAAAGCCCGCAGTTTGAATTTCCCGCCCCTGCCCCAACAGCCAATCAGGCGCCCCAGTCTACCCGGAAGTGCCTGCCGGCAGTTCCGCCCCCTACACTATTATTATAGTTTATATATAGTTACACTATATATTATAGCACAGTTATTTTGTGCTGTAATTGGCACTACTGTGCAGTAGCACCACTGCATGCTTTTTTGTGACACTAATGCACAGTAGACTAATTCTACTCTGCATTAGTGCATTAGCATGGTTTTTGCCTCCTGCATTTATGCACAGTAGAATTAGTCTACTGCACATTTAGTGTCTTGTGGAGATGCACCCTCTCATTGGTTTATTTAAAATTCTTTGTTTCATTGAGACTTTGGGAATTAAACTAAAACAGCTTTTTTTATGGAGCTGGGGTGGTATGGGTGCTAAGGTGCACAGCTGGCAGCCCAGAGGTCACAAGAACGAGGCCATGGCAGAAGTCTCAGGGCACAGCCTGTCAGGTTCCAGTGAATCTGTGAATTCTGCTAAATGCCTTGTCACAAGGACACAACAAAGGAAGGAAAGTTTCTCCTATGCTCTTGAAATGGTCAATTAGTGGGGATTTATGTCCTTGTGGAAATTAAATTTTTTTGAAGGCAGGATGTCTTTATCTCCTTCCTTTACCATTTTAGAATGTTGCATGCCACCATTGTGTTTTCTTTTTACTGATATGTGGTCCTCACTGACAAGGTTGCATTGTTTTTACAATTTATCTAAACCTTTAAACACTAATAGATATATTATAGCAAACCTATATTTAATAGAATTGGTCACATCAATCAATATTACTCACCAGCTGAAGCTATAATAATGTAATATTCTGTATTATATTTGGATTATCTCTTTTAAGGCCTCCTTGTTAAATATTTCCTTTCAGGCCTTTTACCCTTTTTAATTTAAT
Source organism: Alligator mississippiensis (assembly GCF_030867095.1). NCBI lineage: Eukaryota > Metazoa > Chordata > Crocodylia > Alligatoridae > Alligator > Alligator mississippiensis. Next base: position 126,450,341 of record NC_081824.1, read on the forward strand.
CTCATTACTGGTTTAGTTTAGGTTAATTTCTTTTTTTACTGTGCTGACCTAGCTAATTGTAACATCTGCAAAGGTTCACTGTGTGGTTATTCAGAAATGGGATTAGGGCCTTCTGCTTTAGCAACATTTCTGCAGCTTGGCCTAGGCTAGCAAGAGGATCTCTTTTATAGTAAAAAAAAAAAAAAGAAAAAAAAAAGAAAAAGTTTTTTTTTTTTTTTTTTTTACTGGCATGGAGGACTGAAGTGATCCTGGAAGGACCAAAAGCATGTCCCATCTCATCCCCTTCTTTCCCCTCCTTCACCTGGCTTTCCCCAGTGTCCTGAGGGACAGGGAAGCACCAAAGCCCTTCCTGCCTGCTGCACAGGGATGGGCTCAGTGGGAGACATAGACAAGAGCAGCAGGGATGGCAGGAGGGTTCCCCTTCCCCTTCCCTTTCCCCATGCCTGTTCCAGGACTGGGCATTGTAGGGAGAACTACTCTCCAGGTACCCTGTTGCCACTCTTCCTTCCCCAGCTGAGCCCAGTCCCTACTTTGCCTGGCTGGGTCTGGAGCTGCTTCACCCTCTCCCCCTCCTCGAGAAAGCAGCATGGGGAGGGAGGGATGATTTTCATCTGCTTTAGGGATTTTAAAAAGTTCCCAAGAGGCTGCTGCAGTGCAGTCTGCCTGCACTGGAAGAGGAGGCTGGGAACAGAAGATGCAGCTGTCTTTGTAGTACAGATTGCTGCTTCTGCCTCCCGTTTTGGGAAATTCTGGAGCCAACCCTGGGCACAACAGGTGTTTGTTGGGTCCCTGCTTACAGCAGTCTCTCTGAATTAGTAAATGTTTGCTCTTAAGGCTTTCTGCAGAAAACATGAATTGTTTCAGTTCTCAGCTACCAAGACAGTTTTACATTTTGATGTATTTTCTGGTTTAGCTCTCAACTACACTCTCCCTTACTGGCCTAAGGTACTAGTTTTCCATCCTTCAGAAACCCACACCCCTTGCTCTGTATAGTTTTTTGCTTGGTGTATAGAGTGTTTGCCTGTTGGAGCTCCACTGAGGCAATGATGCGAGTCTCACTGTGCTGCTTGAAAATCCTTCAGCCCGTTAAATAGCTGCTTTCTCTCTTGTCAGAGTCCAGCAGGTTCCACAGAGATTTCTACCTTTCTCAGCGTGAAAATCAGATACTGTTTTGTGTTCTAAAGAAGTGACAGCAAAAAAGGGCACTCAGACATTTGAAGAAAGAGGGAGCTTATAAAGAAATTTGTGTGACTATGTAGTCTCATAGAGAACTGAAGAGAGGATTGCCCTAAAGAGTTATACTTTAAACACAATCTTTCCCCATCCTTAGCTCCTGAAACCCATGCCCATTTTTCTTTTATTGTTAACCATATGTCAGTCCCTTCACACTTGCATCCCAGAATCCTTTGCAGTCTTGGGAAAAAGTTCTTTGACCTTATTTATTGCTCCCTTATAGACAGAGCTCCCTACACTCCCACTCAGCAATTATTTTCCCTTTGTTCTGAAAGACTAACCATTTATTGCCTGTACTCAGTCCATGATTGATACTCTATTCTTTGTGCTATACTGCCGCACAGCAAGGGACATAGCTCTGCTTACCTGTCTCATAAAAAGTGCATTGCTGTATGCACAAAAGACCTTGCAGTGATGAGAGCTGGAATACAAAAATCATAGAATCCTGTGGCTGGAAAATGCTGCTACTGGACTGGGATAGCAGCAGGTATGAACCTCATCATGAGAAAATAAGCTGGGTTTTGTGGTAGAAATATTGAAATATTGCTTGTAATATACATTGCCTGTTGCTTAGCAACTACTTGACTTTGGGTTCTTTCAGAAACCTCTATAGATAAAAATAATTACCCAAACTTCCATGACCAGTGCAAAATCACACAAATCCCCCTCTGATGTTTAGAACTGCTGCTTTAGCAACTATATTGTGTAAGCTTTCTGTGAGGGGAAAAAAAGGTCTCTACTTTTATCCATAACTGTTTGTTTATGGGCCCTTGTGACTTTTGGAATGAACACCAACTCAAAGACGAGGAGAACATTTAAATATTAGTTCTTATACACATAGGTAGCATTGCAATCTTGTATGTCTTTCATAATAGAAGATAAAGCCCTGTGGATATAGCCATGCTTTTGTTTACTTTACTACATCATCTCTTCAAATTAAGAAATGCACACCTGCCTTATTTTCCATAGCCAAAACATGAAGTTTTACAAGGTCATTTTTTTCATGTGGAAGTAATTCAGAAATGTTTTCACAGATTTTTTGTAAAGACTCTTTCTAAGCAGGTTTGCTTATAGGACTAGCCTGGACATGTGATGCTTCTCAAAAAGTAATTTAAAAAGACACCTACAAGTAACTAAAATGGAAGTGTCAGTCCATTCATAATACAATATCATGAAGTGCTACATTGTTTCCGTTTCAGCTTGCCTGGAGTAAGGATTAGTGAGCTACTGAAGGAGCAGGCACAGGAGCAAATTAAAACTCTGAAAGGCTCAGCTCTGAAAGACTCAGCTAATTCCCTGGTTCCTTCACTTTAGTGGGGAAACAATTTGCTACTGATCAATGCAATACTTAGCTTTGATGGCTAGTGTGCTTTTCAGGGTGAAGGGAGGGCAAGTCTTTTCTCTGTCTGCTACCATGAGACCCTAGATCAAGAGATCTTTGGGCTAGGGATAGAAGTTACACATATGTTTTATGAAACTTCTGTCCCAGACCCCACTTCATGGTTCCAGTTAAATCAGAGCCCCACCACCAGCCCAGCATGCTTTGCAGGCTGTGCTGTGTGATTCAAAGAGCAAGGCTGGCCCCTACCCTCTGCTTCCTAGCTGGAGTAGTGAGGGCTGCCTTGTATTCTGGGGAGGGGTCAGTGGCCACCCTATTCCCTCCCCTTCCTGCCCTTCTACCTCTTCCTCCCCCCCACAAACTTCCTGCCTACTGCTGTTACTTTCTCTATAGTTTGGGGGCAAGGAGACTCCAGACCCAGATGGCCTGAGCAGGGGCTGGGCTCAGCTGTGGAGGGGACAGTGGCAACAGGGAAGCTGGAGAGTAGTTCCCTCCCCCTTTCCAGTCAGTTTGAGACCAGGTGCACTGCTGTTGTTGGCATCCCCAGCTGATCCCAACCCCCACTCAGGGTCAGGAATGGTACTATCCCAGTGCTTCCCGGCCCCTGGGATAGCAGGCAAAAGCAGGTGGGGGAAGCCGGGAGCGGGGGGCATGCCTTTGAGCAGGAAGGGAGGATTTTCACTTGTTTTAGGGACTTTAAAATTCCCTGGAGGTTCCTATGGTACTCTGCAATCCAAAGGAAGGAGTGCACTTGTACCATTGTACCCACTCTGAATCTGCCCCTTGTTGGTCCAATAAAAACACCACCAAAAAAACCCCTCGTTGCTTCTGATATATTTCCTGGACCATGACAGCTATAAAAACCCTATTACTTGTACTAAAAGACAGGTTACAAAGTTCATCAATAAGGCCAACCCAAATGAAATTGCAGCAGATAAGAGATCTGAATTGGTGGGAATATGTATTTAGTGCGGTGTTGATGACAGAATTTTGCATGCTTCCATGAGTATTTTTGCCTTTATTTATGTCAAGGTTTTATATTAGAACTGTGCAAAATTTTGCTGGCTGTTTTATTTCAATGCTGTTTCAATTCATTTCAAGCTCAAAATGACAAAAATGAAATGAAACAAAGGACTTTGAAACAGCCTCAAAATGAAATGAGGGCAGTAGAAATATTTCAAAAGTTTTGAAATGTTTCGAGTTTCAAAGCTCAAGCTGGGCTTGCCTTCAAGGAAAACAGAAAGTAAGGAGAGGGACGGGGAAGAGGGGGAAGCACTATTCTCATATTGACTGTGTAGCTAGCCAGTGACTGTGATCCTTCCCTGATGTCCCTTCCAATCCCAGTGCTCTGGGAAAGGAATGGAAAAACAGCATAAAAGGCAGCATTGTTTGAACTGGCCTGCTTTTTGCCTTGGGGTCTGACAGTTACTGAGCTGTGTCTTCCAGCAGCTCAGGAGCTTTAGACAACAAAGGCTACTAATAGCATTGATTTGAATGATTTCATATTTGCTACCCTAGCCTAGCAAGTGGGATTCAACAATACCTTTTGCTTTCTTCTAGACCCTTTTATTTTATTATTATATTCACTGATTTATTCTTTTCAATTTTATAATTATATTGGCAATTACACTATAGAATTTATATAGGAAGGGGGATACATTTGTATTTTATTTCTATACATTTATGCCTTGTGGCATATACATATATTATAGAATTTATACAGTAAGGGAGATACATTTATATTTTATTTCTATACGTGTATACATTGCAGCATATACTGCACACCTTATAGAATTTATATAGGAACACAGATACATTTATATATTTGTCTAAGAACAAGATACTGTGAAACACACCATGAAGTGTGGTGGAAAGGCAGTTGGCAAGCCTTCAGGGAGGGGCAGAAGAGGGGATAGAGGGAGAGGTTTAAGTGCCCCTCCCCCCCCCAAACTGAGATGCATCCTCTTTCCTACAACTATGGAGGAGGAGAAGCAGCAAGGAGAGGGGAGCAGTGTCAGTGCCACTGCCTGTGCCTGAGACTGCATCTCCTCCAAAGGCACCTGCCATAACCACCCCACCACCACCATAATGACAGCAAGCACCAGCATGACAGTCTCCTCCACCCCCATTTCACTTCCCATGCTGAGCCTTGCAGTGCCAGAGAAAGAGCTGGAGCTGATTCTGGATCTGAGTGCCTTAGCAAGGGAAATTCTGGGGAAGGAGGAGGAATCAGCTGAGTTTGTGCTCCACACCCATCAAGTGTCCCCTAGAGCCAGGTCCCCTTCCCCAGAAGGCACTTCAAAAGAGGCTGAGGTAGAGGTTGTGGAGGCAAGCAGCTCAGCTGAGTCCACTCCTTCTGTTGCTATGTCTCTGCCTGCTGAGGAGTGGGAAATTGCAGCATCCAGACATGCAGCTGCATGCCAGAAGCAAGCGGATAGTGTGGTCTGGGATCATTTTGAGCTGGCAGATGATCCAACATATGCTATGTGCCTGCACTGCCAAGCCAAATCCAGCCGGGGCAAGAGCACAAAACTCAAGAGCACCATGGGGATCCTGATGCATCTCTGCAGGCACCGCCCCCTTGCCTTTGCCCCTGTCCCCGCAAAGCAGAGGGAGGCCACCCTGGAACAGTGGGGGAAAGACGGACAGAAAGTGGGGAGTGTTACAAGGGCAAGCGAGATCACCAAGAGCATTGGGGAGATGCTTGCTGTCGATGGCAAGCCCTTCTCCCTACCTCTCCCTTACAGGGCACTGGTGCGACCAGTCAGGCCATCGGTGGGCTCTCCTTCAAGCCGAGGTGATGGATGTGTGCCACACAGCAACAGAGATCTTGAGGGCCATGAGCTGTTTGGTGCAGGGGTGGCTCATTAGGCAGAGCGAGCTTACCTGCGGGTTCATGGTCACTGACAATAGGGCCAGTATGTTCAAGGTGGTCCATGATGCCAACTTTGTTGGCATCCACTGCGTAGCACACAAGTTCCACTTCATTGTTAGGAATGCCTTGGAGGGGGACAGGGCTGCTGGTGGCTGCTCAGTTCTCAGTGCCTGCTGGTGCTCAGGTCTTGGTGGCTGCCTATCTTGCCGAGGATGTGGAGTCACTGCTGTGCGACCCCTTGGCCTACTGGGCAAGCCACAGCCAGATGTGGCCAGATCTAGCCGCGATTTCCCGCAAACACCTGTCCTGTCCACTGACCAGTGTTCTGAGTGAGAGGTTGTTCAGCATTCCTGGGGATGTAGTGACACCCTACTGCACCTGCTTGGATCCTGGTTTGGTGGAGCAGCTGGTATTCCTGAAAGTGTGGCCTCTATGCGACACTGGTCAGGCCGCAGTTGGAGTACTGCGTCCAGTTCTGGGCGCTGCACTTCAGGAGGGATGTGGACAACATTGAGAGGGTCCAGAGGAGGGCCACTTGCATGATCAGGGGGCAGCAGGGCAGGCCCTACAAGGAGAGGCTAAGGGACCTGAACTGTTCAACCTCCACAAGAGAAGGCTGAGGGGGGATCTAGTGGCCCCTTACAGACTAGTCAGGGGGGACCAGCAGGCATTGGGGGAGTCCCTGTTCCCCCGAGCGCTACCAGGAGTGACTAGAAACAATGGTCACAAACTGGCAGAGGGTAGATTCAGACTAGACATCAGGAGGCACTACTTCACTGTCAGGGTGGCTAGATCTGGAACCAACTTCCAAGGGAAGTGGTGCTGGCTCCTACCCTGGGGGTCTTTAAAAGGAGGCTGCATGAACACCTTGCTGGGGTCGTTTGACCCCAGTACTCTTTCCTGCCGTGACAGGGGGTTGGACTTGATGATCTGCTCAGGTCTCTTCTGACCCTCCAACTATGAAACTATGTCCCTGCTGAGCTTCCGTGCCAGGATGAACTTGGAGGTATTGACTGGGGCTATGGGGAAAGAGGAGGCCCCAGGTCCTGGTCATGACTACTAAAACTGCAGTCTGCCAGGGTTGGGGAGGCCTTGTGGGATTCCTGGTGGCTTGGCAGCCCTAGGAAATGCCAGGACTGAGGATCCCCCTGGTGAAAGGTGGGTAGGAGGTGCCATAACCTTCAGGTACCACATGCACGCACACAGTGCTGTCTGGGAAAAGCCCAGACCTGTCATGTCTTTGACACGTGTGAGGCTTACTGGTTGCAGTGGAGTTGTGTTTCGCCAGGTGAGCTTAGCTTAGCTTCCTGGGATGCCAGCTTTCGGGTTGAAAAACTCTTTGTCAGGATGAGGAAGCACCTGCAGTTGTTGTTGTGTGTGTGCTGTTTCTGGATGGAAGGAATAGTAGAGAAGCCAGAGGCTGGCCTGCAATGCAGACAAGAAAGTCAGTCACTGAAAATGGAAATGGAGGCATCAGGGGGTGAGGGACAGGCTGCGGGGGGAGGGGATGTAGCAGTGCAGGTAAAAGTGGAGAGGTGCCTGGGGAGTCAGATGTCTGGCAGGTTGTAGTGTGTCAGAATTCCAACATTTATATTGAGTGCATGAGTTTCTGTACCTAGGAGGCTGATGAAGTGCAGTTCATAGGCTCAGCTGTGAAAAATGGTTTGTAAATTCCCTTTCAGGATCAAGCACCAACTGTAGGTGCTTCCTCAGCCTGACAAAGGGTTTTTCAACTCGAAAGCTTGCTAAGTTTTAGTTCTGTAACTGTCTTCAATTGGTCTGCTAAAACATACCAGATTAGATTGACCCAAAGGACCTTGTTTGCCAGTGCCACATCCTTAAACCAACACCCCTAGCACCTGACCGGAAGGACATAGGGCCCTGGGCACATCTAAGCCCCAGGGCTGGGGCTGGCAGGGAGAGTTCTCTGGCAGCTGCTGGAGAAGAAGCTCCTGCAGGAATGAAAAGAAAGGCTCTAGTCTGTGACAGATTGGCTGCCTGAGATGCTGCTGGTGCTACTGTGCTGCTTACTAAGTTATTACCTGTTGTCATTAAAAGTGGTGGACTGGGATGAAGCTGTAGGGGAGAAGGAGACCTCATTGGAGCACACTAGTGTGTCATGTAGAAGCCCCAGCGCCAGTGAGGGCGCACCTTAATACACACACAGTGTCACCCATGTCACGAGTTTTGCTTGTCGGCAGCTTGGGCTGCAGTTTCCCATAAACCCCTGTACCCCTGTCCTTGAAACTTGGCAGGTTTTGTGGCCTGAGAAGGGGCTACCATCCCTGTAAGTTTCATCTGAATGAGGCAAGAAATGACAAAGTTATAGGCAGTTTCATGCTTTCCATTGTAGCCTACGGGCGAAACATTGAAACAGTTTCGATGAAACGAAATGGAACAGTGCTTTCAAAACAAAACAAAACTCAAAATGAAACACTGTCCCATCAAAACATCGAAACAGAAGTCGAAACAGAATGGTGCTGTTTCGCACAGCCCTATTCCATATGCTCTAGTATATATTTTTGCAATACTGATCTTGATATTTCCTCACGTGTTTTTCCCATCTTACTCTTGAATTCTGAATTATAAAAGTTCATTGATAGTCCTGTGTACAAGGTCACGATTATGAAAATGGGAAGAATTACTGTTCTACTTTTTGACATGAATATTTAAAACTTTGAAATGCTCCTCATTTTTAGAGGCTGTCAATACAAAACCAGAGGGGGTTGGACTTTCATTAATAATACTAAATTAAATGTGAAGTTTGATAAGAAGCTCAGATGTGATAATGGTAGGTCACTCTAAATCCCTGCAGAAATTGACAGAACCAACAGCATCTTTTTTCCTCTCTGTATCTGATTTAGACTATTTTCTTGGGAACATATATGAGATATAAGAATATATAAAATGTGTACATGAGAATCTAAACTCACTTTTTGCTGAATCTGCTGATTGTAATTAATGCATAGTTTTACCTTGTGTTCACAGTATATTCCAGATTTACCAGTCTGGCAGCACTCTTACCCACATTGTAGCTAGAGTCATTTTATTTCTGAATGCCCTTGGATAGCCACAATGGCACACACATCTACTATTTCAGTATAGGTTTTTATTACCATACCTTTCACCACAGTATCTAGGCACTTTGAACAGAACTTACAGTAACATGACTAACATTTTTAGCTTCAGATACAAAAACAACATTATTGAAAAGCTATAGGATTACTTGTATTTATAAATCAAGTATATGCATACATATTTCCAGGACTGCGGCCTTTGTGAGGCATTTGTACTGGTTGTATCTTACTTGAATGAGCATTTATTTTTTCCCAAGCTGAAAAATATAATAACAACATTATCTGTGCATACATTTGGAAAATAGCTGCAATTAGATTGCTGTATTAAAAAAAAAAAATCAGATCAATAAAGTAGGGGTGCACTGATAAAGATTTTTTGGGCTGATACTGATAACCGATTATTAACAGGCCTTATCCAATTACTGGTATGCAGCCCTGCAGCTTGGAGATCAACTCTGGCTCGTAAGTCTGTTGGGGAGAAGGGGCAGGGGAGGGAAAGGGCATGGGGGGACAGATCAAGGCCTCTGTGGTGAGAGGGAGTGGGGCTGGGGCCGGGACGGACACTGCACAGCTGGGGCAGGGTGGGGTATGAGATGGAGCCATGAGTGGCTCGTCCAGAAGACATGGGCGGGGAGGCAGCTCCTGCCACTGTGTGCACTCCTGTGTACACAGTGGCAGGAGCTGTGTGTCCCCTGTATGGGGGCACACATAAATTGTGTGCCCCCATACAGGCTGTGTGCCCCCATACAGGGCAAAGGCGGGCTGCTGTTGTGGGCTAGGGCCAGGGTCGTGCCAGGCTTTTCTCAGTATGGGGGCTGGGCCGAAGCTGTGCTTAGGGCGGGCAGCAGCGGTGGCACTGGGAGGTAGGGGCTACGGGGATGCTACGACAAATTCTGGGATGTATCTAGCCTCCCAGTAGCCCGCTCCCAGCGCTACTGCCTGCCCCAAGCTCAGCCCCAACCCAGCCTCCCTGCCAGGAAGAGCCCAGTGCAGCCCACAGCAGCAGCCCACCCTCTCCCCGTGCATGAATCTGTGGGGCATGTGCCCCCCATACCTCCCACGGGTGTGTGTGGAGCAGTGGGAGGCTACCCCCCTCATCCGGGCCCCCCCTGCACAAAACGCTTATGGCTGTCCTGTACCCCACCCTAGCTGGGCTGTGCCTGCCCCTGCCCCACTCTCTCCCCGATCGCGGGGGCCTCAATCTACCCCCCCACACTCCTTCCCTCCCCCTGCCTCTTCCCCCCCCAACAGACTTACCAGCTGGATGCTGCTGTCCAAGTTGCCAGGTTGTCTGCGTGCATTCCGTGGCTGTGCACGTGCACCTGGCATTTATCATTGACATTATCAGCCATATCAGCCAAAAAATGCTGATTGCCAATACGATGTGGACTGATGTATTGGTGCACCTCTAGTTTGGACACATTTGTCAGTACATCAGCAAAACTTTCAACCTCTATCGGTGCACCTCTACAATAAAGGGTTTTCCATGAATCTCATGTTCTTATATTTCAGAACCAGTTATGGATGTGTTAGAAATGTTAAAATATGAACACAGGCATGAAAAAAGCATATACATATTTAAAATTTTTGTCTGCCTGAAGCATGTTTGGTGTGTGGAGGTGTACAAAATGCCAGATTACAGCCTTATTCAAATTATTTGAAAATTAATACTGAAAACCCTCGCTATTCATGGGTTTGACATTTGCAGTTTCAAATATTCGCGAATGCTGAACACGCATCTTAATTACACTTAAAGGAGCTCCTTAGGAGCTCCATGCTTCCCACAGCTGGGCTCCCACTGCTGCTGCTGTGCTCCCGCTGCCACTGCCACACTCCCACCGTTCCCAGTGCAGCCGTGCCCCTCCGACCCTGAGCCGCCAGAGGCACTACGTTCATGAAGGCAGACGGCATTCATGAACACAGTGCCTTATTCGTGGTTTTTGCCATTAATGGGGGATACAAGAACGTATCCCACCTAAAAGGCGAGGGTCTCTTGTATTAGGTTACGATCTAACTTGGCAAAAGTAATCAATGAGGATAGTAAAATTAGATATAATTAATCAGTGCCAGATTTGGGCTTAAGCTACTTAAGCTACAGCCTTCAGATGTGTGCAGATGAAACGGGGGACCTAAATTGAAGTGGTGGGTTTTAAAAAACACCGCTTCAATGTAGGGCTGATTAAACCCCTGTATCATGCACACACCCTGCTAACTTACCTGCCTCTCTGGCGGGGAAGGGAGGGCGAGCTTCCGGTGGGCGGAGTGGTCCCTGTGCTACGGTGGGAGGAGGAGCGGTGCTTCCCTCTGCAACAGCAGTGGCACCCTCCAGGTGGCCCCTGCCCACAGGCACATGGCTCGGGTGGTCCCAGGGACACTGCAGGCATGGGGAGAAGCACCAGGCCCCTATGCAGCTCAGCCAGGCAGACAGGCTCTGGGTGGGGGAGGGGAGATCAGGCTTGCTCCTTTTCTTAGACAGAGCTTGCTTTCCCAGGCTGCTACCAGGCTACCTGCAGAGATTCCTACAGAGCCTCAGAGCTGCATGGAGCCCAGTGCTTTGCTCCATGGCTGTAGGGGCGGCAAACTAAAACTCCTTGAAAGAGTTTTAGGTTGCTGTGCCCCAAGTCATTTAAGGGTGCATTATGCTGTTGAATTTCCTACAGCGGCTGGATTTAATGCGCAATATACCGCTGAGGTGTGCAAACATCAACACCATGAAAGTGGTGCAAAAGCATTTAGCCTGCATTAAAGCAGTGTGTGCACATGCCTCTCGTTTTGTCTACACACCGCCTAGGGCCTCACAATATGAGCAGCCTGTAAATAAGAAAAAAAACCTGGTCATTTTCATTCTAATATGGCAAAAATATACATATATATGACTCCACAGTTAGTATTCATATTGACTTCATAAATGTGTGCAGAAATTATAATAATTCATTTTAAAGTGTCATGAAAATCCATTTTTGTGGATTTTGTGCATTATTTTTATCATATAGGGCCTCTTAAACTAGACATAGTTTAGGGCCTTAGCATGTCATTATCTGGCACTGTAATTAATTAGATATAAAGGTCTTCCAAGGTAGTAGAGGACTTCAGTTTCTATCATACTGATTGCACCTAGTAGAGTTTCAAATTGCAATCTGTTACTTTATTTATTAAAATCATCAGTACTATAAATCAAACTACAATAGGATTGGGTTCTTGGGAGAGTATAGATATTTCATACATAAGCTGTTTCCATTTTCATTCCATCATTTTAATGTTTCTTTTCTTTCTCGTTCATAGGGGTGCTGGAGAAAGATCATTGTGGATGACACTATGCCTTTCAATGAAGAGAATAATTTGTTGCTTCCGGCTACAACCTGTCAAATTGAACTTTGGCCAATGTTGCTGGCTAAAGCTATCATTAAGCTGGCAAACACTGAGTATGTCTATGACCATTTTTTCATTTTGTTCTAAGAAATCAGATAGAATTAATAAGCAAAATGCCAGTTTTAATATACGTGAGGAATGTTTATTGGCAATTGTAATGGTAAATCTGTACTTTTTGAGTTCTAATGTGAAAACTGGCACAGTAAATCAATATAGTATGATTTTCATTTTCTCTAGCAAGCATATCTCCTCTCTCTCTCTCTCTCTCTCGTCTAATACATAATGCACTGAAAACTTTATACAGAAGCTAATCTGAGAAATCTTCCCATCTTCTTTGACTGCCTACATTATTTTATGTCCCAAAAGATTTTACACGCTGCCTTTTCCACAGTGAAAGCATTTCAATTTTTAAATGTAATTTTAATTGTCATTTTTAATCAGTCTAAGAATAGTGGGGGCATTTGTATGTGCAAAGGTAATTTACATGCAATATTGTCATAATGTATCAAGGTTCCTGCGTTTAGTTTGTGGTTTTTTTTATATTTATTTCTTATGTTTTTTGCTTTTCTAAATATTTTTTTAAAACAAAAGCCACCAAAGCCATCTACAGTCCAAGCACTCAGGGACCCAACCTCCTTAAGACCTATGGATGGAGGACATCTGATCAAGGAAAGGGGAGCCATCAACACACTTTGGAAGGAGAATTTTGAAGACCTCAGTTGAGACTCTGTTGTTGACAAGTGTTCTTAGCTCCTTCCCACAAAACCCAGTCAGGGGCAATCTCAGCATATCTTCAACCTTTGCCGAGGCGAGGAAAGCTATCAAGATGTAGAATGATAAGGCATCAAGTGGCACAGCCAACATGACCTTCACTGCTCGTCAGCTACAGGAAAGATACCAGGAACAACATAAACCTCTCTGTGTGGCCTTCTTTGACCTCACAAAAGCCTTTGACTCTGTCAGGCAAGAAGGACTGTGGAGTATTCTTCTGAGGTATGGATGTCTACCGAAATCTATCACCATTCTTTGGCTGCTCCATGACAGTATGTGGCAGTTTTTCTTTGCAACAGATCTATAACATCTGCTTGAGGTTAAAATGGGAGTTAAACAAGGCAGTTTCATCACTCCAATATTCTTCTCAATATTCCTCACCATGATGCTACATCTGACCATCAACAGGGTTCCAGTCAGAGTGAAGCTAAACTACCAAAAACACGGTAAACTGGTTAATCTCAGCCAACTCTGAGCCAAAACCAGGACCATGTTGACCTCAATCATCCTGCTCCAGTATGCTGATTAGGCTGTGGTGTGTACTCACTAAGAATCAGATCTTCAGGCAGTCATCAGTGTTTTTACTGAGGTTTACAAGAAATGGGACTGACACTTAACAACCAGAAAACTAAGGTCCTCCATCAGTAAGTTCTTAATGAGCAGTTCCCGGCTCTGTAATTCAGATTTATGGTGAGACTTTGGAGAATATTGAGTATTTCCCATCCCTTGGAAGCCATCTTTTGCAGGAGGCTGACATTGACGAAGAACTCCAACATTGCCTCAGATGTTCAAGTACAGCTTTAAGAAGCTTGAGGAAATGGGTGTTCAAAGATTACAACATAAGATTCAAACCAAAGCTCATGATTTTTCAAACAGTCATAATCCATACCTTACTGTATGGAGCTGGGATATGGAAATACCTCAAGTCATTGGAAAACTACCATCAGTGCTACCTGTGGAAGATCCTTCAAGTTCAGTGGGAAGACAGACGCACCAACATTAGCATCTTCTTGCAAGCAAACACCATAAGCTTTGAGGCAATAATAATCTTACATCAATTTTGCTGGGCCAGCCACTTCATCATGATGTCTTCCAGATGATGTGGAAAACTTGCTTCAAGAGGACTCCAGACGCCTGAAGCAAGTTTTATTCTCCCAGTTCAGTCAAGGTGTGTGCTCAAGAGGAGGGCAACAGCACTTCAAGGATGCCCTCAAGGCCAACTTAAAGTAATGCAACATCAACATTAACTCATGAGAGCCTGTTACTCAGGACTGCCCCACATGGAGGAAAAGTCTGTTGCAAGCATCTCAGTACTTTTGAAACTTCACAATGACAACAGGAGATGGAAAAGCAGGAGTGGCAGAAACAACGTGTCACAGACAGATCCAAGAATCCAGAGCCACCTACCCCACACTGAAACATGTGCCCAATTTTGCAGTAGAACCTATCAATCCTGGAATGACCTTGTGCAACCATCTTTGGACCCGCGAATAAGGCAATCATGGAAGATTGTTCTTGACTGTGAGGGACTACCAGTGATGATGGTGGCTTTGTTTACATTTATTTCTTATGTTTTTTTGCTTGTCTAAATATTTGTTTAAAACAATGACACTATATTACCTAATACTTATCTAGTCAACAGTGGGCAGTTGATGTTTTGGATCTTGACAAATATAAAATAAAATTCAGCACAGAATTCATTTCCCTTCGAATACCTAAATATTGGTTACTGTGTACTTAAAATAAGTAGTTAGAAATTGGCATTTGAAATGGGATATTCTGGGTGTGAGCCAGAGGGATTAGTAATAGTAATCCATGTTCAAGAGTTTGGTTCTAGTCAAGGTATTGCTTGCTTCCTAAGCTAAAGATTTGAAGTGCTATTGCATGCTCAGTCCCTTTGGCAGGGGCAAGAAGCTAGTGTTTCTGGAAAAAACCCCAAAAATATAAAAAGAACTCTTGCAGCTAATTAAGGAGTAATACCAACTTATTCTGAAATTCTGTCTGCTCCATCTCTCTTGTACAGAAAAACAGTGCCAACATGGACATAATATATAAATTAGGGATGATAGAGAAATAGACCTCATTGCTATAGCTAGAACAGAAAAGAAAAAATAAAATTAAGAATGAATTTTCATTTCTAAAACTACCAGGCAACCAGTGTTGGATTGTTATTTTTAATAACAGAAATAATTAATATATTTTATTAGGGCTTTTTTTTCCTTGAGTAGCCTTTGAAAATAATTAGCACACCTGATTAGGAAAAGGAAAATAAAAAAAAAATGGAGCAGGGTGCCCATCCTAAAAAAGTATTGTTTGAATGGCAATATTTATTTATGCTGCAGTTTAGTGGCTGTTTTTGGTTAATAGTATAGAGGTGCTAGTCCTGCGTACTTTGCATGTGTAAGACTTAACAGTCATTTAAATTATCAGTTTAAAAAGTTCAGTCATGTACTGGAACTTCTTTCACTCCATCTTGGGTTATTTTCTATTCATTGTTAAATTATTCTAATAAATACCAGCATGCATTCTTGTGAAAGAATAACTGCAGAAATAAAACCATAAATTATGGAAGTATTCATAAAGGAGTGTTATTTAATAGGTATTGGGCACATGTTACTTCTGTAGCCCTAAATATGCCTTTATAGCAGGGGTGGGCAAAATACAGCCCATGGGCTATATCCGGCCCACTAGGCAATTTCATCCACCCACTAACTCATTGTCCCCCTCCCAGCCCTAATTCTACCCCATCTGCCTGCAAGGGTGGGAGCAAGAAGTCCACATATACACCTCCCCAACTTACCTTATTGTACCTTGCTCCTGCCCTTGTGCGTGGAAAAGCTCAGCCCAGCTGCTGTTGCTACTACTTCAGCCACTGGGGGGAGCTGCTTGGCTTCCCTGGCATCCCGCTTGCTCCAGGTAGCAGGTAGGGAAGTGGCAGGGGTGGGAGCAAGGGGAGAGCTGCAGCTGGGTGGAGGCAGCAAGCACAGGGCTGGGGTTGGTGGCAGCATGGAGTCTGCACCCAGAGGGGCAGCAGGAGCATGGAGCTTGGGTGGGGGTGTGTGTGGATACTCTCCACACACTCCCCCCCCCGGCCATGGTGCATAGCCCACACCAGTAACAGCAGCAGCAGGTGAGAGTGCTTGGGGTGCTCATGCCCAGTGCAGGTGCTGCAGCTGGCAGCACATGGCTCCAGCCAGCGCTGCAAGGAGCGCAGTTCGCCTGGCCCACCTCTATTGCACAGAGCTCCATATGGCTCATGTGCAGCTTCTGAATTGCCACCAGGGGAAGCCCTGTGTGATGGAGCCAGCTGCCTTCCCCATCCCCTGCTGTACAGGTCCTGGGACTCAGCTGGGAAGCAAGGATCAGCGCTTCCATCCACATCTGGTGGAGTCCTGAGACCTGCATGGCATGAAGCAGAGAAGGCAGCTGGCTCCATTGTGTGGGGCTTCCCCCCAGTGGTGTGTGAGTGTGGGAGCTGCATGTGCTCCGTGGGAAGCCCAGCACAGTAGAGATGGGCTAGTCAGGCTACATTCCTCGCCACATATGCGGCACTGGCCAGAGCTGCACACAGCCAAGCAACAGTGCCTGCTGCTGCTGCTGTCACCGGCAGGGGCTGTGCACAATAAGGGAAGTATGTGGCGGTTCCCCACACCCTGCCTCCCTCCCTCACACCCCACACACCCACACCCTGCTTCCACAACCCCCCTCGCATACATACACCCTCCAACATACCCTATTGCCCCCACACACAGCCACACCCGCTCACAACCCCCCACACATCCCCCCATACCCCACCATATGCACCCCACCACCCCCAACTACACCCCACACCCCTCACACACAATATACAAGAATAAGACTTTATTTTTTGAGTTATTATGTAATCACCTCTATATATACTACACAAATACAAATCATGACAAAAATATTTTTTGTAATAAAATTAAAATGTTATAAAGTAGGGGTTTGACTTTTTGTATGAGTTGATTTTTTTTTTTCTCCTGGTTTCAAGATGACTAACCTCCCATCTCAGAAGGAGTATTTCTAGTGGGAAATGGGAGGGAATTCTGGTGACAAAGATTAAGGGTTAGGGGAAAAACACCCGGTCCCAAGATTGTGACTAGGGGGTGGGGCATCTTTCAAGTGGCGGGGCTACACCTGTGGCCCTCAACAGCTCACCAAAACTCATTAAATGACCCTCCAGCTCAAATAATTGCCTGCCTCTGCCTTACAGCTTTACAAAAAGTGAGTCTGTAGTCATTCAGGCTATTTGTACCACCACAAAGCTGGCTGGGTCCCCACTAAAGTTTGTTTCAAACAGGAAGTCCATTGGCACACTTCCTTTTGTAGAGTTACTGTAATGCATGCACAATTACATATAGTACTATGAGGGGTCTTCCAGATCCCCATCCTTCCATGGTGCTCTGCAAAAGAGGAGGGAGGAAAAGCAGTGATTCCCTGAAAGCCCAAAGGGAACAGAACTGCAGCTCTGACAGGCTTCATGCAGGCTGGGAGGAGCCTGAGGGATGAACCCCTTTGCCCCTCGTGGTAGTGTGCCACTTTGAGGCGTCTGTAGTATGCCAGCAAGGGGGATGTGCACTTGTGCATATACCAATAGCACTCTGTTTTTGTAGGAATGTGTGTCCAAGGCCTAGGACTTGTGCTGGGGAATTCTGAGTTTTGGTCTCTACTCCAAGGATTGTTTGCAGTTTTTTGCAAGGGGCAGGGGGGGAGTAACTCCATGATTGCTTAATATGAAATGCTTAAAAATTCCTGTGGCAATTATAAGCGACAAGAACTATCAGGATAAACTTGAATTTGTAGCAAACCCCTTGTATGATATCGGATAAAGAAATACCATGGTCTTTCTTGAACTATAACTTGTAGCAAAATAGATTTTTGACAAGGGTGTGTTATCTACTTCGAATAACTTAAAAGGAACGAACTTATGCTAATGAGGCTGAAAAAGCTGAAATGTCTATTGAGAAATTATCAATAACAGTAGATTCAAGACTACCTAAAATTTCTGTCTTACAGTAATATACTGATTTGATATTCCTGACCTAACTTATATTTGACAACAAATGGGAAACTCTGACTGTGGATTTTAATGAGGGTAGCAGACAAATTTGTATTTATTCTTTGTATTTGTTACAGCATACATGAATCTGGAAAAAGAGAATTAGGAGAGTTCACTGTTCTGCATGCCTTGACTGGATGGATACCAGAACTCATTCCTCTCCAGTAAGTTCTTCTACTAAAAATTCCATTTATTTGTTATTTCATATTTAGTTTCTCTAGGTTTTCCAAAAAGATCATAGAATCATAGAAGTAAGGTCGGAAGGGACCTTGTAGATCTTCAAGTCCGACCCCCTGTCTGGGCAGGAGGAAAACTGGGCTCAAATGACCCCAGCCAGGTAGGTATCAAGCCTCTCCTTAAAGACCCCCAGGGTAGGAGCCAGCACCACTTTCCTTGGAAGTTGGTTCCAGATCCTAGCCACCCTAAAGTGAAGCAGTTCCTACGAATGTCTAATCTAAACCTACTCTCCAACAACTTGTGGCCATTATTCCTTGTTATCCCGGGGGGCTGTAGGGGAAACAAGGTCTCCTCCAAACCCTTCTGGTCCCCCCTAGTGAGTTTATAGATGGTCACCAGGTCCCCCCTCAGCCTTCTCTTGTGAAGGCTGAACAGGTTCAGGCCCCATAGCCTCTCATTGTAGGGTCTGCCCTGCTGTCCCCGGATCATGCGGGTGGCCCTCCTCTGGACCCTCTCAATGTTGTCCACATCCCTCTTGAAGTGGGGTGCCCAGAACTGGACACAGTACTCCAGCTGTGGCCTGACCAGTGTTGCATAGAGGGGGAGGATCATTTCCTTGGCCCTACTTGAGATGCACCTGTGAATGCATGATAGGGTCCGGTTGGCCTTGCCAACCATGACCTCGCATTGTCAGCCCATGTTCATCTTGGAGTCAATAATGACTCCAAGATCCCTTTCTGCCTCCGTGCTCTCAAGAAGGGAGTTTCCCATCTTATAAGTGTGCTGCTGGTTACTACTGCCCAAGTGCAGCACCCTGCACTTGTCCGTATTGAAACACATCCTGTTTTTGTTAGCCCACCCCTGCAACCTATCCAGGTCTTTCTGCAGTCTTTCCCTCCCTACTAGCGTGACCACCTCACCCCAAATTTTAGTATCATCAGCAAATTTAAACCGGTTGCTTTTCACCCCGTTGTCCAAATCGCTGATAAAGAAATTGAACAGTGCGGACCCAAGGACCGAGCCCTGGGGGACTCTGCTGCCCACTTCCCCCCAGGTCAAATATGACCCGTCCACCACCACCCTCTGAGTACGACCCTTCAGCCAATTTGCAATCCATCTGACTGTGTAGGCATCGATGCCACAGTCGCCCAGTTTTTTAATGAGGATGGGGTGGTCGACAGTGTCAAAGGCCTTGCTGAAGTCCAGAAAGACTACATCCACGGCGACACCTGCATCCAATGCTTTTGTGACCTGATCGTAAAAGGCAGTCAGGTTGGTCTGACATGATCTGCCCCTAATGAAACCGTGCTGGTTGCCCTTGAGCATCATCCCCGATGCCGGCCCATCACAGATGTGCTCCTTGATGATCTTCTGAAAGAGTTTTCCCAGGATCGAGGTAAGACTGACAGGCCTATAGTTGCCCGGGTCCTCCCTCCTCCCTTTTTTAAAGACGGGCACCACATTGGCTATCTTCCAATCATCTGGCACCTGGCCCGAGCACCACGAGCGCTTGTAAAGCCGTGCCAAGGGCCCTGCAATAACCCCTGCTAGCTCCCTCAACACCCTGGGGTGGAGAGCATCTGGACCTGCTGATTTGAACACATCCCGCCCCTCCAGAAGCACTCTAACCCGGTCCTCCTCAACCTTAGGTCTGGAGGCGTTCCCCTTGAGTCCGTCTTGAATCACGGTGGGGGAGTCCCGGTCCCTGCACAAGAAAACGGAGGTGAAGAATTTGTTAAAGAGGTCTGCCTTCTCCTCTGGCGCAACCACCAGATTGCCCAGCGGATCTTGCAGAAAGATATTACTCTGAGTTTCGGATATTAAAATCAATCAAAATCAATTTAGTGAAAGGTCACATATTTAACTTCAGTATTTGGGAGATGTACATTAAAAGTGGTCAGAAACTTGCAGTTCTTTAAGAATTTTATTCTGTTTTTATCTGTAAGGCCTAGGTGCTTGTGAATCTGCTACCAGAGAGGAAGCTACTGATTTTTTTTCCTCCCAAGTAATTACACCAGTAATTGTCATTGAACTCAATAATCAAAACAATTCCATTGATTAGATACAAGGCTGTTTCAGAAACTAATGACAATTTTGAACTAAAACTATTTGGTATGCAATGATTATTTACTGGGCCACATTACTTCTGTATATAGTTGTAAATGATGGGTACATTTAACAATGCAATTGGTGTTCCAAGCTGTTATGTAGTTTCCCACTTGCTGCAGACATACAGCATGGGCAGCCATTTTGCCATTAGTTTCTGAAACACCCCTTTATTGGTAGTTTATTTTAATATGCATAATTTCTATATGAATTCATCCAGAAAATGCATTAAGTCCTATGTGTAACTGGGAGTGAGAAAGTTTAGTTCAACTGATATTTTTTCATACTGTTTTCACATTTCCAGGGTGGTGCAACTCATGTACTTTTATTTCCAACCAAATTGTAATCCTGACCTTCACTTATAAGACTTGTTTGTGTGTCTGTTTACCTTATGAATGGGAGCTTATTGAGCTCACTTCTACAGCCATCATTTTTTTGTGCCCACACTCACTTGTGCTCACAGTTTAGATCACTTACATATCATAATGTGTCTGTAGACATCAGGCTTGCCTAATTTTGTCTCTTGTACTCCACCTCCCAGTGCAGCAATAAAAGGTACTGTTTGCAAATCTATCCCATTTATTTTGACCAAATCGAAAAGTGTGAGTATAAGAAAATGTTGGTAGTAACAGTATGGAGTTAGATATAGCTTATTGTCAAACCAACTCTTCAACTCATATCCCCAGATTTTTCAGCTGTTTCCATGGTGTCTTTTCAGTTATTTTTTCTCTATGTCCTTTGATCAGTTTCTGTTCTGTTTCCGAGCTCAAGATGCCCCTGTAGTAGGGTTGTGCAAAATTTTGCCGGGTGTTTCATTTTGAAGCTGTCTTGATGCGTTTCAAGCTTGAAACAGTGAAATTGAAACAAAACAACAGCCTTCGAAACAGATATGAAATGAAACAAGGGCACTCAAAATGTTTTGAGTTGCGAAGTTGGGCTTGGCTTCAGCGCTGGTCCCAGATGACAGCAGCAGCCTCCTGTCATCCAGCGGAAATATGCCGACCGTGCCCTCTGGGAAGATTCTGGCACAACCCTCAGCCCTTCCATGGGGCACCAGCCCCCAGATCTGTGTGCCAGATGACAGCATACTGTTGCTGCCAGCTGGGGCCAGTGGCAGCTCCAATTTTTCCAGCGCTGGATGCAGGCTGTGCCCAGCATTGGTCCCAGCCGGCAGCAGCAGCCTCTTGTGATCCAGCAGGCAGATTGGGGGCCCCACAGCCCTCCTGGGGGTGCAGATCCCTGATCTGCCTGCTGGATTACAGGAGGCCGCAGGTCGCAGCTGACAGCAGCAGCCTCATGTCATCTGGCAGGCAGATCAGGAGCCTGGCTGCACCCCTGGGAGGGCTGTGCTGGGCTCCTTCTGGGGGTGTGGACCCCCAATCTGCCTGCTGGATCACAGGAGGCTGCTCATGCTGCTTGGGACTGGTGGCAGCACCAATCTTCCCAGTGTTGGGTGAGGGCTGTGCCCACTGCCGGTCCCAGGCAGCAGCAGCAGCCTCCTGTCATGTGGCAGACTGATTGGGTGCCACACCCCCAGGAAGAGTCAGGTGCAGCCCCACATCCCTCCCCCGGGGTGGGGGCCCCCAGATCTGCCTGCTGGATGACAGGAGGCTGCTGCTGCCGGCAAGTTACAGTTTTGCTTGTCAGCACCTTGAGGTGCAGTTTCTGCACCTATCTCCTTGAAACTTGGCGTGCTTCATGCCCTCAGAAGGGCCTACCATTCCTACACGTTTTGTCCAAATCAGGCTAGAAATGACAACGTTATAGACAGTTTCATGCTTCCCCATTATAGCCTATGGGCAAAATGCTGAAACAGCGAAACAGTTTTCGACAAAATTAAATGGAACAGTGCTTTCAAAACAAAATAAAACTCAAAAGGAAACTCTGTTCCATTGAAACGTTTGAATGGTAGCTGAAGCAGACAGGTGCTGTTTTGCACAGCCCTACTCTCTAGAGAACCAACACAAGAGCTGCCACTATATTGAGGAGGTGTTGGTCCATATTGGAATCCCTGGGGAGGCTGTTGCAGCTGTTAAGTTATCAGGATTCTGGAACTACTTCTGGAGGGGAGTTTTATGTAGTTTTAAAGCTATTGTATTATATATTCTAGTTTAAAACTACACATTAATATTTTGCTGTTGCAAAATGAACTATCCAAGGTTCTTCCTCATTAATTCTTGATAACGTACCATTTAAGTACTGGTACCCTATTAAAGTACCAGTATTGTCATGATATTGTTTCTTAAATATACCACTGTCAGCATTCCTGATAACTAAAATGCCCAGTTTTGCCTACTTTTGCTGACTCTTGTTAGTTGTTTGTAATAATGTCATACAAAACATTAAAAAGTGTAAGCTTTTATAATACATTAATATTTCTAAAGACTTTGATTCAGTTGGACCATTATAATCACTGAATAAAAATCAAGAATTGAATTCTGTTAAAAATAAGTGACATTGAAACGTGCATCTGTTTTTTGTTCAAGGTCTGGATATTTGGATAAGGTTTGGATCTTTTTAAAAGATGTAGTACCAGAATTTAAGCTACCAAATGAGACCATCCCTGAATTCAAAACTCCTTTGTCAGATACAAAAGCTAAAGAGACCAAAGGTCCTGAGGTAAAAAATGAAACTTCCACTTCCAGTAAGCAGTTGGAGAAGCCTGAAAAAGTGGAGAAAATTGGCAAAGGTAGGAAACTGTAGAAACTGTAAAATCTGAAGACAGACAAGGATGAAATAATGATCAGTGTTCAGATTTATCACTCTTTATTGCACTGCGTACTACTGTAGACCCAAGTTCACTTCCACTGAAGTCACTATATGACGTTCTGTCATACCTTTATAAACTGGGGAAAGTGTGGTTTTAATTCCTGATCTCAGTGGAAGTAGGGCTCAGCACTAATTTTAGGAAATGTTTGTTTTCTTTAATTCATTTTATGGAAGAATGCTGTGTTCCATTTTGCTGCATGGGTGTTTTTCTTAAAGGTTGTTCTTTGTAGAAAGATAACAAGTGTATCAGTTGCAGTTTTTCCTATGATAATATAATTCTGACCAAAACGAACTTAGTAGGAATATGTATTTCATTACAAGTGTTACAAAGAAATGATTACTTACAGATTGCTCTGAAAACTTAATTTAATATTCCTCTGAAGTTTTTCAAACAGAGTCTTGTTTCTTTTAAAGAAAAAAAGAAGAACAGCAAGATTTTTTATTTTGTATCTTACGATGGTGTGAAGATTAGAATCTCACCACTTTAAGCAAGGGCCTAGTTTTTAGATTTTTGATACTTAAAATGGATATTTTTCTGTAGTCACAACTTTGTAGATCAATAACAGAAGTAGGTATTGAGATTACGATCCCTTTTTGTTTTGTTGTTACAGGCAAAGCTGATAACACCATGTCCTTTCGAGGCTGCCCAGTGTTACAAGACCTTTTTTTCAAATGCTTATAACTCTGCTAAGTTTTAATCAATTAGGGTAAAAATATCTATACCAGATATCTTCCTACAGTTGAACATTTTTGATAATTTTCAACAAAAATAGTTCAGTCAGAGAACAAGAAGAGAAAAAATAAATTTTGCTTATATTAACACACTTAATGTGACTTACTTTGAAAGCACTGGCACCCCCATACTTTGGAATAGGGGCTTACCCTGTTATCTATTTGGTCAGGAACTTGATTTTCGCTGTCACCTTGAAAATGCATCCAGACTTTCCCACTTAAAAAAATTGAGAAATGGTAGTTTGCATTTGCACGGTGAAGACTTCTGAGATTTTTACCTACCGTATTGCCTGAAAATTCTGTTTATGCTGGATATAGTCTAATCTAAGACTAAGGAGGAATTTCTATGCAGTGACAGTCCTGGCACCTTTGATTAAGAAAAGGAAAGAAAAAAGGGAGCTGTGCCAGTTCTGGGTCCAAGGCACCTAAACTCAAAAGAGCCAATGTCTCAGTCACCCTCATGGTGGGGTGAGGTATATTAGAAGGAGAAGTCGCCTGATCTAAATGCAGGTAGGTTATAAATTAGACCAGAGCAGAAGGGCTGAGGTTTAGTTCAGTAGATTGGGGGAGACTGGAAGCCTAGTTGGGTTGGGACTTGAGGCTGGGGTGGGACACTGGGGCTGGGAACTTTGGCTGGGAATTAGCAGTAGGATGTGGGGAGAACTGAAACAGAAGTTGGGGAAGGGAGCCTGAGCTTCCATCACTGCTACCTGACAGTATTTTTTTCTAGTCTGTTTTTTTTTAAAGGAGCCTAGGAAATTATAGGGCCTTGTTACACAGTAATTATGCAGCTCAGTTATGTCACTCCAGCACAGGATTATCCCTAATCCATGCTACCCAGCTCATGTTATACTAAGGTGTAGTACTTCTCGGCTACATCTTAGTGTAAACACTTCACCTATCCCAACTCCTCCTGTTGGCTTGGATCAAGCCCACTTCTCCACCACCTTCCCCATCACCCCAGATACCTGCTCACTGCTGCCTCAGTAATTCCCCCTTTCCCCTCCTCCTCCCCCCACTCCCATGCTTATTTGTGGCTTCCCATGCTGTCTACCATGGGAGAGCAGGCAGGGAAAGGTTAACATGTCTACCTGGCCACTTCCGCTGCTGCTGATCTCTGGGCCATGCTTAGCCTGGAGATGAGCAGCAGCCTAGTGGCAGTGGGGGCCCGGGAGGTAGGCTAACCCTTCCCAGCCTGGTCCCCTGGGACAGACAGTATGGGCAGCCACAAGTACATGGGGACAGGGGGGAGTCCCAGGGGCAGCTGGGGATAATGGGAGTATTCTGGGGACAGGGGGCAGGGGGAAAGCCTGGAGTGGGTGGGAAGTCTTACCTTTCAGTTCTCCAGGCTCCTTCTGGCCTGAACGTGTGACTGGTCCAAACTTGAGCTAGTGCTAAGACCAATCAACGTTTGTGCGGCTCAGTGTAAGGTATAACAAGTCCCATACATATAGACACAAACTCACACAACCAATTAAAATAACACTATTAAGGCTGCAAAGACAAGCACTCAAAAACTAGGAAGTACCACAATTAAAGTGGTCTGTTTCCCATCTTTGCTTTTATTGGCTCCATAGAGATAACTCCAGTTCCTCATCTTAACTAATTTTATATAGATTTCTCTCATTGTAAAAATAGCAACAAAATCTTTTTTATGTTGTGAAAGCATAGATTTCCTTTTTACTATATCTTTCATCTTTACTTCCACTTTTCAAACTGGAGCAAGAATTATTTGTCTCTTCATTTATTTAAAAAAAATAAAAACTACTTGAAGTCCTATTATTTTAAATACTGCAAATAAGTAAAACATATAGAGTGAGGATGCATGACTAAAAGCTAGTTCATAGAAAGAAAATATGTAATCTTTATTTTATTTTGATAGAAAAGTCAGAAATAAAAGATATTGTAAAAAAGAAAAGTAAAGATGGTGAAAAAGAAAAAAATAAATCAGCCCCTCATTCCGCACGGACCCTTACAGAGACTCGGAGTTCTCTTCAGTCCTTTGTTGAAAGTAAGTTATAAATCTCATATAGGTAAAATTAGAGTTTAATCACCACTAAGAACCTGGTGTTATGCACAAGATAGATATTAACCTGTGTTTTGGAGGTTTTTTGGTATTTTTATTTAAATATGTTTTTCTTGTTCAAAATAAAGCTATTTAAAATTATTTGTTGATTTATATAACCTATATTAAGGCAGCTCACCATGATTTATTAAAAATCATTTATATTGAATTAAAAATGCATGGTTCATAGATGGTACTCAGGTCTTTTTAAAAACATTAAACCACTGAATTTGCTGAGTTGCTTTGGAACCTGAGGCTGTTATTGTACTAATCTAGCATTTCAGCGGTATCCTGATCTGCAGTTGCAGAATATTTTTTTTCATTTGAGATAATTCAGCTTATTCTGTTCAGTGTTTTATATATGCAAACGTGAGAGAAGAATTAGGGGAAGAAAAGGTAAAAAAATCTAGTAACCTTTCAACTGTGGAATAAAGATTAGGTGTGAGAAGGTAATTCTTGTTTCTAAACTCTTGAAACAGCAAAAATCTGTTCATTAATTACAGAAAAGAAGCCTTAAATGAAAAACATATTAGGCTTTTTATTTTTCCTTATGCATTCAGCACATTTAACAGATATTTAACATATATTTATTATTGTTGCTAATCATAGATTCATAAATTGTTAGGGGCTGGAAGGGACCTTGTAGATCATCGGGTCCAGTCCCCTGCAGTAGGCAGATAAAGACAATTGGGGTCAAGTGACCCCAGCAAGGTGACTGTCCAGTCTCCTTTTGAAGATTTCCAGGGTAGGTGACTGCACCACCATTGGAGGAAGTTTTTCACAGTCCGGACACCCTGACTGTGAAGGAGTTTTTCCTGGTATTTCCTGAAGTGAGCTTTCAGGAGTTTGTATCCATTGCTCCTGGTCTTTCCCAGAGGTGCCCTGGTGAACAGCTGTTCACCGAGTACTTGATGTACTCTTCTGATGTAATGGTAAGCTACTACCAAGTCCCCTCTCAGCCTTCTCTTCTGTAGGCTGAAGAAGCCCAAGTCCCTCAGCCTGTCCTTGTATGGCTTGTCTTGCAAGTCCCTGATCATACGGGTGGCTCTTCTCTGAACCCTCTGAAGTTTTTCCACATCCTTGTTGAAGTGCAGCGCCCAAAACTGAACACAGTAGTCCAGCTGTTGTCTCACCAGTGCAGAGTACAGTGGGAGTATCATTTCCTTAGTTTTGTACGAGATGCAATGGTTAATGCGTGTTGTTTGCCTTGCTGGCCACAGCATTGCACTGCCAGCTCATGTTTATCTGACGGTTGATCACTACCCCAGGTCCCTTTTGGCCATGGTGCAAGTCAGATTGTCGCCACTGAGTGACAATAGTAATAATTATAATTATTATGCACTTAAAATGAAAATCCATTTTCCTTCAAAATTCAGCTTTATAAGCAAAAAAAAAAAAAAAAGGAAAAAAAATCATTATCCAGTGAGTAAGAAATGTCATTTGATGTATACTAACTTAAGTATGTAAAAAAATTAGGTATCTGAATAAATGTATATTTGGCTAAATCAGTGGTGCTCAGGATCTAACTTGCAGACCAAATCTGGCCTGCAGGGCTATGTCACAGGGAAACAGTGGCAACATTAATTGCCAACATGCAGGGTTTCTCTGCAGCCAAATCTGGTACACAGGTTTCAGCCAGCACTTGAGGTTACTCTGTGGCCAGATCTGGTGCAGCAGATTGCACCCATGGACCAACCCCTCTACTGACCCAGCCCATAGAACCTGGCCCATTGGGTCAATGGGCACCACAGGGTAATTTAATTGCTGAAATAAATGTGTGTAGGTATAGGGCATCATCCTGGTTAGCAAACATATGAAACAAATCCAGTATAAAGACTTTGTTAGCTGCAAATCAGCACATTTTAATGGTTACTAATCACTGTGAATCAATCTTCTTTTTAGACAAACTAAAATTACAGACACAAAATAAAATCAGTTATTTAAATAATGATTTCCTGTTTGATTGCTTAAATTGTTATTAACATTGTTAATTTAAATCACTTTGATATGTATAAATCTAACCTGATTTTTCAAAGCTGTTTGTTATCAATGCCTGATATGAAGCTTCCTAGTTTGACATTCTGATTTATATTCACTGTTAATGGAATAAAGCAATTAAACCTTTAAAAGTTGGTTCAAGAAAATATCTCATCCTATGCTTCAGTTTAATAGTTGTAGAAGTGTGAATGGATCACCACTGGATCAGAAGAAAAAAGGAAAAACCTGTGTGTCGTATTCAAATACAAGCTTCATTTCTAACAAAAGAATCACTGTTTTTCTAGCAGAAACCAGGAGCATACAAGTGTTCATACAATTTCTCCCAGAGAATATATGTCCCCTCCAGGAGAAAGATCTTCCAGGTTGATATCTGGGTAAGGGCAGGGGCCCTTGTCCCACTGCTCCACGCCTCCTCCCCCCCCGCCCCTGGACCAGTCCAGGAGGGGACTGGACCAGACACCAAAGTCGTTTCCCCAAATGAGTCACTGCCCAGTCTGGGGAAGACGCAGGGGACTTTGCCCTGCTGCTTCAACCACTCTGCTTCTGCTGACCAGTGGGGGATCAGCAACTTTCCTCAGTCTTGGGGAGGTGCAGAGAGTAGGGGAGATGGGGCAGCTGCAGGCTGAATACCTGTATGCTCCCTTTCCCAGAAAGATTTCTAGCCCTCTTTGATATGTTAAAATATGGAAGGGCATAAGCAGAATCTCATGTAATTGAGAAATTTTAGAAACTGCCAGACCAATAAAAAGACAGGCAGAATCATCGAATGATAGTTGATGGTATATGATACAAGATAGATACAAAAAATGGGGGAGGAGACTGATTCAGGTTGTACTCTGATGGAATCAAAGTACAGTTTGTTCCTAGCCTATTTCAGAGAGGGAATGAAAACTCATAGTATACAACATGTGAGAGACTTTGTTCTGTATGCAGCACAGTTTAACAGGACAATGAAATCACTTGGTAGAAGTGATCCAAGATGGAGGTAAACTTCAGCCAGGGTTTATTAAGAAGGGAATTGTAAACCAAACAGAAAGCATCATTATGTCCCTTCATAAAATCTATAGTGCATCCATGGATTTGCCCAGTTCTGGTTCCCACACCTCAGAAGAACTAGAGAAGGTACAGAAAAGGACAATAAGCATGATTAGTGGTGTGGAGGGACTTCCATATGAGGAGAGACTAATGAGGCTAGGCCTGTACAGTTTAGAAGAGATACTTGAGGGGGGAAATGATCAGGGTTTACAACATAATACAATAAATGGTGAGGTGAAAGTACATAGAGATTTATTATTTTCTCTCTCAATACAAGAACTAGAGGTCACAAAATGAAACTAGAAGGTAGTAAGTTTAACAAAAGGAAGTTTTTTTCACACAGCATGTAATTGAATGTGGAACTCTATCACAAGATGTTGTAGAAGCTGGCAGTTTAGCTAGCTTCAAAAGGGGACTGGAGAAATTCTTGGAGGAAAGGGCCATCAGTAGCTATTGAGCATGGGAGTTAGGGATACAGCCTCTGAATCAGAATTTCCTAAATCTTAAATACTGGTGGCTGCAAGTGAGAGAGGGACAGTGGAAAAAACTCTGGTCATACCTAGTTCACTCTCCCTTTGAACATCTATTCTCTGCCACTGTGTGACACAGGATCCTGGGCAAGATGAACCTATGGTTTGACCCAGTAAATGGAAATTTTTAGGTTCTTAAGTTTTTATCAATGGAAGTAACACATACCAGATTTGTTTTTTGACAGTGAGCACATGCTTAAACTCTTGACCAATGAGAAGCCATACCAAAATATCTAAAGAATTGTGTGGAGAAAGAGCTAGGAAAGCTAGATCAGAGCCTAAATGAAAATGTATTCTGGAAGCATTACCATGATGAAAAAGAGCCTGAGAGAAGTTCGGTCAAGGATAGATGATCTAATATTTCACAACTGAATGTGATAAGAAGTGGAATAGAATAGAATAGCAAATGAAATTAAACTTGCAGTTTTTAAAGTAGAAGGCAATGTGGTGGAAAAGGACAGTAAGACTGGTTGGTTGCAAAGAAAAGCAGAGAATTGTATTAAATATTTTTTTTGACCACAGCATTGGACATGAGAGTGGAAGGGAATGCCTATACGAGTGCACAAATGCAGTATGCAGCAGGACAGACCCATCTGCGGCACTACACGCCACACATATCATACATGCAGGTGTTCCTGGTGCTGCTAATTAGCAGTGTGGGGTAGGGGGAGATTGATATTGGGAGATTCTGGTGCTACAAAAAGTCCATGCTAGGAAAAAGTGGACCATGTGGCGGTAGCATGCACTGCCTGAAACCAGAGCCTGGCCAGATGGAGCCCCACTCCAGCTGCCGGCCAGGATTGCCAGGTGCTGGCCTCAGCATCGCCTGCCCCACCTGGGGTAACATGCTGTGTGCCAGAGCGCATGTGCATGGGCATTCCCTGGGGAAAAGTAGCAGCAGCATACTTGTCTGCAGGGAAATGCACTTTTCCAGTCATGGGGACATGCCCAATGAGGTTTAAGTTGTGTTAAACACTTTTTAGTAGGTTTCTTTTCAAACACAGCCCTAGTAACATTATGGAAAGGAATTTTTCTTATGTAGGTGCTTTTAGATGGTATCTATACATTCCTCCTAATTGTAATGGTTATCTTGTATTAATTAGGGGTGAACCAATTAAAGATTGTTTTTGACCAATATCATATCGGCTGATATCGATCCAATAGCCAATATGCAAACCGGCAGCTTGGAGAGTAGCATCTGGCTGGTAAGTCTGTGGTGGGGAAGGGGCATGGTGGGGGGAAGAGGAATAGGGGTGCAGATCGAGGCCCCTGTGGTGAGGGAAGGAATGGGGCTGGGGCAGGCACTACCCAGCTAAGGCTGGGTGGGGCATGGGACAGAGCTGCAGGTGGCTCGTCTGGGAGGTGTGGGGGGGCCGGGAGAGTGAGCGACTCCCCGCACTGTGCGCACCCCTGAGGAAAGCACAGAGGGCCTGTGCCTCCTGGATTTGTGCATGGGCTAAAGGTGAGCTGCCTGCTACAGGCTTAGGGCCAGGGGCTGTACTGGCCTCTTCCTGGCGGGGGTGGGGGCTGGGCTGGGCTGGGCTGGGCTGCACTCGGGGTGGGCAGTGGTGGTGCTGGAAGGGGGGGGGTTGAGAGAGGCTACAATGAATCTTGGGGTGGCTGTAGCCTGTCCTGTAGCCCCTCTCTCAGCACTGCTGCTACCCACCCTGCCCCCACCCACCCCGAGCACAGCTCTGGTTTAGCCCCGCCACTGGGAAGAGGCCAGTGCAGCCCCCAGCCCTAAGCCTGCAGTGGGCAGCCTGCCCTCACCCCACACACAAATCTGGGGGGCACATGCCTCCCATTCCCTCCCTCGGGTATGCACACAGCTGTTGGAAGCCACCTCCCTCCTCATTCCCCTCGTATCTCCCAGACAACCACTCATGGCTTAGTCCTGCGCTCTGCCCCGGCTGGGCAGCCCCTGCTTCTGCCCCAGCCCCATTCCCTCTCACCGTGGGGACCTCGATCTGTTTGCCCACAGCCCTTCCCTCCCTCATGCCCCTTCCCCCCGCCACAGACTTACCAGCTATATGTTGTCCTGCAAGCTGCCGGGCTGTATTCCTGGCCACATGAATGCTGCAGCTGTGCACATGCAACATGGCATTTATCAGTGACATTATTAGCTACACCAGCCAAAAATCACCAATTGCCAATAATGTCAATTTTCCTTTCACTGGTGCTGATCCCATAGACCAATATATCACTGCACTGCTCATATTAATGTGAGTCTTTGTAGCTCTCTTGATACATTCAATTCTTTGCATTTGAGTTATTTTTGTTCCATGATTACCTACTCATCTTTGGTATGTTTTGGATCAAAGATGAATTGAAGCTGCTTCTGTATGATATCAGTTCGTAAGGAAATGTCCTAAGAAAATATTATAATGGATTTACAATATGTCAGGATTTGTCAAGGGCTTGATGAATTTACCTTCAAAGGTAGTAAGCCATGTTAGTCTGAAGTTAGGTAGAAGGCAAGCTCAGGGTGGCACCTTATAGACTAACTCATTCAGAAACATAAACTTTCATAGGCTACAGACTAGTTTGTTATATACCAAAGTAGTCTGTAGGCTATGGAGATTCATGCCTTTCCGAATGAGTTAGGAAAAGGTGCTGCCCTGCCCTGCCTTCTGTCCATCTCCAGAGTTATCCATATGTGGGAAATTTATTAAAAATGTCCACTATGACAGGTGTGTCATTGGCCAGCTACAAGAACATCTAAAAGCGACAACTGAAACAATCCACTATCAAATACTGTTCATAGAGAGAAAATTTACAGAACTTGACAGTATAAAAGACAGAAACAGAATAGCTGGGCATGGATCAGCTTTGTTTGTATATGGAGCATTAACAGTGTAGAAAAGATTCAGACACGGAATCATAAAGTCGATCATGGTTGCACAAGATTTATGAATTCTTGCATGTCCTGGAACAGAGTATTATTACAATTCTTTCTTTATGAGGGAGGCATAAAACATATTTCCTTGAAGCAGTATCAAACTGATTTTCCATCTGAACAAGATTTCACTTAACCAGGAGAAATCTTGAGGAATATAAACAAACTGATCCTGCACTTATTGGGCATGTCCACACATACAGGCATGTGCGCGTCCAGCAGCTCAAATAGAAGTGGTGCAAATTTGAGCCAGGGCTTTTTGCCTCAGCGCACATGCTCTGGTATGGAGCGAATTGTGCCCCTTGGGGCAAAATAACCCTGCCTGGCTTCTTCTGGATCTGTAGCCAGGGGGAGCTAGAGGCTGGGGCCAGCACCTGTGAATTGCTGCACCTGTTGGGGCTGCAGTAGCAGCTGGGGCTGGGGCTGCACCTGTGCTGGCCCCAGCAGTATAAAAAGCTGCCTTGGCAAGTAGCTCAGGTCTACTAACTCTCAGGAGCTTCTGGGGCCCGGCCAATTGGTACCTGGAGACACTACCCCTTGTGCTAGCTGGACTACTGAAGCATCCCTGAGAGTTCCCTGCACCCTATATTCACTTCAGCAGTCTGGCAGTGGGGGCTGCTGCCTGGCTGTGACCTGTTGCCACCTGTGACAGCATGTGGCCCTAAGGCTGCACACCTGCCAGACCCGGATGGGGACTGCATGGCCATTAGAGGCATCTGCCCGTCTGGGCCAGCTGCCAGTGGCCTGCGGCTGCACAGGTGGCCTTTGTGCAGCACTACTGCCATGTGTGCCACTTCCCAGCCATCTGGGCACCTATTACCTGGAAGATGTTCTCAATGTGGTGGCCTGCTTTGAACTGTCAAAGTATGTCCTCCTGGTCCCAAGTGGCCAGGAGGTCAGCCTCCTCCAGCTGGGTCCCAGGTGCCAGCTCTGAGCAGGCTCCTCTGTCTGGGTCCTGCCACTTGCCTCATTAGGAGGAATTCTAGTGTTACCTATTTAAAAAACTGCAAAATCCTTGATAAAAAAATCCCAAACTCACTCTGTAAAATGCTCCCAAATCCAAGTAAAACAAAAGACCACTAGACATATATATATATAGAGGGAGAGAGGGAGAGAGAGATCGATCAAATCAGTTGGGCAATGTTTTATTGATGTATTTCCAATTCTAAAGCAATTTGGAGCCTACCAGTGCCTCTGTCCTCATAATAAAATAAATTCCAAATATCTATACAGTTTGGCATTGGCTTTTGGCTTTTTTGTCATAGAAAAATCAGAGCTGCCCCTACCCTCTTCACTCATCAGGATGTGCATCACTGAGTAGCACTGATATGCCAGTGCTCTGCCCCTGCCCTTGCCCCGACACTCACAGTCCACAGTCTACCACCCACCCCAGTCCCCTCAATCCTGACCCACAGGGCCAGATACATGGGTGAGAGGTCTGGGGGGTGGGGGAGGGGGGCTTGGAGGTGTGGGGTTTGTGGGTGGATTGTGGGGGGACTATGTGTGTGGGGAAGCCTATGGGGGGCTTCTCAGAAGTGTCCCCTGCCCCCTGCAGGGCATAGCCCTCCCACAGCTCACAGGCTGCACCCCCATAGGCCCACAGTCCCTCAACAGGGGCCACAACCCCTCAACAGGGGCCACATCCCCCCCAACAGGGGCCAAAGCCCCCCAACAGGGACCTCATGCCCCCCTGCAGGGGCTACCACCTTCCCTCCTGCAGGACACATGGCCCCCCGCCTGGCCCCAGTCACCAGTCACCCCCCTCATTCCCCTGACAAGTCCCAGCCCCCAATCCCTGCCCTGCCTGGCCCCAGCGTCCCTGTACTCACTGGCTGTAGCAGGGGCTGTCGGTGCAGTTGGGGACAGCAGGGATCAGCCCCAGCCACCTGGCACCCGAGCTGCCACTGCTGTATTGCCAGAGTGCAACCCAGCTGGCAGGGTGCCACGCAGTGCTGTGGGCTGTTTGGCAGCTTGGGGCCACTCAGGCTGAGTGGTGCCAGCCTCTGGGGGACAGCTGGAGCTGCCAGACAGCACCTGGCAGTGCCCTGCTGAGCTAGGCTTCACCCATGTGATGTGGCAGTGGCAGCACTGGTGCCAGGTGGTGGAGCCAATCCCTGCTGCCCCTCACTGCCCCACACCATGCAGGGGAGGCTCTGCTATGAGGCTCCGAGTGGCCTTGACCACCACTGCTACTGCTGGTGAGTGTGTGCTGTGTGGGGGGCGGGCAGGGGAGCAAGCAGGGAGCAGGGGGAGTGATCAGGGAGCAGGGGAAGGTAGGGGAGCGATCAGAGAGAGGGAGCTGTGCAGGAGAGTGATCGGGGAGCAGGGGCTGGGCAGGGGAGTGATTGGGGAGTGGGGGCAGGGCAGGGGAGCATTGAGGGAGTGGGGGCTGTGCGGGGGAGTGATTAGGGAGTGGGGGGAGCAATCTGGGAGCTGGGACCCGGCAGCGGAACAATCAGGGACTGGGGCCAGGTGCCACCCACCATGGTCCCCTCTCCCCTCCTCCAGCCCCCCTCCCTCCCACCCATCTTACTTACCTGACACAAAGCCAGATCCAGGTTCCTGCAGCCTGCGCTGCTGCTTGCCCCGCATGGGCAGGTAGAGTGCTTTAGCACTGGGGCAAGGGCCAGCCATAGTGATGCTCTGGTTGGCTACCAGAGCATCTCTGTGGAGGAGCAAGCCTCCAGATGCTTCAGGGCACGGTCCTGGGCCATGCCTTGCTCCACTGTTTGGCGGTGCGGGGGGGGGGTTTGCCTCCTGGATCCAGGGGTCTAATTTTACCCCATGCTGCAAATTTGCTGCATGGGGATTGTTTTTGTGTTCCCACACATGCAGCTTGCAGCATCTCAAAGGGGGTTTGAGACGCTGCAAGTGGCACGTGAGTGCTCGTCTGGACGCACCCATTGAGATGAACTTATCTAGGTTGCTATTTAATGACTTCTAACAAATATATATTTTGTTTCTAAAACGGCAAAATAACTTGTTTGAATGATTGAACTCTGAGTATTTGTCCTGTGTTGTTTTAACTCTTGGTATCTTGAGTCTGTTAATATTGTTATTTTTAATCACTAAACACATTTAACTTATTAACAATTAATCAGTAGGTTTTATACTTATTTAAAGTGAAAAGATGTCACCTGGTAAAGGCAGGTACCAAAGGGTTTGCTCACCTTATGGAAATAACCTACATTTTGGCATACTATGTCCCCCAGCAGTTCATAATTCCATCTGCTATCCTCAGTATCCAGTTACATTTGATTCTAGCCCTGCCTTGTGCATACTGGGCAATCACCAGCCTTCTTCCCTGCCTAAGCTCTAGATAATTCTTTATTTTTCTCCCTGTTTCTAATAACCTCAAACAGCCCCAAAAGGGATGATATTTCTATAGATAAGGGGCTAGGCAGGGTTTTGAAGACTATTTTACTACAGATTTTTGGTGTGATTTGGGGTAAATCAATCTCTTTGTGCCTCAGTTCCCCCATGTATAAAAGGAGATGATAGTATTTCTCCACTTCTTTGAAGTGGTTGGAGAAATGCAAATACTTTAAAGGATTATGAGACACACAGAGACCATAGTAATAAGGGCCATATAAGTACCTAAGATGATTATTATGTACAAAAAGAACTTTGTTCTCACCATTTTGCTTTTTTTCTATTCAGAATAAAGTTTTCAGTCACAGATTGAAATTAGAACCTAATATTATTAGTACTGAAAATCTTTCAAGTATGTTATTATCATTTTGAGATACTTACAACACAAAGACACATCCTGTTTCTGTGAACAGGGAGAAATGCCTCTAAAACCATACATACACACACTAAAATTTTGGCCAGGCCTCTAAATTGAGTTTAATGGAGAAGCCTTACTTGACCTAATTCTGGTAATGTTCCAATGGTAAAGGGGGACAGTTTGGTCCAAATGCATAGCTCATATTACCTTTCTGTGACAGAATTTATAAAAGAGCAAAATGGTGTGCCTGCTAAGATCTGACATCTTTTCCTGCTAACTGTGCAATTCTTAAGTCCTCAGTGACCTATCTAATGATAGGCAGTACTGAATCTAAGCATTTACCAATATCATGGTCTGCAGACATTTCACCTAATAATTCACATATAGCAATGTTTTCTGTTTTAGCCAAAATCACAGACTTTGATTTTATGCTAGTCAGCAGCATACTTAGTGTCATATAAAGTGTCATAGATAACATTTTCATCTGATGGTTTTTAATACAGTGAAAAAATAAGCAAATATTGTTGCATTTCTAAAAAGCAGTTTCTTTTTAATATTCCACTAATATGAATAAAGTGGATATGATACAGCAGTTGGCTAATGATTTCCATGCTCTAATAATTTATTCTGTGCCTTCTAGACATGTCATTTCACAACCCATCTGGACTGGGGATTGCAGCTTTAGGTTCCACCTGGTAGTCAGTGAAGTACTTGTTTTCTCACATGAGATGAGATTAGAATGATTTATGGCACTTACTGTTCTGTAACATGTTGTACATAGGGAGCTTTTGGTGCTGCTTTTGTAGCAGATCAGAAATGTCTGCAGGGGACTGAGATCACACCCAGATGACATCCTTGCTTTTACATAAATGAAACCCATAGCTAACATAACAGCTATGGTTAGCACTGGAGTCACAAACATGTGGAAAAAAATAATAAAGGCCAACTGGAAAGTAGTTCTAATGCAGAAGCAACGTATTTGACGGAGATGCTGAATTTAAAGAGTTTTAGAAAGATTGTTCAAGAACCAGAGCTATTCAAATAGATTTGAATCTGCACATAACCTTCAGGTCATTGGAGTATGAAATCTCTGAGGAAGCTATATACTCTGTCCACTTGCACATATTTTCTAGCCACTTCTTGTCAGTATAAACTAAAATGTTATTTGTTTTGAAAATTGTATGTGTGTGTATATATGTACACACACACACACATGCACACACACATAAATTGATATGCCCATCTATCTTAGGGGCTTGAGGCAGAGCAACAAGCCACTCCCCGCATATTCCTGCAACAGGCATTGGTTCCACAGGCAGGGGCATGCAGGGAGTGAATCACTGCTCTGTCCTGGTCCCTGGCCCTGCACTTTCACCACCTGGTGATCCTGGGGTCCTACGCAGGCAGGGCATGTGGCTGAGTGGATGGGATGGGGCCACGGGTGGGTGGCGAAAGGCATCCTGCTCCTGGACACTGCTCCTTGCCCACCCACAGCTCCATCTTGTTTGCCTAGCTGCAAACCTGACCCACACAGGTCCCAGGTCAGTCTCCATGGAGACTCCATAGACTGATTCCCTTTCATTTGGGGTGGGCTGTGGTGCCAGGTAGCAAGGGCAAGTTCCACACCCCCCCAGTGGCAGACACTGGCAGTGGCAGCTAGAAGGAGCCGCCACTGCGGGGACTACCAGGAGGTAGAGTCTGGCTGTTGCACTGCCCCTGCCTGCTGCGTACCCAGGGGCACCAGAACCAGCCACACATGCTACAGCTTGGGCTTCTCTTTGCACCTATGCTGCTTGGTGCTGAGGACCCTGCCGCAGGCCAGACAAAATCCTTTGGCAGGCCAGATCCGGCCCATGGACTCTATTTTGCCCATCCCTGATCTATCTTCCACAAGCATGGGAGAGTCATTAGCCTTCCTTACAGGCTGAAATATCAGAACAAGAACAAAACATGTCCGTAAAAGACATTTTATGGAATTTATTATGAACCCTTTGTTTTTGAGTCAGTTTTGTAGTCCATGATTTAAGAACTATATTACAAAGTCATGATATCTTTTAAACTTTCCTTCACAGTGATTTCAAGTGTCTCGCATGCTTCTCACAAATTTTTCCCTAAAGTCTTTTTTTAATTTTTGTAAGATCCAATATTAGAAATGGAAATTGTCTGTCTATACATTTTTATCTGTTCTGTCTAGATTTTTATACTGTGCTCTTTACTATGACAATACTATTATCTTAGCATCTGCCAGAAAAATCTCCCCCAGCCCAAACACCAAAAGTTATCTCTTGACCTGTAGCTTTTTTGAAGAAGGTCCTCCTGCAATGTTTTGTGTGAAACAATGTATTTAAAAGGTGCTAGTGTGCAAAATTGTCATGGACAAAAAAACCAGCAGGGCTTTTCTAACAGATTCCTCTGTGTAGTTTTTAAGCATCTCTCCCAAATGTAATATTTCAACCATACTGTAGAAGGATAGTATTGCACTGGGAATTAGAATCATTTGGTGTTATGTTTTTCAAAAGTTATTTTATCTTTGTTCAGTTCTCAGAAGTTCTAATATCTGTCTTTGTTTTCTAGGCTCTTCAGTGCCAACACAGCCACAAATGGTGGTGTATGCTAACTGTATACCTCTTCATTTGTTTGACGAAAATATCTTTGCATTAGCACAAATGGTAAGGTTTTATGGTCTCAGAAAAATAACAGCTATTTTACAATTAAGGCCCCCTCTACATGTACAGGTGAAGGTGTGATTGGAATTAGTGTGTGATCCACACAGTCACGCCTCCTGCCATACCAGGCATGCTTGGCAGGAAGCATGATTGTGTGACTGTGCATTAGATCTAGTCATAGTCATGCCTTTTCGCCCAATCTTGGGCTTTCCCTGCATTGGCAAGAAGCAGGCTCTCACAGCTTGGATCCCCCCTTGCTAAGGGGGCTTCCAGCCATGGGAGTCAGGCACAGCGGGAAGCAAGAGTCCTGTGTCTGATGGGGCTCTTGGTCCCAGCTGCGCATGTGGGCCCTGGGGTTTTGCGCACCCCCAAGCTTTGGGGATGGTAGCAGCT
This sequence comes from Alligator mississippiensis, assembly GCF_030867095.1. Taxonomy (NCBI): domain Eukaryota; kingdom Metazoa; phylum Chordata; order Crocodylia; family Alligatoridae; genus Alligator; species Alligator mississippiensis. The sequence goes on from NC_081824.1 coordinate 126,489,182, forward strand.
GCGATCCCCAGGGCTCAGGGGTTTCAGGCTGGGCATAGTGCAACCCTGCAGCTGGGAGCCACAGGGGAAACCCTGCTACATGTGCAAATTAAAGCTCAGTAGCAACCAGCTATAAACATAGTACACATTTTTCAGGTCTAACTTTATAGCTTGTTGGAGCCTTTTATCTTGTGATAGCTACTTTGCACACACAGCTGTTCTTAAGGTAGTTGTACAATTAACCAGTTCAATTGCACAATATCTGTAATGTGTATAGCGGGCCTAAGATTCTTATTTAATAAAATGTATGTTGTAAAAAAACTCATAACCAAAGAACAAATCACCTGGTAATGTGTATTTGGTTTTGTTTATTTCTGAATACATTTAATCCTGGAGGTGCAGTTAGCTGTGTTAGTATTAAATTAAGACTAACATGGCTGAAGCCTGCAGAAGTTTGAAAGTGTGTGTATGTGTGTGTGTACAAAATAAGTATCTTAAAATGTAATAGTATCTTAATATATATTATGGTTAGTCTGTAGGGTGGAAATCTAGCCTGCCTTCAACATTTAATTATATTGTCTTCCTTTTCGCTACCATAGTCTTGATAATTTATGTTTTTCATAGTTTCATAGTTGGTAGGGTCAGAATGGACCTGAGGAGATCATCTAGTCCGACCCACTGCTGTGGCAGGAAAGAGTACTGGGGTCAAACGACCCCGGCCAGATGTTCGTCCAGCCTCCTTTTAAAGACCCCCAGGGTAGGAGTCAGCACCACTTCTTTTGGAAGTTGGTTCCAGATCCTAGCCGCCCTGACAGTGAAATAGCGCTTCCTAATGTGTAGCCTGAAACTACCCTCCGCTAGCTTGTGTCTGTTGTTTCTTGTAACTCCTGGGATTGCTCGGGGGAACAGGGACTCTCCCAATGCCTGCTGGTCCCCCTTGACTAGTTTGCAGACTGCCACTACATCCCCTCTCAGCCTTCTCTTTTGGAGGCTGAACAGGTTCAGGTCCTTTAGCCTCTCCTCATAGGGCCTGCCCTGCTGACCCCTGATCATGCGGTGGCCCTCCTTTGGACCCCCTCCATGCTGGCCACATCCTTCCTGAAGTGCGGCGCCCAGAACTGGATGCAGTACTCCAGCTGTGGCCTGACCAATGTCGCATAGAGGGGGAGGATCACCTCCTTGGACCTGCTTGACATGCATCTGTGGATGCACGACAAGGTATGTTTGGCCATCCTGACCGCGTCCTCACACTGTCGGCCCATGTTCATTGTGGCATCAATGATGACTCCAAGATCCTTTTCTGTCTCAATGCTGGCAAGAAGGGAGTTCCCCAGCCTGTAGGTGTGTTGCTGGTTCTTCCTCCCCAAGTGCATTACTCTGTACTTGTCAGTGTTGTCAGTTTTTATCTAGTCAATTTTATATTCTTGACTCCCTCTATTTAAAGTTTTTATGGTCATGGAGGTCATGAAAATTTGGACTAAAGCTTGTTAAATTAAAGACTTACTTTAATTATACTAAATACATTAATATTTATAAAAAGCAAAATAAGAAAATGTGAACAAATATATATTTTAGAATGAAGATTAATTAATCATTTGAAGTATACTTTCTAATAAAATAATATATTAACAGAAAATAGCCAGTAAATGTTCATTTAACTTGTGAATGTCATGACTGATGAAAGTAAATGGATACTAGATGTAGTATTCCATACTTTGGCAGAGGGTAGAGGGAGGAGAAGCAGCGGGAATTTGAATTTATTTTTGCAATTAATCATTCAAGCAACCCAAAAGCTATTTACAACGATAGAGGAAAGAATTCTTGAAATAATAGCTTGTGTTTGTGGAAATAAAAACAGATTCTTTTTTTCAATTTGATTTCTGTAGCTGGCAACTAGACCACTTAAATGCAAGTAGTCTTTATAGAATAAGGAAATGTATGGTGTTATTTTTCTAAAATGTTCTGAAAGATTGGTGTTTAATTCCACTTGATTCCAGGATTATATTCTTTGTTTAAATTATATTGTGTTCCTATAAGGACCACTTTGTCATCTATAATTTTATACTGTATAATTCAAGTTGTTTTACACTGTTGCATCTAACATAGTAATAAGAAAATAATAGTCATCAGAAAGCAGTTTGGAAGTGGTAGCTTAGTATTTACATTCTCTCCGGCCTTAAGGGAACTGATTTCCAAACTTGTCCTCAGTCTCTAAGGACAAAGAGATTATTGAAAAAGAGGCTTGATAGTCCAGATGGGGTGAGACTGACAAGTCACTAGATGTCTGACATAGTCATTTTATAATGAATCATGGGAGTATGCAGCTTAAGAGAACTTAATTAGAGAAACAAGAGTATTTTTTTCTGGATCTCACTGGGGCAAGCTGAGTTCAAGCTGCATTTGTTGTTTAAGGCTGGAGCTGGCAACTTTTCTCAAGCCTCAAGCCAGGACTACCCAGCTTCGGGCTGATGCAGGCTGGGTTGCTGCTGCAGGATGTCAGTGGCTGGCCCGTTTGCTTGTGCCCATGCCAGGGCCTGGCACCTGGGAGCTGCACTCGTGCCCCAGCTGGGAAATGGGGACTGGGATGTGTGCAGCTTCCAGCCAGTGTGGAGCAGAGCCAGGGCTGGGCAACTGAAAGCTGCATCTCTTTTGCTGCTGCTGTTCTTCGCACTGTGGGCAGTGGGGGGGCGAGATGGGGGGCGGCGGCACAATCAGGGGAGAGAATGGCAGCAGCAGTTTGCAGCTCCCTGGCCCTGAAACAGCTCCCCACCAGCTAAAAGGTGTGTCCACATTACAGCTGGGGAGAAGCTAGAAGTAGAGGGAAAAAGCAGTAGTGGCAGTGCCTACAGCTGGAAGTTGCCTGGCTCTAGTGCAGTTTCTTGCTGCTTATCATGGGCGTGGGCACAGAGAAAGCCCATAAGATGGATCCAATGGCTCCACTGGCCAGAACCTGCTTGCGGGCTATGTTGCTGACCCCTGGTCTAAGGAATCTACCAATGACTATAATTAAATTTTGGAATATTAGTTGAATTATTGGGATGAAAGCTTAGCTGTATTGAAGTCAATGGTTGTTTTGTCATTGACTTCATTGGGGGTCAGCACTTCCCCCAAAGATTTTGGCATTTTCTATTTTGTCCAGCCTTGTTAGGGAGTGTGTTTCTATAGCATCCCGTAGCTATATTTGGCTGCCTTCTGAAAGTTTTTTTTTTTTAAAGGAAAAGAAAAAATATCAATATTTGAAAACTGTTCTAGGATGTATTTTAGGCAACAGTTGACTGCTAACCTCTACAGTAAAACAGTTAGAATAGTTCCCTTGTAATCATTTTAAACACAGGTAATATAACTTATGTCTGTTTGAATATGTATGCCACCAGGCCCCTCTTCTATGAATTATCTGTCCAAATCAATTGTCAAATGAAATGGTTTGTCGATTTTTTTTTTCATTCTCAGTTGATTTGCTCCCTTCTCAGTCATGCCAACAAACATAGCCACAGTAATCTTGTGGGATTTCTAGTTTATAGTCACAGGGACAACAGGCAATAAGCAGGAATGGTGAAGAATGCTGTCTGATAAGTGCATTTAAAGAGTATTGGTGGTGTCTTTACTAAGCATTAAAAGATATGTTTGTAAAATAGAAACATAGAAGAGTTTCTATGAATATTATCTACAGATAATATATCTACAGATATTAAAACTGAACATTAAGTAGTGAAGGAATAGCTTAAATATTAGACAGTAAGTTTTTATGGAGTGAACATCCCTCAATCCCATATATAAAGTCATGGACAGATGTACATTTTAAGTGTTTTGCATTCTACTCCAATTTGAAATGCTTCAGATATGGAGCATTTTAGTGCCATCCAGATGTATGGCCCCTACCTGCCACCCCTCACCTCTGCCACAGGTTGCTCAGTCCTGAAGGTTCCACCTCCCAGAACCCAGAGAGGATTCTTCTTGTGCCTCCTGGGCATTGCAGATTGCCGAAGATGGCTAAGCATACAGGAGAATGCTCATTGGTGGTCCACCCCACTCTTCCCTCTTCCCCTCATGGGGGATGGAAGGTAGCAAAGCACTTTGGGATGCTGGAGGACTGAGCAACCCCCCTTTCTGTTTCTTAGAGCATACCGAACTTTCAAGAAATGTTTCAAAAGGAAGTACTTCAAAGATGTTCCTAATTTTTGAGGATTGTTTTTTAAACACTGGTCATTTTACACTGGTAAAATTCATAACTCAAGAAACAATGGATATTCATAAGTCAAGAAACACACTGGTAAGTGTTTGTTGAGTTATGAATAGCTCTATATTCACTATTTGAAGCACTTCAGAGGTGTTCAGAGCACTTCAAGCATTGCATCTCTCCATGGCCTAGAGCTGTTCTTAAAAGTTCTGACTGTAAGAGCCAAGTTTAGTACTTTATACATGAATGAGTTTTCTAAAGTAAAAATTGAGATTAAGGGTTAATCCCATTTAAAGAAAAAAAATAGCCACAGAGTCATTTTACCCCATAGAGATTTTTACAAACCACATAAATGACCAGTTTCTCAGTAGAACTGTACCTTACTATATGACTCAATATAAAGCAGAAGCCAGTGCTTTAGAAGAAAGGATTTAAAGTGTTGTCAACCTTTCTCGCTTTATATTCTACCTTACTTTGTGTTTATCAAAAGAGCCTGAAAGCATACATTTATATATATTATATTAACTAAACACCTTTTGTAGCATAAATTTCAGTATGAAAAGTAAAAAAAAAAATGTAAACACTTATAAATGTACTATTATACTTTTCTGCTGAATAGTCATCTTTGCTAGAAAATGTTTGGAAAATGTTTGGAAAGAAGTTGCCAACTGAATTTTTCTTGCTTATTTAGTACCCAGAGAAAAATATTTACTAAGATTTGGTGTTTACTGTTTAGGTCTATTAGAAAAGAGAGCTTGCCCTCATTCAGATGATCTCTCTTTGTTTTGTAGGCTGATTCTTCTGAGAAGTTGAGGCAATATGGCCTTTCTCATATATATAGTCATCCTGTGCTGGTGACCAGAACTAGGTCCTGTCCTTTGATAGTGCCACCAAAACCATCACCAATCCCTCAATGGAAACTTTTCCGCCAAAAAAAAGAAACCATTGTGACAGATGAAGCCCAAGGTTTGCTTTTTCAAGTCTCATAAACTACTTTGAATTAGCAGTAAATCCCCATTAAAGTTTTTGGTGTCACAATTATGAATGTGTATTTGGACAAATTCTAGCATAATTCCAGGAATGAACATCTTATTTTTTATCTTTTTCTTTTTCTCTCTTATTCTCCCATCCACACACTCTTTCATACAGATGTATGTCTATGTCTGAGTAGAAGGATAGCTCATAATGTTTTTAAGAAATCCCCAAACCTACATTAGAGAGAGCCAGTGATTGACCTAGCCACATCCTAACTGAAAAGGCAAAAACTGCAAATAAATAGTGCTATAGGAGCATTCTGAGACTGAGTCAGAAAAGCACTTAAATATACTTACCTTTAAGTATGTGAATAATCCTACTGCCAGCATTGGGGCTCCTTACATACTAGGTTATCTGTGTACAGAGAGTTAGTGTTGACCTTGTGACCTCCATTTAAACTACAGACCATCTACACTGAAAAACTCTAAGACTGACATCCAGTAGTAGCTGCCTGACCCTGAAATTTCTAGGTACAAAGCTGAGCCTCCCTCTTAGTTCACTTCTCTCTGCAGGATGTTTGGAAGATACTGCAGGTTATAAGAACAGGACATCTTCAGTCAACAATTTCTAGATTTCCTGTTCTTGATTTCCAGCCCTCTACTGGTTGTACCTAGTCAAGTACAGAAAGAGAGACAACAAACAAATTCTTAGGAGGGCTCTCCCTGAGGAACAAGAAGCATAATGTAGATGGTTTTGGGGAAGGTTGCAAAATAACACATTGATGGGGAGTGGTAGCTCATATGGCTCTGCCTGAGTGAAAGTTGCCCTTGATCAACCCTAAATATTAAGGTAAATATACCCTTAGAATTGGTCTGTGTTTTAGGGGATAACTACATTGCTTGGAGATGGATACCCAAGCTAGCTTTAGACATGCTTTTGACAACTTTTGTATTCAACAAAATAAGCCAGATCATAACGAATACAGGATAGTCACGTTAGGCAACATTTTATCCTTAAGAAGAAGGGTAATTAGATCAGGCAGAATACTGCACCAATATGCCTATACTGCTTCTAGTACAAAAGCTAGCTCAGGTCCTCCACAAAGCACTCTGGAATTTCTGTACACATACAGTACATGCTCTTGCTCTGCTTTGTAGCACTGTGGATGACTGGGCACTTGAACAGCTGTATGTCATGTCATATTTTCCTAGCACTACCAGGGGGCAAACAAGCATTTGTGGGGCCTGCCTGAGGTTTAAGCATCTTATTTTAGGCCACCTAAACCAGGAGTGGCATTGGGGTTTGCCATTTGTTGGGCGTGGCATGAGCAGCCAGAGGAAAGGGGGGGACTGGTGGGGCTGGGAGGAGGTTGGCACATCCAGTAGGGGCTGGCAGGTCTGCTGAAGAGGGCCAGCAGGTCTGCGGGAGGAGCTACCCTGTCTGGAGGGGAGTTTATTGGGGGGGAGGGTTAAAAATAGCCCTGTCAAGGTTGGGACGGTGTGCGGGGAGAACAGCACAGCCCTGGGGCTGTGGTGTGTGGCTGGCCTTTCCCAGCCCCGGGGCTGTGCTGTGAATGCATGCAGGCATTCACTAGGTCAGGTCTACCCCTTATTGATCTAAAGTTAGTTTACCTCTGAAGTGAATAACTTCTTATCAGGCATCCCATTTTTAGGGTGACCTAAGCCCTGTGAACACTTGCACGCAAGGGCAATCAGATTGATCAAACCAGGGCTGATATAAAAGTAATACTTATACAATACAAGTGGTTCCAAGTGTCCTAGGAACCCTACTAGAGGCCCTGAAAAACTTAATGCAAAAGGTGGATTGGTCCTCTTCTTCCTTGGTGCTTTTTTATGACTCAGTCTTAATGGTCAGATTACAGTGTGCTAAAACGGTGGATACATTAATGGATTTTCAGCATTAGAATCTGACCCAGCATTCATGCAGATCTTGGTATGAATGAAGACTTCTTTTTACACATTAAGTATTTTATTATATTTATTTTATGCTTTACGTACATTTTTCAGTGCATCTATCTAAATCTAATATCTTAATTAGTCAAACTTTATTGATCTCAGCTGGAATGTTCTTGCTAGACTGAAATAAAAATTGAACAATGCTATCAAGATTTGGTCCTATTGGTTTGATTGCTTTCAGGATACTATTAGAGCAAGTCAGCTGTAATGAAGGTTTTAAACGGATCTCATGAACAGAAATGATACTGTGAAATCGTATTTCAAAACTCCTGGTGTATTCTGTAAAGCATATGTCCAAAAATAAATTATTTTTCAAAAAGTATAATGAATTGGAACTTTAACAAGTTATGTACTTTTCTAATATGCCACATCTTAGCTTGAATTATACCAAGAATAGCCTGGTATTAACCTTTATTTGTGAATATTACTTTGAACAATGTCACTGTTTCATTACTTAGCACACATAAGAGGCTTTACAACATTTTTTTTCAGAGCCTATAGTGAAGAAATCCGAACAGCATATTGAAATTGCCAGTCCATTTTTGAATTACAGACTTAATGTTATCACAGTGCCCACGGATGTGTAAGTACATTAAACTTTCTGCACAGTAATGGAATTTATATGTATTCACTTAGCTGTTATAATATAGTGTTAACAGTCCAGTTTTAAGTTCTGAATAATAGCAATATAAACAAAAAAGCCTTCCTTTATGCTTTCAGTATATGCTTATATAAATTAATTGCTCACTTAAGGGTCTGTAGGTTTTATCTGACATGTAACAGCATGAGAACATGTTCTTTTTTAAAATGATGTTTTGCCGTTTACCTTTCCTACAGTATTTCAGGCATTGTGCCTGAAAGTTCTGTTCCCTTCTTCCTTCTCCTAACAGACACCAGATTTAGCCTCAAAACATTGATCATACGCACAAATGTCTGAAGGCACAAAACTCAAAGCCCATCAAAATCAATAGTGGTTTTGTTCTGATTTAAGTAGGCTTTAGATCAAGTCCTATAGCATGCTTAGGAACTTCTTATAGTAGTTACTTCTCTTTTGGTTGTTTCCCCCCTGTATTTCTTATTATAGCATTGATAAATGGAGATTTATAATGAAAATGACCTATATAGCTCCTGAATCTGAGGAGTTATTAAATATTAAATGACTATTTCCCTCAATTATGGAGGTGTTAGTTGAAATTGGTCACGTACGTTAATTGTATATGAAAATTGGCTTTATTAGTTCATTTACAACTGCATGCAGATGGCAGAGGCCCACTTTTTCCTTCAGTTCCTCCTTTGTAGCATCCTGCATGATACTGTTGTCATGACCCAAAGGTCTGATTTTTTGTGTGTGCTTCGGCACTAAGAATTATCTCCATGGGTTTACAGCTTCATTGCACGGAGGAGTTCTGCTGCGCAGAGAACCCGCGTGCAAAGGTGTGTTCCCACCACTTTGCAGCGGCCTTTGCAGGGTGCATTTTCTTTGCAACACAGAAATGCATGGTGCAAAGAGTTCCTGCTCGTCGTATGCAAATTCGTGCCCCGCAATTGGCTAGTGCTAAATTATTCCCACGTGGCGGCTAGCGATTGGCCTGCTAGCCGTATAAGAGGCTTGAGCAGTTTCCACCCAAGCCGAAGAGGACTCCGCATCCATCTCGTGGGGGCTCTGGGTGTGCGCGGCAGGGTAATAGAAACCCTGTGTGTTGCTCAGAGGAGTTTGGCGGCCTGATCCACCGCCCACCTCTTCCCATCTTCAAACGGAGCCTTCTATAAGACGTATCGACGAGTTTATGTGCGCTTGTCCTGGACATCCGGAGTTTTGTCTGCGTGGAGCCTAGCAAACTCCACGTGATTGTTCGAGTTTTGTCTGCGTGGAGCCTTGCAAACTCCACGTGTGTTCGTGTTGTCTGTTGTAACCGCAACTCAAGCAAGTTCTCAGCCTGCACCGCGACCATCTCGGTGTAAGTAAACAATCTTAAAATCAACCGTTAAGTGTCTGTGCCTAATTCTAGCTCGGCGCCCGCCCTCTCCGACCCGGCCTGCCCGGGCTGCCAGCCACAGCCCACGTGCAGAGCGATGAAAAGGGCCCAGGGCCCAACCCGGCCCGGCCCGCACAACTGTAAGAAGAATTCACATAAATAGCTACATATGTTCTTCCTGAAGTACAGGGTGCATAGAATTGCTGTTCAACACTATTTAAATGGAAAAGAAAACATGGAAAAACAACTTCCATTTTCTGTCATCAACAGGATGTACTAGTCAGGCGATGGATCAAAATTTTTAATTAAAAGTGTGCTTATACTTAGAAAGAAACCCTGCCTCTAAAGATTTGCTTAATAAAAGGCCTCTTGCCTCAACTTTGAACTTCGTCTTTAAGGCATTCTGCCAGTTGCTATATTCACTGGCACGAGAACACTGTCATGTTAACACAAGTTAGGGACTTCACAAAATCAGTTCTAGGCAACAGCTTGTGACAGCATTTCTGCTGCAATACAGGTTTCAGATCTCTTCTTGAGCCCCAGAACATCTATCAGATCCTGTCTCAGCTTACTGGGCCTCATGGCCTCTTGTCACTACTTTAGCCAGATTCTGTAGGGAGACTACTGAATGACTGAGTCAGTACTGTTCACTGATTTCACCTAGATGTTATAGACAGACCAGTGGTACCTCTTGCATGCTCTCTTCTCAGTCCAATTCCACTGTCTTTAGTATTGTTGAGAGATACTACAAGATTTAAGGAACTTTACTGGATCACCTCATAATCAAATTCTTCCATACATTCTAGTTTTAACATAACGTGATGTAATATCCTGGAATTCAGAGCAGTCTGCATTTCTCTCCTGTCAGGGTCTTTGCACATTACTGAACAATTCTTCTACTATGTCTTATATTAAAGGAAAGTAAAAGCTGTGTATAAAAAAACATTGTTAGTGAAGTTGAGTACCCTAAATGTTGAATTAAGGTTTCCTAGGCATTCACCTTCCTTGTCAGCATGCCTTATGAAGCATTATTTAATTACATGATCAAATACTATTTTTTACACTGGCCGTCTTCTTGTGTTAGAACACAGAAGAGAATGCTCTGGGAATGAATAAGGTCTGTGTAGTGATTGTGATTGTTGACCCTAAGGTCTGTGGTGAATGAGGTAGGCAACTATGGAGGAAAAAGGACAGCCTGATGATTAAAATAGTCAAAGGGCAAAAGTGGAAAATTGGATTCTGTTCTTTCTTCTGTCACAAGTCCTATGCAGTGCTTGCAGGTCACCTAGCTGCCTCCTGTGAATATTTTGTGTTCTTTCTTTCTTCTTGTTCAACTTAAGGCATTCTGTATCTTCTTTGTAAATTGGATCTTTGCTCTAAAAGTATCAGGTACTATAAAATGTTAAGTATTCTGCAAAATTAGGTCACAGGTTGCTAAAACTGGACACCCCAAATTAATGGACACATTATTTAACTTTGACTTTAATCTCTGTCCTCAGTTTCTTGTCTGACGGTTGCTGTAAAGATGAATTCATTAACATTTATGCTTCACTAAAAACTCATGATGAGGGCAACATAGAGAATCTTGTGAGGAAATTAAGAATTCTGAATTTTGTGTGGTATTTGCATCTTGTGTCTTAAATAATACATTGAGTGACACACACAATGATGAAGATAAAAAGAACAACTGCAAATGCTCATTCAGGCTGTGCAGTGAATGAGACAGGAAGCCTCCTGGTACTGGCTACCTTACTTTTGAAACTTCCAGCTTCTGAATTCTTTACTTTGCAGACTTCAAAGTGCTTTATTGGGTTTCTTTTTAAGTGTAGTTTTCTACATTTTTAACTTACAAAATGGAGAATCAGAAGTTCACAGTGTAAACCACTCACGTGCCTTTTCAGTAGGGCTGTGATTTTTAGTAGGTTTGGGATTTGCACATCCACAGAGCAGTCTTCTGTGATGAGGTGACAGAATAACTGGAAGCCATAGTCAGGTGTCATTTTTCATATAGGTGTACCAATAGGAGGTTGAAACATGCTTCTTATTATGGTTTTCAGTTATGTGCAGAAATATGGTTCCAGATCATTCTGCCCCTACTACTGCAGCTTTTATCTTTCCTTTCCTTTGTTGCTGTCCCTTCCTGGTTCTTGCTTGTCCCATGATATCTGCCTCTGCTCCCTCCCTTCTTGCTGTCCTCCCTCCCTTGCTATCTTCCCCCACAACTTTGGCCCTTTGTTTTCCATGTTCCCTTCCAGGGGCTTCTATTCTTCCACCTCCAACCTGATCCCCAACCCCTCCCCCACTATCTCCTTCACCCCTTCTGGTTCCTTCCATTTCTTCAATACTATGCATCCTTTCACCTTTATCCATCTTACTCATCCCTTTGTATTTGAGCTTCACCCTCCATGATACTGGAGTGCAAGTAAGAGGGATAAGAGCCCATGAATCTCCCAGCTCATGAATTGCTAGGAAGGTTTCCTCCGTCTTTATAACCTCAGCATGTACTGGGCTTACTCCAGGGGTTGTATATGTGCAGTCTGATCTGTATGGAGAAGCAATAAGGGTGTAGAATAGATTTGATGCTGGTAAAATCTTGAGAGATGTCAGCTGCAAAAACCTATGAAGTTTCTCTTAAATGTGTGTAAATTTGGGAATTTTTGAGGTTTACTAGTTTATCAAATTTGGGGCAGTTATTCCAGGTGATACAAAGGTGACAGTGTGGCCAGAAATACAATTCCTTGACCCCCCAAAATGGAGTTGCTAGAATGTTAATGAAGCATTTTTAAACGAATAAACAATATATTTTCCTTAAGCCTGTCTTCAGAAATGGTGGAAACCATTTATCTTGAAAAGGTTGAAAACATTGATCTGAGCCAGATACCTGGCATGCGAAATTCAATCTGAATAGTTTAATTATGATAAAATGTTAAGCAACAGTCTTATAAGAGGGAGTGTCAGGCAACAACTTGCGTACCTGTGCTGCCTGTAAATGACTGGCAGAGTACAGCTCATTCCACACATACTTGGGGCTTGATACAATGCCCAAGTATGTAAAATAAAAAAACTCCCATTGACTTCAATTAATGTTGTATCAAGGCCTTATTTTCTTATTTTCTGTTCTTGCTACAAACTATCATGTAAGAGGGCATCAGTTCACCACATGACCTGAACACTCAGTGTAATATACAACCACTAGAATTAATGGTCTCCTGTTTCTCTGTCATTCAAAGTTTATTTTATAGAGTAGCATTGATTGGATAAAGGGGACATGGAGCAAAAGTTGATGTTTTGGTGGAGGTTCTGAGAACTTTTATTTTCCCAAACCTGGGTCCAATTTATATGATATTCCTTTTGATACATATGCTTAGAGCTGTTTGCCATTACAGACATTCAGTTTCTTGTGGGATCATAGAACCATAGGAAAGTGGTGCTGGAAGGACCTCATAAAGGTCATCTAGTCCAGCCCCCTGCTCAAGGCAGGATCATCCCTCACTAAACCATCCCAACCAAGCGTCTGTCTAAACTGCTTTTGAAAGTTTCCAAAGATGGAGATTCCACAACTTCTCTGGGTAGCCTGTTTCAGTGCTTGACCACCCTCATAGTCAGAAAGTTCCTTCTAATCTCCAGCCTAAATTTTCCCTGCTGCAGCTTGAGGTCATTGCTGCTAGTCCTGTCCCCTATAGCCACAGAGAAAAGCCCATCTCCATTTTCTCTGTAATCATTCTTCAGGTATTTGAAAACTGTTAACAAATTCCCTCAGTCTTCTCTAGGCTAAATAAACTTAGTTCTTTCAGCCTTTTCTCATAAGTCTTGTCTCCCAGGTTAATGTCTTGTCTCACCCCTGATTAATGTTGTTGTCCTGTGCTGGATTCATTCCACACTATCCACATACTTCTTGAAGTGTGGGGCCCAAAACTGGACACAGTACTCCAGGGGAGGCCTCACTAATGCTGAACAGAGCTTAAGAATCACTTCCTTTGATTGACTAGTAGTGCATTTTCTCTTGTGCCTGTAAAAACTAATGTTAGATTTGGAGGTCCTGCTACAGTGGTCACAAGTATACATGGCATTAAGGGCTACTGTACTGATGGGCGATTTCCTTTGGTCGCGTTTCTGTTGCAATTCAAGTGACCATTTCTTGTCGTGATGTTGGACTCCATGATTGAGAAGGGAGTGCCACTTTGTCCTGTCTCCTGTTAAGGTTTAGGTCAATTCCAAAAGCCTTCATATCCTTCTTGCAGACATCGTTGAAGAGCGATTTCTGGTGCCCTATCGTTCTCTCCCAATCTGCAGTCTGCCCATACGGGATGTCCTTTGGGATGTGCCCATCTTCCACCCTGCAAAGATGGCCAAGCCAGTGTAGACGTTGCTGTTTGAGTAGTGCAGTGATGGTTGGTTTTGGCAATGACCTCTCTATTGGTGATTCTGTCTTGCCACTTGATGTCAAGGATGTGTTGCAAACTGCATAGGTGGAAGCTGCTCAGCTTCTTTTCTTGATATTCATACGTTGACCGTGTCTTCGTATACAAACAGCTTAGTTTTGATTGTGAGTTTTGCATTGTCCCAGACTCATTTGGAGAGCTTACTGAAAGTGGTAGCTACTTTTCCAATATGCACATTTAGCAATTTGTCTGGTGATAGGTTGACACTCACTGTGGATACAGGGTAGCAGAATTTGTTCACTGCCTCAAGTGGTGTTGCCAAGGCTGATAGATGGTGACTGGTGAACACCCTGTCCTAGAACAACAGTCTTCTTGATGCTGATGGTAGGGCAAACATCCTGCAAGAAAGGGAGAGGTGATTCATGAGTATTTGTAGTTGCCTTTTGTCACAACCCAAAGTTGTGATTTTTTGTTTATGTGTGTGCTTCAGCACCGCTAAATTATTTCCCTCCATTTTTGTCGCTTTCTTTGCACGGTAGAGCTCTCTGCTGCTAGAGGGAGCTCTGGTGCAACGGGGGATTTCCCGCCAAAATTACAGCTTCTTTGTAGTGTGCATTCCTTTTGCATCGTAGTGATGCTCGCCGCAAAGAAGTTCCAGCCATTTGTATTAGAGTCCATGCCATGTTTTTGGCCGACTCCTAATTTAGGCACACGTGGCGGCTAGCGATTGGCTTGCTAGCCGTACATAAGGCTTGGGTAGTTTCCGCCCAAGCTGGAGGAGGGAGGAGAGAGAGTTATTCTGTGTGAAGATCTCCAAGTGCTGTGGACCCTCGCGGATCCAGCGCGCCTCCCCTAAGCAGGCAGAGAGAGGCAATAGAGCCAAGCCTACGGAGCTTTCGCTTCTCGCCTCTCCCCGTCGCCGAGCACAATCCTAGACGTATCCCTTTCCTATAATTTCGGACCCCGCGGAGCCTAGCAAACTCCGGGGAAAACTTATCGGACCTGCGGAGCCTGAATAGCTCCGGGGAAACTTTTCGAATTCAACTTAACTGGACCCGTGGATCCTAGCAAACTGCATGGGAGCAATCGTTTTGTCAGAGTCCTCCAACGAGGGCTCAAGCGGGAGCTGTGCCTGGAAACCTGTCCAGCCTACATCATGCCATCTTCGGTGTAAGTAAATAGTCTTTTCAATAAACCGTTACGCCTCCGTGACTAATTCTAACTCGCGTGCACAAGATCATCCCGCGGTTTCTCCCACCCCGCGTGTCCGGGCTGACGGCCACAGCCCGCGTGCACCGGAGACGGGTCCGGTACGACCCCGGTTCGCCCCTGGCTTGCCCATGTTGGCCAGAATGGGATCGGAATCACTGCCGTACATGGCGACGAGGGTGGGCTCGGGGCCCAGCCCGCACACCTTTCTTCATGGGTGGTGAGTGCAGCATTGTCAGTAAAAAGGAGCTCCCTAATAAGTATGTGCCTCACTTTTATCTTGGCCTTTAGACACGTGAGATTGTAGAGTTTTCCATCTGATCTTTTGAAGGTATATGCCTTCCTTCAAGTTATCAAAAACGTAGTGCAGCAGCCTAGAAAAGAAGATTCCAAAGAATGTGGGTGCCAGAACACAACCTTGCTTCGCTCTTCATCTCAAACCTTTCAGAGGTTGATCCATCAAACTGAACTGTGGCCTGCATGTGTTCATAGAAGGAGTGTATCATGCTGAGTAACATTGCAGGGCATTCAGTCTTTACCAGGACCTTGAACAAACCTGCTCTGCTGACAGTGTTGAAAGCTGTCATCAGGTCAACAAATGCTACGTACAGTGACTTATTTTGTTCTCTGAATTTTTCTTGCAGTTTTAGTAAGGAGACTATCATGTCCACTGTTGATCTCCCTGCTCTGTGAATCTACACTGTGATTCTGGGTAGATGCAGTCAGCAAGTTGTTGCAAGTGTTTCAAGATGACTCTGGAAAAAGCCTTTCCTGTGATGCTGAGGAGGAAGATGCCCCTATAGTTGTTGTAGTCACCCTTACCTCCTTTGTTTTTGTAGAAAGTGATGATGTTAGCATCATCATGCATGACTTGGAATACTTCATCTTCCTTCCAGCAGCACATTAGTAGTTGATGAAGATGTGGTAGCAGGCTAGCTTTCCTGCACTTGAGAAACTGTTCTGGGATGCCATCCTCCCCTGGTGCTTTCCCATTTGCTAGAGAGTCTCTGGCTTTGCTAAGTTCTTCGCATGTAGGTTCTTTGTTTAGCTGTGCCAGCACAGTTAGAGTTGGAAGTTGATCCAGTGCCTCTTCTGAGATGTCTGTTTCATTGAAGTAAAGCTCTAAGTAATGTTCGACCCAGCATGACATCTGCTTGTTCTTGTTAGTGATTTTTACTTTGTCATCTT
Organism: Alligator mississippiensis; assembly: GCF_030867095.1. Taxonomy (NCBI): domain Eukaryota; kingdom Metazoa; phylum Chordata; order Crocodylia; family Alligatoridae; genus Alligator; species Alligator mississippiensis. Next base: position 126,505,044 of record NC_081824.1, read on the forward strand.
GAGACTTGAGGGGGACAACTTTAGTGACAGTTGGGCCAGGAGCTTTTTTCAGGGCATCATACATAACTCACAGGTTTCCTTCATCTGAGGAAAACTGTATCTCTTGACATAGGTCAGTTCAGTACTGGCTTGTGTAGTGTTTGACTATTTTCTGTATCATTGCCCTGGCATGTTTCAGCTTAGCTTTGGAACTTTCTGTTGGATTCTGGTTATTTCAGGTAGGCTATGTTTTTAGTTTTAACAAGTGTTCTTACTGTGTATCGAAATCCAAGAATGCAGGTCCTGGCCAGCTCGAGAGGTGAGGGCAGTTTCTGTCTCTGAGCTTTGTGCCAGTGCCTCTGGCAATTTCTCCCACCATGCTGCTTTGCTCACCTACTGGTGCTTCCGTCACTCCAGGAAGACTGGAGACGCCACTCTGCAGACCAGTGAAGGTCCATCACGTGCAGGTCGGGGGGCAGTTCAGGCGGTCCCCTCTGAGTCCGGTCTGGCGGTGGTTCGTCTGGTGGGGTCGGTGTACTGGCGGTGGCCCGTGATGTATTCCACGTAGATGTCACAGGACCAACGGATGGTGCCGAACACCATGAGGCAGTGCATGAGCTTGGCGTAGTGGCGGGAGACATGGCAGGCACTCAGGACGCTCTCGTTTCTGGGGTCCCAGGCTCCGAGCGTTCCCATGATGAGAGTGTCGACCGTCACGTCCTAGCCGCGGCCCCTCAGGGTGTTATCCAGCAGGGCGTACTTCTCCTGCTTGCGAGCCTGGCCGTCGGTGAAGGCTTGATGCCAGTTCTCAAAGGGGATGGTAACGTCCACAATCACGACCTTCTTGGCCTCTTTGGGGATCACTATGTTGGGACGCGTCTGGCTTTCGCGGCCCGGGACGGTGGCGGGCTCAAAGTGGCATCTCCAGTCCGGGACGGTGACGGACGCCCCTGGAGACGTCACTTTGCAGGAAGACTGGAGATGCCACAGCAAATAGGCAGAGCTCTTTTCTCCCCAGCACCACCTGGGGTGATGAGGAACAATGGTCATAAGCTGATGGAGAATAGATTTAGGTTGGAGATCAGAAGGCAATATTTTACAGTTAGGGTGGCCAAAATCTGGAACCAACTTCCCAGGGAAGTGGTCCTCACCCCTACCTTGGGCATATTCAAGAGGAGGTTGGACGATCACCTATCTGGGGTCTTGTGAACCCAGCATTCATTCCTGCCTGTGGCAGGGGGTCAGGCTAGATGATCTGATCAGGTCCCTCCTGACCCTAGCTACTAGCTACTATGAATGAGTGGTAGCATCTCTTCCAAGTGTGCCTCAAACCAGTTTTTATTTGACAATTTCTTTTCCCCAAATTCTTCTGTGGCTGTTTCCTGGATGACTGTTCTTAGTCCATTCCAAGTTTCTTCAGCATTTGCAGTTGGTGCTTTTGCAGACTTAGCTAGCTCAAAGGTCAGATTTCATAGATTTCATAGACATTAGGGCTAGAAGAGACCTCATAAGATCTTTGAGTCCAGCCCCCTGCCCCAGGGGCAAGAAGTCAGCAGGGGTCATAAGATCCCAGCAAGATAAACATCCAAATTTCTCTTGAAGGCATTCAGAGTAGGTGCTTGAACCACCTCCAGCAGCAGTCTATTCCAAACCTTGGGGACTTGGACAGTAAAGAAGTTCTTCCTTATGTCCAGCCTGAAACAGTCCTGGAGGACTTTGTGACCATTTGACCTTGTCATCCCTTGGGGCGCTCTGCCGAACAGATTTTCCCCGAGTTCCTGGTGAGTACCCCTTATAAACTTATAGGCAGCCATCAGATCACCCCTGAGCCTGCACTTTTCCAGGCTGAAAAGTTCCATAGCTCTCAGCCTCTCATCATAAAGTCTGTTTACCTGACCTCTGATCATGCACATGGCTCTCCTCTGAACTCTCTCAAGCTTCTCCGCATCCTTTTTGAATTGTGGAGCCCAAAACTGGACGCAGTACTCCAGCTGCGGCCTCACCAAGGCTGAATACAGTGGGAGAATGATGTCCTGGGATTTGCTTGATTCTTTGAAAGTCAAGGCACTTGCTTTGGACTTCTGTGCTGTGTATGTTAATTCTTGACTGACTCTTATGCTTGCCTCTATGCAGCTTCTTTGGTATCACTTTCACTTTGCTGCTAATAAGGGAGTGGTCTGTGTCATAATCTGCACTGTGATGAGTGTGGGTATATTGTACACTGGGCAGGTCTTTTCTTCTGGTGATCATGAGATCTTATTGATGGCAGTGGCCAGATTGTGAGTATCTCCATGGTACTTTTTGATGCTCTTTTCCCACAAAGTAGGTGTTAGTGATACACAGGTGGTTTAAGGTGCAGAGTTAGAGACGACATTGGCCATTTTCATTCATTTTCCTGATGCAGTGATGTCCCAGGTATGTTGGCCTAGAGTCATGAACTGCACCTTCTCAAGCATTAAAATTCCCTAGGAGGAGAAGCCTCTTGTTTGATGGTAGCTGCTGAATGATTTTTTCTAGAGCATCATAGAAGTTATTTTTACCATCTGAGCTTGCCTTTGGTGCATAGGTGCTAATGATATTAACAAAACCGTCAGTTGATTGTAGTCAGAGTGAGATGATGCAATCTGATGTTCAAATGGGGGTCTCAATGGTTTTGACCAACCTATTACAAATTGCATATCCGACCCCATGTAGGTGAATATCTTCTGCAGTCTTACCTTCCCAGAAAAAGGTATAGTTGGCCTCATGAATGGGGACTGAGTTAGCTAATCTGCTCTCCTGAAAGACTGCAATGTCAACATTAAGTTTTTACAGCTCTTGATCAATCATTGTGGCCTTCTGGATATTATCTGTCATCTGTAAATTGTCAGTCATGTCAAGACACATCATCCTGACATTGCAGCTTCCCAGCTGCAAGGTTTTAATATTTCTTTTCTTGTTGCCTGGTTCTTGATTCTCTTTTTTTTACTTTTGGTTTAACCCCACACACCAAATGAAGCAGGTAGACCATGACAGGTTAGCACTTTAATGGCTGGGAGTGCCCAGGTAAGGCGGGTGGTAGCTGACCAGTGAAACACAATTGGTTCCTCCCACTGACAAAGGTGACCCATGGTGCTCTACTCCACCAATTGTGTTGATCTTATAACCCATGACTGCCCTCTTCTTTGTTGCGCCCATGCAAGTAACAAAGGTGGAGTATGCTCTCCATTTAGTTTTAGCTGCAATGGCCTGGGAAGTTGATATGGAGACACTTGATTTGTCCATATATCAAGGTTCCCGTCTTGGCCCAGCTAGTTGATCCCAAAGGAGAGGCAGAAGCTAGTACATTTGGAGCCAGCTTGGCTGCAGGAACTGCTGGTACAAAGAACACCTTCAGTCTGTCCGCTTTTTGGGGCTCCACTCCTAAACTGATTGCCAAACAAGGCTGGAGAGCCCAGTCCACCCTGCCATGACACCTACCTTTTAGTTGCATTTCTTCCACCAGGAGTAAGGACTATACCCATGCCCCCCCCCCCATTCCCCCTCCTAGGTTGCTTCATTGCCCAAATCCATTGACACCATAGAGGTTGCTAGGCTATAACCTGCCACCCAGCCCTTGGCATTGAAAGATGCAGATAGTCTTGTCTACTATCATAATAGTAGCAGACTTGGCCTGGTCTAACCTGACATGTATATTCAGCTAATGGTCCACTGTAACCCCCAAGTCTTTCTCTGCAGTATTACAGTCTAGGCAGTTGTTCCCCAGTCTGTATTTGTGTATGTGGCTATTCCATCCCAAGTGCAGAACTTTGCATTTGTTCCTATTGAATCTCATCTGATTGACTGCAGACCATTTCTTCAGGTCATTCTGGATCGTAGACCTACCTTATTGCAGATTAGGAGTTTTGAAGTGATGGGAGCCCAAGAAGGGTGGCTCTGCCTTAAGGAAATGATCCTTCGGGCACAAAGGGAGACAATCCCGATGCGAGGAAAAAGAGGGAAAGGGGCCAGGAGGCTTCCCTGGCTGACCAGAGAAATGCAGGGCAGCCTACGGGCCAAAAGGTGGGCACATAAAAAGTAGAAACAGGGAGAGATCACCAAAGAGGAGTATACCTCCTCTGCTCGCGCTTGTAGGGAGGCAGTTAGATGGGCCAAAGCTACCATGGAGCTGAGGATGGCATCCCAAGTAAAGGACAACAAGAAATTGTTTTTTAGATATATAGGGAGTAAAAGGAAGGCCTAGGGTGGAATAGGACCTCTACTAAATGGACAGAAGCAATTTGTGATGGACAGGGGAGACAAGGCTGAACTCAATGAGTTCTTTGCCTCAGTGTTCCTAAGTGAGGGGCAGGACAAGGCTCTCACTGGGATTGGCAGCAGCATGGCGCCAGACTACCATGCGTAGACCCTGAGATGGTGCAGAGTCACTTGGAAGAACTGGATGCCTTTAAGTCGGCAAGCCCGGATGAGCTCCATCCGAGGGTACTGAAGGCACTGGCCGACATCATTGCATAGCCACTGGCGAGAATTTTTGAACGCTCGTGGCGCACGGGCCAAGTCCTGGAGGACTGGAAAAGGGCCAATGTATGCCCATTTTCAAGAAGGGGAGGAAGGAGGACCCGGGCAACTATAGGCCAGTCAGTCTCACCTCCATCCTTGGCAAAGTCTTTGAAAAAATTATCAAGGCTCACATTTGCGAGAGCCCGGCAGGACAAATTATGCTGAGGGGAAACCAGCATGGGTGCGTAGCAGGGAGATCATGCCTGACTAATCTAGTCTCTTTTTATGACCAGGTTACGAAACGCCTGGACACAGGAGGAGGGGTGGATGTCGTTTACTTAGACTTCAGGAAGGCCTTCGATACGGTATCCCACCCCATACTGGTGAACAAGTTAAGAGGCTGTGACTTGGATGACTACACAGTCCGGTGGGTGGCGAATTGGCTAGAGGGTCACACCCAGAGAGTCGTGGTGGATGGGTCGGTGTCGACCTGGAAGGGTGTGGGCAGTGGGGTCCCGCAGGGCTCAGTCCTTGGACCGATACTCTTTAATGTGTTCATCAGCGACTTGGACAAGGGAGTGAAGTGTACTCTGTCCAAGTTTGTGGATGACACAAAGCTATGGGGAGAAGTGGACACGCCGGAGGGCAGGGAACAGCTGCAAGCAGACCTGGATAGGTTGGACAAGTGGGCATGAAACAACAGAATGCAATTTAACAAGGAGAAATGCAAAGTGCTGCACCTAGGGAGGAAAAATGTCCAGCACACCTACAGCCTAGGGAATGACCTGCTGGGTGGCACGGAAGCAGAAAAGGATCTTGGAGTCCTAGTGGACTCCAAGATGAACATGAGTCGGCAGTGTGACGAAGCCATCAGAAAAGCCAATGGCACTTTATCGTGCATCAGCAGATGCATGACGAATAGATCCAAAGAGGTGATACTTCCCCTCTATCGAGCGCTGGTCAGACCGCAGTTGGAGTACTGCGTGCAATTCTGGGCGCTGCACTTCAAGAGGGATGCGGATAACCTGGAGAGGGTCCAGAGAAGGGCCACTCGTATGGTTAAGGGCTTGCAGGCCAAGCCCTACGAGGAGAGACTAGAGAACCTGGACCTTTTCAGCCTCCGCAAGAGAAGGTTGAGAGGCGACCTTGTGGCTGCCTATAAGTTCATCACAGGGACACAGAAGGGAATTGGTGAGGTTTTTTTCACCAAGGCGCCCCCGGGGGTTACAAGAAATAATGGCCACAAGCTAGCAGAGAGCAGATTTAGACTGGACATTAGGAAGAGCTTCTTCACAGTTAGAGTGGCCAAGGTCTGGAATGGGCTCCCAAGGGAGGTGGTGCTCTCCCTTACCCTGGGGGTCTTCAAGAGGAGGTTGGATTTGCATCTAGCTGGGGTCATCTGAACCCAGCACTCTTTCCTGCCTATGCAGGGGGTCGGACTTGATGATCTATTGAGGTCCCTTCCGACCACATCTATGAATCTATGGAGTGTCTGCAGTTCAACCCGGCTTGATGTCATCTTCAAATTTTCTAAGTGTGCACTTGATCACGTCATTTAAATTATTAATGAAGATATTAAACAATACTGGTCCCAGGACCAACCCATAGGAAACTCCTTTTGATACTTCCTTCCTACTAGATATTGAGTTATTGAGGACTGGTCACAGAGTGTGATGATCCAACCAGCTACATATCCACTTGACAGTACTTTCATCTAGTCTGTATTTCCCATGAGAAACCATGATTTTGCTCTCAAAGTAAAGATGGTCACTCCAGGAGAAAAATAACTCGGGAACAATTAGAGTTAAATCACTCCCAGGAGAAACCAATGTCTGTTTATGTTCCCTTCTGAAAGCAGCCATTACGCAATCCTCCAGCATCCCAGGGTGCTTTGCTCCCTCGCATCCCCCAGAGCAGGGACTACAACACAGCCCTTTACAATTCCACAGAGTGCTGCAGGGAGACACAGGCTGACTCTGAGCAATCTGGGTCAGCCATCAAAGCTACTCTGTACACTGCTGTCATCTGTCTCTGGGCCTGCAGAGCACCCTGACGTGTTCACAGGGTCCTCTAGCTGTGGAGTGTCAGCACTGCAAGCTCTCTGCTCTTCAGGGTTCAGAATAAATGTCTATTCAGGCATTTCTGGGTAAGTTTTTCTACCAAGAGAACAAACCTTGGAGAAATCTTCCAGATCATTTGAATGTGTGTACTCAGCCTTTGACAATTCTATTATGATGTAATACAACCATGTGATGTAATTGGAAAACTCTGTTTTAGTGATCACACCGAGGCATGATGCAGGCTGGATTTTTCAATCAGCTAATTGGCCATGTAATAGTGTTTTTTTAAAAACAAAATTAATAATTGCCTAAAAATATGATTCTGAAATATCAGTGGGATAATGATTTTTGTCTATTTTGTTTTATCTCTGTATAAAAAGAATTGTATAAGCCGTGTGTAGATGAAATGAGGGGCGTGTGTACACAACACTTTAAAGCAGGCTAAATGCTTTTGCACTGCTTTAATGATGTCAGTGTTTGCATGCCTTGGCAGCATATTGCACATTCCAGCCACTGTAGGAAATTCAGCAACGTAATGTGCCTTAAATGACTTGGGGCTGCGCCAACAGCCATAGAGTGAAGCACTGGGCTCCATGCAGCTCAGGGGCTCTGCAGGAAGCCCTGCAGCAGCCTGGGAAGGCAGGCTCTACCCAAGAAAAGCCTGATTTCCACCCCCTTCTCCCCCTTCCCGGAACCTGCCTCCCTGAGCTGTGCGGGGGCCCAGTGCTTAATTCCACAGCTGCGGTGTCTCCCGGGAGCACCTGAGCTGGGTGCCTGCAGGTGGGTGCCTCCTGGGGGAGACCACCACTACTGCGGAGGGAATTACCAGCCCTCCCCCGCAGCCTAGGGAACACTCTGCCTGCCAGCAGCTTGCCCTCCCCTCCCCACTGCTAGAGAGGCAGATAAGTGCAGGGTGTGTGCACAACACAGGGGCTTTAAGGGCCCCAAATTGAAGTGGTGAGTTTAAAAACCCACCGCTTCAATTTAGGGCCCCCATTTCATCTACACATGCCTACAGATGGTAAACTAGGGCAACTGCATGTCTTATTTTTCAATGTCTTTAGCAATTTTTTCTAAAAAATATAGCTGGAGTAGTAGCCTAAACAAAAAGGCAGTATCAGATAATAAGTGAAGTAATATTTATAAATAAAATGTTGTAATAGACATATAACCTACTCTATGGTATGTTTTTCAAATTTAACAAATTGCTTCCTGGTCTGTTTTACTCTGTCAAAGATGACATACTTAATCTGTTAGGTTTCCATGACAATCATCTAATTTAATATCCTGTGATTTAATTAACAGGTAGTAACCAAAAATATACAGTGAAAATGAACATTTTACTAAAGTAATAGAGCTGTTTAAATAATGTAAGCTGCTTAAATGATGTTAGACTCACAATTGGGACCACAACTATTTTTAATTTCCTACTGTTGTTCTAATAAATAATATAAATATTAAAACATTCCTTAAGAGAAGATAATTTTGCTAGTGTTGTTGCTTAAGTATTAGACATTCAGTTCTCTTTTAAGAAAGCAAGTTTGCACTTTCCTCTGTATTTTCTTACTGTCATACTATCGTTAGACATTTATATATAATTGTTTTGATTTAGTGTGGATAGCTCATAAAATAAGTAATCAAATGATTTGTTTCTAACAGTCATTTATAGTATGCTTTTACTCCCAGTGAAGTCAAAGACAAAGCTCATTTTTATATCAGTGGATGTAAGATTGGGCCATATACAAATTACCCTGGTTTACCACTGTTTTTTAATTGTCTGGTATCCATGGAAACCTATTTTATCTGAAAAAGTAAAACTTCATCCTTTAGAAAGGAAAGCACAGTTTCTTTCTGCCTCCATTTGTTTAAGTCCTTTTATATGCATTTTTCCCAGATGCCAAAGAAGTCCTTTATTCCTGATGTCTATAATTTTGCAAAATGGGTTTAATTTATCTGGGAGCAAGGTGATGGCTGAGAGGGAGTATATTCTGTTTGTCTGTGTATGTGGTATTAAGGCAGGAATGGTGCATAACATACATATTATTTAGGTACTCTTCCTACCCTATTAAGTTTATGAAATAAAAGAAATATATGTTGTTTTGACAAACCCTTCTTTTCAAATAAAGATATTTCTGAAGGCAATTTAAAAACATGTGTGGATTAATGTGCCTGCACTTGCTTTTATGTTACTGTTATTTAGCCAATTTCTATCATCTGCCATCAAAAAAGGATTTCGTCTTGCATCCACCCTCCCTTCAGTCGTTGAGTGTGATGAAAATGTAAATGACACTTACCTGGATGTGAATCAAATTATGAAACCCTTGATTATGGAAGAGGCTTCTCAGGTAAAAAAATAACTTTTTTTTTAACTTGACCCAATTTTATGCTGGAAAGGTTAGTGGAAGATGGACCATCGAATACTGAATCCCTGGAGATGTAGATTCTTAAAAACTTTTTTACTAAGATGGTTCTTTCTGCATTTAAATTAATTTGTCATTTCTTTACATTTTTATAGTTATATTGATTCCTGCTGAGTGGAAATTCCCTACCAGCACTTTCATTCAAACTTTCTGTTTTTCATAATTTATACTATATTTACTTGAATCCAAGACCAGGGTTTTCCCCCCTCATTTAACATAGGAAAAAGTGTGCTTGTCTTAGATTTGAGTACAAGGCAAGGGACAAGCATCTGCTGCAATTCCCCAGAGTTAGTCACAGCTGCTGCCTGCTCCCCACAGCTTCTGCCCTCCTCACCTGCCTCCTGCCCCCCTCCCCACAAGCACACAGCAGTTTACCCTCTGCCAGGGCCAAAGCTGGCAGCACCACTGCCGCCACTTGCTTGGCTGTAGAGCCCCTGCAACTCAAGCATGTTCTGGTCTTTGTGACCCTGAAAGATGGGGGGAAATCTTTGAAAGCCACCCTGCAATACATGCTGGGTGAGCAGCCATAGGTGGTACACCTCTTCACAGAAACACCTTGTGTGTTCACTGTAGCAGCATCATTCCCAGTGAAGAAGCAGGTTGCAGCAAAGATAGCCTCACCCATGCCAGGGGAAAACAACCCAACCCCAGGATACAGTGCCTTCAGGGGATGATGTCAATGGCCCTAGTGGGGAGGTGCATCTCCCAACGTTCAGTTGTTGTTCTGTGGAATCAGGCCAACTCTCAGGATCTCAATATTATGCTGTTAGACAGGAGGGTGTAACACAATTTCACATATACAAACACACAAATCAATTAGGTGCATACACACGCACACTACCAGCTCAGGCACATACACATTCAAACCAGCCTAGGCACATGCATATCTATCACCAATTCAAGCACATATACTATACACCCCAAAAGCTAGACACAGATCATTAATTCGTATATCATGCACACAATGCCATATATATACACACACACTCTCACTAGCAACTCAGATACACACACGTTCAAAATAACTAGTCTAGGTTCATGCACACCCATCACCAGTTTAAGCCCATACACGCTACACACACCAAATTTAGACAGAATCAGTTACCAGTTACCAACACCTGCACATCCAATAAACATATGTGGATTACTAATTCATATACCACACACACACACAATGATATGTATATATATGTGTATTCACTAATTTACACACATACTACTCACCTACACATACACACTGGTGAGTTCCTAAGTTGGGTGTTGTAATGTGTATGTATGTATGTGCTTGGTATACTTGGGATACCTGGGGAAAGGTTAAGGTAAGAAAGTAGAAGTGTAGGGAGTTAAAGTTACCAGAACCAGGATTAGAACCGGTAGACTACAGGGCCTGGGCTGAAGAACTGAGGCTCGGGGGTAACTTTAGGTTAATTGATCTTAATTGATTAAAATACAACGCCCAAAGCCTGCAGAACAGGGAAGCCATGCCAGCACAGAGGCTGGGACTGGAGCCAGAGCTATGGGGGAGCTGAAAAGGTAGGTGGGGACAGGGAAAATAGGACTATGGGAAGGTGTGGGTGTTAAAGAGGGGATCTGGATGTGGGGAGCCAGAGGATGACTCTGGGGCAGCTAGAGAAGTTGCAGGTAGCGGCAGTAGGTGCTGGGAGCTGGAGAAAGGCTCCAGCTGCTAGAGAAAACTGCAGGACAGCCATGAGGAGCTGGGAAACTGCGGGGGGGGGGGGGTGACTACAGAAGGTGCAGGGGAAGCCTGAAAACAGAGAGATGGACAGCAGAAAATCACAGGAAAAGCAGCAGGAGAGACTGAAAGGTGGCAGGGGCAGCAGGAAAGCAGAGAAAAGCAGCAGAAAGTCACAGGGAAAAGGCAGTAGGAGCGTGGGAAGCAGGGGGACAGCAGAAAAATTACAGGAAAAGCAGCAGGAGAGGCTGAAAGGCAGCAGAGGCAACGGGAAAGCAGAGAAAGGCAGCAGAAAGTCACAGGGAAAAGGCAGTAGGAATTGAGAGGAGATCGGGAAACTAGTGGAAAGGGGTGGGGACTGGAATTGAGAGAGAGAGAATGGGGCTGGAATTTAAGATAAGGAAGGGACTGGGATTCAGTAAAACATGACCCAACTCAGGGTTGTTTGCAAGTAACAGTGGTTTTATTGAACAGGGGAGATGGTGACACAATGTCTAATTGGTTCCCTTGCACCCACACACACATACACACGCACAATGGCAGCAGGGGTTAGAGAGGCTTGGTGCAGGGGCTGAAGTCCACTGAAGTCCAGGAGGAGAGAGAGAGAGAGAGAGAGAGAGAGTCCAAATTGTAGGAGGAGGTGTGCAGGTAATATCTACCTATCCAGGCTGGAAAGGGGTCCTTGTCCAGTCAGTGTTGTCCAGAGGGGGGTTGCCAGCAATGCCTCTGGATGGATAGGTGGTGTGGCATGGTGCTGGTTCAGATGGAGAGGGCATCCCACTGGGTCTGTCTTCACTGCCCCTTTTTATAGGGGCAGACCTTGTGTGACCCTAGTAACAGGAGGCATGCCCAGGCAAGGGTCAGCCCCTAGTGTACTGAGCATGTGTGCTCCATGCAGAGATGTGCAGTTTTGGGTGTTTGTAATGGTGGGGTACAAAGGTGGAGTTGCTGGTTCTGCAGGGTCTTTTGTCTTTCAAATGCTGGGTTCCTGACTCTTCCTGGGTGAGGTCCATGGTTCCTGGATGAATCAATGCGAGGTGATAGCTCAGTTGTTACAGGCCATTCAGTAGAGGTCTGCTACCATTGTATTTCAATCATTCCCAATCATTCTCATTCATCCGGGCACCAATTTACATGGGAGGGGTACATGACTCATACAGTTGCAACACGGAATGCCCAGGCAGAGGACAGAAGATGGAGGCTTGACATATAAAATGGAAACTTGACATGACTTTGGTTCACTTATAAACGCAGGCCTAAACCATACAATATCCATATGAAACCATAAAAATCAATACGAAAATGATAATAATACAATATACAACAGTAAAAAAAATCAATACAAACCTAATAATTATACAATGTAAAACGGTGGATATCCAAAAACTTGCTACCAAAATAAAAATGTTTAAAGCTTATCCTAAGTCTGAGCTCACTCATACTTATCTATAGGAAATAGAGAGGGAGAGAAAAAGTCAGAAATGGTTGGGGAAAGGGGAGGGAATGCATTTTAAAATAAATAAATAAATAAAGGTTAGGTTCCTTGATGAGACCAAGGGAACCTAGAAGGTCAGGAACCAAATAACTGATACTTCCCTGACTATGAATGTTTCCTAGTCTTGGCTCATAGTGTGACAAAGAAAGTGTTAGCCAAAGAGGCAGCAAAACTGTGCATTTAGAGTTTAAAAATTTAAGATGATAAACTGGAAAGGAAAGAGCAGTTTGCTAGTAGAAAACAAGTCCCTTGACTGCAAAGGGAAATTTTTGATCTATCCTAGATGACCTACAGCCCTTCCATTTTTCTCCATCTTTCTTCTCTGCCTTTCCTATCACCTTCTCAAATCTCTCACAATGCTGATCTTTACTCTTGGCTCGCTCAACATACACGGATACAGGAACTCCCAGAAAGTGAGCATCTCTGAATTCCAGAACCAGGGATGGTTAGACTTCACCTTCTTGCAAGAGACGCCTACAAACGGGGTTAATGAGGCATACTGCACACCACATGGAGGAGAAGAGCTTTTCTCAGCTACAGCAGCCACTCCATCATGGGTGTTGCCATCCTCTTTTCACAAAAACTATGGCTGGTTTCAGTAGTTGCTCAGGAAGTCATCTCATTGCATGCTATTGGTCTGAATCATTTTGGAGCAGTGCCACCTCATCCTGTTTAATACCTATGTACCCAAGAAAGCGGGGAAGAAGGTATGTTTTTTCAGGATTCTGGCTGACCCCATAGAGATTGTAACCAATGACAACAACATCCTCATCGTATGGGGTGTTTTTGCCATTAGGAAAGTTTAGACTGAAATGAACTGGAGCCCCATTGAACAGTACCACAGTGAACTCCACCCTCCACCCAATAGCTACAGACCACCATTCTGTAAGACAGCATACCTTCATGAAGACGAACTGCAGTGCACATCAGCATACACTGCACATCAGCATACACTGCACATCAGCATACGCTGCAGCATACCTACATGAAGCCGAGTTGCAATATTCACAGATGAGCTGTGAATACCTGCATGAAGACGAGCTGCAGTGCACTCTCTATGGCATGCCTAGATTGGATGTATATCACTGAACACCACCTGCCTCTACTTCACTGAAGCTATGTTGTTCCATCAGGACGCTCAGACCACAGGTCAGGTCTGGTGTGAACTGGACTTTCCTGACTTGATTCACACCAAGTACTCTACAGGTGCCTCAGCATTAGCTTCCTTCAGGATACCTACTTTTGCAACTGCTTCATGTATCTCTGGAGGACTTGGGTGGCCTCAAGAAGTGACTTTCTCTTCTGGAAGCAATGATAGGAAATGGGAAAAACACAAATCAAGATTTTCTGCTAATAGTATACATAGCAGATGATCCAGTATTGCTCCCACAGTGTGCAGGAACTTGAAGTAGACCTTACAGAGATTGAGGCTGCCCTGAGGGATGCTGATAATGACCAGGGGCTGTATGAGAACTTCAGGCTCCATAAAAAGTGCTTGAGAGAAATGGTAGAAAGAACAGGCCAGGGCTCATGAACTGAAGCTCTTTTCCAAGAACCCACAGTGGCTGATTCCTTGGCCCAGTTCTTTTTCAATTTAGAGAAAAGTATGCAAAACAGAAGATTGTCAGCCACTTTAAAGCCATGTTGAGCCAAGTGCTCATGGATCCTGCCAAGATCCGAGAGCATACTGTTAGCTCTACAAGGACCGGTGTGCAACTGAGCCTGCCTTCCCAGAGACCATTCAGCACCTGCACAAGGGCCTCCTTAAGCTTTCCACATCTGAGGTGGATGAGCTCAAACAAGAGCTTTTTTAGCACATCACAACCACTGAGGGCCCCATCATGGGGGAGGCACCAAACCTTGATAGAATACCTATGAATTCTTGAATTCTACAAGCCTTTTCTAACTCTCCTTGGCCCAGACCTCCTCCACATCTTTCAGGTGAGCCTTGAAGATGGGACCCCCCCCCTCCCCATGTCAGCTGCTAATGGGTAGTTCTCACACAATTACTTTATTTGTATATAATTGGTACTACTTTTAAAATTGTGATAAAGAGTCTTTAAGAAAAGGGTCTTTAAAGGAAACAATTAGTTGCTGAAAATGAAACCATACAATAGGGTGCAAACTAAAGGAGGTACTACATAGTCTGAAGAGCTTGAGGGTCAAAGTCTAGATTTGTGTAATGGTCAGAGTTCCATTATTTTTAATGTAACAGGTAAGAATAGTATTTTGCACTTTTATGGTCAGTCAGATATTCTGACAGTTAAGCCCAGAGACATTCTGAGCAGGTAATAATAGAATTTGACCCCCAGTGAGCTTTAAAACAATCAAAATTCATGACAGTCATTTGCCATCCAGCATACATATAATTGTATAATGCATAGTAGTTCTCTTTCAGTATCTTGCATTAGACATTACACAGACATAGCCTAATCCCAACATGATTCTTGCCTGCTATAGGGGAGAGTAAAATAGAATGAACTGTGCACACAAACAAATCAAGACACAGTGTGATTAAAATACAGAAAAGCATTAACTGGAAAGCCGTTACTGTGGAATTTAGTCACACACACTGCTGAGCTAGGAGAAGGAAAGAGCAATAAACTCTTTACTACCTGAGCTCATTGCAAAGCTATTACAGATATGACCTAATTATTTTTGTCATCTGTGTCTAGGACAAGTGGAAAATATAAATAGGACAAGAAAGTTCTCCCTTTGTAAAATTTAGAATGGATGTTTACCAGCAGGATCATAAAACATATTTGGAAAAAACAAAGATTGAATTGAAGATACTACTGAGCTTTTTTACAAGCAAAGGAAACCTCTTTTTATTTTAAGACATGCTGTTATCTTTGTCAAATTCCAATTTCAAATAAGCAGTCTTTAATGGATTTGAAATAAAAAATTGTAGGATTGTAAATCATTAATATGATTCTAGTATGGAACTTCTAATATCCTTTTTAAGGAGTATTATCATTATTATATATTATTATTATATAGCATTATTCTGTAGTATTATTTATCATTACAAACCAGAGGTGCCCAACATCCAGCCCATGGAGCCTTGGAGTCTGGCCCACAGAGCTCCCTATGGATGGGAAGTTTGGTGGTGGGGAGCAGCGACCGTACCACCACCCCTTTCAGCTGCCAATAGTACAAGCCTCATGGGGTGGGTTGGATCTGGACCATGACCCTCCCCCCACACCTCTAGATTCAATCCAGGCAATGCCCCCTTCCTTCTGGACTGCCAAGTTGGGGCCAGGCTGCACCTTCTTTTTCCCACAAGGGCACGCCACGCTCCCTTCTTCCCACAGGGCTGGGCCATGCACCCTTTCCTCCACCCAGCCAGGATGGGGCTGGGCCATGACCCTTCCTCCCATGGATTCAGGCAATGATCCATCCCCCTGTATGGCTTGTTTGGGGCTGGGCCATGCCCCCTCTCTTTGCCCACAGAGCTGGGCCATACATTCTTCCCTCTGCCTGGCCAGGTTAAGGCTGGGTCATTCCCCCTTCCTCTCACAAAGCCAGGTCATGCCACCTCCCCCTGTGGGGCTGGATTGGGGCAAATCATAGCCCTTTCCCTATGTGGGGCCAGGTTGGGTCTGGGCCAGGTTGGTCCTGGCCCAAGCCCCCTTCCACTGTGTAGCTGGATCACGGCTGGGTTGTTCTCTAGGGCAGCGAGATTGGGCCCCCCAGGATCTGGATGCAGAGGCATCAGGCACTGCCCATCCAGCCTGCCAGTCAAAATGGTTGAACTGCACTGATGGAGCTGCACTCTGTAGTGTGTATGTCAATATAATGTTTTTGTCATAAAGTTTTCCATATTTATGATGGAAGGAAAACCTTAAGACTGTGTTGTTACTTACTGGGTGCCTCTATATGTGCAGTTATGGCACATGAATAAACTGTGGAGTTTATTGCTCTGGAGTTAATTGCTGTGTGGGCATGCCTTTTGAATATGTGCCCAGGAGCAATTCATTTTGCAGTTTATTCAGGCACAGCACATGGAGCCCAGGTGGAGTAACCCTGGCTGGCAGGAGGCTTGGCTGGGGGGAGGGGGGCAGGGGCGTGGTCAGCTTGCCAGCCCGGTGCTGCTTCCCCTGGCTCAATGTGCTGTGAAGGGGCTGGATGGGGCATGAAGGAGCTTCAGCACAGGGCGTTGAATTACCCTTGTGTCCCAGCCAGTCAGGCAGCATCTACATGTGTGCTGCTGCAGAATTTTTTACTCTACAGCAGGATAGTACTTGTAAATAGTACTTATAAGTACTATCCTACTGCAGAGTAAATTTAGTTTACTCCAGCCTAATAGGGGAGCATGTACAGACACTGAGCCATTTACTGTACAGTTAATTAGTCAACTGTATAGTAAATATCTCATGTAAACGCCCCTACTGTGTACTTATATGTGTTTTATGTAAAAAGAATATTTCTCTAGTACTTCATGACCAGCTTTACATTTCTTTTTATTAATTAAAACTCACATGAAAGTCTTCAATCAGGCAGAAATGTGAAGTTGTGAGTATCATTCTAATGCATATCGTGATTGTGTGTAGCATTACTGGTTATATCTCTGTATCTGAGCAAATATATAGTTAGCTAAGGGATGATTGACATCTATGTGCAGAAGCATAAATATTGCTTGGAATATTATTTTAATTTTCTCCAGCGGTTCATGGATGTAGAAACTATTCTATTTGTAGAATTGTTCTGCCACAAAAGGAGAGTCAAGGGCAGGTAAGACACAAGACAGACATTGATAAAAATGGAATTGTAGGAGGCAGACATGACAGTATGAGTCAGTTGGAGGGCAATCTGAATCAGAGATGAAGTATAAGATGTCACAGGCAACTGTTTGACCTGTGTTTGCTTGAACCTTGCTTTTGCTGCAATTTAAAAGTCAACTGAGTCTCATACTGTTTAATAATCATAGTATGCAAATAGGGATAGGAAAATGCTCAAGTGCACACACTTATATGCATGCATCTACACACATACTTATGCTGACTGCTACAAACATTAACATGCGACTTGCTGAAGAATACTCCCTATTTCACACATTAAATGCTTTTTGTAGCAGAACTCACTTTCAGAAGCAGAGGGGTTCAGCTGGTTGTACTTCCTTATGGAGACCTCTTTGTTTTAAAACTTGAAATAGCTAAGAAAAAAGTTTCATTATTTTTAAAAAAAGGTCTAATTTTGAGAAAAATGCCAGATAAGTATAATGCTGTGAGTGATATCTTGCTCTACCTTATTGACTAGATTATTGTCTGTCTGTGTCTACAGTGTCTGGATATGCATTTTACCATTCAGGGGTAATTTGTGCTTAAAATCTTTAAAACATAAACTTGTCAAATCCGAGGCATATGATCTTTATAATTTAAGATGTGCGTGACGTTTAGCCATCAAGTTGCTGAAATTACTGCACAAGATCCTCTTCTAGTATAAATTTACATCGCTCCACTGAAGGGAATGAAACTATGTCAGTTTATGCCAGTTTATGATCTGGCTCAATATACTTATGGTAATGGCCTACTGTAAAGACAGTAGATATTAGTGGCAACTAGAAGCTATGCTTGGCTGAGTGGAACGTGCTAGAGTCAGATTATCATATTCCAAATGGTTACACATGGGCAATCTCGGAACAATACAAATGTAGCAAATCTGTTCCAACTTTAAAACTACTTCATCCACATGTAACAATTAGAGTGTAATGCCTGTGGCTCTTTTAAAATGCCTCCAAATGTAAATATATCCTTTCAGTTAAGAAGCAAAGAAAATATTTATGACATGAGATGAAAATTTGGCCTCCTCAATGTTTTAATATGTGTATTTAAGGCAAAATATCTGTAAGGGGTCTGCAAAGAGGTCTGATTCAGCCCATGGAGGTCCAGTCTAGCACAAGGGATCAGCCTTACCAGCCTGGGACAGACATTACTTATAAACCCCTGTTTCAAAATGTCTGAAACCTGTTTGAGATAAACCTGGTTGAATACAGTATCAGACTTAATTGATAGAACTCAAACTGGGATTCCGGATGGCCCCAGGGGAGATGCAGCCAGGCCCAGGGTCAGTGAGGACCTAGTCAGGGAACTTCTGGAGGGACTAGACGTGTTCAAATTAGCAGGTCCTGACGATCTCCACCCCAGAGTGCTGAGGGAAATGGCAGAGGTTATTGCGGGACCCCTGGTGCAACTTTATGAGCACTCGTGGGGCTCTGGTGTGGTGCCAGAGGACTGGAAAAGGGCCAATGTGGTCCCCATTTTCAAAAAAGGGAGGAAGGAGGACCCAGAAAACTATAGGCCCATTAGTCTTACCTCGGGCCTGGGGAAACTCTTTGAGAAAATTATCCAGGTGCACATCTGCAAGGGGCAAGCAGGGGAGTGTATGCTTAGGGGCAATCAGCATGGGTTCATTAGAGGCAGGTCCTGTCAGACCAACCTGGTTGCCTTCTATGACCAGGTCACAAAAGCCTTGGATGCAGGTGTAGCAGTGGACCTAGTCTTTCTGGACTTTAGGAAGGCCTTCAACACCGTCTCTCACCCCACCCTCATTAAAAAATTAGGCAACTGTGGTGTTGATGGGTGGGCTGGGCTGCAGGGGCGCGCGGGGCTGGGCCATGGGGGCGGGGCCACCCCCAGCAGCTGTAGCTCGGTGACAGGGATGCTGAGCCCTGTCAGCAGCACAGCCTGGACTGGCACACACGGTCCACATTGGAAGTGATGTGGTTCCTGCAGATAAAATTATATGGCTAGAACCTAAAAATATTTTGCAGTATTAAAGGTATACCTAGGTTGAGTGATGCTTAAGTGATTTCTATGTATATCTCTAGATCTCATAATATCAAAGGAGTGTTTAGTGAGGTAGGCCAGCCTCTCATAGCTATCCACTTGTAGAAAATCATTGGAGCCACTAAACAGTCACAAACCTAGAACAATTGTAATCCAAATTATTATTTACCCTTTGAATTCTGAGTGTCTCTTTAAAAAATTCTCTTTTTTTACCCAGGGTACTCAATAAGCACTTTTCAAAGAAGGAAAAAATATTATCCACCAGTGGAAGAGAGACTATATAGTCATGCAAAATTAAGGAACTGGCTTCTTTGATATGAATTCTCTGGAAACCAAGTTCCATGTTTATTCTTTTACAAGAAGGAAAAAATTAATTATTCTCTTTATTTAAGTTTTAGGCTATTTTAAAGTATATTCTTAGCCTTTCTTTTGATTACAAACATTTCCTTAGGGAAAAATGGTTTCCTGTTCCAAGAAAATGTCACAAATGCATTTTTTTTCATTCATTTTTATACTTTTTCCCTAGAAGGTCAGGAATGGCAAAAGTTTTGCCTTCAGCAGATTAAATTATATGCATGTCAGCTGTCCAGAACAGTAATTCCAGTGAACTCTTTTGAGGGGAATATTGATCCAAAAAGGAATAATTCTTTGTAGCTCTGCCAAAACACACTTGAACAAAATCCGTTCTCATAAATTCTCTAACACGGGTTAACTCCAAACCCACTGGGAAGGAAAAAGACTCCCTGATTTCTCACCAACCATAACTTAAGAAAAGCTTGAACCAATGAGTATTAAGTGTTCTTGTGCCATAGCCAGAAATCTTCAGAAGACTGTTGTCCTCTTATCTCCCTTCTCAGTTACTTCAGCCTCATCCTTTCTGACCTTTTTGACATTGCTTCTCTAGAGGACAACTAGAGTGCAGAGAGCAGTTTGTAGGACTGGGGGTTTAAATTTTAAGATTTTCAGGGCATTTTGAAAACTTTGAAAATTGAACTCAGGAATTGACTGTAAAAGTGGTTGGGCTTTTTTCTTGTTTTATAGGTTTTTTAAAATGTATTTTGTATCTTCAAAACTATGCATTTTCAACATTGTTGCTTCACTTCAGATTACATGTATAAGAGCTAATTCTGGGGCAGGGTGGGGAGGTGACAAATTCCCCCATCACTTGTGGCATGTGGAAATGAAGTATAAGAAATCCTTTTAGTGGAAAAACATAACAGAATTATAAAAAGATCAAGTAGGTTTGAATATGTAATATCAGTTCTGGAATTGGAAACAACTTAAGCACACACAAGAGAGGCTGACCAAACACAAATGCATTTAAAAAAAAGTAAATATAGGGTATGAATAAGATTTATTAATACCTATATGAAAATATGTATGCATGCATACATGTGTAAGTTAATAATGTAAAAATCCTTAGAAAATAAATTGAATTTCTTTATCATTTTCTCCCTGTTTTACATTCAGTTCTATTGACCAAGGTTACCTGATTGATATGTAGGAAGGAACAATAAATAACTCTTTCCAAACCTGTGTGCACATGTGACCACATGTATGACCTTTCTTGTGCTTAACAGATGGAATCTATTCTTCTTTTTATCTCAGTCTATTTGAAACATTCTTGCTATAGCTCAGGTAGTATATTTCCCTTGTAGTAGAAAAAAAAATCCTTCAGTTTCTTTTTATGTTCTGGGCTAAGTACAGACATTTGGGGAGGCTATGTTGTGTTAAAAAAGGCTGCCCAATTTAAACTTCGCTCATCCTGGTGCCAACCTTACACTTATAGACCCGGTCTCAGTGACCGGCAATCAGTCTAAAGCTATATCTGTACAGAAACTCCATGCACACAAACTGGTCTAAAATTGCAGAACCCAGTTTAAGAAAAACCTGAATCTATGTAGTATCAAACGTATTCAATTGAAGTCAAACTGGTGCATGGAACTTCTGTATGCTTTCCCTGTGCAACCCTAGGGCTGGGAAAACTAAGTCACTGGCCCCAGCCCCAAGGCTGCTCTTTTCACCTGCTCCCCACCTGCATTAGGCTACTTTTTGTCTCCCTGACCCCTTGCTCCCCCCTATCCCCGACCAGCCAGCCCTCTCAACTGGCATCCCACAAGCTGCTCCGGATTCACCTGCTTAAATCAGCATTTGCTGCTGCGGAGCTGAGCAAGTAAACTGAGCAAGTGTGGGGAGTGGTGGGACGGGTGGGGATGTAGGTTCACCTAGGGGGGATCCCCCCCCCCACCTGTGCATCATGCCTGCCCCCCACCTTTCGTGGGTTGTGCCTACTACCCATCCCCTGGCAGACCCTCAATCCCTTCCAGCCTGCTGGACCCCCAATACTTCCACTACCCCCCCCCCATTCTGACTTACCTGATATGGGACAGCCATTTTGAGCTGATTTAACCACCCCCTAATGCCCCCAAATGTCTGTACTTAGCCCTGATGTCTCGCCATCACAGCTGTGGTAAGAAATATAATACAGGAAGTGGAAACTTCTGCTCCCAGTTGTTCCAGAGGAAATCCAGTAAGGACAGAACCATAGAGCAAATTAGGTCCCTTTTTCAAACTGTTGCAGGAGTGATCACTTTTGACTATATAATAGCTTCCCTGAAGACTGTAGTGTACTAGATATCTGATCCACCTTTAAATAAGCTTGCCCAGGTATCAGATATATAGCAGTACAGAGTTCCTTATAGACTATTTCTTGGCAAGGTAAATTAGCCTTTGTGGCGCTCCATGTTGCTTCAGTATCCAAACTATCTTGTTTAAAGCTAACTACCCCTGCACTCTGCTTTGGACCTGTGGAACATACCTTATATTATATTAGAAAGGGAGATTTGTGACGCACACACTGAGCAGTGAATATGAAACAGCATGGAGTTGGGACTGTGCTTCAACTTTGCATAATTACATTGGCAGTACTCTATTCAGTTTGTCTCTAAAAACAGCTTAGTGCCTGAACCTTAAAATTGGTTCACATACCCTTCAGTACTTATACGCTAGAACAGGGGTCAGTAACTTGTGTCCAGCAGGCTGGATCTGCCCTGTAGAGCTGAGGCTTTGGTGGTGTTTAGTGGTGGAGGCTTTGCCCATGCCACACTGCACTGCATCAGCAGTCAGTAGAAAGCTTTCCCATGCCATACCACATGACAGGGGTTACTGAAGTTTTGCCATTTCAAAGGGCCATCTTGGGTGTAACTAGTGTGATTGAACACATGCTCCCTGCATGCCCTGCATCAAAGGGACTTGTGGGTTGCATGGAGCCATACTTTGGGAACCCCTAGTCTAAATTATGCTAAAAATGTCTCCAAGAACCAGGGTAATTCAAAATCTTGAGGGCATATCATGATTCAAAAACCATTGTAGCCTTCAAAATAGGTTAAATGTGCAGCACAGGTTCTCACCTTTTTGTCTTCTAATGTTGTCCAATTTAATGCTGTCAACTTCAATGACATCTTTGACACAAGGGAGAAATCAACACCTGAGAATAGCTGAGAAAAACAATGAATGAAAAAATCTGTCAGAAGGACAGATGTCACAAAGGAATGAGTTTCAGTGACTTAGGAAAGCTGTAACAGTTTTTAGTACAAAAGTAAGGCAAGTAAAGACATGGATTTTATTTTAAAGGGAAAAGGATTTGTGTTCAGATTCCTGGATAATTGTAAACTCAAGTTAAGTTAGTAACATGTGGATAAACACTACTCTTTATCATGTCTTAATGCTAAGCTAAGGACCATCTCTTTGTTGTATTTGTACTGGGTCCTTTAGGAACTAATTATAATACAAATAACTTCTATAAATTTAATAAATAACCTTACAGAAGAGCTGGTTGAATTGCCTTCACCTTCAAGCACAGGAGTGGATACTTTGTTCAAATTAAATCAACCTCCTAGTTCAGAAATAGGGTTAGTTAGATGATATTTTTCATTATGCATGCCAAAAAAGAAAACAGAAGTTTTCTTTATTTGTGCAACCAATGCAAAACAAGAGATGGTCTGAAAGTAAGACAGGCTATTGAGAATAAAAACTGAGGTACAACAGCCATAGCAAGGAATATATGCTTGACAATTAAAAAGTTCATTTTTTTTCCTAACTGGAAATCAATATAGAATGTACCCTTAATTAAAAAGCGGGAATACCCAGGACCAGCTTTATTTTTGTGAACTAGGCCTGTGAAACTTTCTATCTCAGTCTCAAAAGACAAACTGCCATTATCACATTGTTATGCAGAGCTGACCCAAGAATTTTGAGGAGAGTTTGTAAAAAGACTTTTGTGAGGTTCCTCAAATCAAATGAGGCTTATTTTATATCAAAATGTGCATGGGTGGGGGGTGTCAACTCACTACAAAATTCCTGTGGAAGTGAGAGGAAAAGGCTAGCTGTGTGTAGTTCCCATGCTTTTTGACTTCTATAATTAAATCTGCAGGGAGCATGTCCAAGTGTTTAGTCAGGCTAGTTACAGCCGGGACTACCATTTTGAAATGGCCTTTATGGGGCTTATAGAAAGGTAGTAGTCTAGTCTACCATAAACATTTATGTGTTAGGGTGAATTTTAGCCATATACAGCACTTTTTGTAAAATTTAACCTTCAGCCCAGGAAGAACCAACACCATGCATTAAAAGTGCCCAGGTGCCTTCTTCATGATAAAGGTATTTCTTGAAATTAAAACTGCCAAAATTCTACAAAACTATTTCCTTGACCAAAGCAGGGTGCAGAGGTTTATTGGCTTTTTCTCTTGTTTCTCCCCCTCTGTTCCAGGACTCACTACAGAAAACAACTTCTTTCCAACAGTATTTTTCCAAATTAGCTCAGCCCTGTATAAGAATCACTTAAACCCATAGGTCTGAAAATAAAACAGGGCTTGCATGCCACATGCTCCAAGTTCTTAAAGTAACAGATTACCCCGTTCCAACCAGGAAATAGGTAAAGATTATAGTCTACCATACACGTCAACGAAACTGAAACAGGCAGTTCAGCAGCCTTGACTAGGTGCACAGAAGATCCCTATGATTCTGACGGTCATTAAAGTAAAGGCACGATGAATTCTGATGCGGAATCCCAACCATTGTGCTTCCTTGTCGTACGGTCAGCTGATCACAGCTCCCAGCTAGGGGAGCGTACTATGAGCTCCTGTGGCTGGGAAATCTGATCAGCTAAGGGCCACTCCCAGCCTCTGGATTGCCCAGAGGCTTTCGTATGCTCCAGAGCCTGGCCACTGGCCACGCATTCAATCAAAGGCATGATAGGGACCAGCCAAAAAATCATACACATTTTATGTAATAACTTAGTGGCTTATTCCTCATTTTATTGCACCATTGAACGTGCGGCCACTACTTAAGACATGATTAACCAGTTAATTATGTCTTAGGTGTAATGTCTGTCAGGGGCTTATGAGAAAGCTGGCATTGGAACCCAGGATTTCTGTATTCTCAGTCCTGCCCACATTACATCTTTGGTCATCATACCACTAAACAGCTTTCTCTTTTGCTTAGAGGTCATGTTAGCTGTTCAGTACATCTGAGTAGAAAGCAGGCTTTTGAGAGTGAATTTACAGCAGCAGCCACTTCCGACAGCACTGTCCAGCACGATTGCTTTGGGGTTTTCCTACAGGTCAAATGTCCTGTGACCAGACATTTAATGAAGGCAAAAGGCCAGTTCAAGGCAACTGCAGTGGTGATGGACAATAAACTGTGATCTTTAAAAGAAACCTATTGACACATTCCTAACCCTAATGATCAGTTTATTTTTTCCTTTTTGCAAGGAAAAGAGAGAGAAAAGTACTCTGTAGAATGAAAACACATTAGCCCTGACACTTCTAGGCTCCCAAGATAATGGTGCTGCCTGTAGGCTTTTCAGGTTACACAAATCTGGGAATGCATCACAAAATATTTCATTCTGAATATACACATTGAATATTGTTGCGATTGAAGTTTTTTAATTAAAGCATCAGAGGAAATAAAATTGCTAAGCATTAGCTAATCTCAAATAATTCAGACAAGATTTTCACCAAAAAATTCTACCTGATTTATGATCTCATCACTGGCCAGAGATCCTTATTAGAATTGTACTATGAACTTGTATTGCATATTAGTTATAATGGACTTGCTCTTCTCTATCAGAAATTAACCTTTATATTTTATTTTTTTCTGGGAGGCAAAAGGGAGGAAAATAAGAACAATGGGATGGTATTTTGAACTGTCAGCTGTCAAGTAATGGTTTGAAAATAATTACATTTTTCTTCTGGCCTCACTCCACAGCTAAAGCAGTGCTTCTTCAGGTAAATTTTGATGCAATGATCTTCAAAATTAGATTGTACAACTTGAGCAAGGAAATGGGTAAAGCACCTCCATTTCTCTCTGAGTTTCACAGCAGAATTGAATCAATTCTCTAGTCTATAGGATGTTGTAAATAGAAAACCTTCACCACCCATTCTTTTGTAAATAGAAAACCTTCACCACCCTTATTGTATATTCCCAACACTGTTTTTTGTTTGTTTGCTCATTTCCTGAATTTTTCCTTCTTGTTCTTCAACGGGGTCATGGAATGAAAGCAACAATGTCAAAAAACAAAACTGACCTGACTTCCTCTTAGTGCTTGTTAAATTAATGATGAGCCATGAAGTATTTATGATTTGTGATTCCTCTGCATTATGCCCCTTTTTGTAAAAATCAAGCTTCGTATTTTATTTTTTAAAGTAGCTTATTTAGACTAATTAAATTCCAGTCTGATTCACATTCTTTGGACAATCTGATGCAGGGAGATAAATGCTTTTACCCATCAATATTACCAAGTTATGCTATGGCGGATCCTCAGCTGGTATAAACTCTTGCTGCTCCATTAACACGAGTGAAGCTATGATGGTTTATGTCAATTGAGTATCTGCCTTCGTGTATTTATTTCATATTAAATGATAGATTGGTCCAAAAATGCTTTTTGTTATATCTTTGGCAATGTTCACTCACCCACTTTACCACATGTAATTCAGAAAAAGCCCATGGATTTTCTAATATGACTGGTACTACATTCCCCACAATGGTTCTTGGCTGAACAGCCTAGAGGTATGGTGGTTCCAAGGCTGCACTTGCCTAATATGCCAGAGTACAATACTAAAAGAGGTCCATTTATTTTATAAGTTGTAGAAAGTGCTGTTTCTCAGCGTACTTTCCCCAGGACAGTATACGTGCTTTTCCTCAAGACATTATAGCTACATACCTTAGCTAACTGGCGCAGCTAAGATGGCCTGGCATTTGCCTGCTGAAGAAAATCTTCTGCAGCAAACTGTCAAATGGAGTATGTTCTCACGACACACCAAAGAGGATACCTTAATGGTGTCCTTAAAGAGTTTCGGCATTGACTTGGAGTTGTGGGAGCAAATTGTTCGCAACTGTCCATCCTGGAGGTCATCAATCCAGAACGGAGCACTGCCCTTCGAACAGCAATGCACAGCAGAAGCAATGAAGAAATATGTGGCCAGGAAAACGAAAACCTCTTGTACCCAGTCCTCATTGCTTTCCTGCCCCTGCTGCAGCAGATTGTTCAAGGCAAAGATTGGGCTTATAAATCACCTATGTACCCATGCGACCAAGCTGCCACCCCTTTCCTTTCTCTTTCCTCTCTCTCTTTTTTCCTTTTTCATTTTTTTTCTCTTGTCTGCCTCCCTGTTTCTTTCCCACTTCTTTTTTCTTCTCTCTTCACCCTCTCCCCCACCCACTGGATTCAGTCATCTTTGCCCGCAAAGGATGAATCTTACCTTAGATGCTTAAGATGTACTCAGAACGACAGTTTGGCATTAGCTATGTCTATATTCACATACAAATCTGTCTGTCTATAGGTAGCTTGCTGACCCCTACGATAAATAACATTTATCTAGTACCATCCTGCCTAACTTCTACCCATTAATCCACCTTTCCTGATGTGTGATATTCTAAACTTCAAACAGTCTTGGTGTTTTAAAACCAGGCTACCAGAGCAATGCTGCTTTCTTTTCTCTAAATGTGGGATTTTCTTCCAGAATTCCAGGACAAGCAATGTGGTGATCGAGGAAAGCATTTTCAAATAAAAAAAGCCAAAGATCTCCCTTTTCCAGTTGAATATATAACTTGTTTCTAGCCCTAAAAAGTAAAAGGCATGCATTGATTGCTACAAAATTTACTTCATTTTCAAAATTTCTAAAATGTAGAAAAATTGTGTTTTGGTCTGTGCAGAAGTTGGCTAGAATCATGGTCAGAGCTAGAATGTTAGGTAAAAGTAAGCTTGACTTTGCAGGTAAAGAAACAGATCTAAGGCATTTCTCTTAACTTTTCTAAAATATTTTCCTGAAAAATATGTTCCTTTTTATAAAATACCAGAGTTGGTATAACATTTTTACTGATACTTACTGTATTTACTTGAATATAAGGTGCTGCTCCCCCTGCCCTTAATCAACATGGGGGGGAAAGCCAGTCCTCTTATATTTGCTAGTCAGACCCACAGTAGCCTCCTGCCCTGCCCCACATCCCCTGTACAGCTTTTCTCCACCCCCACCACCTTCCCCTACTTACTGTCAGGCATAGCTCAGCTCTGGTTCAGACTGGGGTCTTTCCTGGGCATGAAGCACACAGAAACTCCTTCCTCTGTCTGGCCATTCAGCAGCACTGACGCTGCTGCACAGCCAGGTAAGGGCTGAGCTTCTGGGACAGAACAGGCCAAGCAGCATGTGGTAGTAATAGGGGGAGAGGCAGAGACTGCTGAGAGTTGGGGGGGAAGGGGCAGAAAGTGGGGAGCAGGGGGTGGGGAACAGGCAGAGCCTGGGAAGCAGTTGGGAAGAGACAGAGACTTGGTGGAGTCTGGGGAAAATAGGCCGAGACTGGGGAGTCAGCGGGGAAAAGGGTGGGGGTCATTCCCACTAATCTTGATGGCTAGTCTGTAGATGACCAGGTTTGACCTATGGAATAGTATGCTGACTTTGGTCATACAATTGCACCCAGACATCTATTCCCACCACTCTGGTGGCACAAGTTGCCTTGGTATACAGGACAGTTGAAGCACTTTAAGTTGGAGGGTAAGTGGCATGTAGGTGGCTTTTGACACATGCTAACGCTGACCAATTACAGCATAGATGTTTCTTAAAAAATTATGGGGTGGCAATGGTGACAGCAAGAAAGCTTTTCTTTTCCACTGCATCTACAAAATGTCATCATCCAGTGGAACCATTCCAGGTAGTGCGGGGTTTGGGGTTGTTGTTTTTTTTCAAAGCGTATAATGATACAGTGATCACAAAGCTGGGAAAAACATATTCACAATTTTTTGTCCAAATTTGCAGCCAACTGATTGCCTCAGCTGTAGTATTGTGCAAATCCAATAGAGTTCTATTAAATACATGGAGAGGGCATTCATAGGTGCTGTGAGTCCAAGTTTGAAAAGGAACGCCACAGTCATAGTTCAGTGAGCTAATTTAGCCCCATTGACATAACAGAAATCAGCATCTGCCATGTCCTGTCCTGATTCAGTTTAGAGAAGACCAAATATGTCTAGGGAGATCAAAGTCAGCTCGTCTAATGGTGGGATTTATTAATTCATAGATGTAGGATTGGAAGGGACCTTGTAGATCTTCTAGTCCAACCCCCTGCCATGGGCAGGAGAGAAAACTGGGCTCAAATGACCCCAGTCAGGTAAATGTCGAGCCTCCTCTTAAAGGCCCCCAGGGTAGGAGCCATCACCACTTCCCTTGGAAGTTGGTTCCAGATCCTAGCCGCCCTGACTGTGAAGTAGTGCCTCCTGATGTCTAGCCTGAACCTACTCTCTAGCAACATATGGCCATTATTCCTTGTTACTCCGGGAGGCGCTTGGGGGAACAAGTTCTCTCCCAAACCCTGCTGGTCCCCCCTAGTAAGTTTATAGACGGCCACCAGGTCCCCCTTCAGTCTTCTCTTGCAAAGGCTGAACAAGTTAAGGTCCCATAGCCTCTCCTCGTAAGTCTGCTCTGCTGTACCCGGATCATGCGAGTGGCCCTCCTTTGGACCCTCTCAATGCTGTCCACATCCCTCCTGGAGTGCGGCACCCAGAACTGGATGCAGTACTCCAGCTGCGGCCTGACCAGTGTCACATAGAGGGGGAGGATCACCACCTTGGCCCTGCTTGTGATACATCTGTGGATGCAGGACAAGGTTCTGTGTTCTCGCATTGTTGGCCCATGTTCATCTTGTGGTCAGTAATGGCTCCAAAAGCTCTTTCTGCCACTGTGCTTTTGAGAAGGAAGTTCCCCAGCCTATAGGTATGCTGCTGGTTCTTACTGCCCAAGTGCAGCGTCCTGCACTTATCAGTATTGAATCCCATCCTATATTCATTTGCCCTGTAACTTGTCCAAGTCCTGCTGTAATCTGTCCTTCCCTTCTAGCATGTCCACCACACCCAAAATCTTGGTGTCATCTGTGAATTTAAACAGGCTGCTCTTCACCCTGTCGTCCAAGTCACTAATAAAGAAATTGAACAGTGCGGGCCCAAGGACCGAGCCCTGGGGTACCCCACTCCCCATTTCCCTCCAGGTCGAAAATGACCCATCCACCACCACTCTCTGAGTGTGACCCCTCAGCCAATTTGTGATCCATCTGACTGTGTAGGCATCAATGCCGCAGTCATCTAGCTTTTTAATGAGAATGGGGTGGGAGAGTGTCAAAGGCCTTCCTGAAGTCCAGAAAGACTACATCTACTGCAACACCTGCATCCAGTGATTTTGTGACCTGATCGTAGAAGGCAATCAGGTTGGTCTGACAGGACCTGCCCCTAATGAAACCATGCTGGTTTCCCTTGAGCATCATCCCCACTGCTGGCCCATCACAGATGTGCTCCTGGATAATCTTCTCAAAGAGCTTCCCCAGGATTGAAGTAAGACTGATGGGCCTATAGTTGCCTGGGTCCTCCCTCTTCCTTTTCTTAAAGATGGGGATCACATTGGCCCTCTTCCAGTCGTCCAGCACCTGGCCAGAGCACCACTTGTGCTCATAAAACCATGCCAGGGGCCCCATGATAACCTCTGCCAATTCCCTCAACACCCTGGGGTGGAGAGCATCTGGACCTGCTGATTTGAACACGTCCAGCCCCTCCAGAAGTTCTCTAACCCGGTCCTCCCTGACCCTAGGCTTGGCAGAGTTTCTCCCGAGTCTGTCCTGAATCTTGGTAGGGGAGTACCGGTCCCTGCACAAGAAAATAGTGGCAAAGAAATTGTTAAATAGGTCTGCTTTCTCCTCTGGTGTGACCACCAGATTGCCAAGCATATCCTGCAGGGGCGTCACATTACCTGGGGCCTTTTTCATTCTCCCTTTGTATTTAAAAAAGGACTTTTTGTTATCCTTGATCCTTGATGCTAGCCCTAGTTCCGTATCTGCTTTAGCTTTCCTAACAGCTCCCCTACAGACCCGAGCGGTGGATGTATACTCCTCTTTGGTGATAGTCCCTCCCTTCCACTGGGTGTACGCCTCCTTTTTGGCAATAAGGCATTCACGAATGCCCTTGGTGAACCAGGGGGGCTTTTGGGCACTCTTGCCCCCTTTGCTTCTTGTTGGGATTGTCACCCCTTGGGCTCTGAGTATCGTCTCCTTAAGGAATGACCACTCATTTTGGGCACCCAGTTCCTCTCCAGGACCCTAGTGCCTCCCCCATTAATGGCCTCAGCTCGTTGAAGTTGGCCCTCTTGAAGTCTAAGGCTACTGCCTTGCTGCAAGCCCTTGACACCCTGCGCTGGATGGTGAATTCCAGCAAGTAATGATCGCTATCACCCAGGTGGTCAAGGACCTGGAGTCCCCTCACCAGGACCAGGTCCAGCAGGGCATTCCCCCTAGTAGGACTGTGCACCTCTTGGGTTAAGTGGAGGTCCTGTATCTTAGCCAGGAACCTCCGTGAGCGGTCAGACCTAGCTGACTGCTCCTCCCAGCAGATGTCCGGGTAATTTAGATCACCCATGACAACTACATCCCTTGCCTTAAGTGCCTCCACAAGCTGACCCAAGAATTTGCAGTCCAGCTCTTCCCCTTGGTTAGGAGGTCTGTAGTAGGCCCCCACTGTTAAATCCCTTTCCCCATGACCCCCCTGTATCCTGACCCAGAGCACTTCAGCCTGCCCCGTCCTCTGAACCCATCCTGCTGGTTGAGGATGAGTACTGCTCTTTGACGTAGAGCACCAATTATGTAATAATAATTTCTGTATTAAGGGGGGAATTGACCCACCCTTGCATCCAGGCATCTTGGATGTTAAATGAGCCTTGCTCAACTTGAAGTGCTGTTCTCCAAGTGGGATGTCTTGATTTTAATCTCAGACCTGGTGGGTTTCAGAGATCTTTGTGTAAAGGTAGCTGCAGCTATTTTTTTTTAATTTAGTTTATAATTTAGTTAAGTCATTTTTTTCTTCTTAATGGGGGAGTATGTATGTTACTAAGAATAGGGAGTCATTGAAGAGGGGTGGATCAGATTGTTCCTGTAATGATTTGCATTGTTTGGTTGAATTGTATGTCACCCTTATCAGTATGAGCACTGGTTAACCAGATTGGGACACAGTATTCTGTTTAAGAGTAGACTAGAGTAGACTGGCACATCAGCATCAACTCCCCAAGAAGTCCCAGTAAGCTTCTGGTGAGGAGTCTGCAACCCGTTCTTTCAGATTTGGATCTGGCTTTCATCATCCATACCTTCATAAACTCAAGGCTAGACTACTGTAATATGCTCTGTATAAGGCTCTCTTGAAAATCTTCAGGAAGCTGTAACTGGTGCAGAAAGTGGCAGCCCTCCTGATGGGAAAGCTTCAACAGAACCATTTAACACCACTACTCCAGAAGTTACACCGTCTCCCAGTAGCTTTCCAGACACAATTCAAGGTGCTGGGGTTGACCTATAAGGTCCTAAAAGGTCTGGCCCTTTTTCCTTATACCCCATTGTGAAACCTAAGGTCAGCTGAGAGCAACTTCTAGCAAGCATCATCAATATACTGAGTCCACTTGACAAAATGTGTGCAAGGTCATTTTCAGCAGTTGGTCCTCAGCTCTAGAACTCCCTCTCTCATGAGGGCTGCCAGAGGTTGAGTCTGGACATCTTGTTGAAGCACTGTAAAACATTCTTTTTCGGCCAGGCATTTAGCAAACAAAGCTAGACTGAAATATTGTTTGGGGGATCTCTGTTTCATGTTGATATTCTAGTTCCCTTTTATGTTGTTTTGTTCTCTTGTTGCTCAACTGTTTTGTAAGTTATTGTGTTCTCTTCTTGTTAGCTGCTCTGAGCTTTTGGCAGGAAGGGCAACATAAATTGAACAATTTGCTGCATATGAAAGTTTTATGCTATACATCTCTGATTTAATTAGTCTATGAGGTGCAAATCTACCCTGCCTTCTTTCATAGGTTTGACATAACTCAGGTGTCTAACTGGTGGGCAGTTGCTGCACGGTGGGGAAAAGACTAGGACTTTGTGTGTCACTGGCGCCACTGGCACAGCCCGCAGTTTGGATGGCAGCGGAGCTGTGTGTCCCTGGTGCAGCCCATGTGCTGGGGATCCCAAAGGGACCTCTCCTGCAGCATGTGGATGGCATCGTGGGTGGGCCAGGGGCTAAATGCCAGCACCACATGTAGCTCCCTGTCATGCCAAAATTGGATAGCTCTGACCTAATTTATTCATTAATGTTCCATTTTATATATATTGAGTTCTATGAAATCCTGATTTTTTTCTTATGCTTTCTCTTTAAATTTAAAATACAGTCTTGATACAATAACATATAGAAACTGTTTTGTGGGTTCCATATATTTTGTTTAAAAATACCTACGTTTGTCATGACAAGATTTTATTTTATTTTTCCATATAGGAGGCCTCCTTCGTTCAGCACCACAACACAGAAGGACCCATGAAAGGTAAGGGGATTTGTTTGTGATTAAAGTCATTTATGTTCATATTACTACTGATCTTATGTAACTTTGGGTCTCACTTTTACTGTTCATGAACACCATGTCAGAATTCTTACTGACTTCACTAGGCCCTGGATTCATTTTGTCGTGAAAGATTTTGAGTAATTGAAAATATGTCTTAAAAGTGGCTTTATGAACTCTTAATTTGCAAAAATGTTGGGAAAAATAAGTACTTCTAAAGCACCTAAAATTTACTTTGCAACACACTTTCCTTGAACATTATGAATGCTGTTTCTATTAGAGAAAAAAAGTAAAAGCCAAGAATAAAGGGAAACTTTAATTGTGAGAAATGTGACATTTTAAATCTGTCTCTGCAGGAGATCGCTCTGCGATTAATGTAGTTTTGAACCATGATTTAGACAGAAAATGCCTGGTCATTTTTCAGAATGCATCTGTGAACTGGAATATAAGTTTATTTTTATTCAGATGCCTGTTGGGTCTTGATAGAGGAAGAGGCTGAAGATATTTTAACAATTAAAGTGCAGAAGTGTTATGAATATTTTTAGGTATTGGAGACTTGAAAATCTGTGATTCAAGTAAGAGTATTAAGGGTTCAAATTTAATAACAGCCTTCTAAGACACATTGGTGATGAGTGACCGTATCTGCTTCACACCCAGTTGGATGACCTATGCAGGAGAAGGCCGCTTTGCTATAATGGGCTCCTAATTAACAAAAGCTTTTCATGCTGGCAGAGATGTCAGTAACTTCACAATGAAGAGCAGTAATGTAAGACAGATTCTATCTGTCTTTACCATAGTTTCCTATGCTTGATGTTTCCTTGATCTCTTAGTTCTGGACACAGAAGCTGTAGTATTTACAACCTTATGATAACTCTTAAATGCAGATCTAGCAAAAGAAGATGCAGGGTGAAGTAAAAAAGGCCCCCTGGTGCCTAAAACAGAATTTTGGTCTTAAGGCCAAAATACCCCAATCCAGAATAGTTCAGTCCATTACCTGCAAAACCACTGGGCTCCTAAATTCATACAGTAGCTGCATTTTGATGCTGATGGTTCTCTTGACACCTAACCCCAGTCTTCTGTGCATGTGCAGAAGCACCCTTGTGTGAGCAGCTATCTCCCACTTAAAATTTTGTCCCAAACCAAAACAGGGCAAAGCTATATCTTAGTTCTGCTTAGTTTGAGAGGCCCAATCCCATGGGCATACTTTATGCTCACTAGTACACACAAACAATATTGAGTCCAGCCTAAAAGATAGCAATTATAATAATTTTAATTAAAAAAAAACAGCCACAGGAGGGTGAAGTGCCTTGCAATACCTAGTACGTAGAGGACTCAAGCAGAAAATAGGAAACTTCAGTTCTAGACTTGTATATCAGAGAGCTTCAAATATACACTGTCTATTTCCCAGGGGAAGTTCCTAATGACTAGGTAATAAAATAGTTGTGGGAAGGAGATGAGGACTTCTTTATCCTTCATGTTGAAGCTGACCCACTGAGCTACCAAGCTTGTAAAATCTATTGGGAACCTGACTACATAGCTTAGTACACAGGGCATTCAGCTGGGAAGGCTGAAACCTGGGTTGTAACCTGTTTCCCACACTGTTTATGCCTCCTGCACTAGAAAGTAATTGCATAACAAACAGGAATATTCTAGAAAGCATAGACTGGAGTCTGTGTCCTCATCTGACCCTCTGCCTTCTGCCTCCCTGGAACTCGCTTGCTACTGAAAGGGAGCAGGGTAGAAGAAATCCCATTGGGCAGAGTTAACAAGACAAGACATCTGCCAGGATTCATCACACTAGTGCTCTTCCACTGTGTGGGGGCAGCTCAGTGTGGAAGGAGTATTCAATGGACACATCCTCTGTGTGCTGTGAGTTATCTACACAACAGGAGGCAAAAGTTGGGAGAGATGGGTGGGTCAGAGCATTCATTTCCTTCTGGGGCTGAAGAGTAGGGCTGTGCAAAATTTTGATGGGCATTTTGTTTTGACACTGTTTCAACTTATTTTGAGGTAGAAATAGCAAAATCGAAATGAAACAAAGGCCATCGAAATAGCCTTGAAACAAAACAAGGCTAGTCGAAACGTTTCAACCATAGTGCTGGGGATGGGAAGTCAGTCCAGCTGGGCTGCCTCCCCATCCCCTGGCTAGATGGCGCCCCAGCTGGGCTGCCTTCCCGCCCCTGGAGCAATCTAGTGTTGGGGACGGGGACTTAGCCCAACTGAGTCCCCATCCCCAGCAAAACTTCAAAACAGCATTGAAACAGCCTTTCTGTTTCGATGGAAAGGAACGGAACAGCTGTTTTGAATCAAAATTAAATTAGAAATGGAAAGCTGTTCCATTAAACTGTCGAAACTCAAGGCAAAATGGAACAGTGCCATTTCACACAGCCCTACTGAAGAGTACTTTGGCAGGTTCCAGTTGGCAAGAAGTCATGTGGCCTTTTCATGTTCTGCCTCTTGCCACCCTCCTTCCTGGAGTTTGCGGGGAGCTCACATAACATAGGGCTCCTCTTTGTCCAAAAAGTACACACTGTCTACATGGTTCCATGCCCGTCCAGCACTGCAACAGTGACTAGCATTTCATTTTATGGCCTGCAGTACCAGGCTGTACAGGTTCTTTGTGTCCTGGTTCCCTGTACGCTGCCTCTATGCTGGATTGCATCAATCGACATCCAGCAAATGTCCATCTATATGGACAATTTGGAGACAGCAGAATATCACCCTTGATAAATATTAATAATCATAACAGTATTGAAAAGTTACATGTACTGGTTCCTATGAGATGTTCCCTTGATGAATTCAGTGTGTTTTTTCTAGTAAAAACTTAATGAGTATTTAGTATTATTTTCTAGAAGAGGAAATCCTTTGGTTGGGGGGAAGGGGAAGACTGTTAGTGCTTTGGTCTAGTAATTTCCATTATGTCGTGCTTCTATAGGTTAGAGCAATCAGATCATATTATTTCAAAATAATTCTCTATGACTCATTCAGTTTTATAAAATATGTCACAGCATGAAGTATGAACCAGTAATGAGAGCAATGGCATCTTCTTTTAAGAAATTCTTTATTTAGGAGCCATTTGCTTAAAAACACATTTTTCTAGGGCTAAAAATTCTTCCAAATATGCAGGACATTTAGACTGAGACAACAATTACTTTAACTATTAAGAATTTACTTACAGGTCAGTAGGTAGTTAAATACATGAATTGCCTGACGGCTAGCAGGCAACTTGACTTCATTTGAAACAATATTAGAATCTCTAGCTGGTAGTTTGGTTTAGCCTTTGATGAGTTTTGCTGTTTTAGAAATAAAAAGCAATCTCTATTTTTCTGTTCTTGGATATTTCTCTGAAATACATGGCAGCATAGAAAGTTAGGGTTGGAAGCAACTTCAGGAGGTCATCTTGTTCAACCCCCAAAAACCCTTTTGGTTCAGGAAACTTTTCTCACTTTTATTACTTTGAGAAACTACCTTTTTCAAGTTCTTAATCACAGTTGCTTTAGATACCTGTTTATAAATGTTTTCATTTCCTGGGGTAGTCTGCAAGGAGAACTGCATGGAGAGACCTTTGCACTTACAGATTTCATAGATATTAGGGCTGGAAGGGACCTCATGAAATCATTGGGTCCAGCCCCCTACCCCAGGGGCAGAAAGTCAGCTAGGGCTGTGTGAAACAGCGCCGTTTCGAAGGGACAGTGTTACGTTTCACTGTTTCAAAACACTGTTCCATTTCATTTTGTCAAAACTGTTTCACTGTTTCGACAGTTTCAACGTTTCGCCCATAGTCTATAATGGGAATCATGAAAATGCCTATAACTTTGTCATTTGTTTCCCGATTTTGAATGCAAATAGCAGCCATGGTAGCTCCTGGGGAGGCCACAAAGCCTGTCAAGTTTCAAAGAGATAGGTGCAAGGGTTTCTGGGAAACTGCATCTCAAACTGTTCAGAGCAAAACTCACGTCACTTGCAAGTGTGAAGGTACAGGGGGATGAAAACGGCAGGCACGGTAGTCCTTGATAAAGCCACAAAGCCTGCTAAGTTTCAAGGAGATAGGTGCAAGGGTCTCTGGGAAACTGCACCTCAAGCTGCTGACAAGCAAAACTCATGTTGTGTGCGCTTAGGGTAGAGCAGGATGAAAACAGCTGTAATGCTAGCCCCTTCTGAGTCCATGAAGCCTGCCAGGTTTCAAGGAGATAGGTGTAGGGTTTTCTGGGAAACTGCACCTCAAGGTGCTGACAAGCAAAACTCGTGACGTGTGACTGTGCATGCGTATCTGGTGCCGCCTTAGTCAGGGGGGGCATGTGTCCCCCCAGCAACCAGTCAGTGATGGGGGGGTCCCCTCTGTGGCCAATCCCACTGACGGGTGGGTGGAGGAGTCCCTCCATGGCCGATCACTGCCCACTCCCCAGCTGGTGCTTGCAGGGGGGGCAGCAGTGCTCTCACCTGCCCCCCCTCTGCCTGTTGCTTAAGCGGTGAGCATGGCAGGTCAGGGAGTGCACTAGTGCTCTCAGGGGGTGCATGTGCACCCCTGTGCACCCCCTACATGTTGCCACTGACTTTGTGTGTGTGTGTTAAGGTGGAGTGGGGTGAAGACAGCAGGCATGGTAGCCCCTGCTGAGGCCGTGAAGCCTGCCAAGTTTCAAGGAGCTAGGTGCAGGGGTTTCTGGGAAACTGCACTTTGTCATGGAGTAGGTTCCCTAGAGATGGCCGTGATACCCCTAGGGCCCAGTGACAGTGCCAGCTCTACCCTGTGGGTGCCACTTCTTGTTGGAAAAGATAATAGATAGGGAGGCTGCCCTTGAGCTTCAGCTCCGTCACAGTCCTAATGGTCCCACTAAACCCTGTAGGTTCTTGGACCCCGTGAGAGAAACCACAGATTTCTTTTCTGGGGGAAAAGAAACAAAATAGACTAACTAAAACAAAAAGAGGATTTTGAGGGAGGAATACATTGAAAGGAATAAATATAATAATAAAGGGTATTAGGAAAGGAAAAGGTAGGAAGTGATAGCCTTTCTGATGCTGAGACACAGAAAGCTGACCCCAAGGTGCAGAGAAAGCTCAGTTCAAACGATGCTTTTTATGCTTTTTTTCTGTCCCTCCCCCAGAGCACTGGGATTGGAAGGGACCTCAGGGAAGGATCACAGTCATTGGCCAGCTACACAATTAATATCAGAGCAGTCTTTCCCTTCTCTTTCCCCTCCCTCTCCTTAGTTCCTGTTTAGCTGCAAGCAGGCCCAGCTTCGAAACCCGAAACGTCTCGAAACTTTAGAAACTTCTTAAGTGCCCTCATTTCGTTTTGAAGCTGTTTGAAGCCTTTTTTTTTGTTTTGATTTTGCTGCTTTGAGCTTGAAATGTGTCAAAGCGGCTTCAAAACAAAATGCCTCCCAAACTTTCGTACACCCCTAGCTGGGGTCAGATCACCCCAGCAAGATCTGCTTGGAAGGAGCCTGTTAACTTCAGTGTGGTATTGGGGGCCAAATACATGGAGCAGCTTTCAGGGCTGAGGCTCAGGGGTAAAATCTTCAGAATGCTCAAATTGCTTAGGTTCGTAAATCTCATTGAATGCCTAGGGGATTTAGGCTCCTAAAATGCTTTGGTTAAGTTTTTAAAAACACTAATGTCACCTTCTCCTAGTATGCACCCTAAGTTTATATATTGGATAGTCTGTTTGTTAGGTACTGATGAGATTCTATTGTTCAAGTTAATTCTGAGAATAAGGTACCAAATTATCTGATGTTGTTTTATTAATTTTAGCGAAGTTATATCTGGGATGCTTCTAGGCCAAATTAGTCATTAGTTATATAGCAAAATGGAGAATGTGTGTTATTGTCAGAAGAACTCACAATCTTTCCCTCACATTTTGCCTGTAAACATAAAACTATATATACTCCAGTTCATAGATTTCATAGACATTAGGGCTGGAAGGGACTTCATAAGATCATCGGGTCCAGCCCCCTGCCCAAGGGGCAGGAAGTCAGCTGGGGTTAAAGATAAGCAACCAAATGTTTCTTAAATGTGCCCAGAGGAGGTGCTTGCACCACCTCTGGGGGGAGTCTGTTCCCGGCCCATTCCAGATCCTGATGCACATTTTTTGTGTACTTATAGGCTTCCACCAAGTCACCCCTGAGCCCGCGCTTCTCCAGGCTGACGAG
The DNA here is from genome assembly GCF_030867095.1 of Alligator mississippiensis. Lineage (NCBI taxonomy): Eukaryota > Metazoa > Chordata > Crocodylia > Alligatoridae > Alligator > Alligator mississippiensis. The sequence goes on from NC_081824.1 coordinate 126,543,993, forward strand.
TTCCATAGCTTGTAGCCTCTTTTCATAAGGCATGTTCTCTTGCCCTCTGATCATGTGTGTGGCTCTCCTCTGGACTCTTTCCTTAGGGAGTGAATTCCTATCCTAAGCTTTTGAAGACATATTACAAAGTACATTGTGCCTTCATTTTGTTTAAGTAACAGAATGACCTCCATTTCACACAGCTGTAGAGCTGCTGTTTTCATTAGTGTAAATTATTTATATCCGTAATACTGATTCATAAAACTAAAGCATAGGAATGCTTTTTATTTAAGAAATTAATCTTATACCAGTTTAAGCTTCCATTAGCCTACAGAGTTTTTCTGGGGTACATTTTGTCCTGCATTTCAGCCATAACATGCCTTGTTTAATGTGATTTGATGTTTTCTTTAATGATTTAAAAAAGGAAAATCTTATGACATAGTTCTTTCTCCCTCTGATCTCTTTTAGGGAGGGAGACATTTTTATCATGGGAAAGGTCTGGTAAAATCAGTAGCAAAACTGCCACAGACCTTTATGAAAACTGATTCAGGCTTTATGTAATAACTGAATATTGACATTTGAAAAGACTGCAGTAGCTTCAGTAAAGTCCAGAATATTTCCAGAAAAAAGCTCATTCCAAAAAGTCTAGGCAGGTTTCAGTTTGTTTCATGCCTGGCAGGCATAGCACAGAAAATTTGATAGAAATCTGGGTAGAAATAGAGTGCCTCAGTGAGAGTTCTGGCTAAAATGACATCCGCATAGGAGGTCATATGCTTTTCAATTTGTTAGGGCAAGAATTGATTCTAATAGAAAATATGAATAGGATTTTACTTTTTATGCTTTCTTGAGATTCTAAACCATAACTTAATGTACACATACATGTATATGCTTTATCTACCCAGCTGTCACAGTATAATAGTTACATTCTCATGATTTAATGCTTCTCTGCAGATGCTGATTGCTAGTAGGGCTTAGCTTGAAAGCTCATGTATTTTGATTTATTTGTTGTTGAAGCATGAGGTATCACATTATTTATTTTGTTGACCACTATCTTGCAGAAAATTGTTGCTTTGATTATTCACCCAAGCAGATGACCACAAATAAACAACCAGATGCTGAACCTGAAAAACACAATGGGAAAATCAAATTTCCAATTGACAAAATAAATATTTTATTAAATAATGTATAAATAATGTTTATATAGAAAAGATATGATGTACTAAAATAGTGTGCTGTTAACTAGTTTTTCTGTTTATGATTACAGAAAGTGATTCAGTAGGGGTTAAAGTTTTATCAATCTGGAGATGCAATTAATAGATGTGGTTACCATTAGTATTACTACATTTTTAAAGTGGATGAAGTTGGCATGCTTCTGTGCTTACATAGTAATGCAGAGAACTAAAGTGTGTGTCTCATATTGCTGACTATTTTCCATATTATTTGAATAAAAATGTCTTCATATACATGAGATTAGAAATAATAATTAAGTAATAATATACATTCATTGGCTGGAAAACATTTGAGACAGGAAAATAGGGGCCATGAAGCTGAACACAAGCCTCAGTTTCCTCTTATTTTGTTTTTCTTCCTTTTGTAGGGAATAATATATTGTTTTCATACCATGAATACCTATTTGAAATCTCTGGGTTTATCCTGTAAATCATGTTTGCACACCTAAGGGTGAAATTACGTGTTAGAGTTAGCAGGTGCTAATTCTAAAGAATGTTAGTCTGTATTAAAGTTAACAAGTGCTGTTGATCACTCACACGTTGGGGTTAATGCCTTCTCTAATATGCACTGTTTAGATCTGCTGCTAAAGGGTTAAGGAGCAGGGAAATGGATAGAGGCTTCAAGTTTGTTCTGTGTCTGCTCACTGGTGCTTTAGCCTCAATATAAGCTGGGGAGAAGGAGGGGGGAATTCCCCCCAACCCCCCAATGGATGCCTCTTCCAGCCCCCAAATTGTCCCCTACCCCTGGATTGACTTCCCACCCCACAATAGGCTCCTCTACTCCTGGATCACTGCAGTCACAGCAGCATCAGGAGCTTCCCCCTCCCTGCATGCTCCCAGGCTGCCTCCTGCTCGCACCATCCCCACACACCTAGATCCAGCCACTACCAGGCCCCACAGCTGCTCAGCATCTCCTTGCCCCCCCACCTTATGCCCTCCCCCCTACCCATCCTGTAGTTGGAGGGGTTGGCAGGGGTTGGCTGCTGGATTTTGGTGCACAGGATCAGAGGTAGTCTCCAGGGACCCCAGAAGTAGGCAGGGAAGGGGAACCCCCCAGCAGTGCCTCTACCACTCTTGGGCTGATCAGGATGGCAAGGCAGCAATTTGGGAGTGGAGGGACCAGTGGGGGGCAGAAGGAGTGATTGGGATGGCAAGGGAGCATTCTGGGGATTTAGAAGTTCATTCAGGGGGGCAAGTTGGGGAGGAAAGGGGGCAGGAGCCTGGTAGCTCCCCACCCACCCATCCACTTCCTTTTCCCTCCTCCAATCCTATCTCCCTCTGCTCCCCTAATCCTCTTCACCCTTTTTTCCTCCCTCTCCGCTCACCCCATCCCTCCTACCTGTTGCCTGGCTGTCCCCAGCTGTCAATCCTGGGAACAGCCAGGCACCTGGGAGCAGTGCATCCTGGGAGATTGGAAGACTGCAGAGTGGTGGTTTTATCTCGGGTAAACACCTAGAAGTTAGCTCAAGCCAAGTAGCACAGCTCAAAGATAATCTTTGCCCAAAGTAATGTAACTTTAAGATGCCTAGAGGGCACTTAGCTAACACTATGTGGCATGTCAACACCCTTGAAAGGATCTCAAGGTACCTGGCTGAGAATCACTTTCCTAGGCTAAACAAGCCGAGATCCTTTAGTCTCTCATTGTTGTAAGGCTACCTCTCCATTCCCCTGAACATTTAGCACTTCTTTGCATCTATTTTAATTACTATTAATCTTTTTTTAAATGTGTGCTTGCAGTTAGCTGGTAATTGCACTTCTGGTGCACAAGATAAGCAACAGCTGATTTAGTAAAAATAACTTCTTCAAGTCATTATGAAAAGTATCAGTTTGATAATCTGGGTTTATTAAAGCTCCCATGTATAGAGCAAATAAAGAATGGAAACCAACAGCATATAATCACTTAGGCTTCTTTGTTCACGCATAAATCTAAACACTTCCTCGTCTTTATCTACTAGTAAAGCTGTTAATTGCAGAATACCGCACAATGTGTACATTGCACATTATGGCATTTGTTTTTTCCTTGATAGCAATCCAAAAAGGAATTTTCATGTCCATATATAGGCTATGAATTAGACTGTGCCTGGTTTAGCTCTCCAAAGATTATGTTCACATAGTACTGTCAGGCCCTGTGCCTGTAAGCAACTGCGCACATACGTTTCTTTACTATCCTGATTAGCTCTGTAATTTGTTACTATAGTAAAGGTAACACATGAAGCCAAGTAGTTGTGGATCTTAGTGCTCAAAATTCAGTGTGTGGTTTCTTTTTCATTCTCCTGCCAGTTCTGCTTTCTGCTGGGTATGTAGATAGGAAAAATAGTAGAAGGTGCCTGCAATTTTTCTTATGGAGGTGACTTTGTGTTTACTATTGTGTACATGGGGTCGAGGGATATTTCAAAAGTGCTGAAGTTCCAGGGTATGCTATGGTATATTATTCCAAATATGGTTGTTTATTGAGACATGGTAGCTAGGAATTCAAGATGCAGGCATCTTGGTTATATATTATTTGGTTATGTTTTATTTAAATGTTTTGGATATATGAAGAAAAATCTTGTCAGGTTTTGTGCTCTGCAATACAGAAAAAAAAAATTTCTATAATTTGCACATTCTTGACATGTTGAATTCTATGTCTCCCTCATCCATGCAGAAGAATTAACTGAATATATAAGTAATGATGTGGCGCAGACATCAGAAGCAGCTGATACTGGTGTTTACAGCCAGATGGTGGATAAATCACAGGAAGATATTGAGACAGAAAGGAATTCTGTTTCTAGGGAGACATGGATTAATTTTGAAGACTTCTGTACTTGTTTTCAGTAAGGAACAGAGGTTTTATTTTATATTTCTTATAATTAAAATTATAGTTGTTCTATGAAAAATAACAATGTAAAATATGTTTATTTTTAACAGATATGTTCCTTGTCTGCATGCAGTGTCTTACTAGGTTTCTTTTAGGGGAAATATGAGTTGTTCGCCTCTCTTGCTGCTGTTTGTGCTACAGAATCTATGCAGCTGAATGAGGACAAATGTGATTCTATTCCTCCTTTTGCATCATCAACATAATTCCCAGTCAGTTACGCCTTTTCAAACCCAGTAGTGGGGTTGTATGCGTGTCAGTGAGGCTCTGCAATGGCCTACAGAATTTCTTTATAACAGTTAAAGCAAGAATTCAGCTCTGGTTCTGACCTGCTACGCGGGGCTTGGAAATTTAGGAATGGAGGACAGTAGTTGGTATTTACCAGTATTCCCCTGCCATCAAGGTTCCCAACTTGTGGGAAGCCACACAAGTTGGTATGACTCTGTGGGCCAGATTTGGCCCATAGGCTGGAGGTTGCGCATCCTTGATATACATCATATTAATATACATTATATTTGATATGCATTGGTTTTGAAGAATATGTCAGAGCTTCAGTGAGGACTTTGAATAGCTAAAACCTTTCTTTATATAAAATCTTGCACTCTAAGTTGAATGCTGCCTTCTATTAAAGTTGAGTTCACTGAGACTGATTCATTCAAACCGAGCTCAGAAATTATTGCAGTGGGAATTTTCAGTCATTATCTAAGGATGAGTAAAAACTGATAGATTTCATAGGAACATTAACAAACTACATAAAGAAGTATCAGCACTATGAGGGGTACTTTTGAATTTTGTAATTATAGTGATTTTTTTAGGTATTAAAATTTTATGGTAACTTTAGTTCGTTGCTGCTTGCAAAAAAACCCCCTACCTGCCTGATATGCACAAGAAAGACTTGGAACTGCAACAAACATATTAATCAATGTCAGCAGCTTTCACTGGAGATCAATTGTATTCATCTTTTATGAAGCTGCAAATGTTGAACCATTTTCAAAAAACACTTTTGATTCTGTTTCACAAAAAGAGATAGCTAATTATAGCACATTCATGAAATAAAAGTTAGTGCTTTTTGCTATGAATGGAGCATTGTTTTTAATATACACTATTTAAGTTAATTGTTCCACATACTTTCCTTTTCTTCATAGGTACCTACATATTTTCCACAAACCACATACGTATACTTTTAGTTATCAGAAGGCAGATTTTAAGGTAAGTGGGATGACCTGCAGAGTTTCTTTACAACAGATAAAGCAAGAATTCAGCTCTGGCTCTGACCTACTATGCAGGGCTTGGGAATTTGGTAGTGGACAAGAGTGGCAGTATTAAGTTCCATCACTCACCTGCCGCCAAATGTCTCAACTTGTGGGGAGCTCCATGGGCCAGATGCTCTGGCTCCGTGGGCTACATTTGGCCAATGGATTGAGCACCTCTCATATACATCATATTAATACACATTATGTTTGATATGCATTGGTTTTGAAGAATGTGTCAGAGCTTCAGTGAGAAGGTAAGTGGAAGCCTTGCATTAAGTTTTATTTTTAATTGGGGAAAGCCTTGTAAATCTTTTAACTCATAAATTCTGAACATCTGTATTAAACATGTAAAGCAACTCCTACAGATAAAATAGATGAAATACACATGGGAATACTTATATCTACTAGTCATAATTCAATGTAATTGATAGTAAATCTGGCAAAATAATGTAGCAAATATTTTTCTATATTTAGAATTAGAAATGGCTGTGGTACTACAAATTGTTGTCATGTAATAAAAGATGAAAAATATAGATTATGTTAATCAGGAAAAGACTGCAGGTTGGACAAGATCCTAAAGTTCCCATTGTCATGCATCTTAAAACTCAAGTCAGCAGCTGATGCCCTCTTCCCCTCCCTTTCTCTTCCCCCACCACCCAAATCTCTGAAATAGGTGGGATAGAAATGTAGACCATGCTTCTGTGTGTTCTCAATGGAAGTGCAGCTGTGATGAATCTGAGGACCTATGCCAGTCACTGAAATTACATTATAGACATCAGTTACAGTATATAAGCATTATAGTAATGCTTTTGGACATCTGTGCTTCAGTTTACAGAACTGGAAGATTTAAAACTAATAATAAAATAATATGTTAAATAACATATTTCACCTGTGGTTTTGTAATTTCTACATTAATTCTCTATAACTACTCCCCCTTTAAAGTTCATTCTGCATGAGTCTAGTATGAAATCCTACACTTAGAAAGTTAACTCTATATTACGTAAGTGCAGGGAACCTACAATATTATTAGTCTCTACGTTGTAAAGCCTAACTAGGTTATGGGCCTGTTTTCCTGTTTGGACTTTGCAACTGCATGCAAATGAAAAATATACTATACATTAAAAAAATTAACCAATAATAAGGCAGTGTATTCCTGTGTGCTAGGAATCAAAATGAAATATTTTATGGAATTGCTCCATTTAATGTTTACAATATTTGCAAGGTAGAAATCATAATATGCATGTAGAATCATTTTTGTTCTGTTAGCTCTGTTAAATAGCCAAATCAAAAATCTTCATGGTATTGTATGTCTTCAGGTTTACTGATGTTAACCAGAAAGTTGCAGAACAATATCTTCATGTTTTGTACCATTAAAATAGCATAATAAAGAACCAAAAATAGTTATTATAAATTGTCAGCTGGCAAGAAGGACATTCGTAAATTAATTATATCAGAGGAAGACTAATTTCCCTTAATTTTTACTTAATCTGCATGCATAAGTGACTTGTAACTTCCTCAGAAGTGCTTCTGACAATTAATTGTTTAATTTATGTACTATGCCTTGAGCCACAAAGTTGGATTTTTAAGTCTGTCATTATAAAAGTCATTGTTACATGGCAGCATTTAACTGATATTCAACATTAATGTCTTTTCCCCCTGCAGTCTACTGATGATCGAATCTTCTATTATTTATTTGTGGACAGTTTGAAGCCTATTGAAATCCTGGTTAGTTTTTCTGCATTAGTGCGCTGGGGAGATACTGGAGGTAAAATCAGTACAAAGAAAAGAGCGTGTATGTTGTTATTGATTGTTCTGTCTTGCTGAAGATTCTCTTTTATCATAAGATATTTTTAAACTTATATTTTTCTTTTCTTTTCTCTTTTATTGTGAACTTGTGTGACACTTGAAGTCTAGGTAATTTAATAAGAATTGGGATAGTTCTGTTTGATAATTCAGAGTTCTCTCATCTGCAAAGCTGATACATGTTGTCTGTACTATCATAACGCTTTTTTTTTTTTTGTTAACTTCTAAGAAATAAGTCGCAGTAAATCAGACCACCAAGCTATATTCAGTTATGCAGTATTTTGGCACAGGTTATATACAGTTTAGAGTTAAACTGAACAGGAAATTACCTGCAGCAAACATTAACATGTTCACAATTTTGTTTTTATATTACTACAAGTATATGATAGACCCTGTGGGCATGTTTACATGTGCAGTTAATGTGAAGTATGAAACTCGAGTTTATTGCTCCTGGGTGCACCATTTAAATATGCACCTGATATAGCAGCACGTTGAGCTGAGTCAGCATCCCCAGCTGGCAGGGAGACCCTGGGGGTCAGCCTGCCAGCCCAGGGCTGCTCCTCCTGCCTCAACATCCTATAGAGGGGCTGGTTGGTGTACAAGGGCACTGCAGTGTGGGACTAACTAACAGGCAGCTCTCACACTGAAGTACCCTCAGGCCCAGCCATCCCGGACAGTCTCTACATGTGCGCTGCAGCACAGTAAAAAACTCCACAGCAGGATAGTACTTGCACTTATAAGTACTGCCCTTACCCTGCTGCCGAGTTAATTAGTTTATTCCAGCCTAACAGAGGTGCACATGTAGACATGTGACATTTAATGCAGAGCTTATTAGTCAACTCCGCTGTAAATGCCTCATGTAGAAGCACCCTGCGACACATGGTACAGCAGGACTAAATGGCAGGGGAGTCTGAAGGAGTCTAAAAGGGTCCCATTTACATCATCATAAATCATTTAAAAATAAGGTCCTATTTTTGTACTTTAACTGTAAAAGAGGACAGCTGCTCTGTTTCCCCCTGACTCAAGGGGCTGTCTACAACATTAGCAATGGGTGGAGAAGCACCAGCAATAGATATTTTGTCCTTCAGTTTGTTGGGGGGGGGTTGTTGTCTTTTTTACACGCACCAAATTGCATGGCTTATCTTAGAGATGTGTTGGCCAACATTTCTTCCGAATTCTGTTTCTAGATATTTATATTAATTGACCTAATAACTTATATTTTTCTCTCTATTTTTTCCTAACAGCCACACAAAAAGAAGGTTCTATTGTACCAAAGGGCACCCTCATAGTTGAAAATTTCTCCTGGAAAAATGTGTCTCCTGGACAACTCTTACTAAAGATACATACGTATGCGACTAAAGCTACTGTATTAAACCTTCCTGCTGGGTATGTACCCATCTCTCTTCCCCTTCCCCACCCCTGCACCTGTCTCTCACCCATTGACTACCTCAATACACATTTCATTTTAAAATATTTTGTTGAAGAAATAATGATATTATAGCAAATTTTATTCTTTTTTAAATGGACTTTTTCCACACAAAAGGGACAAATGAACACATAAGACATAAACTGAACAAAGGTAGTGCAGTTCTTAACATTTGGGAATAAAGTTATTATGGAACCATGACATCATGTCACCACAGGATTTCCTGCTCTCAGCAGATAACCTCAGATATTCAGTGTAGAGCATTTTACTTGTTACTAAAATAAAAAAAAGACAGAACACTGTAATCTTTTGACACTAGCTGGTTTCTGAACAGGCTGCTGGTGAAAGAAACTAAATATTCATAGATTCATAGATGTAGGGTCGGAAGGGACCTAAGTAGATCATCAAGTCCGACCCCCTGCCCTGGGCAGGAGAGAATACTGGGCTCATATGACCCCAGCTAGGTAATAATAATATGATCTCTTACCACAAGAACCAAAATGTGGATTATTCAATACCTTTTGCTTTAATTAAAAAAAAAGCTTGCTGGTTTATAGTTTCAAAGAGATACCATAAAAATCAACAAGAAGGACTGTTGTGAACTTTTAGCTTGTGTTTCTAGTATAATTTATCTTATGCAAAAGAAAAACATATATTACAACAACAAATGTTATAGATACCTATTGTATTAATAATACATACAAAAATATCAGACATATTTGACATATTGGGCACATCTACACGTGGCTGTACAGTACCTTTCTTACTGCGCCATCATTTAGTACTTCCTTTTGAAAGTGCTAAAAGATGTTGCAGTAACAGCCCGTATTGAGCCTTGTTGGCTGCTCATGGTTATTTTTGGCCGCTATGTCACTGTAGCAAAGCTCTATAATGGCTGCAAGGGAAGGGTCTTCAGCTGGGAGGTAGAAATCCTCTCAGCCCTTCCTGAAGCCACTCCAGTGCAGAATCCTGGGACTCAGATGAAACCAGGACAGGGGAGGGACACACTCTGTGCCTCACTGACACAGGCTAGAAATGTGGGGTGTGCCACTGGCACTGCCTCACTCCAATAGCTCACAAGCCCCATGTCCCACCCCCCTCCACCCCATGGGTGGCCCCCCATACCCCTACCCCAGACAAAACCCAGGGACCCCAATATTAACTTATGCTTGCCTATGTACATGTAAAAAATGGTAGTGTAAGAATTATGTTGTAGCTGTGATGGTCCAGAAATTATGTGAGGCAAGGATTTCTTAGGATGATATCTTTTATTAGATCAGCTGTGTAGTTGGGATAGAGTTAGACAAGTTTTGGAGTGTAAGACTTTCTTTGTCAGATCTTGCGTTTGTCTAACTCTATCCCAACTACATAGTTGGTCCAATAAAAGAAAGCACCTTTAAGAAATCTTTGCTGCTTGTATGTAAAAAATGTCATTATGGTAACACATGACCAGGACTATTGAGCCTTAATTTGGGTATTTGAAATCAAATTTATGACCTTAAAAGGGAACACCTTTGTGTTACTAGTAGTATCCAGAAATTGCAAAGAAGGCATGGTCATTAAACCAAAGCATTGATTCTCTGTTTTCCTGAAATGCTAAAGCAATTTGTAATTTTCATATGTAAAAAACACAATTAGGAAATAAGTATTGGATACTGGCTTCTCTATTTCTCAACCTGTAACTAACTAGTGGTTCTAGGCATGTTTCCTGGTGGTCTTTCCAAGTGCATATTTTGAGAACCAAGCAGTTAAAATTGTGTATTGAAAGAGAGGTGAGGGGAGAAAAGGATTTCACTGTTAGTCAGTGGAATGAAAAGGTTGAAGAGCCACTGTTTATTAAAAAAAAAAAAAGAGTGCCTTGATTAGTGTATTTTGTTCTTTAATGTAGGCGACATGTGTTAATCTTCACTGCAAGTTCTCCTATAGGGCACCATATCCATCTCTGTAGCATGGTTCCATGTGTCTTTGGAGAAGAGGATACTGTTATGCCAAACCTTGAAAAGGTACATATTACTGAAATACTTCAGCAAGGATACTACAAGTTGTCAACCATTGTTTATTTTTATTTTATTTCAAAACCTGCATATTGTCTCATCTTTATTTAGAGTTGATATTTCTTGAATTATATTAATATCTGTAGAATGAATGAATGACAAAGGAAAAGAGTTCAGAGGTCTGGGAAGGGGGAAGAGGGAGGCACACTGAATCAGACATTGTAATATCTGCTTGATATATATCTCTAAATGGTATTGGATGTCTTTCTGTTTCATGACCAATAGTTGAAAATTCATTTAGGTAACAATATAAAAATAAATGTTAAAGAATCTGGTTAAAGTATGTAACTTTAACCTGCTATATGATCTTTCCTATGGCTGCATGCTACACATAATGCACCTAGAGTTGATTAAGCTGAGTTCAGAAATAACTGTTAGATTTTCCAGTGTTGCAAACTGTTCTTCAAATCAGTAAGGGTTTTTCCTCCCATAGGGTTGTGAGTTTCCTAATAGATGTAAAAATAAATTTTATATTTAAAATGAACTATTGATCTAAGGGACTTTATAGTACCTCTGATAACCTTGGGGGCTAATTAACACCTTTTTACAGCTATTGGTTAGCAGGTGTGCAGATGTAGACACTTGTCACTGCAAGGCTTACACTCAGTCCATATTTTTCAAGGCCTAAAGACTAACTTTTAATGTCTGGAACACAGTTGTGCAACAGTTTTGAAATGGAGATTTTGTAGACATTTATGCAGCTGCATAATTGAATAATCCTGACACTAGGATATTAAAATAGTTTGAGTAAACTTATAATGGGTATTTTAGCAACGTAGAAATTAGCTCATTCTAAAAGTAGAAAATTGTGTTTCCTGGTCCTGGATTGTCTCATTCTTCTTTGCCTGTGTAGGTGGAACTTCCCTTACCATAATACAAGAAAATAGAAGACCCTTTGCAATTACCATTTGGGGTCATCTTTCTTTTTGCAGGAAACAGGCACTTTCCACACAGCACCATTTCCATCTTAGTCTCCAGATTTGCTTATAGAAATCTAAGTGAAAGCTAACGGGCTTCCTGTAACACACACATTGACAAGTTGTTCAATTATGCACAAATAACATCTACATACTTTGAAGGCATAGGAATAGAATAAATAAACTTTGTGCCAAAAAGCGTATTTCAATTCAGAGCATAATTGCTGTATTTATACTCCCATTATATTATAACATCTTCATTTTGACTAAATATTCTACTGTGCCTGATACAGAAGCAAAGTAATCAATAGTTGATGTAAAAATATTCACTATCTGATAAAATGATAGCAATTTCCTTTCAGCTAGAATGAGTTGAGCTTTTGTATCCTTTGAATGCCAGAAACCAAAGCAGCTTGATATCATATCAAATTAGCAATGATTTAATACTTCAGTACAAATGAGATACTTGTATGCTTTGTAATATAAAGAAAGATTCAAGAATTCTATGCAGTAATAGTTACTTATGTCCTCTCTCTCTAGGAGAGCTACCGGTTTATAGAACAGGCTACAGCAATCCTGAAGGCTATCGCAAATGTGATAGATAATTTCAGCAGTGAGCCAAGACTTTCCAAAACCCTGAAGGAGTTGGAACTAAGTCACTGTCCTCCTGGTCTCAATGGTACTGGGATAGTGAAAGAACACTTCAAGGTGAACAAACAGTATAAAGAACCTGCTGTTTTTAAAAGACCGCAAACTGTAAAGAATATGTATCTTTAACATTTGCTTTGTTTTCTTCAGATAAGTTCTCTTTATGATCCAGATTTTCAAAGGGACCCCAATTCTGCTTGAGATTTTTGCATGAACTGTTTAGTGCTCATTTTCACTTGCATATGCAAATGATAGAATTTGTAAACAAGGACGGCAACTGTCTTTCTTTTCTATTAACAAATTATAATGTATGCAGAACTCCACATGCTAAATCAGAAGCTGTGTTTTGGCAATTTTGCCATGCATGTTTTTAGACATCGAAATGGAGCAGCTTTTAACTGTGACCTAATTCAGGGTAGGAAAGTGAAGAGATTAACTGGAGTTCTGAAAGCTAGGCATGGCATAATTGCCTACTGCAACTAATATTCATGATGCAGGGAGAAAACGTATTTTTGTTAAGACAATAAATTATTTTCATGTTGATAGCATTTCCACATTTTATATTAAAATAGTCCAAACATATTATTGTTTGTACTTCCATTTTAGTATGCAGGAGCTAAAGTGAATCAGGTACTCCTGCAGAACTAGTAAGGTCCCTTCCAGCCTCTAACAACTATGAAACTATGAAACTTTAAATAAAAATAATTAACATAGACCTACATGTTCATAGATTTCTAGTGTCAGAAGGGACCTGGTAGATCATTGGGTCTGACCCCCTGCTCCAGGCAGGAAAGAGCGCTGGGGTTAAGAGACCTCAGCCAGATGCCTGTCTAATCTCCTCTTGAACACCTCCAACGTAGGGGAAAGCACCACCTCCCTTGGAAGCCCATTCCATATTTTGGCAACCCTTACCATAAAGAATTTCTTTCTTATGTCCAATCTAAATCTATTCTCCTTCAGTTTGTAGCCATTATTTCTGGTAACCCCGATGGGCACCCTGGTAAACAGAGTGTCTCCTATTCCCTGCTGACACCCCCCTGATGAGTTTGTAGGTAGCCACAAGATCGCCTCTCAGCCTTCTTTTGTGGAGGCTGAAGAGATTCAGGTCCCTCAGTTTGCCTTCATAGAGTCTAACTTGTAGGCCCTCAACCATAGGAGTAGCCCTCCTCTGAACCCTCTCAAGGTTATTCACATCCCTCTTGAAGTGCAGCGCCCAAAACTGGACGCAGAACTCCATCTGCAGCCTCACTAATGCTGCATAGAGGGGAATTATCACTTCCTTAGGCCTGCTCATGATGCACCTGCTGATGCAAGAAAGAGTGCGGTTAGGCTTGCTTATTACCTTGTCACACTGGCGACTCATGTTCATTTTTGTGTCAACCAGGACTCCAAGATCTCTTTCCGCTGTTGTGGTGCTCAGAATGGTACCCTCCAGTCTGTACGTGTGTTGGAGATTCTTTCTCCCCAGGTGCAGCACCTTGCCTTTATCCTTGTTAAATTGAATCCTGTTCTGATCTGCCCACTTCCTCAGCCTGTCCAAATCTGCCTGAATTCACTCCCTGCCCTCCAGTGTGTTTACTGTACTCCATAGTTTAGTGTCATTTGTGAATTTGGACAAGGTGCTTTCAACACCTTCATCCATGTTGTAATAGCAATGACTAAAGATAATAAAGAGATGACAACAAAAACTAGAGATGCTTACTAGGGGTGTGCAAAATGGGCCATATTCAATTCAGATTTGGATTCAGCCCAAATCAGGGACAGCGTTTGATTCACTGATTTGGATCACTGACCTGATTCAATTCAGCTGAATCCAAATCTGAAGATTCGATGCTGTTTTGGAGAAGTACTTCTGAAGAAGTACTTCTGGTCCACTTCTGGATCCACTGCCAAGTGCATAGGGGCAGAGCTCAGCAATTGGCTGCAGGGGGAATCTGGGTGCCTCCCTCAGACCCAGGAGGCACCAGTTGCCAAACCAGGAGGAGGGTCTCCTGCGCACTCCGCAGGAGACCCAAAAGTGGACCGGAAGTGCTTCTGGTCCACTTCCAGGTCCACCGCCGAGCTTGCTGTGCACCCCCTCACGCTACTGTGGGATTCTCCATCCACCCCACCATCTCAGCATTCACGAGCCACCTAGTACCTTGAGGTATGTAGACAAAATATTTAAAGCTGTGTCTATGTCCGAATCATCAAATCACTCTGAATCAATTTGGAGGGTTACAATTCAATTCGGAGAGATTAAAGGGTCTCCTGATTCAGATTCAGAGATTTAGCCACTGAAATCAGGCCAATCAAATCAGCGACTGAAACTTCACACAGGCCTAATGGTTTGGCCTAACAGGGCAGTCTGGCAGACAGCCCTGAAGTAGGAGCCAAGCTATGGGTGACTAGTTGGCACTTAATAAAAGCTGAGATCTATTTACTTATGCTTGCCTGTGCATATGTTAAAGAACAGTAGTCTAAGAGTGATGTTGTAACTGTGATGCTCCAGAAATTGTGTGAGAGGCAAGGATTTCTTAGTAGGGCTGTGTGAAGCTTCGGGTGCTGATTCGATTTGGAGGAGATATGGCCTGATTTAGTGGCCGAATCTCTGAATCCGAATTGAATTAGGAGACCAGTAAAAAGGTCCGAATCAATTTGAGCTTCTTTGAATCGATTTGGAAAAGATTCAGAGTTTCAGAGATTCAAGCAGTCCCCACTTGTCATCGCAGGGAGCTGGACCCAGACTCTGTACTGGTAAGTAGGGGTGGGAGGGGGTCCTGAAGAAGGAGGGGACCATTGAGGAACCCCTGCCAGGCCCCATCCCCTGCCTGCTCCCCCAGCCCCCCTGAGCACCCCCCCAGCCCCACCCACTCTACCAGCCCCAGCATCCTAGCTCTTAAAAAAAAAAGAAAAAGCCCCACACTCACTGGATGCTGCAGCGACTGTCAGGGCTTCTGGGGGCTCATGGCACAGTCCCCCACACAGTGTGGGGCAGTGGGGGGCAGCAGCCAGTGAGCGCAGGGCATTTTTTTTTCTTAAGGAGCCAGGACCTCTGACAGGGCAGGGCAGCCATTGATGGGCCTGGGAAAGTGGGCGGGGGGTGGGGCCTGTTTGATTTGGAGATTCGGCCAAATCGGCAGCAGCCGAATCTCCAAATCAGATTCAGCCAAATTGATTCGGGACAGTGATTTGAATCACCGAATTGAATCAGTCTCCTGAATCGGTCAAATTTGAATACTAGCCGCTTCACACAGGCCTATTTCTTAGGGTGACATCTTAGGGGGAAGAGAACAAGGAGCTTGAATTGGGGAAGAAGCAGTTTGAGGCCAGGAGATGGGTTGAAACCCAAAGGAGCTTGCTAGGCCAAAGCTAAAAGGCCCTCTCCTGCCACCTAGAAAAAGATGAAAGGTTTTGCTTTGCTCATTTGTTTGTATGGGGCAAGGGTTGTTGGCTGTGTTTTGGACTATTGCTTGGAATGACAGACAAGATCCAAAGGCAACAAAGTCCATGTGCCCAGGAGCACGCACACCAACCCACTTGCATTTACACAGTGATATAATAAGTATTTGGCTGCCCCCCCACAACAGTTACTTTCCTGAAAGTATTAGTGATATTAGAGTAATGCTACCCTGACTTCTTTTTCTGCCATCAGTATTTTGTGTGTTTGTTACAACTTGAGCTACTTGTATCTAGGAACTGAGAAGCTGATATAAATGATAGTATATTTAGTAGGTTAGATTTTCCTTTAAAAGTAGATATTAATTCTGATATTATAAAAGCCTTAGTCTGTCTGTCTGTCTGTCTGTCTGTCCATAACGCTTTATTCACACTCTGATTAGCTGACTGAAACAGTCAGAGCACTCTAAAAGTTTTGGGCCAGGAGCACTGCCGTAACAGCAGGGACACAGGGGACAGAGCAGATGGCAGTGATGGAGGAGAGTGGGGAGAGCGGCCCCGACCCCAAATCAGCCTGTTCCCTCCCCTCCTCCATGCAGGCAGTGGTAACGGAGGAGGGTAGTGGGGGACACAGGGAACAGAGCAGGGGGCTGGGCCAGACCCCGTGCACCCCCCCCCCCAGCCGCTGTTTTGGGTGCTGCACGAAATCAAGAAAGCTGTGTACCTGAGTCCCAAGAACATGCTGTAGTGAGAAGACAGTTGGATTCTTTTCGCTCTGCAAGAACATGACAAAGGCAATTCCTAATCAGAGACAGTCATTTCTTACAAGAGAGTCAGAAGTAGAAAGGCTGCAGTAAAATGGATGTCGTTTGCCAATTTTGTCATTCTTTAAACTTCACAACTGAGCAGCCATCAGATGGAAAGTTTAAAAATTGCTGTTGCAAAGGAAAAGTGAGGTTGCCTTACCACCACAAACTTCCTCCATTACTTAAAGAGAACATGAGCAAACCCACAGCATATGTTTTATGAGAACTTTCAGACCAACATTAGGTCATTTAATAGTTCTTTAAGCTTTGCATCTTTGGGAGCAAAAATTGTACCTGTTCCTGGACAGGACCCATATTGCTTTCATGTCCATGGAGAATTCTATCACCCAACACCTCATTTACCCCCTAGAGAAGGAGATATAAGATCCTATGGCCAGCTTTATATTTTGGATCCCAACAAAGCAGTTGAAGAATGGTTCAATCATCCCCAAAATCACCAATGCAATCCTGCTTTAATGCAAGACCTGGACACTTTACTGAGAAACATCAATCCATTTTCAACCTCTTACAAAATGTTAGGTGAAGTTGTAAGAGAAGAAGAGCAAAGAGTGGCTGAGGAAAATTGTTCAATTGCAAATATAAGCACGGTGTTCTATCATGACCGAGAATCTGAAAGAAGAAGATATAATTTGTCAAACGATGATTTTCCAAAATGGCAAAGGAGAACCGCCTTTCCATAGGGATATAAGAATTTACTCAAGATCTCAAGGCTTTGAAAATCTAAGTATTTTGAATGCTAACTTAGATCCCATGACATATGTTGTGTTTTATCCATATGGCATCCAGCTTCAAAACTTCCTGGATATGAGACTTCAACATCAAAAAAAGTTTCCATGTTACAGTTCAAAGTTGCTCAAACAGCAGTTCATCAAAATGAATTTAATCCAATTTTACGTGGAGGAAAATTCACTCAACAGTAGATTGTAGATTCACATTTACAACTTGAGGCAAACAATTTAAATTACATTAGGCAACAACAAGGAAATCTTAGAGTAGCACAATACAGTGGTCTTATGGACTTCTTAACAGAAACTGCTGAAACCTCTGGTATTCAATTAGGAAAAACTGTAATTTTACCATCATCATTCCAAGGGGGACCAAGAAATATGTGAGAAAGATATCACAATGCCATGGCAATAGTGAGCAAATATGGACACCCAGATCTGTTTATTATATTCACTGCAAATCTAAAATGGCCTGTTATTCAAGAAAATTTGTTTCCTGGACAAAATCTCTCAAACAGACCAGACTTAGTAGCAAGAGTATTCAAAATTAAGCTGGCATCTTTACAGGATGATGTTATAAAACAAACTATTTGGTCCAGTTATCACCCAGGTATACACAATTTAGTTTAAAAAATGAGGACTCCCACATGCGCACATGCTATTTATATTGGAAAACAAGCTTGACATACAAGCAGCCATTGATCGTACAGTTAGTGCTGACATTCCTGATTCAGATACAGACCCACTTTTATGAGACACAGTAAAAAAAATACATGATACATGGACCATGTAGTACTTTCAACATTAATTCACCATGCACAACTGAGGGACATCATACCAAAATTTTTCCCATGCCAATTCAACAAGAAACAGTAGCTAATGTCAACAGATAACCTTTATATAAAAGAAGCCAAACACTTACAATCCAAGTAAGCAAACACAGAGTAGACAGTCATTATGTCGTCCCATACAATAAATATCTTTTGTTAAAATACAACACTCATATCAATGCTGAAGTATGCACATTGATAAAGTCAATCAAATATATCTTTAAATACATTTACAAAGGATATGACTGTGGCAATATTAAAATAGTAAACAATTAACAACTACAACATGACGAGATAGCTAATTACCTTGATGCAAGGTATGTGACACCACCAGAGGCTATGTGGAGACTGGAAAACCAGATGCATGACAGATCTCATGGAATCATTAGATCAGCAATTCATTTGCCATTCCAACAGTCACTATATTTTCAACCAGGACATGAGCATGAGGCTGTCGATAACGTAGATATTTAAAAAGCAACTTTAAATGCTTGGTTTTCACTAAATCGCAATTGTCCTGAAGTGCAACAGTATTTATACTGTGAAATTCCATACCATTATGTATTTCAAAAGGGTGTTTGGCAAAGACAACAAAGAGGTGGAGACAGCATTTTTCCTAGGATGTATTCAGTAAGTCTAAATGATATAGAAAGATTCTGTTTAAGAGTTCTACTACTGCATGTCTGTGGAGCAACCAGTTTTGTAGAATTATGTACTGTTAACAGTGTCCTCTGCGATACATTTCAAGAAGCAGCAAAAAGACATAATTTGCTGGCCAATGATGAAGAATGGAGCCAGTGTCTGTAGGAAACAGCTGCAATTCAAATGCTAAGACAGCTGAGTCACAAATTTGCATATTTTATAAGCCATCTAATGCATTTCAGCTATGGGAACAATTTAGGGATGCCATAACGGAGGACCATAGGAAAAATGACAATGATGATGTTGCAGTACAAAAAAGGCATTGCAGGATATACAAAAATTGTTGATGGTCCATGGACTAAATTGTAGTTCTTTTGGTTTCCCTGATCCAGGCACCATTGTTGAACAGAGAAATGACATCCTTTATAACATTGACGAAGAATTTGCAGAGGCAGAATAATGAATTAGAAACTTCAATGTGCAACAGAAATATGCCTTCAATCAAATTGTTACTGCTATAAATGGAGAGAGTGCAAATCACTGCTTTTATTTGGATGAACCTAGGGGATCTGGGAAAACTTACTTAAAGAACACTTTAATGTGTTACATTAGAGGAATTGGACAAATTGTTCTCCCTTTTGCAACAACAGGAATAGCTGTTCTTCTTTTAAAAGGGGGAAGAACAATACACATTGGCTTCAAATCACCCATCCCAACACCTGAAACATCTACTTCATGTGTGAACTTATAGTCACCTGAAGCTGCCACAATGAAAAAGGCTACACTAATTATAATTGATGTGGCCATTATGATGCACACTCATGCACTTAGATTCATTGATTTATTGCTCAAAGAGATTATGCAAAATGAAATGCCATTTGGAGGAAAGTACTTTTGTTAGGCAGAGACTTCAGACAAACATTACCAGTCATAGTACGATCTACAAGAACAGAGATGATAGAGGCATGCATAAAAAGTAATCGTCTGTGGTCAGATTTCACCAAAATCAAATTATCACAAAACACGCACACTGAAGGACATCAATTCCATGACTGGACTCTCGAAGTTGGTGAAGGAACTATGTCAAATGATTATAGATTACCATTAGATCTAACTGAAATACCAGAAAATGTTATTGAAATGGAGTCCATTATCACAGCAGTTTATAGGAACCGCATTGAAGTAGAAGACTTGGAGTCCCATGCAAAGAAAATTTTTGTAACTCCCAAAAATAAACACAATGGAACTGAATACTAAATTAATTATTATAACCTAGCTGCCTGGTGAAATGAAAAGGTACTGCAGCACAGATTCTATGATCCCAGATGCCTGAAAATCAAACTACCTATCCCACTGAATTTTTAAATGCACAGACACCATCAGGACTCCCACCACATGAGTTGCACTTGAAAATTGGCACTATTGTTATGTTACTCAGAAATATGAATCCAAAAATGGGACTGCAATGGAACTTGACTGATAAGAGGATGACACCACAATTTCAAAGATGGTGAAATAATTACAGGTACTAATGTAGGAGAACGCATCATCATTCCTTGCATTGATTTGGCTCCATTGGACACACAACTACCTTTCTTTCTGAAAAGGAAACAATTTCCCATAATAACATTGTTTGCAATAACAATTAATAAATCGCAAGGACAAACATCAACTCTGTTGTCCTCTACTTACCTGAACCAGTGTTTTCCTGTGGACAATTGTATGTAGCCCTAACGAGAACCAAAAAAGAAAACAACTTAAGAATCTACATTTCACCGATGGCAAATAAACAAGGAAATCTAAACAGTGATGAGAAAATATTCACCAAAAAGGAAGGAGATATTTGATTATATTTTATTCCTGCCACACCATCTGGATGCTTAGCCAAGCTGTAAGCAACCCAAAGAAACATCGGGGACCCAACCCCAGTGGCATATCAAATCACGGAAGAAGGAAACAATTCATATCTTTACATGTTCAGCCTACTTAATTTAATTTTTCAATATATTGCCTTAATTTACAATCATATAAAAAGTAAAATCTACTTGTTTGTTCCTCTTATTTGTAAGTCATCCATCATTCTGCTCCTTGGAGGCAAAGGGGATTCTGATGATTACACTTTAAACAAACCACCAAGCCATTTTCAAGTAGTAATAACTGGAGGCCAGCAGTCAGCAATGTTTTTAAGCTATAAGCTGAAGCAACCCAACTTCACCAGTGAGGCTGGCTGATGTTCCGATCTAGCTGCCACTTCTTGCCCTGTCACAGGCTCAACTCCCTTCTGCCTGATGCCAGTACAGTTACACTTTGTTTGACACTTGCATAGGGGCAGGCAAAGCCCTCACCACCAGAGAGTTGCTGAAGCCCCAGTTCTGTGGGCTGTAGATTGCTGACATTTGCTTTAGGTCATTAGATTCTCATTTGTATTGAGCATATGGATAATAGGTTTATTTCCCATTTTTTCTCTGAAATTATTTAGGTCTTTAAAGATTAATGTTTGTGATACATATTTATGTACTAACTAGAGGCTGTTTGGATGGTAAAAAACTTGTCACATTCTTTTAAATGGAAAATAAAATAATTGTTTTTGAACATTTCTGAATAAAGTATTAATGATCAAAGAAATTAGCAGTTAGCTTGCTTGAAAAATAACAAATTCTTGTCTAAATCTTTTTCTTCTTTTAATTTTAGGTTTTCAATAATGCTTTTTGGCATTTGATCAAACAAGTACTAGGTAACAAGGTTCCTCCCAATTTTGAATTCGCTTTCAGATCTTTTACTTTGGACTTTAAAGCCAAGGATTCTTCAATGGAAGACATTTTATTTTCAGGTAAAGAATTAATATCATTAAGTAATTTATATAGCTTTAATTTTCTGTTTCTAGTCTAGACCAAACAGATCAGCATCATAATATTTAGAGTGTCTAATACTTTACATTATAAAACATTTGTGAAACCTTTTCATTGTGAAGGCCTGAGTCTTTCATTGTTCACAGCAGGCCTTTGAAATGGCAGTGAAAAATCTTCAGACTAGAAGTTCCTTTTCTTTGCACCAGGAATTTCTGTTTCAGTGAGTTATAAGCTGTTAAGATTGTCATTCTCTTTCTCTTATTCTCTTTCTTATTTTGGAAGAGCACATGGGTAGCATGCAAAAGTATTAACTAAACATTAGCATTTCAAATAGTTGTGTCCATGCTGCTGGTAAATTAGACAGATACACAACACAAGGAATACCTGCAGTTTTCAAATCAGCTATGATATTACCTTTTTTCTGACTGGAAGAATGGCCAAAAACATCCCACACTTCCTTCCTAACCTAGTAACGAACAGGATATTACCCCACTCCCATGATGAGAGAAGAAAGTAAGTCAGACTGGGCTCTTGGGGTACCTATAGATGTGCTCATTTGTGTTTTAATTAAAATACTCCAGCATCGCTTCATCATTACATGTATTAAGCTCCCACATGTTTCAAAATGGCTGTGGGGGTGCCTTATCTAAACTTCATCTATTGAGTTTTAGATAAAGTGTCCCATGACCACTTTGAAATGCACAGGGGCTTAATACACATGACAGTGAACCATTTTAATTAAAGCGGCTGTCCAGGAACTGCCCTAATTAACCTCTCCACCAGCAAGCATGTGTATAGGCATCCTTAGCCTTTCTGCTGGCCCCTGTTATATTATAGTGTTTGATCATGTGATGAAATAACTTTTTTTCTCATAGGCGTGCTGCCTTATTCATTACCCAGGCTAGATGCATAAAATGGTTAAAGTTAAGTTTACCCTGGCATCCAAGGATATGGCACTTCCCTATTTTTTAGTACTTTATTTTGCAAAATAAATAACTTTTATCCCATGACATTTTATGCATGTAGCTTATAATGTATATTGTTACACATTAAGTCAGAGAAAATTATAAACTGAAAAGTTGAGAAACTGGCAGGAAGATAAATATCCATTGGTTTAGGCCATTAAATCAGGGTGATTTAGCATTTCATTGTGATATTACCAATTTATGGTGACATTCCTTACCCTTGGTAAAGCAGAAGGCCCTGATTTACTTCTGTTAATACAGATATTTTTTAAAGCTTTACTACTTACAAAACATTTTTTTTACAATTTACAAATATAACTATGCTAACAAAACAAAATAGCATTCTGGGTCTCGGAAAGGAGAGAATCTGCCACCATGAATACAGACTGTACATAATCCTTAGCGGAGGTTTTTTTTCCTTATCCGCTGCTGATTCACTGGGCCTTGTTACACATTCACTTGCAACAGTTGCAGAACATTGGAATATAGTGACCTATTAAGGTGAATAGGTGTTAGGGCCATGTTACATGGAACACTTAGTATGTAGAATGTTATGCGTTATTAAAGTTAGGACATGTTCTGAACAGGTGCATGATAATGTTTACTACGAATCCTAATATACACAGTTTGTGCCCTGCCACTAGAAAGCTGGAAAGCTTGTATTCTGGCATGCCATGCTAAAGTGACTTTTCCCAATTTTCTGACAGTGGTCAAAAACAGCCAAGTGCAGTGGAAAGTACTGACTGACTAACAGGCCCACTCTGCATGTTACAGGTATTGACCAATTAACTGGTTAATTGTGCAATTACCTGGAAACCAGCTACACATACAAAGTAGCTATCATACAATAAAAAGCTCCTACCAGCTATACAGGTAGACCTTGAAAATGTGTATTAACTTTGTAACTGGGTGCTGTTAAGCTTTAATTTGCACATGTAGTGGGGTCTTCCCTGTGGCTGGGAGCCCCATCAACTGCAGGGGTGCATCGTGTCCAGCATAAAACCCCTGGGCACTAGGGTTCACAGCAGCCATGGTCCACAGGATCCAGGAGTTTTATGCACCCTGGAGCCCTAAGGATCATGGCAACTGTGATTTCCAGGGTCTAGGGGGGGTTTCCTGCATGCCCAAGCCCTAGGGAATCATGGCAGCTGGAAACCCCTCGGCTCTGGGGATCATGGCTGCTGTGATCCCTAGGTCTCAGGCCTGCAGGAAACCTCTGGGATCGAGGATCACCATAGAGGCGGCCCCCTGACCTGGGAGTATGGGTAAACCCCTGGGGCTGGAGGATTTCCACTATGGTGATCTTCTGGCCCTGGGGGTTTCCTGCACCCCTGAGGCAGGGAGATCACCACAGCAGTGATTCTCCAGTCCCTGGAGCTTCACACTCCCCCACAGTGGGGAGATTGCCTCAGCAGGGATCCTCCAGCCCCAGGGGTGTGTGGGGCATCCCAGCAGCTGGGAGCCTCTCAACTAGGGTGACAGGGGCTCCTAGCCACAAGACCTTGCTTCTTGCCAGTGCAAGGAGAGCTTGGGGTTGGGCTCCCTCTCCACTAGCAATAAGGCACAATGGGATGTAATGTATGATTCCACAATTGTGCCTTCTGCCATGCACCATGTGACATGCCAGGAGGAATGATTGTGTGCATTGTGCATTAGATCCCATTGCACCTTTACCTACGTGTGTAGAGAGGGCCGCAGGCTCACTGAGGACTCAAATTCTAATCCCTCCTTGGCCTGTCATGGGATCTCCAATCCCTCCTTGACTGGCTATCCCAGCTAGGAATGGATATTCAGGAGCTTCTTGAAGATGCCAAAGGATGGCCAGAAATAAATCCCTGCCCTGACTACCAGTGAGCTCAGACAGATGGGAACTCATACTTGGAATCTGTGATGATTAGCAGTGGCAGTAAAACTTTAGGATGTCCTGTGGTACATTCATGGACCTTTATGCTAAGTTGGCCCCTATGCTCTGCTGTCAATATATTGGGCTTCGGCACTCCATGTCCATAGAGAGAGAGATGCATGGCCCTTATGATTTTGAACTTGGTGAACAATGACAGCCTCTGTTCTGTAACCAGCTAATTTGACAGGAGGAGGACAATGGCAACCAAGTCCATGTATGAGATGTGCAACACCATACTTAAGGAGCTTGGGGCTTGGCTTCTGGTTTGGGGACCCATAGGAGGTTATCACTTGGGGAAAACATATGAACTTACCGGACTATGCAGGGGCTTTGATGTGGAATACATACCCAAACTGTGCCACCAGCACTGTGCCTCAAATTACATAAATCATAAAAGATAGTAAATGAGTTGGTCTAATACATTAAAATATTGATATATTCATATATGTTAATATATGAATATATTGATGAATTAAAAGGCTAATAAATTAGTTGGGCTAATAAAATTAGTTGGTCTATGTGCCCGCCTTTGCTCCATTAGGCGTTCCTGAGCCGCCTGCGCCCGGGCGGTCGATCTGATTTGTCCCGGGCCTGCGTGTGGACCCCGGAGGGTACCTTGGCTGACATCAGGAAATCCCCCTAACTCACCTGCCATGACTTTGAATGGATCCTCAGTGGAGGGGGTCCCCTTTGAGGGAGCCTCCAGGGTCGTCACGCCCCTCAGCGGGCACTCACGGGGCTCTGACCTCCCCTACACCCCGGCCCAGCGCCACCTTCTGCGATGGGTCTTGAAGCCTCTCTTTATAGCTGGCCCCCACTGGTTCCTCCTCCTGAACTTCGTGTAGCCCCTCAGCAGCGAGCCCTGGTGTCCTGGCCGGGCTCCAGTGTGAAGGCTAAGAGGCCCTTGGGTTCCAGCTCGACTACCCGGTGTCCCTAGCCTCAGTGTCCACTGTCAGTGGCTCCCCGTGTGCCCCTTGCCCTGAGCTGAGCACTCTATGGACCTATCGTAACAAGAGGGACCATGGCACTTGCCTTGATCCTTACCCCTCTTCCCAAAACACCTGATGTGACACAACGTGAACCCCCACCACCGTGACTGCCGGTGAGGTGTAACCGCAGGGAAAGAAGGAGCTGCGATAGAAAATAGAGTGCCCCTTCCCGTGGGGTCCCTGTGCTCCCCTGGTGCCTCAATGTCCCTAGGCCTGGGCACTTGCCCCAACCGGGACTCTTCTCTCTCCCCCTAGGCTCAGCTTCTATTCAGGGTTGTAGCCCCAGTCGCCTGAGGTCAAATCGCTACAGGAGGCTCTTCCTGGGGTTGCCGTGGATCCCTCTGCTGGCACCCTTAATCCCCGCTGGGATTCCCCGGTTCGGGATCTCCCACTGCTTTCACCGCAGCTATCACCGCTGGCACTCCCACCAGCTTCCCTTCTGTCGTCTTTACTATCTGCCATTCCTTGGCTCCGAGATCCCCTGTAGCTCCTACTGCTTCCCCAGCGCTCGCTGGTCCCACGGCTCTTGCTGCTCCCGCGGCTCTCGACACTGCAGCATCCACTGCTACCCCTTCTGCCGGCTTCTCTGCCGGTGTCTCTGATCCCTGCCGGTCCTCTCTGGCTCAGGGATTCCGTGCTGCTTCCCTCACCATTGCAGCCCTTGCCGCCGCCACAGCTGCAGCTGCCTCCACCATCACAGGCAGCCAGCCGCCATGGCTGCACGCCTCCAGCCTGCAGGTTCCCCGCTGGCTCTCCGGTCGTCAGCCACGCTCCTGCGTCCTCAGGACCGCCCTTTATCTTCGCCAGGTGGCGTCTCCTCCTGACGTCACCCAGCCCCTCCTGGATCTGAGCGCGGCTAATGAACCACGCGGGCAGTTTCCTGGCGCGCACTCCCTTGCTCCTCCCGGCCCCTACGGAAGGTATGTTGGGGCTTTGTTTTCCTTCTATTTTGAACTGGGGTTTGCCTGTAACCCCAGATTCCTCCTCTTCTAGACCTGCGTCCCTGGGACAGTCTAATAAGAGATATCATATTTGCTCAAAGAACCTTGCCTGCCTGTGTCCTTAGACCAACATGGCTACAACCAAAAACCCAGCATAAATCATGACGGTTTATTTTCAGTTATTCTCCAGGGATTCTTGGAACACTAGGAACACTTCATTTCTCTAACATCGGTGTTGGGTGGTGTGACAGGCGGCCATCCCTGGGCCTGTCCAACGTTGGCCTGACCCTCTGTTTCTGGGCTAACCACCCACCTTTCTCTTCTGCCACGCCTTTAGGGGATAATAATTATGATGTTACTCAGGTGGGAGGCTGCCCATTTACTACCCCAACACCAGGGGTTGCTATCCACTGCTCTAAGTCTCCCCTGCATGGTGGCCCATGCCTCACAAATGATATGTAAAGACTAACACTTTTTATTCTGACTTGGCATTCAGTGGTCTTGGCCTCACTGCAGCCCTGTCTCTGTGCCCTCTCTGGCACTGGGGCTCTATACCATAGTGTGCCCCTGCCTGAGGCCTCCTCCTCCCTAATAGCCTCAGTCCAGTCCACCTATTGCAACAACAACATAAATATTAACCCCTGGACTATAACATAATATGAGTCATGCCAGTCACACACTGTCTCTTTAAAATGCTTGAAATTTTTTTAAAACTCTTTACATTTTAAATTTTAAAATCCTTGAGTATTGAATGCCTCCTAGCCCTGGGTACCTTGTAAACTCCTGGAGCCTCATTGGCCATATAAATAATCTATCCGGCAGCCACACCATTCCTGGGTAGTTCTTCCCTGCAGGAGCTCCTTCCCCTGGCAGCTTGCCAGAGAACTAACTCCTGCCAGCCTTGGCCCTGGGGTTTGTATGTGCCCAGAGCCCTGTCTCCTTCCAGTCAGCTGACTGGCCTGTGTGGTTGGGCTTTTAACCACTATGGCTGCCCTCCTGATACTTGGTGTTCCTAAAGACTCTGGTTTTAAAGGAGCCACCTTACCTACTAGTAACAGGGCCAGGGTTCCATGTTACAGGTGGTCAGGCTGTATACAGGACGCCCACATATTCAGGAGCTCTGGTTCCCTAGACATGATGGAGCAGGGGGAGTTTGTCTTCAGCAATTCTATGACTTAGTAGGGCTAACAGGAACCTGGTGGGATTCATCCCATGACTTGGCAGTACATATTGAGGGTTATAGGCTGTACAGAAAGGATAAGTTGGGGAAGAAAGGGGGAGGGGTTGCGCTCTATGTCAATGAGCAATATACATCGACCCTCATCAAGACGGAATCGAAGGATGAGGAAGTAGAAGGATTGTGGGTTAGATTACATGGGGGGCAAGGAGAAAGGGATTTGGTGGTAGGGGTCTGCTACAGACCCCACACCAAGGGGAAGAACTAGATTTGGGGCTCCTGAGGCAGCTCTCGGAGACCATAAAAGCTAAGGAGGCGGTAGTCATGGGGGACCTAAACTACCCAGACATCTGCTGGGAGATGCAGATGGCAAAGTCCCACAGTTCACGCAGGTTTCTATCCTGTGTACAGGGCCTCCACCTGACACAGGAGGTACACCATCCCACTAGGGGGAATGCCTTACTGGATCTGGTATTGGCAATGGGGGATGACATGGTAGGGGACCTACAGATCGGTGGTCATCTGGGGGACAGTGATCACCAAATAATAGAATTCTTCATAAGACATTGAGTGAGTAAGGTAACTAGTAGGGTAAAAGTGCTAGACTTTAGGAAAGCTGATCTCAATGAACTCAGGCGATTAGTCAAGGACGCACTGCAGAGTAGGAGTTTTGAAGTGATGGGAGCCCAAGAAGGGTGGCTGTGCCTTAAGGAAATGATCCTTCAGGCACAAAGGGAGACAATCCCGATGCATGGAAAAAGAGGGAAAGGGGCCAGGAGGCTTCCTTGGCTGACCAGAGAAATCCAGGGCAGCCAACGGGCCAAAAGGAGGGCACATAAAAAGTGGAAACAGGGAGAGATCACCAAAGAGGAGTATACCTCCTCTGCTCGCGCTTGTAGGGAGGCAGTTAGACGGGCCAAAGCTACCATGGAACTGAGGATGGCATCCCAAGTAAAGGACAACAAGAAATTGTTTTTTAGATATATAGGGAGTAAAAGGAAGGCCCAGGGAGGAATAGGACCTCTACTAAATGGACAGAAGCAATTGGTGACGGACAGGGGGGACAAGGCTGAACTCCTCAACGAGTTCTTTGCCTCAGTGTTCCTAAGTGAGGGGCAGGACAAGGCTATCACTGGGATTGTAGAGAGGCAGCAGCAGAACACCAGACTACCGTGCGTAGACCCTGAGATGGTGCAGAGTCACTTGGAAGAACTGGATGCCTTTAAGTCGGCAAGCCCAGATGAGCTCCATCCGAGGGTGCTGAAGGCACTGGCCGACATCATTGCACGGCCACTGGCAGGAATATTTGAAAGCTCGTGGAGCACGGGCCAAGTCCCGGAGGACTGGAAAAGGGCCGATGTGGTCCCCATTTTCAAGAAGGGGAGGAAGGAAGACCTGGGCAACTATAGGCCAGTCAGTCTCACCTCCATCCTTGGTAAAGTCTTTGAAAAAATTATCAAGGCTCACATTTGCGAGAGCCTGGCAGGACAAATTATGCTAAGGGGAAACCAGCACAGGTTCATAGCAGGCAGATCATGCCTGACTAATCTAGTCTCTTTTTATGACCAGGTTACGAAATGCCTGGACACAGGAGGAGGGGTGGATGTCGTATACTTAGACTTCAGGAAGGCCTTCAGTACGGTATCCCACCCCATACTGGTGAACAAGTTAAGAGGCTGTGACTTGGATGACTACACAGTCCGGTGGGTGGCGAATTGGCTAGAGGGTCGCACCCAGAGAGTCGTGGTGGATGGGTCGGTTTCGACCTGGAAGGGTGTGGGCAGTGGGGTCCCGCAGGGCTCGGTCCTTGGACCGATACTCTTTAATGTCTTCATCAGCGACTTGGATGAGGGAGTGACGTGTACTCTGTCCAAGTTTGCGGATGACACAAAGCTATGGGGAGAAGTGGACACGCCGGAGGGCAGGGAACAGCTGCAAGCAGACCTGGATAGGTTGGACAAGTGGGCAGAAAACAACAGGATGCAGTTCAACAAGGAGAAATGCAAAGTGCTGCACCTAGGGAGGAAAAATGTCCAGCACACCTACTGCCTAGGAAATGACCTGCTGGGTGGCATGGAAGTGGAAAGGGATCTTGGAGTCCTAGTGGACTCCAAGTTGAACATGAGTCGGCAGTGTGACGAAGCCATCAGAAAAGCTAATGGCACTTTATCATGCATCGGCAGATGCATGACGAATAGATCCAAAGAGGTGATACTTCCCCTCTATCGAGCGCTGGTCAGACCACAGTTTGAGTACTGCGTGCAATTCTGGGCACCGCACTTCAAGAGGGATGCGGATAACCTGGAGAGGGTCCAGAGAAGGGCCACTTGTATGGTTAAGGGCTTGCAGGCCAAGCCCTACGAGGAAAGACTAGAGAAACTGGACCTTTTCAGCCTCCACCAAAGAATGTTGAGAGGCGACCTTGTGGCTGCCTATAAGTTCATCACGGGGGCACAGAAGGGAATTGGTGAGGTTTTATTCACCAAGGCGCCCCCGGGGGTTACAAGAAATAATGGCCACAAGCTAGCAGAGAGCAGATTTAGACTGGATATTAGAAAGAACTTCTTCACAGTTCGAGTGGCCAAGGTCTGGAACAGGCTCCCAAGGGAGGTGGTGCTCTCCCCTACCCTGGGGGGTCTTCAAGAGGAGGTTAGATAGGCATCTAGCTGGGGTCATCTAGACCCAGCACTCTTTCCTGCTTATGCAGGGGGTTGGACTCGATGATCTATTGAGGTCCCTTCCGACCCTAACATCTATGAATCTACCAAAGACTTAGGTAGGCTGACCATTCCCCTATTGATCACTGGAGACCTGGCCTACCTCCTGCTTCATACAACCATACACCAGCTGGCTGGATGCCAGGAAGGATTTTTCAATTACTGGCTGAGCAGGTGCTGGATAGTGATTCAGTACACCTTTGTGTGCCTAACAGTATACCAGAGGTCCCTTAGGGTCTGCCTTAAACTCAGGCTGAGGGACATTCCCAGCTTCCTGGCCACCACCTGCATCCTCAACAATATATGTGAGACAGGGGAGAGGGAAGGGGAGGGGAAATTCTGGAAACTGGGCTGGTTGCACGCTGGGGAAAGCCCCTGGCACTTTAGATGGTGCCTGGGCCAAAGCAGTAGGGGTTTGTGAAGTGGGCCCTATTTGATTCGGATTTGGATTTGGCCCAAATCAGGGACAGTGATTCAATTTGTTAATTTGGATCACTGTCCCTGATTCAATTTGGCTGAATCCAAATCTGAAGATTCGATGCCGATTCACAGAATCAGTGATTCAGACATAGACAAGTCCCCTATTTACAGGTTTCCCTGATGGCTGGGAGGATCCTTGGTAGTGCTGTGGTATGGATGTATGCTTCCCCCTCCCACCCCGTAGTTGGAGCTGGATGGCTTCAAGGAGTTTGATAACCACATCTCCTTGGGTAGGTCTGACTCCACACTGCTGGGGAGCTGAGTGGGGACAAATACACCCAGAGCCCATCCTCCCATCTCATCAAAGGAATACAGGAGAGCTGGCTGTACTTTAAGGAGGTGCTTTTAAAGGTTGCAGGAGCAAGCTATCCTGATGTGATGGAAGAATGGCAAGTACAAAAGAAGACTGGCCTGATTAGGCAACAATTCTTTGATGAGTTGAAACTCAAAAAGAATCCTACAAAAAGTAGTATTACGGATAAGTATAAGAGCATCTAATGGGCATGCTGGGGAGAAAATGAGGAAGGCGAAGGCACAATTTTAGATGCAGTTGGCAAGGGGACATAAAAGGCAATAAAAAAGGATTCAAGTGTGTCCAAATTAAGAGGAAGACCAGTAATTTGATAGGTCCCTTATGAATTGTGGAAGGCAATCTAGTTTCAGAAAATGCAGAGAAGGCTGAAGCATTTAATGCCTTTTTTACTTTAGTTTTCACAAATAGGGCTAGCTACCAGATGACAAGTGCAATTAGCTGCAAAAAATAAGGCAGGAAACAAGCAGCCTAGAGTCATAGACAAAGAGGTTAGGGATCACTTAGAAAAGCTAGATGCTTTCAAGTCATCAGGGCCAGATGGGATACACACTAGGATACTGAAGGAGTTGGATGAGGTAATTTCAGAGCCATTGGCTGTCCTCTTTGATAACTCATGCAGGTTAAGTGAGGTGTTGGATAACTGAAAAAGGGCAAATATAGAAGAAGAAAAAAGGAAGCCAGGAAATTAAACCAGCCATCTTGATCTCAATATCTATAGCCATGCCCATGCATCACAGATGTTGCCAGTTATCACTGCAGCAGAGCAGCTTGCTCCAATGCCAGGTTTGTCCCACATAAACCTCCAAGTCTTTGTTGAGGGTTTCAGCCTGCTTGGCTTTGACCCCATTTCTCCGGCTGGGCCTCGCTTTAGCCTAAGTCCACTGTGCCAGACTTCAGCTCTTGGGCACCAGCCCTCTCGCACTGGGCCCCTGGGCCCTGTCTCTTGCTCTGGACCCTGTCACCCTTCTCAGGTTTTGATTCTAGCCGTCACAGGCTCATGCCATCTCTACTGACTTTCCTATTTTGGGCTTTGACCCTCTTGGTTTCTGCCTACCTGTGTCCTGAGCCCAGGCCCCTGGCAGGGCTCAAAACTCCACGTGCCCCTGGGCATCCCTGTGGTCTTCTCTTCTCCTCTTTTACCCACAACTTGCCTGCTGGTCTAAACTAGAACATAAACTATCACTTTAACCGAAAACTTCCCCTCTCTGGGTAAACAAACAAAAAATGCAAGGTGTCACTTTTACCAAAACCTTCTCCACTCTGCGTAAACAAACATTAGAGCTGCCCTCATCCCCTGGGCTCTTACTGCTCTGTCTTTGGAGCCCTTTGGTGCCTGCAAGGGGTTCTCATGCAGCCACTGTCCCTGGACAGCTTGACTCCCTCGGCTTATCTTCCCCAGGGCGCTGCCCTGAGTCAGGTAACTCATTAGCCTGCACAGTTCACATTTACGTCTAATGGACAGCTTGGTCTTCCCCATTGCAGCTTAGGTCGGCTGCATGCAACCCCTGTCTCAGCTGCTTATCTGCCCACACAGCCTGCTGTGTTTTCCCCTCTTTATCATAACACAAGCCTGTAACACACCCCTAGAGTCCTGGGTCACTTAGCACTTGTTTTACTGCTTGAACCTACGGTTGCTTGTGTTTTAAGTGCATGTAACACATACTAAGTATTCTATGCAACATGGCCCTTAGGAGAGGACCCTCACTTGAAAGAGAATAACTTTACAGCACTTCAAAAGCACTTAGCACGTGCTAAACTGATTAAACATGCATCTGCATTTTAACTGTATTTGGTCTTAAGTTAAAAATGTAACACCATCCTCAGAGATCTCAGGGATAATGTATTGCCTAGCATGATAGAGTAACTTGCAATGACATCCATGAATGTTATTGATATCCTGTGGTAGAAGCACAGGAAGCAGGTGTTAGCATCTTGAGATATGAGACAACACTTAACTCATATATACTTGACATCCTTCAGGATGAACTGTGCTCCTCATTTCTGTGTTCCACACAAAACTTAAGCTGTATCATTGATAGAGGAGTTAATACGCCATGACTGAGGTGTTGTAGCAAAGGGGGCAAGAAAGACATCAGAAGTGTTACAGCATCTTAGGAATACAGGGCTAGATGACACCTCAAGAGATCATCCTGCAAAGAAGCAGGATCAAGTGTACTTATGTTGGGATTCTTTGAAGGCATCAAGAAGAATCAAAGATGATAAAAGTTTTTTCCTTCCTTAAATACAATTTACCCTCCAGGCATGACCTAATAAAAATATATCCGGTTGTAATGGAGACAGAATACTTTTCTTATTCAGCATGACTATTTTGCATTCTTTAATAACATTTTTTGTAAGAACAAGTTAAATGGGTTCCTTCAACTTTCTTCTCAGAAGTTTAGAGAAATAGGAAACCTACATGTTATGAACATATAGTATAAGCCAGGAGATTGAGAGATGCAGGAAATAGGTAGATTGCAAAAAATAATCAGGTCAATGGGATTGTCAAAAGGTTTTGGAGGACTAGCAGCACCTGAGCTTTTTATTTTCCGTGCACAGTGGTCATCATAAAAGCTAAATTCTGGCTATATTCCAAAGCATATCAGCAAGCTTGAGTGTAAAGTACCACCACCTGATTGTGAGAGGCTTCTGTATGAGAGAGTGGGAGATGCCAGTCAGCTTGTGAACTCCATTTTCTGCTGGGACCTCCATTTTTTAATTAGGATCATAATTTTGCATTATGTGCCAATGGCAAGGCTATTATGATCTATTCAGATCAACTATGCAGCTCAGGAATGCTTTTTATTTAAGGATCTCTGAAATGCCATCAACCAGGGACATTGATTTTGGTTTTCTCAAATACCATCCATCCCCATGAACAATTGGCTCTCTGTACAGGACTCCACAGATGCAGACAAGCAGACAAAGGAACACATGGGGGAAAAGGGACAGGCAAAAAAAAGGCAGGATAGATGTCTGTGAGATAAGCAATTCACTGCTGCAGAAGACTACTGGAAAGAGAAAAAATAAGAGGATCTCTGCCTAGTCTGAAATGCTGCTGATGGACTCTGAGATATGAAATCAGACCAGGGAAGGGAATATGTCAGGATTTTTGTTCTTAGAGAGTTGTATATCTTTGCAAAACCAGAAAACATATCTTTGCATTACTGGCGGGAAGTCTCTTTGGTTAATCCTGCATTATTTGCCTTCTTACTGCCTTGTCCCTGAAGGGGTTTTAAAAGAATTTAAAGCAGTGGGTGTCAATCTTTTTGGCAGGCATGCTACAGATTAGCCCAATACTGTCCTGAAGTGCCACTCCAATCCCTTTCCCTTACCCAGTCTGCTGCTCAGCTTTCTGCTCTCTGTCCTGTGCTCCCTGACCAAGCTGCTGCTCTGCTTTTTGCTCCCTGCCCTGTCTACCACCGTGCTGCCTGTCCCCTCCCCAATCTGCCACATGGCACACAGAGGCTGCCTGTGCCACTTGTGACACCTGTGGCACAGGTTGGCCACCCTTGATCTAGAGTGTTCATAGTTACATGAAACTCTAGATGAACATATGAAAATAACTGTATCCAAACAGGCTGAGGCACTGATTGCAGGTTGGATAACTGGACTTCTGAGTTCCTTGTCCCTAAAGCAAGACTTAGAGAAAGTGTTTGAGCTTACAAGAACACATTAGAGCAGTGGTTCTCTATCTTTGTGGCTAGGGACAGACATTACACATAAACCAGTTTAAGTGATCAGAAACGGGTTTAAACCTGTAACAGAACAGATGATCAGTGCACATAAACCAGTTAGAAAATGGCTAAAACTGTTTGAAATAAACCTGGTTGAATGTAGAATCAGACACACCTAGCATTCTGGCATGCTCTCTGGGCTGGGCAGGGCTCTCTGCTCCAGAGCAGTGCTGGCCCCTCCTCTCTGCTCCCTTGCTGGAGCTCGGCAGAGACTGCAAGCATCTACCTGGCTTCCTTCTGCTCTCCTCCCTCCCTCTCACTACTCCCTGCTAAGCAAGGATCCCCGTCCCCTATACAGACACCTCTCAGCAGTAGCTTGCAGACCGCATGCTGGATATAGTTCATGCTGTGGCAGACGGGACAAAGGCAGAATTAACAGGTAGCTGGTAATGTCCCTCTGTTATTTTCTTAATGGAGTGATAAACACTGATTTAGGGGTGATAAACACTGTGTTATCAAATCCCTGCTGGGCTGGGCTGGTCAGGATGGGGGGAACCCCTCCCTAATCAGAGTGTCCTGCCGGGGCCTGTCCACACCCCCCTCAGCTCAGCACTATGGAAGGGGAGGGAGGACTACTCTAGCGGCCCCTTGGCTTCTAGCCTAAGCCACTGCAGGCATGTTCCTGCATTTTTCAGTCCAGAGGGCATGTCTTTACAGTTACAAACTGATTCAGCCGAGGCAGGTTAGACTAACCTGCAAAGATTGAATCAATTTAGGCTCAGGCTTTTTCAATGTCTTTCCCTAGCCTTTAGGTTTAAGACACCCCTCCATAAATTTTCTGAATTTAGTGGCACCGCATTTCAAAAACTATTTTACTTACTTTTTGACTTCAAAAAAATAATAGAGCAATTCTTCTGTTAAAAATAACTCAGAAGGACCAGATTTTGATACTGTGGATTCCTATATGAATCCCTGAGTTTGCTGTGAACCACGTGTACATCTAACCATGCTAATATTGCACAGCACGCTTTAAGGGATCTCATGGCACCCCACCTAAGAATCACTGCCCTAGAGGCTCAGATGTAGTCTAGAACAATGACTAGATTCAGCCCAGATACAGTTGGGTTACAAGTGGGACCCAGAATTAGATGTGGGACCCAGTATTTACAGAAATATTTTCAACAGATTGGACTAGGTTGTAAATAACCCAGTTTAGACAGAAATTGGTAAAGGGAGAACACTCAAGAGCCAAAGCTAACTTTGCACTGAAGACAAGGCCTAAATATTTCTTTTTGCTAAAATAATGCACTGCCATATATTTCAGTTTGACATTTCTATTGATGTCGCTACATTTCAGATAAGATCCCTTTGAGATGAGGGCTGATTCACCTCTCAGTTACTGTTTTAGACTGTCTGCAGGTTCAGCAAGACAATACATTTGCACTGAACTTTTTAAGGCTTTCTTCACAATCCTGATTGCCCAAACAGTCATTTAAAACCAAATTCTTGCCTAGGCTGTGTACTACCAAGGAGTGCAAAATTTATTAATACAGAATCAATAGGGCCCAGGCTATGCTCATAACTCTTTTTCCTGGTTTATCCCCTTTTTATATAATTTTTTTCTCTTTTGATTCACAAATTGTTATTAACAAGAGAAAATCCAGTATATTAGCATCAGAAAATTTAAGTTTCTTACAATATTTTAGATGTGACTCATAAATTAAATTTCTATCTATACATAAAGTCATGTTGATTCAAAATAAAAGTGCACCATGCTAGAAGTTATGTATTTGTGATGTATTTTTTATGTAGGAAGCGTCTCTCATAGGTATTTCCTTTTGCCTTCAAGTCAGGCCATCAGCTATGATAATTTTTATTTACATGCCAAAGGATATCAAGGAGTTCCATTCTAATAATAGAGCTTCAAAGAGCAAACTTTTCCTTCTTCCAGACACATGAATAAAAGGAGTGATCACACAGGTATTCAGGAGAACATTCAAGGCAGTTCTCAGTTTTTGAACTTTATTAGGATTTGAACTTTAATTAGTCTCAGTAGAAAGAAGAGCATAGCATTATTTGGCTGAACATGAAAAACATCTGCCTGTGCTCTATGAAAAAGTGAGATTACTTGAAAAGCTTGTTTTGGAAAAAATGTTTATGCTCTGACTGCCCAAGTTGCTAGGAGGAAATTATAATAAATTTCATACAGAACAGAACTTTGCTAGGCAACTGTAGAAATTTTGGTGGTAATGTTGCTGCTGCTGCTGTTGTTATATTTTGCTATATATCATGCTGGCTGAAAATAAAAACTAACCAGCTTTTGTTGAAAAATGCTGATATACGTGATTTGAATTGTTTTGTAATAACATATGTATCTAGCTGAACATTTTAATGGGAAATTATTGAAAAGTGTGTGGTCAAAAGAAAACTTTTTTATAAGGTCAGAATATTTCATTTTTGTCTTTGTTTCTTTATTATACCAGTCAAAACATTTTGACTGTTACAACAATACATAGCAGAGCCCGGACCATTCATATCTGGGTGGTTCACGTCCCACATTATTTTGCTACAGGTTACCAAATTAAAAATGAGTCACTCATCTGCTTGCTGCAATTTTTACTTCAGAGTGTACCTTCTCCACTTTGCAGCACAGCAGTGGTCCCAGATGGCTCATTGTAGAAGTGGTGTCCTTAGAAATAAAAGTCATAGCTAGCAGCTAGAGCACCTCAGCATCCCATGCAGCTGGTTGTTGCGGTTACATGTGCCATGGGTACTGTGCAAATCTTTAGAGGCTGAGGAACCTAACGCTATGAAAAATCCAGGTGCTGCTGTATTTAAAACAGTTTAAATAGAATGTTTTGGAATGCTAAATTTCACAAGAAATTCTAAGGTTTCCATTTTTTGTTCTTCTTTGGGACAAAACAAAATTCGGTGTTATACCTGTTCTAAATCACAACATGGGCATCAAGTTTTCTTCAGCTCCATGTGTATTTTTTTTGTTTCTAATTATTGTACTAATATATTTATAAATAATTTTCATATAAGCTTAAGCTTTACAAAAATGTATGGAGTTAGTATTAGTGAAAGTGGTTGGTTTAGCATCCTTGAGGGTGTCAGCAGACTTAAAGATACTTTATGGTAGTGTCTTAAAGACGCTGCTCTACCTGCCTGTGTTAGTCCTGATCTAGGAGAGGCATTTCTGTAGTGATCACAGAGAGAACTGAGGTTCAGTTACGTTAGTTTTTCATCTGGTTTGCCAATTCATGCAATAATGAATTCGTGAAATGGGACCTAGAATGAAGGACTGGTGAACTAGTGATATATAGAGGCCACCAAGCATCCTTTAGAGAGGAAAAATTTTTTGAGCCTTCCTGATCTTGGCAGGGTTCAAACAAGTGATCTTTAGATGAAAGAATTCGTAGCCTCGTGAGGCATGTGTAGACAAAATGGGGTCCCTAAATTGAAACGGTGTTTTAAAAAACACCGCTTCAATTTAGGGCTGATTAAACCCCTGTGTCATGCACACCCCCCACTGACTTACCTGCCTCTCTGGTGGGGAGGGGAGGATGAACTGCAGGCAGGTAGAGCGGTTCCTGGGCTGCAGAAGGAGCTGGTGCTTCTCTCCATGACAGTGGTGGCCCCCCACCAGGCAGCACTCGCCTGCAGGCACCTGGCTCAGGTGGTCCCGGAGGGCACCGCAGCTATGGATGGAAGCACTGGGCCCCCACGCAGCTCAGGCAGGCAGGCAGGCAGGCTCCAGGAGGGGAGGAAAAAGAAAGATCAGGCTCACCGCTTTTCTTGGGTGGAGTTGCTTTGTTGGGCTGCTGTCAGGATGCCTGCACGGCTGCCTGCAGAGTCCCTGAGCTGCACAGAGCCTGGTGCTTTGCTCCGCGGCTGTAGGAGCAGCAAACTAAAACTCCTCAAAGGAGTTTTAGTTTGCTGTGCCCCAAGACATTTAAGGCGCATTTACACTGCCAAATTTCCTACAGTGGCTGGAATTAATGTGCAATATGCTGCCGAACCATGCAAATACCGACACCATTAAAGCAGTACAAAAGCATTTAGCCTGCTTTAAAGTGTCATGCGCACACACCTTTAGTAATTTGCTAAAGTACTGAGCCACTAGGTCATGCTACACCCTGAGGAATGAGGGCTACTTTTTTGAAAGAGAGGTTTAGACCAGAATCTAGAGCTTAAGCAGGCAAAGTCTTCTATTCTGTCAGTACACATACAGAATTACCCACAATGCTGTTCTGCAAACACACTTGCACACATTCAAGAATCAGAAAATATGCTATACTGTTAAACGTGCAACCAATATTAACAAATGTAAATAAAATAATAAAACTAGTTTTTCACACCTTATCTACAATTTTCAAATTTAATTTTAAAGGCAGTGCTTTGCAATATAAAATAATTTCTAAATGTATTTTAGGGTCTTCATACTAACCTAAGAGAAAACACCATTGCCTGTGTAAAGTGAAACCTAAGGGCGCTTGTACACGTGACTAACATTCAAGTCAGTGGTATTTACTGTCTCTCATGTTACAATAGTATTCCTCAGGTTTCTCTTCTTGCACTAACTGGAGACACTCAAGAAGACGTTTTAGAAATGTTTAAGTTTAAGAAACATTATGCTGGTCACCTATGACTTAGTGGGGCTAACAGAGACCTGGTGGGATTCATCCCATGACTGGGCGGTACATATTGAGGGCTATAGATTGTATAGAAAGGACAGGTCGGGGAAGAAAGGGGGGGGGGGTTGCACTTTATGTCAGTGAGCAATATACATCAACCCTCATCAAGAGAGAATCCGAGGCTGAGGAAGTAGAAGGATTGTGGGTTAGGCTACATGGGGGGCAAGGAGAAAGGGATTTGGTGGTAGGGGTCTGTTACAGACCCCCACACCAAGGGGAAGAAGTAGATGCGGGGCTCCTGAGGCAACTCTCGGAGACCATAAAAGCTAAAGAGGCGGTAGTCATGGGGGACCTAAACTACCCGGACATCTGCTGGGAGACGCAGACAGCAAGGTCCCATCGCTCACGCAGGTTTCTAACTTGTGTACAGGACCTCCACCTGACACAGGAGATGTATGGTCCCACTAGGGGGAATGCCATACTGGATCTGGTATTGGCAATGGGAGATGACATGATAGGGGACCTCCAGATCGGTAGCTATCTGGGAGACAGTGATCACCTTATAATAGAATTCAACATAAGACGGCGAGTGGGTAAGGTAACTAGTAGGGTAAAAGTGCTAGACTTTAGGAAAGCTGATCTCATTGCACTCAGGTGATTAGTCAAGGAAGCACTGCAGAGTAGGAGTTTTGATGGGATGGGTGCCCAAGAAGGGTGGCTGTGCCTAAAGGAAACGATCCTTTGGGCACAAAGCAAGACGATCCCCGAGCGAGGCAAAAGAGGGAAAGGGGCCAGGAGGCTTCCATGGCTGACCAGAGAAATCCAGGGCAGCCTAAGGGCCAAAAGGGGAGCACATAAAAAGTGGAAACAGGGTGAGATCACTAAAGATGAATATACCTCCTCTGCTCATGCTTGTAGGGAGGCAGTTAGGCGGGCCAAAGCTACCATGGAGCTGAGGATGGCAACCCAAGTAAAGGACAACAAGAAATTGTTTTTTAAATATATTGGGAGTAAAAGGAAGGCCCAGGGAGGAATAGGACCCCTGCTAAATGGGCAGAAGCAATTGGTGACAGATAGGGGGGACAAGGCTGAACTCCTCAACGAGTTCTTTGCCTCAGTGTTCCTAAGCGAAGGGCACGACAAGTCTCTCACTGGGGTTGTAGAGATGCAGCAACAAGGCGCCAGACTTCCATGCGTAGATCCTGAGGTGGTGCAGAGTCATTTGGAAGAACTGGATGCCTTTAAGTCGGCAGGCCCGGATGGGCTCCATCCGAGGGTGCTGAAGGCACTGGCCGACGTCATTGCAGAGCCACTGGCGGGAATATTCGAATGCTCGTGGCGCACGGGCCAAGTCCCAGAGGACTGGAAAAGGGCTAACGTGGTCCCCATTTTCAAAAAGGGGAGGAAGGAGGACCCGGGCAACTATAGCCCAGTCAGTCTCACCTCCATCCTTGGTAAAGTATTTGAAAAAATTATCAAGGCTCACATTTGTGAGAGCCCGGCAGGACAAATTATGCTGAGGGGAAACCAGCATGGGTTTGTGGCGGGCAGATCGTGCCTGACCAACCTAGTCTCTTTCTATGACCAGGTTACAAAACGCCTGGACACAGGAGGAGGGGTGGATGTCGTATACTTGGACTTCAGGAAGGCCTTCGATACGGTATCCCACCCCATACTGGTGAACAAATTAAGAGACTGTGATGTGGATGACTGCACAGTCCGGTGGGTGGCGAATTGGCTAGAGGGTCGCACCCAAAGAGTCGTGGTAGATGGGTCGGTCTCGACCTGGAAGGGTGTGGGCAGTGGGGTCCCGCAGGGTTCGGTCCTTGGACCGATACTCTTTAATGTCTTCATCAGCGACTTGGACGTGGGAGTGAAATGTACTCTGTCCAAGTTTGCAGATGACACAAAGCTATGGGGAGAAGTGGACACGCCGGAGGGCAGGGAACAGCTGCAGGCAGACCTGGATAGGCTGGACAAGTGGGCTGAAAACAACAGGATACAGTTCAACAAGGAGAAATGCAAAGTGCTGCACCTAGGGAGGAAAAATGTCCAGCACACCTACAGCCTAGGGAATGACCTGCTGGGTGGCACAGAGGTGGAAAGGG
Organism: Alligator mississippiensis; assembly: GCF_030867095.1. Lineage (NCBI taxonomy): Eukaryota > Metazoa > Chordata > Crocodylia > Alligatoridae > Alligator > Alligator mississippiensis. The sequence continues at coordinate 126,585,314 of NC_081824.1, forward strand.
ATCTTGGAGTCCTAGTGGACTCCAAGTTGAACATGAGCCGGCAGTGTGACGAAGCCATCAGAAAAGCCAATGGCACTTTATCGTGCATCAGCAGATGCATGACAAATAGGTCCAGGGAGGTGATACTTCCCCTCTATAGGGCGTTGGTCAGACCGCAGTTGGAGTACTGCGTGCAATTCTGGGCGCCACACTTCAAGAAGGATACGGATAACCTGGAGAGGGTACAGCGAAGGGCAACTCGTATGGTCAAGGGCCTGCAGACCAAGCCCTACGAGGAGAGACTAGAGAAACTGGACCTTTTCAGCCTCCGCAAGAGAAGGTTGAGAGGCGACCTTGTGGCTGCCTATAAGTTCATCACGGGGGCACAGAAGGGAATTGGTGAGGATTTATTCACCAAGGCGCCCCCGGGGGTTACAAGAAACAATGGCCACAAGCTAGCAGAGAGCAGATTTAGACTGGACATTAGGAAGAACTTCTTCACAGTTCGAGTGGCCAAGGTCTGGAACGGGCTCCCAAGGGAGGTGGTGCTCTCCCCTACCCTGGGGGTCTTCAAGAGGAGGTTAGACGAGTATCTAGCTGGGGTCATCTAGACCCAGCACTCTTTCCTGCTTATGCAGGGGGTCGGACTTGATGATCTATTGAGGTCCCTTCCGACCCTAACATCTATGAATCTATGGTCAGACTACAGGTCTGTCTAGCCCAGCATCCTGAATTTCTCAGTAGCAGAGAGTAGATTTGAAGCAGAAGAGTATTTATCCATGACCTGTCCAGATTGATAGGTTGCAAGCCTTTCTTCCCTTACAGTTTGTAGCATTTAAAGGCCTAGGTAAACCTAATTTGAAGGTTGCAACCCTACTTTCTTGTTAAATAGCTACTGATGGAATTCTGCTGCATTAACTTGTCTAGTCATTTTTTTAACCTACTTATATTATCAGCTTCTGCAACATCTTGTAGCAATGAGTTGTACAAGTTAATTCCATGCTATATGAAAAATCTCCTTTGTTTATTTTAAACCCTTGGGATAATAACTTTATTGTATGTCCCCTAGTTATATTATTGAGAAAGATGGAAAATAACACTTTCTCCATTGCATTCATTATTTTATAAACCTGTATCTGATTCCCACTGCCCCTTGTCTTTTCTCTACACTGAAAAATCTTAGCTTATTTAGTGTCTCCTGGTCATCATTGCTCTTGTCTGTATTTTTTTTTTTTATCTCTACTATGTCCTGTATGAGGAACCAGAGCCGAACAAAGTCAGTTCTTGATTTGAAACTAATAAAACAACAAACTGAAGAAGACATGTTTATACCATGTTACCACCACCTCTCCCTTCCCCACTCCCCACCCCCCACACCCAGAAAAAAAATTTTACAATGTCATGTAACATTTCTGCAGGTCCAGTGAGTAAGAACTGCATTTCTGCCATGTTCACTATTAAGAAAGGTTGAAATATACTAACAGCATTGGTAAATTCCAGGAAAAAACATTCGTTTTGCAATATTAGTTCAGTTGCCTTTTGACCTGAGCAGACACATTGTGATACGATTTTTGATTGCTTGATTATATATTCATTTTGTCCTATATGGGCAGTCATCAGGTTTTTTAATAGGACTCCTGTATCTGCAGTACATACCTGTATCACTTTAGTAAAACAAATTTGCTTAGTAGAAGCATATACTTGGGTCTGGTCTTGGGACCAGCTACTGTTTCAGTGCAACCCCCGAGAATGGATAACAGTATTTGAAACTGAACAATAGGAAGCACACAAGGATGGATGAAGGGGTGCAGTGGTGCAGTCACACCCTGCTTCAATTCCTCCTCCCAGTAGTGAAGTATAGTGGAATGGAGTGGAGCAAGGCCAAGATGATATTACAGAGGCCACTAAGAGCCAGACTATTTATCTTTGACTCTGTAGCCAGCACCAAATTTTCAAAGATTTCATAGATTTCATAAACAGAGCTGGAAGGGACCTTGGAAGATCATCAAGTCCAGCCCCCTGCCCAAGGGGCAGGAAGTCAGCTGCGGTCATAGGATCCCAGCAAGATAAACATCCAAATTTCTCTTGAAGGTGTTAATGTAGGTGTTTGAACCACCTCCGGTGGCAGGCTATTCCAGACCTTGGGGGCTCGGACAGTAAAGAAATTCTTCCTTATATCCAACCTGAAACTGTCTTGCAGTAGTTTATAACCGTTCAACCTCGTCATCTCTTGGGGCGCTCTGGTGAACAAACGTTCCCCCAGATACTGGTGGTCACCCCTGATAGACTTATAGGTGGCCATCAGATCACCCCTGAGCCTGCGCTTTTCCAGCCTGAAGAGCCCCTTAGCTCTCAGTCTGTCATTGTAAGGTCTGTTTTCCTGACCTCTGATCATGCGCGTGGCTCTTCGTTGGACTCTTTCAAGCTTCTCCACATCCTTTTTTAATTGTGGGGCCCAAAACTGGACGCAGTACTCCAGCTGTGGCCACAACAAGACAGAGTACAAGGGGAGAATGATGTCCTGGGATTTGCTTGAGAAGCATCTATGGATGCAAGCCAATGTTTTGTTCACTTTACTAGCTGCAGCATCGCATTGCAGGCTCAGGTTCATCTTGTGGTCAATGATGACCCCCAAGTCTCTTTCTTCCATAGTGCTAGCCGGCGTAGCACTGCCAAGCCTATAAGGATGCTGCAGGTTTTTCCTCCCAAGGTGGAGAACCTTACATTTTTCAGTGTTAAACACCATCAGGTTCTCATCCGCCCATTTGCTGAGCCTGTCCAGGTCAGCCTGGATCGCCCTTCTGTCTTTGGGTGTGGATACTTTGCCCCAGAGTTTGGTGTCATCGGTGAACTTGGCCAGTCCGCATCTAACTCCTATGTCCACAACATTAATGAAGATGTTGAACAACATGGGTCCAAGGACAGAGCCTTGGGGGACCCCACTGGTCACTGGGCACCATGACGATTGACTTTCATCTATTACTACCTTTTGGGTTTGACCACGGAGCCAATTTCCCAGCCAGCGGATCGTGGTGGACCCAAGGCCACAATTGGCCAGTTTCACCAAGAGGTGATCATGGGATAGCAGATCAAAGGCTTTTTTGAAGTCAAGATATATGACATCAATCTCCTCTCCCTTGTCCAGGTGATAGGTTACCTGGTTGTAAAAGGAAATGAGATTGGTCAAGCAAGACCTACCCGCAACAAACCCATGCTGGCTATCCCTCAGGATGTTGGCGTCGGCCAGTCTATTAAGGATGGCCTCTTTAATAAATTTTTCTAAGATCTTCCCCAGGATATAAGTCAGGCTGATGAGCGTGTAGTTTGCCGGATCCACTTTCCTCTCTTTCTTGAAGATAGGCACCACATTGGCCTTCTTCCAGTCTTTGGGCACTTCACCAGAGCACAAGGAGTTTTCAAAGATCCATGCTAGGGCCTGAGCTATGATGCTCGCCAGCTCCTTGAGTACCCTGGGGTGTAGATTATCAGGGCCAGCTGACTTGAAGGTATCTAGCCTGTCAAGGTGTTCCTTCACGAGGTCAGCATTGATGGAGGGCAGGGGATCATCCTCACCCGGACCTCCCTGTCCTGTAGTGGGCATGGGCGTCCCATGAGACTGATGAAAGACCGACGCAAAGTACGCATTTAATAGGTTGGCTTTTTCCTGGGCGTTGGTTGTCAGTTGTCCCATCTGGTTTAGCAGGGGTCCAATGTTGCCCTTGCTTTTCCTCCAGCTCCCTACATATCAGAAAAAGGACTTTTTATTGTCCTTGATACTCAAAGCTGGTTGGAGTTCAGTTGCAGCCTTGGCTTTCCTGGTTTGCTCCCTGCAGGACCGGACCAGTGCAGAATATTCCTTCTTAGAGGTGAATGCCACCCTCCATCCTTTGTAGGCCTTTCTTTTTAACCTCAGGATGTCTGCTAGATCCCTGGAGAGCCAGGGGTCTTCTGTGCCCTCTTGCTGCCTTTCCTCCAAGATGGAATAGAATTAGCTTGTGCATTGAGGATCGCTCCTTTGAGGAGCAACCACTCTTCCTGAATTCCCCTCCCCTTGGGGTTGTGGCCCCTTAGGGGCTCACCAACAAGCCTCCTGAGCTTGTCAAAGTCAGCTTTCCTGAAGTCAAGGACTTCGGTTTTGCTGACTGACTTGCCAGCTTTACAGCAGATGGTGACGGTGATCAGCTCATGGTCGCTGTCACCCAGCTTCCCATCCATCACTAGGTCGCTGATTAGGTCATCCCCAGTTGCCAGTACCAGGTCGATCAGCGCTTTACCTCTCATTAGCCCGTAGACTTTTTGGGTCAGGTAGAGGTCATCCATGCATGATAGGAAGCTTTGCAACCACTCAGATTTTGCTGAGCGATCCTCCCATGAGATGTTCATAGATTCATAGATGTTAGGGTCGGAAGGGACCTCAATAGATCATTGAGTCCGACCCCCTGCATAGGCAGGAAAGAGTGCTGGGTCTAGATGACCCCAGCTAGATGGTTATCTAACCTCCTTTTGAAGACCCGCAGGGTAGGGGAGAGCACCGCCTCCCTTGGGAGCCCGTTCCAGACCTTGGCCACTCGAACTGTGAAGAAGTTCTTCCTAACGTCCAATCTAAATCTGCTCTTTGCTAGCTTGTGGCCATTATTTCTTGTAACCCCTGGAGGTGCCTTGGTGAATAAAACCTCACCAATTCCCTTCTGTGCCCCCGTGATGAACTTATAGGCAGCCACAAGGTCGCCTCTCAACCTTGTCTTGCGGAGGCTGAAAAGGTCCAGTTTCTCTAGTCTCTCCTCGTAGGGCTTGGTCTGCAAGCCCTTAACCATACGCATGGCCCTTCTCTGGACCCTCTCCAGGTTATCCGCATCCCTCTTGAATTGCGGCGCCCAGAATTGCATGCAGTACTCCAACTGCGGTCTGACCAGCGCCCAATAGAGGGGAAGTATCACCTCCTTGGACCTATTCGTCATGCATCTGCTGATGCACGATAAAGTGCCATTGGCTTTTCTGATGGCTTCGTCACACTGCCGACTCATGTTCATCTTAGAGTCCACTAGGACTCCAAGATCCCTTTCCAATTCCGTGCCACCCAGCAGGTCATTCCCTAGGCTGTAGGTGTGCTGGACATTTTTCTTCCCTAGGTGCAGCACTTTGCATTTCTCCTTGTTGAACTGCATTCTGTTGTTTTCTGCCCACTTGTCTAACCTGTCCAGGTCTGCTTGCAGCTATTCCCTGCCCTCCACCATGTCCACTTCTCCCCATAGCTTTGTGTCATCCGCAAACTTGGACAGAGTACACTTCACTCCCTCATCCAAGTTGCTGATGAAGACATTAAAGAGTATCGGTCCAAGGACCGAGTCCTGCGGGACCCCACTGCCCACACCCTTCCAGGTCGAAGCCGACCCATCCACCACGACTCTCTGGGTACAACCCTCCAGCCAATTCGCCACCCACCGGACTGTGTAGTCATCCAAGTCACAGCCTCTTAACTTGTCTGGGTAGTTGAAGTCACCCATGACAACAATAGCCCTGGAGCGTGCGGCCTTAGCCAGTTCCCAGGCGAACTCATGGTCAAGCTCTTGGCTTTGGGTGGGAGGTCTGTAGTAGACTCGCACCATCAGGTCCCTTGTGCCATGTTCCCTATGGATTTTAACCCAGAGGGTCTCCAGTCGTCCACCCTGATCACCAAGATCAGCTTGCAGGGACGTGTAGCTTTCCTTAACATAGAGAGCTACACCCCCACCCATTTTATCTACTCAATCTCTCCTGTACAGGGTATAGCCATCTATACCCATGGTCCAGTCATGGGTCGAGTCCCACCAGGTCTCCGTTATCCCTATAACATCATAATTATTTGTGTTAAGCAGGAGGACGAGTTCCTCCTGCTTATTCCCCAAGCTCCTGGCATTTGTGTACAGGCCGGCAAGTGTCACCTTGGGGGTTCTTGGCTTGCCCACAAATTGTACCAGGGCTGGGGCAGCGGTAGGCTCCCTTAAATGCCTTGGACTGCTGGCTTTGCAAGGGTTGCTTAGTGGGCCAGCAGTGGCAGTAGGCCTTTTGGCCTTTTTGATCTTTCTTTGCTATATAAAACTGTACAACCTTGCGATTTAATCTATATTAATTACTGAAGATACAATATTTGTCTGCTTCCTGAGGCCCTTGTGAGAAATAAGGGTTGTAAAACCTGATACATTTTTAAATGTTCAGTAGAAGAGATGAAATGAGGCTCTATAGTCTTCTAGGTCCAAGCCTGAAGCAGTGTGCTGTTGGCTTAAAGGCATTTTATAGTAGTATTTTCTGTCTGTCTAGTTATATCTGAGATTCTAAGTGACATTCATGTAGGTATGACAGGACTACTAATACCCATGTATGTGTCACAGGAAATATATCTCTTAGCAAGTCAGTAACAAGTCCTTGGTAAACGTTCTTTGATCTTCTTGTGTGTTTTCCTAGTAGAAGCTGAGTTGAAATTTTTAGTACTTACACAATGAAAGTGTTCAAGTAGTAAAGTTTTACAGTTAACAAAATCTTTCAGAATTATTGGACCCATCAAACTCTGGAGCCCTAGTTTCAGGCTGTTTGCAAACTCTAGCAGTACTCCAGCAATTTATAATCAATGCACATTTTGAAGGTTCTTTTGCAAATAGAATGAAAGGCTTAATTAGGAGGAAAAAAATTAAAGCTGTTTAAACAAGATGGCTGCCATTAAAGATAAGCTCAGTAAGCCCCTGCTACTTGGATCAATTTAACTTTTGGCATCAGAAAGAAAACCTAGATGACAATATTAGGCAATTGCCCAGGATATATAATCATCCTGATTTGGTACCACATTCTAACAGAGATTTAATATATATTGGTTCATACATAGTATGACAATAGTACATCATAAATGCAGGATTTATGAACCAACCAGTGTATTCCTAGAGAACAGATAACAAAGTCCTTTAGATTCATTTTAAACAGCTGTGATTGCAGCATTTGCATCATGTTTTTGACAGAACTGTTCTCTTTTTCTTATAGATGTGCTAGAGCTTAATATTCCAGTTTCTTGGCAGAACAGAATTGCAACTTCTGAAGAAGAAGCTGCAGCTCTTAAACTGCAAGCCAGCTGGCGAGGGACTTATATTAGAAAAGTGTTAAAAGGTAGAAAACCAGGTAAGCCTTTAAAAATATATTTTTTAAAAACATATAGTGTATCCTTTAATTAATTATCAAGAGTCATTATACATAAATTATCTGAATAGCTAATTTAAAAATATATAGGAAAACTGTGAAATATTACAGATGAATAGCAGATAGTGTAACAGGGGGGCCCAATCCTTGTTACTAAAGGTAAAGCCAAGGAGCCAAGATAACTGGCTTCAAGACAGTACAGAGAACCTGGTTACAGAGCTGTAAGTCTGCTTTCAGACAGGCAGGCTGCTGGTGCAAGCCATAGAGAGGTAAATGCCAAAACAATAAGCCTGCTATTTGGTAAAAGAGGAACCCCTGTACCGCATAAGGGAAAGAAACCTTGTTACTGGAAGAAGAGGAGGCAGGCAGGGATATATACACAGAGCTCTAGAGATTTAGTATGGCCCTGATTTGGAAGGGAGGAGGAGATTTGCAGAGAGAAGACTTGAGATATGTAATTTTTGTTCTATGGTTGTTTATGTTTATGTTTTAGCCATGAGGCATGGGTCTGGCTATAGCAGAGTAGGGAGGTCATGGTGAGTACAAGGGGAAGGTATATGATCCATGGGCATAGAACCCCCTGAGAAAAGCAGACTGACTGTCAAGGAGCTAGGGCTGGAGAGCTCAGGGAGAGAGATTGACAATCAGAGAGCTAGGGGAGGAAAGCGCGGAGGAGAAACTGATAATCAAGGGATGGAGACTGTGGGCCCTGGACAAAAGCAGCCTTTTGCAAGGTGCTATGGGAAAAGTGAACCCCAGATAAAGGCTAAAAGTCTGAGTTGGCTGAGACCAAATATAAAAAGAAGATGCCTTGCTCATAGGACTAAGTTTAAAAAAAAATCAGGCTGTACAAAGACAGTCTGCTGAGGGGGGTGCAGTGAAATGCCTCTGGTATTCTGAGCACAGCTTTATACATGTGTGTGTGTGCGTGCACGTGTATATGTATATGTGTGCATGTGTATATATATGTGTGTGTATGTGTATATATGTGTGTATGCTGTGTGTGTGTGTGTGTGTGTGTATTAGGCCTGTGTGAATAGAGAAGTATTTGATTCGGATTCAGATTTAGCCAATTCAGAGGACAGTGATTTGATTCAGTGATTCAAATCACTGTCTCCATTAGATTCAGCTGAATCAGAATCGGGGATTTGGTGCTGATTTGAAGATTTGGATTGGCAGGGGAGGAGCAGGCGCAGCCAGGCAGCTGCAGGTTCTCCTGTGGCTCCTCCAGCTGTGCCAGCCTTTCCCTGGGTGAGGGAAGCTGCAGGAGAAGCTCCCATGGCTGCCCTGCCCAGCCCCATCTACCACCCAAATATAATTCCTAGGGCTGTGCGAGGCTTCGGACAGAATTTCAGATCCAGAGAAGCTTTGGACGCTTTGGGATCCGAAGCAGCACATCCGGGTTGACATGCTGGCCTCGTTAGGCTTCCCAAAGTGGTTCGGAGCTCCTGAAGAGCTTCGGAGCCGCCATAGAGCTGCTTCGGAGATCCGGCCATAGGGTATAATAGGGAAACAAAATATCTATAACTTTGTTGTTTTCTGTCTGATTTGGATGAAATTTTCAGCAATGGTAAACTCTGCAGAGAGGATGAAGTCTGCCAAGTTTCAAGAAGATTGGTGCAAGAGTTTGGGGGGAACAGTACCTCAAATTCTTGAAAGCAAAACTCATGTCACATCTAGGCGTTACAACATAGTGGGGTGAAAACTGCAAGGGTGGTAGCTCTTATTTAGGCCACAAAGCCTGCCAAGTTTCAAGAAGAGCGGTGCAGGGGTTTGGGGGGACCTGCCTGTCAAGCTGCCTCTCATTCTCTCACAGCTCTGTGCGCAAAACTCATGCCATGGGTGCTGTGGGACTGACTGTGTCTAGCTTGGGATGGGGAGGGAGACACTACTGCAGGCCTGGCTGCTAAGCTGTTGTGTTACCAGTTACCAATCAATCGATCAATCCTGATTCACTTAGGGACCAGGGACTCAGGGACCAGCTCAATACACAGCACCTAGCTACTACATAATGACTTAACAAGCATCAATTAGCACCTACAAAACCAGGCTAAGGAGAGGAAAGAATCAATACAGACAATCAACTACCCAGAGACAGAGGCAGTCTTGGCACGAGTTTTGTCTGTCAGCAGCCAGAGGCGCAGGGCCCCAGAACCCCCCTGCACCAATCTCCTTGACGGCTGGCAGGTGTCACAGCAGGGGTCACCATCCCTGCAGCTGTCACCCCGCTGCACCTTAACACGCGCCGTGTCACCCATGGAATGAGTTTTGCTTGTCCGCAGCTTGAGGGGCAGTTCCCCCCAAGCCCCTGGACCAATCTTCTTGAAACTTGGCAGGCTTTGTGGCCTCAGTAAGAGCTACCACTCCTGCAGTTTTCACCCCCCTGTGGTGTGACACACAGCCGTGACGTGAGTTTGGCTTTCAAGAATTTGGGGTACAGTTCCCCCCAAACCCCTGCATTGATATCCTTGAAACTTGTCAGGTTTCATGCTCTCAGCAGAGGCTACCATCCCTGCAAGTTTCATCCAAATCAGACAAGAAACAACAACGTTATAGATATTTCATTGATTCCCCATTATACCCTATGGCCAGATCTCTGAGGCGGCTCTGAAGCTTCGGAGCCACTTCGGCCAGATCGAGGCAGTAACCCAGTCTGGAGCTCTGGATCGGATCGCGGCCATCCAAAGCAGCCAGATCCAAAGCCGGATCAGATCACTGCCGACTCGCACAGGCCTAATAATTCCTCCCAACAATAATTCCCCCCAACAAGCATGGCAGGTGGGATCAGGGCACTACCATGGAGGGCAGAGTGAGAGACAGGATTAGCGTGACTGCCATGGGGTGCCATAACCATCCTTGGTGGCAGGTCTTGTTATAAATGGCTGCCAAAATTTAATAAACTGCATGATACAATGCAATATGACACTGGTGCACCTGGCAGATGTTACATTTAAAGCATAATTAATGTGTTAATTGTAACTTACAATATGTTGTAGCACTTCATCACCTGATAAGTCATAAAAATGCCAATCCAGCCTAAAAGATGTTACATATTAAATGTAGTACATCTTTGTAACTTGCTTGTATCAAGCTTTAATTTGAATGTGTGACATGTTATACATACAGTCATAGTGCTTGGCCAGGTCCTCCAAGTACTCCTTCCTCCCACCCTCTTCCTGCAAGGATACTCTCTGTGACTCATGCTGAACTCTGCTGGTGCAGTAGCAGGAAATGTCATGACTCACTGCCCCTCATCTCTTCTCACAATCAGTCTTCAAAGCTGCTTCTTTAAGAAGCTATTTAGGACTTCTCCCCTGTGAGAGCCAGGGTGTAAACACTTAACATGACATGCTTTACTTAGATACAACGTGAAAGATATGGGAGGGAATTTGTTTGGAAAGCTATGAACATGACAAAAAAGGGGAGAGAGGAAAAGCACGTATGCAAAAACACCTCATAAAGTCTCCTGGGTGCTTTTGTAACTTGCTGATCCTGACCCCTTGAGTCCTTCATCTGGATGTTCCCTGCACAAGGGCTGGGGAGCAACTCCTTCACTAAAAGGTGCTCAACTGACAAGCTGCTGAGCTTAGAGCTGACTTCTCATTAGCACAGCAGAAGGTGAGGGGATGACAGCCCTTTCCAACAGCTCTTTAGCTACTCTTGCCAGAAAGTGCAGACCAAGTTCCCAGAGCACCTTTTCCCCTGCAAGGTATCTTGCCCTGTGAGCATGAAGCAGGTCACATGATGCAACAGTTTCCTTTGACCAACATTACTATTGATTGATGGAAATAACATCTGGCAGGGGCCTGAGTCTCACTGATGGCATTAACTATGGAATAGGATTTTGACCTCTGGCCCCCTGAAGCCCTTTGGAAAAACTCTAATTGCTTTTAGTAGGTGCTGAATTAGGGCCTATATAATTCTGGCCTCAGTTAGCTCAGAATAATGTAGAAGGTTTAGTTTGTGGAAAATAAAATATATATGATATTATATATTCCATGTATATTATCAAATTCCATATCATATTCCAGCTGTATTATACATAGCTTTCCCAGGAGAGTATTATACTAACACCCCTCCCTATTCATTTGAAGTATTACTATTTTTTTAAAGAGATGTAATTGCAAGTATTCAGAGAGATGTCTGTGAATAAAAGATCTCAGCATATTGAAACAGTTTATTGCCATCTCTATGTAAAGGTTTATATATATTTTACTAAAAATATTTGAATATTGTGATGCCCATTTGTAATGAAACATGCAGTAGCAAGTTCGAGTGAATATGTATGAACAGCTGTCATGGATGAATCATGGAGACATTGAGAAAGTAGAAAGAGTTGTATTTTGGGGTTTGCCAATTAAATTTTTTATGTTCATTTTTCATGTAGATATTGAAGAATGTAGACTGTGGAAAATGTGTACAACATTGGCAAAGCATTCTGGTTCAAACAGTCTGAGTGAGAAAGAGACTTTAATAAAAATAGTATTAATAGATTGTGTATGTGTGTGCATGAGAGAGGCAGAGAGAGGTCCTGAGTAAATAATTGTACCTGTGCCAAGTATGTACCAACTATAATGTTAAAGTTGATGTAATCATCCGATATAACAAAGTTGTAAGATAATGACTTAAGCAATTCTAGCCTAGAAAATCAAACTTCATCTATTGCATGACCAGCTCTTTATGAGACAATTACCTTCAACATCTCTCTCTCTCTCTTTAACTGAAAACAGACTTTGCCTTTGTGCCACCATAAAAATGTTTGTGCCTTTGCAGCTACTTGAGGAAGGTGCTCCCGTTTCCTGTGGGGAAATGTAGGAAAACTCATGTTTGTAGACTTGCAAAGGCTCACCTGATGATTCTGACACAGGGTATTTCTCTGCAAACTGGGGAATCCCAGGTTTTCCCTTTGGCAGCAGGTGCACCCCGAGGTTTATCCTTCAGGTCTCTGAAGCCCTGGAAGTGGACAGGGCCCAATTCTGTAGGATAACAGGCAATTTCTATTTTGCCAGTGAAGCAGATCAGCTGTGCTGGGATGATGTTTGTTTATACCCTTTAAGTCACTGCTTTGCAACACAGTCTCCACCTACAGGTATAACCTATATGCTTGGTTCCTGACTGTTTTACTTTACATTTTGATGCATTAAAACACATCTTACTGTCTTGCATACAACATACACCTTTTCCCAAATCAGCTGCTGGAAGTTGGGTGCACACGTTAAGTGAGGAATCACAGTAACAGCAGCTTCTGCACCTCCAGCCTGTCGGGGAAAAGAGAAAATAGTGCCATATGTGCTGCACAGGAAGCACAAGGGGTTTCCTAGAGGTCACATGTGGACACACACTCATTTCCCACTGCAGAGGCTTGTCCTGCAGAAGCTGCTACTTGTTCAGCTAGGTGGGCCCTCAGGTGACTCCACAGGTGCCACTGACCAGAATTGGACTCAGCTGACCTGGTAGGTGCTATAGGCTTCCCACCCAGCTCAGTTTAGGAAAAAAAGATGGATAGAGTATTTTGGCTCAGCCAGTAAACCTGCAGGGACCTATCCCTATGGGGTTAACAAAACAGCCACAATGCTTTGCTTGGATGGTTTAGCAGGGATGATCTTGCTTTAAGCAAGGGTTTGAACTAGATGACCTTGTGAGGTCCCTTCCAGCCCTACTCTCCCATTATCCTGATTGAAAAGAAAAGAAACAAATGGCAGCAGGCAGTAAGGACCAGAATCCAAAACTGCTTCCTTTCACGCAATGTCTCTGGCCTCATGACTCTTGCACTCCCAGCTGTCCAGTGGACCACTTTAAAGAAGGGAGGAGGGAAAGGATGTTCCACCCAGCCCAGGGCATAGTCTGGTGGTTAAAGCATTCTTTTTGGGAAGTGGCAGATGACAGGCTGAATCCCTGCAAGGTGAGAAGAGGTTAATAGCCCAAGTCTCATCTTCCATCTGAGCAGTTTGGTTTCATGACAGAAATGTTTCCATTGTGTAACAGACTGCCAATGTGGGCTCACCAGATTGGCTTGAGATACTTACCCTGGGCTAGAAACAGTGCAGGTGTACTCTAAGCAACCCCAAGGATAGAGCAGGGGAGCCCTGCCCTGTGGAAAAGGAGAAGCCAATGGAAAAAAGGAGTTTTCAATCCCCTCATTCACATGGAAGGGGGATGGCCGGAGTGGGGGACCCAGCACCCTGAGCCCTGGTTGGCCGGTTTGCAAGCCAGGGAGGGACTGCTGGAGGGGATAAAAGCAGCAGCTGAATTGGCGTGTCGGAGCTGCTGACAGTGACTCTGCTGGAGGCCAGGAAGGCCTAAAAAGAGCTAGGGAGAGCTGATCCAGCAGAGGGAGCAGAGAGACTCCTCTGGAAGGCCCTGGGAGAAGAAGGCAGTGGCACTCAGCCATGCCTCCAGCCCTGCAGCAGAGAGGGAGCAGCCATCAAGGCTTGGGACAGAGAGCTGGTGCCCCAAGGCCCCATCGTAGTGTGCTGGACGTGCCAGGTATCCCAGATCTAGGGGTGGCAGTCGACCCTCCACTCCACTGCTGAGAAAAGGCAGAGGCCAGGAGTGCAGGCAGCATCCTTATCCAGAGCAGGGAGCTGGGCCGGTGAGTTGAGGAAAACCCTTACCTTCCCTGGGGAAGCGGGACAGCAGCAGGCAAGGCACCGGGATCCTGAGGAGCGGCAGAGCACCAGGATGAGGATCCCTGGGAGCTCGGGGTGCAAGCCGGCACTCAGAGTGGGATTGGCGAGCCACGAGGCATGTGGGTTGCCCGGCCAGTCATCTGGAACAGGGTTTTAGAGCAACAACCCCTGGGAGCTGCCTGTGCTACTGACCCTCTGCCACTGACTGCCTCAGAGGGGACTCAGTCCTGTCCCTTATTTTGCAGCTGATTGTCATCAGCTGGAGTCCCTGAGCGTTGTGCTTGGAAAAAGCATAAAGCTCCTAGGCACCAATCCTGTCTTTTTAGGTCAGGCTCCTTCTCATTCATTTGGATATGTCCTTTAAAATCTCCTTCAAATGAGCCATCTTGTGTTCTTCTCTATTTCTGTAATCCCAACACCTTCCCTTTCTTGAACTATTGTCCCAAGTCTTGTCTTATATAGGCTCTTTTCTTCTACCAATGTATGTTTTGTAAGCCCTATAATAAAAGGGCTTTAGGCTGTATATATTACTTTATTTTTGGTTTCTGCAATTTCCTGACCCCCTGAATCTGCTTTTCTTGAAGTTTAGTTTTCTATTTGTCAGTTGCCAGGTGGGTATTTCCCAACTTCTTCCTTTCTTTTGTCTGCAATGGATCTTTTTTACTTCCCAAGATTTTTCTCTAATGCATTCCATAGTCTTTGCTTAAATGTTTTTTTTTTAATTTCTATTATGTCTTTCCAGTCATTCTCATAATTATTTTTTTTCTCCTTTCACACATATACCTATGACTTTTTTCCTCTTGTTTCTTGATACAGCATCTATTTTTTTCTCCAATCTTCTCATGCAATATTTGCCATTTCTTTTAACAGTCATTTGCTGTGTGGCAGCATACAGCAGGGGAAAAAAGCAATTTAATTGAAGTTTCAATGTGCTGATAATTGTCTTCCATAATAATTGAGGTTACCTTATTTCACTGTAGTATGGTAATACTACAGTGAAATAAGGTAACCTCAATTATGGTAATACTACATTGGTCATACATATTGTATTATGCTATACTAATATACGTGGTATATTAGTATAGCATAATACAATATGTACGAGAATATGTAATTCAGTAGAAGGTACAAACATCTCTCTCTACTGTAGCAGAAGGGCTGATCTTCATGTGCACATGGAAGACTGATATCAAAGGGTCTGTAGTGATCTATGAGGAAAAACTGGTTTCCTCATATGGGAGAATTCTGTAAAATTAAAAATAAACTAAATACATAACACATTTTACTTACTTTGGTAATTTTTTCACAAGTCTTTTTGTATTTTTTTGAACATCAAAATTTAATAACAAATTTTATTTTCAGGGACAAAGGAAAATGCTAATGTCAAAGAAAACCTGCAAAAATTGTGGAGTCTGATTGATCCAAATTTTGAACAGTGTGCTGTAACTCTGTTAAGGTAATAAGTAATAAATTAACATTTTATATTGTGGTCTATTCAGTAGAATCATTTTTGTACAATCATAAAATCAGTTGGTCATCAGAATACATTATGAGAGTGACTAATTTTGAAATAGTGAAAACTATGCTTAAAAGCATTTGTGATTCTTAATGAAGGTATAACATGCAGATTTAAGCCTACTGCCATGTACACCTGAAATATTTGCCAAATCCTATCAGTAACTCTTCATGTTTATATTTAGAGGTTATTTTAGTTGTGCCTACACTAAGATTTTAACTAATACATCTCTATCAATTAGATTATGAACTTTTGTAACCCTCATAAGGGTTCTAGCCGTGCCAGAAAAATGTTAAAGTGTATCCCATTCTGATGCTGCCTTTGTGACAATCGTCAAAGTTTTTATGAACTCACTGATCCTGGCTAGCTGTCATTAATTAGGAGCATATAGAAGCACAGGACTGGAAGAGGGTTCTCTGGCCATCAAGTCAAGTCCCCTGCATTTGGCAGCAGCCATTTAACTAGTGTCTTAAAAGTAGTCCATTTCAGCCCCTCTTACACTCCACAACCATAGCCTGTATTGTCAAAACACACCAAAAACCAATTTTTTTCTATGAATAAGGAAATAAAAACAGACATATGAAGAAAACCATTTAATACTTTAAACAAAAAATAAGAACATAGGAATGAGGGAAGATCATTTTTACTGCTTATTGAGGAGCATGATAAACAATGCAAACCTTTAAAATAGCAACAACTAAATAAAAATGGTCAGCCATATGCTTTTAAAGTTACGTTTTTAGGTCTGTCAGACCTACCAGATGGAAATATTACAATACTCCACAGATAATAGGTAGGAAATAATAGGTAGCAAAGGCCTTTTTGTAAGATATGTGAATGTATTGAACGTGCATATGAGAACTTACTTTTTGTTGAATCTGCTGGTGGCAATTAATGAATAGCCGACCCGATGTTCACAATACATTCCTTGCTTGCCTCACACTTGTGGCTGGAGTTGTTTTGTTTCTGAAAGCTCTTGGACAGACACACCAACTGGGAATGAGGATGGGATCCTGCAAGCAAGGTATGCTTTAATGTAGCTTTGCAACAGTATGACCCACTTCTGGTCACATTTAAAGGAATTCAGCTGCTTTTGAACATTTAAAATATTTCAACATTTAGAAACTTGTATTTAAAATTAAATGTGCTCTTGAACAGCAGGTAAAAGTTGTTATTATTTAGTGCTGGTTGGAGTCTTAGCCAATTAAAGTTACCTGAAAAATCACTAAGATTTTGCTATGAAGGTTCTCCGCAACCTCTAGCTTCAGGCTTTGAAAAGTACTAGAATCACATTTCAAGCTGTGACAAACTCAATTTATTTCTACCTGCCTTCTAGACTAAAATTACAAACACCGTCTTAACAAAACCTACAACTTATAGTTTTTGTAGCCAATACTTTTTTTAACAAGTGTTAAAAATAGTATTTTCCCCTAATGTTCTTTACAAAATATGCCACCTATATCTATGGAGAAACTCCGTTTGTGGGTTCCAGGAGTGTTGAAGGCTTGAAGCATCCTTGAAAACTGGTTGAAGAAAGGGGCAGCAGATTTCAGTGTAAGTCTCAGAGAGTCCTCTTGCAGGAAGGGGTTATGGAGAGAACCCTGGGAGGCTGGAGGACCCAGTCAAATGTTATGATACTATCACCCTTAAGTGTAACATGCCACGTATTAAAATTCAAGTAGGATACAAAAGAAATCTTACATTTATAGAGTAACATTTTTTGTGGCTGGATTTCCATATTTGAAGCTCATTATCAAGTGATAAATGTCTTAAATGTATGACATTAAAATGTATTGCTCCGTTAAAACATGAATCACACTTTAAAAGCAATGTCTGAGAGGGGACAGGATCACTGTTTCTGAAAATTTCCAAGTTTGATTAAATTATGACACTACGTAATGTCACTTGAAATGTATTCAGAAGTCAATATAATTTCTTTGTTTTTTTTATGCCACTTGTCACTGATAGAAGGACCCCTTGAGGAAAAGCATTGTCAAAACATGTTTCAGACCCTCTCACTTGAAATTAATCACATACAGGAGACAAACTTTGATATAATTCAGACATCTAAATCAAGTGAAACTCATACTCTATTATTCATTAAAAAATCATTGTGAGGATAGTTGTTTTGTAATGCTTCACTGCTATCTATGGAATGAGGGGAACACCAAATGTATATAAACCAGGTTTATTATGTGGAGAAATTTCGTAATTTAAACAGAGAGAAAGGTATCAGGTAAGATTAACACTTAAGTAGACTTAAAAATCTTCTTTATATAACTCCATGATATAAATTAAATTAGAGCAATGAAAAGACCATAGTAATAATCTATCTATATATAAAGGGCTTAGTCCATCTGTCTGTGTGTCTGTCTGTCCATAATGCTCTTTAAGGGTGCCAGGAACCTGGCACAGCAGGAAGGACAGAGGGAGGAGCCAGCTGAGGAAAAGTGGAAGCTGGGCTCCTAGCTACTGTGAGGAGACAATTAGATGCACAATGCCATCAAGAAAGTAGCTTCACAGTAGCCAGGAGCCCGGCTCCTGCTTTTCCTCAGCTGGCTCCTCCCTCTGCCCTCCCTGCCATGCCGGACTCCTGGCGCCCTTAAAGAGCATTACAGCCAGACAGACACACAGTCAGTTCGAAGACCTTTAACTTGATAGCATTCTATGGAAACCTGGTGTAGAGAGTGGATGACAGGTCTGATGATTTGTTGGAGGACTAAGCCCTGAGGGCCCAGCTACACGAAGAAGGCAAGTGGACTCGAGGCGACATCAAGAGAGCCATGCAAATGAGTCCCAAGAAGAGGCTACTGTGAGAAAAGAATTAGATGCACAACGTCATCAAGAACTCCGTGCAAGTGAATCACAAGAGGAGGCCTCTGAGAAGACAAATACACGACGTAATCAAGGAAGTCATGTAAATGAGTCCCAAGAAAATGCCACTGTGAGAAGACAATTAGATGCACAACACTATCAAGAAAGTCACCATTCATCTGTCATTTTTTCTGGGCAATTCGCTAGTACATAAATAATGATATACTTGGACACAAAGCCATATGGAATACAGAATGAAGCTGCATTCTTTTCATCAACAAATCGTCAAACCTATCATCCACGCTCTACACCAGCTTTCCATAGAATGCTATCAAGTTAAAGGTCTTCACTGCCTATCTTCAAGGCAACTAGCACTCTGTATTCATGACAGCCAAATTATTACTTTAAGCTCCGAAATGAAGTCCCTAGTAAACAGTTCAATTCACCACAGAAGTGTGTGCAACAGGGTAAGCTTTGTCTGTGTAGAAGGCAAACAGCTTTATAGGGCCTGTACCAGTCTGGATTCAACTCAAAGGAACCCTCTATCAAATTGCCTTGGACTTTTGTGGTACCTTGCATCGCAGCTCAAATGATTGTTTTGATGAGAAGTCATCTGAAATGATCCCACTCATAGAAAATAAACAGTCAGCTCTCCTTAAATGTAAATGTGACCCTAGCCACTCCAACTTGCAGGCACTTCAAGAGATCCAGGAAAAGGTCAAACGATGATTGGCTACAACTGTGTGAAAGTATCCAAAAAGCTGCTGACTGATGTGACGTGCAAGCAATACAGGGGCATTGGGAAAGCTCTGAAGCCTGTTCTGAGGAAGACTGTCCCTTTAAAATCTTCCATAGGTGAAGTCATCAATGACCTCAACAAGTGGATGGATTGATAGGTTGAACATTACTTAGAACTCTACTCTCATGAAAATGTAATCCATGACTCTGCTTTCAATGCACTTGAAGACCTCTCAATCCTGCTAGTGGTTGACCATGAATCTACTGTAGATGAAGTAAAAAAAGCCATCAATCAGCCTGCTTGTAGTAAAGCCCCAGGTGCAGATTGCATACTGGCTGAAGTTATAAAGTGTGGGAAATCCATCCTCCTTCCCCTATTTGCATGCATTAATATATATATGTTGAAGAGAAGGTGAAGTTCCTCAAGATGTGCAGGATGCAAGCATAGTCACTCTGTACAAAAACAAAAATGATATGAGCAACTACAATAACTATCATCGTATATCCTTACTTTGCATCATTGGAAAGCTGTTTGCCAAAGTCGTCCTGCTAAGACTGCAGACCCTTACAGACAAAGTCTACCTTGAGTCTCAATGTGGTTTCAAATCTGCTCAGTCTATGACAAATATGCTATTCTCCTTTAGACAGTTACAAGAAAAGTGCAATGAATAAAGGAAATCTTTGTGTATACCATTTTTCGATCTCACCAAAGCTTTTAATCTTGCCAGCAGAAATGGTTTGTTCTGAATCCTGAAGATTGGATGTCCTCCTAAGCTCTTAAGCATCATCAAGTCCTTCCACCTCGGTATGCATGGAGCGGTGCAGTTCAATGGGTCACATTTGGAAGAATTTGAAATCAAGAGTGGTGTCAAACAGGGCTGTATCCTAGCTCCAGTGCTTTTTGGGATTTTCTTTACTGTCCTACTCAAATACACATTCAGTGGCTCTTCAGAAGGAATATACTTTTGGACCAAAACTTATCTGATGGGAAATTCTTTAACTTCAATTATCTCAAAGTGAAAATGAAAACTCAAGAAGTTCTTGTCCATGAAATACTCTTCGTTGACACTGAAGCGGTTGTTAATCATTCAGAAGCAGAACTGAAAGTCTTATGGATCACTTTTCTCATGCTTGTGATGATTTTGTTTTGACCATTAGCCTAAAGAAAACAGTAGTCATAAGTCAACAAGTTGACCACCCTCCTGAAGTTAGAATAAATGATGAAAGTCTGGAAATGGTTGAAAAAATCGCTTACTTGGGCTCCGCTGTCTCACAAAATCTTGACTTGGAAGACAAAAATCAATGCTCATATTGGAAAGTCAAGCAATGCCATGGCTAAACTTTAAAAGAGAGTTTGGAAAAACAGAGCGTTCACTCTATCAACAAAGGTGTCCATACTGTGAGCTGGCCGCTGGCAAATGTCACCTTGGATGGCCCAAACTCTGTTTGATTGATGTCTGCAATAAAAACCTTTGTGAGCTGCACAACAATGGCCAATACTGGGAATCAGTTACTTCAGACTGCTGCAAGTGGAAAGCTGCTGTGAAGCAGGTCCTATGTTGCTTCAAGATAGAGAGAATCAATGATGCAGGAAGCAGGGAGCACCTACCATATGGTGGTATCAAAGGCAGGCAAGACAAGATGGTACTGGGCATGCTAATGCAAGCTCAACCAAGTTTGTATGTGTAACTTGCCAGAGTGTCTTCATGTCACACATTGGACTCCTCAGCCGTTCAAGAAGCTGTGGTGGCACGCAGTAACCCACCAAAAGCACAGTCTTCATGGTCTCCTGAGACCAATGACCAGTCTGTGAAACAAACTCTTACAGGAGATACCACCTCAAATACCATTGTGTTTTGTTCCAAGTACAAGTTGTACTGCACTGGTCTTGTCTTCAATTTTATAAACATCTGACACATATACCTACATATCACAAATAAAACACTCCATTATACTCATAAAATTTCTCTCAGAGAAAGAAAAGCCTGGGGGAGAGAGAATAAAATAAATGCATATTGTTATTCACTTCTCTTAACATAGTCATGGAAGGTAGCCTACAGTGATGAATAGAATAGAATAAAATAGAACTCATATGCCATGATGTCACCAAAGACAGATTATATGTCTGCACTACATTAAACATTCAGCCAAACTTATCAAAAGGGGTTTGTTCTTTGACCCTGCTGGCTCTAGGACTTCTGTTTGGTTTTGGGGTTTTTTCCTTTTGTTCAATCCTCTTTCCATATTGTGCTTTTCCCATTGAGTGCTATATATATCCCACATCGGTGTCCCAACTTCCAAAGTGGCATTTTACAAGGGCATTATCTTTACTATGGGAGGAAATTGGTAAAATACATTGTGCCAATATACTGCCAATCACGTTGGTTACAACCAACCTTCATAGATAATAACAACTTGAGGTTTGCCTCATTTATGATTTTAAAATGATAATCTTGGATTTCTTCCCATGAAAAAAGAAAGGCCATATTTGAAATGTAATTTCTTTTAGTTTTTCTTTAAAAGCCCTTTTAAGAAATGTTTAGAATCATAGAGAAGTAGGGCTGGAAGGGATCTCCAGAGGATATCTAGTCCAACCAGCAAAGCCCAGAACCATGGGAAATACCCATAGGAGAACATAGGCATAGCTATGCCTAGATCATCCCCAACCAGAGTCTGTTCAACCTCTTTTTGAACACCTCCAGTGATGGAGAATCCATAACTTCCCTAGGCATTTTATTCCACCGCTTCACTATTTTAACAGGGAAGAAGTTTTTCCAGATATCTAGTCTAAACTTACTTTGCTGCAACTTCAGGCATATTTGTCCAATGACTCCAGTAAGAGAAAAGCTGCTTTCCCTGTTCTTTATGGCAGCCCTTCAAGTATTTGAAAACTGCTATTATGTACCCTCTTAAGTGCCTTTTCTGGAAGCTGAACATGTCTAGCTCCTTCAGCCTCTCCTCATATGACTTGCCTTCTAAGCCCTTGATCATCTTTGTTGCCTGCCTCTGGACCCTCTCTAACTTCTCCGTATCCTTTTTAAAATGTGAAGCCCAAAATTGCACATGGTACTCTGGATGAGGCCTAACCAGTGCCGAGTAGAGAGGCACTATCATCTCCCATGTCTTGCACCTAATGCTTTTATTCGCACATCCCAAAAGCGCAATCCCCTTATGTGCAGCTGCATCGCACTGGAGACTTATACTGAGTCTGTGGTCTACCAAGACTCCCAAGTTCTTTTCCATAGTGCTTCCATCCAGCCAGGTGACATCCATTTTATATTTCTGTTTTTTATTATTCTTCCCAAGGTGTAGCACCTTGCATTTGTACATCATCCTTTTAGCTCTAGCCCAACTTTTCAATTTGTCAAGATCTTTCTGAATTACCCTCACTTCCTCCAGTGTGTTCACAGTCCTTCCCAGTTCTGTGCTGTCTGCAAAGAAGTAATAAAATTACTTTAAAACTTCTAATAGAACCTCAGATCAAAAAGTACAAGATAACAGAATGATGTAAGAAAAAGAAAAGATGATGAATGGTTAGAAAATCTTCTAGAAACAGTTGGATTTGACCTCATTCCATACCTAATAAAGGGCATAATCCCAAGATAGGTGCCTGTAATGCTCTTCAGTCCCAAGTGCAGCTGAGTGTACCTCAGACACACTCCTGGGGTATTTTCACCTCTTCAGGGGTGTCCTTCAGCTCCAAACCCCTCCCTGCCATATGCTGCTTGACCACTGAGAACAGACTGAGATGCTCAAAGGTCTACTCCCTGATTTATGATGCCTCACATATACTCGTGTCACCCAGGCTTTGCCAGCTTGAAGAATCACACTATGGTCTGGTCATGCGCTCAGAGAAGATAGATTCCCACTTCTGGAAAAGAGGCCTGCCTGTATGGTCAATTACTCTAGAATCATGGTTATCACTGACAATAAGTGGGTTAAAAAGATAACAAGAAGGGTTATTATAAAAAACAAGAACAAGGCATAGGATATCTGTAACCATATGCTGAGATACAGAAAGAGATATAAGAATAAACAAAGGAAAATACCAGAACAACAACTTGTTCTTACCCTGCATCTGAAATCCAAGGATGCAGTTCCTACCCACCTCAATAGATTAGCAAAGTTTCTGTCTCTGACCTGTCTGCCAGGACCTCTTACTATTTCTTCTTTTAGCCTGCTTTACGCAGTCAGCTGACCGAAGGACTCCAGTGCTTTACTGGGGCTGGGCTCTATCTGGGCCTGGCTGCAGCAGTGGTAGTGGGTGGGTTCCCCCTGCCTGCTTAGTACCCCTGGGTGTTCCCTTACAACCTGGGACAGGCACAGGGAGACTGCTGCTGCTGTCCTGGTCTGTGCCCAGCACCCACGCAACCCAGCTAATGTGGCTCTGGAGCTCCTCTCACATCTGAGATGGTGTGGACTGTGGCAGCAGTGGGCAGGATGGAAAGGGAGGGCATGCCTTTGAGCAGGAAGGGAAAGGGGGAGAATTCTTACTTTCTTTTGGGACTTAAAAAAGCCCTGACTGCTGCTTCCATGGGGTTGTCTGCCTCCCCCAGTGGGAGCCCCTTGGTAAAATCCTAAATCTGCTTCTGTACCTCCCCCATTGGATTCTCAGCGAGCCTGCCCAGCATTTAACTGCCTACTTCCCACCCTCCTCCGAAAGGTGAATGTTTAACCAGAGGAAAAATCTTCCCTCATCTATTCAGAACCAAGAGAATATTTACATCCTTTCAGACATGAAGAACACTAATCTAGTATCCTAACAGTACCATCTTTCACTTAGTTTTCTTACCCTAAGAAATGTCCTTCCCCCAGGAGTTTGAATAGCCAGGCATTGTTCTTACAGCCCCACATTTCCAATGTAAAGTCATTGTCTGAAAGGGCTTGATTCCTGTGCCTCAGAGCATATCTGCAAGGGAGATGAATAAACAATTCATGTCAAATGATAATTAGTGAATTCAGCCACCTGAAGACAGAAACCAGGTTTCCAGTTCCACAGGACAGAACTCTACCAGGTGAGCAAAAGGACCATCTTTATTAGTCGCTAGCAGCAGTAGAATATTTTCATTTCATGGTAACCAAGCTCTAGAAAAGAACTTGTAACTCGCACTTTACCAGTACGTTAAATATATACTGGTACTCTTCCTTATATGCAAAAGTTCATCAAGATACATGTCCTCTGCTTATTAAGCATAAATATTTATCTCACATTTTTTCTAGAGAAATGTTTAAAAGTAACTGTAAGTCAATTGAAAAGTTCCCCTGTTATGAAGATGAATGGACTAAGACATCTTTTGCTGATTATGTTGTAACATATTCTGATCAGCCACCAAATTGCTGGTTTGTGGTTTTTAGGTGAGTTTCCCATATACCTATACTAAGGTTAACATACATCTGGGTTTTCCTGGACATGTCTTCTTTTTGCACCTCCAAACTCCCTTCTCCATCTGGGCGGTTTTTAAGAAATATCAGCAAGTATCCAGTATTTTGCTCTGCCTGTGCTTTCCTGGCAGTTCTTGGCTTGCTCCAGCAAGGATCTGCTTGGGGCTGGGGGCAACAGGGGGAAGTGATTGGAGGCCGGGAAGTATGTGTGCATGCACATGCCTACCGCCGCTGGGGCTCCAGCAGGGCGGGGAGGTGGTGGATGGGGGGGGAGGGGGAGGGGGGAGGGTCTTCCCAGACAGCAAGGAGCTGCATGGGCACTAGGGCTAAGGAGAGCAGGGGGGTGTGGGTCAGAAATGAGGGGCATTGGCAGGGCTGGGGGGCCAGGGGCTGCAGGTCAGGAATGAAGGGCACCAGCAGGGTTGGGGGGAGTGACAGGCTGCAGTTTGGGAGTGAGGGGTATTAGCAGTGAGGGGGACTTGCGGGTTGGGAGTGAGGGGCAGGGTACTGTGAGTCAGGAATGAGGGGCAGCAGCAGGGCTGGGGGTGGGGGCTGTGGCTTGGGAGTGAGGGGCAGGGGCAGGGTACGGGCATATCACTGTCCCCCCTCTGCCCCCATAATCATATACTCTCTGCCTCCTCTCCTCTTCACAGGTGTCCTCTTTTTTGAAACTAGAAATGTGGTAACCATACTTATACAGGAATAATTTATTACGGAGTGGCAGGGGCCGCCGCACTTTAAAATCGTAGCCAGGTTCCATTATAAAGCTTTATTTTACCATCCTAAAATTTGGCTTCAGAATTGAATTTTTATAAATATTTTCACTATTAACTGAAAACAGAGGAGAATGTTTGTTTCTGCAAAGTGTGAAGACAGTTCATCAAGCTGGCTTTGAACTGCTTGTAATGAAAAAAAATGGTCTGATGTAGATTCCTATATTTTTGGTTGTTCAACTTGGTGCATCCATGTTAACACATCCAACTCGAAGGACAAGGTTTGATTTTTTTTTTCAGATGGCAGGTGCTCCCTGCTTCCTGAAAATCTTGTCATTCAAAATGTTGCAAATTGGATGACAAAGGATTACATAATCAAATATTTGTTATTTAGTTAGAAAATTTTGTCCATGGTATTCAATGATTTAAAAAAAAAAAAATTATTCCATTATTAGAAGTAATATTACTATTAAGTTGCTACGAAAGTATTAACAATATAAAATATAAAAATAATCAAATTTTATGCTGGATTTTTAGAATTAGAAACAAAGAGACAAATAAGTATGTAATAAACATATTTTTCCTAAATGTTAAGTAAGCTATTGCATATACAAACATGTTTCGCATATAGTAGTTACACATGTGCCTTGAGTGCCACATACTTTCAGTTGCGTGAGCTCAAGCATTTGCTGTAATTGGGTACTTGAAGTATATTTTTACAATTAAAGCTAAATTATTAATTTTTTTTAGATCTCTGCCCCAAGTACAAATGAAATAAAAAGTTCAATTAAAATTAATGTTTGTAGCTTTATGAAATTTAATACACATTCATTTTTTAAGTCAGTGCCCAAAGTCCACAGCTCATTTTTGTCATTGTTTATTTGTTTCTTGGTTTGGTTTGTGTTAGGACAAAATAACTTCCAGCAATTTGTAACTCTGAGTGATTGGAATGCATGAAGACACAAACCCATCTACTGCCATAATTATTGATGCAATATTCACTTTATTAGAGAAAAGAGATTTGAGACTAGAAACACTTTTTAAAAGTAGTGTCATTCTTCTTTTATTGTAGGGAAGTATTTCATGTGACAGAAGATATGCTTGTAGTACCAAAGGTATATACCACCATCCCTACCTGTATACTCCATGTTGTTGATAATGACACACTGGAGGAAATGCCACATGTCTTCCTCAAAGTGGCACCTCGAGTTTATAGCAAGAATAAGGTAAGTACACACATTAGTGGTGTATAACATCACTCTAGCTATAATAACTGTTGTTACAAAAATATATGGCCAAATTCAGTGGACTTCATTCAGCCCTGAGGCTTTTAGGCCAAGACCATACACAGCTTAATTGAGTGGGGGGCTTTTTAGGGGGGAAACTGCCACACCTACAGTAAGTCTAGTGGTACAGATCTAATTTCAAGTTTAAATTCATTCATAACCATTTTTTACCCATATTTTCTTGTGCTTAAATAGTTTTTGCCTCTGGGGCTTATGCCTCTGATTTATTTATAAAGAGCAATCATAATTCCTTTCAATCTTCATTTTGCTGGACTAAACAAACTTAATACTTTTAGTTTCCTCTTGTAAGATTAGCTCCTTTCCCCTGATCATTCTACTAACACTTCTCTGTACCTACTTTCAGTTTCACTTAATTTTACTTTAATGTGGATGATAAGAATTGTACACACAACTGCTGATATGAAGGCTCATTGATGCCTTGTACAGTGGCAGTAATCTGTCTGCCTCTACCAAAAATACTGTATTTTCTCACAAATCACACACTATTAAATACGACATGCAAGTTGTTTTGGGAAGGCAGAATGAAGGACAAAAAGATTTTTCCAGAATCACAGCTGAATCATGATCACAGTGGATCCTGACCACATAGTTGGGTCCTGACTGTTGTTGCTCAGCCAAAAGCTGGTTTGAACCCTCTCATACCTGCTGCTGAATTGGCAGCAGTTTTTGGCTGGTCAGCCAGAAGCTACTACTAATTTGGAAGAGGCTGTGAAATGGTTAACATTAACTGTGACACTGAAGAGTGCACTCTACCCCTCTTTCCCTGTGACAGGGAGAGAAAGACAGCCCTGGCAGCCATTATAGTGTTCCTACACAGCCTTTACAGTGGCCTTATGCTTCAATTCTAGCACAAGAATAAGAAATCACTAAGATACACACCCCAGTTTTTGAGGGCTAATTTTTGGGGAAAGGTAGGTATAGTATGTGAATAAATGTTTCTCCTAATGCATTAATGCATCTTTGAATTGCATTTCCCTTTTTCCAGCATTGGGAGCTTATAGTCATTCGTGACTCACTGGTACACCAAGTTCTTTCCCCATCTTAGATTTCCAACTGATTAGCTCTCAGGTTATGGTAGAATTTTTGGTTACTAGTCTACAAATGCACAAGCCTGTTAATTTAATTTGCTTGTTCATCTGATTTCTAATCCAGTCCTCAAGGTCCTCCAATTCTTTCTTCATGGTGCATTATCCTGATCTTCACATGCATGATGATACCTCCCAACTTGATATCACCAGCAGATTATATGAGGTGCTCCTAATAATGATACCAGGTCATTTCTGAAAAAAACTTAAGCAAGTTCCAAGACTGATCCTTGAGGAACCTAAGTAATAACTTTACTCTGGCCTGATACTTCCTCTTTCAGTAGCCACTACTATCTTCATTCGAGTCAGCTCCCTCTCCATTTTACAATTCCTTTACTAATCCTAATCTCCATTTTTTAGTAATACTACCCTATTCAGTACCACAGCAAAAGCTTTAGTGAGGTCCAAATTGATAAAATAATTGATGTTTTAATTAAACATAGGAGATGCAGTAGATGTTATCTGTGACAGCTGTCAGGTCTGTCTAGCATTGTTTACCTTTGAAAAGCCTATGTCTGTCTGTCTGTCTGTTTGTTTGATTGATTGATTTCTATGCTGCCTTTCCCCCAAAAAGGGTCAGGCCTGCTTACAACTAGAACAAGATAAATTATAAAACCAGAATCAAATAGTAAAGTAAACTGATAAATAGCAAAACAGTTCCCCACATAGGACCTCAGAACTACTCCTGCCTGTTAAAAGCCTACTTAAATGAGGTGTTACAACACTTCTAAATGATGCCCAGGATCAGGCTCTTCTGGGCCTCAGGAGGAACAGAATTCTAAAGCTGAGGAGTTGCAATCTCCCATGTGTTTTTTCTGACTGAACTTCGTGCACAATGAAGTTTACAGGAGGTTCTTCCCAGCTGTCCATAAGGACTGCAGTATAACATAAGGCAGGAAGTGGTCCTTTAAGTATGTCAGTCCCAGGCTGCTTATGGGTCAGAAACAACATCCTGAACTGTGCTGGCTATTGGGAGCCAGTGCCGACTCTGAGGCACTAGAATAATGTGCTCCTGATGACCAGGGATCTTGGTTTTCTCTGATTTAAAAAAAATCCCCAATTTTCGGTTAAAAAATCCACATTTTTCCCTTATTAAAGAAACACCACTAATATATATCTCTATATATATAGTGGTGTTTCATTTTAATCATGGCCGAATATGGATTAGGCTCTTTTTTAAACCAAAAATCGGGGATTTTTTTTAAATCATAGAAAACCTGCTGATGACCCATCCCTGTTAAAAGGTAGGCTGCCATGTTCTGAATTACCTGTAGTTTCCAAATGGTTGTCAAGGGTAGCCCTAAGTGGAGCAGTTTGCAGTAGCCTGCCCTCAAGGTAACAAAAGAATAGATAATGTTTATTAGATATGAATTGGAAAGAAAGGATTGCAACCAGATGGAGTCGGTGAAAGGCACTCCTAGCCACCACTGCCACCTGAAGATTCAGCTGCATTAGAGGATCTAGGAGTATCCCAGAGCTGCAAACCTGAGTGACAAGGGGAAGCTAAATCTCATTCCATCTCTAAACTTCTCGGTCCGCCAACCGCCATCACCATCTTGCATCTAATGAAGTGAGCTCTTACTCATGAAAGCTTATGCACCTCTAATTCAGTTAGTTCATAAGGTGCATTTCTACCCTGCTTTCTTCCTGACTTCAGACTAACATGGCTACTACCTGTCATCTTGCATTTTAGCCCATTTTCCCTTTCCCTCCATGCCTTTCTTTATCTTTTCTTTTCATTTGTATGGTCTAATTCCAGCTTTATGTTTTGGTATTTCTCATTTTATTTCTATCCTTCTTAGGTTCAAGACAGTTTTCTTTGTTGTTCAGTCCTTGTTTCCATTAATTCTAAGCTTTCAGCTCATTCTTAGGGCACCTATACATGTGCAGCAAGGCTGCTCTGATGCACTGTAATTATGGCATATGGAGGTAGACTCAATTAACTGAGTCTGCAGGAGCTTGATAATTCCCATGCTTCAGCAGACTCCAGCATCACATGTATCAGTGTCCATATGCTGAAAAATGGTGGCAGGGGTGCTTTAACTAAAGCTCTCAGAGCTGCTTTAAGTAAAGCGCCCCTCCCCCTCCACTCCTGGAGTATGTGTATAAACTCCCTCAGTGTCCTCATTAAAAAGGTTCTTTCACTTAGACTTCAACGCCACTTTCTAAAGTTATTTTATCCTTCCTTGATATATAGATTCCTGATAGTCTTAGCAATTTTGACTTAAAGAAATTCTAGACCCCTACACATCAACATCTCTAAGCTTTTCTACTTAACTGACTTTACTAACCAGTTTTCCTGGTTTATTAAAATTTAGCCTTATGAAGTTCAAAGACTTCATTTCAGATCTACAGCTGTTCATTCTTCCATTTAATTTGAACTGAATCAACTTTTTTCATGCAAATCACTGCTTTTTGTTATAATCAGCTTTTATATAACTTCCTCGTTACCTATCCAAACTCAGTCCAAATAAACATTGCTTTTTATTTGGTTAAGACAAATTTGTCTGCTGTCACATCCAGGAATAACAGGGGTCTAAGGCTATTAGTAGTATGCGTTCTTCACTCTATATCTGAGAAACTAAAGTTTCTCATAATGACATAATTTCCAGTAGTATTTATGTAACATCAGAGAGAGCTGTGCCTTGATACAAATCTGGCCCTGGTGGTATGAGGCAGATTCCCTGCACTACCCCAGTGGAACCTCTTTTACCATGGTTTTTACTCCAAAATATCCTGTTTTATCCATGCTATCCTTTCTTAATTCTTTAATACCTGCACATTGTAAATGTAGGGTGCTACAATGGTCTTAATTTAATTTCTTCCTAAATACTATATGTCCTCCAATACCATTCCTATTATCTCTGTATTGTCCATTTTCACATCCTGAACCAGGGATCTCGGAGTCATAGTTGACTCCAAGATGAACATGCGTCGTCAGTGTGATGAATTGATCAGTAAAGCTAACAGCACTTTATCATGCATTAGCAGGTGCATCACAAACAGGTCCAGGAAGGTGATACTTCCCCTCTATGTGGCACTGATGAGGCCACAGCTGGAGTACTGCATCCAGTTTTGGATGCCACATTTCAAGAGGGATGTGGATAACCTTGAGAAGGTCCAGAGGAGGGCCACTTGTATGGTTCAGGGCCTGCAGGTGAGGAAAGATTGAGGGACCTGACTCTCTTCAGCCTCCGGAAGCAAATGCTGAGAGGGGATCTTGTGGCCATCTACCAATTCATCAGGGGGGGACAGCAAGGGATAGGAGATGCTCTGTTTACCAGGGCACCCCTTGGAGTAACTAGAAATAACTCCCCCAAGCTGACAGTGAGCAGATTCAGGTTAGACATCAGGAAGACTTTTTTACGGTAAGGGTTGCCAGAATCTGGAATGGGCTTCCAAGGGAGGTGTTGCTCTCCCCTACCTTGAGGGTCATTATGAGGAGATTGGCCAAGTACCTGGGGTCATCTGACAAGCACTCTTTCCTGCCTGGGGCAGGGGGTCGGACTTGATGATCCATTGAGGTCCCTTCTGACCCTTAATATCTATGAATCTATGAAACTTGAATAATTATGTGTGCAAATGATATTTGTGAAGATAGTCTAAGAAGATGGCAAACTAAGAGTCACATACATTATTTTCAGCTATTATCTTGTCCTCCATTCCCTCACTCCACTCTGTTATTGTTACCCACTGTGTGAGAGCTGTAAGGTCAGGAGTGTCAAACATATGGTCCACAGGTCAGATTCAGCCCACAGTGCCATTGTATCTGGCCCACTGGGCTACTGATAGGCTACTGGAACTTGGGGGTGGGACCTGCCGCAGAATTTGGGGGCCCTAAGACCCACTGGACGTAGCCATTGGTGACAGGAAGTCTAGTGAGGGCTGCATTGACACATTCCCACTTACTCTGCAGCCACTTGACTCTACCGCCACTTGACCCCACCACTGCCACTGCTACTTCCATCACCACCAGTGGACCCACCACAGCTGCTTTTGCAGCCACTGGTTCTGTGGTTATGGAGTAGGGGGAGCCCCATGGTCCAGAGCTGGCCCAAGGTTCAGGGGGGTGGGAGAGGTTCATACCTCTGTCACAGGGAAATAATTCATTGGCTTTAATATGGAAAGCATTCAGCACAGTGATGCTGTAGCACTGCTGTTTTAAAAATAGAAATTATATTTGGGTCCTGGCATGGTTTACAGATACAGTTCACTCACTGATTTTGGAAAAAATCTGTCCCTTAATTTTAACCACTACTTAGTAATGTTTTGGTTTTGAGAAATCTAGACATTTAACCCTGATTATAAACCTTCATATCACAGTAGCACTGATATGCAGGAATTGATAGTCATATCTCATAAGTCATACCTAAAACAATTATAGTTTGATTGTAATAAAATAGTAAAAAAAAAAAAAAAAAAAAAAAAGGAAATCTTAAATCCATGATTTAAATTTTCAGTTCAAGTAATAAGTTGATTTTGGGGAGGGAACCCCAGGGAAGATGCTCCCTTTCAACTACAACATAACACAAATAAATGTAAATGTTTGTAGGAATCAGTGTTTTTATAATTATTTCAATTTTGACAGAAGTTGATTGTTGCTAACATGCTGGTCTGATGATCTCTTAAGCTGCCATGTGTACTTTTTTATCAAAATGATTGTATCTCTTTAAGAAACATTGGCCTAAAAGAGCTCCCTGCATCACTGAGTCCAGTGTTCTGCTACTAGAGGCAACCACATCATATAATCACTATTCATAAACTGGTCAGGCATTGTACAAGGCACATAGGTATTTGGAATTCTGTGCATCATGGCGGTCAAACTCAAATGAGCTGGCAGGCTATTTTCCCTGTCAGCTACCAGGGGATGTACTATAGGCAGGCGATAGGTCATCTGGCCCACGGGCCTTCTGATGGTCTGGATCACCCACTTAAGATTCAGGCCACAGGGTTCTCACTGTGGCTGCCAGAGCTGCTGTGTTGGCACTGCCAGTATCCAAGGTGTTAACTGCTGCTGCTCACCTCCCTTTTTTCCCTTGCCAATTACTGCTGATTTTAGTCACTAATTGCAACCAAAACCCAGAAATTTGGCAGCAAATTGAGAGGGCCGTGAGTAGGGGTCTTAACTTTCTGAGTGCTTGTCCAAGTGCTGACACAGTGACTCTGGCAGCTGTAGAAATAAGTCCCACTGGCCAGATCCACAGGTGGATCATTTGCCTTATGGGCTGAATGACCTCCTTTCTGTAGGCCAGACCTGGCCTATGGGCTATAGGCTATACTTTCTCTGAATAGCCTAAGAATATGGACTGTCATTCATCTGAAGCACTAAACATTTTCCGGAGACTATCAGCATGATAAAGGCATAGCAGGAGGTACACATACAGGTGTTCAAGTGCCTGGAGCGCTGTAGAGCCTGGCAAGAGCATGTACTGCCAGCATTTTGAAGCCAGGTGTGCTATGGTCCCAATATGCTTTACAGGGAGCCTTGTGTGTAGAGGTTCCTGAGGACAGCTGAATGCAGAGAAAAGTGCTGATTGGCTGGCTGCCCAAGGAGCCACACCCACCCAGAACTTACCCCACCTCCCCACCTTCAACTGGAAGTGCAAAGCCATTGTGCACTTGTTCATTTTCCCCTGACAATGGCTCATCAATTTGACTTCCAACCTGCAATGAATCCTTACTGCCCTGTGCCTCCCCAGCTCTCAGTCCAGCAGTGCCAGCAAGTCCAGTGTGTGCTGTTCTTTTGCCAGCACAGTCAAAGCCTTCCGCTGCTTCTTCAGAAAGCTCATTCAGGTCCTGTGCAGCATGTAGAAATGACTGAGCCCCTGCTCTGCATAGGAGCTCCTGACTCATACCAGGGATACACTTAAGCCTGGGAGCAGGGCAGGCAAGTAAAATATTGTGGATTTATCTGGAGAACTCCAGTGGTTTGGAATTGGGACTAGTGGGAGAGGTTGGTGGTCCCAGAAGGCCCAGAAGCAGGGCCAGAGCCCAGGAACGGGCAGAGGAATGACTGTGGACAGGACCTAGGACCCAGAAAGGGGCAGGCATTAGGCTAGAAAGCCCAGCAAATTGATTGAGCTGGGGAGTAGGGCACAGCCTGGCAGTAGGGCATGAATTGATTGGTAATATCTGCAAGGTTTGAGCCTGGCTAGAAGGGAGGATGAGGAGGCCATGAAATTAGTCTTTAAGGCGATGAACATTTACACCGTAGCATTTGGGTGGATGAAATCTTGCTCAGGGATGCCTGAGGCAGCTTTCTTTTTCTAAATCCGTATTCACATCAAGGTGTGGCAGACAAGCAGAAGGCGAAGAGCCACAAGAACAGGGTGAATAGAGGCAAAGTGGCCAGCATGGGGCATCATGGCCACCCCTGGGGCAGGCATGTTTAAAGAGTGGGAAAACAGAAGAGAAAGGGAACATATGAATGAAAGAATAAGAAACAACTATCGTTTTTGTTAGAGAGAAAGAGAGGGTATGCGCAAAGTTGTAGTGACATGAAGTGTTACTTTTAATTTTTTTGTAACATGAAATCATAGACACACATAATTATACCAAACTTTAAAAGGGTATATAACCCAGAGAAGTTGGAGAACCCCTGCTTTAGCTTAAATAGTTCATTTCTCTTCTATATGTCTTGATGCACTTACAGACAGCAGTAATACCTCCAAGCCTTTATTTTGCTAGGCTAAACAAGCCAAGATTTTTTTCAGTGCCTTCATATAAGACAGGCTCTCCATTCTCCTGGTCACTCTACTAGCCATTGCTGTATCGGATCCAGTTTGGATTTATCTGTGTTGAAAAAGAGTACCCAGAATTATAAACAGTATTCTAAATGAGGTATTAACAATGCCTTCTTCAATGGCATTAATATTACCCTATTCTTCTGAGAATTCCTTACTTGATACCTTTTAGGATCTCTCTTACCTTTTTACTGTCAAATCGTCTAGTGGTTTGAGATCATCCTGTGCTCAGGTAATACAAGCAGCTCAGCTAATACCTCCTAGTTTTTTGTTACACTGATGAGCTCCACCTTTAGAAAATATTTTTTGGGTCCCTACATGCATGACCTTATACTTTGTGCAATTAAATTTTATTAAGCTAGTTTTACAGAGCAGTCCAAATTCATCTATCTTATAGAAGTTTTTGTCAATAAGCATATACATGTTTAGTGTACTTAAGAAGTTCTGTGCATACCAAGTGCTGATAATGTGGTATGTTGTACCAACAGCTGCTTGCTTGCCTATGATTATTTCCAGCCTGCAGAGACATCACATCTGGTTCATGGGGCTCCCCATGGGGCAGGAAATATGGCAGCAGGGGAGCTTTGGCAGCATTAATATGATCATCCTCCTCTCCCTGCCAAATTCCCAAATCCCAAGCCCTGAACTCCTAGTTGCAGCCAGCAGGTTGGGTTGGGGGCCAAGCTCTGACCCCTTTCTCCCTGAGGGGCCAAGCTACTCTTCATTTTCCCACGATGGGACCAGGTTGGGGCTGGGCCATACCCCTTCCCCTCCACTTGCAGTGCTAGACTACACCCCCTTTCTCCCTTTAGGGCCAGATTGAGTCTGAGCGATGCCCTTCCCCCTATGGAGCCAAGCCACACCCCATTTCCCAGGGGGTAGGTCATGGCTGTGTTGCCTCATTCCTCCTTCCATGTGATCAGAAGGTACCCACGGGATCAGGGCTGCCAACTGGATTTGGCCAGCAGACAGTTAGGGCACTGCTCATCCGGCCTGCTGGGGAAGAAGGCTGAGCACCACTGCTTTAAATGACGCAGGAGGAAAAATAGTTCAGGATCTGAGTTTAAGACCAGAATTATGCAGTTATGATGCTGTAGTTTTTACACTGGAAATTTATTTTCAAATGCTGCATCTCTCAATAAAAATACAACATTAAACCATACAGCTAGTTATAGTTATTATCTCCAAATTTATATATGGTTAATTAGAATTCCAGTGGACCAGTAAATGACACAAACAACCACATTAGTTTTTTTTATGGGATCTCTGTAGTTGCTCTAACATGCAGTTTATCATGCTGTTATAGTAATGTAGCTGCCATAGAATATCAATGCATGCTACACATTCTTTATAACAGTAAAATATAAAACATGGTAAAGATGTGCTACAGTAAGCAAGATATGATATAATATATCCAAATTCCTATGTCAAAATTAATACAGAGCAAGCTTTTTTCTTGAAATAAGCCTATCATTTAAGTTTATGCTTCAGAAACTATGAATCAGCAACTCACAATAAAGCTAGAAAACTGTATCAGCAAATATTATTGCTCTGCTGAAAAACCTCTCCTGAAACTTAATTTCAAAATGATTGACACTGAGGTTAAAATCTGCAGAATAGCAATAGTATCTGTCTACCTTCTGCAGGTATTACACTCAAGATACATATGTTAGTTCTATCTTTTGTGGTATTGGGAAATATACCTTTTGGGTGGGGGGGAAGAAGAAAAGGGAACAAAAAGGAATTTATAGTCATGTCTTCCATTACTAAACAGAAGCATTTTTTCATTATTCTCTTTGCTGTTCACAAAGCTTTTGAATTTGTGAACTCCTGAATCTTCAACTGAAGATTCCATTTTGAGCACAAGTAGGGTAAAGAGTTTTAAAAAAGATAACTTGTAAGGAAAAGCTGCAGGAATCAGGCTTTTGTATTAAAGAGAAAAGAGTAAGGAGAGACAATAAATTGTCCCTCCTTACATAAATATGTCCCTCCTACATAAATATGTAAATGAGATTATAAAGAGAATAGTGATCAGTTGTCCAGCTTGTCTCCAGGAAAAAGAACAAGAAAAAATTGGTTTGATTTGCAGCAAAGAAGATTTAAATGAGACATTAGAAGGACCCCCCCGACATCCTAAATATAAAGGTAGCAAAACACTTAAAAATGTATATATAAATATTTTCCTGAAATTTAGCCTTATATTCACCATTGGCCAGTGGTGATTACTTAACTGGGTAAAGTTACTCATATGTATAACTTTTTACAAGACAAGATTTTTAAATTAATACTGTCTTGTCTAAGTATGTTCTGCTTGAATTGCAAATATACTAGACTTCTCATCTTCAATGGCAATGATCCCTTTTTTTTAAAAAAGGAGCTATAAATCTAAGCATGCTATTGGTGTAAATTTTTCTTTTTGCCATACAAAATACTATTAATTTTATGTCATATCAACACACAAACACAGATTCTTCTCCTAAAATCTGGTGTATAGGCAGAAATGAGAACTAGCTTTTCTTAATATTTTTGCTGTGACAAAATACTTTGTTTGCCTTCTGGTGCATTTTTTCAGACTCAGCATAATTTTCTTAGTGTACAGAAAACAGAATTGCATCTAATCTGTCAAATGTGCTATTAGAAATTAGGACATGATAATTCTTCAATTCTTATTATGTTTAAGTATAAATGCACCTGGGTCAAAGTTCTTCTTCTGCATACTACACAAGAACAAGGACCCTCAGCTTAAAATGTTAAATGCACAATGTATTGTAATATGCCCCATGTTCCAGGATTTATGGCAGAGTAAAATATCAAACCAGACACAAAGATATTCCTCATTTAATGTGGAACATCTTTGTGGTTGATTTGTGTCCAGATTTAGATTGAATGTGTGGCATGTTCCCCAGACCTGAGGCTGTCGTCTGCTTGGTACCAATGATTCGTATTAGCAGGGATCCTGGTTTTCTCTTATTTAAAAAAATCCCCAATTTTCGGTTAAAAAAAAAGTAACTCCAAATCCACATTTTCAGTGATTTAAATGAAACACCACATATATAGTGATGTTTAATTTTAATCATGGAAAAATGTTGATTTGGGGTTATTTTTTAACCAAAAACTAGGGATTTTTTTGAATCAGAGAAAATCAGGATCCCTGCTTATTAGGTTCAAGTATAAAGATAGCCTCACTTTCCTGGGTCAAAGCTCTCCTCCTTCATGACATTCAAGAACAAAGACTCTCAGCTCCCTTTTTCACTTTAAAACTCTTTTTTTACTCTTTCTAGGCCATCTCTCTTCCTAACTATTCTCGGAATTCTTTTTCTCATCTTCCCACATGTTTTTAATCATTATTGATTATATTTACTAAAGTGAATAGAAAAGTTAGCTATTTGGAATTTTACCAGTTCAACATGACAACTTAGGTTCATCTCATTCTTCCTTCATGAACTAAATTGTACTCAAATTTAAGATGACCCTGAATTTAAGGTTTTTATAAATTTTCCATGTATAGAATCTAATTAGGTGGTTGTCTTTAATTCATCCAACCCACTGCTGCAGGAGCGCAAGCAGTGAGTGGAGGCATCAAGAAGCTTGCCTCTGCTTCCCTGCTCTCCTTTACCCTTATCCTTACTCTGCACTAGCAGGCCACATCCACATTATAGCCTGATGGAGTGAGCACAGCCCCAGCCCAGCTCCCATAGCAGCCATGTGAACTGCATGCCACTGCTGCGGGGCTGAGCTGATGCCATGCTCAGTGCTCCATGCTGCAGTTTGGACATGCTAGCATGAAATAAGGGCAAGGAGGAGAGGGGTAGAAATGGTGGGAAGAGGATGCAGGGTGCTAATAATGGGGTAAAGGAAGGTTGGGGGGGCAGGCAGGAGCTATAGTGGGGACTGGAGGGTAGGCTAGGGTCTAGAGTCTAAGCCACAGCAGCTGCTTGCCCTTGCCCCCACTTTCATACTCAATTCTAAGATGATGGGCTTTCCCCACGAAGATACTTCAAGGGTTGGGGGACCTCATTTTAGAATTGAGTAAATACAGTATCTCTCTTTCACCAAGATCTATATTTTATGCCTTTCCATGTCCAATAACCCCATTTTGTTCTCTCTGGTTTTAATAGGCAGGACATTTCTGTTATTTTTGCTACTGAACTTATGGTTTACTCCATGACCATGCCCTGCCCCACTTTTTTTTGTTCCAGTTTTTTTAGACCCCTGGATATCCAGGGGTCTAATTTTCTCCCCTTGTGCCAGCTGGACTGCTGCAGCAGCATCCCAAATCCATTGTTAAAAATATCCCAAAATCCATGTTCTTCCACAGTTAACACAAAAAACCACTCTATACAGACACACTCACATACACACACACACATATATATATATATCTAGACAGAGAGAGAAAGAGACAGCAACCAGTTGGGCAATGCTTTATTGGAATATTTACAATGTTAAAGCAATGTAGAAGCCTGCCAGTGTCTCTATCATCATGATAAAATAAATTCTAAATATCTATATGTTGATGTGTATTTCTGGTTTTCTTCGCACATGATGGGTGTGTGATGGGGGTATGTGGTGTTTGCAGGAAGGGTGTGGGAAGGTGGGTGGGTGTGTGTGGAGGGATGTGGGTTGGTGTGTGGTGATTGCTGGGGGGACTGTAGGACCTTGTGGGGGGCGCTGCTCAGGAGGGGTGGGTCCCCTGGCCCCCACAGAGTGCAGCCCCCACACACAGCACATGGAATGCTTTCCTGCACAGGGCCCCAGCCCCCCCCCCCCCCAGGGTCCCAGGCAGCCTGGAGGGCCACAGCACCTCCCTGCCCAGGGTCCCAGCTCCCCCTGGAGGGCCTCAGCATCCCTGCCCAGGGTCCCAGGCACCCTGAAGGGCCCCAGCCCCCCTGCCCAGGGTCCCAGCTCCCCCTTGAGGGCCACAGCCCCCCCACCCAGGGTCCCAAGCACCCTGGAGGGCTCCAGCACCTCTGTGCAGGGCCCATAACTTACCTTTAGCAGCAGCAGCGGGAGTGGAGCACTCTGAGCCATGGTGGCAAGACCTGGCGTGGCATGTGGGGACCATGTGCTGGGCCCAGCTGGGTCCTGCCAGCCCTGGGAACTGTCTGTTACCCAGCTGGGCCAGGCCCTTGCTGGCAGGACCTGATGTGGCACATGAGGACCGCATGCCGGGCCCAGCCAGGTCCTGGGGCCTCTCTGCTGCTGGGTCGGGGCCTTGGTGACAGGACCTGCTGCCCTCGGGGCCCCTCTGCTGCCCGGCTGGGCTAGAGCCTTGGTGGCAGGACCCAGCATGGAGCATGGGGACTGCATGCCAGGCCCGGCTGGGTCATGCAGGCCCTGGAGTCCCTCTGCTACCTGGCCAGGCCAGGCCCTTGGTGGCAGGACCCGGCATGGCACGTGGTCCCTGCATGACGCACCCACTGGGTTCTGCCAGCCCTGGGGCTGCTTCTGCTACCTAGGCAGCAGGAGCAGCCCCAGAGCCAGCAGGACCTGTCTGGGTACCAGGTCCTGCCACCCTGGGCCCAGCCCAGGTGGGTGGCAGAGGGGCCCTGAGGGCAGCAGGGCCTGGCTGGGCAGGGATCAGGGGGGTCTGGGGTGCTAGCAGAGGGAGGGGCTGGGCAGGGATCAGGGGGGTCTGAGGGACTGGTGGGGGGAGAGGCCAGGCAGGGATCGGGGGTCTGGGGGGCTAGCGGGGGGAGGAGCAGGGCAGGGATTGGGAGGGCGGGTGGGGCGAGCAGGGGTCCCTCCCATAGTCCCCTCCCCCCTCCTCCAGTCCCCCTGACCCCTTACTCACCATCACTGGAGCCCTGGTGTTGAACACATGGCCTGGTGGGCCGTGTGTTTCAGCATCAGGGTGAGGGGCCAACCATGGAGACACTCTGGCAGCCAGAGCATCTCCATGGAGGACGCAGCCTCCGGTTGCCTACGGGAACAGTCCAGGACCATGCCCTGCCCCACTTTTTTTTGTTCCACTTTTTTTAGACCCCTGGATATCCAGGGGTCTAATTTTCTCCCCGCGCTGCAGACTTGCAGCACAGGGAACATTTTTTCATTCCCACATATGCTTCTTGCCCCACCTCAAAGGGGTTTGAGACGGGGCAAGAGGCACATGCATGCTCATCTGGACACACCTGTGTGTAGCTGGGGGACAGGAGCCAGATAGCCTTTCTGTGTGGGAGCAGAGCCAGGCTACCTGGTCTGCATGTGGTGAGGGGGGACACAGTGAGCTGCATGTGTGGCTGGGAGCAGAACCAGGCAGCCCAAACTGCGTGTGACAAGGGGAGGGGGAGTGGTTTGCCTATTCAATAAGAAAGCATGTGTCCCTGTGAATATGTGGCCCAGAAGCTGGACAGCCCTGGACTAGACAACAGAAATGTATGTTGCTACACTTAGATTAATATTTCAGAACTATCTACTAGGGCTGTGTGAAATTTTGGCAGCTGTTTCATTTTAGAGGTGTTTCGGCCCATTTCGACACCCAAAACACCAATTTCGAAACTAAATGGAAGGCTCCAAAACATCTCCAAAATGAAACAAAACCATCTGAAACATTTCAAATCTGTCCCTGAGGTCCCTTCCAGTCCCAGTGCCCTGATTGCCACTGCCGGAGCTGGTGAGTACAGGGCTTTTTTTTTTTAAAGGTGCTGGGACTAGGTGGGGCCGGCCAGGCAGGGGATGGGGCCGGGCAGGGCAAAGCAGCCATGGGGGCTTCTCCTGCAGCTCTCCCCACCAGAGGAGCTGTGGGAGAACCTGCAGTCACCCAGCTGTGCCTGCCCCTCCCTGGCTGATCTGAATCTCCAAAACAGTGTTGAAACTCTGAAACAGATTCAGCCACATCGAAATGGAACAGTGATCTGAAACACCGAAATGAATCACTGTCCTCCAAAACAGCCGAATCCAACCTCGAAACGAGACATAGCCGTTTCATACAGCCCTACTATCTATACCCTTCTCACCTTTGCTTTCACCAGTTATTTCCCTACCTTTTCATTCCTGTGTACCACCACCTATTTGGTTTTCATCAGTTGTTTCTCTTTTCCACCTGTCATTACTTCTTATCCACTTATTACAAAGTGGATACTTTACCTTTGTTACTTTACCGTTCAAGATTTGTTTTAATTTATCCTATAATAGAAATCCTTATCAGAAATGCCTGAGTCTCAAGTCAGTGTTGAAATAATGCTTTCTAGAAACTTGCTTTCTTTTACATTAGTATTAAGATGGGGTGTGTCTTATGGAACCACTATCACTGGGTATTGTCACTGCTCTCAAACAAAGACAATGACATAGTGTAACTGTTGGAGGATGTTACTGCAAATGTAGATCACTGTAGTTTTAAAAAATGCACCTTATAAACTTTTCTGCTTCTAAAAGCATCTTCAGCTCCTCTTTTAGCCAAGGGAGGATCTATGAGGGGTGAGATGGTACAGTCTCAACCCACCTTTTGGACACTGCTGTGGGAATAACAGCCAGGGACTTTTTTTAAATCCCCAAAGGAGGCAAGAATCTCCCCCACCCCTCTCAGCACCACTCTCCTTCCCCTCTTTACTCAGCAGCACCTCCCATCCTCTCCCTTCCGTTTCTCCCATCCTCCACCCACCGCTGTTGCTGCCTCTGGCTAATGTGGGACAGGGGGAGCTCCAGAGCTGTTCCAACCTCATTCCAACCAGGCTGCGTGGGGAGCTGGACTCAGAAGGGACAGCAGCAAGCAATGGCAGCAGCAAGCAGGTTCTCTGTTGGTGCCTGGTCCTTCATGTGTTCCCCACCAACCTGGGAGCAAGTGAAGGGCAGGGGAATCCACTGGCAACCATTTCTGTCCCTGACAAAGCCCAGTTTCTTGCACAGCAGCCACTTGCTGCATCCCCAGCTGTAGGCAGGGCAAAAGCAGCTAGGACAGTGGCAGCTGCAGGTAGATCCAGAGATGTAAGTAAAGTGGATCAGCGGTGGATGGGAGAGGAGGAGAGGTGCTGCTCAGCACAGAAGGGAAGGGAAGGATGCCAAGGTGGGGGTGGAGATGGAATTCTTACCTGATTTGGGAGCTTAAAAAAGACCCCAGCTGCTGGTCCAGGTGGTGGTGGGGAGGCTGGGAGTAGAGTGCAACCACCCCTGCAGCACTGCTCACTGTTCCTGCACCCTCTGTTTTAAAATCCTGGATCTGCTTATGCTTCCAGCTTAGCCATGACTATTTATGATAAAGCATAGAGAGAGAACGCACGTGTGAAAGAAATGAATTGCTTACAATTTTTGTTGCTATTGATATTCCAAGAAAGGTGCTTAACAGTATAAAACATACTATAGCAGCGTAAAGACCCTAAACAGATAAGAGATATGCGGGAGTTTGTCACACATTAGGGTAATGTAGAAGTAAACTAAATCACAGTGGTGTTATTTTTACCTTTCTTGGATATCAATCATGTTCATTCTGAAGCGGGGGTCATAATGAAGCACAAGCTGCAAAAAAGGCATGTTATCTTATTTGATCTCTTCCAGAAAGGGTACACATTTATGGCTGAAGCACAGACTGGTGATTCAGCTCTGGCTGCTGGGAAATGGAGACTCCGTCTTATTGGTTCATATAACCCACTCCCCTCACTCTCTCGTGATGCTGTAAACAACTCTTATTCCACTAAGGAAATAAAAGACTATTACATACCTAATGGAAAGCACATTATATTCAGGTAAATTTTGAACATGTCATTTTTATAGAAGTACTAATAGAAAATAGAACAAATTTCTAATATAATTTTTTCTGATAGAAATTTTTTTATTAGAAAATTAGAAAAATAACTGAAGGAAGAAGGTGGTTTTAAAGCAAATTATGTTTATTTAAATCAGATTTAAATTCACAATTCACAATCAAGGGCTTCATTTTCTAAAATATTAGCCCAGTTTAGTGTGGATAAGGGTGCCTTTGTGA
This sequence comes from Alligator mississippiensis, assembly GCF_030867095.1. NCBI lineage: Eukaryota > Metazoa > Chordata > Crocodylia > Alligatoridae > Alligator > Alligator mississippiensis. The sequence goes on from NC_081824.1 coordinate 126,628,298, forward strand.
AGGAACAGTATATTTAATTCATTATGTCAAAATAATATTATTAATAGTATGGATCAAAAAAAATCTTATCCACTTTAATGATTTAAGCTTCATAATATCTGTTTGAGTTAGGAAAATATAATTTTTCAGATGGAGGATAAAATTAAGTGTATGTTCTCTATGTCACTAAGATACTGAACAATATAAGACCCAGGTCAGATCCTGAGTGAACTTCACTTGAAGCCTCTTCCCAATTTGAGTTATACTGGTTGATGATTACTCTTTGAAGACAAGTATCCAAGCTGTTTTACAGTCATCTTGACCTAGTTAAAGATAAACCACATGCATAAGCTTTACACAGTCAGGGTCTAACTTTATACCTGTTCTTGGTAGAGCAGTACTATCTGTTCTTGGCAGGGTAGAATATTTCATGACAAAGCTTGAAATCAACAATGAGGCTATTTAGCATGAACAAAGGTGGCAGAATCAGCCACGAGTACAAATAGTTAAATTGCAAAGATGAAGATTAAATGGAAATATAACCAAATAAATTCTTCTTGTTTTCTGTTGCTGACACTTTCAAAAAACGGAATTTTAAGACATTTTTCAAAAAACAAAAGTTTTTGCTTTAGGGTGGTGCACATACACAATTGCTATTTTTTAGTTTATGCTACCACTTTCACAGTATTTACAAAAAGGAATTCTGGCAGTCCTGTTAAAACCTTAGTTGATATCTGGTGATTTGACTAAGAGCATGTTGTAACCTTCAAGCTGAGACTTGCTTTCTAGGGCTTCAGTTATGAGAACAGTTTAAACATGTGCTAAATCTTTCATTTCAAGAAAGCCTTTAAGCAAACACTTTAAGCATATGTTTTTGGTGAAGCATTCATTTAAGTGTTTTACCTGAATTTGGCTGCTTTACTGAATCGATTCCAAGTATCCAATGCAGTTTATGTTGATGGAATTTTCTCCTATTTAGGTATGCCATAAAAGTCACAGCATCCCATATTGCCACAGTGCAGGTACAGACCTCTAAATCAGATGTATTCATTAAGCTACAAGTCCTGGATAATGAGGAAGAAATAGTGAATACCATTGGAAAGGGCCATGCAGTCATCCCTGCATTTAATTTCTTCTGTCCTGAAAGACCTTTAAGTTCTCAATGTAAGTACTATATTTTGTATTTTATACTTGGTCCCAGTGAGAGCACTCTAAAATAACTTTGGATAAGGGCTGATCTTAAACACTATCACAGAAACTGTTCCTTAATTTTTTTTTTACTTGTTAGTTATATCATTTTCCTTACTTTCTTGTCCCCTTCTACATTCTCTGTTCTGCTAAGGGGATCTGAAACATGGGGGAGGGGGGCATGTATTGCCCACAAAGACAAGTATAGATTGAATTGACGGAGGAGCTGTTTCTAACATTATTTTGTGTGTGTGACTTTTGCCTTCATTTTCTGTGTGCTTAATAAAGCAGTTCACATTTGTTATAAGGAGCCAAAGAGACAGAACCAGAGAGCAGGCCAGCAAACAGGGGAGACTGAGTGGGTGTCCTGCCTGGGAGAGGAGCAAGAAGCCATGGCTGCATGGGGAGAGAGTTTGTTAGTGCTGGTAAATACGAAGGCCTGCATGTTTCAGGCTTGGTGATGTAGGTTTAGTTTGGGAGCCATTTTGCAAGGTTGTTTGGAGAAATTAGTTGATTGTGCCTGATGGCAGTGTAAGCAAGGAGATGGGGCTTGCCTGGGTAGAAAGGTTAAGCTTCCCAGAGCACAGTGAATAAGGAGGAGAATAAAATGATGAGGAACAGCCAGCATGGATTCACCAAGAACAAATCATACCTGATCAACCTGATTTCCTTCTATCATAAGGTGGCAGGCTGTGTAGATGTAGGGGAGAGCAGTGGATGTGATATACTTTGACTTTAGCAAGGCTTTTGACACAGTATCTCATGACATTCTCATTAACAAGAGATGAAATACTAGATTGAAGTAGTGTAAAGTCGATACATAACTGTTTGGATCATCATATGTGTAGTTGGGAGGAGGTATCAAGTGGGGTTTCCCAGGGGTCTGTCCTGGGTTCACTATTGTTCAGTATCTTCATTAATGATTTGGACAATTAAATTAAGTGCATACTTAGCAAACATGCTGCTGACACCCAGTTGGGTGTCATTATAGATGTTTTGGAGAGCAGGGCTAGGATCCAGAATGACCTGGATAGACTAAAAAAATGGTCCTCAATCATTCAGATGAGATTTATCAAGGACAAGTGCAGTGTTATTCACATGGGACAGAATAACTGCATGCACAAATACAGAAGGAATGATTGACTACTTTACAGTACTTCAGAGAAAGACCTGGGAGTTATAGTAGACTATAAGCTGAATATGCTGCAGCAGTGTTTTCTTGCAATCCAGGTGCAAAAAACGTCAATAGCAGACTGGGTTGTATTAACTGGACTGTCACTTAGAAATCAAGGGAAGTGATTCTTCCACTCTTTTTGGCACTGATGAGACTTCACCTGGAGTACTGTGTCAAGTTTTAGGCCCCACGCTTCAAGAAGTACCTGGAGTACTATTCCTATCAAAGACAGGAATACCCAATTACCTGTGGGGGCACATTTCTCACAAGAAGACCACTCTCTCCAATCTCTCAGTCCTGATACTCAAAGGACTCTTACAAAACACTTCCCAGAGATGAGCCTATGAACTCCACTTCATCAACCTCCTGGATACTAAAAATCATGAACTAAATGTAGATATTGGATTTATGACACATTATAACCTGCCTGACATCTGACTCCCCAGGTACTTCTCCACTATTCATCCCCCTTCTCCCCCCGCCACCCAGCCTGTCTCTCACCCATGACTCCTCAATCTACATCTTCACTGACTGCCTGTCTTGTATGCAGACCAGCACAGCCTCTGGCTTCTTTACTTTTCATTCCATCCAGGAAGAGCACACACCAACTGTTGAAACTTCTTTACCCTGATGAAGGATTTTTGAACCCGAAAGCTTGCTTAATATTTCTTTTCCAACTATTTAAGTTGGTCTAATAAAAAATATCAGATTCACCCAAAGAACCTTGTCTGCCTATGTCCTTAGACCAACACAGCTACAACCTACACCCCTGTAACATGATTAAGATACAAGCATTTATGTCTTAGTCTAGGAAATGGCTCTTGACAAGCAATATTTTCCCCTTTCTCCTGGAACAACAACTATTTTATTCAGGGAAAGAGGAGGATGGGAGGATTCAGAAGGAACTGCTAATTATACTAGATTTATGGAAGTTATAAATGGCCATAACACTATTGTCAGGTCATTATAATAACAAGAGAGATTCAGATAAAAAGTTATCCTGTAGGGGCACATTCCAATTTAAACAAAATTCCCTTTGGGACAAAATTTAATTGCCAGTTACAACACATACACCACTCTCATCCTAATCTGAACATTTGTGCCTCAAAAGCTGAGCTTGCCCTGCCTCAGAGACATTCTGCCTTGCACCGGCTTTCTCAGATGTCCCATCCTTCTCTGAGTGCACTATCCACACCTGACCTGAAGCACTGTAGCCACCTACAAGAAACAGGCTAATTGACACCATCACTCAGCAGTACTAATTGGCCTGTCCTCAGTACATACAAACTCAACTACATTACTTTCAGTCAGGAGAGTAATACATAACAGAGCACTACAGCTCGTTTGAAAGCACTGCTGCCAAAAATGGTCTATTTACAGTCTAAACATGGCATGAGTGAGAAACTTACCTTTTTGGTCAAAGTTTATTTTCTTTCACTTTAATTTGTATATAAGTCAGCAGGACTGGATGAACATCATCCAAGAGTGCTAAAGGAACTGGCTGAAGTAATCGTGGAACTGGCAAATCTCTTCCAAAACTTTTGGTGCTCGGAGAGGTCCCCAAGGACTGGAAGAGGGCCAATGTTGTGCCCATCTTCAAGAAGGGGAGGGAGAACCCAGCTAACTATAGGCCCATTAGCCTAACTTCTATCCCAGGGAAAATCCTAGAAAATTGAATTAAGGAGTCTATATGCAATAGGTTTGCAGAAGGTAGGATTCTGAATGACAGCCAGCATGGCTTCACTGCGGGCAGGTCTTGTCTTACCAACCTCATCTCCTTTTATGATCAGGTGACTCACCACCTGGATAAAAGAGAGGAGGTTGACATTATATACCTTGATTTCCAAAAAGCTTTTGATCTGGTATCCCATGAGACAGTCAGGTGGGTAGGAAGCTGACTGCGGGATAGGACCCAGAGAGTTCTAATGAATGGATCTGTGTCATCTTGGCAGGAAGTGGCCAATGGTGTCCCACAGGGGTCAGTACTTGGTCCAGTGCTATTCAACATCTTTATCAATGATTTGGATGTTGGGGTGAAGAGCCCCCTGGCCAAGTTCATGGACAGCGCCAAGTTATGGGGAAGCATGGCCACACTTGAAGATAGGCTACAGATACAGGCAGACCTAGACAGGTTTGCAAGCTGGGTGGACTAGAACCAGATGAAGTTCAACATCGAGAAATGTAAAGTGCTCCACCTGGGGATGAACAATCCCCTGCATATCTATGGGCTTGGCAACGCCAACCTGACCAGCACTATGAATGAAAGGGATCTGGGGATAATAATAAACCACAGTATGAACATGAGCCAGCAGTGCAACGCTGTAGCCAGCAGGGTTAACAATACCCTGGAATGCATCAATCAATGCATCTCCAGCAAAACCAAAGAAGTGATTCTTCCACCCTTCTCTACATTGGTGAGATCACAGCTGGAGTATTGCGTCATGTTCTGGGTGCCACACTTCAACAAGGACATAGTAATGCTTGAGAGAGTCCAGAGAAGGGCCACCCGTATGATCAGAGACTTGTATGGCAAGGCATACGAGGAAAGGCTGAGGGATCTGGGACTCTTCAGCTTGAAAAAAAAGAAGGCTGAGAGGGGACTTGGTAGCAGTTCACCGCTACATCAGAGGCATACATCAAGGGCTCGGTGAACAACTGTTCACCAGGGCACCCTTGGGGAAAACTAGGAATAATGGTCACAGACTCCTGGAAGACTGTTTCAGGCTCAATGTTAGGAAAAACTACTTCACAACTAGGGTGTCCAGACTGTGGAATAAACTCCCTTCAGAGGTGATGCAATTACCTACCCTGGAAATCTTCTAGAGGAGACTGAATGGTCACCTTGCTAGGGTCATCTGACCCCAGTTGTCTTTCCTGCTTGGTGCAGGGGGCTGGACCCGATTATCTTCTGAGGTCCCTTCTGGCCTTACAATCTCTGAACCTATTAATTCTATTGCCACATGCCATATTATAATGGGTCATCAACTCAACTAGAGTTATAATAGGAAACCAACTGATGTTTAAAGATTACCTCCCAGCGTCTTCATGGCAGGAAAAAAATCTTTGTCTTGGATTCAAGTAATAGCCCAGAGCAGGTGGTGGCTTAGCTCTGACTTTAAAGCTAGAGCTGAGCTGCTCTCTGCCCTGGGCTGGAATAGCTTGTTTGGTGGGGGAGCGGGCATGCAGCCAGGGGCAGCGTGGGGGAGATGGCAGGGTAAAGGAAACTGCCATCTCCCCTATACCCCTTGTCCTTTATGTCTGTGCCTGTGCCTCCACCCCCTGCTGCAGCCTGCCACTCCACCCCTTTCTCCCCTCCTCTCAGCTTCCCCCACCTCCCCTTACCTTCTGCTCCATCTCCAGCTCTGACCCAGCCAGGCAGGGAGCTGCTGCTTCTTCCTGGCTGGTCTGAGCTGCTGCTGTTGCTGACTGCCCCAAAGGAGCAGAGCTTCAGTAGAAGGTAAGGGGGTGAGGGGCAGGGAGTGGGAGGTTAGTGGGGAGGCATGGGGGTCAGAAGGCCGAGGTTAGGTACAGGCATGGGGAGCTGGGGAGGACAGGAAGATGCATGGGAGGAGCAGGCAGCAGTGAGGGCAGGCACAGGGGGGACAGGCATAGGCATGGGGAGATGAGGGGCAGGGAGAGCAAGAGGCAGTGGTCTACCCCCCTGCTCTCACCACTGCATTCCCCAGCATAGCAGTGAATGGGGACAAATTTAAGACAACCTTCCATTCATTAGATTCTATACATGGACAATTATAACAAATGTGTACTTTTCCTTGTATAGAATCTAATTATTCTGGGGTAATCTTAAATTTGAAATCATCTAGAACAGTGTTTCTCACTGGTTCGTGGGTCACGAACCAAAAGTGGGGTCACAATAATATATAAAAGGGTTGAGAACAACCTTTAAAAATGAATCATCAAACTTTAAAAATGGATTCTCCATTAAAGAAGAAAAAAGTGGGAAACTGTGGCTTGTCCCCTGCTGGCTGTCAGAGTTTCAGCCTGCAAGGAGCTGTTTGGGGCCTCCCCCTGCCCCACACACCCACCCTCTGCCCCACACATTAGGGGGCTGGGGCCTGGGGGTGGAGAGCACTGGGTTTTAAGCCAGGGGGACTGGGTCAGGGCTGGCCATCGATGTTTACAAATGGGTCCTGGTACAGAAAAGGCTGAGAACCACTGGTCTAGAATTCTGGTGACTATGGTATTTACTCATTTGGTCCTTTTTAAGATGTGCTAGGGAAATGAATGGAAGCATCTAGTCTGAGAGCAACAGAAAATTTAGAGGCAACCCAAGTAACATTCAAAAGAAAATAAATTACACATGCAGTGCTTGTTGGGAGATGTGTCTAGGCCTCTTTTCCTGTGAGCTGTGATCTGAATGGCTCTGGTTTGTTGGGGAGCCTGAGCCCTTCTCCCTGCCTCATTATGAGTGCCAGGGGGATTGCAGCTTGCAGGGAGATAGCAAAAGATATATCTGCCTCTGCTGTGATATGAGGAGGTCCAGAAAGTAGCCAAACATTAAACTTCTAAAAATAAGGAAATGTAAACTGAAGGTACACCCTCCCCCCCTACTCTTTTTACAATAGGAAAATGAGTCAGAGGTAGGGGGAAGAGGCCAGCATGGGAGGGGGTGTTAGATGAAAGCAGGTCAGGAGCGTGGCTGTGGTGATCTGACAAAGGGCAACTAGGAGTCATAATATGGTCAGGTGTCCAGTTTATGGTAAAGCCCAGGCTATATAAACAGAAAGTATGATTCTTCAGCAATTTGCTGCCAATGAATGTTCACAGTAGTCTAAGGTATCATATGGCAAAGAGCATCTTCTTAACTTGCTCATAGTTTCATAGTTTCATAGTAGCTAGGGTCAGCAGGGACCTGAATAGACCATCTAGCCTGACCCCCTGCTGCGGGCAGGAATGAATGCTGGGTTCACAAGACCCCAGACAGGTGATCATCCAACCTCCTCTTGGATTTGCCCAAGGTAGGGGCGAGGACCACCTCCCTGGGAAGTTGGTTTCAGATTCTGGCCACCCTAACTGTAAAATATTGCCTCCTGAAAAACTGAAAAATAAAAAAACTCAGAATTTAGTTTAGATAACTTTAATTAGAGCCCTCCAGCCTACTTTAAAGACTCAAAGGAGCTTTACAGAGGCTTGAAAAGGGGTTTTTAGATACAGTAAGTCCTTATGAAAGACTGACCTATGCTAAGCTTTATGCTTCCTGGCAGCTTTAATTGCATTGATCTATTAGAAACAATCTCTGACAAATGAACAGTGAGACACTGGAAAAATATAACTATGGAAGAGTGACTTCTGCCACAAATACATTCAAGGGGTCTTTGGAGCATGCTGTAAATATTTTTTCTTGAAGTAATAATAATCTGTCAGTATCAGACATGCAATTTCTCCACGTGAGTTTTAAAAACATCTGTTGCTTAGTTTTAACATATCATATTAATGGGAAATGAACCGATATTGCTATTTGTGGTATATATATTTTTAAGCTGTGTCAAGACCATCTTGAATGTATGGCTAGGAATTCCTAAGCAAGTCTGTGCCATAAGTGATTCAGTAAAATGAAGAATAGGCAACCCCATCTTCATAGTTTCATAGTTGCTAGGGTCAGGAGGGACCTGAACAGATCATCCAGCCTGACCCCCTGCCACAGGCAGGGATGAATACTGGGTTCACAAGACCCCAGACAGGTGATCATCCAACCTCCTCTTGAATATGTCCAAGGTAGGGGTGAGGACCACTTCCCTGGGAAGTTGGTTCCAGATTTTGGCCACCCTAACTGTAAAATATTGCCTTCTGATCTCTAACCTAAACCTATTCTCCATCAGCTTATGACCATTGTTCCTCGTCACCCCAGGTGGCGCTGGGGAGAAAAGAGCTCTGCCTATTAGCTGTTGATCCTCCTTGATGAGCTTGTAGGCAGCCACCAGGTGCCCCCTCAACCTCCTCTTGCTGAGGCTGAACAGGTTCAGGTCCTTCAGTCTCTCCTCATAGGGCCTGTCCTGCTGCCCTCTCACCAAGCGAGTAGCCCTCCTCTGAACTCTCTCCAGGCTGACAACATTCTTTTGAAGTGCGGCGCCCAGTACTGGATGCAGTACTCCAATTGTGGCCTGACCAATGTCGCATAGAGGGAGAGTATCACCTCTCTAGACTGGCTTGAGATGCATCTTTGGATGCATGACAAGGTATGGCTGGCCTTGCTGGCTGCGGTCTGGCATTGGCGGCTCATGTTCATCTTGGAGTCAATAATGACTCCAAGATCCCTTCTGCCTCCATGCTTTCAAGAGGGGAACTCCCCAGCCTGTATGTATGCTGTGGATTCCTTCTCCCAAGGTGCAGCACCCTGCATTTGTCTACGTTGAACCCCATCCTATTCTCATCTGCCCACTTTTGTAGTCTGCAAAATCTAGTTGCAGCCTCTCTCTCCCTTCAAGTGTGTCCACCTCGCCTCACATCTTAATGTCATCAGCAAACTTGGACAGCGTGCTTTCAACCCCCTTGTCCAAGTTGCTGATGAAGATGTTAAACAATGCGGGCCCGAGGACCAAGCCCTGGGGAACCCCACTGCTCACATCTCACCAAGTTGAGTATGACCCATCCACCACTACTCTCTGGGTGCGCCCCATCAGCCAATTTTTTACTCATCCAACTGTGTAGGCATCAATGCCACAGTCACTTAATTTATTGATGAGAATGGGGTGAGAGACAGTGTCAAAGGCCTTCTTAAAGTCTAGAAAGACTACGTCCACGGCAACACCATCATCCAAGGATTTAGTTACCTGGCCATAAAAGGCAATCAGGTTGGTCAGGCAGGACCTGCCTTTGTTGAACCCATGCTGGTTGTCCCTGAACATGATGTCCCCTGCTGGCCCCCCACAGATGTGCTCCTTGATGATTTTCTCTAAGATCTTCCCAAGGACCGAGATGAGGCTTACAGGCCTATAGTTACTTGGGTCTTCCTTCCTCCCTTTCTTAAAAATGGGGACCATATTAGATAGTTTCCAATCCCCCAGCACCTGGCCAGATGACCACGAATGCTTACACAGCCAGACCAAGGGCTCCACGATGACCCCTGCCAGCTCCCACAACACCCTAGGGTGGAGGGCATCTGGACCTACAGATTTAAAAATGTCCAGCCCTTCCAGAAGATCCCTAACTACATCTGTGCTGACCCAAAGCCTGACAGAGCTATCCCCGAGATTGTCCCTACCTCTGGTAGGAGGGATGTCTTGGTCCCTGTTCAAGAAAACAGAGGCAAAGAAACTGTTAAAAATATTGGCTTTCTTATCTGGTGTAGCCACAAGGTTACCATTTGAGTCTTGCAGGGGCCCTACAGTGCATGGTACCCTCTTCTTGCTCCCAATGTACTTGAAAATACATAATAGCTTCTACCATGCTAATAACTTTATAGGGTGGAAAGGAGAGGTGAACTGGATTTGGGGTTGGGATAATGAAATGAAACACACCGGTCTCCTGTCACTCACCTAGTTACTGTAACCACCAAGTAATAAAACTGTCAACATTTGGGCACAGACCATATCTGTGATTTTTCTCACTGGCCCTGTTAGCTACTGTACTCCAAACATTTCATAGTACAACCATAATCCCCACTATACCATAGCAAACTACACTGGAGACTAGGGAAGCACTTAAGAATCATATAGTGTTCTTTATTTTTACTTTACCAGTCTCAGTCCAATACCCATGCCTATTTCAAAGGGAGCATGAATCTCAAGGTTGAATATTTATTCATACCCCAAGAAAAAAAAATAGTACATTGTATCACAGCACCATCTGGTGACATCTGCCAGAATAGTTGCTTTCACTAAGTAGTGTGCATTTTGGGGAGCCTATTTTAATTGATTCCCTACCAGCTTGCCAGTAAAAAAAAATCTCACAAGTTCCTACTAGTCTGAGATGATTCATTTCTTTTGATGGGGCCCCTCTCTCTGTGAGCTAGAAATAGTGTTCTACAGGCCCAAAATCAAGTATTATTTTATGCAGAATCTTATCCATCCTGTTAATCATGTTTTAAGTGAATTTGTTAAACCGACTGCAGATCTCCCATCTGTCACTAGAGCGTTAGAAATAGCCTTGTGAAGCCCATCTGAGCCATTCTATGAAATGCAGTGTACTTTTAGTCAGGCCTTAAAGGGTGTCTGTACCACTTATGATATCAGGTAGCTCCATGCAGACAGACTGTGCTCACTCTGCATGCATTACCACCTGAGTCAGAAAGGATATAGCCATCTTAGGTAATACATAAAGAAGTGGACTGTCTGTTAGCACAGCAATGGTTGCTGCCACCGTTGAGCAGCATAGACATACCATTGGTGACCACCAAAAAGTTATTTACCAGCTTTGTGATCTTTTTAGAATGTTTTCTTTAACTTTGTTGCAAAAGTGTATTCAGAACTTTGTTGAGATTCTTTTAAAGACATATTTTCAAAAGTAGCCTCTAGTGCCATGTACCATGACCTTCTTACAAAGAAAGTACATAGTTAAACATACTTAAAGAAACCTTCCTTCTCTACATTGGAATCAGCTGCCTGATAATACCTTTGTAGATGCTTATCACAAAAATACAGTATATCTCTGAGACCTAAAATGTGGCTTATCTGGTACCAGTGGGCATCTAAATATGTACTCCAGGGTGGACAGTTTAATTAGAGGGCACTTTAATTAGAGCAGTGTCATGTGTATTCAGTGTCCCACATTTCAAAATGGCAGTGGGTGTGTTTTAACTAAATCTCATTCAACAAGCTTTAGTTAAAATGCCCCTGCCACCATTTTGAAATGTGGGGACACTGAATTAGCACTAATTAGCACAGTGCTGAAGTGCACTAATTAGCACAGTCCAGCAGAGTGGCAGCAGACTCAATTAATCGAGTCTGCTCCAATGTGTGCTGATTAGTACACCTTGTAGCAGAGGTCCATCACGTGTATAGGTGCTCAACATGTCCAAGAAAAAAATCTTAGAATTCTTATGTGCTAAAATCTGCTGTTTAACAAAATCATACAATGTCCCTTGAAAACAATATTAATTAGACATTAATGAAGCAACAGTTTAATCAGCAAATGTTTCCTAAGCAAATGTATAAGGGACATTATAGGGCGATTAATTACTTGTTAGGCAGAAGCCAGGGTACAGTTATACCTTATAAATTAACTCTTCAAAGAGGCACAGGCTATAGCCTACATCATCAGATACTACAAATGGAATTGTAGAGAACAGGGCTATTCAAAAGAAAGGAATAATGTTGTTTAAATACAAAGGATAGGGAAAGTGGGAGGGAAGGAAGGGAAACTGCTGAAAAATACAGCTACAACCTGGATACTTGGCTATAGGGTAATGCTCAGCCAGCATATAATATAAACCTTATTACAGATTATAGAGAATATGCCAGTCATGCCAGGCCTCTTGGTCTGCTATCTGGTACCATGTAAACCAGTACAGTATGTTTCATGGCCGGGTTGTTAACAACTAAACTGGCACCCCCATGTGGGCTAGCCTGGGTGAGGAGTGTGTATAAACATGCAGCAGGACTAAAAATAAGACCTGTCAAAGGCTGGATGAGTTCCCTGCAAGCCAATGGCCATCCATACCCCTGGAGAAGATATGGGTGCTATCAGGTCACTCTGCCTGAAGACTCCCCAATGATGCAAAGCAACTCGACTAACCTCATGCAGGATGGAGGAGGGTTGTTACAGCATCTAAGGTGCCCCGATTGTCACAGCAGCTTTGGGACTGACTTGACTTGACTTGATAGAGAATATATACTGGTTTAATATAGAGGCATTGAGACTGTAATTCTTGAAGAAAAGAATCATAGAATGGTAAGAAAATCCAAAGAGGAGTTTTCTAACTGTTTCTATCCATTCCTTTTCACACACACATGTGCACACACACACACACACACACACATACAAACAAACACTATATTTTTTTTTCATTCTTACCTAGTTTTTAAAGATATTTCTGATCATCGTGCAAAAAGAAAATAATTTGGCATAATTTTTATTGAAGTGAGACTGTTAGCTGGAACCTTGTAAGCAAAATGCACAGGAAGAAAATTAACTATAGCAACTCCTTTTTATGTATGTTTGTCTCTCTTTATCTCAAGCTACTAGTTTGTAGAATTCGTGGAAACTGAAGGTTGACATTTTTATCTCCCTACCAGCAAGCAAAGGTCAAGTTGGCCAAGGCAGTGCGAAGAAGGACCCGGAAGCAGGGGTACCAAAAAGAAAGGCTACTATTCCAAGTCAGAAGGGCAACAAGCCTACTTCCAAGCCAGGATATGTACAAGAAGGCCAGGCTGTAATAGAAGATGAAACTGTATTGTCAACTTTTGAAAAGAATGCTGGAGGTCCACAACAGGTGAGAGATTTTAAATGCAAATGACTGGAAGAATTTTGGAACAGGACAACAGCAAAAATGGTCTTGATAATTCCTATAATAAATATGAAAATAAGATGTCCTTATATTGTATAAATCTTTTATTTACAGATATTGGCTTCACCACTGATGTCATTTCTTTTATTTATGTAGTGAGGGTCATAAATTATTACAGTAATTCACAAAATAGAATACAGAGGCTCTGCACTAAGAATATCAAAATCTGAGGTGCTAAGCCTTCAAAAAGATACACATTTTCCCACTCCTAGAGTGCATCTACACATGCGCTTAACTGCACAGTAGACTAATTTGCTGCGATGTAAAGTGTCACCGTATACACATGCAACACTTAATAGACGACAGCAATCTAATTTTCACCACCATAAGATTACATTACAGGGGTGGTGAAAATAACTAGCCTAAACGCACGTGTAAATGCTGGCCTGTTTTCTTTTGCTATGACAATTTATTTCTGCCTTCCATCGCTCTTTATTTTCATCAATATGGATGAAATGCTGGGCAAATGCTAAAACAAATCCACAAAAGACCAGAGGCTTAATTTTTCTGCTCCACCTTTTCTAGAGGTAGTCAGGTGACCTAGTCAGACCTAAGTGGAAAACGGCTTACATATTTGAGACTCAAAAGTTCAAAATGAAATGAAGATCATAGACTCACGTGACAGTCTATTGGCAGACTTCTCCAGTAGTAGGTGTGAGATGGTAAATGTTTAAGTATAAGCACATAAACATATAAATGCACATATGGGAGTAGGAAATGGGGAGTTTGCTTTGGCCCCGTGGAAAAAATGTAAAAATGAAAAATGGACATGTGGTGTACTGGGTTAGGAAAAAAAGTTCTACTTAAAAGGGCTACTGTATAGAGGATGTTACATTTCCAGGAGCTATAAATATATAGTTAAGGTTATGGACATACAAATAATTTAGCATGTGGTAAAAGAGGGTAGAGCTTGATCACAGTTTAGCTGTTGTATGGCAACTGCCCATGCACAGTCTCTCTCACTGTAGTAAACAGAAGTTAAATCTCAGTAGTTTAGTTGTCAATGAAATGTAGAGAAGTTACTATAGTTTGGCTTTCATGTATAATAGCATAAGAGTATGGGTACTTACCTGGGAAGGCTGATCTACTTCTCATCCTGTGGTAAATTATTTGTATCTTCATATCCCTGAGAACACATTAGCTGAAGAGTATGAGCAGAAGACAAAAGCTGATGATAGCAGAGAAGTAATGTGAGATTAGTTTGTGTTAGTATTTGAAGTGAAAACAAGAAGTCTGAAGTCAGTGAAATATTAAAGAGTAGGCCATCATAGGACTGAGATTACTCAGTATGGAAGTAGTTTTGCAGTTGCATTCCAGATGGATTTGAGAGCAATGTTTGTGTAGTGGAGACCATGTGAGAAGAGGTTGTAGAAGCTGATGTGATTTGATTGGAGGTTAGCATCAGGTTTTAAAAGTGGGTCAGAAAGGTAAGGATGAATTTAGAAGAGTGTATAAAAGAAAAAACAGTTTTATTGGCAGTGTAAGGGTGGAGAATATCCCCTCAATAATATAGTCTATTTTCTGGGCTCTGGTTTATTCCCCTGCAGTTGTGTAATAGTACTTAACTACTGCTTGGGAGTGTTGTAAGACTTAACTTTCCTCTGTAAAGTAATTAGAGATCCAGGGATGAAAGTCACTGTAAATGCTCAGAAATACTATGACTACATTAAGGTGAATAAGTTTTCATGCCAACACCATTTAATAACCTTAGAGACATATGAGTTCTCATGCAGTGAATTGAATTTTACAGAAAAATGTCACAATAGGTATTCTGTATTACATGTACAGTGTAAGAATGTGCACTGGGGCCTTCACATAGAATCATAGAAAATGAGGGTTGGAAGGGACCTCAGGAGGTCACCTAGTCCAACTCCCTGCTCAAAGCAGGACCATCCCCAACAAGATCATCCCAGCCACAGCTTTGTCTAGGCGGGTTTTGAAAACCTCCAAGGATGGAGCCTCCACCACCTGTCTGGGCAACCTGTTCCACTGTTTTATTACCCTCCTAGTGAGAAAATTCCTTCTGATATCTAACCTAAACTTCCCTTGCTGCAACTTGAGACTGTTGCTCCTTGTTCTGTCATTTGCCACCATCGAGAACAGTCTAGGTCCATCCTTTCTTTAACCCCCATTCAGGCAGTTGAGTCCCCTCTCAGTCCACTCCCAGTCTTCTCTTCTCTAAACTAAATAAGCCCAGTTCCTTCAGTCGTTCCTCATAAATCATGTCCCCCATCCCCCTCACCATTTTGTTGCCCTCTGCTGGACTCTCCAATTTGTCCACATCCTTTCTGTAGTGGGATGCCCAAAAACTGAACACAGTACTCCAAATGTCACCTCACTAGTGCTGAATAGAGGTTACTACTGTAACCCCCAGGTCCTTTTCTGCAGAGCTGCTGCCCAGCCAGTCAGCCCCCAGCCTATACTGGTGCATGGGATTGTTCTGTCCTAAGTGCAAGACTTTGCACTTGTCCTTGTTGAACCTCAGAAGATTCCTTTTGGCCCAATCCTCCAATTTGTTTAGGTCACTCTGAATCCTAGCCCTACCCTCCAGACTGTCTACTACTCCCTCCAGCTCAGTGTCATCTGCACATTTGCTGAGGGTGCACTCTATGCCATTTTCCGGGTCATTGATGAAGATATTGAACAAAACCAGGCCCAGGGCCAATCCCTGGGCACTCCGCTTGATGCCGGCTGCCAGCTAGACATTGAGCCATTGATTACACTCTCTAAGCCCGATGCTCAAGCCAGTTTTCTATCCACCTGACAGTGCATTCATCCAGCCCATACTTCCTTAGCTTTCCTGCAAGAAGGCTGTGGGGGACCATATCAAAAGCCATGCTAAAATCAAGATACACCACATCCACTGGTCTCCCCACACCCAGAGTCAGTCATCTCATCATAGAAGGCAACCGAGTTGGTCAGGCATGACTTGTCCATGGTGAATCCATGCTGACTGTTCCTAATCATCTATTTCTCTTCCAAGTTCTTAGAAATGAAATGGCTTCCTTGAGGATCTGCTCCATTATTTTTCCAGGGACTGAGGTGAGGCTGACTAGGCTGTAGTTCCCTGGATCCTCCTTTTTTCCTTTCTTAAATATGAGCACTGTCCCTTTTCCAATCATCCAGGACCTCTCCTGATTGTCATGAGTTTTCAAAAATGATGGCTAATGGCTACAATCACATCAGCCAACTCCCTCAGCATCCCCAGATGCATCTTATCTGGCACCATGTACATCCAGCTTTTCTAAGCAGTCCCTACTTTCACCACTGAGGGCTGCTCACCTCTTCCCCAAACTGTGCTGCCCAGTGCAGTAGTCTGGGAGCTGACCTTGCCTGTGAAGATGGAGGCAAAAAAGGCATTGAGCACTTCAGCCTTTTCTGCATCCTCTGTCACAAGGTTGCCTGCCCCATTCAGTAGGGGACCCACACTTTCCCTGGTCCTCCTCTTGCTGCTGACATGCTTGTAGAAACCCTTCTTGTTACCCTTCACATCCCTTTAACTGTAGGGATTTTCACTGTTTCTGAGTACATGAAAAGCAAGTTCTGTTGTAGTAGATTTGAAAGTATATTTTTCCTTTTTTCCCTTTGACTTATGCTAGTTGGTTTTCAGATGTGCCAACCCAATAAAGCAAATACACTCAAGAGCATATTGAGTGCCCACAGACTGGGCACTCAAATATTGCTCTTTGTCTCTTCTGACAAGGCTCTGAAGATGCCACATCACTAGCTGACTCCTGCAGGGGCACTGGCTCCTATGTCTGAGTACGCACCAAGCTTAGATATGAATGTGCCAGCAGTTTTCATGTGGGATTTGGTTATAACATACTGGCAAAAATTAGCTATTTCATCAACCTGGTCAAGAGATTGTTTTACCATTTGAATCTCTCTTACTAGGGAAAAGTGGCACAGACTCTCAGAACATGTTTATCTGTGACAAAATTAAGCAACATAGGTTTGCAGTCTGGGGAATTTTAGGCACAATGCTCAGTACATAGTCGAGCACAGTGACACCAGCCTACAGTAATAAGGGAAGGCTTATATGCCTGTCCAAATGACTGACTGCTGATTAGCCTTCAGTGTATTTTAGTTATCTTACAGAGGATTTTTATTTTTCTTCAGGATTTTTTCTCACCTGAAGCCCACAGTTTTAGCTAACCTTTCAGTTTTAGAGCTAAAAGCCAAAAAAGGCCAGTTTAACAACTGTTTTTCTGACATGCCAGGATGGATTTGTCCATGAAACATTAATCTAAAAAAAAAAACTTTTTTTTTTTTACCAACATAACTGGTTTTACTAGAGAAGCACCTTTGACCATCTTCAGGTCTTTTGTCTCCAGACACTATGGCCAACAATAAGTTGCAATAAGCAGAGCAATAAGTTTCTACTAGAACCAGATTTGCCTTTGGGTATCTTATGGCATTTTTACACATGCTTCCAGACAAGATTCCTTGGGTGAATTTGATATCTTTTATTAGACCAACCCAAATAGTTGGAGAAAAGTTATTAAGCAAGCTTTCAGGTTCAAAAACCCTTCGTCAAGCTAAGGAAGTTTCAGCAGTTGGTGTGTGCTCTTCCTGGATGGAATGAAAAGCCATGTATGTAGGATAATGTGGATAATGAGGAACTCTAATCAGAGGGATGGGATCGGAAGGAGCTGATGTTCTTTTTCGCAGGTTTTTGTAGAGCAGAGAGCTAACAGGGATTTGGGAGTATGTGTAATGATTCTCTCTGAGCAGGGGAACTTGGAATATTCCCGGTTGTAAACACCACTGTTGTTAAGTGTAGAGAGACTTCTTCCTGCCATTCCCAAGTATTCTTTAGCACCCGAAGGAATGAGCCTATCTGGGAGGTATCAGTGGGCAAATTCAGAAAAAAATTAAACCCCTTGTGGTTCTACTAACAGCAAAGTAGAACCTTTTCTTCTACTATAAATCTAGTCCAGTAGAATGTGAGAGGTGAGCCCTTGATTTTTGCTCACCAGGTTATTATGGTCTTTTCTGGAGGTCCTTGTAGCTTGAGTAAAGGAGAGAGCAGAAGACTTGCCCATGTTTTCTAGCAGAGGTTATACATTCCAGTTTCTGACACACATCTGTTATAGATTTCTTCTTGAATCTGGGGCTATTTAACCCTGTATAAAAGAATTAAAGATATTTTTCTGCACTTAAATCCGAGGCTGTGTCCACATGAGCGTGGCTGTTTGTTTCCCTGGGGACGAGAAGCAGCAGCACACCTTGTGCCACTGCTACTTGTCTCTGGGGAATGTCTATGCCACGCACCCTCTGGTGTATGACACATTACCCTGGGTGGGGTAGGGGAGGCTGGGGTCAGCAACTATTCTGTCTCCAGCAACCTTACCTGGGGTCATGGGGGCCATAGCAATCCTGCTTCTCTGAAGATTACCTCTGAAGAGTTAGTCACAGAGCCCAGGTTGTGAGTGACAATCAAGAGCTGACAATCTTAATTCCCCTCTCCAGGCTTAGCATTTCTGTCTCAATCTCTCAATATAGAGAGTGCAGAGTCCTCCTTTAAGGGGAAGTGGTGAAGGTACCATCTACCTTTTTTATATAATAGCCTAGTATTAGAGCGCTCTCCCAGGAAGTGTGAGATCTGGGTTTTACTCCAACCCCCCTACAGCCAGAGGAGATGCAAGCCCCCATCTCTTACTTCCCAGAAGATTGCCTTAACCACAGAACTATAAAAGAATCTGAGCGGAGGTACCTTCCTGTTGATGCTGGGCTATTGTTCAGAAAGGAATGTGAGAGTACTGAAAGCAGAAGAAGAGCAAGCAAGAGGGAGCCTGCCTCTGTTGCCTAGGGGTTAGGGCATTCAGCTGGGAGAGGGGCAGCCCTGGGTAACTGGTCTTTTATCTCAGGATTATTTCTGGTCTCATCCAATGACTGTCTAATGCCAAATGCATAATCACTTGATATCATCTGCAAATTAGTAGACAGATAATTTGGTCTTGCTCCTGTTCTCTGACTGTCCTTGGTTTGTCTGCCTCAAACGTATTCCCTAGTAGTTTAATTTGATTTTTTCTTGATAATGATGTTTCATTTAAATAAATATATATTAAAAGAAAAGAATTTTAATTGCACAGGTAATGACTCATACCTATTTGCAGTGGTAGTTCCTTAACCACAGAGCTAACTTTAGAAGATGAACAAAGTAAGAAATGTTATTAGAATAATTTCCTATTCATTGTAAATAATGAATAGCATAATGTACTGGTCTCATTTCTCTAGTGCAGCTTACATCATATGCCTTAGCATTAGTGCTGAAAGATCAGTAGGATACTGAGAGCTTGAAGTTTTATGTTAAATAAAAGAAGTCTTTGTCTTTGCACACCATATGCTCGGGAAAATGTTACATGAGACTACTTTTGAATTTTCATGAATAATGTAACACATGGAAGTTTGTAAATTAATTGATTGTTCCACTTGCTGTATTCAATATTCAATAGTTTACTGGACTGCAGGAATTTTGGATGATTAATGTAATGCCTATTCATGTCATCGATATTTTAACACATTACATTTGGTTTCACAGTCTCACAAGTACATTATACAAGCACTGGTGTTGTATGACAGTTGGCCACTTACTGAGAGTCAGTTGGCATTTGTTCAGACACTGAAAGAAATGGAGAAAAATGAAATCAAAGGTATGTCACTCAACATCCAGATGATGGAGTATACAGGTTTGTGTTATAAAGAATGTTATGTTGTTTTGTCATAAAAATGTTATGTTCATCTTTATTCAGTAAAAAAATAAGCTATTAATGTAATTTGTATCATTGACTTTCAATAACAGCATCATACATGTTCACAATTTCAATAGCAAAGAAAGGATGGTTACTAGATAAATGCTGCTAAACTGAAATTTACAAAACATTTTCTTTCTACAGGCAAGTTGTGGTCCAAGGAAATCCAAAGATTAAAAGGCATTCTTAGCCCTAATTCAGTTTTAGATCGCAAAATGAATAACTTCCTATAAGAAAGCCAAATCTCAATCCAAAACATTTTTATCTTTATTATTTATCATTTACAGAATATAAAAATAAATGAATAAATACATCAACATCAAAACAGGCTAAATGACCTATCCCAGATTGTATAATTTCATTACCGTATTTTTCTTAGATTTACTTGCTTACTATATACCATATTACATTACTCTTTGCTCTATGACTTGCAAAGTCAAAAATGTAATTGCATGATTTTATAACTGCATCTGACAGCTGAGCAGTCATTTGAAAACATTAAGCCATATTGTGCAAAAATTACATTGGAGTCTCACGGGTGCATCTACAAAAAAACGTTTACTGTGCAGTAGACTAATTAGCTGCACAGTAAACATCTCAGTGTCTACATGTGCACCCCTGTCAGGCTAGAGTAAACTGATTTACTCCATAGCTGGATAGTACGTGTAAATACAAGTACTATCCTGCTGTGGACTAAAAAACTCCAGCAGTGCACATGTAGACACTGCCCCAGCTGGCTAGGTCATGAGGGCGTTTAATTGAGGGGGCTGTCTGCCAGCTAGCCCCTCACTGAAGTACTCTTATGCCCCAGCCAGCCCCTCTGCAGCAGGTTGAGCTGGGATGGAGCAGCACTGGGCTGGTAGGCTGACTTTCCCCCACATCCCCTTTCAACCGGGGCTGCCCTGATGCGGATCAACGTGCTGTGGTCCCACAATAAACTCCAGTCCCACAATAAACTCAAATAGCAATAAGCTCCGGAACCTGTTGCTTCCAGGTGCAGGTTCAGTCGGCCCACCTGGGAGCAATAAACTCCACATGAATTGAACATGTAGACATGCCTATGGAGATATGAAAATTAGACTTGGCTTTATTCAGAAATGTTCATGACTTAAGAATTACAGCAACAGGTAAAATGACACATATCCCATCATCCTAGCTTTTTTGTTGGTATCAGTCCCACCTTCTGATTTTGTTGTATTTCTTTTTTCTCTTTGTATGTTGTATTGCCCTCCATTCTTTTTCCCAGAAGTAAAGGCAACTGTTTCTTGATTTAGTTATAGTTTGCTTCAGATGTGTTTTCCAATATCTTGCGTTTCATATAAAATTCAGGCCTTATTTCACTTTGTTGTGAAAAGCTAATATAATATGGTTCAGTATTATGGCTTTGATATAAATGTGCCTAGATTAACTCTCCTAGGAACAGAAAAAATGTATAAAACATAGGCAGCATCTGACTCAGAAGGTATATGGCACCCTGAGGCAGAGGGGGCAAAGAGGGGGTTATTCACCTCTCTACCCCAACTGCCCCTGGGGAACCACAACCAAGTATGCCTGCCCGAACTGCCGCTGTTGTTCAATCCCTGCTTGGGGAAAGCAGCAGAATAACCCCCCTGCTGCCCACTCCACTGAATGCTGGAGGGAGGAGGAATAACACCTCTCCCTGCCCCCACCTAAGGGACTCTGACAGCCAGCCTCTGGCTGTGCCCTGACCCCTCCGCTGCATTGGTGAGGGGGCAGAGTTCTTGACTGGGGCAGCAGCCCCTGTCACAGTGTCCAGGGAGTGCAAACTTCTTCCTGGCAGGGGGGTGTGCTGCCGGTTGAGCAGAGCTGCAGCAGACTGTGTGCAGGAGCACTGGGGCTCAGACGGGGTGAGAGTCCTCCAAGCCACTGCAACCACTGCGGTCCGCAGCAACATTCCCCACTCCTCAACGTGGCCCCCCCACCAGGAAGGGGCTCGCACTCCCCAACCCTATGACAGGGGCTGCTGCCCCCATCATGGTCGCTCCCCCGTCACCACTCCAGCAGCTGGGTGGGGGAAGGGGGTGTGGCTAAAGCCAGGCTGGCAGGGCCCGTTAGGTGTGGGGCAGAGAATGGGTTTATTCCCCGCTCTGCCCCCGAGGCGCTGCAGCAGGGTCTGCAGGCAGTGACTGCCACCACCACAGCCACTTGCTGTGTGTCCAGGGCAAGTGGTAGAATAAGCCCCCTCCAGTGGAAGGGGAAAGTGGGGACTTATTCCACTGCTTGCCCCAGGCACAGAGAGAGTGGCAGCAGCAGTCAGGGTGGACAGACCCTGCTGCGGTTCCGGGGGGGGGGGGCAGAGGTGGGAATAACTCTGTTCCCTGCCCCTCTGCTTAAGGGTCCCTGCTGGGGGTGTGACCATGTGGGGAGCAGCCCCTGTCGTGGTGTTGGGGAGCGCAAGCCCCTTCCCAGCCGGGGGGGGTGGGGCACTGTGGAACAGGGAAAGCTGCTGCAGACCATGGTGGTGGCAGCAGCTTGTAGGGCTCTGTCCGCCACAGCTCTGCTTGCCCCATAGCATGGCGCCCCCACTGGGAAGAAGCTTCTGCTCCCCAGACACTGTAACAGGGGCTGCTGCCCCCATCAAGAGCCCTGCCCCCTCATCTATGCAGCAGCAGGGCGGGGTGTGGCCAGAGGCCAGCTGGCAAGGCCCCTTAGGTGTGTGGCAGGGAAGGAAGGTTATTCCTCCTCTCACTGACATCCAGCAGAGGGAGTAGCAGGGTGTTTATTCCTCTGCTTGCCCCAAGCAGGGGGCAAGTAAGGATGGTGGTTGGGGCAGGCAGACTCAGCTGTGGTGCACCAGGGGCAGTGGAGTAGAGGGGGGAATAACCCCTCTTCCTCAGGGGGCCATGCCACCCAGTGTCCGGCTATGCCCAGCCCTGCAGCTGCAGCAGCGACGGGGAGCACCCAGCAGACCTGGCTTGGGTCCCTGCCGGTGGGACAGGAAGTAGTGAATTAAACCCCTCTCTGGCCAGCCCAGCCAAGGATACTTCCAAGGCTGGACATGCCCCCACAGCTGGAGCATCCAGCACAGAGAAGTGCATGTCCATGCTGGTGGGACAGGGGTGGGAGGGGGGGAATAAACTTTTCCCTTGTTCCCTTCTGGGGCCAGCATCAGGCCAGACCTGTACCCCTGCCTTTTCCCTGCCCCAGCTGGGGAGCAGAGGTTTGCCCAGCCCTACTGGAGCAGAGAGCCCAGCCCAGAGAGCATGCGGGGATGCTGGGGGACTCTGGTTTAACTTAAATCAAGAAGGGGCCTGGGACAGACATTGCATAAACCGGTTTGAGCTCAATCATTTAAGACCGATACTACAATCAACGAGGTTCATCTCAAGCCAATTTTGGCCATTTTGAAACTGGTTTATGTACACTGAACTTATGTTCTGCTACAGGTTTAAACCAGTTTCTGATCACTTAAACCACTTTATGTGTAATGTCTGTCTCTATTCTATATGGTACACATTGAGCCCGATAATGCATTTTTTAGTGTTTTATTTTTTCTCCAGAATATTCAATCCACATCGTTACAGGGGCTGTTTGTAAATAAAACAAGCAAACAGATAAACCAATGTAAAAGTGTTGACTGAAAGTTTTCCAGTTTTGAAAAATTTTAATACTCACTGTATCCATGCTACCTTCCAAACATGACATTACAGTATCTCTATTCAGAATGCCTGGCATTAGTTTATCTTTGTATTTGGATGGCTTAAAGCTTGGAAACTGTGAGGATATGTCCACTATTTCTTTTAACTCTGTGGCAGAATGAGGGCTAAAGAAGGTCATAAGGACAAATGACCAAAATGAAGAAAGACCAAATTATATTATTCCTTATGTTCTCATAAAGATGCCTCGTTAAGTGTTTGAATAGAGATATAAAGTTAAAACAAAGAGTGTCAGAGTTAGAAGCAACTACTACACTCAGGAAATGGCTTGGAAGTCAGGCAAAAAATTCCTAGTTTTACTAGTACTTTTACCCAACCTGACATCTAGGTAGCAATTTATATATTGCAGTTATTGCTTAAAGAAACTGGTAGTGAAACATTTTGGCAGCCTGCTCAGTGTGTATGTGCTGATAGATTATTTATGAGTGTCTCTTGTCTTTTAAGGTGAAATAATCTGAAAGCTTCTGATAACTAAATGATATACAACAGGCACTCCTACATACACAAAAAAGGCTCCCACTTCTGGTTATAACAGTGATTTTTGTTTTAATGGCACTAATCTATGTGAAGATGTAGTCTCTAACCTGTGTTTATAATTGGTTTTGGAGCCATATTTATTCTCTCTGTTTCAACTCTGTAACTGCTTTCAGGTTTATGTAACGGCTTTCCACTACTGTTGTCTGATTCTATTGTTGTGGGATATAATTTTCAAACCAACAGTAAACTGTTCATTTCTCTTTTAGGAGAGGTCACTTTAAGCTTTCGAAATCTAGAAATATGTCACACTGAATGCAATTCAGCAGGCATCTTACGGGCTACAGACGTTCCACATACAGAGTCTAAGGATGAGGGATGACCTATGGTTCCACAGTTATACAGCCTGCAGCCACAGAACGTTGGCTTCTGTCACAGGCCAGAGAATAAAGTAGTGTCTGTGCTACAGAGGAGCTACTGGGCTGCCTTGTACCTTGGTCATGAGTTTAAGAATGGGATTGCATCCCATCAGTCAGCTCCATTATAGTTCCCTTCCCTGAACATGCTTTATTCTCCCTAGGAAAGAGAACGTCCATGATGACATCTGGGCTAGGTACAGACGTTCAAAAAGCCTGCGGCAAAATCGATCTAAGTTGCATGGTTTTCTGTAAGCGGCCTAGATTAGATGGGTAGCAAACAGAGCATATGTTCACCTATTGGTGACAGCCACACAGGCTGCCTGCAGTAGGCAAGGCCTGCAGGTTGGAGGCAGTCCTGCACACCTCTCAGCAGGCCTTGCAGGCTTACCAGTCTGCTGGAGACTGCTGAGTGCCCAGGCCACCCCTGACTAGCATGCCCCCACATCCCTGCACCCTAGTACTCCAGGTCCCAGGAACATCAAGCCAAAAAAGACTTGCAGCACTCCAGATACCCATGGCCTGGGTACCCGCTGGCAGAGGCCAAGCTGCAGAGGTTTTGTCCATGCAGGTTCAGCCCCCATGTTCTGCTCCCTACCACCCCAGCCCACCAGAAGTGAGCTGCCTGCACCAGCTCCTGCCTGTGAGGGAGGGAAGAGGGTCCATACTGTGGTCCTGGTAGCAGGGTGCCTGTCTCTGGCCTCTGAAGTGAGGAGCCAGGGTCAGGCTCCAGGGACCTGTGTGTGAGTACCAGGGTTTTTCCTTGGCTCAGTGCCAGGTGTGTGTGTACATTGTGGAGTGCTTTATGATACAATGCAGGGGCACAGTGCAGAAACATGGGGGCTTAGGTCTTGGGGCTCGTGCACAGGACACAAATGCCTCCATCCTGCCTCCTCCTCCCACTGCCTGCCTATGGCTGGCAGATGGTGGGGCTGGGGAGAGGGTCTGTGGTGGCTTAATTCTGTAAGAACTTGGGAGCAGGGCCCTCTAGTCGCTCAGCTGGAGCAGCCAAGCACGGGCCAAGAGAAAGCGTGCCTCCTTGCATAGGGGAAATGTTGCAGGGGGGCTGCAAAGGAGGCTGGGATGCTGGAGGACAGCAACATAGTTTGAATTGATAGGAATCTGGCAGATGGAATTGCAGGCTGTGTACTCAGGAGACTGCATGAACTTTTCAGACCCTGGTTTCTTGGGGAATTGTGGTAGAGGTGAAGGAGGGTAAAGAAGGAAAGGAGTCTATGCCACAGCTTTGGCAATGTCAGGTGACATAAAGCAACCTATGGAGCTGGATTGGGATTCAAGGCAGGAGTAGCCTGCACTCCTTGAAGTACTCCAGTGGTGAGTATATGTTCCTGGGTAACTGAGATCTCAGTGACATGTTTTGCCTCCTCATAGGACAGTACAGGTGCACATCATCATTTCCCTTAACAGGCAACATTAGGTCCATTCTGACTTAGCATAGTTTAGCAAGACATTCTTAAAAATAAGTCAGATCTTAAATTCTTACCATAGTCAAATCTATCTGTTAAAGCCTCTGTAAGTTTCAAAGGGCCCATCTACATAAGACATTTAATGCAGAGTTGACTAATTAACTCTGCTGTAGGATAGCACTGCCAGACACAAGTACCATCCTATGGCTGAGTTACTTACTTTGCCTCAGTGCACATGTAAATGCTGACTGGGCTGCCTAGGGCATGAAGGTGTTTCATTGTGGGGCTACCTGCTGGCTAGCCCCACACTGGAGTACTCTCATGCCTCAGCCAGCCCCTCTGCAGCATGTTGAGCTGAGTCACAGTAGCCCCGGGCTGGCAGGCTAATCCCCTAGGCCCCATGCCAGCCAGCGTTGCTCCACCCCAACTCAACATGCTGTGTTCCCAGGAGCAAATGTAAGCATGACACCTGGGAGGGATAAATTGCAGCATAATCTGTGCCAAAGTTTATTGAGCTGCATTAATTGCATGCGTAGACGTGCCCAAGGAGTATTAATTGCTAAACCATGTACCCTAAAGTGTGTAACCACTGATTCACCATGTTTCCACAAACTAAGCTGTATCACAATATGTAGTGTATTCCTAGAAGTGGCCAAATGAAGATTGATTGTTTTGATCTTTTGGTAGTTCACTAGTAAGTGATCCTAAATAAAGAAATATTGATGTTCACTTCTGTCTGCATGTGCATCTCTCACCATTACAGGTAGATATGATGGGTAACATTAGAATTAAGAAACAGGCTCTGAGGTTCATCTCCCTGCTTCACAATTTGGTGCATTTGGTGTAAATTTAAATATTCAGCAATTGACTGCAAAATCCAGACTGATTTCTACTGGTGCAGAGCATCCCCACAGCAATGTAAAAGCATTCAGAGCCCACATCATCTTTAATTTCATCTGCAGGTATCCCATGTACATCCCAAATAGATACTGTTTATAAATAAGAGGTGTAACCAAGACGTAAGCTAGCTAACAGAATCTTATGACAGTGACACTTAGTCTGTCATCTTCCACATGAGCCTTCCCAGCATGCTGGTGCAGAATAGTGCAGAGAGGCACAGTTCCCACCTGCCTATGCCAGCTGTGGTGATCCTGGCTTACTGTAGGTAAAAGCTTACTTGAGCCTATATTTAACATTTCATATTATTGGACTGAGCAAATCTGTTTCAGTGTGTTGTGAGTCATGTCATTTTCTGTCACCAAACCAGTCTAGACCTAAACATGGTGTTCAGAAAAATGGTTCAATATACATATAAAGTATCATTCAGCTGATTAAATGTTTGCTTAGAGCAGTAATTCTCAACCATGGTGTCAGGGCACCCTGGGATGACACAAGATACTTTTAAAGGTGCTGTGGGGTATTGCACAATATTAGCATTGTTAAATGTGCAAAGACCTACAAATGATTCAGAAAATAAACCCAGAGATTTCAAATAGGAATCCATGGTGTCAAAAGCATTCTGACCTGTTGTGGTCTTTGGGTTCTTCTCAACCGAAGAATTGCTCTAGGTTTTGTTTTGTTTTGCTGTTTTTAAACGGGGGGGGGGGAGAGGTGTTCCCATGGTCAAAAACTGAGTGAAAGCTAAGATCTGGTATTTCGCAGAGAATGCCTTAAGTTGAACGAGGAGGTGCTTCTTGATCTAAAACAATCAAGAACTGCTTGCTTAGAGTGAATTCTATGGAGATCTCATTTTATAGCACTGGACAGGTCATGTGCTAATAAAATCAGTAAATAAACTACAAGTGTTGTAAAATGCACCTTGCAAAAGTGACACTTCAGAAGCAGCTCCAAAGTATTAAGTTTAAAGAGCCACTGAAAATTAAATGTAGATTTTTCTCTACACCTTGAAATCCACCTGGGATTTAATCTACTGCGGAGAAGTTTTTCACACAAATTTCTCTCATCTGAATCCTTCCTTTTTGTGACTGGAAAATTCTGTTATCTTAAAGCATTAAATATATTATTATAATATTTCAGAAATTCCCCCAAAATGTCTTTGAAACAATAGAACAAGTTTAGAAGTAATCTTATAGTATTTAGGTTTGGTTTGGTTTTTCAGTACTCTTAAGAACTTTGAGCTATGCCAGTTTCTCAAATATTTCCTCCCCCTGCTTATAGTTTCATAGTTTCATAGTAGTTAGGGTCATGAGGGACCTGAACAGATCATCTAGCCTGACCCCCTGCCACAGGCAGGAATGAGCTGGGTTCACAAGACCCCAGACAGGTGATCATCCAACCTCTTTTTGAATTTGCCCAAGGTAGGGGTGAGGACCACTTCCCTAGGAAGTTGGTTCCAGACCCTAAGTGTAAAATATTGCCTCCTGATCTCTAACCTAAACCTATTCTCCATCAGCTTATTGCCATTGTTCCTCGTCACCTCAGGTGGTGCTGGGGAGAATAGAGCTCTTCCTATTTAATGATGATCTCTCCTGCTCTTGCAAGATTATTCTGCATCACAGATCTTTCTCTGAATTCGCTTCCACCACCCTGAAAAAATTCTTCTCCTTGTGGTGTTAACACCCTTCGTGTATTTATCATCTAGTATCAAAATTCTCCCTTAATCATCTCCTACTCAAACAAAAGGAACATAATTGGCTTTCTGATTCTTATAAATCAGTCCTGCCAGGCTCAAAATTGTTATTTCCCTGCTCTGAATATTTTTTCATTAGCAACATCTTATAACATATGTCGTATAACATTTTGTCATGTGAAGTCATATGACAGGCCTGAAATAAGGATTATTAAATCTGTGTTTCATGTGATGCCTGTTATGCAGTCCAGGACTGCAATTTCATTTTTTGCTTCCACACTGCAAATGCCCACTTAGTTTTGTGGACCTCTTGCAGCATTACTGGTTTCCACCTTTTACCTCTAGTGGATGTTTCCACAGACACATAACCTTACAATTTGACAACTTGCATCTTATTTTGTAAGTCTTTGTTAAAGGAGTAGCAGAGGCTTCAGTCAGGATCAGAACCCTATTGTAGTAGGTGTTGTATTAACACTGAAGCAGAAACAATCTGCGCTTCCCAATCTAAGTGTCATGCCAAGATGTGGGCAGCAATGTCTGGGGGTCACCCAGGGTTAGAAGAAGCAACCAGGATCTGAGGGAAGTGTGCAGAATCAGTGTAGGGAAGCCAGAAGCCAGGAGATCTGTCTGGGGAACCAAGTCCAAGATCCAGAGGGTCAGGCAGAGCATGAGGTCAGGACGCTAGTCAGGTCATGTATCCAGGAGATCAAACCAGCGTTGGGCAGAGACCCAAGGGGTCAGGCCAAACTCAGGGTCCATGGGCAAGCTTGGTCGGGTATCCAGAGAATCTGTCAGAGAGCCAGTAGTCACACAAGGCAATGGCACAGCCTCCTACATACAAGGTTGAGCCTTGTTGCCTTGGATGCTCTCTCTTCCGGGTCAGTTGAAAGTGGTGAAGGGCCAGCTGACCCTGGCTGGCCACCCCGGTGGCAGGGGTGTGTGTTTAGGCCTAGATGGAGGGTTCTGGCCACCTGTGTCTGCCTCAACACTCTGCTCGGGAGATGGCAGACTGGGATATGTGGCTGCATCAGGCAGGCTGAGGCCCCAGCGTCAAGGTCATGGCCTGATACTAAGAGAATGAGTAAAGTGTTGAAAGTAGAGGAAAAAGTTGAATAAATACAATTTGATAATAGATACGCATGAAGTTTTATACATGCAGATACTATTAAAGTTTTGCTATTACTTCATTGACTATATCAGCAATGGTCTTTGAGAAGGGAACCAATAGAAGAAAAGTAGCAGCTTTAGATCATCTCAGAGAAGGTATTTCTTCAAAAAAGGAAAGAAATTACAAAGACATTAGAGCAGAGTGGACAAGCAGGTAGCCAAGGCCACGATCACTGGCAGCATGGAGGAGCTGAAGTGCATGACTTGATGACAGACAAGAACATCTATGTAGGGAAGGATAGATCTATGAAGAGCCTAGAATGTTAGATGTGGTAATGAATGGAGAGTTAGCACAGGGATTCAGACAGCAAGATTATATAGCAATAACCTTAGAAGCTCCAGATTGTGTGCAATAAGAAGAGACTGAAAGCCAAAGAAAAGGAGCTCTATTATCAAGAGGAAAGGCAAATATATATATGTATATATATCATATCTGGTGGCATTCTCAACAGTGACAAAGAATGAAGAAATAGGTTTTAAAAGAAAGATCTTGAGTTCCATTTTAGCCATATTATAGTTTAGATAATGGGTTAGTAACCAATGGCCCTTAGGGCTTTTCTGTCCAGCCTGTGAAGACAGGGCTTCTGTAGTGTTTCACTGTCACGGGCCTTTGGTGGTTGTGGGCTTCACCCAAACAGCAGCAGCCCAGTGGCAAGGAGAAATGATGGCCAGTTTGGAAGAGCTGGCCTGCCTCAGACCAAGCTGTGTAATTTCAGGCCAGTGATCCTGGAGCATTGCCAATCCCTGCCAATAGGGGATATCAGAAAGACAGGCTAACGTGGTATGGGGTGGAGGAAGGCAGGTCAAATGGCAAAATATAGTCTGGAATCATTGGTATAAAGCTCTGTGCAGTGAGGGAATTATTCATACATTTCCCTCCTTTACTCTGCAAAAATATTATCTCCCAAGTCTGTGTTTTTCCTTTCTTGACTTAAACTGAGGGTCTGTTTTCCATCCTCATCCTCCAGTACTACCCTGGTACTATTGTGGCTGTCCATGGGCAGATCCAGGATTTTGTAAAGGAGAGTGCAGACAGGTGCCCGACAGGGCAGGCAGACCAAGCTGCAAGACAGCAGCCAGGGACGTTTTTAAAGTTCCCAAACCAGGTAAGAGTCTCTCTCCAGAGCTATTGGGACCCCTCAACCCCATTCACACCCTCCCTTGCCTGCCACTGCCTCTGTCCCCAACTGCCCTGAAGGAAAAAGGAGCTCTAGAGCTGCTCCTGCCCTACTCCAACTGAGCTGCACAGGATGCCAGGCTCAGCCAGGGACAGCAGCAGCAACAGGCAGATTTCCCTCTCCCTGAACCTGTTCCTGGGCTAGTGGGAAACACCTGTAGGATTGGGCAGGGAAGAAAGAACCCACCCACTGCTGCCATTGCCACTGTAAACTAGACTGATAGGGGTCCATAATGAAACTCAAGACAAGAATTTGAGGGAAGGGAATAAGGGAAGCAAATGGGACTGTACTAAGAGGAGGAGTTTAGCCAACTTTTTTCCATGAATGTCACCAACGTGCCTTAAACCTTTTCTCCAGCTCATTAATAAAGATGGTCAACAAAATCATACTTAACATCAGTTCCTACAGCACCCCACAAGGCACTTCTCCCAAACTCTGTAAACTTTCACATATCATCATTAATCATTAAGTTCCAGTCAGTTTTTAATCCATGTAGTTTAGGGAGGTTCTGGGAGACGCTTTACTAAAATCTAAGCATCTACTGCAATTGGATAATCTAGCAATTTGTTTTATATGTGCACATACACAAAATAAAGTTCATTTAGCAAAGTTTGAGATATATTAATTCATGCTTTTTTGCCCAGAATATATCTTATTTCCTAAATAGTTACACCTTTCTCTCTTATTGTTTCATTTTTATTTGGAACAGAAATTAGAATTAGCATTCCTTTTTTGAGTAGCACATTTGATTTTCTGTCTTTTTGAATCCTCCCTAATTGTCCAGAATTACTCAGCTAAATTTGCTGGTGGCTTAATAATGTTTTTAAGTAATTATGTGAATAGTTTGAATGTATGTCAGCTGGACGTGCTTATTTGTATACACTGACATTTTCCAAACATGCCTTATTCTTTCCCAGTAATTTGCTACATTTTTCCAAAAAAATTTAATCTCTTTCTTAGTTGACTAATTTTCTTTTCACACGTCCCTTCAAAAAACTGATTTTGAAAGGATATTTTTAATCTATAATTAGATTCTGAAATACTGTTTCCAGACAGGGTTTGATCCTATGCTTTTGAAGTTAATAGGAGTTCTGCTATTGATTTCAGTTAGAGAAGTGATTCTAAACTAGCATGCTGTGCCAGCCTGGTATGCCAGGAGATCCTTTCAAGGATGATGCAGAGCACCATGCAACATTAGCACTGTTATTTGTGTAAAAATGATTGACAAGATAAATCTAGATATTTCAAATAGGAATTCACAGTGTTAAAACCATTCTATGCTGGTGTGATCTTTCTTAATTCTTTGCAACAGAAGAATTTCCCTGTTGTTTTTCCATAGCCAAAGAATGAGTGAAAATTGAGAGCTGGCCTTTTCCAAGAGGTTGCTTGACTCTAAAAAGGTTGAGAACAAGCTCACAGAGTAGTGCTTCTCAACATATTCAAGCTCAAGGCATCCCTTGTTAGACTTGGAAAATGCCAGTTCTTAGTTTTCACTCAGTTTTGGCTACAAAAAAATAATTGAGTGATTCTCCTGTTGCAAAAAAACTCAGAAAAACAACAACAGGTCAGAATATTTCTAGAACTATGGATTCCTGTTTGAAATCTCAAACAGGAATTGTGTATGCACACTTATCAGTGCTAAGATTGCATAGCACCCCAGAGTACCCTTGATAGGACACATGGCAGTCCAGAATCTTTAAGAGAAATTATTAGGAATTATTTGGCCTGATGTCACTGAGTCTACACAAGAGAGTAATAGCTTCCTGACTTGGCCTAGTATGAACATTTTAAATGGGTGAATAATGTGACCTTGCTTAATGGTTAACAGAGATTTCTCTAGTCCCTGACAGTAGCTGTCTTCCAAACTAATCGGATTCTGTTTGCACTTAAAATTCTGTTTATGCAGGGATCCAAAAGTACTGCATTGTACTGAAACAAAAAAATGCCTAATTTAAAGGCCCCCTAGTCTGTCTTAAAAGTAAGGTACATAATAAAGTACTACAAATTAGGTTAATGGTAATATTTGTTACTTGTACCAAAGGTAATACTAATAGCAGTACTTGATCTGGACAGTTTAGAATAGATAGCACAAGCTATGTTAATACTACATTAGAAATACTTGGCAGCAAACATGATTACAGATTTTTCTGATTATGAAATAATTATTAAAGCAGTTTGGGCACAGGGCTTCACCATCTCGGGCTCCCTTGGGGTACAACAAATTAAGTTTTTTTTTCCCCAGAAAATTAGAAAACCACAATACACATTTAAAGCCAGGATTGATTTTTAGGCACAATTCATACATATAGCAATATGGGTACATAATTGAAAGGATACCATCTCATGATTGGAATTTTAAGAGTTGCATTGATCCAGATGGAAAATTCCTGTAACAAACCTTCTTGTTTCCTGATGGCACTTCTTAATGTAAGACAACAGTGCCCCCTGCAGTATGTTTTTGTACGGGAGCTAATTTGTCTTTTTTATATTAACATTAGCATTTGCTGAGTTTTTAAAACAAATCTACTCATGTCGATCATAAATAACTCTACAGATGTTTTAGATGGAAATGAGCTCTTCGGCATATGAAATATGTTGTGGTTTGTAAAATATTATGTCCACCTATGGTGCTCCTGTAGGTGATGTGTTTGAGCTACTAAATTTTTAATTTGGTTTATGAACCTAAATATTAATATTAATTTGGTTTATAACTTTTCAGAGTTTAGAGGTTTTCAGTTACAGAATTTGTGTTCAACCCAAAATCAAAGTTAGACTTGGGGGAGCTAGTTCCAGTATCCATATCTGTAATCCTGTTGCAGTTGAAAACCAATACCCTGCTCAAATTTTTTAGTTTCATTTACCATTTTTTGCTGGAGTTTCTCTTCTTCTCCTTAAAATCACTAGAAGTGCTTTTTTATTTTTAATGATGCTAAACATTGTTCCACAAAGTAAACTACATTACAAGATCATTGTTTAGGTGTCTGCATCAAGCATTCGAAAGGTAGAAAATGCCAGAGTTTTGATTCTCTATAACTTCAGTTCTGTCCCTGTGTTTCCATACCTTGCAATGAAGAAGGCAGGGGTTCTATGGAAAAAAATAGTATGTGATCATGAAATGCATAATCCATATACTCAGGGGAGGGAAAGTAATAGACAGCTGTCCATTCAGCATATTCTAATTTCCAAGTGCTTGAAACTTAAATAACTTCAAGTTTTAATGTAAGTTTTGAGTGATTATCTACTTAAGAAACACAAAAAACAAAAAAACCAGTAAAAACAATTTTTGTCATATGTAAACGTAACAATTTTTTCCAGTAGGATTTGAATCCCAAAACTTCATCACTGTGGTACAGCTTGTCACTGCAAGAGCTACCAGCTTAATATAACTAAGTGGCAATAATACAAGGTTGCTTTTTCCAGAATAGGTTAGGGATTAGGTTTCAGGTTCCATCAGGTTGGTGGACATGAAGTTTGGTCTGGTCTTCAGGGACACCCAGCTTGCCCTAGCTCTCCCTCCATTGCTTATGGAGTTAGGGGAGCTCCTACCCTACGTGTTACCCCCCACAGGAGAGAGATGGGTACTAGCTGGCGCCACTAGTGAGTGTAAGGGGTCTTTGTAGAAAGTCTGTCCTGGACTCTCCCTTTATCTTATACATTCTCTTGGGAGGTGTAGAAATCTCCTGTCTGATGTGGTGCTCCACAGAGTTGGGAATAAATGAGCCACTGAGGCCATGCTCTAGTCTGGAGCTTTATAAAGGAAAGCAGACAAGCCCAGCTCTGTTCCTATTCCTTTACTTACACCTGACTCATCTGTAATTACTCTCCATGGGCATCAGCGTGAACCAAGCCTCACCATGTTTACTGATTTAAGTAACTTGCCAAGAATGGCAATTAACACTTAATCTCTCACCTAAATCTGAATGGGATTTCATGGGACAAAGAAAAGGCACTTCTGTTACCGAAGGGCTTATCTCTTGGCAGATCTCAATGGTCAACTGCAGACAGGAGAAGCATAAGAGCTTCTCAAATATAAGTCAGAAGAAGTATGTTCTACCTAAGGGTATGATCATTTTTCCATCACTTGAAATCAAAACTGGATGTCTTTTTGAAAGATAAAGTGCATCTCAGCAAGCAGGTATAGGCTTGATTCAGGCATCACTTGGTAAGATCCTTTGGCCTGTGTTTGAATGATGATAACAGCTTCTTTAGTCTAACGTCTGTGGGCACAGGCAAACAAACTAATCACCATGTGATAAACCAAAGGGAGAATTTATAATGCCATGCTGTTATACAGTAATTGCCCCTATGCCACTTAGACTGTGGTTAATCCATAGTAGATTTCCCATGTTTCACTAAGAAGCAGGTTACTGTGGCTTAGCTTTCATTTACTGCAAGATGAAAACATGTGCATGGACAGTAACGGTGTAGGAGTGGACATGTTTTAATTCCTTTGCTTGTACACCCAATACAACTGAATAAGTGAATGGAAAGGGCTTAACAACTTAAATGTAAGTGTAACTCCTGAAACATTTTATCATTATACCAGAACTCTCATTGGTTCCATACGTCCAAGCTCTAGGGCTACAAAATGTCTGTCACTTAATTAGCTACTTAGATTTGCCATAGGGTACAAATGAAGCAACTTTTGAAATGTTTCCAAGTGAATCACACTTGGAAACACTTCAGAAAGCAAATGTGTCAGATGTGTACATGTGTACAGGCTCTGTGGTGCTCTGTAGCTGGAATATTTCAAAATTCACAGTTGAATGCAACCGCAACTCTCCAGCCAGAGGATGCAAGAGGAGGTGGAGGAGATCTCTGGAGAGGGAGGGTTGGTGGTGGGGGCTCCTCAGGTCTCACTGTGGGGAATTCTGATGCTCCACCCCAGTCTCCTCTACCTCTCTTCCTTCTGTCTCATGGAACAGAGGTAGAAGGAACTGGGGCTGAAAAGCCTGTCATGTAGCCAATGTTTCCTCTAAGGAGTAGCAGTCGTGAGCGTGCCACTTCAGTCTGTGAGCGTGCAACTTTGGTCCTGCCTCCCCCTTTCGGCATGGTGTGGTCTGCCGGTAAGTGTGCCAAAGTAAGCGTCCAGGTGGGAGCAGGCAGTGTTCGGCCACCACCCTTCTCCATGCTAGCTGCTGCCCAAAGCAGCACAGTGGAATGCTGTGGGGCAGCCATGGGCTAGACACAAGCAATTGATAGAATTGATGCTGTGGCCTGGGCATGGGCCAGACACAGTCAATCGATAGAACTGAAAGGCGTGGGACACTTACCAAAGGTAATCTCCTCACTCCTCATGCAGGGCAGGCAGCGGCTCCTCCCCAAGGTGAGGCAGGGGTGGGGACAGAGACAGGGACAGGGATGGGGGCTCCACTGGCTCTGGAGAACTGCTCCATGGGCTCCACCGGGTCCGTGGAACTGCTCTGCTCCCCCGCATCGCCTCGGGGAGTGAGGAGACACATGGCATCAGGGCTGGAGAGTGGAGCAGTTCCCTGGAGCTGGTAGAGCCCTCGGAACAATTTCCCAGAGCTGGCAGAGTCTTACATGGGGCAGGCAGTGGCTCCTCCCCAGGGTGAGGCAAGGCAGGGCTGGGGGCTGGCGTGGGCTTTGCCGGTTTTGTGGAACCGCTCCACTCCCCAACCTTGATGCCATGTATCTCCTCGCTCCTCGAGGTGATGTGAGGGTGTGGAGCCCCAGCCCTGCCTTGCCTCACCTCGGAGAGGAGCTGCTGCCTGCCTCGCATGAGGCTCTGCTGGCTCCAGGGAACTACTCCACTCCCCAGCCCTGACGCCATGTGCCTCCTCTCTCCCTGAGGCGATGCAGGGGAGCAGACCAGTTGCCTGGAGTTAGTCCCAAGTCAGTCTACACACACAGTGTTACTGCCCAGTAAGGTATCTACATGTGCGTTACTGCATAGTAACTAACTGGGTGCTCAAGTCGGTGCAATCTGCCATATTTACTGCACAGGATGGGCATGCACATGTAGATGTGCACCCATACTGCGCTGTAATTTTGGTTACTGGTCAGTTAATGTGCACGTGTAGACGTGCCCACTGGGGCAGTTCTCAAGAGATGATTTCAGTTAGCTTCATAGCATCTGCACACAACTGGAGCAATGTATCTGGGATGATCACTGTTAGTTTTCAATATACCTGAAAGTGTAGGGAGGGGCTGTTTAAAAATGTGTCAAGTCATATGTTGAGTTCTACAAGCTCTCTACAGTTTACACATCTATCCATGTTACACTTCTATCCATGTTAGAATCCATGTTACTGAAGACTATCTATCCCTTGCAGTGTCTAAGAACTGATCTATGTGAGAAAGGTATTGTAGAATAAGCTGCAGTGGGATTTAAAAGCATACTAGCTGCTTTATACTATCTGTCCCTGTGGACTTCCTTGGCACATGCTAAATGCAAGGTAACGTGTTCCACTTG
Organism: Alligator mississippiensis; assembly: GCF_030867095.1. NCBI lineage: Eukaryota > Metazoa > Chordata > Crocodylia > Alligatoridae > Alligator > Alligator mississippiensis. Next base: position 126,665,224 of record NC_081824.1, read on the forward strand.
CAGAATGGAGGAAACCACCTCACACAAGTTCCCCTGCTTGGTACATATACTTACAACTCAGAATATGATGGGTCTGAAGGTTAAAAAGAAATCAGCTACATCCTGTTACATGGATGACTGTAACAAGCATTGTTTAGCTAATGACAATGCCATGTCTCTGGAGCATTCATATGAATGAACTTTTTATATACAAATAATTTAACTTTACAATGAATAATGCACAGAAATGGGCACATATACCAAATTTATTTATTGTGGAGATATGTTCTACTAATATGAAATTAAATAGAAAGTAATTTATGCAGTAATATTGTAATTTGAAGTTGTATCATCAAGATTTATTTTATATTAGCATTTCTTCTAGAGTTACTTTATTATCTTCAATATTTACAGTTAATTCTTTAATTTTTGCTTTCATTTCTTAATGTATGCTTCAGTGATTCTGAATCAACTTAGGTTTAGCACTACAGTGCCATCATTTATTATTTAAATAGCATGAGAAAAATATTTTTTTCAACATAATAACAATAACGTATCAATGTGTACACAGAATGTATATTTCTCCATTTTATATTTATTATTACATGTTTCTATATAATCTCAAGAATGACACTATATAGCACTTATCCAAAGCTCATTTAAGCCAATGGAAAAACTCCCATCTTTCCATAGACTTTCAGTAACCTTAGGCTGGGCCTTATTACACAGTCGTTTTTACTCACTAGAAGAGAATAAGAACAGCAGTAAGGACTAGGGCTGTGGAAAACACCATTTTGTTTCGACATCTGTTTCACTGCTTTGAAGGGACAGTGTTTCATTTCATCACTTCATTTTATTTCAAAGTACTGTCCCATTTCATCGAAGCTTTCGCTGTTTCAACTCATTTTGACATTTTGCTATAATGGGGAATCATGAAAATGCCTAAAATGTTGTCATTTCTTGCCTCATTTGGATGTAAATTGCAGGGATGGTAGCCCCTTCTGGGGGCATGAAGCCTGCTGCTTCTTGGAGAAACTGGCCAATTGTCGCCTTGGGTCCTCCACGATCCACTGGCTGGAAAATTGGCTCCAGGGTTGGACCCAGAGGGTAGTAATTGATGGAAGTCACTCATCATGGTGTCCTGTGACCAGTGGGGTCCCCCAAGGCTCTGTCCTTGGACCCATACTGTTCAACATCTTCATTAATGATGTGGACACTGGAGTCAGAAGCGGACTGGCCAAGTTCGCCGATGACACCAAACTTTGGGGCAAAGCATCCACACCAGAAGACAGGCAGGTGATCCAGGCTGACCTGGACAGGCTCAGCAAGTGGGCAGACGAGACTCTGATGGTGTTCAACGCCGATAAATGCAAGGTTCTCCACCTTGGGAAGAAAAACCCGCAGCATCCTTATAGGCTCGGCAGTGCTATGTTGGCTAGCACTATGCAAGAAAGAGACTTGGGGGTCATTATTGACCACAAGATGAACATGAGCCTGCAGTGCAATGCTGCGGCTAGTAAAGTGACCAAGACGCTGGCTTGCATCCATAGATGCTTCTCAAGCAAATCCCGGGACATCATTCTCCCCTTGTACTCGGCCTTGGTGAGGCCGCAGCTGGAGTACTGCATCCAGTTTTGGGCTCCACAATTCAAAAAGGATGTGGAGAAGCTTGAGAGAGTCCAGAGAAGAGCCACGCACATGACCAGAGGTCAGGGAAACAGACCCTACGATGACAGGCTGAGAGCCCTGGGGCTCTTTAGCCTGGAAAAGTGCAGGCTCAGGGGTGATCTGATGGACACCTATAAGTTTATCAGGGGTGACCACCAGTATCTGGGTGAACGTTTGTTCACCAGAGCGCCCCAAGAGATGACGACTAGGTCAAATGGTCATAAACTACTACAAGACCATTTCAGGCTGGACATAAGGAAGAATTTCTTTACTGTCCGAGCCCCCAAGGTCTGGAACAGCCTGCCACCGGAGGTGGTTCAAGCGCCTACATTGAACACCTTCAAGAGCAAACTGGATGCTTATCTTGCTGGGATCCTATGACCCCAGCTGACTTCCTGCCCTTTGGGCAGGGGGCTGGACTCGATGATCTTCCGAGGTCCCTTCCAGCCCTAATGTCTATGAAATCTATGAAAGTTTCAAGGAGAAAGGTGAAGAGGTTTCTCAGAAACTGCACCTCAAAGTCTTGAAAGCAAAACTTGCCATCAGCGGCAGCCTCCTGTCACCCTGGGCAGATCCAGGGGATCACCCCCACAGGAGGGCTGCGGAGCTGTGCCAGACTCCTCCCATGGGTGCAGGCCCTCAGATCTGCACTGGATAACAGGAGGCTGCTGCCTGGGACTGGCGTTGGGCGCAGCCTGCACCCAGCATTGGAGAAGACAGATCGTGCCACTGGCCCCAGGTAGCAGTGGTAACCTGTCATCCGAGCTCAGGTCCGGGGGCCTGCATCCCCGGGAGGAGTCCAGCATAGCCCCACAGCACTCCTGGGGGTGCGAGCCCCTGGAACTGTGTGCCGGATGACAGGAGGCTGCTCACAGCCCCATGGAACTCAGCCCAGTGGCGGGAGGTGGAGCACAGCGCTGGCTCTGCCCACCTCCTGCCACCGAGCTGAGCTCCATGGGGCTGGTGGAGCTGATCGGAGCGCAGCCCAGCAGCAGAAGATGGGGAGACCTAAGGCTGCGCTTCCTGCCAGGCTGAGCTCCATGGGGCTGTGAGCCGCTCAGAGCACAGCCCTAGCTCTTCCTTGCCTCCCACCACCGGCCTGCTTTGAAACTCAAAATGTTTCAAAACTTTGAAAACGTTTTGAGTGCCCTCACTTTGTTTCAAAGCTCTTTTGATGCTTTTTGTTTCATTTCGATTTTGCTGTTTCAAGCTCGAAGCGCATTGAAACAAATTCAAAACAAAACACTTGGCAGAATTTCACACAGCCCTAGTAAGGACACTGCAAATAGTGCCAAATGATGGTCTTTTCAGGACATGCTGATGAGCTATAAAACAGTCATGTTTTTCTTGTACAATCTCACCAATCCTTATTTCCCAAATAGACTCACCTGTTTCTCTATTGCAACAAAATCAAGAAGTTAAGCATATTTTTTTAAAGTTTTAAGGAATTTTAAGTGGCAATAATATTCATATTCCAAACTCAAACTTTTGCTTTTCTGGTACACCTAGAGATATTGTTCACCATTTATTTCAATATATAAATGCCTCATGCTCTTTTAGATTTCTTTATTTTTCTTTATCTCTTCCATTCCTTGGAGTCTCAAAACAGCAGAGACTTCCTATGTTTGAAGACAGGTGATTGTGCCCAAAAGCTTGCAAAGAACTTTTTTCCAACTACTCAGTTGGTCTAATAAAATATATCACATCTACCCAAAGAAACTTGCCTGCCTATGTGTTCCTGACCCTTTTCCTTTTCTTTTTTTTTTTCTTTTGTGCTATATTTTCTTCTTCCATTCCTTATACTTGGGGGGTTATAAGGGCTTTGGAAAAAATGAAGCATTAGTTCTGTCTTTTCCATCCCCAGTCATCCAACAGGCTGGTCAATACAACTCTGTTAGTACATCAGCTGGCATATCTACTTGTAGTACATGGAGAACCCATGAGTTAGGCTATAATTTCTGAGTCAGTCTGCTTTGAGGCTGGGTCAGTACAGCAATATACAGGGCTCATGGAAAATGCACAATTTGAACCCAAGGGAAAATACTGTATGAGGCAAATGAGGGTATCAGTATGTGACCACTTTTAAGCTAAATTGAAAATGCAATTCTTCCCTAATGTTTTTAACCCCTTGGTCAGCCAAAGAATGCTATAACTGAATGTTTCATGTTTCCAATTCAGTAACTCATTTTTCTTTTTCTTTCTACATTGTTGAATGGTTTTCTTATTCCATCCCACATATAATATGGGGGACTTTGTTCACAACTGACCATGATGTCTTGCAATTCCTCATCCCTCATGAATATACATATGAACAGTACATGGTGAGAAACATGAAGACCCTATTCTTGCAGTAAACCAGGATACATACAATTTTGAAGGCCAGAAATCTGCAAGTACTCCTAAACCGACCAGAAAAACAAAAGATAAAGCAACTGAAAAGGCAGAAAAAGAAAAGTCTAGCAAAGATAAAACAGCACCTACATCTCGACCTGAATCTCAGGTAACACTAAATTCCTGAAGTCTTATCGCTAATGCTAACGAAAATATATTTTAGTGCCATGTTACTGTATAAACCTCATTGATGCTACTGCCCATTTACAATCAAAAGTGACATCAGACTCTGTACAATCAAAATGAACAAAGATCCAAGTCATTAAAATAGAGCCAAGGGCAAAGGCAAAGATCAACCATTTTTAGTACCCAGTCCTTATTAAAAGGTCTAATTGGCCTCTGTAGATTGCAGACACACTAACATGGAACAAATAGGAAACCAGTATTAATTCATCCTCTAATAGACCTAGCATTTGTCCTGGGAAAAAGCCTTTTTTCCTGGCATTCTACAGACATACATACCCATTATCCTGCTTGATGTACCTGTGAAATATGTGGGATGAAATGTACTGTCACCTTTTCCCAGGGCATGATATATGTCTATAAAGTTTTTGTGACTCATTCCAGGAAGACGTTCAAGCTGTATGCTATCCCTTGCCACCTACTGGCAGAGGAGCAGCAGTGCATCCTGGAAGGGCTACATGTGTAAATAGCTGTGCCACTCCTGTTTCAACACAGGCCAAAATCCAGGACAATCAGATCCATCTCAAACCATTTGTCTATATACTCTTAGAGGTTGATTACTCTTTTTCAAGAGAATCCACAGGAAATGCCTAAAGGTCTCCATGGCTAGGGACAGACTTTCAAAAAGCCAGAGCCTGAATTAATTAAATATTTGCAGGTTAGTCTAACCTGCGTAGATTAAACCAATTTTCAAGTAAATAGACATTCACTTTTGACTCAGGAAATGCAAGCACATGCCTGCAGTGGCTCAGACTAGAAACCGGGGGGTGCTGGAGCATGCCCTCAGCTGCAGGGAAACTATGCTGGAGGTGGGAGGGAGGCATGGCCAGCCCCAGCAATAGACTTAAGTGAACTGGCCAGGGAGGGAGTTTAGTTCCCCACTCCCTGTCCCACCGACATGGACTGGAGCCGGGGTCTGCCTGGTGCTCCCACCTTGCTTCTGCAGCAGCAGGGGTGGGTGCATGTTCAGATACTGGCTGGAATGGCCCCCTGAGGCAAAGGGGGCAGGGAGGGAGTTTATTCCCTGCTCCACCCCTTCTGCCCCTGAGGGACCGCAGCCAGGGTCTGCTAGCCCTGACTGTGTCTTTGCTGATTGGTACCTGCATGGGATGAGCGGCGGAATAAGCCTCTCCCTGCCCCCTTTGCCAGACGCCGGAGGGAGGGGGGAAATAAACCCCTTCTCTGCCCCCTTTGCCTAAGGGGGCCATGCCGGCCAGACTCTGGCCATGCCCCTGCCGCTGGCCCTGCTGCTGGAATGGCAAGGGGGAGTAACTCTGAAAGGGCAGCAGCCCCAGTCATGGTGTCCCAGGAGCACAGGCCTCTTCCTGGCAAGGGTACTGCACTGCAGGCAGGAGCAGGTCAGGCAGAGCTGCTGCAGACAGCATAGGGCAAGTGACAGCAGTGCACTGTGTGGGAGAGGCTATGGCCAACCCTCCAAGCCTACGTGCTGCCACTCACCCTGCTCAGTCTGCAGCAGCTCTGCCCACTCCACTCCCACCCACAGTGCAGCCCTACTCGCCGGGAAGAGGCTTGCGCCCCTGGGACACCATGACCTGGGGATACTGCTAGGGTCGTTCCCCACTAGCCACTCCAGCAGCAGGGGCAGAGGCATGGCCAGATGTTATCCTGGCATTGCTCCATTAATGTGAAAGGTACAGGGAGTTAATTCTTCCCTCTCTCCCCACCCCAGGAATCACAGCCAGGGTTTGCCTGGCTGTGGGTGAGTGGCAAAGGTGGTGGCCAGGACTGGCATACCCCAGCTGTGGTCCCCAGGGAGAGAGGAGACAAAGGGAGGAATCAACCCCCTCCCTTCCTGGCTACGGGTGAGTGGCACAGGCAGTGATTGAGGCTGGCAAACCCGGTCCCCAGGGTGAGAGGGGATAGAGGGAGGAATTAACCCGCTCCCTGCACCCTTTTCCTTAATGGGGTCATGCCAGGATGGTATCTGGCCATGCCACAGGTGGCAGTGGAGTGGGTGGGGGGGAGCCAAAGATGCAGCATGGTCCCATATATCAAGTGTGGGGTGCTACCCCTACGGCTTCGCTGCCGCTGTACCAGTACGGCCAGGGCGGGCACCCCGATGGTGACAGCGACAGCAGTAAGGAAGTTGCAGGGATGGCGCCTGGTATACTATGCTGCGCCCCTACCACCAGGTAGGAGAACAGTGAACAGGGCACACCAAACTCAGTGCCAGTGGCTGCAAGTAACAGGGCTCAGGTCTGAAGGGGTGAGCCTGTGCCGTGTGCACCACTGTGGGGGCCAGGGCTAGGTAGAAGGGGCTATCAGGCAGGAGCTGCTTTCCCAGCTGCATGCTCAGCTGGCTGTGCCCTGGGCTAGCTCCATGTGGGTGGGACAAAGGGGAGGAGGGAATTAAACCCCACTCCATTTCCATTTGCTGGAGTTGGCTGGTGATGCCCCCCTGTCTCCTCCCTGCAGCAGCTTTGGGCAAGGGGGTGGGAAATGCCTGACAGGGGCTACTATATCCTGGCCAGGCAGACACTGGCTGGGGTCCCGAGGAGAGAGAAGAATAAACTACCCCTCCCCTCTTCACCTCAGGGGGCCATGGCAGGCCAGCTTCTGGCCATGCCCCTACCACTGCTTGGGCTAGAGAGCAGAGGGGCATGGCCAGCCCTATTCTCTGGAGCAGAGAGCACAGCCCAGCCCAGGGCTGCAGAGCATGCTGGGATGCTAGAGGACTCTGATTTAACTTAAACCAGGAAGGGGTCTGGGATGAAAAATGCATAAACTGGTTTGACCCAAATAAGTTAAGTCCAATACTACATGCAACCAGGTTTATCTTAAACTAGTTTCGGCTATTTCGAAACTTATGTTCTGTTACAAGTTTAAACCAGTTTCTGATCACTTAAATTGGTTTATATGTAACTTCTGTCCCTAGCCCATGGGGCTTTTTATGCATAAACATCTCTCCAATTGTATGGTAGGTTTTACCAAACAGTCAGCGAGACCTGCACATAAACCCATAGATATATCCATGGCTTCCTCCCAGTTCAAATCCCTGCTAATATGGCTTTCCAGCATCGTACCCTGAGCTGTGGTGAGTACAGCATCAATTAAACTCTTCTGGCAGAGATTCTGCATGTGGAAGTCATGGCTATGGAAATGTAATATAACCTCAGGCAAAGTTAGAGTTCTACCCTGGACCATGCTGAGCTTGGGAAAGGAAGAATGCCCAGGTTAGTCTATCCTTCTCTCTGTCTGGATCCGGGAGAGCCTCAGAGGGTCCTTTGCAGGATCCAGACAGAAGGATAATATACTGCTGTGAATGCAGTGGAGTCTATTCCAAGAGTACTACACATGGACCAACGTGGCGTGATTTGGTCTGTAATCAGAAAATTTATGCTATCCATTTCCAAAGTGATTGCCTACTTTATCTCACTGTTATGATAAGTCTGAGCAAGACCAATTTATGTTTAAAATGTGCTTCTAATGGATTAAGAAAACTTTTTGTGCTAATTTAATTCAAGCCATCTGCTTTGCAACTGCTGCCTGCTAATTGTGAAAATATCTGTGCACATCAGGCTGGCACTTCCATCCCTTAGCATAAGAGGCTTCTTCTGCCAATTGCTGTTTACGTGTAAAGCATATCAAAGTAAAGCTGAACTCTGGGGTGCATGAAAAATAAACAAAGACCAAAAAATGAGTTTTAAAAAAAGATAATGCATTTAGACTAATTGATTGGTTTCTTTTATTCCATTCCACCTTTAGCAAGCTGATCCGAACAAACCTTACTGGATCTTACGTTTAGTGAGTGAGCAGGGTGAGACTGAAACACTAGAAGTGAAGAAAGATACTGAAAGAGCAGATGAAATCAAAGCCATGAAACAAGCATGGGAGTCTGCAGAACCAGGCAGAGCTGTCAAGGTACTTGGAGTTTATCCTGTTACAGTTACATCATTAAAAAAATTCCAGAGGCTGGTGTCATGGCAGGGCAATGCCATAGAGAAGATATAACTTGATGCCTACATATTGGCTAAGTACAAATTTATGTACTGATGGGTAGGGACTCGGGGACTTTCACTTGTGGTGTGAGGAGTGAGGAGGGGGCGAGAAACTGTAAAGGGATGCTTCTTGTCAATTACTTTAGCCTGGAATCAGGTCTACATGTGCAGACCCTTGTAACCATGAAGACCTGGTTGCAGGAATATACCCCCCATTTCATGAAGTTACTCGGGTTAAGTCTGGAAAGACCAGCGGGTTATTTAAAATTATCTCATTATTATTACTTTAATTATTTTGCTAAATCTAAAAATATATATAATTTTAGAGATTTTTTTTTACTTTTGCCCCAAAGTAAAGCAGACTAATAAGACCACTAGATCAAATTTCCATGCAAGTCGTTGTTACCTATTATTGAGTGACATTTCTAGTCCTGCTATTTCTTAAAGTCAATGAAAAGTTGTTTATATTGTTTAAGTGTTGGCAGTTCAGAGGTTCAGGAAAACCAAGGAAACTTCTTATGCTATAATAGCTGGCAAGTGCTAGGCTGATGTAGACAGGTATCTTTACAACTACTTGCTAGAAGAGTGGATCTCTATGGCAGAAGAAAGATCAGACAGAGAAGGCTTAGAACCCAGGAAGGGTATGGAGAGGAAATAAACTGCTGAGGTTAGGCCAAGGGGAAGGGGTAAGGGCTGAAGAGAAGAGACCCAAGGAGGTGAAGAGGAATGGACACCCCCATTCTGGTAAAGAGTCCTGCTTATGCAGAACTGACAGTCTCCAAGGTAAATGGTAATCCCTACCACCACCCTATCCCACCCTGGGTTATTCCAAGAGAGAGTTGGAATGGGGAAAGGAAGTCACAGTGGATGGGCTGTGAGCCGGATGGAGCAGGAGATACTTAAAGTATAATTGATTAAGTGATGAGAATCAAGGGGTTTTAGCATAAGGAAAAAGGAGCTAAAAACAGTTGGATTATATTCTGGAAGGAATGTGACCATATATATAGTCTAACCAGAAAATGAGCCATGAGAAGTAGACCACTGTGGTTCCATCAGCAAGAACATCCAAGGAGAAGACCCTGCAGATCCAGTGATGAGGAGTCATGCCAGCCAATGAGTGGCATTTTGACAAGCTCCTAATACAACCATAATAGCTTAACTGGAGGGGGAAATATATTTATGTTGAAATACCTAATGTTTTGTCACAGCTGCCTTATGTCAGTTTAAGCAATGATCCAACTTGCATTATCTTGTGATACAAAAGGCAGCAGGGCATTCTGTAAAAGGCTGCTTGTTTCTGCAAACTTACTGAAGGTGACCCAGGATCAGATCTGTGTAAAAATCACAATGTTTTGTTTCCTGCCTCAGGCAGAGTTATAAACTACAGGATATTGATAAGTTGTTTACTGAGGAAACAGATGGCATCAGTATCTCTGTGTGGCATGTCCTGTATATATCTGTAATGCAGTGAGTATAATGATAAGGAATTGCCCACTTGAGGTTCAAAGCATCATTAAGATGAACATTAGCCGCCAATGCCAGACCGCAGCCAGCAAGGCCAGCCATGCCTTGCCATGCACCCAAAGGTGCATCTCAAGCCAGTCCAGAGAGGTGATACTCCCCCTCTATGCAACTTTGGTCAGGCCACAGTTGGAGTACTGCATCCAGTACTGGGCGCCACACTTCAAAAGGGATATGGCCAGCCTGGAGAGGGCTCAGAGGAGGGCCACCCACGTGGTGAGAGGGCAGCAGGACAGGCCCTATGAGGAGAGACTGAAGGACCTGAACCTGTTCAGCCTCAGCAAGAGGAGGTTGAGGGGGCACCTGGTGGCTGCCTACAAGCTCATCAAGGAGGATCAACAGCTAATAGGCAGAGCTCTTTTCTCCCCAGCGCCACCTGGGGTGACGAGGAACAATGGTCATAAGCTGATGGAGAATAGGTTTAGGTTAGAGATCAGAAGGCAATATTTTACAGTTAGGGTGGCCAAAATCTGGAACCAACTTCCCAGGGAAGTGGTCCTCACCCCTACCTTGGACATATTCAAGAGGAGGTTGGATGATCACCTGTCTGGGGTCTTGTGAACCCAGTATTCATCCCTGCCTGTGGCAGGGGGTCAGGCTGGATGATCTGTTCAGGTCCCTCCTGACCCTAGCAACTATGAAACTATGAAGATGGGGTTGCCTATTCTTCATTTTACTGAATCACTTATGGCACAGACTTGCTTAGGAATTCCTAGCCATACATTCAAGATGGTCTTGACACAGCTTAAAAATATATATACCACAAATAGCAATATCGGTTCATTTCCCATTAATATGATATGTTAAAACTAAGCAACAGATGTTTTTAAAACTCACGTGGAGAAATTGCATGTCTGATACTGACAGATTATTATTACTTCAAGAAAAAATATTTACAGCATGCTCCAAAGACCCCTTGAATGTATTTGTGGCAGAAGTCACTCTTCCATAGTTATATTTTTCCAGTGTCTCACTGTTCATTTGTCAGAGATTGTTTCTAATAGATCAATGCAATTAAAGCTGCCAGGAAGCATAAAGCTTAGCATAGGTCAGTCTTTCATAAGGACTTACTGTATCTAAAAACCCCTTTTCAAGCCTCTGTAAAGCTCCTTTGAGTCTTTAAAGTAGGCTGGAGGGCTCTAATTAAAGTTATCTAAACTAAATTCTGAGTTTTTTTATTTTTCCTCTAGGCTTTTCAGGAGCGCATTCAGTTTATTAATAAGTACACACCGAAAAGCTCAGCAGAGCCTGCAGCTGAAGCTGAAATTAACAGCATTGTTCCTGATCCAGGAGAAGGAGGTACTGGTTTAACTTTTCTGACAAACAAGATCTCTTTCCCTGCAAGAGTGTGTATATATATTTTATATATACTTAGAGAAGATATATAGAAATGAAAAGTCTATAAGTCACTTAAAAATAGGTGTGAGCCCTAAAGCAGTGTTTTTCCTTGCATCCCACATGCCCTCAAGAAAGACAAACACCTTGTTTTGGGGAACACAGAATGCAGAAAAATATTTTTCCAGAGTTATGGTACATAACTCACCCTTCCTTTCCTGCTTACCAGAAGCTGAAACTGTAGCTGCGGCTGAAGAATGTTCTCTACAGGTGGATCTGTGATTTTGAAAAGAGCTAAGAACAGTCTGTAAGGCTGTGAAATAGGAGGAGAGAGACCAGGAGTAACTAAAATACAGCAAAATTGCTTGAACTTGATTATTGGAACATCAAGAACATTTAAAAGGAGAGACCATCATTAACACCTGTGGAGTGAAGAACATGGAGCCATTAAGCCAATTGATTCCCACAGCTCCCTGAATAAAAATGCCACTGCTTCTGCGAGCAAGAATCAAAGTAGGGTGTTTCTGTTCTAGGCAGAAAATCAGCTTCTCCACTTCAAAAACACACCCCAGTTTTGGGGGGCTAATTTTTGGGGAAAAGGTGTGTGTGTCTGTGTGGTATTCAGGTAAACACAATATAGCCCACGTATGCCTTAGGTTTTAATGAAGGTACATGATCTATGGAGATTAAATACTGCAGCAGTGACTATTATGAACTGCCTTTCTCATTAAATGCTTATCAGTTGGAGAACATGGCTCTGATCAATGCAGACTGGGATATTTAGCCTTTGTGGATAACCTCAGTGATTTTTAAATATTTGAATCATTCTGATGTTATGCGCTCAGACATAACTTGCTTCTGGCAGTTTGAAACTTGCTTTTGATTGAGGAAAGTTTGTCAGAACCCTGCACTGGAATTGTAATCTTAACGTTGATTTAAATGACTAATAAACACTTCAGAAGTTCATTTCATGTGTTTGGTGCAGACGTGCTTGCTTTCTTGATTCAAAGTTTGATGTTAGAGGTCATAGCTGTAGAAATTAAAAATTAATACAGAAGCTGAAATATTCACGAAGGTTCTAGGACATTAATATCACTTGATGTTCATTTTCCCTTTTTATTCTACTGCTTATGAAAAGTGCCAGATTGACAGTTCTGGAAGATGAAGTTCTAAGGCCAAGGAACAGGACAGCATGTACAGCAGTGGCACAAGCATCCATAAATATCATCCAATTTTATTTAACTGGGAGTATTTCTAGGGGTAGTTCAGTTTGCATTTCCTACCAGTGCTTGTCCTCAAATGGAAATTACAACATGGGTGAAATTGTGATGAAAGGCTTTTTATTGTCTCACTTTTCAGCTGCATTATTCTTAGCAATTAACAATACCGAGACCACAACACAATAGACTAATACTGAGTGTAACAACTTTTGGTAACTGTAATGTGGCTGAAACTTGAATTTGTGACTAACACATGTGAGAATTGTCCCATTCCTGAAACCATTAGCACAAGCGCATTTTCAAACAGCTAAGTAATTCTTATTCCATGTCTCAGAACTTAAAGCAGAAAATGTACTCCAATATACCTTGTTCTGTATGCATCCACTGCACTAACTACTTCTTGCATTGCAAATGAAGATGAAACATTTGGGAGTTCTTATTTCCTTTTAGCTTAGGTTGTAGGACATATACCTTACAATCTTGAATTATGCAGTGGCAGCTTTTCATTCCACATAGCTATGCTCTCCCTGCCCTTACTCCCTGAGTATGCTCAGTAGGCTGCACTCTGGTTCTGTAGGAGCCCTGGGGGAATAAAATCATTGAGGCATGCATGTAACAGTGTAAATACCAAAATGACAGTCACAAAATAAACACTAGTGCTGAACGAAACGGGCCATGTTCGATTTGGATTCAGATTTGGCCCAAATCGGGGACAGTGATTTGATTTGTTGGTTCAGATCACTGTCCCCAATTTGATTTGGCCGAATCTGAACCTGAAGATTCAATGCTGATTCAGAGAATCAGTGACTCAGCCATAGACACAGCTTTAAATGTTTTTTCTACATACCTCAACGTACCAGCTGCGGCTCGTGAATGCTGCAATGCTGGGGTGGATGCAGCATCCCACAGGAGCGCAGGGGCACCCTGTGTGTTCGGTGATGAACCTGGAAGCGGACTGGAAGTACTTCCAATCTGCTTCTAGGTCCACTGCCGAGTGCACTGGGGGGCTTCCCTGTGTGCCCTCACTCTCCCCCTGGCTCGGCAATCAGCCACAGGAGGACTCTGGGTGCCCTGACCCAGAAGGCTCCAGTCGCCAAGCAGGAGAGGGGAGTACCCAGCGTGCTCCCTGGTAGACTTGCAAGTGGACCAGAAGTGCTTCTGGTCCACTTCTGGGTCTGCTGCTGAGCATGCTGGGGAGCCCCCCACACTCCTGTGGGATGCTCCATCTGCCCCAGCATCTCAGTATTCACAAGCTACCTGGTACCTTGAGGTATGTAGAAAAAATATTAAAAGCTGTCTATGTCCGAATCATTGAACCTTTCCAAATCTCTCCAAATCAGTTCAAATCAATTCAAAGGGTTCCAATTCAATTCGTGGAGATTAAAGGGTCTCCTGATTCGATTCGTATTTGGAGATTCGGCCACCGAATCTCTGCCAAATCAAATCAGGGACCGAAGCTTCACACAGCCCTAATAAACATGACTAGCAAGGGGAGAAAGATGAAGGAACATCCACCTTTCAGTCCACTAGCTCGGGAATTTCCCCAGGGAGTAGTAGACCTCACCCACAAGAGAACTGAAACTGCATCTCCTAGTTCCCAAAATCATCAGAGCACTCTTTAGCTCATAGTTTAATCTCTGTGCTCAAAGAGACAGGACAAGAAATAACCATCTTAAATTGCAATAACAGAAATTTAGATTAGTATTCAGAAAAAACTTTCTTATCATAAAGCTGGTTAAACACTGGAACCGATTGCCCAGAAACAAAGAAATCTCTTTCTCTGGAAGTGTTTAAGAGCAAGTTAGACAAACACTTGAATTGGATGGTTTAGGCAGGGGTGATTCTGACTTGAACAAGGGGTTGAACTGAATAACTTCTTGCGATCTCTTCCAGACCTATTTTTCTATGATTGTAAAAAATATCTTTTCATTCCTTGCTGTAATAAATCAGATAATGATATTGTTTCTATAAAACTATGATTATTATATCTTATGTCTAGAAACTAATTAAATTTACCATAAAATACCATAATTTACTAATTTAGAGAGGGGTCAAATTGAGATCTCAATAGCCCACGTGTTGGGAGTGCTCAGACTTAGGAATGAGCTGCATAACTGTGCAAGAAGGATCAACTGTAAAACTGAAATCTGACTGGTCTTGACTCCTCTTCTTCACTATATCCCACATTTATTTTAGCCTTAGATTTTTGCTTTGGAGCCTTCACTACTTACAGTATTATGACATTCTTTCAACATTACCAATATAGTAAAGGTTTGAAAAATTGTTTCTGTCATAACCCTCAGTATTAGTGGACACTTTTCCCTTTGAGGCTGGTGTTTTCCTAACTTAATCTCTTCCCAGAGTTGTCTTTTTTTAGCCATAGCAAAAATTATTCATCCACAATTTAATTGAGAGATGTTTGAAGAGTGCACTGACTCACTGTAAAAAGCCATGTGTTCAGCTCTTTTTAGGGATAAATAATAAATTGTTAAAATGCCTATACTCATTATCCTTCCTGAATAAGATAAGTTTTCCTATGTTTATGCCTCAAATGGATACATGTATGGTACTTTCCAATTTCTGTGAGTCTATAATGATACTATTAGGAATAGTAGTTAAATCTCAATTGTTCTCCTGCTCAAACTTTAATAAGAGGAGGAAACAATGTTATAAGGAAAGGAAACAAAACTCTCCTGCCAAAAAAATAACCAGATAAGTTTCTATTTCAGGTGCAGTTTCTCCTGTGCCTGAAAAAAAATCATCACCAGCACCTGCTGATCCTGTCTCACAGGTTCAGCAAAAAGAATGGGAACCTATAGACCTTACCCCCTATTTCAGGTAAATTGCAGTAAGTGTAACCTATAAAAGCAATGTTAATGCAATATTATGGTTAAAATTATGATATGAAACTTCAGAAATGTATTATATCGTTTCCACAACTGTAACTCGTTCTCAAGTATGAACAGTAAATACTACAGTATTTTGTATCAATATGTATGACATTAATCACTATTCTTTAACTTACCTTGCCCAAACCATAACTCTGTAGCATAGTGTACCTTTCACAGTAGTTGTAGAAGCTGTGACACATTCAGGGTACATACAGATATTCAGGGAAGTTATGGGGAAGTTGCAGCATGAGAGACTCCTTGGCAACCGTCGATCCTTCCGGATCATGGTGTATGCATGACAGGTCACCCAGACCTTCGATGCATATGCCATCACAGGCAGGAGTTTGGAGGAATGGAAGTTTCCCAGACACGGAGGTTAGATTATGTTAAAAATGGACACTTAATCTAAAGTGAATCAGGATGGGAGGCCTCGCAGGGAAGCTTGAGGGGATTGGGAAGGTTAGTGGGGTCCACAGCTGGGGGTTGGGGGGAACTGGGAGGGCTTGGTGGAATCAGGAGGAGAAGCAGCGTCTACAAGGGGCTTGAAGTGGGGGAGGTAGCTAGTGAGGTCCATGGGGGGTGGGTTGGTGGGGTCCTGGAGGGTGTGGTGAGATCAGGGGGGACTAGTGGGATCTGCAGTGTGCCTTGGGGGTGGGGGGATTCTCTATCTCCCTCCTACAGGGTAGGGGCTATTTTTAGCACCTGGTCCTGCACCCCTAGATGGATAGCCCCTGCCTATGAACCTACCCGCCCATTTCTGCCTGCGTGTCTCCCTACCCCAACTTACTTCAATCAGCTCCCAGCACCAGGAACAGCTTGTGGGGTGGGGGTTTGGCAGGCTTGTGGGGGCTGGCTGGACTGCAGATAAGGGTTGTTCATCTGAAGGAGGCGGCTGGGGAACTAAAAATAGCTCAGTGCCAGGGGAGCAGGTAGGAAAAGCGCAGCCCTAGGGCTGGGGCCAGCAGCTGGGCTTTCTCAGCCCCAGGGCTATGTGAGAACTATACAGAAGTTTAATTAGTTTGGTCTTGCTGGGCTTGATCTAAGTTAAACTGCATCTGAGGTAGAGTTAACTTAGATCAGATTGGCCATTTTTAGACTGATCTAAACTTTCTGAACTTCTGTACAGTTCACACTTAGATCCCTAGTTAGGTCAGTCTAAGTGTGAGGTGCACACCTGAGTGAATTAAGTTATATCGGGTGGCCATTTTTAATGCAGTCTAACTTCCCCCTAACCTCTCCAAATGTCTGTACCTAGCCTCAGATGTCATTTTCACACTGTGAAACCAAAGTAACTCTACTGAAGTCAGTAATTATTAAGCCTGTGTGAAGTGGCTAGTATTCGCTTTGGATTCAGCCAGTTCGGGGGACAGTGATTCGATTCAGTGATTCGAATCACTGTCCCGAATTGATTCAGCCAAATCTGATTTTGAGATTTGGCTGGTGCCAAATCTCTGAATCTCGAATCACCCAGGCCCATCCCACACCTCCTCTCCCGGCCTGGCAATGGCTGCCCCGCCCTGCCCCAGCTCCCCGCACTTTGAAAAAAAAAGCCCTGACTCACCGGGTGCTGCCCTGTGAGGGGCGATCCCTGCTGCCTTCCACTGCCCCATGCTGTGTGGAGGGCTTTGTCATGAGCCCCCTGAGCCCCCGCCCTGCTGTCCCAGCACCCCCATAGCTGCCCCACCTGCCCTAGCTCCGGCCTTTTAAGGAAAAAATAAATCCCAGACTTACCAGTTCCTGCCCAGCAGGGGACGAACCCCACAGCCCCACACTGCCCCGCACTGTGTGTGGGGGGCTCTACACAAGCCCCACAAAGCCCCAAGCCCACTGCAGGAGCTGGTGAGTTTGGAGGTTTTTTGGGGGGGGTTCTTAAAGATTTCATAGATTTCATAGATTTCATAGATATTAGGGCTGGAAGGGACCTCGGAAGATCATCGAGTCCAGCCCCCCGCCCAAAGGGCAGGACGTCAGCTGGGGTCATAGGATCCCAGCAAGATAAGCATCCAGTTTCATCTTGAAGGTGTTCAATGAAGGCGCTTGAACAACCTCCGGTGGCAGGCTGTTCCAGACCTTGGGGGCTCGGACAGTAAAGAAATTCTTCCTTATGTCCAGCCTGAAACGATCTTGTAGTAGTTTGTGACCATTCGTCCTCGTCACCCCTTAGGGTGCTCTGGTGAACAAACGTTCCCCTAGATACTGGTGGTCACCCCTGATAAACTTGTAGGTGGCCATCAGATCACCCCTGAGCCTGCGCTTTTCCAGGCTAAAGAGCCCCAGGGCTCTCAGCCTGTCATTGTAGGGTCTGCTTCCCTGACCTCTGATCATGCGCGTGGCTCTTCTCTGGACTCTCTCAAGCTTCTCCACATCCTTTTTGAATTGTGGAGCCCAAAACTGGACGCAGTACTCCAGCTGCGGCCTCACTAAGGCCGAGTACAGGGGGAGAATGACGTCCCGGGATTTGCTTGAGAAGCATCTATGGATGCAAGCCAGCGTTTTGGTCGCTTTACTAGCCGCAGCATCGCATTGCAGGCTCATGTTCATCTTGTGGTCAATGATGACCCCCAAGTCTCTTTCTTCCATAGTGCTAACCAACATAGCACTGCCAAGCCTATAAGGATGCTGCGGGTTTTTTTTCCCCAAGGTGGAGAACCTTGCATTTATCGGCGTTGAACACCATCAGATTCTCATCTGCCCACTTGCTGAGCCTGTCCAGGTCAGCCTGGATCACCCGCCTGTCTTCTGGTGTGGATGCTTTGCCCCAAAGTTTGGTGTCATCGGCGAACTTGGCCAGTCCGCTTCTGACTCCAGTGTCCACATCGTTAATGAAGATGTTGAACAGTATGGGTCCAAGGACAGAGCCCTGGGGGACCCCACTGGTCACAGGACACCACGATGAGTGACTTCCATCAATTACTACCCTCTGGGTCCGACCCCGGAGCCAATTTTCCAGCCAGTGGATCGTGGGGGACCCAAGGCGACAATTGGCCAGTTTCTCCAAGAGACGATCATGGGACACCAGATCGAAGGCTTTTTTGAAGTCAAAATATATGACATCAATCTCATCTCCCTTGTCCAGGTGATAGGTCACCTGGTCGTAGAAGGAAATGAGATTGGTCAAGCAAGACCTACCCGCAACAAACCCGTGCTGGCTATCCCTTAAGATGTTGGCGTCGGCCAGTCCATTAAGGATGGCCTCCTTAATAAACTTTTCTAAGATCTTCCCCGGGATAGAAGTCAGGCTGATGGGCCTATAGTTAGCCGGATCCACTTTCCTCCCTTTCTTGAAGATAGGCACCACGTTGGCCTTCTTCCAGTCTTCGGGCACTACACCAGAGTGCCAAGAGTTTTCAAAGATCCGCGCTAGAGGCTGGGCTATGATGCTCACCAGGTCCTTGAGTACCCTGGGGTGAAGATTGTCAGGGCCGGCTGACTTGAAGGTATCCAGCTTCTCAAGATGTTCCTTCACAAAGTCAGCATTAATGGAGGGCAGGGGATCACCCTCACCCGGTCAGAGCTCAGAGGGGTGGGGCAGCCATAGAGGAGGCTGGGACAATGTGGGGGGGGCGTCATGCAGAGCCCCCCCACACAGCATGGGGCAGTGGGGGCAGAAAGGATCGTCTCCCCTCCACCAAGCAGCACCCAGCAAATCGGGGCTGTTTTTTAAAGCACTGGGAGCTAGGGCGGGCGGGGCAGCCATGGGGGGAGCTGGGGGAGCAGGCGGGAGATGCTCGGGGGGAGTTGGGGGAGCAGGCAGGGGATGGGGCCTGGCAGAGGTCTCCCCATGGCCCCCTGCACCCCCCCTACTTACCAGCTCCAAGTCCAGCTCCAGCTCCCTGGTGCAGTCAGTGGGCACTGCCCAAATCATCGAAGCTCTCCGAATGTTTTCCGAAGGTTCAGAGAGCTTCAAATCGATTCAGACATTTTTATTAGTCCCCTGATTTGATTCAGATTTGGAGATTCAGCCAGCAAATCCAGCCGAATCTCCTCTGAATTGAATCAACTCCCAAAGCTTCGTATAGCCCTAGTAGTTATCCCACGCTTAGTATATGTGATGGCAAAATTTAGCCCTTCCCCATAAACTCCCTGACTTTTCTCTGTTACAAAATCTGTTCCTTCCTACATGTTGTTTCAATTACTGTTCTTAGTTCAACAAACAACAGAAGAATTTCATTAGCACACAGTGCGAGAAGCAAGAATTTTGGGAGGTGATAGTATATTTCACTGTATTTCATAATATTAAGAATAAACATGGTTAGTTAATTTGCAGTAGGTCTGTGGAATACAACATTCAGGCAGTATATTTAGCAAACATGTATGTTTAATGATGAATTTAATAACCAGATCTATCACTGTAATAAACAAATGCTTTATGGAGTGTCTTAATGTGCTGTCTAGTTATTTGTTTATCTGATATACTGCGCATAGGCCTCGGTACAAGATAGCAGCGAAGCAAGTGTATAAGTTCATTCCTATTCAGGACAGTATCTAAGAACATAATTGACTTCCAAAGGATTTAAACACATGCTGGATGCTTTCTTGAATATGATCTTTAATTGAAGAGGAAACTGGCATAATTAAATGAAGACAGCAGAAAATGTCACACAGTCTTCTCAAATGCTTTCTTTTTGCTAGGATTATGTGCTGTCTTCAGTTCTGTATAGTGTGTTCGTTGCTCAATATATTTTTTCAAACTTATCAAGACAAATTAACTCTCCCTGGAGGACTACCAAGTTTGAACTTAAAAAAAAACTAGACATTTTCCTACTTTTGTGACGCTCACCCAATGGTCATTTCTAAAAAGGGCATAGAACAAAAATTACCTCCTTAATTATACTTAGCCAGGATAATAGTGTTTGGATGTACAAGTTAAATATATTGGATGTAGGTGTTCAATCACCTAAGATCTATACTGATCTGCCTCTGAAGTGAGATAAATATTCTTTGTATTTCCTACAGAAAAACAATGCCTGAGCCTGTGCTAAAAAACGAGTTTATCATTCAACAGCAGGAAATGCGTAAAGCAGAAGAAATCAATCATTTTAGGGAACTTCGAAAACAGGTTCTGGAACAGAGAGAAAAAGACCAAAAAGCTCGCATTTTATTGAAACAACGTATGCTTGAAATGTATGAACATCTACAAGTAAGTTCACATTTTCAGTAATATTTACTGTGATTTCCAATCTAGATACCCTCCCCCCATTCTTTTGAGTTGTATAGTCAGGACTTCATTAGAAAGGCAGTTAATGAGCTTGGAATTTCACTAGTCTATGGTTTAACTTAAAGATTCTGGAAAAATATTGTTACACCATATTGTATGAATGACACTCGGTGTATGTTTTGAGCTATCACTTTCAAATGGCATTACTTTGGAAATAAATGAAGTGAAATGAATCGCTTTGGAAATGAATCAAAGTGAAAGAAAGGCAAGTGCTTAGACAAATATTAATCATCTCCCAATTTTTGAAGAAGTATATAGTATTTTAAGTAAGTATATGTATTGATAATAAAAAAAACTAGAATATTTGTGACAAAGGACAATCACTGCTCATATTTTCAGAAAAGAGGCTGAAGAACACAATATTGGTGTTCTGCAGATTTTCTGCAATCTGCATAAGGCCAAACCAACACACTACTGGGATTATTTTACTTGGATAGAACCCAGCTACAAATAATACATTCAGCAGGTGGGACAGCATAAGTGATAAACATCAAAGCTAAGATGAATATAATTGATTTAAGAAATGAAACTGGTAAAAATACAAAATTGACTAAATCTTTAGGAGTCAGTAAGAACAGGACTTTTGATAGCCAACTCCAGTGAAAATGTCTGAGCAATTGATTTGTTGCAGTCATTTTAAATTTCTCTTTCATAAAAGCTCCCAAATGCATAAATAGATAAATCAGACACACTGACTGACAGGCACTGGTCCCTCTGTTAAAAGTGAAGGGGAACTTGTAGGTCTGACTCCCTGATACATGTCAAGATTTTCAAATATCAGTAAGGATTTTGTGTGTCTAAATATTTAGATTTCCAATTCAAGACATCCCTAAGTGGCCTGGTCTTTAAAGGTCTTCTCTGCACTTCCTAAAAATCAGGCCCCTTTCTGATGTCTTGTTTAGAATTCAAATGCATTTAGTTACTTCTCAGTATCTTGGTCTCTCTAATCATGCTCATATAACATTTTATATGGGTCTTGGAGATTCTACAGAGATGATCGAGTATAATGACTCAGTGTACAGATGCAGTATCTGAACATGGAGAGGTTGCGGGGAAAGTTTTCTCATCAGAATTCCTTACAACTGAGGCTGTTCAGTCATGTTTGAAAACTCCACTTGTGCTGCAAAGTACTTTTGAAATTTTTATCCTGACTACGTTAAATCAGAGCATATCAGTGACAGAAATAGGATTGGACCAGGAACCCATCTAGTCCAGTGCCTGATCCTACATCCAGCATTAAGAGCAGAATTCTGTTTCTACCACGATGTGTGCTATTCACAGAGTTTTTAGATATCTCAGGCCCCTAGCACGTGTTCATTTAAAGGCTCCATGGGATCTGATCCTCAGCCCCAAAAATTGTTGTGCCTCCTGCCCTGCCACGCATACATTGCAGGAGGCACACATTTTGGGATTGGGAATCAAATTCAAATCATACCCTTTCAACTTGCTGGAACATAAGAAGTAATCAAGATCTTGGGCTCCCCCCTGCACCAGCAGTTTGAAAGTCAGGGGCCTACAGGTTATCAGTTCTGGACTCCAGACTCTACTGGGGTGTCTACCAGTCCTGGAGCTGGGACCAACAATCGGTTTTGTCCCTAAGAAAGGACTGTGAGAAATGAATGAGTGGAGAGCAGACAAAAAGAGATATCTTCTATTCATGCCTATAAAACCATAATACATTTGGAAAATAACAGAAGTGTGGGTATATTTAGAGGGGTACGTGAATCCATTGTACATATGAACATTCATTTGTTTTTGGATAGGAATCCTTAGATGAAGCACGAGGCAGGGTTCTCAGTGCTCGGGAAGCATACAGAAGTAAGTTACTAGAGGCTGAGCTCAAAAAACAAGAAGCCCTGGCTACTGAAGAAACAGCCCCTCGAACAGAGCAAGAGAAGAAAAGCCCAGATGCACAGAAAAAAAAGCAAGGAAAAAGTGCAGGGAAAAAAAAGTAACTTTGTCTGAGGTGTTGGCCATATTGGCTTCTTCATTGTTGAAGAAAGATGATCTATTTTTAATGATGAAAAAAGTATTCAGCGTTTTTCTAAGGCAAAATGTATTACCCATATAATAAGCTGTCTCTCTCATTCAAGTGTTATTACAAATCCTTCTAGCATTGTTTTATCTTTTTAATATGACATATTTTATGGTTTGGGTATTATAAATACTATCAATATAGTCTGTGTTTTACTGCAATAAATTGTTGCACTAAAATATTCCTATTGTATCAGGACTTTTATCCCATTACTATCATTCCATTTTTCAACTCAAAAAAGTACCAAGAATGAACTGAGAGGAAAATAGTGCCTCTGAAAGAACTAAATCAAAAGAAAATGCCTATTGTTCTTAGTAGGACAAACAGATTCAAGAGACATTGCTTAACTATATCGATTTCCAATTAAAAATATTTCCAAATCTCCAGCTGCAAGAGTGAACCAGATCCTTTTCAGGGTTTATTCTGTTGGCCTTAAGTATGTTAAAATAGTTAATTTGTTCTGTTAGATTTTAAGTCTGAACGTTGCATACCAAGAGCTCCTGAAGTTGATGATGATTTCTGTTATGTATACTGACTGAACACCATCACCCTGTTTTATTACTATGTCTCGCTAGACACCCCCAAACTATTTGTTTACTGTAACGGTGTTCTTTTTTTAACTACATGGCCAGCTACTTTTACACCTTACAGTGCACTGGCCAAATTGACCCCCATATTACAGTTTTCAGAAGCCACATGCTTAATTGAACGTTCATTTAAGGAGTGATGTTCTCCAATAATACAGTTTCTGCTCTTCATTTACAGTCCTTGTTTCTTATTTTACCATTGTAGTTTCATTGATTCATGTGATTCATGTCCCCAGGTCATACAGTACAGGAGCTGCTAAGTTTTCCCTTATGGAGCCTTGATTGGAGTTTAAAGCTGTTCCTCACAGGTAGAAACACCAGATGTGTGCAGTGTCCTCCTCCCTGAGAGCTGAAAACTTTTCTGGAAGAGCTGCTTTTATAGGTGTAGAAGACCACCCATGTACACATATATTGTTACCACATGTGCTCTCCATAGGTAGCAAATTATAGCCAGAAGCTATATGTTTGAAAGTTCTGTTAGACCTAGATAGCTGTAATAAGTGACTGAAATAATAGTGAGAGCAGCCAGCCATAGGGGATGTCCTCTATTGGACTCCACTTTCTGTTTTTATGAGTGCTTGCAGAATAAGCAATTCTTCCTTTATTAATAAAGGAACTGACTCCCACTGTTTTGGTTACCTCTCAAGATAATTAGCTTCTCACCGATTGATTTGAGTACCTCTGTTTAATGTCAAAGTCAGAGAGTGACTGGCATCCTGTTTCCGCCCCTGCACCTCCTCCAAATATACTATCTGCATTGTAGGATCAGTCTCATCTTAAAAGTGCTCACTGTAAATACATTTTATAGTCAGCTTTCACCAAATAGCCTCACACCATTTGGATAACCAACAGGGAGCAACTTAGAGCAGTGGCTATTAAAATTAGTCAGAGATGGTCCTAAGAGGTCAGATTGCAGTTATATTCTCTGTTCATCCTTTCATTTCCCTTCCTGGTGCATTCCCATCCATCCCCTTGTGCTAGGGTCAGCAACCTATAGCCCGTGAGCTGGCTGCTGCCTGTGGAGCCATTAGATCTGGTACATTGACCTGGGGAACTTTGGTAGGATTTTGGTGGCAGGGGGCTTTGCGGAGGCTGCGCCACAGCTAAATGGCCCAGAGTTAGGTGGTGGCAGGCTTCATCGGTGCCATGCCTATGCAGCAGGGAAAAGTGCAAGTGTTAGCCTAGCATCAGCATGCCTCCAACCTGAGCCAGGTCATTCCAGTTTCCCACCATGAAAAGGTTGCTGACCACTGCCCTTGCTATTTGCTGGTCTCCCCAACATCCTTCCCATCTTAAGCATCATGACTCCCCCTCCACTTGTTCTGTTATGTTCCTTTTCTGTTCTGTACCATATCTTGTGAACTTACATACAGCTTCTGTAATGCCTGTTCTTACCTGTCCACTGCTCTAAACCTTTGATCTAATTAATTTTGTGTATACACTCAAATATGAAAGCTCAAACAGATTTCTGATCTTGCACTGGCAGCTTATATTGAAGAATCAGGAGTCTAGTACACTATGCTTTATTTGTGCAGGCTGCAAATGAAAAGCTGTGTCAGTGTTCTGTGGTACCAGCTCACTTCGTTCTCTGCATTTTGGAATACAGCTGTATTCTCCATGATATCCAATACCGTTTCCATGGCAATGGCACATGTTAGCCTTTCTTCTTCTGTGATTCAGTGATGAGACTTCAGGAGAAGATGAGGCTGAAGTTATATTCTTGATGTCACAGTAAATGCTAGCGTGACATTCTGTTGTAAAAATTGAACCAATTCCAAAAAACCCCCCAGCCCTCCATCAAAACAGATACATAAATGTCAAGAATGATATTAATCCATTTGATGGCAATCAGTCACTGCATGTAATACAGTTACAGAGTTTCACTTGTAGTCACAGTGTACTCTGATCTTCACCATCAAACCCAGTTCTGTTAAGATATGCATAATCCTAATTTTCATAGTGTCTCATATTAAAAGTTGTTGTGGCACAAGATTCTCCTATGTAGTTAGTAAAGTGTCTCTATTGGGTCATCTATCATTTTAGCTATGTAAGCAAGGTGATGGAGTAACTCATGACATATGCTATACAACTTAGTATAGTTAGGAGTATGGTGCACAATAAAGTGTATTCACTCCAATCCAAGATGACCTTGAATTTAAGACACCCCTCCAATAATTAGGTTCTATATACGGAAGATTTGTAAATTTGTTATAATTTTCCATGCACAGAATCTAACTATTGGAGGGTCATCTTATATTCTCCCCCTCCACCGCTGCAGAAGAGAAAGCAACAGCAGGGGAGCAGGTGGCCTCTAACCCTTCCCCCCCTTGCAGTCTGCCCACCCCCCCAGTAATGCTTGCAGCCCCTCCTCCTGCATGCTCCCACAGCTTCTACCTCAACCTTCTGCTCCTTTCTGCAGCCTCTACTCCCTGCCTACTCACCACAGCCTCTGCCCACTCCCTCTCTGCAGCCTCTGCACCCCTGCCTGCCCCCTGCAGTCTCTTACTGTCAGCTCTGGCTCCAGCTGCAGCTCAGGCACCATTCCCTCCTGAGCACAGAATACATGCAAGATCTGGCCCCCATCTGGCCACGCAGAAGCAGAATTACTGTTATGCTGTTGCGTGACTAGGTCAGGGGCCAGAGCCTGCATGTAGGGCAGTAGTGGGGGTGCCAGGCAGAGGTGGGGGCAGGCAGCTCCTGCAGCTCTGACTCCCCACCTCCACCTTGTACTCAAAACAAAAACGAAGGGCTTCTTTTCCCATGTTAAATGTGGGGGGAACTTCTTCTTGGATTCAGGTAAATACAGTTTGTTTTACATGTTCTGTACAAACATAATATCTGGTCTACTATAGACAAAGCCTTGCAGAAAAGACACTTGGTTTACAGTTTGTACCCCAGTTACTCAGAATGCTAGGAAACTATATTCCAAAAGCATCTGAATGCTGATGTTCCTATTGTGTGCTTGTTTCATGTTTTAAAGAATCCACCTAATCTTTTTCTTGTCATGCACTGCTCTACATTTTAGGCTACATATTTAATAATCTGAAGAAGGGGTCACTGCTGAAATATATATGAAAGTGGGTCTGTTGCACAGATTTGTGGATGTAAAGTATCAGACACATTGCAATGCATAGGATATCCATATATAAATGATGCTATGTATTTAAATTGACCTAATTACTACCTAGAATCAAAACAAGAATAACAAGAGGCTATAATATATTTTCAGAAGTATGATGCACTTTTGCACTGTACACTTAGGAAAGTTTCCAGCATCCAGGATTTAAATCTTGCTCAATATGAGCTCTTTTTCAAGCTGTTACCCTTTTATTGAAGAAATATATTTCCAATGACCTGTACAAGAAATACCAGTCTGCTCTTAATTTACAGGCTGTATATTTCACAGTACAGAAATAGCCCACATTGTGTTAAGTTTAGCATTTTCTCAAGATTCCTAGTAAGAAAAGCCATGAAATTTGCACAGCTGTCATTGCTGTTTGTATTAGGCTTAACATCCAGACCAGGCACTTAGGATCAGATACAACAAAATGCATAAAAGCATAGAAAAGTAGGCCTGGAAGAGACCTCAAGAGATTATCTAGTCCAACCTCCTGCTTAAGGCAGGATCATCCCTGTCTAAGCCATTTCTTCCAAGTATTTGTCTAACCTCTAAAAAAAAAAACTTCCAAGGATGGAGATTCCACTGCCACTTTAGTCAATCTGTTCCAGTGTTCAACTACCTGCATAGTTAGAAAGCTCTATCCTACCTAGATGTTCCTTGTAACAATTTAAGATGTTTGCTCCATAAGTGCATGCTTAATTGCTTCCTGTTGCATAAAGAAATTAAGCATTGTAGCCATTAGGACTGAACTACATGCTCAAATCCTTTGCAGAATAGGAATGGCTTCCTTTCATATGCGCATACGAAGGGAAACCTGCTTAAGAGATGATGATGATGATGAGCAGCACAGAAATAGCTGTGAGTAGGTCAACATGATGGGGCAGCTGACAGCATCAAACACAGGAGCATATTCACATAGCCTCTCAGCTACATGACAAACAAATCTGCAAAAGTTTGCATTTAGCTTTATTTCTCCACCCCTCCAATTTTTTGTGGTAAGAACAGGTCACACATAAAGAACCACTTAGCTCATTGTGTTAGCCTATACATTTTGAAGTTCAGTTGACTTGTGGCTTGATTTATTCACCTTTCCCTGCAACTTTATTCACCTTCCCCTGAAAAAGCAGGCGATTGCATCTCAACATATTGTCTAGTAGAAGGGTCCAGCCTTCAAAAGTGATGGATGGTGGGAATAGCTGTACTCTCCCAATCCCTGGAGAAATGAGAGCTAGTTTAATATTGTGGTTAGCTTTGTTTTTTTAACTGTGCTTCCACCACAGCCTCTATTTCCAGCCTACAGGCTGAGCCTGGCACCATCCAATCCATATCCCCATAACCCCATGGGCAGGTTTCCTGGAATTGTGGTAGTACCTGCAGGTTGTGCTGTCTGACATAAGAGAACAGATCCAAGAATCAGTGGCATGCCACAGTCTGAATTTATTCTTCCTCCAGATCAGCTCTGCTGCCTCAGAGATCTGACAAAATCAGAGCATAAGGCTCTGTTGCAGGTACTTTACAAGAACATTAGCTGATGAACTATATTTTTATTTAGCCCAGGATAACCAAGGACCCTCAAGAGGACAACCTTTTCTCCTCCACCTGTGTAGTGTTGTTTGCTACACTAAAATACTAACATCTAATTTTTTTTCTGTGTTACATTAGATGTAGCAAGTGATATAGAGAAAAAAATTAGCATTCTGCTAAAGTTTTGGAAAGCTCTGCAGTAGAAGATAAGCCACATGGAGGAGCATTTTCACCTTAAAGATTGGGTTGCCAAGAATTCCAACATAATTGCTGGAATTATCTCCAACAACTATTTCAGCAAAGAACTGTGCCTTGATTAATTAACAGAAATGAGAATGAAAACCAGCCGTAACTTTAGAACCAGAATGTGCTCATTAGTAAATCCATGATATATTTTTGGCTCTGCTGTGCTTGGTTGTTCTCCTTTTTCATTTCAGGGAAACCAGTAAAGTTTGCTGCAGACTTGCTGCTTCTGCAAAGCAATGCAGAAAACTAGAGAAGAAATAACTCTCCAACTGCTCATGGGTTCACCCATGTGATGAGGTAATCACTCATAAAAATAATTGCCTATTGGTATGTTCTGCAAAAGTTTAATTACTAGTGTGGATGGTTTACTCCCTTTTCCATTCCTGTTGATCAGTAGTCACGAGCTAG
Organism: Alligator mississippiensis; assembly: GCF_030867095.1. Taxonomy (NCBI): domain Eukaryota; kingdom Metazoa; phylum Chordata; order Crocodylia; family Alligatoridae; genus Alligator; species Alligator mississippiensis. The sequence goes on from NC_081824.1 coordinate 126,693,510, forward strand.
AAAAGTTTCTTATAATTAAAATGCATTTCAAAATGATCTTATATGCAAAAAATAATTTAGATTTTCTTTAATTTTGTTTTTTAAAGAGGCAAATAGCTTCATTAATCTGAAAATGCCTTATCCCATCTGCTTTGCTTTAATTTAGCTGGGATTTGTGTAATGAGTGAAAACTTGCCAAGTCAGTACCAGGATGTCTTGTTGAAGTTCTGAGCCAAGCTGTGCGTAGTGAAACGAGGCTCAGTCCTGAAGTGCCAATCTGCTCATCCCAGCTATGTGCAAAGTAGTCTAGACCAGCCAGTCTCCAGCCATGTGAAATCTCATTTTAATGCAAGGACTAGACTGGAAGGATACAGCATTTATGCAAACACACAGTATTACCACATTTCTTTTCCAAAAGAAAAGAGACCTGTCTACATATTTTGTCTGGCAGAACACCTAGGGGAACAGCTTCTGCATAACTAAGCTGTAAGCTTGATAGCAAAAGGAAAGACAACTCTTTCCTTTAGAATTCTGAAAAGGTATTAATTCTAAATGTTTCCTGTGCATCCACTCCCTCGATAAGCCCTACTTTATTTCCCCAAATTTTCTAATTCATCTGATTTACCTGTGATTAAAAATTCTTGTTGTTTTCAGAAAAACAAGATCCGTATAACACCAGCAGAGGGGAAGTGTCCACCTCAAAAGAAGATAAAGCCAGGAAGAAAAAAGAAATCTGGGGAAGAAGAAAAGAAAATCCATATGGCACTAAGAGAGATGAAAGAGCAGGAAACAAAGGGACATTCAAAATAACATGTCCATGATCTCTTAAAATAAGAAAAAGGAAAGTGCTGTGATCTGTGCAGAACTGAGGGTCACTGCCTTTAATGGGACATAAACGTATGTTTAACATCAAGTATATTTGTAGTGTTTTGCTGAATACAGATGGAGAAGGCAAATTGTGCCATAGTTAGCATGTTCATCTATAACTCAGGAGAGTGAAGTTCAGTTCCAACATTGGCATGAGTTTCCTGTGTGGCTTTAGGGCTCCGTTTGCTCTCAGAGGTGCTTAAAATGAGATATGAAAAGCAGAATTTAAGTTCCGAAGAATGATAGTTTGGTACTGGTCTGAGAACTACAAAACTTAACTTGGGTGATGCTTCCTTTTTTGGAAAGCAGTGTTCTCTAAGTGCCTATACTTGGGCATCTAGGAATGTCCAGGCAGCTTGATCAGCTTACTGCCTACTTTCCACACTAGATTCAGAAGACTTGCCCCGTGCCCACCTTATTTTATCAACAGCATTAAATTCAGCTCAGAAATGATGGTCATGAAGGCTACTGCTACTGCACACCTTTTTGCCCAATAGCAGTAACATAACTAGAGAAGGGCAACTGGGGCACTTATACACATACTTTTTTGTCTCTACTTGCGAGCAGACTCAATTAATCGCACTGCGCTGTACCATGTTCAGTTGTATAAGTGGTGAAATGTGTGCCGGCACATAGAAAATGCCGATGGTTTTGAACTAACACCTCCAAAGTGTTTTACTTCAAAAGCTCACCACTGCCATTTTCTTAGCACTAGCACACATTTTGCTGCTTATACAACTGTAGATGTTGCAGTGCCGGGCACTTTTCAAAGCACCCAGTGCTGCAGCACTTACATGTGTAAAAATGCCCCTAAAGTGCATAGGCACCTGACTCAGCTGAGCATTAGGCTCTGCCATTCAATTTTCACCATGCCTAGTCCTACTTCTGCAGGTAGGTGGGTGGTTGCAGCAGTACCCATCCCTTGCCCAATATCCTAGTGGTTAGAGCACTCATCCAGGAAGTAGAAGAAGTAGAAGGGCTTGACTCAATGACCTCTGGAGGTCCCTTCCAGCCCTACTTCTCTATGATTCTTTAAATTTTAATAGCTAATTTAAGCATCAATGTGTGCAAATACTAGCCGCCTCCAACCTCAGATTCCAGGTGTTGAGTAGCCACATACCTTTCAGGGGTTTTATTGAAGGTTAATTATTGTTTATAGCATAGAATATTTGAAGGTGAGCATGTCTACCTGAGACATTTTCTGCACAGTTGACTAATTAGTTGCATAGTAAACACCTCAATGTCTACACATGCCCCCCTGTTAGGCTGGAGTAAACTAATATATCTTGCAGCAGGATAGTACTTGTAAATACTATCAAAGTATTACTAAATACAAGTACTAAGCACAAGTACTATACTGCTGTGGAGAAAAAAATTCCACAGCAGTGCACAGTGCTGCCTGGCTGGCTGGGGCTCAAGGATGCTTCAGTATGGGGGCTGTCTGCTAGCTGGCCCCTCACTGAATCTCCCTCATGCCTCAGTGAGCCCCTCTGAAGCACACTGAGTTGTGGGGAGCAGCCCTAGGCTGGCAGGCTGACCCCTGGGTCCCCTGCCAGCCAGAGCTGCTCCATCCTAACTCCATGTGCTATGTCTGAATAAACTACAAAACTTATTGCTCTGGAGTTAATTGTTCCCAGGAACCCATTCAAATGGCATGCTCAGGAGCAATTAACTCTGGAGCAATACACTCCGCAGTTTATTCAGGCACTATAATTGCATGTGTAGATGGGCCCATTTTCGAGTAAAGAAAAATTCACTTGCGGTTTGTAGTGTGTGGCCCGAAACATAAATATCATAGGTGAGGCTTAGGGAAATGGTACCCTATGTCCTAATTCTAAGTATCCTTGAAGCCTGGACACATGTAGAACTACCAGCCAAGGCTGAAGCTGGTCCCCTCCCAACAGAACCCAGGACAAGAGGGGATAGAGAAGGAGATGCTAATTTTGACCTTATGGGTGTGTCTACACATGGTGATTTAATGTGGATTAACCCAATAGAAGCCGCAGTAGGGGTGCATGTCTACACCAGAGGGCTTAAAAATGGCCATTTTAGACTACATGAACCTAAATTTGATACCTGCCCAAACTAAGTATCAAATTTAAGAAGAATTAGTTAATGTAGATTAACGCATGTGTAAATGTGTTACTCCACATTAACGCAGAAAAGTTAGTCCTGGGATTGCCCAGCTACAAGGGGGCCGGTTGGAGCCCAGTCCCAGGACTCCTGGCTGGCCGCCTCTCCTCCCCCATGCCTGGACTGCTCTCTGTATAGTTTGTCAGTTGTAAGTGGGTTTTTTATTGTCGGTTGGTGGCGAGGGTGCTGGATGGGCACTGTTTGTTGAGGTAGGGAGAGGGATGGGTGTGGAAGTTGTGAGGGTAATGAAGTTTTTTTTTTTGTTTCAAGCATGTACATGTCCTGAGAGCGGTGCTGGGGGTGGGCAGGGGATAGCAGGGGTGTGGGCAGCAGGGCAGGTGAGCTGGAGTGGAGAGTGCAGGAGGAGGGGACCAGGTAGGGCCTCCTACAGCCAGTGCCCTGGCCCCCACTGGCAAGTGCACCACTCTCCTGGGGCCTGAGTGGCGGAGTGCCTGCTGGGGCCAGCACCATGGCCAGCAGGAGCATGGGGCGCTGGTCGTCACTGGCAGGGGCCGGGCTGGAGCAGCAGAGTGCTGGGCATTGCTAGCAGGGGCAGACCCTGGTGCAGGGAGAAATGGTAGACAAGGAGGGAGCTGCCTCATGCTGCCCCTGTGCTGGGCACACAGCTCCTGGGCAGGGAAGGGACTAACCAGGAATCAGAGGGCAGGGGCGTGTTTCCAAGATGGCTGTCAAATGCTGGCAGCTGGCTCTGGCTTCAGTATGGCTGCCAAGTGCTGGCAGCCATGTCTGGAGGCTGGAGTGCCCTCTGGTGACCACCGGGGCACATGGCAGGGCTGAAGTGACCCGGGACTAAAGTTAGTCACAAGTCCCACCACATGTAGACACCTGCCAAAACCTACTTAATCTGCATTCATTTAATGCATATTAAATTTAAGATAGCTTAAATTCATGTGTAGATGCACCCTACATGTTTAACATCACAGGTGTACTCCCACTTCAAAAAAATGCAACCTTCATACACTGGGGTATGGGCCCAAATGTTAGACTAAAGATAATTTGTTAAATGTGTATTGCAAGTGCCTTGAGCAACTTTTCTCTCTCATCCATTTGAAACTGCTTCTCTGGACCAGTGATGAGAAGACCTAGGCAATGCAGTTTCTGAAGGATAACAGTCCTAGAAGCATCTCAAAGATAATAAACTAATATTACATTGTTACAGAAAATGCCACTCTTTCCTTGCTGTTAGGAAAATTTTATCACCTCTAACTATAAAAATGATAAGAACTTCATTGTTGGTTTGGGTTTTTTAGTGAATAGAACATCTCAGTGATTTCAGTTATATTCCAAATGGACACAGTTTTTATAATCAATGCTCTAAACAGGCATAATTTATCCACATTATATTTGAGAAAGATGCTCAAGTGTCACCTAGACTCCTGCTTTTTTGTTTCTACTTGTGTGTTCTCTATCACAGACTCTGAATTACTCCCAAAACAAATTAAAAGAAAATCAGGGATATATTTTGCTAAGTGACAAGATTGAACTTTGCTGTCATGTCATTTGCAAGGAAATGAAAAGTTGACTTAATGTCTGATCCAACTCCCATTTCCAATCTTTCCCTTCAGTTTAATGGGAACCAAATTCTCTGTTGACTGTGCCCCATGTTGCATCACTTAATGCATACTAAATGGCTGCAAAATGCTATCATTCTGATTAAGTAGCATTTAATATGCATTTGGCACTGTTGTACCTTACTACACAAGGGCCACGTCTATGCAAGACACTGACTGTGCAGTTGTTACTGTGCAGTCATTTAATACTTGTATAAACAAGTACTAAATGACTGCACAATAACTGGAGTTACTGTGAAGTAGCACCAAGGAATAGCGTTTTCATGACATTGACTGTGCAGTATCCCAAAACTACTGCACAGTATCATCACGTCATGCTTTCTGTCACAAACTACTGTGCAGTCAGCATCTCGTGTAAACGCAGTCAAGGTGCAGAATGATGGAACATAAGATACAACTTACAGAGTGAAATCCTAACCCCATTGAAAACAAAGGGGTGTTTTGCCACTTTCTTAAGTATAGTAATAGATTCATCCATAGAGGGATTTAATAAATGGTACATCTACACGAGACGCTACTGCACAGTTGTTACTACAAATTTATTTAGTACATCTATTACCAAGTACTAAATAAAATGCACAATAACCAGAGTTGCTGTGCAGTAGCACTGGCAAATGTCTTTTAGGTGATGCTATTGCGCAGTAGCTTAATAACACTGCACAGTAGTGTATTAACACTGTCCATGCTGTGATGTGCTACTGCGCAGTATTTTCCAGCTACTGCACAGTCACTGTCTCATGTAGACATGCCCATTATGACATATATATGAGTTGTAATGTTAAGAACCAAGTAATTTTGACTCAGAATTTGATCAAATTAAATTACAATCCAAAGAACTGACTTAATGATGTTGTGATTTGGGAATGTGACCTCATTCTGTGACAAACCAAAATTCTTACCTTCTCTTGGACAAATAAAAGAACTCCTTAAGTCAGGAGTGGGCAATTATTTGGGATGGAGGGCCACGTAAAGAGTTTTGGTGAGCTGTTGCAGGCTGGGGGTGGGAGGGAGTTGCTTACCCAGCCTTGGCCCCCTGTCATGGCTGTTTACACCACCTGGCATGGTAGGGAGAGAAGGAGGCCAGGGAGATACCAACTGATCCTATTGATTCCCCAGGAATGTGCAGGGAGCAGGTCATGGCTCTGCCCTGGGACCCAGACCCAAGCTATCACTGCTCCATGATCCTGGGCCCGGCTGCAGCTCTGGCCCTGCCCACCCATCCCACTCGCATATGCCACTCCCCACTTGCCTGCAGCCCCATCCCATCCACCTGGCCAAGTTTGCCCCATCCACAAGCTTTCTGCTTGTCTGCTCTGTCCAGCACCCCCAGGAGTGGGTGTGGGGCAGATGGGCCAGGATGCCCAGGCAGTGGTGGTAGGGACACTGGCAATGGCAGCTGGAGCATGAGGGCAAAACTGAGCCGCCACTGCGAGGGCTGCCGGGAAGCTGAGTCTGGTCACCCCACTGTCCCCACCACACTGCTACACTGCTCAGCCCTGCAGACTACAGCTCCTGGAATACCTGAGAGCTGTACATGAGGATAGGGTGGGCTGTGATTTGTGCCAAGTGGCACCTCCATGCCTGGGGGTGGTGGAACTAGCCCAGGCTGACCTTGAGCTTGGACCCACCATGGGCCAGATAGAATCACTTGATGAGCTGAATCCAGCCCACATATTTTTGCCCGCCCCTGCCTTAAGTTTTCTCTTCCAAGCAGCTTCCAAGATAAGCATACTCCTGGCGCACACGTTTGGAATCCTTGGAAAACATCGTTCTACGGCAGAGCAAAAGACTTTGCTTTACCCACTAGGAAGCCTGGAGGGATGAGTGTTTCTCTTTAATAAAATAAAACTCTTTCTTTGTTCAGTAAAGGTAGGTGAGGCTATCCTAAGAAACTGCTATAAAAGTTTCCCCTTTCAGCAGCTGCTTTGGTTAATTTGGGAAGTGTAAGGAATTGTCACAAAGGATGCTCTAAACAAACATAAAAGATGGTGTATCTTTCCTTCTAAATGTATGCTAGAATCCTTTTCATTGGTAGTAGCAGAGAATCTCACTAAAGTATTCATATTGTTACTTAAAAATATACTATTGTGGATGTGCTATAAATACCACTTTAAATAGTAAACACACTGAATGTGGCATAGCAGCTGACTCTTCTAAAGAGCTTGAAAGCCCTATGGGGCGCATCCATGACCGGGAACATGTGTTTCCCTGGGGACAAGTAGCAGTGGCACACCTTGTGCTCCTGCTACGTATCCCTGGCAAACGCCCATGCCACGCATGCTCTGGTGCATGGCATATTACCCCAGGTGGGGCAGGGGAGGCCGGGGCCTGCAACTGTGCTTGCCCCAGGAGTGTTACCTTGGGTCCTGTGGGCTTCTGGGAGCTGCAGCCACAGTGCTTCTGCAGCAGGGAGCCCATCTGGCAGCTGAAGCATGGTTCTAGCCAGCCCGGCTCCAGTTTAGTGTGGCGCATGCTGTCACCCCATTTTTTTTTAAGCATTTTTTTTTTTCACCCTGGGATCTCCCCCGTGCCCTCCCCCCCCACCCCCGAGCTGCAAACTATCAGCACGGGGAATGCCTGCATGTCTGGACGTGCCCATAAGGAAGCAAGGATGATACAGTTAAAAAAGGGGCAAGATGTACTTTTAGCCAATGAATCCTGGGACCTGAATTGTAGCATTAGCAAATCTTCATGGTGGTGGATTGCTGCTATTAATAAAGATTCAAATAAGAGTATAATCCAAAATGTGAATTGTGTCAGTGCCAACAGGTATTATATATGCTGCCAGGGATAAGGTAATTAACAGAGTATCTATCTTAGAAAATTACTTGTGAACTCTGTACTGAACTTATATTGAACAGCACATCCAAATTAACCATTTCTATGATTTATTGAAGACATAACATACTTTTGGTAACTTTGCGGAGTCTGGCTTAGACAAATAGTCATTCTCACCCCATCAGATGACTTCCAGGCATCATTCTTCATAATACATCTTCAGCCAAATAATTGAGCTCTCTATGAACTAAATCTTCTTTGCCATATTCACTATAAATATAGATACAGCTGATGATGCTGTGTGTGCTTACCTTCAGGCAACTGTTGACATCTTTACCAAGGCATACAAGAAAATGGGACTGATGCTTAACATTCAGAAGTCCAACGTCCTCTGATGGCTAGAAAATGGTATTTAGAGATTGGCTTTTAGGAACTGGCTTCTAGGCAGAGTAGATATTGCATTAGAACAAATGTCCAGGGCAATGGCAAGGGTTAATTGGTTTCTAAAAGCATGTTTGTGACAAAGTTTCCCAGCCTTCAGGGCAGACACCATGTCTGAGGCCAAGGGACATACAGGCTGGGAAATTTGCACACTGTTCCCTGAAAACCCATAACAGAGATAAAGCATTGGCGCCAGGTCACAGTGCCCAGCTGCAAAATCCCTGGGATTTCTGGTTTTCATGAAAGTACCAAATTAGGAGGCCAGGCATGCCCAAAGTAAAACACTGGTACATGCCTATATTGAGATGTATGCATGTGATGGGTTTGTGGAAACAAAGGCTGACAAAACAGATCATGGACACTATGACAACCACAGGGAAACCAATCAATAATGCCTGGAAATGAGTCATCAGGAGGAAAAGAATACTAAAGGGGGGATTTCAAAGCAGCAGGTGGCTCCGGAGTGTGGAAGGACACATCACCGGTCCATCTCACTCATCCCATTGCGGGGTGGGCCTCCGCCCTCAACCTCCAAGGCTGCTGACATATGGCATTCAAGAAAGAACCACGGGGTGAAGCTTTCATACTGGCCAGTTGTGCCTTTTCCCTATGACACCCTTAAGGGGGTTATTTTGTTTTGTTTCCCTGCATTACTTTTACCTGGTATCACTGTGTATCAATAAAATTTGCCTATTATTGAATGGAAGAAGTCATGATTGGTCTGAGGGTTTGAGTCCACCCAGAATAAGGTATCTGGGTCATAAATCCAGTGCCAACTGATGCAGTAGTGTGTGCTCACTGGGAAGGAGACCTTCAGGCAATCATTGACATCTTTACCAAGGCATACAAGAAAATGGGCCTGACCCTTAACATTCAGAAGATGACGGTCCTCCACCAGCAAGCTCCTAATGAACAGTCTCCAGCTCTGGTAATCCAGATACTCAGTGTTCTCCAGAGTCTCACTGTGGATTTCCCATACCTTGGAAGCCATCTCTCATAGAAGGCTGACATCGATGAAGAAATCCAACATAGTCTCAAATGTGCAAGTGCAGCTTTTGGATGCCTGAAGAAATCAGATCCAAAACCAAGCTCATGTTTTATCAAGCACTCATGATCCCCGCCTTGCTGTACAGAGCTGAGACGTGTACATGTACAGGAGATATCTAAAGTTGTTGGAAAAGTGTCATCAATGCTGCCTGCGAAAGATCCTCTGAATCCAGTGGGAAGAGAGATGCATCAACATTGGCATCCTCCTGCAAGCAAGCACCACAAGTATTCAGGCAATGATCATCTGACATCAACTTTGTTTGGCTGGCCATGTCATCTGTATGTCTAACTTCAGACTCCCAAAGCAAGTTTTATTCTCCCAGCTCAGCCAAGTTGTATGCTCAAGAGGCAGGCAGAGAAAGCACTTCAGGGATGTCCTCAAGGCCAACTTAAAAAATGCAGCATTGATATCAACTCATGGGAGACTATTGCCCAAAAGCGCCCCAAATGGAGGAAGAGTCTACTGCAGGGATCTCAGTACCTCATGACAACAACAGGAGATGGAAAAGCAGGAGCAAAAGAAACAGCATGTCGCAAATCAAACCAAGAATTCAGTGCCACCAACCCCACATGGAAACACGTGTCCAAGCTGCAGTAGTCTGTCAATCCTGGATAGGCCTCATCACCCATCTTCAGACACACAGATAAGATAATCATGGAAGACAATCATCCTTGACTGCAAGGGATTGCCAAAGAAGAAAGGATAGATATAGATAGACAATTTCTGGTCAGTCTGTACAAGAGAGTTTGCATCTTTCATCACAACAATCAACATTTCAGATCAGACACATCAAACACTGTTCTTACAAATGTATTATATATAACAAATGCTAGCATATTAGCAAGGGCACTTTCATTCATAGATTCCAGAGCTCTGTCACTACTAATAGCTGTCCTGTCTCTGTTCCTAGCAAAGATAAGCCTCTCCCAGAGCAACACAGGAGACATGGTAATGGCATTCCCTTCCTCAGTTTTAAAGGTCAGGTATACTCCGGGTGCAAATTTAAACTCAAGAAAGAAAATTATACAAAGCATGAAAAATTCAGGCAGCTACACAGGCCAATTGAAAATAAACCAGCAATTTCACTATTTATTCACTAGAGGGAGTCAAATGTGTATGTGTCTTGTTTTTAAGTCTTGAAGCTGACTGGGGCTGCTTCAGTTTACAAGTGAAAACAGCTTCCTATATGCAGGCTGGCCTGCTTGAAGCTCATTTGTCACAGCTACCTCCATAGCAAGCATTTCATTTCTACAAGTGCAACCACAGAGTTGAGTTACTGGTGAAAAAAGCTCCAGATGAAACCAATATTATTGATTAGTTCCCCTCAAACAGCCAGAATGCAGGAAGAAATGAGTATGCCTTCAAGCAAGGGAAAGCATAGGAGAGAGAGGCTGAATCTCTAGTTTGTTCCTGAGGTATTGTAAGCAAGTTAACTATCTTTTTTAATCTTACATTTACCCTATAGCAAAATAAGTACTTAGTTTTTAGTGGTGCTATAGATAAGCAAGCTATGTAAAGATTAACTGAAATGCACTGGCTTGAAAAATAACAAAAGCATAATGCTTTTAGAGAAACTACTTAAAGCTGCACCACCTCATGTTTTATCCCAGTGACAGTTCTTGTAGACTTGTAGTAAAATTTATATGCACTGTAAGTATCCTGTATTATTCTCAAGCTTTGAAACCATAGATATATCTGTTATATAGTAAATTCCAGGATCATTTGGTACATCAAGGGTAGCATGGATTTGTGCATGGGTTTAATTACATTGTATTTTTGAGACCTAGAAAAATTGTTTCTGTCTCATGTTTTTAATTTTGACCTCATACTATATAACTACTTAGCAGACCTCCTTTCTCTAGCAAGGTAGACTGTGCAACATAGTATTGATCTCACTGAAGTACAGAGACATGCTGAAATATTGATAGCCAATTACTTTGTACAGGGCTTTCAGAAAGTACAGTAAACTTTCAGAAAGTACAAGTACTTGTTCAGGGGTTTGATGGACTAAATCATTAAAAATGCCTTCTGACCGTTGCTCCTCTCGGAAGTCATTGTGCTGTATCCATGACATGGTTTATTGGCTCATTATAAGGATATAATGCATTAGGGAGTCAGTACCTTGCAATAGAAGTATCTACTTACTATCCCATAAATCCCCTCAGTAATCTTGTATCATGCTACACTATGCAGACAGGCCATAATGTTCCAAATCAGATATCTATAGCCAGGAATCTGACTAAAAGTGACCTGATTTTTGTTTCCCCCGCCTAAGGAGCTGAGCACCCACAGGTCCTGAAAGGCCCTTCCAAAAAGCAGGCTATGTCTCCATAGTTTCTTATATATGGCTCCAGCAAACTAACTGTGATGGAGTTAAAATAATGGCTACAACCTGTGTGGTGCACCTTTGTACCCTCTTGTTAAGTAAAATACAGTCATTTTAAAACAGATCCTGAGAGGAATCAACTTTTAGACAACATCAGACTCTTTTTTTCTGTGGCCCTGGAAATATTTGTGCTGATCAAGATCTGCTCAGTTTCACCCCTGGCAGTATCACTGGTGCCCGCATGGATGACCAGCATGGGGTGGTCGTCAGATAGCTAGATGAGTCTCATTAATCCTTCTGAGACATCTCAGATCCAGACTCTGGTCAAGCAGCAGACCTTCTTAGTCAACAGGTCAGGTCAGCAGATGGAAGCCAATCCCCACAGAAGGGAGTCTCCAACCACCACCACCTGTTGCTGCTTCTTGATGGCAGTGGTCTCGATCCGTCAAACTTGGGGATGCCTGGTCTGTCTTCCACCAGTGGAACATGCTCCTCCTCCTCTGTTGCTAGGGCTCCATTTTTATTCTCCAGACAAACCGCTGCAGGTGGAGTTGATGAGTTCTGCTTTCTACCAGAGGTCACAAGCTGCCAGTTTCTGCCTTCCTGGGACTCAATGACCTCTTCCTTCTCTAGCACTGCCTTTTGCAGTCCTTCCTCCACAGTCCTAGAGGTTTCCTCCAGCACTGAATCAATGAAGTCCCCATGGTGGAGGATGCTTTGGAGCCTTCCCACCTCCTCCTGTAGTTCTTGCCTGCTCCCCAAGGGACACCACCAGGAGGCAGCACTCACATTGCAGGCACTCACCCACCTGGCTGTCACTGGAAGGAAACTACAAGCCACCATCTCCACAGTGCCAAACCAAGACCTGTGTTGAAGCCTTGTTGGTGAGTGGTCTTCCCTGGGAAAATGCCTTACAGGTGCAAGCAGAGGAACAGCTGGCAGTGGCAGTGGCTCTGGCATTGCAACACCCTCCATCCATTTCTCTGAGTCTCTAAATCTGCCACGTCTTTCTTCCTGCTGCTCTTTCCAAGCAGAACTTCCCTAGCAAATTCCCCTGTAAGCTGGACTGTTCCCTGCTCCTTGGTCCCAAAATGTTCCCTTTTCCCTGCTTCCTCTCATCAAGCTTACAGTAAAGGAAGGTGAAAGAAAGTTTCAGTTTCCATTCCACAGTGTGGCCCAGGGGAGACTTCACACTAAAACAAACAGGGCACATTGCACTTCAGTCTGGATCTTTTTCATCCCCTGTTAACAGAGATCCAGGACACTAAGGCAGCAGCCTTTTTCCAGTGGTCAGAGATAGACCTGTTTGCAATGGCTCTGTGCAGTACATTCAAATAATTGAATGATCTTTCCTTTTAGTTTATGAAACTTTTACCTTTCAGGAACTCTTTGAGTTTACAACACTATCTGCTTGCTTAGGCAGGCAAGATTCTTTGAGTAGATGTGATATATTTTGTTAGACCACTGAGTAATTGGAAAAAAGTTCTTAGAAAGATTTTGGTCACAGTCACCCTTCTTCAGGCATATGAAGTCTCTGCTGTTCTTTGTATCTGCTTCCTTTGTATATTTTCTATTTTTCAAATGTAAAAAAACACCAGAGGCTTGGATGATCCAATGGTCTCTCAAAAGAGAAGGGATGCAGAGAACCTTTCCCTCATGAGCTTTGTGGATCATCTGCCTACACTGTAATGCTATAACCAAGCTAAACTTTTACTGTGTGGGGGCAACAAAATTGGATCTAAGATTACCAGGCTTTGTTCACAGTTTTAAAATGCAGTGAAGCCTTCACTGTAATTACATTTATGTTTATATTAGGTCATGACATTCATTTAATGATGAGGCTTATGGTCACAAATGTCAGTCTGCTGTTTTAGCCAGCTGACATTGGAATTAATGGACAGTGCATGAGCTAAGACTCCAGCATAGGGTTCTCTTTACCTACTTTCCCCATCCATTGTATTCAGTACAGTTAATGAAACACCTTTGGTTTTACTTTCATCCTCAACAATAAAATAAGAACTAATTGGGCGGCAAATAGGGTATTTACAGGGTGCATCTATACATGCAATTACAGTGCCTAAATAAACTTCAGAGCTTATTGCTCTGAAGTTAATTGGGTGCACCGTTTGAATGTGCACCTGTGACCAATTAACTCTGGAGCAATAAGCTCCATAGTTTATCTGAGCATAGCACATGGATCGGGGCAGAGAAGTCCCAGCTGGCAGGGGGCCCGGGAAGCTACCTTGCCAGCCCAGGGGTCCTTCCCCCCAGTTCAATGTGCTATGGAGGAGCTGGCTAGGGCACTAGGGAGCTTCAGTGTGGGGCTAGCTGGCAGGCAGCCCCCAAATTGAAGCGCCGTCATGCTCCAGCCAGCCAGGCAGCATCTATATGTGCTCTATGCACTTCTGCAAAAGAAATTAGGCTAGAGTAAACTAATAGGAGCTCACTTGTAGATGATAAGACATTTACTGCACAGTAAATGTCTCATGTAGATGTGCCCATTGTTCTGCAAAATTTACTCACCTGCCTATAATACTTCACACCTATACAGCACTTTACAACCATAGAGCTTAAAATGCTTTGCAGAAGAGTTCAGATTTGTTTTCCCCTGTTGTTTACATATGAGAAAAAGGACAGCAGGAGGAGAAAAATTCAAATAGCTGATCTTTGTGCATCTTAGGGGGGAATGACCTCACATCAGGAAGCTCCTGTCTAAATCAGGTCACTGACAAAATACTCTCATTAGTATGTGCTAAGCTTTAAATAATAATAATAAAGCTCCTATCCTGCAATATGACCTGTGGAGCTGGATCCCTTTGCTTGCAAGGAGTTTCCTGAATCTTAGTGAGATTCTTTATGGGCTCAACAATATCTTCCTAGATAGATCAGACAGGGTGCAGGTCTAGAACTGGAATCACAGAATGGACAGTAAAGTTGACAGTGGTCTAGCACTTCAATCAGTAAATCTTCACAGCATTGTCCATACACATGTAGATAGATGGATTTATGCCAACAATTGCCAGGAGCAAGTAGCTCTTCCATAGTAGATTTTTAATGGGAATTAGATAGGAGTTATTCTAGCAGCCCAGTTATAATGGTTTACTTTTTCTGCATTTCATACATGAGGGATACTTTCACCTAAAACCGCAATTCCAATTTACTTTCACATAGCTTTGCTGTTTACCCCTAGCCCAAATTTCCAAACTTTTGTAATTAAAGTTGAAAGCAAGGTTTGTGAGGGAAGGTAATAACTCTGGGCGCATCTACACATGCATTAAGGCACTTTTTATAATGCACATTAAATTTAGTACCTCTGGGTGCCTATACACGAGTATTGAGGCTGCTCCAATGTGCTGGAATTCTAGAGCATTGAAACAGATTCAAGTAACTGAGTCTGCTGGACATTTCAGCAGCCTCCTACATCTCGTATATCAGCATCCTCACACTTTAAAATGGTGGTGGGGCACTTGAACTAAAGCTTGTCAAATGAGCTTTAGTTCAAGCACCCTCACCACCATTTTAAAGTGTGGGGATGCTGGTACAGAAGATGAGGCAGTGCTTTAATTAGAGCAACTCTCAGAGCTGTGCCCCCACCCCTGAAGCATGTCTAAAAGTGCCCTCCAATGTGAGGCACTAAAGAAATGTGCTGCCTTAAGGTGCAGTAACAAATGCAGTTGGTTTTTAAGAGGTGCTTAATGCACAGTAGCCTATTTTACGGCGCATTAGCATAATTGCATGTTTTTTTACGTGATGCTTTAATGCAGGGGTCTTCAACTTTTTTTAACAAGCATACCCCTTCTCTCTCAAAGTTCCAGATCAGGTACCCCTTTATATTCTTTTCTTATTTTTTTGTGGGGGGCAAATTGAGCCCTCCATGGTGAGTGAGGGAGTGGGGCTGGGGCTGCACAGCTGGGGCAGAGTGCAGGACAGAGCTGCAAGAGGCTCATCTGGGGGGTTTGGGGAGAGGGTGGCAACTCCCACCACTGCATGCACCGCGGGACAGCATGGGGGTGTATGGCCCCAGATCTGCACATGGGGCATGGGCAGGCTGGCCCAGTGGTGGGGGAGGGGGTGGGGCTGGGGCAGGGGCAGGGGCAGGGGTAGAGACTGGGGCTGCCCAGCCAGGGTGGGACACAGGACTGAGCTATGTGGGGGGTGGCTCCCACAGCTATGCACACCCCCCGGGAGGGCATGGGGACATGTGTCCCCAGATCTACATGGGGAAGGGTGGGTTGGTGCTGTGGGCTGGGGCTGGTACCAGGCAGTTCCTGGTGGGGGCTGAGCTGCACTGCCCTCGGGGTGTGTGGCAGCAGTGCTGGGAGGCGGTAATGGGGGGGCAACAGCAAATTTTGGAGTGGCTGCAGCCCCCCTGTAGCCCCCTCCTAGTGCCGTACCCAGCCCAGCCCCTGCCAGGAAGAGCCTGGTGCAGCCCTTGCCCCAGCCTGCAGCAGCATTCAACCCTGCCCTGTGCAGATCTGGGGGCACACCCCCACCCCCGTGCACTCTCAGGGTGCATGCAGCAGCAGGCACAGGGTGCCATGCCCCTGCACAGCTCAGTCTGGCGCCCTACCCCAACTGGGTAGCCCCTGCCCCAACCCCACTCCCTCTCCCACCGCTGGACCCTTGATCTGCTGCCTCCTCCCTTCCCAGCCAGACCCAGCTGCTCTCCTGGCCACCTGCATGCTGCACTGCAGTTGTGCACATGCACGCAGCATTTATCAGCCACATTAGGTCTGAGTACACCCTAGGACCTTTTTAAGTACCCCTAGGGGTATGTGTACCCCCTGTTGACAACCAGTGCTTTAATGCACAATAAAATAAGCTGCTGCTTCTTAAAGCACAAGTGTAGATGCACCCTATGGGAAAGATAATAGACAAGCTGTTGAGCTTCAAGCTTTTTTTGTCAGGTCTGAGAGGGAAGCAGTCCTAATGTAAGCTAACAGTGAGTAGGAATAATTGGACCAATCCAATTGGACCACTTGAAAGACAAGTGGGCAATAACCACTGACGGAGCTAAAAGGAGTCACCAAAGGGAGGAGTGAGAGATAATTTATAATGGGCCGTAAAACCAATATCTGTTTCTTATTTTTGGTGTCCAATAAAGCTATGTATTTCTGTTCTCTGGGTTATGCTTTGAAGGTATTGCATGCATTTCCTTTAAGGATAAGGACTATGAAGTCATAGCTGGAGTGATTGTATTGTGGAAAATGTGTCATTGGAGTCACAGTTCAGTCTTCTTCTTTTTCAGGAAACCATTTATTCAAAAGGGTCCATAAGAACACCCCTTTTTCCAGTTTGGTCCCTTTTGTATGCCACAGCCACGTAATCTCAGATAAAAGTAAAGTTTTGATGTGCCAGAGAAAGAGAATAGGAGAGACAAGGATGCTACAACGACCTGTGATGAAAAATGGAATGACAGGATGTTTGTTATGTGATGTCCATAAAGGACAAATATATGTATATATAAAGGACAGAAAAATAAAAAAATATTTTTCTGTGTCATTTCATTCTAGAGCACAATGTGCTGGGTTTCACAATGAAGGAATTTGGTGCACTGGATGAGATGCATCACGTATCAGGACAGGCATGTTTAAGATCCGTGGTTTTGATTGTTCTGTTGTGGGATATATTGATTGTGGTAGCAGAAGGGATGCAGTCACTGCTTTTACATTTGTTGTTTTGTTGGGGTCTGCTTCCACTCAGAGTTCATTGGTCCAAACGGGAATTTGCTCCTGATGAGTTTACCAAGGTTTGGGTATTGTTTGACGTGTCTCCCTAGTCCAGTACCTTGGTCACAAGTTCATGTTCCTTTTCTTGCTAATTGATTGTATACAAAACCATATTCTTCTTGACCAAAAACCCACACCCCTGTTTGGTTAGGATGAACACTTTCTGTAAGTAAGGTAAGTTACACTTTTTTTTTTCTTATGTCATTTGAAATTTGTAAAACTTTGGTTGTCTAATATAAAATACCATTCATCCACGGGGAATTACTGTCACTGAAAAGAAGCAAACAAATTCACTTCAAGTGTGGACTCCAAAATAAGGGCCTGGTTACACATTACACTGTGAGTTGCCCAAATGTTGATGAGTATTAGCACTAACTTGAGTTTGGAGCAGTCACACTTCAGGCCAGCAGGGATCTGGAGGACTGAAAGGTAAGAATCCCTCCCCCATTCCAGGCTTCTCCCTGGGGCTCCCCTTCCTGTCCCCGCCCCCTGCTTATTTGTGGCTGCCTGCCCTGTCTGTCCCAGGGAAGCAGGCAGGGAAGGGTTAGCCTGTTTGCCCAGCCACCACTGCTAGGCTGCTGCTCTTCTCTGTGCTGAGCCCACCCAGAATGCAGTAACAGTGGTGGCAGCTGGGCAGGCAGGTTAACCCTTCCCTGCTTGTTCCCCTGGGACAGACAGCACAGGCTGCCACAAGTAAGCATGGGAGGAGCAGTAGGCAGTGACCTGGGATCAGTGGTGCTGGGGAGGGCAGGTGGGGTGAGCTGTGAGCCAATCTGGGCCAGTGATGGAAAGGGGTGGGTTGGATGTTTACACTAAGGTATAGCCTAGAGTAGCTACATCTTAGTGTAACATGAGCTGGGTGACATGGATCAGAAATAATCCTGCCCTGAAGTGGTGTGGCTTTGAGCTACATAACAAGCACTTAAAACTAGTTTCAGGTGTTAATGTGTGGACAATCCAGGTATTAACTCTAGGAGCTGCCCAATTACCATGTAACAAGGCCCTAATCTAAGCTTATACAATGTAAATATTACCTGCACAGACAATGACATCAGCATAAAGATCATTTCAAATGACTAGAGTGACATCTAGCGGTGGGAAAATACCCATAAGTAATTGCACAGTAAGGGCCAACATACTGTCCAATAATTTTTAGTCCAATAGATTTCTCGTGCTGCACTCAACATGCAAAATCTGTCCTGTGAAGCTTATTTTAGCTTTTGTCCTTGTAGAATTTTTTCCTACTCAGACTAATGGAAAACAAATACCAGCCATTGACACTTAACTGGACAATGTACTGTACTGGGTCTTTAACCTTTTTTCTTTTCTAGTGCAAAGTATGCAATGTTAACATCATCCCTGTCCTGCTTTCTTCTCATGGAATATTTGTTTTACTGTTGAATAAGAATTTAACAGAACAAAAGGCATTTTATAACTTTGTCTAATTTAACTTTGTCCATTGTTGAAGTCTACTGAGGTATGGATATGTCATCGAATCAAGGAGTTGAAAGGGACCATCTGGTTCAACTCCTCAATCAGTGGTACGGGGGACTTTCCCTTGCTACTAAAAGAACTTTTAAAAAATGACTCCATTTTGTTCCCTAAACTCTTTCCATCTCTTACACAAATAAGATTCAAGTAGTGAAACAAGGTAAATGCCTGGCCTCTATCTTGGCTCATCAAATCAAGCTTGAGGAATGCCAGCAACGTAGCATCAACACCATCAGTGAGGGGGGTCCTCACAGAAAAAAGGAAGGGACCTCTCTGCTCATGTTGATGGATGTAGAAATAGTGTTTGGCTCTAGTCTTTCTGCATTTCACATTGTGTTGTGTCCACTCGCTCTGGGTAAAAGTGACTCTGATACAACAGGGCTCAGGCACCCCTAAATCTTTCAAAACAGACTCTCAGTGAGACTTTAGTGATTCATAGCCTTTTGATGTTCCTCTGAGAGAAGGCAGTGGTTACCTTTGCAGATAGTGATAATTGGCTCTCAGCCAATGCAGTCCTTAAAGACCCCATGTGTCTGTACCTTCTAAGCCAGCTTCCCATGGTTCATGGGTGGCTTAAAATTTAATGAGATTTTTAAAACCTAATCTATTTTAGGTTCTCCTACCTTCTGGTTTTTGAACCTCTATGATGCCTTTAAAGCTCTTCTCACACCTATGAAGAGAACTGGAAACTTAACCTTTTCTTAATGAAAGGTGAAATTCTCTTGTATTCAGCTGAAAACAGAAGCTGGGGCTTAGGGGAAAATTCTTGGTGATAAATTTTTGAGATTGGTAATGCTGCAGATGGGTTCTGTAAAGGGAGAAGAGTCAGGCTTGTGGCTTCCCTTTTTAAACCAATGTGCGTCTTTCAGGAGGGGATGTCTAGTATGAAACGGTGAGGGATGTAACAGAGTGCTGCAGAACCATGAAGCTAAAGGAGTTAGTTTGCCTTTTCCTTCTGCTGAGGTCATTTTGGTGTCGCTGCATTTTGGGTGGGAGGTCTTCAGCTCCCATATGAATTAAGTCCTCTTCTGTGAGTTTTCTGAGTTGTGTGACAAGAGAACAAAATGGAGTGTCTGCTTGGAATATTTTCCAGCTATGGACAATTCCCAGTGGTGCTAGCTATCGGTGCCGCAGAGGAAGGGGGATCAGTGAATTAAATATAAATAGGGCTTGAACCCACAAAAAGGTTGCCCTTCTTTCCTCAGCAATTAGCAGTGATGTTATACCCTCTGGTCAAGAGGCAGCTGCATTACTTCTAGACATACTATGAGATCACACAACCCCAGCTATAAAGATTTGAGGATCTAATCCTCTCCTGAAGAGAGGTTGTGGGATGTACCTTGCCTGCTAGGGCTCACTGGGCCATCAGTCAGTGGTTACCTCCAAAGAGCTGACTGCAGTTGTAGAATACACTGTATTTCCTCTGAGAGCTGGCTTAACAACAATTATGGCATGGAGGTTACTCCAGGATAGAGGTTGTCTCTTAGAAGGGGAGACAAGCACAAGGATTTGCGTTGCTACACAGTGCTGTCAATGGGTTGCACCAAGCAGTGCATCAGACAGGTCTCTGACCAGCCAGTAAGTTCTTGGCAAATCAAAGAAGCATAACAGATGGGCCAGTCCCCTGTATTGTCAGTTCAAAACAACAAAGGAAATGGTAATCAAGAGCAGCCAACTCCTGCTATCTGCCAGCTAGCCTCTCTCTCTTTCTCTCTCTCTCTGAGACTGACCCCATGCACTTCTAAAGAGCTCTTTCGTTTGTCAGCCTGCCTGCGTCAGCATTAATAGAAAGGAGCTCAGCTGCTGATCATCCCTGCTGATATCATCTTGGGAGAAATTAGACAGGCAAGGCATGCTGGCAAGAGGGAGAATGGGTCTGAGGGAAAGCAATCACAGGAACATTGACAAGGAAAAAACGAGTTCACAAAAAAATGAATGGGGCACTGTCAGGCTAAAAAGGACATATTTTTAGAATGATATAACAGTCTCAATTCAGTTTCTAAGGTCTGTGAAGCCAATGGAAAGATTTTTTGTGGGCTTCAATACGTTTTGGATCAGGCCCTCAGGGAAAAAAATGCTCACAATGTATTGGCGTTCTGTCCTCTAGAGAGCCTAAACCAATGGGCACCAAGACTGAGGTATCACTTCATCCACTGATGAGATGGGGGCTGGGATGGCATGGGCATTAAGGCACATAGTTGACAGCCCAGAGGCTGCAAGTTTGAGCCCATAGTAAAAGGACTCATGGCAAGGCCCTGTCAGATTTCAATGACTCTATGAATTCTGCTAAATACCTTGTCACAAGGACACGAAAAGGAAAGGAAGGACTGATGCGGTATGTCCAGCTCAAAGTTAAGGCATTTTAATGGAACAGTACGAGCAAGTTTGTTCTGCTTTCCACATCCTAGGGCGTGGGTAGACGAAACAGGGGTCCTAAACTGAAGTGGAGGGTTTTTAAAAAACACCGCTTCAATTTAGGGCGCTTCAAACCCCCATGTCGTGCGCACACCATGCTGACTTACCTGCCTGTCTGGTGACGAGGAGGGGAGAGCAAACTGCCAGCAGGCAGAGCAGTCCCTGGTCGGGGGGGGAGCTGATGCTTCCTTCCACAGCAGCGGCGCCCCCCCCCTCCCCCAGGTGGCACCTGCTCGCAAGCACCTAGCTCGGGTGGCTCCAGGGGGCACCGCAGCCATGGAGGGAAACACTGGGCCCCCATGCAGCTCAGGCAGGCAGGTAGGCTCCAGGGTGGAAAAAAAAAGATCAGGCTTGCCACTTTTCTTGGGCAGAGTCTGCCTTCCCAGGCTGCTGCTAGGCTGCCTGCAGGGCTTTCTGCAGAGCCCCTGAGCTGCCTGGAGCCCAGTGCTGTGCCCGAAGTCATTTCAGGCGCATTACACCACCAAATTTTCTACAGCAGCTGCAATTAATGTGCAATACGCTGCTGATGCATGCAAACACTGACACCATTAAAGAGGTGCAAAAGCATTTAGCCCACTTTAAAGTGTCGTGCACTCGTGCCCCTCATTTCGTCTACACATGGCCCTAGTGGTCAGCAGAAAACTTGTCTTGTTATGAGCTTTTAGACTGAGAGAGGCGATGGGAATGTATGGCCTGTTGGCCAGATCCAGCCTGCCAACTGGTTTAATCTGGCCTGTGAAGCCCGGATATTAGCAATGTATTGGTGGGGGTGGGGATTCTGTTGCGGGTCATCTATGCAGTGGCAAAGAGAAGCAGCAGCAACAGACAGATTAGAAAAACCTTGGATCAATCTGTATTATTTCAGCCCATTGGCTCCTTAAAGGTTGCTGACCCCTTGTCTAATATATTTAGGTCCAGATTCTAAAACCCTTTCTCTCAATGAGTTATATCTTGTTCCATCTCACTGATGTCTGTGGGAATATGAATAGAATACAGAATTAATGAGGATAAGCAATGGTATCAGAATCTGATCCATGATGGTTACCTAACCAACCAACTAATAAATTTGGTATAACATTAGTTAAAAATAGCATACGTTAGTGCTGCGAGATGAATTCATAGTTAGTACTATTAAAAATCTAATTGTATAGTTCAGTGTTACTGTTCTTTATTGACCCCTTGCATTCTACCCAATTCTGATGCAGGAGCTAGACTGTTCTATTTCTATTTGGATTTGCTTCCTGATTATCATGCGCTAGCACAATGCAGTTCTTTTCATTGAAATTCAGACTAGATCAGGAAAACATAGCAGTAAGGTCACGAAGTTTTTGTACAGTCTTTATCTGCATAGCTTAAATAGACCTGGCAGCAGGACAGATTTTGATCCAATGTTTGGGTGAAGCGAATTAACTCTCTCAAGATCATTTACACCTACTTAAAAACAGTGCAAAATCAGAATTAGGCCTAGTGTCTCTTTTTAAATGCTGCAGTGCCATAGGGGTGTATGGCATATATCCATGGTAGCAGTGCCCTATTGTCCTATGATGTGTACCATGCATCATCGTATCCCATTAAAATTTCATGAGGGTGAGCACTACAGGAAGCTTTGTGGCCAAAGTGCCAGCAATATGTTGGTTTTATAATTCCATACAGTGAGTTTTAATTTAGGAAGCTATCATTTTATGAAAACAAGAGAGAAACAAGTGTGACTAAGCAGAATGAAGGGGGTTTTATTATTATTATTATTATTTTATTATTAATTAAAAGGCCTTAATACATGTTACCCTTAGGCCATGCTGAAGATAGTTAAAGTACGAGCATCCATGCATTAAGGAGGGAATACTCATTCCAAGCACACTCTGAGCATCTTAACAGTAGGCCACTTAGATCAAGGAGTTTCTCTGGGTTGTGCTACGGTAATGCTGGTCAGGTCCCACAGGGATAAAATGAGCAATTTAGGTTATCCAACATCCCAGGATGCACTATTCCCAGACACGCACTCCAACTCGGTAAACTATCTACTGGCCCTCCCAAGCTCTGGCACCCCACTGGTGCTGGAGCTGCCACAGTAGGCCCCCTGCTGCCTCAAACCCAGCAGGCAGATGGTGATGTGGCCACCCCATGGCTCCATGCTTCTGCCACCCCAACCCTGTTCCTGGAGGCTCCATATTCTAGCTTCCCTGATAAGCAGAGAGCTGCATCCTCTCCACAGCACAGCCCTCTCCTACCCACCCTCCATCCCAGGACAAGAGTGCAAGGGAGCTGCAGAGGGAAGCTACAGCCCCTAACATGTCACCTAGCCAAAGGAGAGCAGGCAGAGCTCAGGGCAAATGTGGCCAGGAGGTGTGGGGAAATTTCAATTAACTGCGAGTAACCATGGCTAACTGAACTTTCCCATGGCTTTTGCCAAGCTCTGGATGAAAGGTGTAGCCCTCTACAGGGAAGGCTGGGTGTCTGGTCCCTGGTATGGGGTGGGGCAGTAATTGGGAGTGGGCTCAGCTCAAAGTCTCCCTGCAGCACATCCTTCCTTCCCCAGCAGGAATAAACTCCAGGAATTCTGGCTCCTAACCATGCCCCTAGTCACCAGCCCTCTACCTGCAAGTCTGCTGTGCAGGTCAGAGATCTCATTAACCCTTAGTATGTGACTGCTCAGAGCACGTTCTAGTCTGAATACATACAACATCCCATAGTTTTAGCACATGTGAATTGTAGCATGTAACAACACCCATAGAAAACCATGATCTTGGGTGGCTCATTGTAGGAGATGCTCAGTTTAGGACAGTTCAAAGAGAGTTCATCTCCTGAGAGTGTGAAGCATTCCCTCCCTGGAAGTCAGGCCCCAGAGGCATCTTAGAACAGGAGTTCTAACTGTGAAGCAGCTAAAATCATTAGTCACTTCTTAAAATTTTGGCCAGCTGCTATATTTGAATAATCAAATACCATGATTGCAAAGCCTTTCCCAGAAGAATTGTTTTGCTTTTTCTCTGCCTTTTCTCTGCCTGCCATCATCCTGCCCAGTCAAAATGCATTTCATAGTCTTGTAAAAAAAATATTCAGTACCCTCCGTTCTCCTTTTCAGATGCAGGCAGGCATTCTTTGCTAATAAGCCTGAAAGGGAAAGCTTAGCTCAGACAAGTTAAGAAATGTCTTAAGGGCTGTTCGTTTTGGCAGAAAGCACTTCATGCCCTCTAAGGGATGATCATAAGCCATTGCCTGACTGCTAGTTCATAAATTATCAAGCAAGAGCTAGTCTGATTATTCTTCTATTTATAAGAATATTTAAAATCAAAGTCATTTCTACTCTGGATTGTGCCATAGCACTGGGTTATCAAGTACTGAAGAGAATGACATGTGGAAAAAAAAGCCCTTGGCCAGTTTATAATACTATATGTATGTCAAGAAGAGATTTAGCAAGCTTAGGGGTCAAGGAGAGGGAGGAAATGGAAGAATTTCTTCAAAAAGGCACTGCTTTTGTCCCCCTGCTTCTTGCTGCCTCTACAACTTTCTCTTTCTTTGAGACATGATTTGCACAAGCTCATTAAGATAGAATGGAAAAAGCCTTTTGTTACACAAAACACTACAGGCAGCCGATTCAAAGTTATCTTAGAATTAAAATAAAATATTTTAAAAGATGTAGGTGGGCGGGTGGATGGATGGATGGATGGATGTGGAGTTCGCGTCCACATTCCCTCACTGGTCTTTGATTTTTCCTGGGAAATCTCCAGGTTGTGTACTGGCTTCTTCCTATTCTGCTTGTTTGGCCTTCACTTCCATATGTTCCAGTGAATTTTCTGAAACTCTTCTCACAGCTACTCTATTTTTCCTGTTTCATAGATTCATGGACACTAGGGCTGGAAGAGACCTCGGAAGATCATCGAGTCCAGCCCCCCACCCAAAAGCAGGAAGTCAGTTGGGGTCATAGGATCCCAGCAAGAGAGCATGCAATTTTTTCTTGAAGGTGTTCAATGTAGGTGCTTGAACCACCTCCAATGGCAGGCTATTCCAGACTTTGGGGGCTCGGACAGTAAAGAAATTCTTCCTTATGTCCAGCCTGAAACAGTCTTGCGGTAGTTTATAACCGTTCAACCTCATCATCCCTTGGGGCGCTCTGGTGAACAAACATTCCCCCAAATTCTGGTGGTCACCCCTGATAAACTTATAGGTGGCCATCAGATCACCCCTGAGCCTGCGCTTTTCCAGGCTAAAGAGCCCCATAGCTCTCAGCCTGTCATTGTAAGGTCTATTTTCCTGACCTCTGATCATGTGCGTGGCTCTTCTCTGTATTCTCTCAAGCTTCTCCACATCCTTTTTGAATTGTGGGACCCAAAACTGGACACAGTACTCCAGCTGTGGCCTCTCCAAGGCCGAGTACAAGGGGAGAACGATGTCCCAGGATTTGCTTGAGAAGCATCTATAGATGAAAGCCAGTGTTTTGGTTGCTTTACTAGCTGCAGCATCGCATTGCAGGCTCATGTTCATCTTATGGTCAATGATGACCCCCAAGTCTCTTTCTTCTGTAGTACTAGCCAGCGTAGCACTGCCGAGCCTATAAGGATGCTGCAGGTTTTTCCTCCCAAGGTGGAGAACCTTGCATTTTTCAGTGTTAAACACTATTGGGTTCTCATCCGCCCATTTGCTGAGCCTGTCCAGGTCAGCCTGGATCGTTCTCCTGTCTTCAGGTGCGGATGCTTTGCCCCAAAGTTTGGTGTCATCGGCAAACTTGGCCAGTCCACTTCTGACTCCAATGTCCACATCATTAATGAAGATGTTGAACAGTATGGGTCCAAGGACAGAGCCTTGGGGGACCCCACTGGTCACAGGGCACCATGACGATTGACTTCGGTCAACCACAACCCTCTGGGTCTGACCACAACCCTCTGGGTCTGACAATGGAGCCAATTTCCCAGCCAGTGGATCGTGGTGGACCCAAGGCCACAATTGGCCAGTTTTGCCAAGAGGTGATCATGGGATATCAGATCGAAGGGTTTTTTGAAGTCAAGATATATGACATCAGTCTCTTCTCCCTTGTCCAGGTGATAGGTCACCTGGTCATAAAAGGAAATGAGTTTGGTCAAGCAAGACCTACCTGCAACAAACCCATGCTGGCTATCCCTCAGGATGTTGGCGTTGGCCAGTCCATTAAGGATGGCCTCTTTAATAAACTTTTCTAAGACCTTCCCTGGGATAGAGGTCAGGCTAATGGGCCTATAGTTTGCCGGATCCACTTTCCTCCCTTTCTCGAAAATAGGCACCACCCACTTTATCCAACTTCAGTACTTGTTTCATCGCAATGTCACAGGATGGGGGGAGGGGCGGTCCACCCTTTTCTTGTACTGGGAATGTTCTCTACAGCTCTACAGGATTTTATTTTTCTTCCATTTCATCAGATGCTCTTCCATTCCAGTTCTGCTATACAGCTACCTCTTCTAAACAGGCTAGATGCTTCTCAGAAAACCCATCTCTGACCAATTAGATTTAACAGTGGTCCCCAACCAGTCGACTGCAATCAACCAGTAAGTTGGGGAGCCTCTTTTAGTTGATCCTGGGCTGGAGGGGCTGGGTGTGTGAGTGCATGTGCATGCCCCTCATCCCCTCAGTAGATCAGTCTGGAGGAGGGAAGGGGTAGGGGCCAGATCGAGGGATGGATGGTGCGGCCCAGACAGGAGCAGGGGAAGGTAAGTGGGGCCCCAGTCCAGCTAGGTGGTGGGAAGATTGGAGCCTGGGAGGTCATCCAAAGGTGGGGGCGGGCTCCCATCACTGGGTGTACCCCAGTGGAGGCCCTGGGGGCACATACCCCCCCATCTCTGTGTGGGGTGGAGATAGCTACCACTGCACCTTGACCCCTGCTGCATCTGGCCATGTGTGGATGCGGCTCAGCCCAGTGGTGGGATGCACATGGCATCTGGCCACTCCCAGGCCAGCTGCAGTGGGGCTCAGGGTGCAAAGCCCAGCCCACAATGGCAGCTGCCTCTGCCGAGCACAGATTGGGAGGGGGGGCACATGCCATCCCCAAACACGGGGCAGTGCAGGTGGCTGAAGCAGCAGTGAGGAAGGAATTGGGGCTAGAGCAGGGGCAGGCCCTGAAGCTGGGTTGGGGCAGGATGGAGCCATGAGCAGCTCATCCAGAGGTCATGGGAAGGGTGAGGCACGCACCCCTGGAGGGCACAGGGGGCACATGCCCCCAGATCTGCACATAAGGTGGGGTGAGCTGCAGCTGTGGGCTGGGGCTGGGCTAGTCCTAGTAGGAGGTTTGACCAGTGCTGTGCTCAGGCTGGATGGAGGCAACGCTGGGAGCAGGGATACAAGGGGGGTTGCAGCCACCTGAAAATTTACTGTAGCCCTCCCAACCCCCACTCCCAGCACTGACACCACCAGCCCTGAGTGCAGCGCAGGCCAGTCCCCCTACCGGGAACAGCCTGGCACAGCCTTCCCCTCCCCATTCCCCTTCCCTCCCCTAAGGGCATGTGGGGGCTGTGTGCCTGGGTTCTGCATAGGGCTGGGTGGCTGCAGCTGTGGGCTGGGAGGCTGCACTGGGCTGTTCCCAGTGGAGGCTGAACTGCGCTGCACTCAGGGTGCATGGTGGCAGCTCTGGGACTAGGGGTTCTGGGGGGGCTACAGTGAATTTTTGTGTGGCTGCAGCCCTACCTTTTCCCCACCCCTGTAGCCCCACTCCCAGCACTGCCAAAGCCCAGCCCAAGTGCAACACAGGCCAGACCCCCACCAGGAAGAGCCCAGCCTCTGCCTGCAGCTGCAGCTCGCCTCACCCCACCTCACCCTACCCCATGTGCAGATCCAGGGGCACACAGCCCCCGTGCCCTCCAGGGGTGTGTGCCCCTCTCCCCCCCCCCCGTGTCCCCCAGACAAGCTGCTCATGGCTCCATCCCATCCTACCCCACCCTGGCTTCTGGGCCTGATCTTGCTCCAGCCCCACTCCCTTTCTCACCGCCACTGGAGGGGAAAGATCAAGGCCCCAGCAGTGAGGGAGGGAGTGGAGCTAGGGGTGGGGCCTTGATCTGACTTGCCCCCCCAAGGCCCTTTCCCCTCCACCCGCCCCTTCCCCCACAGACTTACCTGCTGGGGGCGTGCCCCCCAAACAATTTTTTCTCCCTCTGCCATGATCTTCCTCCCCCTTCCCTCTCCACAGATTTACCTGCTGGGCGGGGGGGCGGGGAGCAGGGATGGTAGATCTTGGGTTGCTTTTAAATTCCAGAAGTGATCTCCTACTTTAAAAGGTTGGAAATGACTGAGTTAGAACAGTCCCTGGACAGTTACATCTGGTCAAAGTCAAGAGGCTGAATGTGTTTACTCCTCTAGTTTCCTTAGTCTTCATAGTTGATAATGCACTCTAGGCCATGCTGGATCCTAATAGTAGAAAAAATAACTGGTAGTGAATTGCACTATTAGGTGGCATATCTTGTTACAGAAGTAACTTACTGCCTTTATGCCATGCCCCGTCATTACAGACAATTTTCAATATATTACAAATGCTGTCCACAAATCTGGCCATAGAAAATGTAATGCAAACAAAGCAAAGAAGAAACTATACATGATACATGAGCTTCTTGCCCTGTTCATTGTGATTTTCCTCAGCCTGGAAAAGAATATATTTTATATTTATGGAAGACAAAATGCATGCAGTGAGTCAGGTCATAAGCATATTGCACTCTTTCCAAATGAAAAACACTTGATTCTACAAGCAATACACAAAAAACTGAATCTGCAGACTAACAAGCAACCCAGCCTGCTATTTTTTTGGCCTCTAGATGTCAATCACTGGTACCAAGTTGCTTGTTTTTCAGCATCTACCCTGTTACAAAGTTCCAACCAAGTTATTCTATATGGCTAAATGCAGACAGTCACGAAACCCAAGGCTGAATCCATTCAATCTACCCAGGTTAGTCTAAGCTGCATAGATTGAACTGATGCCACATGCCTGCAGTGGCCCAGGCCAGAAGCTAGAAGGCACTAAAGCATGCCTTCCTGGTCAGCTGGAGCCAGACAGCTTGGGCCAAGGCTACCCCACTCATTCTGCAAGGAGGGGTTTGCAGGGGAGCGTTTGGGGCATTTTGAAAGCAGTTTATGTGCACTGAACTTCTGTTGTATTACAGATTTGAGCCAGTTTCTGATAACTTACACTGGTTAATGGGTAACTTCCGTCCCTAGCCAATATGTTCAAATATACTGAAGAGGCTGAGCTGGCTTGACAGAAGTACAGGTCTCTTAAATCTGACATACTGAATTTTGTTGTCTCTGCTTTGATATTTCAGAGATTTAATGTTGATGCAGCAAACTGAATCTCCACCAGCACAGCTTTGGGTTAGAAATCTGCATTACCAACCATACATTTTAGAAGCAATGGGTAACATTTGAGATGATGTTCCATCCACTACATTTTTAGCTGCTTTTTCTTGTGCTAGTTCAACCTACAGTCCATGTATTTTACATTGGTCATGTTGACTAAGTGATAGAAAAGTTTCATCACTCCTTTGAAACATTTTTTTCAGTTATGTTTCTGTGTACAGTTCCTGCCTTTTGTCTTTAATTAGATAAAGCCAGATTTCCACAGAGACTGATGTAAGCACCATCAGCCTGTAGTTTAAGTCCCCTGTCACTTTTTCTCAGTTGTTTCCTTTTCTCTGTTGACTCCCTTGGTGGATCTAATATGCTATGGTTTAAAGTTCTACAGCTCAGTGTAAATTTCCAGGCTTACAGGAGCTGGATGGAAAGATATGTATGATGCATGCATGGATGACAAAGGATTAGACCCAAAGACTTGATTCTGCTCCTTCAAAGGCATTTAAGCACAAAGGCTAAGTACAGGCATTCAAAAACCCAAGAAAGAAGTGATTTAAATTCTCAGCTTACTCTAAAAGCACCCAATCTTAGGTCAGGACTGAATAGAACGGATGTTAGCCCTTTTGGGGCGGGGGGGGGGGCACAGAACCTGATTGCACTGGTAGGTAGGGAGGGTCCTTGCACACCTCCCAGTGTTCCCTGTGGACTCCCTGGGTTGCCAAAGACTCCTAAATGGAACCAAATGAGTGAAACACCCCAGTTGACTACTGGGTACAAGTCACCATACCCACAACCCCCTGCCATCATGACTTGTATGTGCGTCTGGAACAGAAAGATGCCTTTCTGTCTTCTCAAATTACAGGTCAGAGACTCCAACATGCCACATTTCCTGTCTTGGATACCCCTCACCCCACCAGCACCTCCCAGACAGGGCATGGTGGGGAGTGTTCCCCCACAGTTGCCATCCTGGGTTCCCCACCTTGGGACCTGTGTTTCTGTTTCTCCTGGAAAGAGTCCCTGGAGTGGGGCACAGCATGAAGTGGGGGACTGAGCAGCAGCCTGTCCCACCACTCCTGTCTGGGAGGGCTAGGGGATCTCCATTGAGATCTCCAGAGGGAGACTGGGGTTTGCCCTGAAAGGTCATTACAGTGAGTGCCTGCACTGTGAGAATCAGAATCAGCTGGTGCCCTTTGGACTTCACCCACAGCGTAGATCAGAGGGAAGGGGGAGAAGTACTGATGGGCTGCTTGCCAGCATGTTCAGGTGTGCAACCTGGAGTCACCCTGCCAGTGAGAGCCAAGTGGCTGAAATAACAGTTCCCACATGGGACTCCTTCCATCACCTGTGTGCCTTTCCTGGACTTGGAGGGAGGGAGAGCTGGGGGAGTGGAGGGGTCTTATTCCTGCTATACCCAGACTGCAGCAGTTGTCATACATAGCTGCATGCTATCTTCTGTCCATGACCTTGGGGTGCTCTGTGCCAAAATTGCTTTTTACCCTTTGTCTGATGAGTTCAATAAACACTATTGTTGCCTTCCTGTGAGTGTACTGGGGAAAGGAGGAGCTGTAAGTGCTAGGAGTAGCTGTGCTAAGGTTCAAATCTTCCATGGAGTACAGCATGGCCCTGAGAGATATGGAAAGGAAATGTCAATTAGACAGATTTATGTTCCCATTGAATGGGACATAGCCTCTTAAGCACCTGAGACTGAGGGGGTGGGAAAGAAGAATTGGAAAGAAAATTGGCTGGACTACTGGGCTGGGCTCAGAGGATAGTAATCAATGGGTCGATGTCTAGTTGGCAGCCGCTAGCAAGTGGAGTGCCCCAGGGGTCAGTCTTGATGCAGGTTTTGTTTAACATCTTCATCAACAACCTGGAAGATGGGATGGAGTGTACCCTCAACAGGTTTGCAGATGACACCAAGCTAGGGGGAGTAGTAGATACACTGAAAGATGGCCCTAGGAATCAAAGAGACCTAGATAAATTGAGGGATTGGGCCAAAAAAAAATCTCATGAAGTTCAATAAGGACAAATAAAAAATCTTGCATTTAGGATGAAATAATCCCATGCATTGATACAGGCTGGGGATCAACTGGCTATGCAGCAGCTCTGCATCAGGGTTACAGTGGACAATAAGCTGAATATGAGCCAACGGTGTCCCCTTGTTGTGAGAAAAGCTAAGGCATACTGTTCTGCATTAGCAGAAGTGTTGCCAGTAGATTAAGGGAAGGGATTATTCCCCTCTATTTGGCACTGGTAAGGCCACATCTGGAGTACTAGGTCCAGTTTTGAGCCCCACCCCACCCCTTACAGAAAGGATGTGGACAAGTTGGAGAGAGTCCAGCAGACATCAACAAAAATGGTCCAGGGGCTGGGGTACATGACTTCTGAGGAGAGGCTGAGGGAACTGGATTTATTTAGTCTGAAGAAGAGAAGACTGAGAGGCAATTTAATAGCAGCCTTCAACTAGCTATAGGGTGGTTCCAAAGAACATGGAGCTAGTCTGTTCTCAGTGGTGGTAGACGCTGCAGCAAGGAAAATTTAGGTCAGATATTAGGAAAACTTTCTCACGAGGAGGGTAGTAAAGCACTGAAATAAGTTACCCAGACAGATTGTGGAATCTCCATCCTTGGAGGTTTTTACGACCTGGATAGTCAAATCGTTGCCTGGGTTGATCTATTTGGCAATGGTTCTGCTTTGAGCAGAGGCTTGGACTAGATGACCTTCTGAGGTCCCTTCTAATCCTAACTTTCTATGATTGTATGTTTATATGACTTCTCTGGTGTGTCTGTGTCACTGTAGGTGTGGGAGGTGTCAATGGCCCTGTTCTTGGTGAGGAATTGGGACATGTCCTTGTAGAATGGCATGTTCTGCCTCTGGCCCACGGACCTATTGTTAGTGTCAAGCATGCAGTAATACTGCCTCTTCATCACAGGGGTGTTGGTGAGGCACTGTGACCAGTCCTTGTTATTGCCCCATACCTGCAACTGCTGGGTGATGCACTTGAAGATATCTCTGAAGCCGGTGGCTTTTCTGGAGCTGACCCTGGATCTCTTCCTCACCCCAGATAGTGATGAGATCCTTTATCTCATCAAGCTCCCAGTTGTAAACCTGGATTTAGCTAGAGGCAAAGGACAGGGCTGGTTCTCCATGGTCTGTGGTGGTGCCTGTGGGAACTCGATGTCTGAGTGAGTGAGGGTCTGGCTGTAAGGGGGTGGATGGAAGGGTGGATAGATGAATGGAAGGACTTCCACAGTCTCAAAATTTCCAGGGGCTTCCAGCAGATGCCCCGTGATTCTGGCAATGCCCTGTGCCCCACCTTGTCTGTTAATTTCAAAGGTCCGTGACCTCCACCATGGAGGCAGCTGGCTGTGCCCCAGGTGGTCCTGAAGTGACCAAAAATCTTTTCCATGCCAGATGCTCACGGGCCAGGTACCTGCTTGCAGTGCCTGAGCCACGGTGGCCACAGGGTTGGTTCTGTGCAGGCCCAGTGCCTCTCTCCTGGCTCCCGCCACCTGGCTTCTACTCAGGGTCTGGGTGCCAAGGTGTTTGGCTCTGGGGTTCCCTGGGATGGTGGGCAGGTGCAGAAGCTTGGCTTCCGTGGGCATGTGTCTCATAGTTTCATAGTTTTATAGTTGGTAGGATCAGAAAGGACCTGAGCAGGTCATCAAGTCCAACCCCCTGCCATGGCAGGAAAGAGTACTGGGGTCAAAAGACCCCAGCAAGGTGTTCATGCAGCCTCCTTTTAAAGACCCCCAGGGTAGAAGCCAGCAGCACTTCTCTTGGAAGTTGGTTCCAGATCCTAGCCACCCTGACAGTGAAGTAGCACCTCCTGATGTCTAGTTTGAATCTACCCTCTGCCAGCTTGTGACCATTATTTCTTGTCACTCCTGGTAGTGCTCGGGGGAACAGGGACTCCCCCAATGCCTGCTGGTCCCCCCTGACTAGTTTGTAAACAGCCACTAGATACCCCCTCAGCCTTCTCTTGTGGAGGCTGAACAGGTTCAGGTCCCTTAGCCTCTCCTTATAGGGCCTGCCCTGATGACCCCTGATCATGCGGGTGGCCCTCCTCTGGACCCTCTCCATGTTGTCCACATCCCTCCTGAAGTGCGGTGCCCAGAACTGGATGCAGTACTCCAACTGCGGCCTGACCAGTATTGCATAGAGCGGGGGATCACCTCCTTGCACCTGCTTGAGATGCATCTGTGGATACATGACAAGGTACGGTTGGCCTTCCTGACTGCATCCCCACACTGTCGGCCCATATTAATTTTGACATCAATAATGACTCCAAGATCCTTTTCTGCCTCTGCACTGATGAGAAGGGAGTTCCCCAGCCTGTAGGTGTGCTGCTGGTTCTTCCTCCCCACGTGCAGTACCCTGCACTTGTCAGTGTTGAAACCCATCCTGTTCTCATCCGCCCACCCCTGTAACCTGTCCAGGTTTGATTGCAGCTTATTCCTCCCTTGTAGCATGCCCACATCCCCCCACATCTTAGTGTCATCTGCGAATCTGAACAGGGTGCTTTTTACCCCCTCGTCCAAGTCACTGATGAAGATGTTGAACAGTGAGGGCCCAAGGACCGAGCCCTGTGGAACCCCACTGCCCACATCTCTTCAGGTCTAATAAGACCCATCCACCACCACTCTCTGGGTGTGGCCCTCCAGCCAATTAGTGACCCATCTGACTGTGTAGGTGTCAACACCACAGTCTCCCAGTTTTGTAATGAGAATGGGGTGAGAGACAGTGTCAAAGGCCTTCCTAAAGTCCAGAAAGATTGTGTCCCTGCGACACCAGTGTCCAAGGATTTTGTTACCTGGTCATAGAAGGCCACCAGGTTGGTCTGACAGGACCTGCCTCTAATGAACCCATGATGGTTGCCCCTAAGCATAACCTCCTCTACTGGCCCCTCGTGGACATGTGCCAGGATAATTCTCTCAAAAAGCTTACCCAGGACCAACGTAAGACTAACAGGCTTATAGTTTCCTGGGTTCTCCTTCCTCCGTTTTTTGAAAATGGGAACCACATTGGCCCTTTTCCAGTCCTCTGGCACATTGCCAGAGCACCATGAGTGTTTGTAAAGCCATGTCAGGGGTCCTGCAATGATCTCTGATAATTCCCTCAGCACTCTGGGGTGGAGATCATCAGGACCTGCTGATTTAAATACATCCAGTCCCTCCAGAAGTTCCCTAACTAGGTCCTCTCTGACCCTAGGCCTGGGTGCACCTTCTTGGGGCCTACGGGGGTCCCAGTGGGGGGGATGACCTCGCCCCTGCTCAGAAAAATGGAGGCAAAGAAATTGTTAATAGGTTAGTTTTGCTGTCTGGTGCGATGACCAGATTTCGTAGCGTGTCCTGCAGAGGCCCCACGTTACGCAGTACCTTCTTTTTACCCGCTATGTATTTAAAAAAGGACTTCTTGTTGTCCTTGATCCGGGTAGCTAGTCCCAGTTCCATCTCCGCCTTGGCCTTCCTGACCGCCCCCTACCATCCCAAGCAACAGAGGTATAGTCCTCCCTGGTGATCATCCCTCCCTTTCATTGGACGTATGCCTCCTTTTTAGCTAGGAGATGTTCCTGCATGCTTTTGCTGAGCCATGGGGGCTTTTGCGCCCTCTTGCCCCCTTTGATCCATGTTGGGATTACCTCCCTTTGGGCTTGGCAAATTGTCTCCTTAAGGAACAACATTTCTTCTTGGACACCCAACTCCCCTCCCCTCCAGGACTTCAGTGCCTCCCCAACTATTCTCCTTACCTCGTTGAAATCTGCCCTCCTGAAGTCCAGAGCTGCTGCCTTGCTGCAGGCCTTTGCCACCTTGCGCTGGATGGTGAATTCCAGCAGGCGATGATCGCAGTCGCCCAGGTGGTCAAGCACCTGCAGACCCCTCACCAGGTCATCGCCCATGGCCAGGACCAGATCCAACAAGGTGTCTCCCCTGGTGGGGCTGTGCACTTCCTGGGTTAGATGGAGGTCCTGTATCTTGGCTAGAAACCTATGTGAGTGGTCAGACCTGGTTGACTGCTCTTCCCAGCAGGTGTCTGGAAAGTTTAGGTCACCCATGATGACCATGTCCTTTGACCTAACTGCCTCCATGAGCTGACTTAAGAATTCCTGGTCTAGCTCTTCCGCTTGGTTGGGTGGTCTGTAGTAGACCCCCACTGTTAAGTCCCTTTCCCCTCGACTTCCTTGTATTCTAACCCATAGCACTTCAGTATGCCCCTCCTCTGACCCAGTGCTACTCATTGAGGATGTATATTTCTCCTTGATGTAGAGCACCACACCCCCACCTTTTCTCTCTGTCCTATCCCTCCTGTGCAGCCTATAGCCCTTGATATTCACTGCCCAGTCATGCATTGGGTCCCACCATGTTTTGGTGAGTCCCACTATGTCTGGGTTGGTGTCAGCTAGCAGGGGGTAAGTTCCTCCTGCTTGTTCCCCATACTATGAGCATTAGTGTAGAAGCATTTGAGGCCTCCTGAAGATGCATGCCCTGCCCCCCTAATCCCAGTACTACCCAGGCCCCTGTTGCTTACCTGGGTATTTGTTCTGCTCGTCATCAGTCTAGGCTGGGCTGTTCTTGTGGGTGACGCTTGGTTTAGTAGCCCAAGGCTTCCTCCACTCTCATCTTCCCCTTCCCCCAACGAACCTAGTTTAAGGCTCAAGCCTAGTCTCTGCACAGGGGGTTCTCCCAGGCACTGCATGAGGTCTATGGGGTGCTTTGTGATGGAGTCAGGGGGCAAACCCTGGAGAACGAACTTTATTTCAAGCACCCCCACCACCATTTTTAAGTGTGGGGATGCTGATACATGAGATTCAGGAGGCTGTTGCAGAGTGGCAATTGTCATGCTCCAGCAGTCTCAATTAATCAAGCCTGCTCTGATGTGCTGGAATTCCAATATGTCAGAGTAGCCTCCATGCTCATCTATAGGTGTCCTCCATTGTGAAGTATTAGGAAAAATGTCTTAATGTGCATGGTTTTTAAATGATGCTTAATGTTCATTAACTAAATAGCATGTTTTTTAAGTGACACTTGAATGCACATTAAAATAGGCTAAAGCACATTAAAGCACACATGTAGATGCACTCTCCATTGTAAGGTACTACAAAAATGTGCATTAGACTATTTTAATGCATATTAGCTAAAGAGAATGTTTTTGTGATGCTTTAGTATTCATTAAAATCGGCTAATACACATTAAAGCGTATGTGTAGATGTGCCCACTTTGTACCAGAGGGTTTTCATGTGATTGCTGAGTGGCTCTAGAAAAGCAATACTACATTAAGACCAGCAAGGCCATTAAATATTATTATTCATATAGCCCGGAAAAGTGACTACTGTAAAATGGTAACTAATAAACAACGTGGCAGCTTGACAAAAAAGAATTCCCAGAGACAGCTGCCCTATGTATCACTCTATGGGACTCGCACCTCAAACCAGCATTCCCTCTAAGCTGTGTGCCATGCGTGGCCATGCAAGTGTGCTCATGCTGTGCTGCCAGACATGCCTGAATGGCCACACATGCCACACAGCTTAGAGGGAACACTGCCTCAAACCATTACATGTTTCCAAACCATTTCTAGAGTGATAAGAATTATTAGAGATTGGCCTTAAGGCATGAGAACAGAAAAAAAATCTGTTTCTTTATGGACTACCAAAGGTATCCAAGGTTTCTAGGTCTTCAGATTTGTGAGCTGAACTCATGGGTTTCGGGTCCTGCATCATATATTGAGCACAGACAGTGTAAATGCTTCTCATAATCTACATTTTACACATATATTCAGTTTCCCCAGACAAGTTGGAAAACAGTGATGCTACATATTAGTATGTATAGGTGTGCTGATATACATTTGGGCATGTTCAAGTATATTTTTATAGTACATTTTTACAGTAATAGGAGTTGGGGTTCCTGTCTACGCTAGAGACTCTGTAACTGTGTTTGAAAAGCATAATACAATTAGACAATGTTACAGAACTATTAGGTACCTTAGTAGACGTTGGGGTTACAGGGCATTTCCATCACCAAACTTATCTTGATACCATTCTGAACCATGTTAAATAGCCAGGATTTAAACATGATTTTATGTCAAAAGCCTCGTGTCCATTAGGGAAATTGCCCATTACCAAAAATCAGTGCAGATGAATCAATTCTTAAGACAGGTGAACTGTAATGACAATATGCAGTAAGAGAAATTCAGCAATAAGCAGTTTTCTTTGTGTGGCTGAATCTATTCTAACTGGAGGGAGGATGTGGGCGGGCCTGGGGACAGAGGCTTCACTGACTCTTGTCAGTGACAACCCAGGGGTGGAGCCAGCCTGGCACTTGGGCAGACAAGTTGAGGCAAGAGCGCTGCCCTGCAAGGAGGGTGAGCGGGGCGCCATGGGATGCCGACAGAATGTGACGTACCATGAGTCGCAACGCACGTTTGATACAATGCTATAATCTACAATGTTGTACTTGGATATTACATCCATCCAGGCTTATCTTAGCATGAGATCCACCATTTTTATAGCACTCTATGGGCCTTGACTGTCTGTTCACTTACGGCAGTAAAACACTTTCTGCACTTGTATCGCGCACTAAGTGTAATGTCTGGACCAGGCCTTAATTCCTACTAAAATCAAAGGGCATTAGGCCTCTGAGTTATAGCCGTGCAATTTTTCTATAGCTATGGAGGCAGAGGTATAACCTGCCCAGGACAAACTGCTCCTGAGCCTATTAACGCCACAGGGATGTATGTGGAGTTTAAAAGCAAGAATACAGCAGTGAATAAAGCAGGTATGGGGGTTAACCTTCTGGCTCCTGGCCATACTGGCATCTGCAGCAGCAGCTTCCCACGGAAGAGAGGTTCTTCCTGACACCAATCCTGCAGCTGCTCTCCTGCTCTGTGTACCAAAGCTGTTGCAAGAAAAGTGCAGAATTAGTGGAGGGATGGGGAGATGCCTCCTGCCTCCACTCAGGCGTCCCCTTCTTAGGCAGTGTCTGGGGCTTGGGCCTCACCCACCCACCTGCTCTTATGCTATTGTGTGCAAAGCCCAAGGAGAGACAGGGAGAGAAGAGAGGCACGAGGGCCTCTAGTTCAGGGGCATCTCTAATGTAAACCTAGGGCCACAGCAGTTCAGTACCAAGAATCAGAGTGGCACCCAGATTTCATAATGACCTTCCCAATGCCCCATAGAAGCTAGATATTTGCTTGGTACAGGGTAAAAATCTGGGCCACAATATTCCCGAGAGTGTCACACAGTGTTATTGTGATACCCAAGTGCTCTTCTTTCTTAGTCACAAGGTGGCCAGTTGTTGGAGAAGAATTTCCAACTTCTGTGGTTTGTGCTAAAATTGGCCCTGGCTTTGCCTCCTTAAAAAAAGGCTTAAATAGTGTGTGGAACACCCATAAATCACAAGCTTAGGATGGATGTTCCAAAGCAGGCCTCTCATCTTTTTTCATTTATTTTCATTGTTTCAGCAAATTGCCTTCTTGTCATCCTTCCCCTCTCCATTCTTGGATGGCTTTTTCAGCAACTCACAGATCATTGTCCACAAATTTCTGTTCAGGGGCATAATCAACAGAATTAAGTAGGAAGATGCTTTTCCCTGAATGGATGCTTTAAAGCCATTTTCTGGTCATTTCTCATGTTTGATCAGCCATCTCACATTAATATCAGGGTTGATTATTTTAGCCCTTCCTTTAAGCTTTACTCTGTTTCTTCCCTTGTAGTATCTATTACTGGGCCTGTCCATTTGAATCTCTCCTGGGTCAAGCACTTCAGCAACTTCTTTAGACCACATCACTGAAAGTGATGTATTAGTATAAGAAAGAAAATTCAACTCAACTCTTATCAAACTCAAGTGTGCCCCTTTGTGACCCCCCTACTGCAGGCTATGATTTTTTTGAGGTATGGAGATCAGTGCCCTGACACCAGCTTGTCAGAGTAGAGGTTGGTGATGCAACCGCTTCCCAGAGGCCTCTGTCCTGACAATGGCATACAAAAAAAGCAAGAGCTGAATAAACTGAGGACCTCACTGAAGTCTTTGGCCTGATATAAGCTGTGGAGAAAGCTAGAGATCACTGATGAAGGGACCATAGACAAGTGACTGCTCTAATGTTAGCCCTGCAGCAGGTAGAAAGCAAACGGTCAGGGATGTCACAGAAGCTTCTGTCTTGGTATCTGCTGTGTTGCAAGATAGGGGGAAGGGCAGGTGGCACAATGTCATGGCATTGCTATAAATTATAGGAATTAAAGGGAAGTCTGAGGCCTACAAGGCTAGATGATCAAGGAAGAATGAAAGGACTGGCTAGCAGACATGGAATAAGAGGGACAGTTGGGTAACACAAAAAGAAAAGGCATCAGCACAACTGGTGATAAGACTTTCATTAAAAGCACTTGAAGTTATGGCCAATTATCTCCAACTCTACTTTGATATCCCAGCATGCACTATTGCAGCTGTTAGGGAATTCTGTTACATCAGGGACCCAAAACATCACAAGGAGTCTGGACAAGAAGTCCGACAAAATGTGGTATAGTTTTGGAAAGATTGTTGTGTATTGTTTCACATCCCAAATGGCTATTGTTTTATACAGTCACTAGGACTCCTTCTTCTCTCTGATGAAAGAAAGATACATTACCACCATGCACCATGCAATAACCGTGGGCCCAACCACCCTACATTAAACTTGTCCATTCCATTGCTATGCAAGCTGTCCCACCTGTTCTTGCAGATTATAATGTGAACAGATGTGCACAGATTCCAACAATATAATATTTTTAGATGAGATATAGATGTCTGAATAATGAAAAGATCAAAAATTTCATCTTGTCATACTTAAGACTTTCACATCTATTGCAGTAGCTCTTAGGGGCCTCCACAAATATTAGAACCCCAGAGACCAAGGTGCTACATACATGGGCAGCTTTAGGATTTTGAAAAGAGGGGTGTAGATAGTCTGGTTTATCATCACATATAACACAATGCATACTTTCATCAAATTAAGTAACTAAACAGTTTACTAGAAAGCTAGTGACCTAAAGCTATATTATTCAGTTTAAGATTGGAACAAAAGCAAATATCAATTTGCTGTAATATATATATTATGCATATGTAAAAAACATGAACAACACCCAAGCAAAAAATAATCAAAAGATGCTTCATTAGTCCTCAAGTCATTTGAACCAAATGGACACCTCTTTTTTAGATTCCTAAGATAAAATCTAGCCTTCACTGAAAGTGATTTCCACACCTGAGTTCATGTTTATAGCTAGAGTTAAAAACAGTCTGCAGGGATGTGAAATATTTCCAGGAGGAGCTAGCAGACAGCAGAATTGCAGAAGAAAGAGTAACTTGATTAGTGGAACATTAAGACTATTAAAAAGGAGAGAGGGTTGCTAACATCTGTAGAATGAAGAGTTTAGAAGGAATAAGGTAGATTATAATAAGCCATGAAGTCAAATGACCTCCCCCCATTGCTGCTGCCTGAATAGAAATTCTGCTGCCAGTGCCAGGCAGTTGGTTTTAAACTCTGCATGGAACAGGAATCAAAGTGGGGAGGGGGGTGCAACTGCACCACTGCCTTGCCCCCCACCCCGGCTTCCTGGATCTACACCTGGCTACATATGCATGCTATAGCTAGCTCAGCATAGACTCCCATAACGGAGAGGCTGCATATGCTGTTGGGAAGTGCTTTTCTGCCAGTGTAATTACACTGCTTTCCCAAGCTATATCAATTAAGCCAAGAACCCTCTTCTTCTGACACAGCTACATCCAGTCCAGAAAATGATTACATCCCCTATTAGACATAGCTATGCTGGATAAACTTTGTACCAATGTGAACCAGACCATAGTAGGAGGTGTTCTGGAATAATAGATGATCTCACTGCAAGGACTCCACAGTCAAAATAGACAAGACAAAGGATGACTGGAAGGAAGTAGTATCATTCCCATGTTACAACTGGGAAGATTAAGCAGAGAGAGAGATCAAGGGCTTTGTTGCACGTTACAATTAGGACACGCTAACTGCAATTAAAACGCAAGTGTCCATGCATTCAAGGCAGTAAAACATGTGCTAAGTGCACTCATATCACAGCAAAGTTAGGTTTTTTTATACAAGGAGTATCTCCAGGTTGTATTACCCAGTACATGTTCAGTTATTGTCAGATCACCTCACAGAGACAATAGAGCAATTTGCAGTCCTCACTCAGCCATGACATCAGCCTGGGACCCCTCCTTTTGTTCCATTGTCACAGCTCAAGGCTCCTCAAGGCTCCATTGTCAGTCCGAGCTTCGGCATGGCACTGGAGTCCATTCAAATGTGGTGCTGGGTCTGGCTATTTGTTAGTCCTAGCCCCAGCATCACACTGCACTGCATCAGAGTCTTGAACTGGCCCCAGTACAGTGCCTGGTCTGAGACTAGGGTTGCCAACTCTGTTTGAATCGACTCCGGGAGGTTTCTGGAACTCCAGCGTGCCCACGACACACAGCGCCAACATGCCTGCATCATCGCGTATATCAGTTACAAATTACAGTGCACAGACTTTATGTCAGGAAGGCAAATGCACATTACTATTACATTTTAAAAG
The DNA here is from genome assembly GCF_030867095.1 of Alligator mississippiensis. Taxonomy (NCBI): domain Eukaryota; kingdom Metazoa; phylum Chordata; order Crocodylia; family Alligatoridae; genus Alligator; species Alligator mississippiensis. Next base: position 126,735,169 of record NC_081824.1, read on the forward strand.
CCCACTAGACTACTGTTTAAATTGGATTCAACATTTAATATTTCTTTTAATGAATGCCAGTTCATTTATCTCCCAGGTGATTCTCAGCAGTGCCCTGGAGGTTTATATCTAATTCCTGGAGGCTCCAGGGCAATCCCAGAGGGTTGGCAACCCTATCTGAGGCCAACAGGCAGCAAGCTGTACATGTAAGAGATCATGCTAGAGATCATACTAAACATTACTGTGTTACTGCTCAGAACATGTTCTAACTTTTAATACATCATAGTATTGCTTATCACTATATAAATAAAACATGTGCTAAGTGCCCTGCGCCCTAGCCCTAAATGATACAAAGAAACACAGAGAGTCTATGGCGGATCTGGGAATTCAGGCTGAATTTCCTGAGTTAACTGTAAGACCATCTTTCCTCTGGAGTAGTCAGAGGAAATATGATACTAATAGGAATAAATAGAACTGTACATACTGTAGAATAGCAGTACTAATAAACTCAAATGAAATCCCTGTTTGAGGCATGCCTGACCCCTTTCTTATTTGGCATGTAGGATTCTCAAATAGGAACTGATTTTTTTCCCCATGTCTGTAGCTAAACCTGAAATGAATCAAATTCAAGAGCTCTGGGAGGTTTACAAAACCCAGACCCTAGTCAGCTTCAGGCATGTAAGCATGATGCATGAAGTCATCAGTACTCACTGCTGTTATTTCTCTGCCATTCATGTTACCCATTCTGAAGATGTGTCACAACACTGAAACAACATGGAAACAGCCACTTCAATCAACCATATTTTCCCCATCTGGTAAATATCCATAAGCATGGTAGTCCAGCTTTTACCACAGATTTTAGACAGGAAAAGTTTACAAGCAATAAAAAAATTAACAGCTCGTGTATGTACGTGCAACAAACAAACAACAAAGTCCCTTTTGTATGCACCTGACTGGATCTAACTCAAGCTGTGACTAAACTGGTCACGTTTCCCTGAAATGTTGTGCCTGAGGACATGCAGTATGCAAAGAGTATGTGATTCATCTCAGCAAGAGCGAGATCCAGAGTGACAGTGAGAAGCTAAGACTATGTGCTCAGAGAGGCAGCCGTAACAGTAGAGGAAAGCAGGAGCACACAGTTTTGCTCACACCACTCTGCCCATCCTCCTTAGAGTGGTACCAAGCACTTACAATGAGGTCTCCACTTCCAACCCTCAACTCTACTTTGTGTAGAGCAAGGATGTCAAACTCAGCCCACCCACCGGGCTAGATCTGGCCCAGGCGAGTCCTTGCAGGCTGGATGTGGGCACTGCAGCAGTGGGGTGAGAAGTGGCATCAGTGCAGAGGGTAACACAGCTGTCACTTACCCCCCACTGCCTCACCACTATCTCCCACTGCAGCACCAGCTGGACTCTGTGCCCCAGATTTGGGCAGTGGGCCCAACTGCTCTGCCTCTATCCGAGGTCTTCAGGCCATAAATTTGACACCACCGATGAAGAGATTATGCTGCTGCCTTTTCCCTCCATGAAAATGAGAGAACAGTGTTGCTGACTGTCAAATTCTGTTCTTTTATCTCATTTCAGGTTTAAAGTGTTCTGCCTAATCTGTCTCAAACAATAGCGGATGTAGAACTCTTTAGGTCACATCATTGGAACATTCTTGTGGGCACAGAGATTTTTCCAAGAGAGTAAGCCATGCGGCATGACAGGGGCGCCTTTCTCATGGAAATCTGCTCAGCACTCTAGATCGTATTTTATTAATAAAAGTACATCCTTTGAGGTGACAAAGATTAGGCAGTTCTAAAGGCATCAGAGCAGTGCAATCTGTATTTGACATCCTGTATGTCATGCCACTAAATCACTTGTTTTGGTTGTATGGTGAATGGAATCAGGTGGTAATCATTTATATGTATTCAAGGCATTTTATGATACTGTATTATCTTGCTTAGCTAGCACAAGTGCAAATGCTAGATGCATAGGCAGATAAGTATGGGAACTGATTTTCAAAATCCTGTGCTTGTCATTTTCAAATTTGGCTCCTTCCACTCTCCTCCTGTTGTTATTCTCAATATGCTGCCTTGAGAGGAGACAAACTCAACACAGTGTGCTATATGATGATGAGTTGTAGAGGTGGTCAGGACTTTGGGGGTGAACTGTTTTCTCATTCAAAAATGCTGCTTTATCAGAACTGAAATTATCTGTGCATCAGTTTCAGTGAATTTCTCAAACCAAAAAAATTTTGGAGTCAAGTTTTCAGAATACCACAATATCTCATTTTGACTTTTAAAACAAAAAAATAAAGTTTACCATTCAGAATTTTTTTGTTTTGATATTTGAGTTAGTTTTAGTAGGAACAATTTATAGAAAGGTAAAAACTGGAACAGAATATTTCAAAGTGATCAGAAGGAAATATTTAAATTGACCTGAAATGATTTTTTGGTTCAGTTTCTTGGTTTGTGAAAAATTTCAAGATGCTGACTTTCTGTACCAATTCAGGATGGAATTTGTTTTAAAGATCTTAAATACTTTCCCCAGCCAAGAAAAGAATTCCCCAGCCCTTCTTATTTCCTGCCTTAAACAATAGCTCCAGTTTTACTTTTGGCTTCAACTACCACCTTTTTTAATTAAATAAACTAAATGTTTAGTTGATTTCCAAGCTGGGAAGTTACGTCTAGGTAATAAAACTCAGACAAGCTGATTATGAGATGCAAACAGAAGATATAAAAAGCATACTGGGAAGGAAAGGGTAACTGTAGAAGAAAGGGTAGATTTCCCCAAAATGTGGAATACTTATACATTTTTACCAACTGTCATGATTTTTCATGATTTCAAACCTCAATACACCTAATGTTTTACTCATTATCAGCTCCTAAAGCTATAAGATTATGGAAGAATTTCCATGGATGGACCTACCATGCAAATAAACAAATAATAATTTTCTACCCTTCACAGGTGCAGAAAAATGCTTCAAAATGTGACACTCCTCACCCCCCCCACTCAAAAATCTAGAAGCTAATAAAAATAATCAAACATGCTTCTTTTTTTAAAGCTTCCTGATTTTTAAACCAATATAACAGCGGGGGCCCAGCATAGCCTTTTCAGTGGCTGAAATCAGCTATGTTGTTTAGAGTCTATTTTTTCTGCTGTTTGTTTCTGGTCTCTCAAAAATAGCTCACCTTACAATCCTGCTCAGTCCCTTTGCAGGCAAACGTCCATCATTGTAGGTATGAATTGTACAAATGTACTTCTCAGTCAATCCCATCTGGCCTTGACACGTTAAAAAACATTTTAAGCAGCAGCTATTTGAAAACTCAGCCATCTTTCCATCTATTTCAAAATAGAGGAATGTTCTTGGGCTTTCTTTTACAAACAAGGCAAATCAGATCAATGGAAAACTGAAAAAGGCATGATCTGTCATCTGCTCAGGTGTATAGCAGATGTTACAGCAGATGTAACAACTGCCCAAGAAACTGAGGGAAAATTAGTTAAGTCATTTACTGTCTTAATGTTTATCAGACCCATTCATACCCTAAAAGATTCTCAGAGCAGAAGCCACTTTGAAGGTCTGAAAAAGGGAAGAAATTAAGATCCCACCCTTTTTCTTTGTTTTTTTGTTTTGTTTTTTAATTCCAAAATAAAATAACCTGGTAAATATTTTTGTTAGTTAAACAGAGCTCAGTAAATCTTTCTTTCCCCAAAGAAACCAAAGGGAGCAGATTGGGAAGCAACCAAAAGAAATACTATGTTGACAAGTCTCTCTGAGATACACTGATATTCTTGTTCAATATCTAAAAGTCCTCAGGGAAGCAACCTTATTTTTTAAACTAGAAACAAATTAACTAATGTCACCTCCTCCATGCAGACACTTCTCTGATCTTTATTTTAAAAACTTTACATAATGTCTATATGGACAATCATTAACAATAAGAATCTTTTTACTAGGTCATAATCATCTGATCCCTTTGCTCATCTTAGCACATCTCAAACAGTGACCTCCTCAAACAAGAAATGTTTCCACTTATGACAAATGTTAAGACCAGAATAATCAGGTGTGACACGGTGAATCACCAACAATAGGATTTCACCCAGATACTGTGTGGAGTCCAGCAATTGGGTTTGACAAAAATGTACCTTCTAGAAAGACATGTGGTCTTGAGTTGAAGACAGCAAGAGATGGAAAAACTGCCAATTCGTTTGGTAGTCTGACTGAGGAGTATTCATCCCCACTGTTGGATATTTGTACCTCATAAATCTTGTTGATCAGACTCATATGATGTCTGTTTTGATGATAAAAATCACTCATTTTTATTTTGGGAATTTTCTCTTATTCCTGGTTTGAGATGAAATCCCAGTACTGCAGTCCCACAATCAGATCCATGCAGACCTAAAGTGATTGAAATCTGAGCCATTTGCAAGGTCTGGAATACTTTAGCAATGCAAATCTGTCAGTCACTGCATTAAGCTTCTTACAGCTGAATTCCTTCTGGCTAAGTTATTTTTTGAATACTAAGTTCCTCCTTGAATACTGTGAATGCTTCCTTAAATACATTAAATGTCCTGCATGAATACTTGTTGTAAAAAATATGAGCTAGGTCCCATCCTCAATAGCCCTGGTAAAAATCTGGAGTAATTTAACTGACTGTAGTATGGAGTTACTGTATCTATTATTAAGAACAGAATCTGGCCCTTTGTGTTTGGTACAATTCATTAAGAGGAAACAGTCATATGGGTCCTTCAAGCCTTTCTAAATTAGTAAAACATTGTTTCACAAAGAGAAAGCATGAGAAAGAGAATGGAAATGTTGCTGTGGCCATCAGCAGTTCCCCGAATTAAACCTCTCCTCTAGACTTTCTCAGATGAGTTGAGGGAGAGGCAGGGAGGTGCTGCATGTTGCAGCTTCAGGGTATGTACAGGTGTGCCATTTAGACTGACCGAACAAGGGTTAGGTCAATCTAAATGCCCATCTACCCAAGTGTTCAGGGGGGTTAAACTGGGCAAAAATGGCAGCCTTACGTTAGTTCACTTCAGCAGGTGAGCTAACTTAGATCAGAAATTGGTTAACCCAGCCTATCGAATACCTGTACACGTTCGGAGCGCATCCCTGGGGATGGGAAAGCCACACCACTTGCCCCAGCCCTGCAGCCCTACTCTTCCTACCACTCTGACCTTGACTAGACTATTTTTAGCTCCCTGGCTACCCCACCCCTGGAAGGACAACCTCCCACAGACCTGCCACCCCTGCAGATGTGTTAGCCTCACTCCCTGATGCTCTTAAAAAGTCCTGTAGGCAAGTCAGGTAAAAGTAGACTACCATGGTTCCCCTGTTTTACCTGTGGCAGGAGAGGGTATTGTGTCAGGTCTGACAGTAGTCTTTATACAGAGTTTAGATTATGATTTTATAGGATGGTTTGGATAGGGATGATCCTGCCTCAGACAGGGGTTGGACTAGACGACCACTGGAGGTCCCTTCCAGCCCAACTTCTCTATGACCCTGGACAGAATGCAGTGAATGCCTGTACACATCCTTGGAAACTGAACTGAAAATATCTATCTTTGGATGTGAATATCCCTTAAAATGCCAAAATCCAGATGCAGACATCCAGATACAGCTTTTTATTATTTTGCTAGTTTAGCTATGTGGTTTGTCTGATCTGGATGGGGAAATGGTGGTGTTTTGGAGGGCAAACTCTGGAATTTTCACAAACTGCAACTTTGCTTTGGCATTAACTTCTCAAATGTGCTAACTCTGTAGTTCAATTTTTAACTATGCTTAAAAACAATATCTTGCAAACAACAGACTTCCTGAGAAGAGATAAAGGGGAGGGCGGGATTTGTTTGGTTTATTTTGATTATGGCAGTGCAGTACTCTACCATCTCTTTCTTATCAGTGCAGATTTCCTTGCCTTCATTAACTGCTAACCTTTCCTAAGATAACAAAAGGAGACTCTTTAATTTTCCTCAGCAAAATGAAAAAGATCTGCAAGGTCTACCAAGGCCATTCCTTTCACATTTCCTAAAGTCTTTTTCTCTCTTTCACCTGCCAGTTACTAGCACGTTTGCAAGTGTGTGACATTTTCTGCTAAGAAGAATGTCACCCAGAGTGGTGACATACTTATTATCAATTCACACAAATGCTGCTCTGCCCTATGCTAGAAATTAGTCAACTGAGTCTGAATAGTGATAGTGATTATCAGTTAAACATGCCCAATTCCTTTGTTTTCTCCTGAAAATAACTATAAAACATCAAAAGTCATACATTAGTTAGCTTTTTCAATAATGGTAGATATGTAAATACTGAAATATCTAGGTCTTTTTATTCACAGATTCATAGAATTTAGGCTGGAAAGGACCCTGGAAGATCATCAGGTCCACCCCCCTGCACCAAGCAGGAAAGACAACTGGGGTCAAGTGACCCCAGAAAGGTGACCGTCTAGTCTCCTCTTGAAGATCTCCAGGGTAGCTGATTGCACCACCTCTGGAGGAGTTTTTCCTAATGTTGAACCTAAAATGGTCTTCCAGGAGTTTGTGATCATTGTTCCTGGTCACATTTCAACAAGGCTGCCCTGGTGAGCCCTTGATGTACGCCCCTGATGTAGCAGTAAACTGCTAGCAAGTCCCCTCTCAGCCTTCTCTTCTTCAGGCCGAAGAGTCCCAGGTCCCTCACCCTTACCTCTTATGGCTTGCTGTGCACGTTTCTGATCATATGGGTGGCCTTTCTCTGTATTCTTTCGAGCCTTTCCACGTCCTTGTTGAAATGTTGCACCCAGAACTGGACACAGTACTTCATCTGCAGTCTCACCGATGGCGAGTAGAGCAGAAGAATCACTTCCTTTGTTTTGCTGAAGATGCATCAATTGATGCATGCCAGAGTATTATTAGTCCTGCTGGCTACAGCATCGCACTGCTGGCTAATGTTCATACTGTGGTCAGTTATTAACCCCAGGTCTCTTTCATTCATAGTGCTGGCCAGATTGGCATTGCCAAGCCTGTAGGTGTACAGGGGACTGTTTGTCCTCATGGGGAGCACTTTACATTTCTCCATGTTAAACCTCACCTGGTTCCTATCCGCCCAACTTGCCAGCCTGTCTAGATCCGCCTGTATCTGCAGCCTACCTACAAGTGTAATCACGCTTCCTCATAACTTGGTGTCGTCTGCGAACTTGGCCAGTGCGCTCTTCACCCTCATATCCAAATCATTGATGAACGAGGTTCTATGTAGCCTGTCATTTTGCTTATAATAATATAATACATTTCTATCTTTCATGTGTTCAGTAACTTTTTTTTTACCTTGTAGGAAAATATAAGGTGCCAGCCATGAGCGACTGGTGCCTCCTAAATCTGGGGGGGCAACGGCAGAAGCCATCAATGGCAGCAGCCCTGTTAGGGGGATACCAGCCCTGCCGACAGCATCAGTGTTGGCTGTTGGGGGGAGCACTGGCCCCAACAGGGGTGCCACGTGCACCCCCATGCATCCCCTACCAGTCGCCTATGGTGCCAGTCCTCTAAAGAGCTTTCTGTAGTGCTTTCCCCTTTGTCTCTATTTCAGTAGCAGACTGCAAAGTATATATATGCAATATTTGCCTGCAGTGTTGTTTGCTTAATTATTGCCTTAGTCTATAGGATCTGGTTTCAAGTCATTTTTAGCCAGTTCACAAAATTCCAGGGCATCCTGGAATCATCAAATGTCTTTCATATTGTGATATACAAAAAACTAGAACTCTTGGTTCTGAAATGATACCTTTTATTAGACCAATTGGGAAATCGCAAGAAAATTGTCCTTTCATATCTTGGACTTCTTTGGCAAGTAGATTCCAGCTATAAGGCCTAGTCTACCTGGAGTTATGGACTTTTTTTGAAGACTGTTCAAATCAAAGTATGGTCCAAAAGATATTCAGACTCCATTTAGAAGCAGAACAAGGCATCCAGACTATGCAGTGTGGGTCTGCTATTGCTGAGAGGGGGGAGGGCGTTGTTTATTTGAGGGAATGATTGGTTTAATTTTTTGGTTGGTTTCTCTTTAGTCATTACTGCACAAAACCAAGTTAACTAATGTAAAAACCAAAGTCAACAACCTTAATGATTTTTTATTTCAAATTCAATTTGCTGCAGGTCAAAATCCAGTCTGTGTCAGTAACATGAAACACCAGTTACAGCAGGGTAACCATACTTGGAGGCGTATTATTGACCCAAGATTTTTTAAGAGGATTCTCACTGCAGCATTTATAATTGCTTTGAGACAAATGACCTCAGTGCCTATTTGATGTCTTTGCCTCAGCTTCAAAATAAAACCAAACTCCTTTGGAGGGGATATCTAGCAATAGTGTCTGCAGTAACACAAACTTTGCTTAATTTTTCTGCTTCCTGACCCCTTTATCTTGTAAACAATCAACAGACTACTCAGTTCCTTCTCCTTTTTGGTAACTGGTACGCAACTTTTTTCATTCTTGCTAATAGAAGTGTGTGTGTAAGACTTCCTGTCATTTTAGGGCCATTCTTAACGGGATAACTTTTAATTTGCTGTTTCTACGCTACGGTATAACCTTGAGGTGTGTTTGCATCCGAAGCATGACAGTTTCTGTGTGGTGGATGACAGTAGCAGCCAGGGTTGTGGGTAGCTGAGGTGGCAGTGACAACCATTACTCTTACTTCCCCTGGTACCTTGGCCACCCATCCTCTAGTTATGCTACTGTTTTGCATCAAAGTATTTCCATCCAAGTTTGATGTTAGGAAGCTACATACTGTAGTAGTTTGCTTGTTTTTACATTTTTTTCAGGCATGAGCAAACCTGAACCAATCTGGGTTCAAAGCCCCATGTATGACAAACCTAGCCTTAAACTACTACCCCATTGTAATTGCAACAGTGGCAGCTCTTTAAAGGTCTGAACCTGATTGGGGTGGCTGTGATGCTGTGGAAATGCAGTGAGTATTAGATACATTCTAATGAATCTGAGGAAGACTGACTTGGGGGAAAGCAGCTTCTTCACAGGGGAACAGCACTTCCTAAGTCATGTTAGCACTACATCTGGACTACACTAGAGAGTGTCATAGTGAAGCACAGCATGCCCATTCAGCATGCATTGAACCCCAATACATATGTAATGCAGCCATCTTAGCATGACATCAAATGCAGATGCCGTTATGCATACCCAAGAGAGGGCTTATTGGGAAGCTGGGCTTTTATGAAGCAGCTACATTATACTTGTGGTGGGGTAATCATCTACAGTATTTTGTGGACTTTATTTCCTACCCCAGATCTTGAGATATGGATTTTAAACTATCCATCTCAGTCTACAGTAATTTTTTTCCCTGCCTCAGTTTCTGTAAAGATGCCTTCATCTGTGATCTCACAGTCGTGACTGTTGTTAAACAATCATGAATAGGTGGAGGAAAAATCATGGGGTGTTGCTGCACCTGAAGAAAGAATCTTGATTTCACTACTTAACTTATGCTGCATCAAAACCAATCAGCAACAAGGAGGTCCAAGAAGAGTGCCACCGTCTCATTCAACCAAAGTCACCACTATTAGAAGGAAACTGAGTGGTGATTCAAGTCCAGCTGATTCTGGAAGTAATGGCATAAGAACATTTCCACTCATGCTTGATGGGAGATGCCTGGGTCTGAGCTGACCTTGCCCTCCCCTCCAAATGGGTTTGCGGTTCCTCTGTTCCCAATTTAGTTTACATGGCCCAGCCCAGAGCACCCCCACAATATGCCGCTGTTCTCTTTCAAGTCTTTGGTTCTCCAAAGCTAGTCTCTGACTCCAGACTCTCTTTCAACTCTCCTCCAAAGACCTGAAACCTTTTTGTTCACGCTTCCCTTTCCATTGTTAAACTCATCATACTCAGCTTCCCCTCAGCATCCTGGGTATACACCCTCTCCACTTTGTTGATATGGGAATCAAGCTACTCAAGACTGTGGATATAGCAAGTCCATCTTGTATTGTCCCATAGGTAGGGAAGCCTAGCACTTAACAAAGTCTCTATCATCTATTACCTTGTTTCCTTATGTGCTACTATTGCAGGTAAACTGAGTCATGAAATATTAAAACATAAATAGAGTTAACACAGAAATATTCCAATAAACCCCATAGTCCATCACAACAAGATTGCTATGAAAAAAACCTCAATAACCAGGAATTTGTAACTTTAGTAATGGTTCAAAGTGCAGTTTTAGCACCTTCCAAAATAATTTAAAACCACCCACACTCATGGTGAATTTACTGCACAGTATGTATTTTACTGCCAAAGGGTATGACTTGTCTCTTCACTTCAAGATAAGGTGGGGAAAAGGATCCTGCATGCTGCTGGCAGAATTCTGCAAATTCCCCTCTGTAACATTGGCTCCCCTAGGAGTATATGGTGCAGAGTGATGTGGTTGGTCACCCACACAGTCACCAAATATGACTCCACTCCTCTGACTCATAAATGCACCAGGGTCATTGGATTATTGCTGAGCAATGTGGAAGATGCACTTACTCTACCTCTGCAAATGACTAACCAGTGCTGGAAATCAAAGCTGGGGCCTTCAGGTGACAGTGTAGAATACATGCTGGGTGTTGTGATGGTCCCAATGAACACTGTTAATGCAATATGATGCCATGCTACTATGCATAAAAATAATCATAAGCAATATTAAAGCAATATTAGCACTCACTGCTTGTTTATCAGTGAGAGTGAATAATTACTCTGTTTGCTTAGGAAGAAAGGCATTGTACTCAGTACTCACAAGACACATGCAAAGTCAGTCCCTTTGACACTAGAGTGGCTTTAATGTTAAATTAAAATCTGATGCAATGGGTAGTTTCTCTGACTTTGCAGGATGTTACTGGGACAAGGTACTGATTGTAACTAATTAATCTTTTCAGCTAGAATTGTTAACTTCATTGTGCGCAGAGGGCTCCAGTGTTAAACACACACCTAGACTTCATTTGTGCTGTTAAAACCCACAGGCCTCTTTCAGGATTAAGACCTAACTGAGCTAAGTACTGTTCAAACACATGGAGACATCCTTTTAGATTGCCTTAAAGGACAAACGGGGAAGGAGTGAATGATCTATTTGACATGGTACAAGCAAGGTGGCCCATATTCTGTTCCATATTTTTCCTCCCATTCCCAAGAGATGAGCACCTGAATAAGTAAAGATAAATAGTGAAGTTAAGCAAAACTATGCATTTTATAAAAAAGCAAGTATTATAGAAAATGAAAAAGTTAAAACAGGTGTTTTAATTGATTCCTCATTCACTCCTAAACTGGCCATGATGATTCAGTCTACTCACATTCCTTTTTCCTTCCTGACAGGCTGTATTGTCATGACCTGGTGAAAGCTGTATTGTTGTGTCTATGTGATTGTACCACCATGAATTGTAACATCTCTTTATTTTAGTGTACTAGGAATGCTATATCATCCTTCTACTGAAACGCTTTCTTTGACCTGAGTGTAATAGCCCCAAGAGAGACAGTTATACCTTAAAACTTTTTGAGTGTACTCGCTGATCTCTATGAATAGCTACACCAATGTGCCACAGGTGGCGTGCACAGCCACTTTGTGGGGCATGTGGCAGATACAGTAGGGAGCAGGAAGAACAGCAGCAGATAAAGTAGCAAGAAGAAAGAAGAATAAAAGATCAGGCAAGGAGAAGAAAGTAGAGCAAAGGATTGGATATGGGAAGGGGATCAGAGTGGAACTCACGGAGGGGCAGAGTTTATCTTGTGGTATGCCTGTCAAAAAGCTGCCCCCAACTGCGCTACACAGTCAAATATTCACTTCCGTTCAATGAGATTCATAATTATTATTTACCTTGTATTTATTTGTGTCATATAAACACTCTCACAGCAGCATCTTGTTCATGTCTCTAACACCCTGCACCAAGCACATTAGTAAGCTCCTCCTTTGAAGCCACAGCTCTCTAAGATGTACTACTAACTCTGTTTTAAATCTGCTTACAACTAACTCCTCATGAAGATTTCATAGTTTCATAGTTTCATAGTTGGTAGGGTCAGAAGGGACCTGAGCAGATCATCACATCTGACCCCCTGCCATGGCAGGAAAAAGTACTGGGGTCAAATGACCCTGGTAAGGTGTTCATCCAGCCTCCTCTTAAAGACCCCCAGGGTAGGAGCCAGCACCACTTCTCTTGGAAGTTGGTTCCAGATCCTAGCCGCCCTGATAGTGAAGTAGCGCCTCCTGATATCTAGCCTGATTGACATGGCTGTACTCCTAGATTGGAAATGCTCAAAGTTTGAACCATAGAAAGACTCCTAACAGGTATTCAAAAATTATGTCATGTGCTGATCCTACACTCAAGGAATACAAGAATAAGGAAAGGGGAAGAGAGGAACCAGTAGAGATTTACTGGGGAGGCAAGGTTAGGTGGTAGGAGGAAGAAACTAATATTCTGTGCATGCTTTCAGGGGCAAGATAAATAGGGTGATAACTTGAAAATCCCCTTCTCTTCCACAGAGGTCCTTTCCTGACATTACACAATTACTTAGGGTATGCATACACCACAGAGTAGTGAAGGTGTATCTGAACCTGCTTTAAACTGATTAGATTGGGTAGTGACATCGGTCCTGCCATGGTCATGAGGTACTCAGACCTGGCTGACTACTGGGATATTTACCCTACTTTTCATGCTGAGGGGCAGGGAAAGGGATTGTAACCCCTGCTGAGTCTGGCTGCTGCCACAGCCAGACTTCTATCCTAGCTAGCCAGTATAAAGTCAGCTTGGGTATGCCTATACTACATTGCAGTCAGAGCAGAGTAAACGTATCCTTAATGTCACTTCACCTAAGGGCGCATCCACACATGCAAGCACGTGTGCTTGAAGCAGCTCAAACAGAAGCGGTGCAAATTTGAGCTGGGGTTTTTTGGTTCAGCACACGTGCTCAGACATGCACTTTGTTGTGGAGCAAACTGAGCCACTTGGGGCACAATAACCCTGCCTGGCTCCTCCCAGATCTTCAGCCAGGGGGAGCTAGAACCCGGAGCCAGCACCTGTGCTGTCCCCAGCAGTATAAAAAGCTACCCTAGCAACAACTGGTACCTGGGGACACTACCCCTTGTGTGAGCTGGACTGCTGAAGCAGCCCTGAGAGTTCCCTGCACCCTCTACCCACTGCAGCAGTCTGGTAGTGGGGGCTGCTGCCTGGCTGTGACCTGCTGCGCACCTGCCAAACCCAGATGGGGACTCCACAGCCAGTAGAGGCATCTGCCCCTCTGGGCCAGCTGCCAGTGGGCTGCAGTTGCAGGGCTGGCCTCTGTGCAGCACTACTGCCATGTGTGCCCCTGCCCGGCCATCTGGCCAGCTATCACCCGGAAGATGTTCTGGGTGTGGTGGCCTGCTTTAAACTGTCAAAGCATGTCCTCCTGACCCCATTTGTCCAGGAGGTGAGCCACAGCCAGATGGGTCCGAGGTGCCAGCTCTGAGCAAGCAGGATGTCGTTTCTACTTTTAATGTTATTGGCCTGCTCTTGCCTCAGCTTTCTTGTTGGTGTAAAACTGCTCATTTAAGTGTCATGCTGTGAAGGTTTTGGCTGGACACACAAATCTTCCTGGCTCGAATATACATACCAAATGTCTTTTGCCAGTTTGGGTTCAGGAGAGTTGGTATTATGGCACAATGGTATTTTGATATCGTTGATACTATTGTATTGCAAGGCCAACCCCACAGGACTATGTATCTGAGTGAGGGATGCCAGCCAACCATAATGGTTGTTGAAGGAGAGTCCATCTTTAGGTAAGGGAAAAAAGACCACCCTATTTCCTTAATGCCAGCCATAGCTGCTACCATAAATGAAATTTTGAAGAACACATTCTCCTGAACGGGCACAAAACAGGTATTATATCAAGATGCAGCTTGGGCTAAGGTTAGGGATGATCTACCAAAATTTAGAGCTGTAATTCTTCTCCAGACCATGACCATGAGTTCTTTGAGTTTTCTTATATTCTCTTCATCTTTAGAATTTGTTTCCTTTCAAGTTTCCTTTCACATAAAACTTACATAAAACCTGGCAAAATCATTGTTAGATAAAAGTTTTCTCTCAGTAGAATAAGGAACATACAAGTCAGACAGGGATTTTTCTTATTGTCTATAACAGAAAAGGAAGGAGAGTTTGTATCAAATGTTTTTATTTTGCTAAAAAGACAGCACAAAAAAATCAGAATTCCCCTGTACATGGAGGATATTATAGTAGAGGTGTATAGAAATTGTAACACTCAGCCTGTGCATCTCAGTCTACTGTTGCACTGGACTTCTGGAAGACAGTGGTTCTCCACATTTCAGTCTATCCACAAGTTAGACAGATACTGTGTAAGCCAACTTTTTTTTTTTAATTTAGTTTTCTAACAAAATGCACCAGTCCTCTCACTCTAGCTGTATGTGCCAAAAACAGTAAAAAAAAAAAAAAAAAAAAAAGAACTGCAAAAATTTTGTTCTACTACACTGTCCCATTTAATAGATGTCAACCCTTCTAAGTCTATTTGTGCTACACCTGATTTTCATGCTTTTCAAAATGTTTGGGAAACAGATGAGTCTCAGAGCACAGTCAATCTGAGATCAAATAGGAAAAAAGAGCTTCAGAACAGAATACCCTTTCCTGACGGCAGCCACCTCCTAGGTAATCTAAGAGACCACTAGCAAAAGTGTGTCTGATCTGAAGTGCTGTGATTCTATGTGGAGGGTCAGACACTTGTCAGATAGCCAGGACCAAAAATCACTTAGGTGTATGAACTGGGGAAAGAAAAACTAATTAACACATTTTTATGCTTTAAAAGAGCAGTGATTCTCAACCAGGGATGCCTTGAGGTACCCTGGGGTGCCTTGAGATCCTTTCAGGGGTGACATGGGATACCATACAGTGTCAGCACTGTTAGGTGTTCAATCATGATTTACAAGTTAAACCCGATGCTTTCAAATAATCCACTATGTTAAAAATAAAAAACTGACCTGTTGTAGTTTTTCTGGGTCTTGCAACAAAAAAATGTCTGTATTATTTTTCTGTAGTTGAAAAATGAGTGAAAAGTAAAAGAGAGCATTTTCCAAGATTGCCTTGAGCCTGACAAGAGGTATCTTGAGTTTAAAAACGGGGAGGACAACTACTTTAGAGAAGAATTTTGATGTCCCGTAGAAATCAGAGGAATAGCTCATAAAAGAACACTCTTCCACCAGACACCTATGGAGAAAGTTAACTAGAAAGTGAGCACTTCCTACAGGGAATTTTTCAGCTCCTGTAGATGAGAAAAATAATTGTGACCTGGAATTCTACAATATGATTGAAAAATCAAAGGGAAATTACTTTCTTTTAAACTATGTTAAGTTTGAATAATTTAGGCTAGGTACAAATGTTACACCCATAGGCAGATTACTGCATGAGCCAGCTGGGCACAAGCCCAATTCTGGGCCCTAGGTCCTCATCAGCAGGGAAACAAAAGCAGGGTTTTAAAACCCCGGCTTTCACATTTATTTCCCTGCTGCAGCCAGGAGCAGAGCCTCTCCCCCAGTGGGCTGGGGGTCAGGCTGGGGCCAGGCTGGCTGGAAGTGCCGTGCAGCACCACACCTTGGGGGGAGGGCCTGGGTCGGGAGTACCACACCACGCTGTACCTCTGCAGGTGGGCAGTGGCGCTAGATGTGGTGCTTGGGGAGGATATATCCCCTCAAAATTCATCTTAGCCCCCCCACAACCACCCTTCCCAGCACTGACACCTGCCTGCAGAGGCGCAGCATGGCGCGGTGCTCCCGGCCTGACCCAGCCCGGCCCCGTGCGTGTGCACGGCCAGACGCACACAGCCGGGCACCGCTCCCTGCTGGTCAGTGCAGTGGGGCCAGCGGAGAGTAAGATGCAGCTGTGGATGGCTCATGGTGGGGAGGGGGGAAGGGGGAGGGAGAAGGGGGCTGCCTCATAGTGATCCAGAGTGGGGGAGGGGGAGGTCCTGTTGGGAGAAAGTGTGTGGCTGGGTGTGTGTGTGCATCACTGTGTGTGTGCATCTGCTTGTGTCTGTGCATCTGTGTGTGCGCGCGTGTGTGCAGGTTTGTGTATGTCCGAGTGTTTATGTGTGTGCGTTTGTGTGTGTGCATGTGCATGCCTGTGTGTCTGCATGCGTCTGTGTGCATGTGTCTGTGTGCATGTGTGTAAGTGTATGTGTGCATTTCTTCATGTGCATCTGTGCGTGTATACATCTGTTTGTGTGGGGACATGTCTGCACATCTGTGTGTGTGCACACACATCTGTGTGTCTGTGTGCATATCTGTGCACCTATATGTGTCTGTTTCTATGCACCTGTGTTTGTGTGTGCATATGCGCATATCTGTTTATTGCAGGGAGACTGTTTTTGTGTCTGTGTGTCCATGTGCAGGCAGTGAGAATAGAGTGCACGCCCATATGTGTGCATGCCCGTCCATGTGTGGCTATGTGTGTGTATGTATGTTTGGCCATAGTGAGGGAGGGGGGTGGGAAGCAGGGAGAAAAGCGGGGCATATGCCCCCCCCCCCCCCCAGCCTGGCAAGGTTCCCCCAGCCTCCCCTGCCAGTACCAGGAAGGGAAGGGGCCCTCCCAGCCCCCTGCAGCCTAACTCCTGTGGGGGGAGGGGGCCTCCAATTTTGTATTTGCCCAGGGCCCCAATACACCTTAATCCACCTCTGATTACACCTATTGCACTATAACTACATAGAAAGTGCTGTATCTCCATAACAGAACAGATATTCATGGCTCACAAAGCACTTTAAAAGTGGCAGATTTTTAAATTAATCTAAATGAACCTTCAATGGATGTGTTATCAGACTAAAGCACTTTAGATTAGAGTGTTTTTTTGAATGTCTGTGCCACATCCTATCGGGTGTTAAGCTAGGTCACATTCCCTGGCACCACCGGGGCCCCTTGCAGGGTGGCATGCTCATCTCAGGCAGAGCCCGTCCCCTCAGCTGCCACTGATCCAAGTCAGTGACAGCCTATGATCCTAGCCCTGCATCCTCTCTGTGGCCAGCTGTGAGCCAGAAGGGGGATTTCTGTCCCCACAGCCACCCCAGCCTCACAGTGTGCTCCAGGTTGGCCAGGGGGGCTCCTTTCCCCCAGCTGCAGCCAGGAGCTTCAGAATGGTGCCATGCTGGGAACTCTGGCTGGGGATGTGGAAAAGGAGTGCCCCTGCTAGGCAGCCCCCCAGCTTCCCAGCTCAGGTCCTGGTGGGGACTGGGCTAGGCCTTCCCATGGCAGGGAAGCTCCTTTCCCCACAGTGTGGGGCTGTGCTGCTTTTTGCTGCACCAGGAACTCTAGTGAGGTGGGTGAGAGTGGTGGAAAAGGAGCCCCCCTGCCAGGCAGACTTAGCCCAGCCCCTACCAAGACCCGAGCCGGGAAGCTCAGGGGCCCTGCTCCGCAGTGGGCTCCTTTTCCACTGCCCCCCTTGCCCTTGCCAGAATTCCTGGTGCAGTGAAAAGCAGCACGGCCCCACAACTGGGGGAAAGGAGCCCCCCTGCTGGATAGGCACTTCCCAGCTTCCCAACTCAGGTCTTGGTGGGGACAGGGCCGGGCCCCCTGCAGCATGAGAGCTGTTTCAACACCCCCTCTCCCCCCAGTTCCTGGCACAGTGAAAAGTAGTGCAGCCCTGTGCTGCCACTCCACCTGGATCTCTGAGAGAAGCAGGGTTTGGGGGTGTGTGCATGCATGTGTATGTGTGGGCCTAAGTGGGGCCATGGCGTGGCAAGGAGCAGAGTAGAACTGCTGCAGCTCCTGCTGCCACTACTGCTGCTGGGGCTCAGGGCTTGTGTGTGTGTAGTGGGGGGAGGGAAGCGGACTCTAGCCTGGCCCTGAGTAGGGCCCTGGTGCAGCAGGGTGGGGAGCGGAGCTACTGCTGCTGCTGCCACTGGCGTTCAGCAGAGTGCAGGACTTGGGGGTGTGCATATGTATCCATGTCCACGTCCAGCCTGGCCCTGAGCAATCCTGCCCTGCACCCCATTTGTGGCAGATCCAGGCACCTCTAGTCCCCACTGAGGTTCCAGAGAGATGTCAGTGCCTAGTCTGTTCCGCTGGCATTTGGCAGGCAGACTCCCCACCTGGATCCTAGTCCCTGGGTGTCCCCAGCTGAGCCTGGAGGTCCCTCCAGCCCTGCTTCTCTGTGATTGTCTTCTTACTGTCACTGACAGAGCAGTGGGGGATGAGAAATAAGGGACTGCTCCCCCATGCCAGACAGCCAATCAAGGATGGTTCACCCATTTGGCTGTATTCTCAAGTCTTCAGCAGCCTGGTGAGTCCATGGGGCATGCTAGGGGGCATGTGAGAGCTCCCCCTAACTGCTGCCTCAGGCAGTGAAAGCCCTGCCACCAACCAGCGAATGTCTCTTCAGTTTAAACACGGTCTAATTTATAATGCTTTAAGTAAAGTGCGATAGAGCGCTTTCACTGCAGGCTTTTTGAACGTCTGTACGTAGCCTTAATGTCTAATTATAGAAGCAGAATCTAGAGCCCTATTTGTACTGTCCTACCAGAAGTCAGCAGATGGCACTGTTACTCAGTGTTGCAAGGGTAGTGTATGAAAAGGCACTAGGCCCACTGAGACAGGGTACAAGAATGGCAGCTGGTGCAACAGCACTGCTCAGCCACCACTGCTGCTGCAACTGGTATGGCTGCTGCCACCATCCCTGCCACCACTGTTGGCCAGAACACAGACCATAGTTGTTAGGCCTCTGCCAGGCTGTGCACACATTGTTGCATCTCTTCAGAAACCCTGTATAGTTTGGATTTCCTGGTTAAGTTTCTTTTGGGAGATGCTATTGTAAACAGCTGGAGCATTTGCTTTATGCTTTACTTGTCTAACAAATGGCAGGTTTTGGGGGGCAGGGTTGCCTTTTGGGGCTTGGCCAAAAATGGAAATGAGGGAAGGGAGTGTTTGCAGACTGTTTGACTACCTGTTTTTGAAGGTGGGTGTAAATGAGCAAGGTACACTAAGAGAATATCCAGGTTTTTGGATCACTCTCCTTCAACAGAAACCAAGCGCAGGGCTCCAAAACTCACTACTGCTTGGCAGAAAGGGGGTGACAGAATAACACTTAATTTAAATTCTGTGGAAATTAGAGATTTCTTCTATGTTGAAGAGATTTCTTGGAGGATTATTATATATTGTAAATACACAGATTCCCCTCTCTCACAGAATATAAGCAATACAAAATCAAATGAAGTTAACACTTGGGTTTATAGTTTCTTAGATAAACATTGATTGAGGTTATAGGCATAGATGTTGAGATCTAGATTGATAAACTAGGTACCTAAGCAAGACTTCAATGGTATTTAGCTGCCTAAAAGCCTTATTACACCTTATGCCGTTCCAGGAGCTGCACAAGTATGGATTGATGTTAGTGCTAGCTTGGAGTTTGGAGCAGTCACATCCTTAGTCTAGAAACCTTCTCTGACTGTCCCCCACCTGCATAGCTGTGACTTGCCACTAGAGGTCTGGTGAGCAGGGGCAGGAGCAGGAGTAGGAGCTGTACCTGTGAGTTGCCACTAGAGGGCTGGTGAGCCAGGACAGACTTTTTATCCCTGCCCTATGGGCAAGGGATGTGAGAGATTCTGAGATACTGGAGGGCTTCAACCTGGGCAGCTCATCTGTGGGGAGTGGCCACACCTTAATGGAACAGGAGCTGAGAAGTGAGGATCAGAGATAATCCTGCCCAGGAGTGGCGTAACTTTGAGCCACATAACAAGTGCTTAAATCCACTTTAAGGTGTTAATGTGTGGACAATCCAGGGGTGAAGACTTCCAGGAGCTGCCCAAAAAGAGATTCAGGACCCTTTAATTACCTATTTGTATTTTGAGCTATACAAATCCCTACACGTATAAACCGGCTTCCATGTTTTTGCCCTCTTCGTTCTCAGGTAAGCTGTTTTGAACTCCCGGATGAACGTCGGGCAGTTCCAAACTCTGAGTAATGCCCCAGAAAGGCACAATCTGTCAGGTGTCCTGTGAACATACCTAACACCAGCAACAACATTGAGTTCAAAATAAAGGGCAGGAGTCTCCATCGCTTCATTTAAAAAATGCATCTGGTGGTAGTGCCCATCTCTTGCATAATAGCCTTAGGCAAGTAAGTGGAGGACATGGGTTCTGAGCTGTCTGCAGCCTGAAGACTTTTAACTGACACCTCTATCTACCAAAAATGTCCACTAACCATCAATAGTTATTTCTGTATTTTATCCAATGCCTACTCTGGGAGTATGGTCCAGCATCCAAGACTCCAGACTCCCAGACTCCAGACCTGTAGCCCCTCATGACTGGGCTATAGGTCAGAGTGCTAAAAACACCTACAACCTTGATTTGTAAGATGTTGGTGTGCCAGGGGTGGATGGAGGGGGACCTGTGAGGGGCCTAATCTTTGTTTCATAGTTTCATAGTAGCTAGGGTCAGGAGGGACCTGATCAGATCATCTAGCCTGACCCCCTGCCACAGGCAGGAATGAATGCTGGGTTCACAAGACCCCAGACAGGTGATCATCCAACCTCCTCTTGAATTTGCCCAAGGTAGGGGCGAGGACCACTTCCCTGGGAAGCTGGTTCCAGATTTTGGCCACCCTAACTGTAAAATATTGCCTTCTGATCTCTAACCTAAACCTATTCTCCATCAGCTTATTACCTCGTCGTTGTTCCTCGT
Organism: Alligator mississippiensis; assembly: GCF_030867095.1. Classification (NCBI taxonomy): domain Eukaryota; kingdom Metazoa; phylum Chordata; order Crocodylia; family Alligatoridae; genus Alligator; species Alligator mississippiensis. The sequence continues at coordinate 126,755,772 of NC_081824.1, forward strand.
CACCCCAGGTGGTGCTGGGGAGAAAAGGGTTCTTCCTATTTGCTGATGATCTCCCCTGATGAGTTTGTAGGCAGCCACTAGGTCCCCCCTCAGCCTCCTCTTGCTGAGGCTGAACAGGTTCAGGTCCCTCAGTCTCTCCTCATAGGGCCTGTCCTGCTGCCCTCTCACCAAACGGGCGCCCTCTGCTGAACTCTCTCCAGGCTGGCCACATCTTTTTTAAAGTGTGGCGCCCAGTACTGGATGCAGTACTTCAACTGCGGCCTGACCAAAGTCACATAGAGGAGGAGTATCACCTCTCTGGACTGGCTTGAGATGTACCTTTGGATGCATGACAACGTATGGCTGGCCTTGCTGGCTGCGGTCTGGCATTGGCGGTTCATGTTCATCTTGGAGTCCATAATGACTCCGAGATCCCTTTCTGCCTCCGTGCTTTCAAGAGGGGAACTCCCCAGCCTGTATGTATGCTGTGGATTCCTTCTCCCAAGGTGCAGCACCCTGCATTTGTCTACGTTGAACCCCATCCTATTCTCATCTGCCCACTTTTGTAGTCTGTCAAAATCTAGTTGCAGCCTCTCTCTCCCTTCAAGTGTGTCCACCTCGCCTCACATCTTATTGTCATCAGCAAACTTGGACAGCGTGCTTTCAACCCCCTTATCCAAGTTGCTGATGAAGATGTTAAACAGTGTGGGCCCAAGAACCAAGCCTTGGGGGACCCCACTGCTCACATCTCACCAGGTTGAGTATGACCCATCCACCCCTACTCTCTGGGTGCACCCCATCAGCCAATTTTTTACCCATCCAACTGTGTAGGCATCAATGCCACAGTCGCCTAATTTATTGATGAGAATGGGGTGAGAGACAGTGTCAAAGGCCTTCTTGAAGTGGCAGCATAGCCCCGGTCCCTTCCCCACTCTCTGTTTTGAGGTGCAAGTACCAAGCAAAATGCCTTTGCGTGCCACGCTCCAGCACCCGTGCTGGAGGTTGCCTACCACTGCACTAGGTTATTATGGAAAAGGCAGGTGGCACTGCTGCACAGGGCCTTTTCTCAGAAAATGGCTCAGCACTGGGTCTTGGGAAAATGGAAGTGCCTGTTATGCAACCTAGACAGGTGCTGAAAGGATTTCAGAGGTGTCCTTCTCATTGATACTTGCTATTGCCTGACTCTATGACAAAGAACTATAGATCAAAGAACAGCTAACTTTATATCTGGACTTTCCACCAAATGTCTGGGATCTCTGAAGGATCCTTCAGAGATGCCTAACACTATCCATTGACTGTATTAGGAGCTGAGGTGCCTAACTTTGATTGTTTGAATCACCGTCCTGGGGGTTTTAAGCCTTGTGATGCTTAAATTGGAGGTGTTTAAGGAACCAGTCTGGATTTTGCCCAGAGATCTTTGTATAAAGATCTGATATTATCTTGCCAATACTGCAGATGAGAATGACAAGGATGGATCCAGTAGGGGGTCTAGTGATGGAGACACACCTCCCCCCACCCCACCCCCTTTCAATCAACCATGTTGTGGGAGCAGCAGCCAGGGATTTTTAAGTTCCTGAAACAAGTAAGCATCTCCTCTTCCTTACTCTCTGTGCTCAGCAGTTAATCCCCTTCCCTCCCCCACCCATTGCTGCTGCTGTCTCTGGCTGCCCCAGGAGCTGGGGCTGGAGTCCCAGACCTGCACCTACCCATTCCAGCCAGACTACATACAAAGCCAAGCTCAGGCTGGGACACCTGCAGCAGTGGGAGGGCTCCTCCTCCTCCCTGCCTTGTCCCTTAGGTGTTCCCTGCCAGCCCAGGAAGAGGCATCAGGGAAGGGAACCCACCTGCTGCTGCCACTGTCTCTAGCTGAGGCTGGTTTCATGTGCAGCCCAGCTGGAATGGGGTAGGAGCAGCTCTGGAGCCCCTCTCCCACCCACAGTTCAGCAGGGGCAGCAGCAGCAGTGGTGGAGGGCAGGGGAGAGAAAGAGGAAGGGAGAGAATCTGCTGCTGAGCATGATGAGGAAAGGAGGAGGAGGGAAGAATCTAGTGTGGGAGAAGGGAGACTAGGAGCTGAGGCCAAGGTTCCCTCTAAGGTGCATGCGTGCGTGGCCGTGCACAACTTAAAGTGTGGCCGCACACAGCCTTTTCAAGGCCACGCACCAGGAGAGGCTGGGGCGGGAGCCTGGCATGGGCTCTGACAGCTCCAGGGAAGTGCTCTGCTGCCCTGCATCAGGGCCGGGGAGTGGAGCACTTCCCCAGAGCCGGCAGAGCCCACGCCAGCCCCCTGCCCCAGCCTCCATCCCTGCCTTGCCTCACTCCAGTGAGGCTCTGCTGGCTCTGAGACATTGCTCCCAGCTCCAGCCCCTGGCCCCAGCCCCTGGCTCCTGGCCCCAGCCTCCGGTCCCTGGCCCCCAGCCCTTATCCCCCTTCGGTAAGTGTCCCATGCTGGACTGAGGCGGTGCATTCACAGACCAAGGTAGCTTGCTTACAGATCGCGGCTCCTTAGAGGGAACATTGCCTGTGGCATAGGTCACTACTCCTGCCCTACTCCTAGATCTGCCCATGGAGAATGGTTACAAGGTTTGCAAGAGGTTGTGATATTATAATTTATTTTGTAGTTCTTTTTAGTGGATAAGGCCAATGTTTCCTTTTTTAGGTCTGCATGATCTAAAAACATAAAGTTAACTGTTCTTTGATCTATATTCTCTTTGTCACTAATGTCAGGTGAGAGCTCTGTGGTGAAATAGAGTACTGGGCTCAAGTATTCTGAATTACTTTTCTTTTCTTTATCTCAGGCTTACAAAAGAGGTAAAGGGTGAGAATGCTTGAGCCCAATATTCTCCAACTCTTTTGTAAACCTGAGATGGAGAAAAGAAAAGTAATTTCACTAATTGGAAGTCATTCTAGGATATGACATATCGTAAAGGAAGCACATAGGATCATAGGAAAGTAGGGCAGGAAAGGACCTCATGAGGTCATCTGGTCCAACTCCCTGCAATAATTAAGCCATTCTATCAAACATCTATCTAACATGCTTTTGAAAATGTTCCAGGGATGAAGAGTGTACAGCTTCTTTTGTTGCTTGACCACCCTCATAGTCAGAAAGTTCCTCCTAATCTCCAACCTAAATTGCTTCTGCTGCAGTTTGAGGTCATTGCTCCTAATCCTGTCCCCTGCAGCAACAGAGAAAAGGCTATCTCCATCCTCATTATAATAATTCTTCAGGTAGTTGAAGACTTATCAAATCTTTCCATAATCTGGTCTTCCCCAGGTTAACAATCCTAGTTTTTTCAGACCTTCCTCAAAAATCCCATTTCCCAGGCCTCTAATAATTTTTGTTGTTTTCTGCTGGAGTCTTTCCAGTCTGTCCACATCTTTCCTGAAGTGCAGGACCCAAAACTGGATACCATACTCTATGTGAGGCCTCACTAGTGCTGACTAGAGGGGAAGAATCTTGATTTGCAAGTGATGCTTCTGTTAATACAACCCAGTACAGTATATTGTTGGGGGGGAGGGGGTGTTCCAGCAAGAGCACACTGTTGACTTATAATCAGTTTATGGTCCGCTGTAACTCCCATATCCTTCTCTGCAGTAGTGCAGCTTAGCCAATCTTTGCCAGTCTGTATTTATGCATACAGTTATCCATCTGAAGATGTAGGGTGCCTATGAGAGCACTGGAAAATAAACAATGTAAGGCCCATACCTAATCCTAAAATATGAATACAGAGCCCAGACGGAGCCATGTCTCCACCAGCTAAGATGCAAGCAGAGCCACTTAACCAACAAAAGTCAAGTGATATTTTAATTGCATCTGCTAAATCAACACCAGAGTTCATGAAGTCTGAAGTTCCGCTCAGATGATCTTACAAACAAATCTTGCTCATTGGGGTGCAAAACAGCTATCTGAGCCAAATGCCTAGATGTTTTAATTAGGAGGTTGAGGCAAGAAGCTTTAGGAGGCAGGGAAGTGTCTAGCAAGCAAAAGTAGACTCCGTGACTTAAGGAACAGAGAAAATAGCAAAACCATCGGACGGGTAAATGGATACTCAAGTGGAGAGTATGAGAGCAGGGACAACAAGGGTGGGAGCAATTTGAAAAGGTCTTTAGCACCATTAAAACAAGCAGAGTGAAAAGAGGCACTGGAAAGTTCTAGGAAGCTTTAAAACTCTGGAGCTGGTCATAATGCATGAGTAGCTGAGCAGATGTTTGTGGATTAGATGTCAATGAGTGGCAGAGAAATTAGGAATAGGTCTGAGTGTAGAAAGCACCACCCAGTGCTGGTCTGACATAAATGAAGTCTCAGAAGATTGCTGATTCAGTCTAAGGCACTGACCCAAAATATTTGTGGCCGTAACATACATTGTTCCTGTTGATTTTGATGGCAATCGTAACACTCTAAACTGGGGTTGGGATTGGTTCCAGGTGTCTTGCAAAAATCTCTGGTAATGGACAAAATGTGTTGCTGTGTTGCCTATGCCTCTGATTTACGGCCGGTTATGCTGAGACTTCTGTGGAACATCTCACTTCAGTCTGCCTTTCTTTGGGGCTTAAATACACATACCTACACTCTGGTTCTGACCAACTGCTTCTCTAGGAAAAAGAATTTGCCATTTTATGAAAATGAGGCATCAATAACATAGGGAGCAGATCCTGTTTTATCCTAAATTACTGCAAAATTCATAAAGGCAGGGGGTTATTATGCCTCTGAGTCTAAAAAATACCAGCAGGATGTTTCCATTTAGCTCAGATTTGCTTTTGGCTCATGCAAATTCGGAGAGATCCAGGTCCCACTCCAGGCATTCTCCACCCTGGCTGGATTCGAATTGGTTCATTCGTAGCTTCATGCACTAGGTAGAGGCAGCTGAATAAGGTGAAAGTTGAGGACTTTCTTTATAACCTTTATTTTTTAGCCTTTCACATTTACAAAAAGTCTCTCTATTCAGCTATTAATTCCTGTCAGCTAAGGTCAGCATCCCATCCATATGATATAATAGAGAGTCTAGTCTATGCCCTGTGGAAATTTGGAGGGTGCGTCCTTCCATAAAAATCTCAACCAAGTACTTACAACTGGGTAAGTTTGCAAGCAATTAGGAAATACAAAACTCTAAAAATGTCCGTCTATTTATAGTCTATTGTGTTTGTGGCTAAAGTAGTCACAATTTTCTCTAGTTTATAGAATACACTGTAGTAGCTTCCTGCACAAAAAAAAAAATAAAAAATCACAGCTGAAATAGGGCTGGTAGAAATGGTTCAGTTGATTAATGCTCTGCTTTGGGCTGTTGGTTTTTTATGATTCTGCAGCTAAATTGTTCATCAGCCATGGAATTTATTAAATCAGAAGAACTGAAAGAGAAAAGCACCTTAAGAGATGTATGCAAAACATAGCCGCTGTATTGTGTGTGTGTGTGTGTTAATTGTTTCAGTACTGCCATATCTAGGCTAATAAAAGACCACTCATCCTTTGATTAGGGCAAAAATTGAAAATAAAGGGAGGTTCAGGATACAACAAATGGAGGTAAAGAAAAGAATATCTGAATACAATTGTATAATACTTTTCATGTCAATTACGGCTTTTATATACCTAAATCGATATTTTCTTTCAACTCATATGTTCATATTTTCTTAGCTGTAAGGTTGTTTTTGTTTAACTTCTAGCTTTGATAAAAGTAGAAACTACAGCTAAGATATTAAAAGGGTGGGTGTTAAAAGTTAATCTCCTTAGTCCATATTTAGATGCCTGAATAAGTGGCTTGATCTTCTTGAGGCCTGAGCATCTAGTAGCTTTCATTTGCCTAGCACTTAAGAAAATCAAGCTACTTATTTAGGCATCTAAATATGGGTTTAAGAACCTAACATTAGGCAGTCCTCTTTTAAAATTGTTGCCACTGCAGTCTTGTCCCTGACTCACTGTAAAGGTATAAAGGCCTCTTTAAAATCCTATTATTTCAATGTCTATCTTTCGAATGGGCTGTCTTGGTTACATTTTTGGTGATAATTTAAATTTTTATCCAAATAAGCACGCAATTGGGGCTACAGGGAAAGAGGCTGCAATCTGGAGGTGGCGGGGAACCATCTGTTTTTACAGTAGGTGTCTATTGCTTCAGCTAAATAATGATTATGCTAGCATCCATTCCATTTGGACTAGATTTAAAAGTTGGTAACATTAAACCCCCAGGTATCTGAATTTTGGAACTGGTGGGAAAATAAGGCGTTGCCTCCCTGGATTGTACCTTCTTGATATACTGCGTGGATGTAGCTGACTCTGTCATCTTGATGTGCTTTGTTTTCAGTCTTATTCTTCTACTGTGTTAGGGAGGTTTCAGTGGTGGCAATTAGCCCAAAAAAACCTGATAGCCATTGTTCCCCTCAGCAGTGCTATGTTGTGGAGTGATATTACTATATGATGTTAACATTTCTTATATCTTTGTGTGGAGATCATGTGAAATTTCTGTCTTATTTCTGTGAAAAGCACGTATGACTCAGTTTCCCATGCTCACTTTTTTACTGTCACCTGTTGAAATGCAGGGGTTAATTCTTTCCTGGACAGGGAATAAGCAATTAATTGACTAAGTGTGCATCACGTAGGCATCACACAATGTCACAAGAACTATCAATATGTTAATAAAAGTATTTTGCTGTTAAAATAGAGACCCAGAAACCAGACATTGATTTTTCATGTCCACCCTTACCAGTATGATTTCATCCACCAACCTCTTTCTGGAAGTTGTGGATAGAAAGAGCAATACTTGTAAAACCCACATGATGAGAACTTGGGACAAAGAACCTGAGGGTGAAATCCTGCTCACTCAGCGCAGGAGGTTTTGCAGTGGTTTGGGTTCAACCAATTGTCAAGTAAGGCACATAAATGGGGGATTCGCTTTGCTTGACTTATCTAATCTGATGTCCCTAATTTGTCTTGGTTTTCCTGCATTACTTCACACATCTGCTGATTGCATTGCCCCCAAGAGGGTAACTTTCTAACCAGGGTCCAAGCCCTTTTGACTGGTACTGCCAGAGCCAGGGCCTTGTCTTGGAGATTAGACCCTTCATAAAAGGTGGGGGTCCAAGACCCAAGACCTTCCAAGATGGATTCGGTCAGAGACATAAGCCTTTTCTATATTGCTTCCTTGCTGAACCCAAGACTGCTGTAAGAAACAAAGTGCCACCTAATTATTCCTACCTTACCAGTACTCTAATATGGCAATTAGGCAATGTAGAAAAGGCAGAAGGGACCTGAGTGTGTCCCCCAACCAAAGCCCATGTGAATGGCACCTGTGAATGGTGAATGGTGTGCTCAGGATCACTCTGAACTGTCTGTTCTGCCTAACTGCTAGACTTGGGTATGGGCAGAACAGGAGCAAGAGGGTAGGGCATATTTCTATGTGGCAGTCCTAGATTCAGTAGGAAAGCAATATAGATATGGCCATAGCCTGGCCTCTACATCCATGACACCTTATCAGATATTAGTCATTAAACATGTGCCACTTCCATTCTCAAGAGACAGTTTGTTAGCAGATCCCTTGCTGCATAGAACAAGTCTCCTGCACTAGCTAGGGTTCTCAGAGGCATTTAAAAGCAAAGTGCCTTTATTTGCAACCTGCCTGAGCACAAGATAATTTTAGTCAGTGTGAGTTACTCACTAAGAATATTTCTGAAGGCCACTGCAGATCTGTCACTCTCTGTGGGCAAAATTGTTCACCCACTGTTTGTGGGTAAAATTTAGTCTCGGGTAAAATCATGAAGATCCCTTCCTATTTCTGCTCTTTCGTGCACCAGTATCCTATTTCCCTATGCAGCTTTTCTCAAATATTTCATCTGACTTAGCTTAGTGTAATGTATTTGAAAACTCTCAAACCTCAAGCCAGCTAGCAGTATGTGATCCCTAATTGTTTCTCCTGCACATGGAATGCTGAAAGGATTGTTCTTTTATTAGATAATGGTTGCTGGTGGTGTTTATAGGAAAGGCAAAGAGAGGGTAATTGTCACAGACCATGTTTTGCTGCAATATTTTGTCTGTCTGTCTGCGTATTCTGGAAACTGCTGAGTTTTTTTTCCTTGCTTCAAGACTAATGACCCTGAACATGGACTTCGTCATAACTTCAGGCACATTTTTCATGGTACACAGACAAATGACACGGTAATGTAAATCATCAGATTTAAACCAAAATTAATCTGATCTGCTGCATGGAAGCAAAAACAAGCCAATTCCTTTGAGGCTGTATCTTGGATGAAGACCTTAGCTACAATAGCAGATATTCTCATATCTCAGCAAAAGAAGGGAAATGTTATATCATTGCTATTGATACTTATAATGTTATCTGTCCTATACTCGATCAGTCTGTCTTTGTATTTTGAGCTTGTCCAGTAACACAACCTTATTAGCACATCTGTCAGACTCTCCTAAGCCATGAAGACTGTGAGTCATAAGCATGTGCTGAATTCACTGAAGCAGAAACATTACACATTCTCCCCCTTCCAATTTTTTCTGCTCTGGGGGCAACTAGTCAACATAGTGGGAAATCAGCCTCTGAGTCTGACATGGAAAGTTCACTGTAATTCACCACATAGTTTCATGTGCTGATTGGGAGAGACTAGGTGTATTGCTAATGGAATGGTATTCTTGACCTCAGTTGGCTACATGATAGCACAATGTACTGTCAGGTGGGAGACTTATAGTTCAGGAACTCAAGAAGCCCTACTGTAATGATCAACTCATAAGTAACCTAAGCAAAATGGCCACCCATTTTAATGAATGGCTCTGGGAATCTTGGTGTGGTGATATATTCAAGCAAAATTAATAGAGAAATCGCCTCATGAAGAATCTTATGCTGCTAGATTAATGCCTGGTCATATAGTCAGACAGCAAGTATTTGACTTAATCGTCTTCAGTCCATGTGTTTTTAGGAGCTTATATAAAATGTTGTAAATTGTAAATGTATAACCATGAAATAGTGAATGGTATCTGTCTCATTCTCATTTCATGTTCTAGAATGTGGGTTTGGGGGGATTTTTTTTCCTTCTATAAGCTGGTGAAATACAAAATGAAGTTGCTAATGGAGGAGGAAAAGAGTCATCTTTTAAAACAAGAGGATAAACTCAAGAAAAAATGTCAGTGACTACTGGAATAGATGTAGGACCAGGCTCTATTCCATCTGTGGGCATCTAAGTAGACATAGGTGCTTAAGGGCAATTCTAGCCCACCATTTCTAGTCCCTGAAAATCAATCAACACAAGTTGGCAGCAAGCAGGCTGTGGAGCCTGTGGATCTAGCTTACACAGCTGTATTTTTGGTGGCCTTTGGTAGCAGGAGGCTCTCTTCATGTCTCCTTGTGCCACAGTTGGGTGTCTAGGGCTCTGGAGGAGGGGGAGCAGTCCCTGCACTGTGCCACACCTGGGTGGCACAGAGAAACAGTGGACGTAGCTGGGTTCTAGTGACTCCTCATGTCAAACTCAAGCTGGGTCATTCCAGCCCCCCCACCAAAAAACAATGTCCACCCATCTACTTTTGTTGCACACAATCTGACCCTTATGACTGAGTCACAAAACTTCAGTAAGGAGGAGGACTTGCCCATCTTTTTGTATTAGCAGTTTTTCAAAGACCTGAAGCAGGGTGGAATAGAATCGCACTTAGGTACCTCAGTCCATGCACCTAATCGGTGGAATAGCATCTGGCCTGTATGCAGTTGTGCTGAAGGCCAATACCCCAGCTGAATATGAATCATGGGGCACAGCTACATGTGATGTTTACTGCAGAATACACTAATTAGCTCCACCGTAAATGTCTCATGTCTACAAGTGAGGCCCTATTAGGCCTCAGGAAACTGGCTGTGCAGCAGGGTAGTACTTGTAAATACAAGCACTATTCTGCTGTGGAGTTTTTTTACTCTGTAGCAGCACATGTGTAAATGCTGGTGCAGCTAGCTGGGGCATGAGGGTGCTTCAGTGCAGGGGCTTGCCTGCCACCTAGCTCCATAATGGAACTCACTTGTGCACCAGCCAGCCCCTCTACAGTACATTGAGTTGGGTCAGAGCAGCCCCAGGTTGGCAAGCTAACTATCCAGGCCCCCTGCCAGCCAGGGCTGCTCCAACCCCATACAACATGCTGTGGTCCTGGCACACATTCAAACAGTGTGCCTGGGAGCAATAAATTCTGGCACGATACACGCCGGAGTTTCTTGCTTCGAAGTAATTGCACATGCAGATACACCCACAGAAAAGCAGGCTTGGAAGGGGCCTCAGGAGGTCATCTAATCCATCCCCCTACTCAAGGCTGGATCATCCCTGATACCCATCTCTGTCAAGTGTCCAATGTGCACTTAAAAACTTTAAAGGATTGAGATTGCATCAGTTTTCTGAGTAGCTGGTTTGAATGCTTAACCACTCCCAACCCACACTTCAGTGTTAGGCATTTCAGAACAGGATCCAGACTAAGCAGTTTACTGGGTGAGGGGATACATAAGTTAGATAATAGCCTCATGGTGTGGTTGGGAGATCATTTTGGAATAAGATAGGACTGTCTTTACTAATCTGATCAATGGTTATTTGAGGAGAAATGTACTGATAAATGTAGAGAACGTTGTTGAAATTCTTGACAAAGCCAGATAAAAACCTACCTAAGCTATTATCATGAGAGAAGCAGAAAGCTTTCTAAGCAAGTCAGCTGAAAAAAGAATGACTTTTAAAAATCATTTTTGGACATTATGGGCCAAGCACAGCATTGGTGTGAGGTAGCATAAATTAAATACCAGGTGTGAGTGACAGAATATCTTCTGTCTCATCTATTATACCACACACCCATTTGATGTCCATCAGGTAAGTAAAATGAGTGTAAATATATACCAAAGAGTAGAAAGGGAGGAAAAGGGTGGCGAGTAGCTAGGGCATTAACATAGGACTTGGGAGACCTGGAGGCAGTTCCCTGCTCCATCCTAGATTCCCTGTGTTTTGTATTCTACCGTGTAAGATTTTGTCCCCCCAATTAATGTTTTCATATATTAATAATCTGTATGCCAGCATGTGTTCATAGCTCAGTGAGTGAAGTTCAGTGGTATAAATCCTTGGAACTCTATAGGGGTTACACTGATTCAGGTCCACACTGGGTGCATTGCAGTGAGGTGGGTGTTAATTTGATGCCTGCATGATGCACGCATCAAATTTACACTTGATTAAAGTTATTGCACAGTAATGCACATGTAGCCTGTTTTCTGCTAACAAAGTTTGTATTGGTTCACCTGCATGTGTGTTCTGGAGTGGTGCTGGGAGTGAATGGGGGGGTCCGGGTTGTGTGGATAGCAGGGTAGGTGGGCTGAACTGGGGAGCACAGGAGGAGGGAGTCAGCCAGAGCCTCCTGCAACCAGTGCTCTGGGCCTGGCTGGTGAGTGCATGGCTGCTCTGGGGCCTGAGTGGAGTGGGAGGTGTGGTGGGGCCAGCAGGGCCAGCACCATAGCCAGCAGCAGCGTGGGCTGCTGGCCACCAGGGGCAGCGCTGATGTAGGTGGGCAAGGAGGGAGCTGCAGTGTGCTGGCCCTGTGCTGGACACACAGCTCCTGGGCAGAGGAGGGGCTGGGCTGTGCTGGGCTGTGAGGGCGGGGATGAGTCCTTAAGATGGCCACCATGTACTGGCATCTGCCTCTGGCCTCAGCATGGCTGCTAAGTGCTGGCAGCCATGTGGCTGGAGGCTGGAGCTCCCCCTGGTGGCCACAGGGGCACATGGCAGGCTGCTAAATCTAGTCCCAGATTGCCTGCACATGTAGATGGTGGCCTATTCCTGCTTGCTGCGCAGTAATTTACTGCGTAGTAAATTTCAGCTAGCATAAATGTACATGTAGACATGCCCGCTGGATACATCTATGTGAGCAATTAATGCGATGAAATAAACTCTGGCACAGTTCACACTGGAGTCAGTTGCTCCTAGGCACAGCATTTACATGTATGCCAGGGACCACGGCACATTGATCCAGGGTGGAGTAGCCATGGACTGGCAGGGTATCTAGGGGTCAGCTGTGAGCTCTGGGTGGCAGTGGCTGGCTGGGGTACAGGGGTGTTACAGTGCAGCGCTAGCTGATAGGAAGCTCTTGCACTCTAACACCCCCATGTCCCAGCCAGCCCCTGTTGCAGTCTACATACGTGTTTGACCTTACACAAGTACTCCGATGTAAGATAGTACTGTCCCTGACAGTGCCATCTTACAGTGAAATTAATCTACTGTGTCCTCATACCAGTGCACATTTAGACTGTGACACTTTACTGTGAAGCTAATTAGTCTACTCAGTAAAGTGCTTATATAGATGTACTCACTGAGATCAGACTCTGGCTGACTGATTTGGAAACCAGGAAAAATATATGCATATTTTGAGAGGTTCCTGTACTTTTAAAAAAAGAAAATTGTGCATAGCATCTATTTTTTAGTATAAGCAGAATATTTCTTTATTTCTTCTCCTCAGAAACTGCTCAGTTTAAAAAAACCCAGAATGAAATGGGTTTTCTTCCATTTTAAGAACTTACCTATTTGGGAATAGGTAACTGCCACACAGTTCAAAGTTCACACTTTTGCTCACCTGCCAGGTACAATGTAACATTAGGAAAAAAATTCAAACTTCTCAATTATTAACAGTAATGAATTACCAAAACCTTAAAAAAGGAGATTTAAGCTGACTTAAATGTCACCAGCCAAAAAGAGCTAGAAGCTGGACTGCTGGTTAAAGGCCCATCCTCCTTTTTGAGCTTTGTCCCTGTGGAAACTTTTCCTGTAAAAGGAATGGAAAAAGTAAAGAAGGGATGTGGGGGAGAGGGGTCCTGAAGAGAGTCCTTGGAGAATTACTGTCTATACCAGGGATAGGCAACATTTTTTGTCTGGAGTGCCGAAAAAAACACATTGTCTACCTTGGAAGGTGCCAAATTGCCGACATGCCAGAAAAACAAAATGAGGGTGGGGGGTGGTACAGCAGGACACAATGCGTATTAGTATATTTAATAATCATAAATGTTGCCTTTGTGTATTCCTTTTTTGTTGAGCATGTTGCAATGAGAGAGAGAGAAAAAAGACAAATAAGAGAAAGAGGAGAGAGAAAAAGAACCAGACACTCGCACACAGAGAACCACATGCACAAACACAGTGTCTGAACACACCCAGAACAGACACATGCGCGCGCACACACAGAACCAGACAGAGGCAGACAAACGCACAGAACCAGATGTGTGGGTGCATGGAGCTGGGCTCCTGGGCCATTGGACAAAGTCCAACCCAACAATGCCCTGGTCCCGCCAGAGCCCCTGTGCTTCCCTGGGGAACCAGCCCCCAGGCTGCAGTGCAGCTGGCTGAGGCCCTGGCCTGGAGCCTGCCCATCAGCTCAACCACCCACCTACCCCACACAGCTAAGCCTGCGGTGCTTCTGGCAAGGGGCGGAGCCAGCCTCATCCTGGTGGGGGACTGGGTCGGGGCTGGGCTCAGAACAGGTGGGAGTCAGTCAGGCTCAGCTGCAAGCCCTGCTGCAAGCGCCCTGGGCTCTGTGTTTGGCAGCAGCTACCAGAGCCTGGGCTGGCTGCAGCTGGGAGGCTGCAAACAGCTGCTCTGGGCTCTGGCATCAACACCATACTGGCAGGTGCACATGCTTCTCAGAGCGGACATTGGGGATAGGGCCTGAGGCAGCACAGCCCTGCGGCTGTCCGCTCTAAGGTGCACATGCAGTTGCCGCCAGCATAGAGCTGATGCCAGGGTTGTGGAGTCCAGGTTGGCAGTGGTGTGCCGAGCAAAATGGCCTTGCATGCCATGCTTGGCACACATGCTGGCGGTTGCTGACCCCTGGTCTATACTAATAACAAGTTCTCTTGTAAAAAAGACAATAATGGATTATTTTGAATGCCTGTTGACCATCCTTTACTAGTCTGGCCTAACCTTGGCTAAAGAGAGTGAAGTACTTGTCTTCAAATCTTAGTCTTGTAGCTTTGGAACATGCAGAATGCCTGGGAGAAAACAAATGACTTGTGCCTAACAATGCAATTAAAAATATACTCTGTTAAAAAGCTAATTTGTAAAGAGGTCAACCAGGATGAGGCCCTTTTCTCTAAACAAATAAGAAAAGCCTTCTTCCAAATGCTACAGTGAGTAACTCAGTCAACTGCAATATCAAAATGTATGTTTCAATCCGTTAGCCATATGGGCATTGCTGCCTTTTATGTCTTGAATTCAGTAATGGCACTGGGCCAAACTCCTGTTGGTGCAGACAGACAACTTGATCAGGATTATTTTTGGTTATGGAAGACCCTAAACTGTGGAGTTCCCTATTAGCATAGACAGTTACTATGTGCTTTAGACCTTGTCTTCCCATGCCTACCATCTCAGTTGCCTCCTACATGCATTTGTTGTATTACTAGACTCCAAGCTAGCTGAGAGAGTTATATTGCTACAATGTCCAATGGAAGGGGGCTCTGAATCTTTTTGTATGCTTTCGTTAAGCCAGTGATAATCTCAAAGGGAATTTTGCCTGAGTAAGAAATTCACATTTTGTTCTAGTTATGAACATTTCAGTACAATGACCCTATAACAGAGTAATGACTTGGCTGCTCCGCAAACAAACTTAGAACTTTCTAAGAGAAATGGGAAATAACTGCAATAACAGCAGGATTGGACCAGCAACCACACCAAGAGGAAGGCATTTTTGTAAGGTTAGAAGACGTAAGAAGATTGTGCGACTGGGCTGTAAATATTAAAACTCAGAAGAACAGGCCTGTTACCTGACCTTTTGATAACAGTAAAAAAAAAAAAAAAAGTATGTTACTTATGCTCCCCAAAACTATAAAAGCGAGGCAGCGAAAGGAAAAGTTTTCAGTTCTATGCAGCTGATCTGTTGACAATTTTGCTTTGTTTTGAATAAGATTATCTTTAACAGTCTCTACTGTAACATTTTAATAAGTGGTACTCAGTGTGGGGGATAAACATATATGGAGAGCTCTGGGTGCTGCTGCATTCCTCCTGAATTTTTCACCTAATTTTGTACTCTACCAAACATGTTACCTGTGAACCATGGAGCTCTGCATGAGAACACTTCTCATTTAATGTCCAGGCAGCAATCTTTTTATTGGTGATAGCAGCCCATGTCCCCCATTGAAAGGCCAGGATAGTAAATCTGCTTTCAGAACATCACATGGGAGATGGCTACAAACCTTTGGCTCTATGCACTGGTCAAGGGATCTCCTTTTTACTAAGGTACACCCCAACTGCTTTTCATGTTTCTTTTTTCTTCTGAGATGTGAAAACTTTGAAAAGATCTGACAACTTCTGGGAAGAACTAATAGGGAGAGAAGATCTGGGATACATAAGGAACAAGGCCATGCTATAAAGAATTATAGCTCCTCTTTGCTTTCCATATGCAATGTCTGTGCCTGTTCCAGGCAGAGAATTCACCTTATCTATGGGGTAGGAGCAATATCTTGCTAGTCTAACAGGACTCTCACTTCATCCCAGATAGAGGAGAATCAAAGTGGATTACTCTCTTTTTTATTCTTATTTTTAATCTTATTTACTGAAGAGGCTTCTCTAAAAATTATGAATTTTCTGCCTTAATGTTCCATACAGCTCTGTGGTTTTATAGTCTTTTCATATTAACTTTACTGCAAACCTAATATGGTAGAATGACCTCCATGTCAGTATCTCTTAATTTTTCTCTTTTTGTACCAACATTTGGCTATTGAAAGAAAGTGAATGCCTGGTCAGTCATTTCAAAACTAATCCAGCTGATGTGGAAGGGAATTGTTTTTCACTGTATGTATTTTTAGAAGAGATCTGGTCTCTATTAGTTCCCATGTACTACATACTTCTCTCCCTACCCCTCTGTACTTAATGCTTCAGTCCCAACTCTGACAATTAATTTTTTCCCTCTTAAAAAAAAATTCACATCTGATCTTAGGTTAACAGATATTTAGATCCTTATCAAGCACACAGGAGGCATCTGACTTCTTCCCCCGATCTCTATTTCCATATAGTCTGCTCCTTAAACCCTATAATAAGAAATTATATTCCGTCTCAAATGATTGTCTTCTCTTCTGTATCCAATGCCATTTTCTATGAAGAAAGTGTTTTCTTTCCTTTTTAATATATCTCAAGAATCAGCATGTGAAAAGATTTAATAACAAATGTCACTATCCTTAAAATTAAATTACCCAACTGTTGTTTATCTTGCAAGATACAAAATATCTTCGAGGAGATAATCATCCTATGCGTAGCAAAAGTGATAGATCCTGAAGTCTACCCTCATATAGTTGGTGCTGCCTAATGTAGTCCCAGTTTAGCATGTCTTTTGTTTAACTTTATCAAAATCTCAGGAATGTTATGTATCCTGAGATTGGGGTGTTTTATGGTCGGGTCTTTTTGAGATAGGAAAGCAAGACCTTTGAAATGCATTTGTTTTTCTCCTCAGACTGACAGACTAATGGCTAGATCTGCAAAAGGGTGTAGGCATGGAAACGCTAATTGTCACCCTGCATAGCAGATAGGTGTTAGTCTGCCAGAATGGAATATACAGGCCTAAGTGGCTGGTTTCCCATGGGAAGAGTCGTGGGACTCAAAATAGCAGCTTGTTGAGCAGGGGAGATGCCTAAACTAACCAATGAACAATACTTAAGACAGAGGGGTGTCCCGTCTCTGGAGCTTTGGACTGCAGAAGGGTCACTATGTCAGTTTGGGAATCACACCCATACCCTGGTATCTTTTTCCTTTGGCTACAGAAGACAAAAAAAAAAGAAGGCATAATGGATGAGGAGAAAGCAATGATTGCCCACCTCTGTACTAGCACCTCTGTTGGGGATAGAAACAATCCCCCTACTCGCACTGTTGAAGATGTGCCATGGTGCAACAAAGACTGACCAGTGGGGACCAGGGGAGGACATGGTTACATTTATCTGGGGTCAGAAATGCATAGGGGTTTGGTTCTAGACCCTGCTTCCAGGACTGTGCCTGTATTTTATCTAACAAGTGTTTAATGCAGAATGCATAAATAATCCTGGGAGTAAGGACCTAGAAAGCATAACTCCTTCTTAGCTGGGCAGGTGTCTTCCCTCACAGGAGGGTATCCTGCTCCTTTTTGCATGGCCTTGCTCTCTTGTCCAATGGATTTTGCATACCTTGTTGTCCATTGGCTCCCACCTTACCCCAGAATAGTATATAATATGATGATAAGAGCAGTCTCCTTTAAGATGGGAGATGTGAGGGTTTAATTTTCTCAAACTGAAGAGGAAATTGAATTTAGATCTTCCAGGTGAGTCCTCTAACCATTAAGATATTATATAAAAACAAAAGCCATAATTACCCTCATCATCCTTAGCCCTGTCAAGAGGGCTTTTGTTTTTATATAATATCGTAGTGGTTAGCGGACTCACTCGGGGATCTAAATGTATCCTTCTGCACATGCAGAATAGTAGAGATCCCAGTACCTAGGGAACTTTGCTGGAAAAAAGGCTTAGATCCCTATGGATTTTCAGACACCGAAGGAGTTGGACAGGGGTTCCGAGGTTCACATTCTTTAAAATAAGAGCGTTTATACATGTGCTTCAGGAGTAGGGGAGGGGGGCACTTTAATTAGAGTGGCTCCGAAAGCCACTCTAATTAAAGCGCCTGGAGTGTCTTGTGTATCAGCATCCCCATGTTTCAAAGTGGTGGTAAGGGCACTTTATCTAAAGCTCACCAAATGAGATATTTTGAAGTGCAGGGATGCTGATACATGAGATGCTGAAGGCTCCTGGAGCATGGTAAATATCATGCTCCAGCTCTGTGGTTGAGTCTGACTTGATTAATTGATACTGCTCTGATGTATTTTAATTATAGTGCACTGGGGCAGCCTCACTGGACATATATAGGCGTTCTAATTGTCTAAGGCTCTTACAGGTCTTGCCCAAAAGTCTTATCCACATGCAAACTGTAAAATGTTTTAATTAATGTGTTCTTAAAACCATCTTAGTTTTTAAACATCTATGGCTAGACAAAGCCCTAGAATTTAGGAGTAAAAAAAGTGACTGATTCTTCTTCTTCTTCTGATTCCAGTAAAATTGAAATTTTTGTGTGTCTTGGATCACAAAATGGGAATTTAGATTATCTCATGGTAATGTGTGCAACCTACTGGTACAAACAAGTACTAAATGCCTGCACAGTAACCGGAGTTACTGAGCAGTAACATCCTTGAATGGATTTTAGGTTATGCTGGCTGCGCAGGAGCATCATGTCAGGCTTCATGTCATGTGATGCTGCTGGGCATTAATAACAAACTACTGTGCAGTCAGTGTTTCGTGTAGATGCAGCCTGCTTCCGCCCTCTAGGACACTTCCGTTTTACCTTCTAGGAAACTTCGTGAACCTTCTGCAAAATGTGATGGTTCTTTATCCAGTAGTCCCACCAATCCACATTGTTAACTGTGGACAAGTCATTTAACTCTATTTCACCCATGTATGAAGTGAATATAGTGTTACTGAGCTATGGACTGGTCAGTACAGGAATTTTGACCAAAATATTATGGGCATCAAAAGAATTCAAACCCCTTGGGACTCCACTGTTGCCATCTACATAGTAAAATATATTAGATTATCTTGCTAATTGCACGCACAAGTTCATTTTATTTTACTCATATGAATAATACTATGCCACTGACTTCATAGCATCTCCTCAATTTTAGCAAGGCAAGTGGGATTTTGTATCTGGGTGCCTGTACAAGAGTATGGAGGCTGCTCCTGTATAACAGTGCTTTAGAGCAGACTCTATTAATTGAGTTTCCTGGGCCAGGACAGACATTACACATAAACCAGTTTAAGTGATCAGAAACTGGTTTAAACCTGTAACAGAACAGATGTTCACTATACATAAACCAGTTTGAAAATGGCTGAAACCAATTTGAGATAAACCTGGTTGAATGTAGTATCAGACTCAACTGATTTGGGTCAAACCAATTTATGCAATGTCTGTCCCAGACCCCTTGCTGGTTTAAATTAAATCAGAGTCCTTCAGCATCCCAGCATGCTCTCTGGGTTGGGCAGGGCTCTCTGCTCCAGAGTGCTGGGCTGGCCCTCCCCTCTGCTCCCTGGCTGCAGCTCTGGCAGAGACTTCAGGCACAATGTTGCCTGCCTGGCTTCCTCCTCCTCCCCCCACTCCTCCTCACTACTTCCTGCTGAAGCAGGGATCCCCTGCTCCCCTCTGCCTTACACAGGCACTTCTCAACATTAGGTGCCACACCACATGCTGGCTACAGTCCATGCTGTGGGAGATGGGACAAAGGTAGACAGCACAGTGTTAACTTAGCGGTTTTTGGAGCTAATCAACAGGTAGCTAGCAACGTCCCTCTGTTCCTTCCTTGGAAAAAGTTGTTTAAGAAGAGCTTGAACTAATGAGAGAAGCTTTTGTTTTCTTAATGGGCTGATAAACACTGAATTAGGGATGATAAACACCGTGTTATAAACTCCCTGCTGGGCTGCTGTGGGGATGGGGGGGGAATCCCTTCTTAATTGGAGCATCCTACTGGGGCCTGGCCATGCTTCCCCCCCCTTCAGCTCAGCAGTGTAGAAGTGAAGGGAGAGCTGCTGTAGTGCCCCCCAGCTTCTAGCCTGAGCCACTGCAGGCATGTGCCTGCATTTCCTCAGTCCAGAGGGAATGTCTATGCACTTGCAGATCAGTTCAACCTAGGTAGGTTAGACTAACCTGCAACAATTGAATTAATTCAGGCTCAGGCTTTTTGAATGTCTGTCCCTAGCCCTGGAGCATAGTAATTACTGCGCTCTAACAACCTCCAATGTCTCTTGTATCATCATCCCCACACTTCAAAATGGTGGTGGGGGCTGTCGGAGCCACTCTATTTAAAGTGCTGCCCTCCACCCCACAACCCCAGAGCACATGTAAAAGTGTCCTATAGGTCTATTGTGTGTAAGTATAAATGAAATCTTACCTCACTCTATATTTGCTCAGAAATCCCTTTTTGTTTTGATTGGTAATTTATATTTGTGAGCAAAGTAAATACCTCCACAGATTGTCTTCTGTTTCTTTGTTGCATATGACTTGTGTATAAAACTCAAGGGATCTAGGCAAATGTTTTCTCTATCCCACCCATTGTATATCTACCTTAAAATACTGGGATTCTGTAAATATTGGAATCAGCTTGATGTTTCCTAATCTCTTACTGACCCTAGTCTTTCTAAATGTATAAAGGACCAGTGAGACAAACTGCCTAGATTTGCATTAGTAGAAATACTTTCATTATAAAGAACAACAGTGACACCTTAAAGAACAAAAGTATTCTGGAAAATAATTACTTTTTTATTTCAATGTCATTACATGAGTAATTGATGGTACAGTTTGTCCTTGTATTCTAACAGAACGCCAGCCAGTGTATGATGGTGTAGCTGCATTGAAGTCAGTGGAGCTAGGCTGATTTATAACATCCAAAGTTCAGACACCTTATTTCTGAGTTAAAATTAGGTGTAATTTAAATCTTCTCTCTCTGCTTTTTTGAGATGCATATCTTTAACTGTCTTCATATTTTGTTATTACATTTTTATATCTTTTATAGTGAGTATTTGCTATTCTTATATACTTGGAAAAATATTGTGCCAAATAACTTCCACATATAAAGTGAACTTTAGATAATCAACTGTTCTGAAACTGTAGTTTGGACATCAGATATGCATTTTCTAAGATTTACTTGCATTTAAGTAAGAAGATTTTTTTAAAAGAGCAGAGTTTTTTTTTAAATGTAACTTGGGGAGGGGATAATTTTTCCACCATTTTAAGTAGGAAAAACCAAAACAAGCAAACAATGATGAAAACTTGTAATGGAGATGAGCAATAATTTATTCCTCATTCAGGACCTATGTACTCAGTGAAAGCTAAGAGCACAGGAAAAGGGAATTGCAATGAGTTTTTCTTCAGTGATCTTCTTGGAAAGAAAAAGCTTATTCTAGATCATTTTTATTACTTTTTAAATACATGATTTCCAGTGAACAACCTGTATAACCTTTTGATTTTTTCCCCCCTCTAATTCTTTCTCATTGGATGGAAGAGGCTGTACTGAACTGCTCTGCTAGCCAGCAGTTGCTAGGCACCAAGTAGGCCGTTGGCAAAAGGAAAAGATAAGTGCAAGGATTTAAAAATACACAAGAAACCATTTTAATTCCTAACCTGCATCATCTGCTTTGAAGTTATCTGATTCTATTATTCTAAAAACAGGCAATTAGTGAAAGCAGTGGGCTAAATTGAACTTACTTTGCTTTATTCGTTGTATATACTATGTTTCCAGAACAGACCTTTAGGTAGTTTGCATTTACTTAGAACCAAAAATACTCAAATGAGCTTTCACACCTCAAAAAAAAATTTACGCTAGTTAAAAGAAGCACAGGCAAAATATTTTTATCAATAACAGCTAGATGTAGCGAGGCTATGTACATTGTGCATTCCAGCTGAAATGACTCTGTGGTCTCATTTTTTTAAGTTGGTTTAAAACTTGTATAGTAACTTTTCTAGCTCCTTAAACACTCTGATTATTAATTTGAGAAAATGATATAAACTTGTATTTTAGCATTCACATATAAATTCTTTAGTTGGTATATAAAAGGCAGAGATTTAATTGTAGAAACTAATGGGATAGAATAAGTAATGGAACCAGTTAAGAAATACATGCTGTTATCTCCTGAAAATTGTCACAAATGCCAGTATCCACCATTTAGACTGTAGATGCAAGTCTTTGACTCCTTAAGGGCCCCTTAGAAGTATGATACACAGAGACAATGGGATTCAGAATTCCTGTTCTGAAGGAAATGCCAACATTTTTTCAAGACGATCAAAACCAGTTTTTATTTCAGCTCTGAAATATTTGGCCTACATAAGATCAAAATTACTCAGGTTTGGTAGGGCTGAAATGTTTTATTTACATCATATTGATTTTTATGTATATTAACATTTAAATATTTTGTGTATGTCAGGAGCAGAAGAAGAGGAAGATAATTATTTTTGATGGAAATGATGTGTATATCTGTCTGCCTGATTGATGATAATCTAACAAGGAGTTGAATCTACTGGTTCCGTTAAGGAGGAAACAGAACAGTGGTCTGAAAAAAAGACACCTTGAATGTAAATTTCAGAGTCAGAGGTGTAGTAGAAGAATGACTGGGCAGAGGCATAACAGAGCAGCTCCATGCCAGGGACAGCACCAGCTACTGCCACACCAATTGTGGTGGTAACTACTTTTGCACCCTCCCCACAAAGGCAGCACCTAGGGCTGCTGCCCTAGACACCCCCCTCCCCCCTCAGTTATGCTACTCGGATTGGGCCATTAATTGGGAAGATGTTATTTCTAGGTGTCATGTAGTTAATCAGCTGGTTTGCAAAAGATGAAGCTCTGAGATGAAAACTTTTCTGCCAACTCAGATTGTCATGGAACATACTGACAAAGACAGAGGCCTTGTGGGATGTGTGGGAAGCTAGGGGGGCCTAAGGTTTGAGGGAAACAATAAGCCTTAGGTAATTCTCAGCTATCTAGACCTATTACTGTTGTTTTAACCCTTTTTTTTCTTGTTGCTTTGTGCCTTTGGTGAAGGAAAAAACATGTTTGTTCAGAAGTAGTTTTGATTCACTTTAAACACTTGTTTGTCACAAGCTCCCAGAGGGCACCTTCTTGTGGTACCAGTACAGTTGGCCCTGTTGTACTAACATAGTTGGAAAACAGAAAGCCCAGGCACCCAATCTGGGACTAGTTGAGTCCCAGCATTCTTGCTGAGAGAGAAGTGCAGGAAGGGAAGTCCTGCAACCATGACACCATGTTATAGTATGTCATGCCATAATAGTAAAAATCTTTCAGCTGTTGTTTCATCATCTCAGATTATGCTCTTTATTCATTTTATTATTTTAAATTAGAGTTTGATAATTAATTTCAAATCATAGAGTAATTGGTATTCTAGTTGGTTTGGTAATTAGTTGTGGTTTCCTCCATTGGTAACTGGGTTTTTTTTCTATTCTAGTTGATTTGGCAACTGGTAATTTCCTCGAGTAAGTGGTATAACAAAATAGAAAGAAAACAAAATGACATCAAATCATGCCATCTCTGAATATAATATGACCAGTATTAATGGGTATGTTCATTAATATAATGTGTATGCATGCATTTCAATTAGTTTTCTTTCTGCTTTTAAAATGTTAGATTACAAAGGAATAACACATTTAGTTGATATTTTCTGACAACATTCTGTGTGGTCTCTGTAAACTGGTTGTGTGCTATGTAAAAGCTGAGTGTTATTAAAACAGCAGCATAAATGTTTCAGTAATCATTGAGATTTATTTGCATGTGCTCAGGTCAACAAATTTCCACCATTTCACATACTGGGCACATACTAGGCACATGATGGGCACAGTCATCTCTTGTATAACTCATTTTGGGTTCAATGCTGCCCAAAAGGAATGATATAGGTTGCAAGTAGAATATTTGGTCCACTAATTTATTTTTTGCCCAGCTGCAAGTGGCTGCATACAGGTGGATCTTTCTACTAGAATAAATTTCTTCCAGTAGAAAAATACCCCAGAAACCAAGGTGTACAGACATGTCTCCAGCTTGATGACTGAAGAGCTTAATGGGTAATCTCTACAGTCAAGGGGGCACTAAATGGCTGCTCCCAGGACCATGCCTACCCTTTGGGGAGCCCCTTATTGGACAGCTTGCTGTCTCCCCTGCCTGTGAATGGGGCACACTGTCAAGTGGCTGTTGCTAGCTCCTGAAAACCAGCAGCAGCCACAGATAGCCAAATTAGATTCTGGTTGGGAGAATGTACTCACCCCTCATTAGATGATTGACAGGAGGGGAAATTCTCCCATGATAGGAACCCTCCCAGTTCTCCCCCACAAGTCAAGCTAACCTGGAGTAAAGCAGGGAGTGGAGGTGCTCCAGGACCAAAAGCCTGAACTTCTATACACTGGTTTCTACCAGGAGAACTATGATTCTCCCAGTAGAAACCAAACATCTATACCTAGCCAATGTTCCCACCAAATCACTCTTCACAGGAAAAGGGGCTATAGATTAATTTTTCTGCTTTGCAAATGTTTGGAAATATATTACTAACCAAGACAATTATGGATAGAGTTGGTTTGTGCTTCTTTTACTAGACCAGCTGGGAAAGAAGTTACACAAGCTTTCAAGCTTTCAGCAGTTTGTGCTCAAAAGCCTGTCTAAATTCTCCCCCCATGTGTACAGTTGGTCCAGTAAAGTCACAAAAAAAAATCTTTGCCTATTATACATTACTTGGACCAACGCCTGCTAATCCCACCAAGACAATCAAGACACTGCTATTGTATGTAGTCAGTTTCCTCTCCCAGTCACAGTGGGCTGTAGTAAGATATGTAGCAGGCAACATCTGCTTTTGCCCTCTTTTAAAGTTATTTTTCATTTTATATAACAGAAAAGGCCCAGCTGGGAAAGTAGTTGCTCCTGAGAACAAGAAACCCTCATTTTTATTTCAAGAAGAAAAACAAACATCTGGATCAGATCTTCAAATAAAGTTAAGTATCACTAATACTAGGCAGGCACTAGGTGAGGCCAGTTCTCTTGCACCACTGTATCCAGAAGCCCAACTCTGAACACACCACCTAGACAGTTAAGAGACATTATACAGGATAGTTGGGACACTTGCCAGAGTGTCAAATTTATGAATCATTCCAAGTCAAATACCACATACTATATGTCAAGATATTACAGAGGCTATCATGAAAGCCAATGAGGAAGTTTCTTTTTTGCATAAGCAATGTTGGAAAATGTAAAGAAAGTGTACATATACCCTTACATCTATAATAAAAAGCCACGCAAAATATGCTAGGGATGGTTTCAGACAGAAGCACTACAGCAAATGATAGGATAACTTTTTAAGAATATAGTTATTTCTCTATAGACTTTGAGAAGAAAGTAACTCTTGGGGCCAATCTAAATTTTGCACTTACAATTAATCAGACCACTATCCAAGTACATAAAAAAAATCATGTATCAGTGTTGTAGCTCACTTAGACAGCTAGCATTATTGGAAGGGGATCTTCACACCATTTGTCCAGTATGTAGCTGCATTCATAGCCAATTATGAATTACCCAAGAGACAGCGCAGAATAGACTGGCCTCTTTTACTGTTATTTAATCATAAAATAAGTATATTGTATTCCCTCCATGTTCGAACTGTAATAAATCAATAAGTAACTATTATACTGATAGCAAGGAACATTCAACATTTGTAAGACTCACTCAAAAGTGAGCAGTTAATTTATTCATGGTATATCATAATTCCTTAGGCTACTGAGAGACCACCAAGAAACTCCAAAGATAACACTACCTTTTGAAACAGACTTTTGACCTAAGCTGAGTTTGCTTATTGGGTTTATCAGGCATGCTTCATTTGTATTTGGTAGGTAAATGCAGGGTACATAGTTCATGCAATCTGGTTGGAAACTTCCTGAACACTAAATAACTGACAGATTTTGTCTATGTAAATATGTAAAGAAGTTGTTTTTCTTCCTTTAGCAGCCAGCTAAGCTTCTTTGTTTACTGCCTCAGCTATTATTGATATACCATGTCCTTTCCTTGATCTATGCTGGATCAATATTCCCCCACTGTTCTCATCAGAGTGACACAAATGAGGCTTCCCTATTATCTGACTCTTGTTCTGTTGGCCTTATCAGTAATAGAGTTATAAGGAATTACTGAATACAAAATGGCTACTTGAGTGAAGAAGCCAGCCCTCTTTAAATCTGTCTCATCCTTGCTCTCAAAATACACAAACACTTTTAGATTTTGTCATCTCTATGCAAATGCCAAATTTTCTTTAAAACTAAACTCCTCTGTCTAATTGAATGGCCTTGATTAGGTAACAATTTAAACTACAATTCTGCTTTCATTAAAGTTAACGACAATTTTTTTTGTTTGCTGTAAGGATGGGCAGCGATTTTGAGTGTTTAGTGGTAGAAGTAGTGAGTAGTGGCAAGCAGTGATGGTGTGTGGAATGAACTGCAGTCACAGGGGTTATAATCCTATCCTGTACCTCTTTTACTGCCTGGAGGAAACAATTCCTTGAGGGTCTAATATACATATACATATATATAGCAACTTTTTTTTAATCCATGACTAAAGGCACTAAACAGCTTGAAATCTAACATGATAACTTCAATCTCCAATAGTGGTTTCCTACAGTTCCTACATTTATACATGTTATCTGTATAAATCAGAGCTGTGTAACAGTCTTGGTGTAGATTTCCTATTGTTTGCTTCCACAGTGATGTCTGTTTGTCTCCTTTTGCCCTCAGATCAGCCATGGTACACTATGGCTATACGGATGTGTTTAAAGGTTGAAATAGAGCAAATAAACACAGAAATTAAAGTAGTTGGACCATGGAAGTCTGTAAAGGCTTCATTTACTTTAAGACTAGTTTGATCAGAGCTAGAATATCTTCCTAGGGTCTTGACAGCCCGTCTTAGCAAGACTCCAGTCCAGACCTGCTCCTCCTGAAGTCAATGTCAGTCAATCCATTCAAGACACAGCAAGATCCTATATATAGGCTGAAAGATGAATAAAAGATATCTTCAGCAGCAGCAGCATTGATGGCCTCCAAAGCATCTATTCACTCTATGAATAAGCAGTTTTCAATAAATGCTGTTAATGCCCCTGCCTGGTTTGACTCTAGATTTATTTTATTAACTAAGTGATCAAGATGCTGTTCATGGGGGAGGGGGGGGGGGTCCTCATTTGAATAACTCCAGTTATCTTGTATCACAGTTTATCATTTCTAGTTAGCTTTAATGGATGCTTACTGGCCTTTGTGAAGGGATGGATAATGAGTTTTGATGATACTAGTTCCTGGTTTTTTGTTTTTGTTTTTGTTTTGACCTAGATCAACCCTGCATGAAACCACCACATTATTGAGGCAAGTACACTGAAGAACAGAAAGTACACATATTAAAGCATCATCTAGCATTATGCAGTTGGCGTCATTTTATACACAAGGCCGCCTGCGTAGTTTATCCAGCAGGCAGGGTTATTACTGTTTTTTTCTGAATTGCTCTCTTAATTACAAAGAAGAAATTGCTGAGAAATTATTTCTGTTGAGTTTCTGAAACAGACATTTTCAGTTGCAAGTGGTAATTATGATACATAATTATATTTAATTTAATTTACATGTAAATTAAATTATACTTCAGTTGCAGCCCAAGTCACTCTGGCAAGATTATTACGAAGTGGAAAGAATGAGTCAGCCCTGCCAAGAAAAGAGACTTTATGAACCGACAATAAAATTCCAAATTATCTTTCAAAATTTCAATTTTAACAAAATAATTGGTGTCACAAGGGCCAGGCTGCTGCTAAGATAACAAGAGGTTTGTAATATAGACCCCTGATTTGCCATGCACTATCGTTTGACATATACTGTGATATTATGAAACATGGCTCATTTTGTCAAAAATTGCTTTTTTTTTTCACATGCAAATTCCTATTGACTTCAGTGGAAATCATGCTTAAGAAAGCTAAACAAGATTTGCCCCTGACTAGTCTAGGTCTAAGTATAATATGGATTTAACTTATGCTCCTTCTCCCAAATAACTATTATATATCAATATTTACAGGGACTTTGCATTAAATGCTGGTGCCCATGGAAAAGAGCTATGAGGGAAGTAAGAGAGAAAAATATGTTTTGTATTATTTTAGGCTCTAGGTCTTTTTTTTCTTAATACTTTTGGGGGAGATCAATGTTTTAGTGTACTTTGGACCTTCCTTTTACATCTTGACAGCAAAGGCTTTGGTCGTGACTACGGAAAGCCACATTTTCAGCGTTGGTAGAAAAGACACTTTCTATCAGGCCTCCATTTTTTTTTACCCATTTGTGTTTAAATAAATAACTAATATAGATAACCACCTGCAAAACTGGGACAGAGAAGTGAGGCTACTTAATAAGGAGGTGGATATTTCTGGTTTTGTAAATTGGGATGTTAAGCTTGCAAGTCAAAGCTTATAGTTTCCAGGGAATCCATTGGGTTCATCATATTCTGAAAATTTAGTCTTTTAAACATTCACAGTGCCATACTTTTCTGCATACTGTGTGCTCCTCCACCTCCCCCCACCTCCATGTCTTGTTTTGGGAAGGCAGAATAAAGAAAACGCTTTTTCCAGAGTCATGGCCAGAAGCTAACTGCATGAAGCAGCTCACTTGCCTACAGCACTGAAGGTCACTGGCTATTTCACGCAAAAGCTAGAGCTACAACCCTCTAACAGCAGCTGCTGAATTGGCAACAGCTATTAGCTTTTGGCTGCTTAGCTTAGTAAATAAGAAAAAAACACAAATACAAAAAATAGTCTAAGTGGTAGTATTCTCTCATTTTCACTTCAGACTATGGGAAACGCACACGCACATGCATACACACATGCACACACGAATACTTAAGTAGAATGTTTTCTACTTCAGCAAAAGTTGCATAACTAATAAACCTCTGGTTACCAGATCAGCTGTCACACATCCTGGGGCACCTGTTTGAAGGTGGTTAGGCTGGCTTTTGTAGGAAAAACTGTGCCACAGGGCTTGCTTAGTAATGATGTTTTCCAGAGTGGGAAAAGAGAGTAAAGATGAAAGGATACAGGAAGAACTTACAGGGATACAGTGGGATTGCTATGAGGAGAAGCTCGGACAACCAAATGAGGAGAAAGGTGCAGAACAAAAAGCTTCTAAGAAATGAGTAGGAGTGGGCAGTATGGGAAGGAGTTATAGTAGGGATAGAGGAAATATAGATAGGAGGGAAAAAAGGGAAAAACCTTGCAAAAAATGCCGGAAGAATCAGCAAGTGTTACTGCTGTCTTACTGCCACATACCTGTGAATAATAGGAAACTAGTCTTTTCTCAAAAATGAGGACAAACAGTACAAAGTAGAAGGGAGGAAGAGAAGAAAGAAGTCTGTAAGACCTAGTATGAGCTTCTAGAGGTCTGAATAAGTTTCCAAAGTGTTTCATTCTCTCTAGAGAGCGTTTGCCTGTTGAATTTCCATATTAAGTTGCTGCACTGAGAGAGAGGATTATTTCTTTGAGGGTTTTTTTGTCATAATACTTGGTGTAGTACAACAGCATCTACTAACTAACTGATGTGTCATCATGGCATCATAATGCAGTGTCTAAGGTAGGGAGTGTTAGCTTCAGTAGAGTTTTGGCACAGACAGTAAAATACCTTCCTAATAAAAACAGCTTAAAAGCCATCAGTTCTGAGACTGAGATAGTTAAGATACACAGACTAAAACCCATCCATTATCTGAGTATCCAATAGCTACCAGATCCTATGCTTATTGAAGAAACTATTTCAGGAAAACTTAATCGAGTTACACAATTTAGCATTTACAAAGCACTCATCAATTCAAAATACTGTTTACATCAGAGCTGAATTCGGTCCTGAATGAATCCCCTTACTGCTCTCAGCAACAAAAAACTGAGTATTGGAAACTGTTGGAAATGACTAGGTACAGAGAGAGGGAAGGAGGGGAGGGGTGCCTATTTTCTGCATTATTTGCTACAACAGATGTGTTCTTCTGTGGGATTAACAGGGAACTGGAACTTGAGCTGAGTAGGCTTTATATTTGGCCATTAAAAACCAAGAGCAAACACCATGTGATCCAGCAGCTCTCCTCAGGCCAGCATCAGGTGAGCTGTGGGGCCAGGGTTTGAGGAAAACTGTTAAAACATTTTAAGAATTAACAAGAATGAAATATACAAGTCAATAACCGATATATGTATACCACTTTGCATTCTTAAGTATTCCTGTGTTTTTACTTTAGGGATTTTTTTTAAACGGGAGAGAGAGATAAGAGAGAGCATGCGTACTTCCCCATAGTCTGCAGTGAAGATGAAAGAATCCCACTTAAATAGTTTGTTTTTTGTAATTTTTAAAAAATATTTTATTTGCTAAGCTATATACAAATATTACATGAGCATAGTTATGGCACTGAATATTAGTAAAAACCTTTCATTGAGTCTAGCTTGTAGATATCTTAATGCCATGTTAGATTACCTGTTATCTGGTACAGAACTCACTCAGGAACTACTTAAAATTGCCATGAGAATATTGGCTTTCATGTATTTGTTTCTGATTAATTAGACCTGAAATAGATACAGGCATGCATTGCCTACACAAGGAAAAAGAAAGGATGAGCTGACTTTTAACCCTTTGTTGTGGGGCTTTGCAATCTGGTTAAAATTTTATGCCTTGGCTTTTGCTAGTGTTGCAAATGCACATCAATGTCATCAATCATTCAAAAAAATGGTCCATTTTTAGTTTGTATACATGGGTTTTTTTTAATTTTAGGCAAGCTGGGTCTCCCTGATGTGTCTTGCTTTGCCGTTTGTCTTTTCATCTTTGGCCATTTATATTGCTGACAAATTATCATATTTCTAGGGTAAAGGGCTAAGAAATTGGGAATCATTTTGGAGCATGTATTTCATGAATAAATCAGATTGTAGTCATATGCTAAAGAAATCTATATTTGCACGCTGCACACAGCTGTTCTAATGAATTATCTCTTCATCTCTATTGACTGGTTAGTCTGAAGTTCATTTTGGATTCCCAAAAACCTAAGACTAAGATTCCTTTCCAGGAATCTTTTCAGACAGTTTTGTTTCACACTTGCATGGCTTTAAAACAGGGCTATTCAACTGGTGGCCAGCAGGCCACATGCGGCTTGTGAGGGGTTAAGTTATGGCCCCAGGCTCCTTCCTGGCCACTGCTCTCCCCATCAGTCAGATTGCAACAGCAGCTGGAATCCCCCCCAGCTCGTCCCTCCTCCAGTGTCTGCTGCCTGCCCCTGCCCCAGAGGGTGGGGTAGTGCAGCTTGGCTTGGACAGGGGAGCTGTGAGTGAGTCTGGAGTCATATGGGTGCAGCAATGGTGCAGGGGGAGCACAGGCACATGGTGCAGTGGTGGGGAGTGCTCCCAAGTAGTGCAGCAGGGGAGACAGGGGGGCAGTTCATTAGGGAGGGTCTCCACACAACCTACAGCCCAGGGGGCCTGTGGCTTGCCCTGGAGTCACCTACATGGCATTCAACCCCCAGTCACTTAGAAGTTGAACAAGCATGCTTTAGATAGTTCTGTCTTTCTGAGCTGGATGAATAAGATGGCTATACCAGCCAAGATAAGTAAGTCACAGTTTCTATTTGTTTCCTTCAATAAATGTAAAAATGATTTGCAAAATCTTTAACAAAGTCTCTCAATTAGCAACATGAACTGATCAGGCTAGGACCAGAGATGACTGCTTGAAGCTTAGCCCAGACCAAGATGGTTTTTAAACTGTATTACTGCTCAGCCTGAAGAAAGGTTGGAAATACCTGAAACAAGTGTCAAATAAGACCAAACCATTTTCAAAGACAAGAAATTCAGGGTTAAGCATTGTAACAGGGAACCCTAGCCCTGTTACCAAGAAACAGAGCGGTCCCTTTAAATCCAGAACTTTCCAGACACGGGCGGCCAGTCCAGTAGGGGCCAAGGATCGAGCCCTGCCCATTGGTCAGGTGACAGGAAGGGGAAGGCCAGAGCCATATACACTGCAAGTGGAGAAGGCCAGAAGGGAGGCAGAGAGGGGGACTCCCGATGACTGGTGCTGCTGCAACAGCCTCTTTGGGAAGAATACGCCATGCTGTGAGACAGAAGCACGACCACATAAAGTAAGCGGGCACTTTGCCTCTCTTATTTCTTTATTATTATTTCCATTATATGGCCAAAGGAGCCTGTGGTTTACCTTTGATGTTAAAAAAAGGCTGGTGGTTTGTGGCTGAGGCTGTAGGGGTGGAGGAGGCCTCATTAGTGCCATGATAGAGGGCTTAAGAAGCCCTGCTGCACTAGGGCCTTGAGCCCAAGTGAGTTAGAGAGCTAGAGCCTCGGAGTCAAATCCTTATTAGTGGGTTTTGACTGACAGGCCTATTTAGAGAGAGAGAGGGGAAAGCCCACAGCGGCTGAGACCCTAACATAAAAAGAAATTTATAAAACCATCTGCAAGGCACGGGGCATGTCAAGGGGAGGTAGGAGTGTGCATTTTTGCCCTTAAGGCGACACCTCGTTATCCTATGGGTGGTGAGCCCCGAGCCTGTCTGGGAACCTGTGGGTCAGCCTCCTTCTTTCTTTAGAACCAAGTAACATCAAGAGTAAAGCGGGGGGAAGCTGATCCCCAGAGAAGAAAAATCCAGCAAGACTTGACAGGGGCACACGTACCGGCATATTTTAAAGAAAAAAAAAAATGCAACCAATGATGCCCCCTGTCACAGTTATGCAAAAATAACTTCAGTGTCTGAAGGTCTATATTTGCCAAAGGGTGTGTCTGCTGGTATGTTTTCTTGTTCTTCTTTCCTGGATTGCTTTTGATTCTCCTTCCTTCTATCATCATGCTCTGGAGTAAATATCTTTTTATCATGAATAACTGGTATCAAAAAACATTTCCATTGCTTTGCAGTCCTTTATCTAGCAGCTGAAGGCATTTGTGAATCGACCCCTGCTTATGGTAGTTGGCTAAGGCCAATGAGGAAACACTTGGTGAAATCACCACCTCACCAACTCTGTCACTGCTGGAGAGTGTCAGCACCTCCCTTTAGCAAAAGAGGATGTCAGGGGTACACTGCTAGTGGCCAAACCTGCTGTCAAACCAGTTCAAACTTTGTCTTCTTATTTTGTGGCCTTAAGGAGGTTCATAATGGAACCATCTTTGGAAACAAAGTTTATAATGCATATACCTTCTTCTCCATCAGTTGTTGTTTTGCAAGATGTTCAGCTCCTTTAACCACGTAAGAGCTGGTTTTAAAGTATGTGTGTAGGTGGCAACTGTGGTTCTGTGCTACAAAAGCTGATCCAAAAATGTTTTCAGCACCCCAGGTGATTAGAAAATGTCCACATTTGTCTTGTTACAAACGTACAGCTGAGACAGACATTTAATTGCTTTGTGTAATGTCGGCAGATTGAAGAAATCTCTCTACAGGGGAGAGTTGACCCTTAATGGCATCGTCTTCCAAAGGAAATGAGCCTCCTGGTGTCAGGATCACAAATAATAGATCTGAGCAAGTATGCATTTCCATATGCTCCTGTCTCTATCTCACTAGGAAGTATTTCTTTTTATCCCTTTGGAAGGACAAAGGCTAAGCAAGCTCTGCTGAATTAGATCCATTAGACTATATTATTTTCTTCTTTCTCTAAGCTGAGTAACACATTTGTTTGTTATCCTTTTGTTTAGCCCAGTACAATTATAATAAAAGAAAATAGCATGTTTCTTAAAAGCTAATGTTGTTGTCAATTGGATAAATTAAAATCCATTTCTTGTTTTTGGAGAGATTTAAAAACTAAAATGTTTTGTGGCCTCTACAGAAATATGGTGTGGGTGTGGGGGGAGGTGTATCTAGCTCACCACTGCTATATCTAGGCAAAAACCTGGGAGTGTTTATAAAATCTCCAGTAAATATTTCTAGAAATTTTGCATTTTTTTGTCCCCCCAGTGCTTCCACTGCTCACCCTTTTAAACTGCCCAATATTGTGATTGAAGAAACTGTCAGTAGTTTTCCACCTTGTTAGACTCCAAATACCCCTCAGAAAATGCCAGCTTCTAGTTTTCACTTGATAGGAACACTATGGTTTCCTATTAAAAATCCTTGGGTTTAACTTCTGAATCATGTCTACCCACCTAATAGTGCTAATGTCATATGGCACCTTGTAGTATTCTTGAAAGGATCTCAAGGCACCCTGGTTGAAAATTATTGATCTGTGCAGTTCTGGAAAACATGTCATGGAACTTATTAGAAGCTAAACGAGATAGATAAAGGTGTGAAGATCTCATCACATTTATATTAGGCCTAGATAACCTCCTGTACTGCATATATAGTTCTTTATGTGCTCAACATTTTTAAAAATTAGGTACCTATCTTTGTGCATGCAGAGAGGCCCAAGCCATATACAAATGGAAAGTAGGGCAGGCAACAAACCATCCATGCATGTGATAAGCACTTGGTATGCCATTACGGTAAATGTATATGTTGCTATATAGTAGATATTCAAATTTAGGTGCAAGGGGGTCCTGTGCAGCATTCCCTTTAAGCTGCATGGTGTGCACAGCTACTCGGGCATGCTCATGCTGCGCTACCAAGCGCACCTGCGCAGTCGTGCATGCCACACAGAGGGAACGCTGGCCCTGTGCATATTAAAGTCTGGTTCTTCCAGATGAATATATGAAGATTCATCTTTTCAACACTCCTAGGCAAGTGTTGTTTTCAGTAGCTTGCATATATATATGTTGAAAGGAGAAGACAAAATTTTCAAACTTTGGTACATAATAGATGATCATGCCTGCTGGCTTTGGCTATGTGTACAGGTGCCAAATAACTAGACAGAGTTGCAGTTCCCAAATACAGTTTTGGATGCCTAATTCCAGTTGTCCAGGTATGAAAACTTCTGCTGCATGTGACTGACTGAAGTACATGGATATATTTGGAATATGCTAATCTCTTGTACTCAGGCCAGTTTTTATTCCTAGAAAGCATGCTGCCTTCCAGAGCAAGGCAACACCATGAGCTGAGCTTAAGGCAACACTTCTTCAATGTGATGCATTTAAAAAGTGAGGTAATAAGCACACATGACCACGTTAAGAATATGGACTGGAGGGGGCCTACCAGCTGATTAGGGCTACTTCCTTGATATAGCAGACAGCCATGTAGTGTCCACAAGCCCTCCTAGAGATAGATCCAGAGGGGTGCATTGCTGGAGTACCACCCCCCTCTTTGGCTGTGCATTGCTCTGAGATCACTGACTGGTTGGCGTAGGGAGGACTGCCTGGAGCCCCTGCTTTCATGTAGCTCCAGAGCTCTGGGAGTGAGTATTGCTGCTGATTGCTCTTCCCTTCTCTCCTTCCCCAACTCTAAATTCAAGAGCAGGGGGAAAAGAGGGAACTAGTGCCAATGGCAGCATTCAGCCCCAGCTTTCACACAGCACTGGAGCCCATGGGCTGAGCACTGTTGCCATTCATCCCCTCTTTTCCCCTGATGCAGAATTTAAAGTGGGAGATGCAGCCGCACCCCCTTTTGCCTGGTGGCACATACACAGGTTTATCCTCTTCCCTGTGCATGCACCACAGACAAAGCTGGCATGGAAGCAGCCCCCTCTTCACCATGATCCTGGTTCCACCCATGGGCCCACCTATCGATATCCTTTGTTACAACACAAAGAACCCCCAAAGAAGCTTAGCATCTCCTTTAATATGATTGAACACCTGAGTCTTGTGACTTTTTTTCAATACAATCTCATCGGCTTCCTTCCTCCTATGCCCCTTTTAATATCATTATTGAGGCCCTCTGTTTCTTGGTCCTCCCCAGACTAGCAGCAGAGCTAAGACATTAGACACTGTAATAAGTTGTAATTATCTCTGTGGTAAGAGATACCAGTACACTTTGCTGAGTACAAATGCACAAGACCTAGATCTCTCTGTATGCTGTCACTCTGCTAGGTCCTACTGGCTTCCACAGAAGAAGTTAGGCATTCCTGTTAAAAGGCCCAAGGCATTTATACTTTATACTAGCAAATTGCCCATCAAGAATGACTGGGGGGGTGGAGCCCCACGTCCAGCCCTGCGCCCTCCCCCCAACACCCCACTTTGGGTCTCACTCTGCTTCACCTGCTGCTCTGAGTCTGGCCCAGCTCCACCCACCGCACCCCCCCGGCCACTCTGGGTCAGGCCCTACTCCAGGTCCGGCTCTACTCTACCCCCACACCGTTCCGCATCCACCTGGCCTGTGTCCACCTCCCTCCCTTCCTGCCTGCTGCCTCCCCTTCCCTGCCAGCTGTTCTGGAGAGTGGTGGGGCTGGGTGGTAGGGGGGCACTGCCACCATGATCCCCTCCTTGTCCTCAAGCAAGGAGGCATGGGGAAGTCCCGCTGCTTGGTCAGCTGGGGTGTGTTCAGCACCACCACAAACTTCTCTAGCAGCAGCTTAAACTTGGGCCCGTGCAGCTTGGGCTGCACAGCCAATAGCCACCCTCCCTCTCAGGGGTGCATGCACGGTTGCCCAAAAGCATTATACACAGGCAGACTAAGCCTTTTATTATATTAGATTTCTATACCCTGAAGGACAGTATTATCAGCAATTATTGTATGACTTGGCAGCTGAAATACAGAAGTATTGAGAACACCATGTCTGTTCCATATATAATAATCCTGAAAAAAATGAAAGCTGACCTTTTTTTTTCTCTAAATTATTAAACTTTGTTTTGGGTTTTCTTTTGTTTTTTAAACTGACAAAAAATGGCAGACATGGAGTCTGGATAATACTGTGTGTTAGGACAGTACTGAGCATATTAAGCCACTGACAGATGTTAAAAAAGTGTGATGGGATCTGATGTCTGATTCCAACAATCGCGCCTCCTGCCACGCACACGTACAACTTGTGCATGTTACTTCCATATGCTGCAGAGGCTGAGAGTACTAGTCACATGTTCAGTTAAAGGCATAATAGGAATGAGTGATACATTTCTTACACATTTTTTGTTTAATACCTTTGTCACTTATTCCTGGTTTTGTCACAGCATTAACTGAACATGTGGCCAGGTCACTACTTAAGATATAGCTACTTAAATTTTACTTAAACCAGTATGTGGCAGGCTTGCCAGGTTTTGCCCAGCTCTCCAGGTTTAGGACACTGTGAATGCGATTAGTGGGGCAAAACCCACCAATTGGAGACAGGCAGGGGATGAGCCAGGAGAGTCCACTCTGCCTCTACTTCACAGGTGGGGGGCAGGAGTGGACTTAATTGGGAACTGCAATTGCAGCCCCCTGATTGGTTCATTTTCAATTTGGGGGCGGAACCCCAGGAAGGGATATAAGCAGCTGCATGTGGAGCACACAGCGCAGTCGGCAAGGGACAAGGAAGGAGGAAGAGGTCCCAGGGACAAGAAGAACTGGGAGAGCTGCCCAGTAAGTGTATCCACCTGCCTAGAAGAGCCCAGAAGATTCTGCCAGTGGACAGAAGCGGTGGGTGGTGCAGGCATCGCTGCATGGAGGGTCCACCAGGGACTGAGACCCTGGGAGCCACAGTGAGGTGGCTTGGGTCTCCAGCCCCAGCACAAGGCTGGGCTGTGGTGCAGGCATCACTGCACAGAGGGTCCATGAAGGACCAGGACCCTGGGAGCCACAGCGAGGCAGCTCAGGTCTCCAACCACAGCATGAGGCCTGGCACAGGAGCCAGCACTTCCACAGGGTGAGTCATTGCAGCGTGTAGGGCCCTGGAGAAAGAGGGACCAGGCAGTCTGGGACCTATTCCCTGTAGTGGGTCCACAAGGGCCCCGAGATGGAGTGGTTCCCAAGCATGGGGAGCAGTATTCAGAGTGGCGCGGCCCTAGGCGTACACAAGGTGGCCCAGGCCCACAACTCCCCCTGAGAAGGATTGAGCCACTGGGACATGTGAGCAAGTCACACTGCTCCCCTGAGGCCTGGAACTGAGATCCTCCCCTGGAGAAACATTAGCCAGGCCAGGGGAGCTTATGGACAACCCCCACCCGGCTCCTTGGGACACGTGAGTCAGTGGGGCAACAGGTTTCCCACTGGTGGAATGACACTCAGGGGAAGTAGCCTCACTAGGAGAGGCAGGAGGAAGGGACTCTCTGAAGGAAGGGGACCCCCAGAGAACTCTTGCACCTCATATTTTGGAGTGTTTTATTGATTGTTTGACAGGTGCATGTATCTTTGGAGTGTTTATTAACTATATGCCTTGTATTTTAAAGTGTCATTTATTGTTGTACTTACCTGTTCATATTGGTTGCATATATATCCATTATGCTTACCTCCTTGAATATGGGTATGTGTGTGTGTGTGTGTGTGTGTGTGTGTGTGTATATGTGTATATATATATATATATATATATATATTGTAACCTGTAAGTATTCATTTTAGTTCATATATATTAAATTTGTACCTGGTTAAAACATGTTTTCTGTTCCTCCTCTATTGAGACCCGATAGGTGGGAGGGAACTGCTAGCAGACTGCAGTTTCCATCCCCAGCACAGGTGCCCTGCTGGCTTTCCCCTTCTATTGGTGAGAGGAGACACTTACTTGGGGACACCCGGGTTACCAGTAAATCACATCTTAAATGTAATACATGTTAGAGGCCTTAGAAAGCAAAGTATTGTCTGCTATACATGTTATAAAATCCCACTGCTGTACTTTTTGGATTCCTATAAAGCTTGTAGGATATGCAGAACTAAATCAATGAATTTCCTAAGAAAAGGCAAGAGATACAGGGGATTTATTATACTCTACCACTTAGAAGAGGAAGTTGGAACATTAATGCTGAGGAATCTGGCTAATACCCAGCACAAATCAGTTTCCTCCAGACATCAGTTTAAAGGTATAAAGTGGAATGATCACTTACCAATAAATGCATGCAACAAGGTGAACAGGAAGTTGACACTGAGACCACAGCAAGCTTTGCTAATGATGTCGTTGTAACAACTTTTTTCATATTTCAAGCTTTTTGCAATAATCTCACTCATGCTACACAGGGCTTTGATAAGAAAGAGCTGAATTAATCTCGTTTTGCATCACTTGAAATCTCAGCATAATCAACTTGAAATCTCAGCATAATCAACCCCCCAAGATCAGGCAGATGAATTCTTGAAGTGTAAAACATGTCTTAGCCCCTCACTGTAGAATGCATTTTTCTCACACATCAATGCCACTCCTTTTGTTCTGCTTCCCAAGCTCTTCTGCCAAGCAACAGCCACTCAAAGGCTCTGTGCAAAACAAATGTGACCATAAATAGTGCTGACAGCATTTTTGCCAAACTTGCTTCAGGGTGACTATGAAAAGATTGTGAATTTGATACATCATCACTAGGCCTAAAATTCTCAAAAGCAGCTACATCCCAAATCGGACTCAGGACCAGATCTTCAAAGTGTAAGGGTGCTTAAAGATGCAGAGAGGGAACTAGTGGGATTTTTCATCTGAGCAGTTTAGGTGCCTACTAACTCCTCTGACTAGCCTCACCTGGATTTCTTTTCTGAATGTGATATAATGGTCCTTTCAATGCATGTGTAGGCCCCTAGCTATTCCCTAAGTGGAGATGTACTTGATTTTTATCATGTTTTGGGTTATGAAGGGCTCCATTAGCTTAACCAAAATTTAAACTCTTATTTTTAGTTAAGTTTTTTATCCTCTTGTAGTTCTGAAGAGAAGCTTCCAAATGAGAGCTGATACACTGCTGTTTTCCTGGGTTTGCACAAGCTAGCAAGACACGTTTCAGAGATGTGAGTGCCCCATTAGGATAAATGTGTTGATTCTGAATCTTAATGACTTCAGTTTAATTCACTCAATTAATTTTTTAGTATCGTTTATATCTAATATATGGGTCTATTTAATGTGCTTGGATAGCATAGAAGGTAGAGACTGAAAAAAGCCCATTCATATCATTCATCTTTCTAGATTTTTCCCTACAGCCCCTTTCCACTGTCCTTCCTTTCCTCTCACAAATATCCAGTTTTAATGACTATAGCAACTGGGTTTTTATCATTTACTCCTGAGGAAACTATACCACACTTTCCCAAATCTTACTCTAAGGGAACCTGTCATGATTTTTCCATGCTATATTTTCCAAACTTAATTTTGCCCCAAACCACCTAGCTATATGGTGTTTTCTAAGTGAGACACCAGTAAGAGGGAACAAAATGCAAGACCCATTGGAAGAAGACATAGGCAATGGAATGGGGCCAGTTATTTATTATATTTTTTTTCTTTCTTTGACACCTGAAAGTTGAGATAACAAAAATAAAATGTCTCACATACACACAATACTTTTCATCAGGACACCCCAAAGCAGTCATAAAGGAAGCAAGTGTCATTTATCCCCATTTTAAAGAATGGGAAACAGAAGACCAGAGAAGAGAAATGACTTGTCCAAGGTCAACAGGCAGGCCAGGGATATAGCTGGGAATAAAGTCCAATTAGCATTCTTATTTTCTATCATTTGTAAGAGATTTAGGCTTGTATGCAAGACCACTGGGGAAGAAAGAAAAACAGGGAAGAAAAATACAGGCAATTTCCTTCTATAGTTCAGAGGTGCTGCAACTTTTCATTTTTGTGGAATTGACAGAGAAATCCTTTCTTTAGTGCATCAATCATCATTGCTTGGCTTTCAAAATAAATCGTTCTGCAGGCTGCCAAAATAGCCCACAGAGCACCAGCAGTCCATGGCCCATAGTCTGGGATCCTCTGACCATCTGTCCTCATGGACCCAAAGTATTTCACAATCCAAAAAGGCACATTTTACCATATAGATTTAGGATGCGCTTACACTTAGCCATTCCTCGGCTGGTTGCCAGCCCACTGAATTTGTAATCAAAATCTGTAGTGGAAAGAACTCAGCTTTTCAGGGCACACACATCTCCTTATATCACAGGGCATTACATTTTATCTGCTGTACACAGTCATCTCATTTTACTCTTCATTTTCTACAGTACTCTTCATTTTCTAGTTACACCTTGTTTTACAGTGCAGTGTCCATGAAGTGCATAGGCTGTGCTTCCCAGGCATGCTCCTTTGACAGTACAGGCTTGCCCTACAGGTTATTATGCTGTGTTCATTGCCCTAATACCTGAGTGCTTTCCAAAGATGCAGTACAATATATATCTGTTATGTGTTCTTTCATCCTTTCCCAAAGATGGGAAGTATGTACTGAGTAATTGTATACATGACGTTTTGCTTTAGTTTGTCGGCAGAAGGTTATATGGGAGGATTCATTAATATTTGTGATGCTAGAAAAAACACATTGCACTTAGGAGCAGATGTAGAGAGGGTTAGGATGGTGGTTAATTCCCAAGGAAGTTCATGCCAGGGTCTTGGATAGGTGCATAATGAAGTTGGGTGTGATTGTTTCATGAGGCACATTGCCAATACCTCCTGCTTCAATGAGGATTATGTTGTTACTTCATAATTTTATCTCTTATAAGCTTTCATCTTTGATATTCTGAAATGTTATTTACGCAAGAGGAAATATATTCTTATGCAAGAGGAAATTTGGGTGATATCTTTCATTGGACCAATTGTAGCTGGGATGAAATTAGACCAGTTTTTGAATGAAAAGCACTCCTCTTCAGATCTGAGGAGGAAAGTGATTGTTAAAAACAGTGAGTAGAGCAGTGATATTGGAGGGAGGGAAAATTCCAAATGGTAGCAGAAAAACATCAGCAGAAGAAAAGCAACTTGATTCCTGGGAGATCAAGACTAGTCAAAAGGGACTAGGGCCATTATCATCTGCAGTGTGTTGGAAGAATTTCAGGAATCAGGTAGATTATAGTGTGTCAGAAAATCAATATTGATGTTCAGTCTTTTGTTCCTGGTGTTCAGTCAGCTTATGAATTTTTGTTCCCAACCTCACCTTTAAAGGTGTTTGGTAGATTTCCCTGGAGCATGAGGATAGTGAGGTCAGAAAGGAAGTGGTTGTTCTGTGAAAAATGTTATCCTACTGATATATACACAAATGTCCTTTATTTTTTTGTTCTGTGAGAGTTCATGCTGGTGCATAATGTTTATTTTCACCTATATTATCATGAGGGCATGTAGTATATTGTATCATAAATTTCTCATTTTAGGAAAGGCATGTATAGGAGCCATAGATTCTGATGGGTTCATTGTGGGGGTTGTTGATTGTAACAGTAGTGGAGATGCACTGACAGGGTTAAGCATCTATGGTTAAGGCAAGGCTGTCTCATTTGATATCTGTTGAGCAATGGGGAGTTTGCTTCAGATTTCATAGATTTCATAGACATTAGGGTTAGAAGGGACCTTGTGAGATCATCAGGTCCAGCCCTCTGAGCAGGGGCAGGAAGTCAGCTGGGGTCAGATCACCCCAGCAAGATAAGCATCCAAGCATTTCTTAAAGGTATCTGGAGTAGGTGCTTGCACCACTTCTGGGGGGAGTCTATTCCAGATGCTGGAGACACGGATGGTTAAGAAGTTTTTCCTTATGTCCAGCCTAAAACAGTCTTACAGCAGTCTATGACCATTAGACCTTGTCTTCCCTTGGGGTGCCCTGGTGAACAGGTGTTCTCTCAGATCATGATGCACGCTCCTTATATACTTATAGGCTGCCACCAAGTCACCCCTGAGCCCGCACTTCTCCAGGCTGAAGAGTCCCATGGCTACCATAAAGCCTGTTTTCTTGACCTCTAAAAATACGTGTGGCTCTTCTCTGCACTCGCTTAAGCTTCTCCACATCTTTTCTAAACGGTGGAACCCAGAATTGGATGCAGTGCTCCAGCTGCGGCCTCACCAAGGCTGAGTAAAGTGTGAGGATGACTTCTTGGGTGTTGCTTGAGACACATCAGTAGATGCAAGCCAGAGTTTTATTTGCTTTGCTGGTTGCAGCATCACATTGGTGGTTCATGTTTATCCTGCGATCAGTCATGACCCCAAGTCTCTTTTGGTTGTGGTGCTAGTGAGTGTAGCACTGCCGAGCCTATAAGTGTGGTGTGGGTTTTTTTCTCCCGAAGTGGAGCACCTTGCATTTCTCCATGTTGAATGTCATCAGGTTTTGATCTGCCCACATTGTGAGCCTGTCCAGGTTGGCCTGTATTGCACAGCCCGCACCCAGTTCCGGGGAAGATTGCTGCTGCCACTGTCCCAGGCAGCAGTGGCAGCCTCCTGTCATCTGGCATGCAGATCCAGAGGCTTGCATGCCCGGGAGGAGCGTGACACAGCCTGGCAGCCCTCCTGGGGGTGCAAGCCCCTGGATCTGCATCCTGGATGAGAGGAAGCTGCCTCTGCCACCTGGGACCAGCACTGGGAGAGTCTGAGTTTTTGGCACCGGGAGATTCCAGTGTCAAAAATCCCACTCCAGGTAAAGCAGCACAGTGTACATGGCAGCAACATATGCCACCCAAAGCTAAAGCCTGACCACCAGAGTTATGCTCCAGCTGCCAGCCAGGCTCCACACACCCAGATTGCCACTGCTGGAGCCCCAGGTAAGGCTGCAAGGGCCAGCCCAGGTACTGGCTCCAGCCTCCCCTACCCCAGTCAAGGGAACTTGCTATGCACCAGAGTGCACATGCAGGGGTGCTCCCTAGGGACAACTAGCAGCAGCACAAATATATACTGCTGCCATTTGTCCCTAGGGGATGTACATTCCTGCTTGTGTGGACACAGCCATTGATGTAGTCTGGACAGTTTTGAGGATGACTATAGCTCCACCTTTGTCTGCTGGTTTGATTACTACTTCATTATGGATCTCATGAGCTGTATGGCTTTTCCCTCTGAGGGA
This sequence comes from Alligator mississippiensis, assembly GCF_030867095.1. NCBI lineage: Eukaryota > Metazoa > Chordata > Crocodylia > Alligatoridae > Alligator > Alligator mississippiensis. The sequence goes on from NC_081824.1 coordinate 126,799,026, forward strand.
GAGGGGTTGTTGTAGTTTTGTCTTTTGTCGAGAATTTTGCTGTTATCTTTCTTCCTGAAATAGTCAATGTGGTCGTCTAGTGTGTGGCTGTGTCCACTGGGAGGTATTCAGTCTGATTTTTGTTGTTGTTTGTTTTATCTGTTGTGACAGGAAGGCTTTCAGAGATGGGTCCGTCCTGGTTGTGGAAGAATTCTTTCAGATAAAGTCTGTGAAGTAACTCTTCACCAATTAGTATTTGTCAGTTGTTTCCCTGGGAAGAAGTTCAGGCCTTTGGAGAGTACTGATATTCCAGAGTGGGATAGGGCCTGGTGTGATAAATTCACGATGTTAGTGTTCATACTGCCACTCTCTTGATTCTCTCCTGTATTGCTAGTGGTTGTGGTGACATCCACTGCCTATGAGGTATCTCCTGTTGTGAGAGCCCATTTTTAATCCTTATGTTGAATGGCTGCCATCAGGTATTTTTAGTAGTATGTTGGGATCTGCTGTATAGTATCCAGGTAAGCTTTTTGACAAACATGGAGCTGGTGCTTTATGAAAAATGGAAAAACTAAAAGTCCAAGAATTAATGACCAAAGTGAATATGCTTTACAAATGTGCATTACTAGCTGGATTTGTCTCTGGTCTGACTGTCTTCAGGCTCATATTCTGTAGACTGTGATATGACACACCAAAACTTCCCTCAGAGTGACCATTTTGTTGTGGTTGAAAGAACCTAGAAACATGAATAGAAAGTAACTGATGTAATGGGGTCTATTTGCATTTTCAAATCCTATGGCCATAACTCTAAGTGACATGATCTACCCCATTCATTTTAGTGGAATCTAATTCAGATGCCCACTCATAATACAAGAAATGTCTGTATGTTAACATCCCACTCATCAAAGCTGTGAAAAAGGAGAAGGAAGATCACTTTATGAAGATTTGCATGATCTTGTGAGCAACAGCCTATTCTGGCACTGTATAGGAGGGGCTTGAAGGAATAGCATTACTTGCTTCTTACCCCTAGTCAAAAAAGGGAACAGATTCCAAAGAGCCCAGCAGGGTATTTGACCCCTTTGGAAAAAAGATATGCCCAAATGGCCCAGCAGAGCCTTTAGGCATACTGAGATACTGCTGAGGGTAGATCATCAACTCAATCTCCTGTGAGCAGTTTCTAATGTGGGTGATTTTTGGAAGAGTCCTAATACCCAATCTGAGCTCCGTTTTCAGAATAAAAAGCTACTCTTCACTTCTTCTTGCTTAATATGTGGCATAGTGAATTGGTTACATGTATTTTTGTACACACAGTAAAAATTACAGTGGCAGAAGGGATCTTGGTTTGTTCCTGACTCCCTGTCTTACATTGACAGCTTGGGCACTTTTTCCTAGCTTGGCTGAGCATAGATATGTGGATCCTGTAAACATGACTATCTGTCCCTTTTGCAAAGGGAAATTAGACCAGGCTATGGCCCCATTCATAGTTCTTCCTCATTAGAAAGTGACAAAGGGCACGCCTACACATCACCCTATGGCGACATAGCAATATGGTACGTCGCTGTACAGCACCCTACAGCGATGTAACAATCACATGTGTCTACACGTGATCACCAGCTATGTCACTATAGCAGTGCACTCCCCAGGTATAGTGTGTGTCTGTGGCAGCATAGTGGTAAAATCTACCCATGCGCCTCATGTACAGCACAGTAACTGCCCATACTACGCTGTGCTTTAGTACTTCCAAAACATAGCAACATTGTCATATGGCAATGTGTAGACATTTCCAAAGAGCAGGGAGAGGGAAGTGTTAGGTAGAGTTGGTAGCTTCTGCATAGCTTCTGCATAAGAGTCCACTAAAAAATTGTTTACTAATTGAAATCAAACAGATCAAGGGACTGTCCAAAGTCTTATTTTAGTCTTTCCACAAAAAGATTCAAAACAAACAACCAAAAGAAAAAACATTTTTACTAAATGTTAAGATTTAGGTTAAAAATAAAAACCTAAAGCAAAATTGTATTTTAAAAGAAATGCTGAATGAGAGAACCAAATTTTTTCACAATTTCTCTTATTTTTTTTCCAGGAAAGACTTGTTTTTTCTGAGCAGCATTATGGGCTACTATTATCTTAGTTCCACTCCCTTTTTTCAAAGGGGGGAGGTGGGGGAGGAGAGTTGTATCTAGGAACTTCCCTCTTTTTCCTTTGAATATTGATGGTTATTGGGGTGTAGTGGTAGTTGTGGACCCAAAGGCGTTAAGTGTGATCCTCACTCTGAACTCACAGCAAAAGCTGCCCTCTACTGATTCGACTGTAAAGCAGTACCTCATCATTTGGTCTGGGAAGTCAATGATGACAGGACATGATATACACTCATTTCCATAAATGCTGCTGACTATGGGAATTGGGGCACCTTAACAAATGCTTGGAAGAAGCCTTTTTGGTTAGCAGTTGGTGGCCATATTCATTTCATAGTCATTGAAGTGAATAAACCCAACAAGTCTAACTTTTGAAGGATCTGACAATAAATTTACTTAATGTGAGTTTGGAAGCAGTTGTTTTCTTTACTTCCTTGGGAATTTGCTACAGTTAAAGGGAGAGAGGTTTTGTGATTATGCTAAAAAGAAACTGTTTCTACTGATTCTTCCTCATATTATATTTCATTTTAGGAACCTGAACTGTTTGCAGAGTATTCTTAAAGTGTCATGGATTTGTGGTAATGGCTTCAATGTGACAAGAGTGCTGGAAGTTTGTTGAATAAACTTGCAAAGAAACAAAGATTTAGGAATTTAATAACTTATTTTGTGTTTTAAAATTATGAAATTAAAACAAGCAGCTATTATTCAAGTTCTGTTGGCTTTATAATATTCAGCTTTGGAGGGAAAATGGGTCTTGTGCTGAGATGCTGATCTAGGCATCAAGATATTTAGGGTGGTCCTAAACCTATGGAGTGACCAGGGGTAAGTCCTTTAGGGCTAGAAGGGACAACCTGGGTCACCTTTCCAGTTGCTGGTAACTACACACACAATCTCATTCATAAGCTTATATGGTATTTAAAAAATATCAAGCTAATTTTGGTATGATGTACCTTTGGTAAAACTATGTTCCATTTTATTCCATTTTATTTCCATTTTATTCCATAAACCAGATAGCTTTTATAGACTGTTAATGGGCTGATCAAACCAACTGATGTAGGGGATGAATGCCAGGGTACACACATTTAAAAATACCTGAAAACAAAAATATTGTATGTGGGTGTATGTGTGCAGAGCTCCTTGTGGGCCAGATGCAGCTTGGGATATAAGGAAGCGGTGGTGGTGGTGGCAGCTCCTGGAGCATGTGGCAGTTCTGGCTCTAATACAAACTACATGGCACTGGCAGTAGTAGTGACAGCTCTGGCTCCAACCCGGAGCCCTGGGTAGTAGTTCCAGCTCCTGTCATGTGCTCTATGCCAGAGCTGGAGCTGCTTCCACTGCATGCTCAGTGCCCCATACTGGAGCTGGAGTTGCTGCCACTGTGTCCCCCTTGCCCTGTATTGAAGCCAGAGATGTTACGTGCCCTGTGTTGTCTGATGTGGCAGCAGCTCCAGCTCCTGCCCCAACACAGGTCACATGGTAGAGACTGGTGGCCAGGGAGGTAGGTCTCAGCAGTACAGATGGGCAAAATGGCTAGAGGGTGACTGGGGCTGTCAGTCTTTGTTTCCCCTTCTGCTGCCAATTGCCATGTCCACTGGGGCCCAAGAGCTCTGGACTGTCCAGCAGACCACTCCCCTTGGCCATGCCAGTAGTCCAGTGGGTTGGATAGTGTGGTTTACAGGCCAAGTCTTATGTTTGGCACCCCTAAGTTATTCTTGAAGATGGGTACTGTCTAACTACTTATTGAACCAAACATTATGAAATTACAATCTCCACAGGGCTTACTGTACCATTATTACAATTCTGGGATTTGCTTAACCTCTTCTCCTCCACGTAATAAGTGTTAACAGATATTGAGAGCTGTTATTCAAGGGAAGTTCACTCAAGGTCACATCCCCTCTCTTCTGTTGCTCTAAATTAAGGCCAAGTTATGCTCACTGATCCACACAGGCAGACTTCTCAGCCCATGTGGAGTCCATTGGCATGGTGGGGCTCCCTGCAGGTGCAATAGCCAACTTATGCAACATAGCTGGTCATATTTAAAGCTGCAATTATATTTCATGGTACCATAATAAGGTGTTAAAACTGCTTAGTTTAGGTAATTCTAGACGTAGCCAAAATTTGTTGGGTTGGTTTGTTTGTTTGGGATTTCTGTTACAAAGTTACCAAATAGATGTCTGATTGGAATCAATAGGTATATTTTCAAGTCTCTTGTTACAATATAACTAACCAAAATAACCCAATAAGTTTTTGTACATGGATTTTTTCCCCCTCATTTTTAAAACATCTGTACATGAGGAAAATCTCCAAGCAGACAGTGTAATATGGGCCAAACCAAACTTCTATTTCTGCCTTGCCCAGGAGATCTTAAAGAAACAGTTAAGAAATTATACTTAAACTTGTAGTTGAAAATCTCTCTCAGGTGACAATATAGCCACATCCGCCCTAACCCAGTAATCCCAAATTACTGAAGACATAATAAATACAATCAGAGCTTGTCTTCCTGTAGTTTAGACTTTCATTCCAAACGGTACCAAAATGCTCTGCAGTGATGTGATGTATGAACTATACACACTGGTTGCTTCACCCACCTGCAATTTGCCAAGTCCATCAAGCAAGAGAACATAAGTATTTAACGACTTTAATATTGCTATAGTGTTACCAAATAACAATTTGGAATTGGAAGTGTCCCAGGGCTAGGTCAGAGTAAAAATGACTGGGAAAACGTAGGTAGGCAAGCTGCTATTACCTGGTTTGGAGATCTGACCAATACACTGGCATGAATGCCATTAGCATTACTGATGCCTTGGTCTCTCCTGCTGTCTTGTGGCACTGTAAGCTTTTTCCTGAATGTTTTGTGGCTTTACATTTATGGTCCTCAGGAGAGGCAGTAGCAGATGTTTTTCAGATCCTTTTGGATAAATTGTTGCCTGTGAATGAAGAGGACACAAGGTCCTGTGAAGTCCTTTCCTGTCTCATATTCCCTTGCATTTGTCAAAAATACCATGGGATTAGTTTATTGACCACAAAAAGTCAGGACTTTGATACTGAACAAAGCATTTAGTTTTGTGTTGGGGACTATCGCTTCAGTGAGAGAAAATAAGGCGATAAAATTACCCCACTGTATTTTATTTTATCTCAAAAGAGGAGAAAGAAAGCGTGCAGGCTTTTCTCCTTGGGCTTGGATTTAAAAAAAAAGATCTTATCAAATATAGTATGAGCAAAGAATTTCCTCCACCTGCCTTTAAAACAAGTTTTTGCAGATACTCTCAAAAGTAGCTTGGCAACCTTCAAGGCCTGGAGAACATGTAGTGACTTATTTTAGTGTCAAGCTAAAATTCAGACCTGGAGTGGACATGGAATAACAAAACCTTAGCAAAGTGACCTTTTATCTGCAGTTATGAGAAACTATTGTGCCTGACTGAGCAGATTGGACAGTCATAATATTTTTCACTGTAGAAAATTGGAATAAATGTTTAATGAAAGGGATGGTGAATTGCTGTGCTGGAGTAAAGAGTGGACTCATGAGAATAAAACTAAAAACAAAGCAGGGGACAGTGATATTAAAATGCTGCAAACTTTATGAATACAAAGGAAAATATCACCAGCCTTGAATTAATTTCAACTTCTGGGCCAAATTCAACTCTGGTCACACCAGAAATGAATGAGTTTTTTAATATGCTACAGTGCTTTAGCCTCTAAGTAGTGTTAGAACCCTTGTCAAACATCAGCTGCGTTATCAGCTCCCTTCTTTTAGCACTGTTGTGCCTCATTTTCCCTAATACACACTTCATCCTTTCTGTGATCCAGAGACGACAATTTGAACCTTTTCTAGGCCACCATCATTGTTGCTCTATTAAAGGGTTGATCCTCAAATATCTTGCAGAAAAGGACAATTTTCTTGGCATTTTCCAGTTGGTCTAATAAAAGGTATCTTCCTGGAACCGAGAGTTCTAGTTTTTTCTATGTCTTTTTGTCTCTGACCAACACGGGTACCAAGTACACCCCTTCATACAGTGGTGGCATAGGAAGAGACCTTTCTCATTGCAACAGGGGTAAAGTGTTACCTTAAAAAACAATCCATCACCCACCAGAAGGACTCCTGTTGTTCTAAAGAGCAGTCTCCTACTGGGCTTTGAAGCAAACATTACAGAAAGTCAACAAATGATCATGAGACTTGGTATAGCTGAACCTGAACATTTTGCAGGGTATACAGAGCTACAGAAAACAGCTGCTTGGGACTGGTGAAGCACACCAGCTGTTTGTTATGACTTTTATTTTAAAGGGCACCACTTCTCTGATCAACTACATGAAACCACTGATGATTTCCAAATGACAGAAGCATCATCTTTTTAAATAAGCACCTTGGTAAACAGCTAAGTGGCTCAGTTCCTAAGTGGGTAACCTATCGCAAACCCCCCAAATACAAATAGCCCAGGTTCTATGATAGGTAGTATGAGTTTACACAAAGTGCAAAAAGACTTATTTTGGATTCCTTTCTCAGAGTTAAGTAACACTTTTTTTTACAAGCAGAGAGAGGTACTTAGCCACGTTAAACTAAAGTCAGGCAGAAGGCAGCATAGAGATGCATCTGGGATGCATAGGGCATGTTAGTTGTAGCCAAATTGGTCTAAGGACATAGGCAGACAAGGTTCTTGGGTAAATATGATGTCTTTTATTAGACCAACTAAACAGTTGAGGAGATTGTTCTTTGAAAGCTTTTGGGCACAAACACCTTTCTTCAGGCATATCAACAGTCTGCTGGTGAACTGTGAGCTCTCCTGGGTAGAATAGAAGCCAAAATGCAAAATGCAGGTCTGTGAAAATGCAAATGCCAAGCAGTGAGGATCAGAGGAGTGGAAGACAATAGGTGTGAGAGGAAGCGAGCGGGGAAAGGGGGGATGTTGAACTGATGATAGAAGAATGTAGCTGGTAAAATGCAAGTAAGGTACGTGGGGTTACCAGCTGGCAGGCAGGTTATAATGTGCCATAAATCCAATGTCTTTATTATGATTTTTTTGTATACAGTAGATTTATGAAGTGAAGTCTGTAGGTTCAGCTACAAAATGTGTTTTGTATATTCCCTTTGAAGATTAAAACTGAGAGACTGGAGAGAGAGTGGTTGCCTTGTGATAAGTTTGCACCCGCAAGTAATTGGATATTTTTGCCTTTGATAGATTTTTGGTGTACATTCATTCTGGTGTGCAGTTGTTGTTTGGTTTTTCCTACATATTTTCCATCAGGGCATTTAGTGCACTAGATGAGATATATTACATTTCTGGAGGTATCCGTAAAAGATCCAGGAATGTTGATGGTTCTGTTGTGTAGTGTAGTTATTGTGGGAGTGGTGGAAATGTGTTAGCAGGTTTTATATTTCTTGTCCTGGTATGGTCTGGATCCATTGGGTGTGCTTTGGGCCACAGGAAGTTTGCTTCTGGTAATGAGGTTGGCAAGGTCTAGTGCTTATTTAAAAGCTAGGTTGAGTGATTCTGGAAAGATCTTTTCAAGAATTGAGTCTTCTAGTATAGCTTGCAATTGTTTCGAGGATTTTCTGTATAGGTTCCAGGGAAAAATGATATGTCATAACTAGTAGTGTGCAATTCATGGGGATTTTCTTTTTGTACTGTAGCAATTCTTCACGTGGTATCCAGGCAGCTCTTTGAAAAGTATGATCTGTCTTTCCAGAGGAGTATCTTAAGTGAAAGCCCTTTTGAGATCTGCGAGGTGATGAGCGTGGGTATTCTCAGTGCAAATTCAGTGGCATTGGAGGGCTTGGCTGCATAAGCAATCATGAACAAGAGTACACTTCATAAGATGCTGTGTAAGGATATGCACAGAGCAGGCTATCAAACAGACAAGAGTGATTTGAAAAGACAGGGAAGATGGGGGAAACCAAGAAGTGGGGCAGTGTGGAGGAAGGCAAACAGTAATAATCCCATAGAAAGAAAGGGGGCACAAAAGCTAATCCAGGTAATGGGATAAGAATCTGTAGTTCCTATTTAGACCATACTTAACAAAAACTGGAACATTTTTCACATTGAGTTGGCTTTTTAAAATTTTGCTATATCAATTTTGCTGTATATTCTGAGGTCAGCAATTGAATGTCCAGGAAAGTTAAATAGGCAGACAAGTTTCTTTGGGTGAATCTGATATCTTTTATTAGACCAACTTAAATAGTTGGAAAACAATTTTTAAGCAAGCTTTCAGGTTCAAAAACCCTTAATCAGGCTACGGAAGTTTCTGCAGTTGGTGTGTGCTCTTCCTGGATGGAATGAAAAGTAAAGAAGCCAGAGGCTGGGCTGTTATGCATACAAGACAGGCAGTCAGTGAAGATGTAGATTGACTACAACAGACTAGTGAAAGATTTTGTGCTCTTCACCAAATCAGTTTTGGCTTTTGCTTTCATCAGAGTATCCAAAACCCCACAAACACATTGATTAGTTTGTAACCCCTAGTGCATAGCATTGTAGAGCTAGTGGGACTATCTTGTTAGTATCTCCTTACCATGTGAAATATATAACAGTTCAAGATTAGTTTGAAAAAACTGAGAAGCATTCTTTGACTGGGGTTCATGGTACAGCACATCCTTTAAATTACATGGATCCTTTGGAAAGCACCTGCTGAAAAAGCATTAAGATCACTGACTTCCTTTGGATAAGTGAAGCAGTTACAAATTACTGTATCAAACTTAAGAGTAGAGATAAGGTATTGTATTGATGTTTAAAAAAGAACATTATACAATACCAACAATTACAAGGTTAACAGTATATTAAACAAAAGAGTAGAGATACAGCTGTGTATTAAATAAAGCTTTAAAAAAGAATACTTTGCCACACCATATAAACAGTTACAAGCTAGTAAAACAAAGCTGTCATTCAGGTAATTGCAGGTTCAGATCACTGAGGATCTACCTTTAAACTCAACTGCTTTACAAATATAAGATATTGATTAACAATTCACCCTTACCCTGGTGTCTTGATTACTAAATGTTTATGTAAGTAACAAGATGGGCTCTGTGTACAGGAGAACAATAGATGTCATATACCTTGATTTTATCAAGGCTTTTGTCATGATCTCCCATGAAGTCCTTGTTACTAAACTAAAAAAGTACAAACTAAAGTACTGTACAATAGATACATAACTGGTTGGATCACCATGCATAACATGTAGTCATAAATGACTCAGTGCCTAAATGGGAGGAGGTATCAAGTAGGGTTCCCCCAGGTCTGTCCTGGGTCAAGTGTTGTTTAATATCCTCATTCATGGATTTAAAGGATAATATTAAGCATATTTTTAGCAAATTTGCAGACTACAAAAAGTTGGGTGGAGTTACAGATGCTCATCAGGGCAGTGTTAGGATTCAGAATTACCTTGATAAACTAGAGAAGTGATCCACAATCAATTGAATGAACTTCAGTAAGATCAAATGCAAAGTCCTATACTTAGGACTTAACAATTGCATATAAAAAGAGACTGTAGAATGACTGGTTAGACTGCAGTACTGCAGAGAAAGACGTGCAGGTTACAGTAGATTATCAGTTGAATATGTGTCAACAGTGTGCTTTTGTTGTAAAGAAACCCAACAGTATATTGAGTTGTATTAAAAGGAGTGTCATTTGCAAATTAAGGGAAGTGATTCTGCTGCTTTATTCAGCACTGATGAGGCCTCACCTAGAGTACTGTGTCCAGTTTTGGGTCCCACACTTCAAAACGGTTGTTGATGGTTTGGAAAGAGTCCAGCCCAGGGCAACAAGGTTGATAAACATGTGACTTATGATAAAAGGCTGAAAGAACTTGTCTTATTTCGTCTAGAGTAGGTAAGACTGAGCAGGGATTTGATAACAGTCTTTAAATACTTGAGGAAAGACTCTCTGGGGCTGTAGGGAACAGGACTAGGAGCAATGGCCTCAAGCTGCAGCAGGGAAAATTTAGGCTGGAGATAAGAAGGAACTTTCTGACTATGAGGATGGTCAAGCATTGGAACAGGCTACCTAGAGAAGCTGTGGAATCTGCATCCCTGAAACTTTTCAAGAGCAGGTTAGGCAGGTACTTGATTGGGATAGTTAGTCAAGGATTATCCTTCTTTGGGCAGGATGCTGGGCTAGATGACTGTGGCAGAGTACTGTTGGTGCCTGCCACTTTAACAGCTGAGCCAAGCAGCCAGCATGTGCTTAATTGCAGCAGCCATGTTAGATCCATGGCTGCCTATATAAACAGGGCAGTTCGCTGCTGGCAGGCCAAGGCAGTAATGTTGCTGGCTAGGCTGCTAGGCTCAGCTGATGCAACATCCTGGAGGTAAGGGCAGGAGCTGTAAGGGATGGTAAGGAGGCTCCTGGTCCTGGGCGTGACCTAAAGCTGCACCCTGCCAGGAGTGGGTGACCTGGTGAGGCTCTCAGTGGTGCAGGAGCCCCCCAGGAAATGCCAAGCCAATTATCATCCCATCAAAAGGTGAGTAAGGGCGTGTGGAAGGGCACTGTTTGTGCCTGCCACTTTAAGGGCCAGAAGGCAGCAGCCAGCAGGTGCCTGATGAGGGCAGCCATTTTAGATTCAGGGTGGCCCATATAAACAGGGCAGTTCTGATGCTGAGGGGCAGGCAACAACATCTCCTGGCTGGAGAGCTGCTGATAACATCTGGAGGTAAGGGAGAAGCTGTAGGGGATGGCAGGAGGCTCCTGGTCCTGGGTATGACCTAAAACTGCACCCTGCCAGGAGTGGGTAGCCTGCTAGGGCTCCCAGTGGTGCAGGAGCCCCCAGGAAATGCCAGGCCAGTTACCACCCCAATTAAAGGTGGGTTGGGGGGCCTTAACCCCTAGCCCCCATGACTGGGTGGGTTACCCCTTGTTGCAGGGTCGGGAAGGTGGACCCCATGAAGAAGAGTAAGGGCCATTGACTCAGGGCCTGTCTGAACTTCCCCTGACTGGCCCATGCTGGGGCCAGGACCAGAAGGGTCAAAGGGCTGGGGGCTAACCATGAGGAATGCCCAAGAGCTGAGGGCCTGGGGTTCTGACTAGCCTGGAGGTGGGCCAGGGCTAGAGAGCCAAAGGTCCCGGTGGGGGGACCACACCTGAAGGGGAAGCAGCTCAGGGAGGTATGTTGCCCGGTATGATGGCAGAAGAGTCCCCCTGAGGGGAGGAATCCAGATGGGGTTCAATAGTAGGATTCTGGGGCCCAGAGTGAGGGGCCGGTGATTATGAGAACACAGATGCCATCTGCGAGGCTTGGGTTGCAGTGTAGGGGAGGAATGGAGCCACAGATAGTGCCCCCTGGCATCAGGGCAGTAAATGGGCAGCCTCCTGCTTAATTCACGTCCATTAATTAATTATAACAACAAGGTGTGGCAGGCAAGAATGCAGGCAGTCCGCCCAGGAACAGGTTCATAGATTCATAAATGTTAGGGTCGGAAGGGACCTCAATAGATCATCAAGTCCGACCCCCTGCATAGGCAGGAAAGAGTGCTGGGTCTAGATGACCCCAGCTAGATGCCTATCCAACCTCCTCTTGAAGACCCCCAGGGTAGGGGAGAGCACCACCTCCCTTAGGAGCCCGTTCCAGACCTTGGCCACTCGAACTGTGAAGAAGTTCTTCCTTATGTCCAGTCTAAATCTGCTCTCTACTGGCTTGTGGCCATTGTTTCTTGTAACCCCCGGGGGCGCCTTGGTGAATAAATCCTCACCAATTCCCTTCTGTGCCCCCGTGATGAACTTATAGGCAGCTACAAGGTCGCCTCTCAACCTTCTCTTGCGGAGGCTGAACAGGTCCAGTTTCTCTAGTCTCTCCTCATAGGGCTTGGTCTGCAGGCCCTTGACCATACGAGTTGCCCTTCGCTGTACCCTCTCCAGGTTATCCGCATCCTTCTTGAAGTGTGGCGCCCAGAATTGCACGCAGTACTCCAACTGCGGTCTGACCAACGCCCTATAGAGGGGAAGTATCACCTCCCTGGACCTATTTGTCATGCATCTGCTGATGCACGATAAAGTGCCATTGGCTTTTCTGATAGCTTCGTCACACTGCCGGCTCATGTTCATCTTGGAGTCCACTAGGACTCCAAGATCCCTTTCCACCTCTTTCTCAGGTGGGCGGGCCACTCTGAGAACAACCCCGAGCAGGGCCCCTGTTACAGGGCACCTTAACCCCAGCCCTCACCTTAGGGTAGGCCATATACCATAAGAGCAGGGTAGGCCAGGTAAGCTTCTGGAGGTGCCTGAGCCTGCTGGGGGAGTGACCCCGCAGGGCCAGGCATGCTTCCAGGAGCACCTGAGCCAAGAATGGGGGACCCCGGTCCCTAAGTGCAGGCAGGAGGCGAAAACCCAACTGAGGGACTTGACTGGTCAATGCTGGGGCCAGGACCGAAAAGGTCAAAAGGGCCAGGGGTCCACCATGAGGGATGCCCTTGATAAGCAAAGAAGCTCGGGGTCCTGACTGGTCTGAGACAGGGCCAGGGCTTATGGAAGCTGAAGGTCCCATGATTGGGGCCACAGCTAATGGGCAAAGGGGACAGTTTAGCCAACTGCCTGAGATGCCATCTGCAAGGCTTAGGGGTGGAATGGAGCTGCGGATAGCTCCCCTCACTTTCAGGGTGTAAAATGGGCAGCATCCCACCTAATTAACACTCAATTATGTTCCATCAAGGCATGGCAGATGAGACAGGTGGGAGGTGTGCCCAGAGGCAGGTGGGGAAATTAGCTCTGTGGCTATTCAGGGACCCCCACTTTGCCACAATGATCTGCTAAGGTCCCTTCCAGTTCTACTTTTCTATGATGCTAATGGATAATTAGTTTGGAGAAGAAAAGTGTGAGGGGCTATTTGATAACTCTTTCTCAAATATCTAAAGGGTGGGTATATAGAGGATGGTGACCAATTATTCTCTGTAGCTAGAGCAGACAGAACAAGGAAAAATGGCCTCAAATTGCAGCAAGGCAAATGTAGGTTGGCTATTAAGAAGAAATTTCTCATTATAAGAGTTTTCTTGAATTTCTAGACTCTGTCCTTCAAAGTTTTTAAGGTTAGACAGACATTGTCTAGGATAGTTTAGAAGGGATGATCCTGCCTTGAATGGGGTTGGACTAGATGACCTCTTAGGGTCCCTTTTAGACCTTCCTTTCTATTATCCTATATTGTATTTCTATGAAATGTATATTGTTTTAGTAAAGTACAATGTGTGAATACAATTAGATCAGTTATACTGTGGAGTAAACAAAAAACTGTAACTGTGATATCACAAGTGAGACTTCCTATAAAAACTTGTCATTATTTGTTACCATATAACTATTGAAGTTTTAAGTTATTCTTGCTGCTTGTAGGTAAGATACCAGTTTCTCTTGTGTCTCATTGACCTGTGCCAAGCTTTGCTCATATGACATCATATCTACATCAAAGATATCATAACTACACATGTTAAAACAGCTTTTGACAGAGCATCAGGCCATATGCAAGTGCAAGGTGCTGCACGTGGAGAGGAAGAACCAGCAGCATACCTACAGGCTGGGGAACTCCCTTCTTGTCAGTGCAGAGGCAGAAAAGGATCTTGCAATCATTATTGATGCCAAAATGGACATAGGCCAACAGTGTGGGGATGCAATCAGAAAGGTCAACCACACCTTGTCATGCATCCACAGATGCATCTTGAGCAGGTCCAAGGAAGTGATCCTCCCCCTCTATGCAGCACTGGTCAGGCCACAATTGGAGTACTGCGTCCAATTCTGGGCGCTGCACTTCAGAAGGGATGTGGACAGCATTGAGAGGGTCCAGAGGAGGGCCACTCGCATGATCAGGGGGCATCAGGGCAGGCCCTACGAGGAGAGGCTAAGGGACCTAAACCTGTTCGGCCTCCACAAGAGAAGGCTGAGGGGGGATCTAGTGGCCTGTTACAAACTAGTCAGAGGGGACCAGCAGGCATTGGGGGAGTCCCTGTTCCCCCGAGCACTCCCAGGAGTGACAAGAAATAACGGTCACAAGCTGGCAGAGGGTAGATTCAGACTAGACATCAGGAGGTGCTACTTCACAATCAGGGAGGCTAGGATCTGGAACCAACTTCCAAGAGAAGTAGTGCTGGCTCCTACCCTAGGGGTCTTTAAGAGGAGGTTAGACAAACACCTTGCTGGGATTGTTTGACCCCAGTACTTTTTCCTGCCAATGGCAGGGGGTTGGACTTGATGATCTGCTCAGGTCCCTTCCAACCCTACCAACTATGAAACTATATATTGTGCATTTCAGTCACTGAAGAAAGCACCAGCAGTTTGGGGGCAAATTCAGGTGTAACATAACTCCCAGTTTCTTTTTTTCCCTATTTATATTTATATTTTATATAAATACACATATATATGCGTGTGTTCCCCTTCCCTTCCCCAAGTATTTCTGACTTTTCTTCTCCCTCTCTGTTCCCTATAGAAAATTATAAGTAAGCTAAGATATAGGATCAGCTTTAACATTTTATTTTAGGTATTAAGTTTTATTTTTCTCTCCCCTCTCTGCAAATAACTGCCCTGATATTTTGATATAGATATCCACTGTTTTATAATTGATAATAATTATGTTTGTATTGGTTTTGGTTTTTTGTTTTGTGGTTGTTGGTTTTTTTTTTACTGCTTTTATATTGTGTAACTACTGTTTTAGGCCTATATATGTAAGTTAGCATAAGTTATGTCAAGTTTCCATCTTGTAATGTCAAGCCTCCATCTTGTCTCCCCTGCTGTGTAACCCATGATTCACAGCTACCCCTCCTATGTAACTTGGTTCTTGAATGAATGGGGATGAATGAGAGTACTTGAGAGACAATGGCAGTAGGTCTAAAAATAGCTCCCTCTGAATGACCGAACCATCAACACCAATACCTGGACCAATGACCCAGCCCTTGGAAACACCCTCAGCATTCAAGAAACAAAAGATGAGGCAACCCACCATTGTGCCAAGGCTGCACATGCTCAGTAAGAACACCTGGAGCCCTCTGGAACAGGACTGACCTTGTCTGGACAGGCCCTCCCCATAGGAGATCAGAGGTAGTCTACCCCTAAAAAGGGGTAGTGAAGACTGACTCCTTGGGAAAGCCATTTCCATCTGGACGAGACCAGCTCCACGTCACACTGCCTATCTACCCCAGACGCCCTGTCAGCGACCCCCTCTGGACAACACTGAGCTGAAGGAGACCCTGAGTGGCCATCAAGGACCCACTTTCAGCCTGGGATAGGTAAATATCACCTGCATATTTCCTCCTCCAATTTGGACTCTCTCTTTCCCCTCCTGGCCTCTTTAACCCCTGCTGCCATTGTTTGTGTGTGCGTGCGCGCAAAGGAACAAATAAAATGTCGTGTCACCATCTCCCCTGTTCAATAAAACCACTATCATTTGTAACCTGAGTTGGGTTGTGTTTTACTGAGCCCCGGTCCCTTCCCTATCTTAAATTCCAGTCTCTGTCTGCCTGTCTCTCCCTCTTGGCTCTCAGCCCCGCCCCCACCACTTTTTGCCTCTTGCCAATCCCTATCTCTCTCTGCCTTTTGTGTGTGTGTGTGTGTGTGTGTGTGTGTGTGTGTGTTCTCCAGCCTCCCTGCCCCCTACTTCCAGTTTTTCTCTCCCCGCATACCTCTTGGCTTCCCTGTAGCCTTCTTACTCCAGCTCCAGCCTCCAGGCTTCTCCCTGGCATTGCTTCTTTGCTCTGCTGGCTTTCTGCTTTCAATTAACAACAATTAACCTTAAGTTACCCCAACTTCTCTCCATTCTGCCAGTTCTAATCCTGGCACTGGCAACTTTCATCTCAGTCTCCACCAGCAGTAAACTAAAGTAATCCCAAACCTCAGCTCTTCAGCTCAGCTCTCCTTCTAATCCCGGTCCCAGCGACTTTAACCCCCTACACTTTTTCTCTCTCTCTCACCTTAACCTTCCCCGAGGCATCCCAAGTACACCAAGAACATACATACACACCACAACACCCAAGTTAGGAACTCACCTGTGTGTATGTGAACTGATATACATGTATGTCACTGTGTGCATGATATATGAATTAGTGATCTGTGTATGTGTATTGGGTGTGCAGGTATTGGTAACTGATTCTGGTCTAATTTCTTTTGGTCTGTATAGTGTGTGTAGGTGCTTGAATTGGTGATAGGTGTTCATTTGCCTAAGCTGGTAATTTTGGATGCGTATGTGCTTGAATTGGTAGTGTGTGTGTGTGTGTGTGTGTGTGTGTGTGCACACCTGGCGGGGGTGCATGCACCTAATTGATTTTTGAGAGTGTGCATGTACAATTGTACACCACATCCTTCTGTATAACAGTGCAATATTGAGATCCTGAGAGTTGGCCTGACCCCACAGGGCAACACGGGCACTGTTTTTATTCTAGATAAACTATGGACACAGCTGTTTTCAATTATGATAGTACCCAGGCCCAGCAGGAATATCAGTGATATAGCCCATGGACTGGATACAGCTTTTGGGGCTGTCATCTAGCCCTTGGGGCTCCTGCAAGGGCCAGGAATTTGAGGTCAGGAATGTATTTCCATGGAGGGGTGGGGAGGAGAATAATCCCTGTGGCTCCCAGAGCCAGCCCAGCAGCTAAGGGAGCTACAGTGATTAATACCCCTGCTGCTTCCCCTGATACTGGAGGTTAGTCCAAATCTAACCTGTAAGGCTCCTCGCAGTCTGGGCCTGGCCCAGGGAGCCAAGTGGGTTTGATACCTCTACTTTGAAGGGAATATATGAAGCCTGATGTTAAACCCGTTGTTTGTGATGAAGTGTCTTGGTTAGACCACAGTGCCACAACCCCAATTACCATTTGCCAATGCATTGTCACTGACTTAGTCACTTGTATATCCTTAATGAGGTCATGTAATTTTTCTTTCTCAATTTCTCCAGTGAACCGATAGTGGTAGAAAACACACAATTCCCAGAGGCAGTACAAATAATTTCTGTATCCACACATTTTTCTTGCTTTGTTGTTTACTGTAATTAATCATTGTAATGTACTGTGATTAATTTACCAAATGAATTTCATACTGTAATTAATTAATTTCCCTGTGTCTGCCTAAAGAGGTTAGCAAAGCCATGCATATTATAAATAGTGTGTTTCTCCTCAGTGACCAGACTCTCAAGACCAATACACCTATAGACTGGGAATGTACCATTCTGAGTACCATGACAGTGGAAAGAGATCTTGGAGTCATAGTCGACACAAAAATGAACATGAGTCGCCAACAAGATAAGGTAATAAGTAAGGCTAACTGCACTCTTCCTTGCATTAGCAGGTGCATCACGAACAGGTCTAGGGAGGTGATACTTCCCCTGTATGCGACATTGGTCAGGCTGCAGCTGAAGTACTGTGTCCAGTTTTGGGCACTGCACTTCAGGAGGGATGTAGATAACCTTGAGAAGGTTCAGAGAAGGGCTACTCGCATGGTTGAGGGCCTGTGGGTAAGATCCTGTGAAGACAAACTGAGGGACCTGAATCTATTCAGCTTCCACAAGAGAAGGCTGAGAGGTGATCTCATGGCTATCTACAAACTAATCATGGGAAGCTCAGTAGGGAATAGGGGATACTCTGTTTACCAGGGTGCCCATCAGAGTTATTAGAAATAATGCTGCAAACTAAAGGAGAGTAGATTGGATATCAGAAAGAAATTCTTTATGGTGAGGGTTGCCAAAATATGGAATGGGCTTCCAAGAGAGGTGGTGCTTTCACCTACCTTGGAGGTGTTCAAGAAAAGATTGGATAGGCACCTAGCTGGGGTTATTTGACCCCAGCATTCTTTCCTGCCTAAAGCAGGGGGTCAGACTCGATGATCTACAAGGTCCCTTCTAACCCTAGAAATCTATGAAACCATGATATTAAACATGTGACATACAGATTTAGGGACTATTTTTATAAGATGATAGTTTATTTTTGAGAGAGAGGGATACAATGACAATTCATTTGTTTTATGCAGTGGTTATATTACAGTAACAAAGACTTTAAAGCCATAGAGCCCTATATGAATTTGACATTATTTGCCAAAGTTCTGGGATAGATATAGTAGTCACACCATTTGGTGGTCCAAAGTGGAGGGCTTCTTTCCACCAGTACTTCACTGGTTCCTGGCAGAAATGAATTGTGGGTGTCCACTGACAGCTCATAAAGTACAGTTTCATATTATTAGGATTGGCCATATGTTGTTTTGACACAGGCTAACTTTTTTAAAGAAAAGGGATTTTCCCTGAAACAGATTGAGTTGATTTGCATGGTAAGTTTACAATAACAGACTACATTAAAAATGTCTAAATTTTATACACAAATAAACACCATTTGCATCAGTAAAAAAGACCCAGATAACTACAGCTGCACCAATGCAGTTGATCACCAGATACAAGCACTTGTTCTAGTCATAGCCCAGGGGTCAGCAACTTTTTTGGGCAGAGTGCCAAAGACACACACAATCTTGACTTGTAAGATTGTTGGTGTGGTGGGGCAAACAGCGGGGGAGCCATGAGTGGGCCAGTCTTGGTGTGGCAGTGCAGCCCCTTCCTTGCTGTCTGCTCTGAGACACATGCACCAAGCAAAATGCCTTCTGCAAAGCATATCAAAGGATTCTTGACCTTTTGCTAACTAAAAGGTGTTGGCTTGAGGCCTTTATCCTTGGGTTCTGCTGAGCTAGGTTATGCTTCATTGCTGCATTTGATAGAAGCCTGACCTGTTCATTTAACTTTCCATTCATTTTCTCTAACCCTTTTATCAAAGCAGGCCTTGGCTTTTTTTTTCATTGTTTTCCCCACATTGTTATCAGCATAGAAATCCACTTGTTTAAGTGCTCTTGCAATTTTTACATGGACGCATCCATTTTGAATGCCTTTTTTTAGGCACATGGCTCATTTCCCAAAATAAATGTTCTAACATCCTCTGTTCTCTATCTGTTGTTACTTTAAGGGGCATGCAATTTTTTCCAGTGGCAGAAGTAGCCCTTTACTGCCCTAAGGATTAATGGAAGAAGGCTGTCCTGATTCTTTCAGTTCATTTAAAAAATATATTCTCACCACGCGTTTAATACTTCTGTTTGACTTTTTTTTCTGTATGTCCCAAAGAGCTAGGCTCTTGGGCAACAGGGATCTTCTGCCTTCCCTCCCTCCCTGCCTTCCCACTGACCCTTTTTCCTTAAAGTAACTGAGACCAGTAAATGGCAAAACATTTTTCATGGAATGAGTTTTCTAACCCAATTCAATTTTGTCAGCAAAACCCCCTGGGAGAGTACTTGTTCTGCAGACACATGAGTTGTAGCTGACACAATGTTGGCTCCTAACAGCCGTGTAGGGACATGGTCAGGCACCTGGAATATGGGGGCAGTACTGACTTCTGCTTGTTGCCACAATTGTGATTGCACACCTGCCAGCAGCAGCACTTTTTTCACCCCCATCCACCTAGGTTGGCTCCTCCCATTTGCCCCCACCCTAGTTATGCTGACACTGGAAAAGCTTCTGTTCATTTAGAAAAGCCACAACCAAAATCTATTTCTAACTTTTAGGAACATAGTTTCCCTTAGTCCCACAAAATCAACTGGCAGAATGAATTAGTGAAGTAGACCATTTCCAGTATTTTCTGCTCTGCTCCAGGAGGAGCAAAGCTCTTATTGCCCATAAAATTATTTGTGCACAAAATGAACAATTATTATAGTACTCTTTCAAATTGTTTAGTCAATGATGATTTTACCTTGATGATGATATTGCCTCATGAGGCCTCTTCTAGCTTTACTTTCCTATGATCCCATGATCTTCTCTAATGTTGTACCACTAGTTAATTGTTTGCAAACTCCACAACATTATGCTTGTCCCCCAAAGACACATCAGGCATTGACAGAAGTGAAATTTATCACACGATCAGCCCTCTGAAAGTTCTCTATGGCTGTGCCATGACATACGTACATGGCTGCAGAGCACTTTAAAAGTGACTGATTATGCAATAAATTAACCCTTGTCTAAATATCAAATGAAGGTGCTCCAAAGTGGAGGACCTGAGGAAACTTATGTGCCCTAGCGTCAGTCTATCAGCATGATTGGGGCTGAGCTGATGCAGCCCAGACCTGCCCCTGGTGCTGTCTGCAGGAAGGGAGAGGGAGGAAGCTTCAGGCTGGGGTTAGCCAGGCCTTGGCTGGAGGGGGCATGGGTGGATTGGAGCCTCCCTGCCTCATGCTCCCCTTATCGCCCCCCCAGCTCAGGTCAGGCAAACCTGAGCCCACAGCTCCCTCCCCCTCCCTTTCCCCCCTTCCTTCCTGCAGACAGCACCAGAGCTGGTGTGGGGAGTGGGGGTGAGGGGGGAGCTAGGGGAGAATGGAGCTGATCCAGCAGAGAAGCCTGTTTGCAGCCTAAGTGGAGCTTGATTATTATCTGCCTGCCCCCGCCTCCCCTCTGCCCCCCCCCCACACACACACCCTTTCCCTGACTCAGCAGATAAATGTCTGTTGGGTAAAGGGGTGTGGGGATTGCTCTAACTCATGGCACTGTATGTGAAGTGCCATGAGTCAGAACGAGGACCTGCATGTCTGTCAGCACCCGTAAGGAACCAAATAAATTGCATTTGTCCGAATCTGTTCTGGTAGTACCCACAGGATCATAGGAAGTAGGGCTGGAAGGGTAGTCATCTAGTCCAGCCCCCTGCTCTCGGCAGAATTATCTCTCATTGAACCATCCCAGCTGAGCTTCTGTCTAACCTGCTCTTGAAAATTTCTAGATGGACAGTGTCATGAACTGCACCATGGTCTAGGGTATTCATGGAGTGTCATGCCTGTTTTCTTGATGTTTGTTTTATTGATATGGCATGTGTTGTCTCTACAGATAGGTAGTGTCAAACTGTATTTACCCTTATCATCTTTCTATTTATATGCATTGTGTTATAAGAAATTCATTTGATATCAAATATGTTATATAATAAGACTGGGATTGCAAAGTATGATAATGACTTTAGTGATAACCAATGAGTTTCTTTGGCACCTAGAAGAGACTCGAAGCCTAAATGCCAAAGAACAGTAGCTCATAATTAGCATTGGATGTGCATTGTTTACTCATCTCCCTTGTGGACATGCTGTAAGGCACAGGAATCAGGCCCTTCCAAACACTGATGATGTTACATTTTAAATGAGGGGCCCTAAGAATATCACCTGGCTTTTCAAACTACTGGGGGAAAGACATTTCTCAGTGGGGAAACTGAGAGAAAGAGACAGGATTATTTAAGATCTTGTTTTTAACAATTTTCATGTCTGAAAGAACTGGGCTTAATTACCAGAGCAGAAATCTGTCCTGAACAAAACACATAATGGGGCCTCCTCCAATATTCAACTGGATGATAAGAAACATTTCTCAAGCTTTGGAGGGCAGGGCTCTGTATTCAGTTTTCCTGGGGCATAAGGTGATGAAGGAGTCCCTCAGCTAGAAGGCTAAGTAGAAACTGCTTTTTTGAATTTAAGGTGCAGAGTAAGAACAGGATATTGTTCTGATATTTCTTTTTGTGTGTTCTTATATCTCTATCTGTATTTCAATATATGGTTACTGATTTATTTGGCTTGTTCTTGTTTTTATAATAAACCATTTTGTTATCTGTTTAACTCGCTGATTGTTAGTGTTAACTGGAATCTAGCTGTGCTGCACGTGGATCCCTAGTGAGGCTCAGGGAGCTCATACATATATAGCCAAGGGCGGGGAATTATGCCAGCACAAGAGGTGAAGCAGACACAAAACAAGTTTTAAAAATAACTCTAGTGGCAAGAATTGGGTCTTTCCCAAATAGCAAATTATCATAAAATGATTTTTAATATAAATATGGTTAATAATAAATGGAGAGTTTTTTCTTAAGTGACTTATACTAACTCAGTCAGGACTCATAGAAGTTAAAGCTCATAGCTACAAAATCACAGGCCCTTGAACTTCAAGGGTCATCTAGTCCAGCTCCTTGAAGAAATGGAGAATTCCTAAACCATCCCAGATAGATACCTATTCAGTCTCTTGAAAAACTCCAGTGAAGGAGTTTCTACAAAGTCTAATGGACTTTGTTTTACTATAACAAATCAGTTACAAAATCTTTGCTAAACAAGGTGCATGATGAAAATAGCAATGACTTTTCTTGCATACAACTGTCACCCTCCAGTTTAAGCAATAGGTAACATGAAGACTGCATCAGAGAGGCAAGCACTACCGAAAAGCAGGATCTTGTACTGTTAGATCAAAAAGGGTGAATTTAGGCAGGGAAAGAACAGTCATGGGACTTCCCCATAAAATGTCATTAATCAAAGCTAATTTTAGCAGCAGAAAAATGTGTACTCATGTATAAAGAGAATGGGTGTTTACTAACAGTGTGCTCTTGTTGCAAAGGAAAAAAGCTAACATCATACTGGGGCAGAGAGGAGCCAAGTACATGGGCATCTGAGGGCCCTGCCTCCCCTCCCCCCCCCCCCCCAAAAGAGGGCGTCACCTGAAATGCGTAAAAATTTCCACATGTCCATCATCTAAACCCTTGGCAAAAATAAAGGTCAGCAACTCATACTGGGTTGTATTAATAGGGGTGTCACTTGCCAATCAAGGGAAATTATTCTTCCACTTTATTCAACACTGGTACTAACCTGGAGTATTGTGTCCAGTTTTGGGCCCTACACTTCAAGAAGGACCTAGACAGTTTGGAATGGAGAGTGACAAAAATAATTAATGGCCTTGGATATATGGCTGAAGAGAAGAGGTGAAAAGAACTTGGGTTATTTAGTCTGAAGATCCCAAGACTACAAGGGATTTGGTAACAGTCTTCAAATATTGGACGGGTGTTTGCAAGGAGGAAGATAACTTTTTCTCTGTGACCATAGGGGGCAGAACTAGGAGCAATGGCCTCAAGCTGCAGCAGAGGTAATCTAGGTGAGAGATTAGGAAAATATTGGAACACCTAGATAAATTATGGACTCTCTGTGATATGTCCCCATGTAGCACTTCCAAGGGGCAGCCGTGACACCACCTGGTGGCTCCACAGGAGCATCTCTACTGCGAGTCCTGACTGAGTTAGTATATGTAACTTAAGAAAAAATAACTCTCCATTTATTATTAACCATATTTATATTTACACTAAAAATCATTTTATGATAATTCACTATTTGGGAAACACTCATGTCTTGCCACTAGAGTTATTTTTAAAACTTATTTTGTGTCTGCTTCAAAATTATGGGGTTAGGGGGACATGCGTTGTCCAATAATACCACTCCCCTATAAGGAATGACATTTTGGAAAACCAAGCCACTCTTTAAATTTGATAATTAATTTCTAGTTGTTAGCCATTTTCCTAAAAAGTTTGCCAAGTAGAGAATTACCTTAGGGAGCTGGTGGACTGACTTCTAGGTTGTCTAGTCAATTAAGATATTCCTATTCAAGATACAGGATACATTAGATAGGATGTTCCTGGCTACTATGTTCACTGTTAAATGCAAAAACTTGATTAAATCCTCTCCACCAAGATTTTTGTCATTAGATTTAACTCAGCTTGGAGGGATTTATTGTCCAACATGTGATCCATATTATATCTTGGGCACTTTTCATTCCCCTTCTACTGGCTTTGGGCACCTTACTAGAATACTGTTTTGCCTTTGGATTCTACCATGAACCAACTTTCTTTTGGGTATTTTTCTGCAATCCAAGATTTGTCTCATTTGGAAGCATATTTCTGATAATAAAAATAATCACCTTAACTGTCAGTGTTGTCTATATACTGAAACTTTTTACTTGTGGGAAATCTTATGATTGCCCTATACTCTGGAATTAGCAATACGTCCAATTTTCCTTTGCTTCTCTAAGCTTTGGTTTTGGTATCCATTCCCTAGTTCTAATTGTTCCACCTGCTGCTTTCCCTTTAGCTTTAATTTTGTGCTGGATCCGGTACATGGGGGTGGTTTGGCATGGACGCTACATGCAGCCGTATGCAGTGCAAGCTGGACTCGCCTCACATGCTGCATGCAGCACTCAGGGTTAGATCTGGCTTCACGTGTCATGAAGAATTTGGGGCTGTGTGCAGCATGGAGCCCAGTCCAACCTGATGTGGCACACAGAGCCAGTCCAGTATGTGCTGCATGTGATGCACAGGTCCAGTCTGAGACCCACGTGTAGCACCACAGGCCATATGAGAGGGCTTTGTGGGCCAGATGCAGCCTGTGGACAGTATCTTTGACACCCCTGAAATGGAAATGCATCTTCAATAACCCATCACTATTGTTTTTTCTTTTTTCCCCCCTTTCCCTTCCCAAGACTCTTGGAGCAATCTCAGTTAGATTTTCTATAAACCCTGATGTCTTGAGCATCCTCTAAAAGGATGAGGAAAGCAAATTTTAAAAAAACATTGTAAAAATATATTGACCACCAAATGGAGCTGAATCACAGCTTTAAGAGAGCTCTTAATAGCATTTGGAGAGAAACTCGGCAATTTAGGTAGCCCTGGGATTTATGATTAAGCCAAGAGTGCCTTGTCTCTCTTCCTCTTTTCTACCTCTTTCCTGAACAAATTATATCTGATGTGCCTGAAAATTTTGAATGTTCAGTTTCTCTTGGAGATGAAAAGATACATTTGATTTTGCAGATCATATGGATTTGTTAGCAGGATCAATAAGGGAACTAGCAGAATAAACAGAAATTATACACTATGGCAACTTCTTATATGGATGAAATCAGTGTGGCCGACAGAAAGGTTGTGTGCAGAAGAATAAGAGACTCAAACTTATCTACATTAAACTGAATGTCTTTTAACATTTGGAACCACCATCACAGATGACTGTAGATCAAACAAAGAAGTATAGACAAGAATTGCAATTGTAAAAGCAGAACAGAGAAAACTGTTGAAATCTTTAAGTGTAGTAGTATTTACTTCAAATAGGAATTCATTAGGTTAATGGGAGTGGCTGGGCTATAAGACAGATAAAAAAGCCAGATACAAGCATGTGATATGACATGCTATTAACACGTTTCAAAGATGCCAGCCCACATCTTACTTGATCTCTTAAGCATTTAAGTGAACTTACGTGCCTACAAGTGATCATGAAAAACAGTTTATGCAAAAGGTAGGTGGGTCTTCCTCCTGTTTGCTGCTCTTGTGACTTATGATTAAGGCTAATATGAAAGTGGATGAGAGAAACAGGTTCATCAGTACTTTTTCAGGGACTTTAACAGAATGCAATAATATCATGTTGGGCGCCTGAGTCCACTTAGACACCTCACAGATGGAATGCAATTTAGCCCACCAAATGCAGCTTCAATTTTTCAACTTCATATGAGCAAAGTCAAATTAATACTTTCCCTGTTGCACTTGCTATGAAGGAAATATCTCAGTAGGCAGTCAGCAGGAGAGAAGTGTGGATCATGGTGGAATGGGATGTCTAACAAAGGAACCTGAGGATAATAATAACTGAAAAACCAGGGGATGAGGTACCTGTGAGAGCTGTAGAAAGCTAAAGAGGCAAGGCAGGCAGCAGTAGGGAATGTCTGCTGCATCCTGTTTTAGGATGGGTGGTCAGAAAGGAAGAAGAGGAATAGACTAATAGTGAAGGAAAAAAGAAGGCAAGAATGTAAACATCAGCCCACCCTGCTTGCTGGATGGGTTCAGGCATATAAGGGCTCAAGTCCTGTTCCAGTTGCCATGAATGAACATTGCCTCCAACTGCAGCAGCAGCAGGAGGCCCTAAAAGTGTACATTGATCACTTAAGTTCTGCAAATGAGAAAGAAATCAAAGGCAGGGGGTAATTAAAGTACAGGGTGATCTGCAACCTAGGTTACAGCAGTGTGTTTCCTTTCTGCAGATCAGTTGCTGAGGATGCAGAAGGAGAACTCTTCTCTGTAACACTGTTTAGACAAATGATGGATGATTTCAAGGCCAAAGCCCTAGTTCACAGGTAGTATATTATAATAACTATAATAATGGTATTGCAACTACAGGGCAGGCCAGGCCATCACCTGAGTGACTCGGTGGAGAGAGGACTTTGGGAAATCCTGTCCGCTAGGAAGCAGAAACCAAGGACAATCATGGTTTTCACACTCTGAATACAAAGAAGTTAGTTATGAGGGACTGTAAAGTAGGAAAACCTCCTTTGCATTGTTTACAAGTAAAAATTAAGTCAGCTTAATATCATGAGAGATCCTAATTTTAGCTAGTTCTGTACTTCAAGGAGAAAAGTGAAAAAAATGGATAGATAAATCAATGAAAATGTGGGTAGATAACATTACTGATTGGACAAGAAAGACCATAACAGAACTTGCTGATCTGAGCAAGTTACACTATAAGTTGCCATACTACCCTGCCTTCTGCCTAACTTCAGACTAGCATGGATAACAACTTCTCTCTCTTGGTTAAAGAATGCAAATAATGGAAAGATTATAAGCAATCTGTTATGATGGCAAACTGTGACTTTGGGGGCTTGGGGGAAACTGACTGAACAGCACTTTTCAATAGGAGTGAAAGTAACTTCCCAACAATTTTGGTCAGTATATTATACAGGAAAGTTAGGCAAATATAATGGGGGGGGGGCGTTAAAACAGTTTGCAATAATATTTTCCCAAAATGTTCTCACCTTCTTCCTCTGCTTTTAAGCCCATGTATTCCTGACAGTTACTTAAATGTGGACCAGCTTCCATTCATGTGTAGAAGCTACTCTTCCCATTTTAATTATGCTGAATTAATTTAGTTTTTGGTAAAGGAAAATCAATGTTCTAGTGCAAGAGTAGCAGTAAAATTAAGCACTTCTAGTTTTTTGGACAAATTGGGCCTTTCCCATACATACCTACATTTTCCTCATAACCACGCTCAGATTCTGGACTTTCCCACACACAATTCTGATCCCTTGTAAATTACCATGTAATTTCCTTTGGAGATCATCTACCCAAAATTACTCTTGTTGGTTTTAAATCAAACATATGCTGCCAACCTGCAGGAGGATGTGGGGGAAAAAAATCTGCAGACAGTTGTCCTTAATATGCCAGAATTGGATAGCAGATTGATTTAATTAAAAATAAATAAAAAATAAATATAAGTGAAAACCTGAGTAAAATATTCTAAGATTAGAACAAAGACACATGAATTAAGCAACGCAGCTGATTAGTAGCTACAAAGAGAAAAAGGTTAACTGAGGAAAAGATAAGTTTGATGTAATTTTCTGGTAGTATGGATTGAAATGCAGTGTGTGGGTAAAACCTGCTGGCAACTTAAGGCAGGGATAAAAAAAGTGAAAGTGTTCTGAGAGTTCTGTTTGCAAGACTGTATCACCTAATTAGGCACTCTGTTAGTATCAGCTCTTTCCCTATTTAAAAAATGGGCCAACTCCCATTCATCAAAGGGAATACTGTTCTTTAGATCCTGTACTTGAGAGTGTAAGTTATTTTTGATCCCATGATTAAATACCCTAAACCACAAATCTGTTCCACTGAAAAAATATGATATTGAGTCACAGTTATTAAGGGCGAAGAATGTCACTTTATTTCTGATTCTGAACAAAAGTAGAATTCAACAGTATTTAAAAAATGTATCAGCTTGTTTTCCTAACAAGACTTTTGTGAATGATCTGTAGTACTATTTTTGCTTTTAAATAAAGGGAAAGCCATGCATTTTAAAAAAGCAGATAAAATTTAGAAATGTGCCTATTTTTAAACCCTTATATTCTTTTAAGATGGAGGCAATAGAAGCAGCTAGTTAGATATGACCATAGGAGATTAATTACTAGTTAGAAGTATTTCATCTGGAGCAGTTCAAGTCCTTGATCCTTAACTTAGAATCATAGAAAAGTAGGGCTCCAAAGGACCTCCAGACATCAACTAGTATTTCCTGCTCAAGGCAGGTCATACCTATCCAAACCATCCCAAACAAGTCTATGTCTAATCTGTTTCTAAAAGTACACGGCATAGTTCCCAAAGACATAAACAGTACCCTAACCTGCTGTAGGCAAAGCAGGGTGACAGGGCTGTCCATGACCTGTCACTGCAGGTATTGTTAAAATATACTTGAGAGATCCAAGGAAAAGGGACATGCCCACCTCCCTGCTACTGACCCTCCTAGAAGAAGACCAAATAACCCATAGACGGTATCATTCTAGTCACTGGATAGCATTTCATTTCTGATCCCGATTATGGCAACAAGTCTGACCCTACACAGTAAAACAAGACTGTGTAACCATGAACTTCTGGGTGTAGTCCCAACAGAAGCATTGGCATGCCTCAGTCAAAATCCACAGCCTTGGCTGCAGACAACACCTGGTGCTTCTGATGAAGGCAAAAAAGACCCCTGACACCTGTAGCAACAGGTAGGGGGAAATAAATTTCTTTCCAGCCCCATGAGGCAATCAGCCAGCCCAAAGCATGGAATGAAACAAACATCCTCTATTCTGCTCCTCAACCTGGAGACAGCAAGCACAACTCCTAAGTACTCAATTGCCTGGGCATACCTAGAAGATCACCTAAAGCTCCAGCTTTATCCAGAATAAAGACAGCACTGCACAAATAGGCATGATGGGAAATCCTGTCATATGGATAAAGCTCATCTGTGAAGGAAATGGAGGACTGGCCTGAGATGGTACAACAAACTTCAACTAGAGCTAATGATCATCACCAGCCTAAGTGCAAAGAACGTTTCTTTGATCTGCCTTCTATAATGCAACTACATACCAATATGTGTATTTGTACCGTACCAAAATAAGACTTCATTAAATACATGCTGCTCCTCTTAGAAAAAAAACAAAGAGAGTAAGAATGAATGACAAATGACTCACAGATGTTACTCATATCAACCACTGCACTACTGGAAGGCTCTTGGGCCCAAATTTGCAAGGGTACTTATGTGCCTGCCCACATCTGCACAGATACTGTCTAAACCTGTAAGTGCTTAGGTAAGGGCTTTGTTACACCTAACGCTGTAAACTACACAAACTAATTGGCTTTGCATTGTTTGGCTTAGTGGAGCACCTTAAGGGATAAAGCCATCTCTAACTGTCCTACACCTGCACAGGTGTGACTTGCCACTAGAGGACTGGTGAGCAGGGCCAGAAATAGGAGCTAGAGACTGGATCGGCTCTCTGCTCCTACTGGGCAGATTGAGCACCACAGCCCCAAAGTGCCTGGCGGCTGCAGTACCTCCCACCGCCACCTGGACTGGCTCTCTGCTTGAGCTCCAAGAGGCCCAATCCATTTTTTTTTCTTGGGAGCCTGCTGCCCCTGCCCAGGTGGCCAGATACTGCTTGAATTCTGAAAAGGATTAGGCCCCTTGGAGCTCAGGTGGCACCCAGCCAGCCGGCAGCTGATTCCCCACCCCCCATGCCACTCTCAACTGGGCTGCTGGCCAGATGGGTGTTGCCTGAGCTCTAAGAGGCCTGATCCTTTTTGGAGTTCAGGTGGTGCACAGCTGGCCAGTGGCCCAGTGGGGGCAGCCTGCCAGCTGGCCAGGCACCACCTAAGCTTCAAGGGGCCTGATCCTATTTTTCTCCAGAGCTCATCCCCCTTATGCCATGGCTGGTGGGAGGAGGCACCACACCTGCCAGGTGCTCTGGGGCTGTAGCACTCACTCTGTCCAACATCCCTGGGCTGCAAGGTGCTGTATCTGGCTCCACTGCACGCAAGCATCCCCACTTGCCCTGACTCAGGAGAGGCCACTGCATCCTGGGATGCTGGAGAACTTCAGTTTGGGTGGAATAACTGTAGGGGGTGGCCACATCTTAATGAAATAGGAGCAAAATTAGGCAGACTAGAGATAATCCTGCCCTGGAATGGAGTAAGTTTAAACTGAATAATGAATGCGTTAAGCCACCTAATGGTATAATGTGCAGCCAGTCCAGGGGTCAAGAGCTCCAGAAGCCACCTAAACTTACCGTGTGACAAGGCTCTCAGTCCCCTACACAGTTAAGTTTCAGCCAGCGATCATACACAAAGCTGGCAATGTGCTGATGCCTCACAATTAATGTTCTGCTCAGAGCCCAAGCTTAAACTGGAATCCCAAGAGCCCCAAAGCAGAATTATCAAAGCAGAAAGGAGATCATTTTTTTCCTGTGGTGTAGCATGTAGGTATGCTTTGAAAAGCCTAAACTGGATGCAGACTAAAAAAGATGGTCAAGGGATAAGCCAGAACTTTTTGAATGCTTTTGTGTCCGAGGGGTTAAGGCAATCACTTGGGATGCGGGACACCTATGTTAAAATTCTCCTTTTGCTACAAGGACTTGAATCCCACAACCCAGATATACATCAGGTTTGTTCTAGGGAAAGTTTCACTCTTTCTTGTATGTTAGACTGAGACTAGATTGGCTCCCTAAGACACTTGGGTTCCTAACACCAGGTTCATGATTCCTGAGATGAGTGGAAAGAAGCACCTTCCTAACCAGAAGTAGAAACCAGTCTCAGTCCAGGCACACTGGTAAAGTGCCTATGCCCCATCCCTTTCCTCTACATTCCTGGCAAATCATGAGCAGTTCTCCACTCAGTTTCTGAGGCTGGTATAAGTTTTTATATAGAATAGACGTCTCTCCACCCAGAGCTCAGGGTAGTGTTCAAGTCATGGATAGTCCTTTCTCCCCTCACCCTGATGAAGGTGCTGCTGCTCTTTCTGCTCCCAGACTACTGCACCTGCTCTTTCTGTTTCTAAGCAAACCTTCTGCATTGGAGTTGCCACTAGTAGTGAGAAGGACAGGTCTGGTACTGCCTGAATGCTCTCTGTATATTAACTTTGACCTGAATCATGGCAAGCTTCCCTGTTAGCAGCACGTGTCAGGTCAGAAATAGCGCTATCAAATCTCCTTTGTGAAAGGAGATCTGGATAAAGTGATTTTTCTGACAAGCATTTTTTTCATGTTCTAGGAAGGCAGATCCGGTATTATAAATTTATAAGCTTTTCCACTAAGCACTTGAGTTCAGTCTTTTCATACCTATAATATCCCAGCTCTGATTCAGTCTAACTTTCACGCTTGGAAGAATAAAAATCTTCAGTCTCCTAACAATGACATTTCCCAGATGACAAGAGCATTTGAAGCAAAGGAATCTGTGAAAAAAGAATATTTTCAAACTTGTAAACCACATGCATATTACTAGGGTTGGGAGAAAGGAAGGGATGGGAGGAGAAATCATTCTGCCTATTTAATGCAGTGGTTCTCAACCAGGGTGCTGCGACACCCTGGGGTGCCTTGAGGGGTGTTGTAGTATGCTGCACAATGTTAGCACCGTTAAGTGTGCAAACATGATTTACAAGATAAACCAAATGATTTCAAATAAAAATCCACAGTGTTGAAAAAAATATAACCCGTTGTGGTCTTTCAGAGTAATTTGCAGTAGAAAAATTACTGTATTATTTTTCCATAGTCAAAAACTGAGTGAAAAGGAAAACCCTGCATTTTCTGAGGGGTGCCTTCAGTCCAGAAAGGGTGAGAACCACTGTTCTAATGCTTCAATGCTCTAATAGTGGAGAATGTTTTAAAATATAACCACAGGCTCTGAATCAAAGTTCCTATATCTCTACTTTCCAATACAAATCTAAACAAGCTGAATAAAGTCACTTAAGATTGCCCAGAGTGAAATAATCCTCTCAAATCTCATATTGAGCTTCAGCTTCTATAAGATTTACAGAAGTAGTACGCTAAAAAACTTTTTTTTACTATATTGAAAAAGCACCTGAATTTCTCATTTATAAACCTCAGGTTGGCTATAGGCATTGTCTTATACCTTTACTTATAGAAGCCACCTAGTGCATGATTCTTGATTCTGTCCTAAAGGTATATTCCTTTAGGGAGTAAGAATTTTATAATATGTAGTCAAACTGGACCAGAAAACAAATTTTATAATCCATATAGGTTAAAGAATTTATTCAATACAGATGAATTTTGCAAGCTGGTTACGAACAGGTATGTGGTCAAATAGGATGAGGAATCTCCACAAGAAAGTCAGTAACTGGACAGATTTTGTTTGGTTAGTTATTTGGTTGATTTTGGGTGTATGTGGAAATAAAGTAGTGGTTTAGTCCAGCTAATGCAGAAGTTGATGCTGAAATTCTGATTGATTCCAATGGGAGCTGAAATAGAACTTAAATAAATAAGCAAAGGTGGCACTTAAATAAATGCATTGGTGCAATGGCGGGATGCAAATGTGTCAGGCCTTAGTGATGATCTGATCTTGTTTCGTAGGGCCCAGGTAGTGTATGAGAGGCAAAAAAAATTTTTGTGACATCTTTTACTGAGCCATCTTTATAGTTGGGAGAGCTTTGCTTCTTCTCCCAACCTCATGGCAAAATTTGACTTAAATTTCAGCTTTATACTTTATAGTGCTGTGTATAGAAGAGTGTCTACAAAAGAGGCAAAGAGAAAGAGAGGAAAGCCATTTCCTGTTGCTCATTGCATAAACTCATCAATCTTCACAGTCAAGGTCAGCTCCCAGGCTACTGCACCTGGCAGCACAGCTTGGGGAGTAGGTGAGCAACCAGCAGTGCAAAAGAAGAGGTTAGGGACTATTTAGAAAACCTGGCATGTACAAGTCCATGGGGCTAGATGGGATACACCCAAGGGTGCTGAAGGAGTTGGCCAGTGTGATTGCAGAGCCTCTGGACATAATCTTTGAAAACTCATGGCAATCAAGAAAGATCCCAGATGACTGGAAAAGGGCAAATATAGTGCCCATCTTTAAGAAAGGGAAACAGTAGGATCCAGAGGACTACAAACCAGTCAGCCTCACGTCAATCTGTGGCAAAATCATGGAGCAGATCCTCAAGGAATCCATTTCTACGCACTTAGAGAAGAAAAAGGTGATTCGAGACAGTCAGCATGGATTCACCAAGAGCGAGTCATGCCTGACCAACCTGATTGCCTTTTATGATGAGACAACTGACTTTGTAGATGTGGGAAGACCAGTGGATAGGATATACCTTGAGTTAAAAAACATTTTGATATGGTCTCCTACAACATTCTTGCAAGCAAGCTAAGGACATATGTGTTGGGTGAATGGATTATGAAGTGGATGGAAAACTGGCTGAATCATTGGGCTCAGAGGGTAGTAGTCAATGGCTTGATGTCTAGTTGGTAGCTGGGATCAAGTGGAGTGAGCCAGAGGTTCATCCTGGTTTTGTTAAATATTTTTATCAGTGACCTAGAAGATGGGGTGGAGTGCACCCTCAGCAAGTTTGCAGATGACACCAAGCTGGGGGAAGTAGTAGATACACTAGAGGGCAGGGTTAGGATTTAGAGATCTAGACAAATTGGAGGATTGGACCAAAAGAAATCTTATGAGGTTCAAGAAGGTCAAGTGCAAAGTCCTACACTTAGGACAGAACAATCCCATGCACTGGTGCAGGCTGAGGACTGACTAGCTAAGTAGCAGCTCTGCAGAAAAGGACCTGGCGATTACAGTGGACAATAAGCTGAATATGATCCAACATTGTCCCTTTGTAGAAGGCTAATGACATACTAGGCTGCATTAGTAGGAGCATTGCCAGCAAAACTAGGGAAATGATTATTCCCCTCTATTTGGCACCGATGAGGACACATCTGGAGTACTGTGTCCAGTTTTGGGGCCCCCATTAAAGAAAAACGGTAAATACATTGGAGAGAGTCTAGTGGAGGGCAATGAAAATGGTGAAGGGGCTGGGACACATGGCTTATGAGGAGAGGCTGAGGGTTATTTAGTTTCCTCACCCTCTCACCCCATCCTGCTCTTCTTATTGACCACAGAAAGCAGCGTCATAGGATATGTAGTCAGGACCCCTTTAAGCTCTATGCTCTGCCTAATTCTAGGCTTTCTTATACATAAGGAGGGAGCAAGTGGGTGAGACTTGTCTCTCAGTGGCGTTCCTGAGCTCTACAGGGAGGTCGTATAGAGAATAGGGGTGTGCGAAATGAGCCATATTCGATTCTGGTTCAGCCTCAGCCTGAATCAGGGACAGTGATTTGACTCATTGATTTGGATCACTGTCCCTGATTCGATTCAGCCAAATCCAAATCTAAAGATTTGATGCTGATTCAGAGAATACCTTGAGATACTAGCCATGGTTCGTGAACGCTGCAATGGTGGGGTGGATGGAGCATCCCACAGGAGTGCGGGGGGGCCCCCGCTTGCTCAGGGTCTGCCGCTGAGTGTGCTGCACCCCCCCCCCGTGCCCTTTCTGGCTCGGCAGTCAGCCACAGGGGGACCCTGGGTGCCCCTCAGACCCATGAGGCACCAGCTGCCAAGCCAGGCGGGCCCCCAGTGTGCTCCCTGGTGGACCTGGAAGTGGACTAGTGCTTCTGGTCTGCTTCTGTGTCTGCTGCCAAGTGCACTGAGGAGCTCCCCATGCTCCTGTGGGACACTCCATCCGCCCCAGCATCTCAGTATTCACGAGTCACCTGGTACCTTGAGGTATGTAGAAAAAACATTTAAAACGGTATCTATATCTAAATCGCTGAATCTCTCCAAATCGATTCAGATGGTTCTGATTTGATTCAGAGAGATTAAAAGGTCTCTTGATTCAATTCAGATTCTGAGATTCAACCACTGAATTGGACTGAATTTCTGCCGAACCAAAGCTTCACACAGCCTTAATAGAGAAGGCTTTGGTCACTATTTAGTCTTTGCTGTGTCTCTGAAACAGTGCAGCTGTATAAGAAGGTACCAATAAGAAAGTACCAGTTCAGCTGCTTGTGAAAGATATTTTGGAAAGTTAAACTGAGACATATGATTCCAAAGGTCAAAATCTGGTATGATGACATGGTACAGCTGGCATCTATGGAGAGTCATGTTAGCAGGCTTAACGGCTTTGAAAAGTTTAGTGCAGTTTGGAAAGAGTTCTTAGAATATTCTGGTAACTAAATTATTACTCCTTGTTCACTTTTTTTTTTTCTAGTCCTCACTCTTCCCTCCTTTTTTTCTTTTCCCCTTCATTACTTATTGTTTATGACAGACATGTACATAGTTCAAACATATGATGCTGCTGAAACTCCTACAAGTAGAAATGGCATGATGAATTTTTGCCTCTTTCATCAGCTGTTGTGGGGTTTTCACATCTGCTTGCCTGACTATTTAACATTTCCAGCTCATATGGTGAAAGAGCTATGGATGGTACCTGCCAGCAAAAGAAGTGAAGTGGAGAGGGAAGTATGGGCCCTCTCCAGTCTCTCACTGTAGTCTATGCTGCTTCTATAAAAGAACAGGAGTGAGAAGGGAAAAAAGGGAAAGATGATAAGAGGCAGAGCTAGGGAGGAGATTAATGGAAAAGAAAGGAATACCTCTCGGTCCACTTCTTTTTCCCCTTTGGCATAGCCTATTCTGTCCTATTTCTGTCATGCCCAGCATTAAAAGTCTTCAATAACTTTGAAAACTCTTGTTGCAATTCCTTTTTGCTATCTTTGGTCCAGTTGTCCTTCCTCTGCTCTGCTGAGTTGGCTCTTTAGAAAAATCACTGCTTCAGGCATTGACTGACAAAGTGCTGCTTTCAGTCACACTACAGTAGCAAAGGAGAGATTCTGGAAACTGGCTCTTTATGTGCAGTGGGGGATGTTATACTTCCTGCTTTCCCTGTTTCTGCATGTGCACATTCATACGATGCAGCTGTAGGCCATTCTCCTCTGCCTCCCTACTTAGGTTGGCACCATTCCTATAAAACAAGACCTCCCCACTATCTCCCACTGTGTGCATGCCCGAGCCCAGCAGTAAGGCAACATAGATTAGTTCAAAGAGGCCTGGAGTAGTGCTGTGCGAAACAGCTATGTTTCATTTCAGTTTTGGATTCAACTGTTTTGGAGGACAGGGATTCATTTTGGATCACTGTTCTGTTTTGATTTGGACGAATCTGGTTTGGAGTTTTGAGGCTGTTTCAGCGTTGATTCGGAGATTTGGATTCACTGGGGAGAGGCAGGCACAGCCTAGTGGCTGCAGGTTCTCCCGCAACTCCTTCAGCTGTGCCTGCCTCTCCTGGGGAGGGGGCGGGAGTGCGGAAGAAGCCCCCATGGGTGTCCTGCCCGGCCCTATCTGCTGCCCAGCCCCAGGGACAAAAGGGGCTTCAGGGGCAGATTGTAGATACTGGCCAGGTACAGATGACAATATCAGAGCAGTCCTCCCCACCCCTTCTCCTTCCCTCTTTTGAGTTTGTTTTCCCACAAGCCCACCTCCAAAACATCTGAAACATTTCAGATGGTTTCATTTTGTTTCAGAGATGTTTTGGAGCCTTCTGTTTCATTTCGATTTTGGTGTTTCAGGTGTCAAAATGGGCTGAACCACCTCTGAAATGACATGGATGCCAAAATTTCACACAGCCCTATCCCAGAGCAAGTGCTCTAGTGTCACTCTGAGGCTCTCTGTCTCAGGAAAGACAGAGAGCGGTGCTTAGGCACATGCTTAGGACTCCTCTACAGCTATATCCAGACGAGTGTAGACATATGGTATGTGGCATCACAGACCCATCTGTGGTGCCACTCACCGCACATGCAGGTGTTCCCTGTGTGGCTGCCTTGCAGCATGAGGGGAGGGGTTTGACCTCAGGAGATCCCAGGGTCAAAAGAACCCATGACTTAAAGTGGGGAAGCACATGTGTTGGCAGCATGTGCCACCCAAAACCAGAGCTATACTCTGGCTGCCGGCTAGGCTTCCAGCTGCAGGTGCACTGCAGCTGCAGCTCCCAGAGACCCCTAGGATCCTGGGTAAAGCTGCTTGGGCCAGCACAGTTGCTCCCTTACACCTCCTGGGGTAATCTGCCATGTGCCAGGGGACACAGCAGTGGTGCAAGGTGTGCTGCTGCTTTTTGTCCCCAGGAAAAAAATGTCCATGCTTGTGTGAATGCAGCCTACCTAGCTGTCCATGAAGCAGGAATGATTGGGAAAGGTCCACTTCTAGGTAGTGTCAGGGAGCAGGGCGGGCAATAGAAATGTAGCCTTAGTAGTACTTTTGGCTTCACAGGATTGTGACTCAACAAGACCAACCTCATTTTAATAAGAAAGTCCCTATGCAATTAATGCAATTTAAGGAACTGGGGATTCCACCTGGGAGACTCTCTGAAACAAATCTTTTTAGTAACAGTTTTGCTTGGGCCATATACATTATGCCTCATGTCTTTTTATAGTATTTACTGCTTAAGTCCTGTCTGCACTGGTGGCTTTTGCATGGCAGTTGCTATATAACCATGCCAGTGGCAGTCCTTAACATGGACACACCAAATAGGGACCAAAATGGGCATTTACCCGTGCAATGGAACCTGGATGCAATTATGGTAAGCTGTCTGGTATAAGTTATGTTTTACACCTATTCAAAGCAACTATACTCAAAAATGTCAAAGGTCTCTTCTTGCTGAATAATTTATCAGGTTAGTGTGATCAAGACACACCAGGTTCTGTAGCCAACTGGACACCAAGTTAAGATCTCTCCAACCTGAACCACCAGGTACTAATTTATAACAGGGCCAAACTTCAGCATACATCAAGAAGGGGGCTTGAACTCATGCCTGACGAGCTATTGCAAGATGATGGTTTAACTGCTCAACTATCACTCAAGGGCAGAAGCACTATAGTAGAGGTTAATGTTAGTGCAGATACAGCAGTGCAAGAATCTTCTTTGTAGACAAGGCCTAAGAAACCAGTGATTTTTGGGATG
Organism: Alligator mississippiensis; assembly: GCF_030867095.1. Lineage (NCBI taxonomy): Eukaryota > Metazoa > Chordata > Crocodylia > Alligatoridae > Alligator > Alligator mississippiensis. Next base: position 126,836,658 of record NC_081824.1, read on the forward strand.
ACAAACTTACTTTTCCTTCTGCTGAATGAATTGTCTTTATGGCCATCTGAGATTTTTGTAGAATGAAATTCCTCAGCTGACAACGTAGCTCATGTTGTGATATCACAATTAGATCTGGTAACAGCAATATTCAGCAGAGAATTCAGTGGAGATTCAGACTAAATAAAGAATGTAGTATCAGTTCTGCACCTATATCTTATTTCTGTATTTATGGTTCATATCTTATTTATGTATTACAGAAGCACTCAAAATATTTTGGGAATTGTCTATGCTTGTAGAAACCCAGATATTACCCTGAAGTGTTTTATAATTTTTAAAAATAGGCAAGAAGAAGCATGAAGAGAAAGGCATATGCCATGTCATAATGATCGTGATGCAAAGGGTCAAAAGCAACTAGTGATTTTTGGGTGCATAACTTGAGACTTTTCTGAAAACGTGAAGCACATACTCTCTAATAGGCATATTCTCTGATGTGATTTTAATTGCTGACCCAAAAATTGAAGTCCACAAAATCGCTAATCACTTTTAGAAACTGGAAACCTTATTATTAAAGAAGCAAAGCAGAGATTCAGGACATCTCTGTTATGTCATTAGAATTTCCTTATTTGGCACATTTCTTAGCTTCTTGGCTCTTTAAATCAAGATTATAAGGGAGAAGGAGTGGAACCTGGCATGAAATTGAGCAAGAAAAGAAAGAAGCTCATAAAAGAAAGAATTCCAAACTTGACAGAACATCAACAAAATGCCCTAAAGTTAAACCCACAGGACTTGGGCTTGAAATGAGGAACAGACCTGAAGCAGAAAATCACAATGTATGACATAGCACATAAAAAGAGCCAACAGCCTGCTGAGCTGATGTACTGCCTCGAGGGAAGGCCAAGAGTGCAATGTCATGTAGAATACAGGCTGAATGGGAAGGCAACTAAAGACTTCAAAACTGAAGGAATATGTTAACTTGAAACAAGTAAGGATCATAGCTGCAGCACTGGAATTGCCACAGAGTCGTATGAGAAAGCCGTGAAACATTACAAGTAGCTAAGACCAGCAGCAGAATGCATAGACGACTTTTGGACAAAAGAGGTCTTAATTCTTCGTGTTTCTACAACAATAAAAGGGCAATTAACACAACTCATAGGTGGGCCATCAGAGAAAATAGGAGCCATTTATGGGGGGGTGGTGGGGGGAGAAAGGAATTACAAGCTTATTTGTTGTACCTTTTCCTCAGGTCCTCGGTGAAGACAGATTGAATGCATGCAAGCAGGAGAAAGTAAAAGTTCAAATTAAATAAATTACAAACATATTGATGTGTCAAGGGGATATTTAATATAATCCTGCTTTCTCCTTTGTGGCTACAAAGGAACTGCTTATGATTAAGTTGCAAGAGGAGCAGCATTTTTAAGCTTCCTACAGAGGGGCTTCTCTTACAGACTGGGGCAGCTGTAAGTCAGAGAACATCCACTGATCATGGTCTCCTGATGCTTCAAAAGCAGAACTTAGCAACTACAAGGCTTATTGCAGGCTCAGAGCTGCAGTAACTGCTGTAGGAAAGCTCCAGTAATCCTTTTCCCTACTTGCACATGCCTCCTGCAGGAAGCATGCTCAATCAGGCTTAGTGTGCATGAAATGGAATGGAAGATTTTCCACAAATAAAGAACAAGTTTAGTCAAATGCAAACTTGGAACTAACTATGCATGCTTACCAACTATACCAGAGAGATGGTAGCCGGTGCATTGTAGTCAAGCTTTTGTATTGCTACAAACAGAATTTATACTACTTGTCAATTCTGTAGATGTTTTTCATCTACAAAACTTGTGGAGGAGCAATGTTTGGGTTCATGATCATGATAACTCAGTTCTTTATCATTATCATACCTTGAGCTCAGACCCCAAGTCTGAAAATGTCTGTAATTGGGGCACTGGTTTATATTAATGGATAATCAAAAATATAAGGCTTTTAGGATTAGGTCCTCATGCTTTCTGCCATCATTTTGCAATGTACCTTGTGGGGTAAAGAAACAAAGATGAACCCAAAAGCACCACATCTACAAATATTCAGTGCCAAAGTCATACACTACAAATAGGATGACTGGGAAATTCTCAGCTCAAAGACAAAGATATTTATGGCAGGGCACTGTTGATGCCTGCCACTTTAAGGGATAAGCCAAACAGCCAGCAGGTGCTTGATTACGGTGTCCATTTTAGCACTCTGGCTGCCTATATAAACAGAGCAGTTTGCTGCTGGCAGGCCAGGCAGAAACATTGCCTGGCTGAAGGGCTGTACAAAACATCTTGGCAGTAAGGACAGGTGCTTATGGGGATGGTTTGGAGGCTCCTGGTCCTGATCCTGACCTAAAACAGCACCCTGCTGGGAGTGGGTGGCCTGGTGGGGTTCCCAGTGGTGCAGGAGCCTTCAGGAAAATACCGAACCAGTTACCACCCCTGTGGAGGGCAGGTCAGAGCACCTCAATGATCCCTACCTGCCCCCCCCATCACTGTGGGTAGTAGCTGGGGCCAGGCATGGCTATGGCCATCTGAGCCCCAACCTGGGAGGGAAGCCCAGTAACCCCAGTGAGGGGGTAGAAGATCTGAAGCCCCAGTAAAGGTAGGCCCCAGTGAGGGGGGGAGATGTGGAGCCTCAGTGAAAGGGAAACCAGAGGGCTGGGAGCCTGGTGTATATGTGTGAGAGTTTGTATAGGGTTGCCCCGGGAGGGGCCAGGGCAAGCTTGGGTCTGGTTGAGTAATTGGCTGGCCACTACTGCAGTGGGGGTTGTGGGAGAGGCCCAAAAGATGGTACATCTGCCATCCAAGGTGTGTGCTAGCTAAAGCCTATGGCTGAAGGGGTCCGCTCCAAGAGGGAGTGAGGCAGTATAAGTTGTTGATGTGTGGAAGAGACCCTGTGAGAGGGGGTGGAGTGTGAGAGGCCCCATTGAAAGGATGGTCTGAATGTGTGTGTGTCTGAGGCCTGACAACAAGGGCTAAGCTTAGTCCAGGTGTAGGCCAGGAGCATTATATTACCGGGATGCTATCTGCAAGGCTTGGGCTGCAGTGTAGGGGAGGAACAGAGCCACAGATAGTGTCCCCTGGCATCGGGGCAAGAATGGGCAGCCTTCCGCCTTTTTAGAACCAATTAAGAGATAACAAGGCATGGCAGGAAAGGAGGCGGGTGGTTGGCCGAGAGACGGGTGGGTGGGGCAGTGGCAGACTGGCCCTGAGAGAACCTCCTGTTACAATCTTCTTGGAAGGAAATAGTGATTATAAAGTGCCAGGTATATTTTTCAGACTTTAGTACACGTTCCCATCCTAGTAAGGTTCTGAATAGTTAAGGAATAATTTACTCGGCACTAATGTTGAAACACGTATTGTTCATCTTGGACACCTGGGCCTTATTCACTTCTAAGGCACTTAATTGACTTCCTGTTCCATCCTGCTCCAGTCCTTGAAAAAAGCTTAGCAGGTCAAATTTTATAACATACTTTCATCTGACCTAAGTGACAAAAAGCAGCAAGGAGGATGAAAAAGAGGACCTTTTATGTTTACTGGTTCACCTTTTGCATTAATGGTTTAACATGGACTCCAGCTGAGGGCAGAACAGTCATCTTTAGCTTCCTAAATCCCACTCAGGTGCCTTAGGGGTGAAATAGGATTTGGGTTGTGGACTGTGCATTCATTCTGTTTTTCCAAAAGCTGCAGCTGGCTATAGGCCCTTTGATACCTCTTCTTCGTGAGATATTCAAAACCAACCAACCAACCAAGAGACAATGCCTCAGAGGTGGTATAAAACAGACTTGGTGTGTGAGATTCAAAATGCAACACTGGCCACTTCACATACTTTCAGGAACTTCCTATCTTGTTTAGACAATGAAGGCACCCCTCCCTGTGGAGTGATAAATGGTGAGATCTGAATGGTGCCTGATTTTCTTATTTTAAGGTGGTAATGTCCCTCTTCTCCACCAAGAGGTCCCAGACACGCATGATGCATGGTTTACACCCATTGTTTAGTCTCTTTCATTAAGTACTATCTACGTTTAAAGGGTTATGGGAGTGCATTCTTTGTAGATGTATAAAGCAGTGCAAATACCAAAACTCTAATATGGTATATTACAGAGGTGGGCAATTATTTTGGCTGGAGGGCCTTTTAATGAGTTCTGGTGAGTTGTTGATGGCTGCATGGGTAGCCCCACCCCTTAACAATTCTGGTCCCATTTTGGGGGTGGAAATCCTGCCCTTAACCCCTGACCTTTGCCACTGGAAGTCCTTTCCCTTGCTCCCTGGAAATTCTCCTTTTGGGGGTGGGGGGGGCTTTGCCATCTTGGAACCAGAAAAAAAAACAAATCATACATTAAAAGTCAAATGCCTACTATAACATATTTTAATTTGATTACAAAAAATATTTTTCTTCTGATTTGTGTTTGCATAGTGAATATAGATGATTGCATAATAACTAAAAAATAAAGTTGCACACCATGGGGCGGGGGAGTTTTGAGGGGTCCCCACAGCCTGCCACCATCTCTCTCACCCACACCCTGCCGGCCCAAGCTGTACGCTGCTACCACCTGCCTGGGGGTGGTCTCCATGCTGCCACCAGCCCCAATCCCAGCCCCAAGCTCCCTACCCCTATCCAGCTGCAGTTGTGCCCCTGCCCCCACCCCCACCATTTCCCTACCTGCTGCCTGGAGTGAGCGGGATGCTGGGGAAGCCAAGCAGGTCCCCTGGCTGCTGCAACAGTGTTAGCAGCAGCCCTGCATGGAAGCTGGGCCCTTCTACTCATGAGGGAGGAAGCGAGGTACAATAGGGTATATTGGTGGGTGTGTATATGTATAGGTCCCTCACTCCCACCCTTGTAGGCGGAAGGGCTGGGTAGGGTACAATTAATTAGTGGGCACCCACAGGCCAAATGAAAGTGCCTGGCAGGCCGGATCCACAGAGCAATGTCAGAGTCTGTGCTGCCAGTGGCAGTGGCCAGGCCAACAGCAAACTACTGCTATTTTTGAGCACTCTTCCAAGGTGAGCACTTGGGGCTGGTGTCCCAGTCACCCCCCCCCCCCCACCCTTTATTATACTATTGTACATATGTTTTGAAATTGTTTTCCAAGCTGTCTTAGTGAATTTTCTTTTAATGGTTTGTAGCTTTAAAATAATCATGATTTCCTAAATTCATGACACTCCCTTCCACTCCTTGCCTCCGCAACCCTTCTCCCCTATCTTAACTGCAATCTCGAGGGGTGTTTAACACTAGCAAAGATTTTTGTTTGGAAAATATTTGTGACCTAGAAGATTTCTGTACAATGGCTTCACTGGATTAAGGGGCACAAAGGATGGCAGCGATAACATACTAATTAAAGGAACAGCAAAGAATTAAAGGATTATATAACCTAAATGTAAAATGAATACATTTTTTTAAAAGAAAAAAGCCCTGGGGAGGGGGAAATGAGGGTTTTGCTTATAGTAACTAGCAGCCAAAACAAGTTTTAAGGCATTTTTTAAAAGTATGCATAAAAATGTACACGTGTGCTTTCTAATTAATAGAAAATGAAAGGAAACCCCAATTGGATATAGATTAACATAACACCCATGTGCGTCAATCCACAACACATTTCCTTCCACTTCCCACATACAATCCCTCTACAGCTCACTCAAACTCACAAGCTTAACTAAAACCTTAGGGGGACTGAGTGTTCTTACTAACAGATGGACACATTCTATAGATATGCATAATATGGTTTTTGCTGTGTTTTAAAGAAATCTGGAGTTAGCGCCCAAGTATTAGCTGTTGCCTGGAGTGGCACAAACTGGTAACCAGTTGATTATGTGGATGGAAAGCAACCTTGCCATGCATTGGAGCAAATTGCCTTCCTACTCCTACCACCCTGTCTCACCAACCACAAAAAAAGTGTCAGATGGAGGAAATAGGAAAGTCCTGATGTCTCCTAGCCTTATCCTCTTTTCTCCATCCCAGTCCTCCTGGTATTGTCCATCCATTTCCTCACACCCCTTCCCTGTTTCTTCTCATCTCCCTATGCTTTATCCATTCACTTTTTTTCATAGCATCTTTACTTTCCAACAATGAGGTTCATTCTCTCATGCTATTCCCAGAAGGCTACACTGTCATAAAACTCCAGATCCATAGTAGAGTGTAGTTAGCAAGTAAAGACTTCTTATTTATATTTACTTCCTCTGGAGAAATTCAGTTCCGTTATGACAAATTACAGCAATAACTTTGGAACTTTAATATTTCAAGTTCTTCTACTTAGCTTTTGTCTTAAAGACTGTAAAGAAACATTACCAGCTGAAATGTAGAGCTTGTGAACATTTATCTTTAAGTTGGAGGAGCCCAAACAAATACGGAAATTGTGGCATTTTTCTTTTTGAAAGGAAAGAAAAATTACTACATAGTAGAAAATTCAACTGAATGAGAGTATGATGCCAAATATGAAAATTAAACTTTTGAACTGAAAAAGAGAATTTTTGGCCTTTAAGTGGAAACCTCAACATAATTTAAATAAGAGTTGCTCCCAAATCCTACACCTAATATGACTGAAATGTTGGCAGTCCAGTGGAGAGGTTCTGCTCTTCCACTGTTCTACTTTTCATGTAGTCATTTACAACAGTAAAAATCAGTGTATCGCACATTGTTTAGCTTTTTATCTCTAGTTTGAATTTAGGCTAGATCAGAAATCTAATGACTTGCCAGGGACCAATATGAAATGAGTTGGAGTATCATATATTCATAATGGGCAGCTGCCTATCTCACACACACACTCACACACACAAATAGCATCAATTGATAGCTATGTTGACAGCCTCAGTAGAGACACCAAAAACTGAATGAAACTGGATTCTTGGTACTATCCATGGTCACCCAATCTGTGAATAAACAGAAGGATGCATCATCTGAAGCACTGTGTAAATGCTAAAATGTGCACGTGCTTATAAAAGGGAAGGAATAAAGCCTGCTTGCAGACTACCATCTCCTAGCTCATTTTTCTTACCATTTAACAATATGATGAGCAAAATTCTAACCTTCCATTTGAGGACACTTAGCTACCTAAGTAGTGCCAGAGTCCATTAGTTTATTAGACCACACCTTGCTAATTCAGGCAATTCAGAAATATTTGGCATGCAAAAGGATATATGCTGTGAATCATTGGCATCATAGGAGAGAAATCCACTCCAACTCACAAAGCTATCTAAACCATAAACACTGGGAAGTGACCATGTCTCCTGAATTCTGTGGTAGCCCATCCTTGTCATCTGGTATTCTTTTGCAGGTACAAAAAAAATCCCATGCCACTGTAAAATAAATTGAGTCTGAACCGTAATTTTTTTATTCCACCTCTGAAACTTTTTGAAGTTCAGAAGCAGTTTAAGATATAGGATTTGGGTTTATTCCCATTTCTACTGTAATTTAGGATTTTGCATGCAAGTATGGCCAGCCTGGCTCTGAAGTGTTAGGTGTATAATACTTCAGCATTCCCATACACTTTGTCTTTCAGCCAGTTACTGAAGAGACAAAATGGTCACAGGCAGTATTCCAAATATTTAGGTGTTTGCAACTCAGTTTGTGTTGTTAACCTGTTTTCCTAACATTTCATGCTACAACAAAAATCAAGAAGTATAGGAATAAAATAGGCTTCTCTAGCACTGACTCCTTCCTTTGTCTTTCCTAGTACTTCATGATGGATCTGAAGTAGATGACCTCATCCCATTGGATAAATTAATTGAAATTCTCACCAGAAACTTGGCATTCAGTGACTTGATAGAGAAAGGACCACAGCAGGGGTGGGAAGGCCACCATCTGGACAACATGAAGGTTTATGCCAACTGGATCCTAGCACAGGAAGGGAAGATGAAAGGTAATGGTGACACCCTGCTTTAGTATGTGTGATTGTCCATGTTTTTTGTTGCTTTCTTGGCTACATCTTCAACATGCTTGTGAGAGGGGAGGCAAAATCCCCCTGAACATGTCCCAAACCCCTGCCCAACATACCCCAATACTCACCGCAGAAGTAAAGATGAGTGGTGCTGGGGAGCGGGGAGAGAAACACTGGCCAGGAGATGCCAGCTGCACAAAGCTTGAGCCCTAAGCACCAGAGAGAGGGACTGGGCACTTGCCAGAGGACCCAGATAGGCAAGGCAAAGAGCATGAGCCCTAGAAGCCAATGGGGGCAAGGTTGTGGCAGGCCAGTAGCGGGCACTTCTGCATTGAGCCACCCACCTCACTGCACCCGACTACCTTCCAGGCTCTGAGTGCCTCCCTGGGGGTGCCTCACATCTGGCCGACCCCCTTCCTGGAGCATACCCACTAGCCTGGGGGTAACACTGCCACCACCTAGGGCTGGGCTTGATTCTGGCTCTGCGCACCCTGGGGCACAGGCCTAGTAGCCTTCAAGGGTACTTGATTCACTTCAAGAACTTGGGATGCTTCCCTCAGTCAGAAGCACAAGTAGTGATCACCCTTAGTCAGCCGAACCAAGGGAACCCCAAGGCATAATCAAGACCCACTCCCAATAAGTCTCCCACACTAGGTATAAAAGAGAACTTTATTGGTTACAGAGGGTAGGGTTGCAATAGGGTACAGGGTACAGCAATATCAGAGAAATCCCATAGAGCAAACTCCCATGGCTAGGTAGCCTTTGATCACACATCTGAGTTACTGCAAGCTATATATCTAGTTAGATCTTGGGTAGCTTACTCACAAGTATCATCCAGAGGCAGGTGGAGATTCCCTCTGGAGGCAGGCAGTTCCTTGATCATGAGTTTTGAGAGAGAGAGAGCAAGTTTCAGATGGTTCAGCTCTTCTCTGTCTCTCTGAGTCTTCCTCATGGCTGCTGCCCCCTCCTCCTGGGCAGTCCTTAACCTATATAGCCTTGTGACCTCATTTACCTGGTCCGATGGAGGTCAGCGCCTGTTGGCTGTCAGCCAACCAATTTGAAATGCATCACTAGTTGCTGGACAGACTGGCAGTTCCTAGCTCTCCCAGGAGCTCAAGCCCCTCACCCAGGTATGTGATGCCAGTCATGTAGGCAGAGGAAGCAGGTTCCCCCCTCCAGGAATGTATCCAGCTCAGGTTACCTAAAGAGATAGGGTAAGGTGTGTATCCTCTGCTGGACCCATCCTAACCAAATTGTCACAGAGCAGAGTTTTTGGCGAGAAACAGAGGTAGCCTTCTGCCACAAGGGAGCCCTACCAGGGAGCAGCAAGGGAGCAGCAGCCTTATGGGACACCACAGGAGAATGGCGGTGCTCTGACCGGGAGCTCAGGCACCATGACAGAGGACCGCCCCACAGGATCGCGGGCACCTCTGGGCAGTTCCACAGTGAGCAGAGTGCGAGGGATCACAGACCCAATGGAGAGGAAAGTAAATGATGCCAGCTGGTGGGACCAGGATAGCTCAACTACAGATCAGCCGGGCCCCAGGGAGATCACCCACAGCTTCACATGGGCTGAGTTGTCTGGCAGGGCATGCATCTACCTCCTCTCCCCTCTTCCCCACTCCTTATCAAAGGCCCCAGGGAGCAACTCCCAACATCAATTGTGACCAAGAAGGTCTGTGTGCAGCTCCCAGCACCACACCTGGGTAGGCAGTTGTGGCCTGCTCCCCTGCAGTGGGGTGGGCCAGGGCAGGTGCTGGCCTAGGGCTCCACATGCCCCAGCTGGGATCAGGTATTTGTTATCAGTTAACCATTTAACTGCTATAATTAGAGAAGGTTAAATGGATGCATTTTACAATGATATTTACATCCTAGTAAGTATGCGTCTGCAAGTGATCATCAGTTTGATGGTTACTGTATTTTCAGGGTATCTTGTAATCAGTTTGTGTTATGCAGAGCTATTCTCAATGTCCTTGAAAATAGGACTCTATTTTCAAGAAGCTAAGTGTTGGCTTTATAGTTGGGTGCACTCTTTTAATTAAATGTGGTAGCATATAAGAAAGTATGAAAATATTTCCCCCTTTCCATTCTGAAGAAGTCCTATGAGCCTGTGCTAGGCCTGCTTCTACAAAAGATGTTCAATATCTGTTTTAGGAGAGGAAGTTTCTGACTTTGCTGAAGAAAATATTTGTATCTAAGCCTCTAACCAAGACACCAGGACTTGAAATAGACAAGCTAGTTAACTATCATTCTGGATGTAATCTGCCATCTGTAATCTGCCTAGTTAAGATTACTGAAAGGTTATAATGATATCACTCTCCCAGTAACTACAGCGCATTGACTTGTCATTCTGGTCCCTATCCCAGGGATTCTTTATGCATTCTATAAAGTCTTTGACTAGGCTGCATCATTGCTTCCTCTCTCTGGCCCAATGAAAATTCATTTCTACGTAGTGTAGAACAGCTTCAGCCAAAAAGCTGATAACATCCCACCCTAGTATACAGCTTGGTGGTTGAGACACTATCGTGGCAGGTGTAGGCTTAAATCCTCGTAGGCTGAAAAGAGCGTTGAGCACAATTTTACCAAACTTTACTGGCTGAATCAAAGATACTAGGTAAAGAAGAGGAAAGGGGAGGCAAATGAAGTGCCCTCCACCCTTTGCCACATATCCTTTTGAAAAAATGTAACTCTTGTGGAGGTCACTCATATCCATGTATATCATGCCTTAAACTGAATTGCACATGTGACCAATTACTATTTAAGTTATGATTAACTTGTTAATCACATTTTAAATGTAACGTGTCAGGGTCTGATTGAAAACCTAAGGTACTTATAAGGCTAGGTGAGTGGGGGAGGGGTTGAGGATCAAACTTGTAGTCTTAGGGCATGTCTACATGTTCATCAATGCACTTTTGCTAATGCACATTAAATTCAGTATCTCCCTTGTGAGGTACTAGAAGAAAGTGCATGAGTCTATTTTAATGTGTATTAGCAAAGGTTATTTTTATGACACTTTAATAAGCATTAAAATAGGTTAATGTGCATTAAAATGCATGTGTAGATACACCCTTAGACATCTCAAGTTTGCCTAAGACCTTTTGTGGATGAAGGTTGTAGACTCTTCAGAGACCTAAGTTCCACATCTGTAAAGTGGAGGTAAAAATACTTCGGGAGTGCTGTGAGAATGAATATATTGAAGGTTGGATCTCGGGCCTAATTGTCCCAGGCTATGACTTGCATCAAAACAAGCTCAGAACAGTATTTTTCACAGGCAGCTTAATGGCAATTAATTCAAAATTAGTCCTAATTGTCCCAGGAAAAAAGTCTTACCTCAGTACTTACCTCACAGGTATTTAGGGTGAGGCAAATGGGTTGTACATCTGTAGAATCCTAGAATAAAAGGCTTTGTCCTGGGAAAAATGGTCATCTATTTTTAGCCTAATATCACAGCCAGCTAATCCATTCTAAACACAAAATGCATTCTTGCATCACATACAAATGCCCAGGCTGGTGAATTTCAGCTGAGGAATCATAATGGGGATAAAAGACTATATAAAGAGAATCAAGAAAGAACTAATTGCTGATTATATGTACTATTGCAATCTTAAAGTTCAGTTCTGCTTGTAATGTACTTATAGCATTTAATGGAAAAATGATACTGTGCTTTTGTATTATATTGTAGAGCATAGTTGAGGGAAGTGATAAACCATTTTTTCTTCTGTAAATATATTCATCTCCTATTATATGGATCCATATCTGACTAAAAATTGTGAGCTGGACCACTTCCATTGTTAGGCCTCCGCAGCATATCAAATTCAGTTCTTAGCCTCTAGTCTATTTACCTCTTTTATTTTCCCAATCATCCTGCCAGGTGTTACTAGTGAGCAGGAAGGACCAGGTTCAATGTTGTCTAGGACTCCCTTTTAAAATAAGTCATTTTCTTTACCTCCCCCAACATATCTAGCTTTTAGGGTTCTAAGAACTCAAACTGTAACTCCTTAGTTATGTTTCCATGCCTTTCCAAGAACACTAGGATCATTGAAAATGTGAAAACACAAACATTATTTATTTTTAAAATACACAATAGCCATATACCTATATAAAAATAAGAACACCCAGTATATCAGGGGCCTACACCTTAACTGGTCCAGTTGCTGAGTCCCAGAACTCTTTTCATAAAAGAATATTCACCCATCTGCAACCTCACTCATAAAATCAGTCAGACTCAGTGTGGTCATATGGATAAGGAGGTGACTGTCCTGTGTGTATGCAAGCACCAGTGCAGCAAAGACTGTTACTACAGTTAGCTTTAATCTGCAACTACCCAGTTTGCTCCTCCTGAGCCAACTCTACCTTGCCTAGTTCCATCCAGTTACCTTGACAAAGGGTTCAAAATATCTGGCTGGACAACCTAGAGTACACCAGAGCTCCTGCTCTGTCATGAATTTAAGTACCAGAAGCAGTATGGCCACATTAATACAGCACTCTGCCTAAACTAAATTGGTCCTGATGGGTCAGGTATCTTTAACACAGCCCTGTCCAGTGCTGTGTAATCATACCTCAGTAGCAGCTTCCTCCCAAATTGTTGAATTTCTTCACCTTTCAAACTTGGAGTTGTTGGCACTGGATTTATGACCCAGATACCTTGTTCTGCGAGGACCCAAACCCTCAGACTGACCACAACTTTTTCCATTCGATAATAGGCAAATTTTATTGATGCACAGTGACAACAGACAAAAATAATGGAGGCAAGGCAAAGAAAATAACTCCCTTCCCATCCCCCTCTCCTCCCATTCTATATCTACCAGTCCTAAGGCTGTCACAGAGGGAAAGTATGTCTAGCCAGGGCATGAGTGTCACCCTGTGGTTCTTTCTTGAATGTCAGCAGCCTGGAGGTCAAGGGCTGAAGCCCACCCCTCCCAGTGGGCTGGGTGAGATGGGCTGGTGGTATGCCCTCTGTGCATGGTGGCCTTGGTTTCCCCCCTTAGGGCCCTTTGCTGCTCTGAAGTCCTTCCTTTTGTATCCCTTCTCTCCTCTGATGACTCTTCATCTCCAGGTGCTGTTGACAGGTTTCCCTGTGGTAATTATACTGTCCATGTTCTGTCCTGTCAGCATATTTCTTTGTTCCAACAAACCCGTTTCATGCACAAATCTTACCTTGCTCATTTACCATTGTCTTAATTTGGGCATGCCCCAACCTCTAAAATTGGTCTATCTATCAAAACCAGAAATCCCAACAACTCTGCAGTTGGGCACTGTGACCTATTACCAATGCTGCAGAGTCCTTTATATCTGTTATGAGTACACTGGGTGTGTCTACATGAGATGCTTTATTCAAAATTAAAGCAAATTACTGTACAATAAGTGTCACTGTCTACACATACAAACACTACCCAGTAATTTGCTCTAATCATGAGTAAATTTGCTACCTGTAAATACAAACAGCAAATTCACTCGGGAGTAATTACTGCATAGTACAGCATGTGTAGATGGCTGACTGGGAGCAAATGTGATTCTGGGCAGCAGGGGGTGGAAAATTGTTCCCTACCTCAGGACCGGTGGCAGAGTCCACCCTGGCAGCAGGCAGCTCCTGGGGGCAGGGAACAATCTTCCAGCCTCTGCCAGGAGACAGCTGTCTCCTAGCCCCATGCTCCCTGCCAGGCCCTGGACTAGAACCCAGGGGGAGCCTAGAGCTCCCCTTGGCTACTGCAAGGGGCCAGTGCACGGCCAGCAGGGATGGGAGTAGACTTCTACCATAAGTAGAAGATCTGCTTCTGCTTCTCCACATATGTAGATGCCTGCCCAGGGTGGGTTTACTCTAGAGTAAATTGCTCTAGAGAAAACCCACCCCAGAGCATTTACATACACAGATGTGTCCACAGTTCATGTTATGTAGCTTCAGGGAACAGTGTGGTACAAATCTTCAATTTCCTAGCCTGTATATGCCCACTGCAGACACAGTGGGCCTTGTAGGAAACTGTCACACACAGGCTTTTAGAAACCACTTAACCCTTGCTGTTTCCCTGGACTATTGTTCTAATGCAATTAAACGCATTTTTGGTGCCAGGAGCGGGCTTCCCCCGGGCTTAGTTGGCTAACTTTGTATTGCATGTAACCTAGTTGCGTTCCCAACCTCACCCCCATCCTTCTATTGTTAGTCCCTCACCCAGGCGTTCTGTATTTCCCTATTAGCTTTGTCATCTTTTTTTGGATTTACCATCCTTACCATCTACTAATAAAAGTCAATCTGTTCTTATCAGTTTAATCGCTGATACGTCCTCGATGTGAGGACCGACGCATCTACTTTACCTACAAGCCAGTTCCCAAAAGCAAATCTCTAAATACCATCTTCTAGCCATCAGGAGTTGAAAAGTTCTTCATTGTTGCTCTGCAGCTCCCAGAGACATTAATGATGACTCAAATGAACATTTCTCTCAAACAGTAGCCACCTAACAAGTTTTCACAGAAAGTTGCTCTGGGGATGTCTTTTATGCACTTGCTGGATAAGAGACCTTACTCTCTCCCTCTATTACTCTTCCTCCCTGTGTGCCTTTTATAATAGTTTCTCCTTTATACTGTCACTGCTGACTAAAGGATTATAATTCCAAAGAGGACGTGGCATTTACTGGTAATTTTTAGTCAATGGATGTGATAAATACTGAGACTTAAGTGTGGTACCTTAACATCCTCAGTGAGTTTGTTTTCCTCCTCATAATTACAGCCAAATTCATGCCTATTGTAATTTTAACAAAGTCAAAGGAGTTTCACAAAAAGTGATTTTATTCTTAATTCTTAGCATATGTGTGTCCTGCAGCAGTGTCTGAAATAATGCTGATCTCAAAAGGCTGTCTCTGTTTTAAGCGAGCGATTTAAAAGAATATTTTTTTAGTTTTGAGTAAGATGATTTCAATGTTTCCCCTTCACAGTATAAAATAGAAATAATATTTTTAAAACATGCATAAAGCTGTACACAATCCTTTTTATTGGCCTAACTAAAAATAAGAGGCCTGCTTCCATTATTGTTGGGAAACTGTAAAAGGCTGTGGATGTGATTTACTTGGTAATGTTATTGAGTTTCTCTGATAGTGGCACACTCATCAATAACTTCTCTAGTTACATTTTTGTCTTCTATAAATAGCTGTTTATTTGATTTATTTATTATTTATATTTTAGAAATATTTGTGCGATAGCTCTCTTTATGGAATAATTAATTTTAGCTTATAAATTACAGAACTCCTTGAACAAAATTCAGCATGAATATATCATAAGATACCATAAGTCATTTAAATCTCATCTCTGTTATGTATTACTAATGTATTACTAATGAAAAATGAGACTGCAACGCTCATGTGGAACTAAGCTATCATGATGCCACAGGGGGCTGGCCCAGTAGGTATGCTGGTAGCATGATGCACAGCCAGATAAGATAAGTAGTTCTGGATCTCACATCAGGATAATGCACACTGAGGAGGAATGGAAATGTTATGAATCCCTCTAGGCATGTCTACACATGGCCATACAGTGCTGTTGTTACTGTGCCCTCTTTTATTGCTTCCTTTTGGAAGTACTAAGATATGGTGCAGTAACACCCCATATTGCACCATGTCAGCAGCACACGATCATTTTTGGCCACTATGTCGCTGTAGCAACGCGCAATAATGAGAGAGTGCATTGCTATGGAAACATAGCGGTGGCATCACAGTTTTTTTGCCAGAGGATGCTACGGCACTAGCGCGTTGCTATGGCGCCATAGGATCTTGTCTATATGCTCCCTATTACACACACAGTGAGTGCAGGAAGAAAAGACATTACACTCAAGGCTCTATCTTGTAAGGGACTAGTAGGAACATGTTTCTCCCACTGTGTATTCTGTTAATGTGGTGGGCAACAAACAAGTAGTTTTAAAGAGGAAAAAAACCCTGCCATTTTAAAATAGCAGCAACAGCCTCAGTGAAAAACATTTTCTGGGGATTAATAACTGGTTGGAGTTAATTATCCAGGACACATTCTGGACCATTAGTTCCTCCCAACTGGTTATCAGCCCCCTGGGAAATGCCCTACACCTCAATCACTGTTGCTTAATTATACCAGCGTTGCTGGGTTCTGCTAGTTGATTGTGATGTCACATCTCCAACAGCTGTGTTTTGCCATCCACTAGAAAAAGGTCGCTACCCTATTCAAAATCTTCTGCAGGGAGAAGGACACAAGTTTTGTTTGATGGGCAGCCACTTCAGATTCCATATCCTGCTGGCTCTGCAGCACAAGGATGTAGACAGGGGCATACTACATAGGGAGAGGAAAAAGAGTAATAGTTGCAATAATCAGATATGGATCTTGATCATTGTGAATATCATCTAATTATCAGACCCAACAAACTCAATGGCTGCATGCACGGCCACGCTCACATGAAGTATTTGGTGCTGCAAACATGTCTGCAATGCCACAAAACACACATTTAGATGTCTGCGCTGCAAGGGAGCGCTGCCTGTGTATGCACTGTTCCACTTTTTTTTCTGAACAGCGCATGCACAAGCAGCACATGCCACTTAAAAGCGGAGCTGGGCTACCCAGAGCTGTGCTGTGGCTGCTGGCTAGGCTCTGCATGGCAGAATCGCTGCTGCTGCAGTCCTGGGAGGCCCCCAGGACCCCAGGTAAGGTTGCTGCAGCCAGCCCAGTACCCACCTGGGTAACTTGCTGTGCAGAAAAGTGTATGTCGCATGGGCATTTCCCAGGGACAAGTAGTGGTGGTGCACGGTGTGCCACTGCTACTTGTCCCTGGGGAAGCAAACGTCCACGGTCATCTGGACATGCCCAAAGGGGCACATCCACATATGCAGTCATGTACACTTGCAGCAGCTCAAATAACAGTGGCACAAATTTGTGCTGGGAATTTGTACCTCAGAACACATGCCTGAACATGCATTTTGGTCTGGGGCAAATTGTGTCGCTTGGGGCAAACTGGCCCTGCCCAGCTCCTCCCAGATCTTCAGCCAGGGGGAGCTAGAGGCTGGGGCCAGCAGTATAAAAAGCTGCCCTTGTGAGCAACTCAGGGAACTTCTGAGGCCCAACCAGTTGGTATCTGGGAGCATTAGCCCCTTGTGCCAGCTGGACTGCTGAAGCAGCCCTAACCTAGAGTGGCCCCTGAGCCCTCTACCCACTGCAGCAGTTTGGCAGTGTGGGCTGCTGCCTGGCTGTGACCTGCTGCCACCTGAGACAGCATCTGCCCCCTTGGACCTGCAGCCCCATGGCTGCGCACCTGCCAGACCCAGACAGAGACCACATGGTCACCTGGGCTGTGGTATGGGCACTGTAGCAGAGCCTCCTGCACCTCTGATCCAGCTTCCAGGGGACCTTCACAGCTGGCCTTCATGCAACACTGCTGGCATGTCTTCTGGTGCCCCCACTCTGCCATCTAGGCAGCTATCACCTGGAAGATGTTCATTGCAGTGGCCCACTTTGAACTGTTGAAGCATGTCCTTCTGGCCCCAAATGGCCATGAGGTCAGTCACCTTGTCTGCACTCCACCAGTTGGGTCCCTGGTGCTAGCCCTTAGTAGGCTCCTTTGCCCAGGTTCTGCCACTTGCCTGACCAGCAGGGATCCTGGTATTCCCTGTTTAAAAATTGCAAATTCTCTGATAAACCCCCCCCCCCCCCAAATTCTCTCATTCAAATATCCACAATCCATGTTCTTCTGTGATTTTAAAATGAAAAACCACTATATAGAGAAATCAGCTGGGCAATGTTTTAGTGATATATTTACAATTGTAAAGCAATTTTGAAGCCTACCAGTGCCACTATCATCATCATAAAATGATTTCTAAGTGTGTATACACTTTGGTGTTTCTTTTCATTTTAAAATAACAGAAAAATTAGAGCTGCCCTTGCCCCCTTTGCTCACCAGGATGTGGGGTGCTAAGCAGCACTGGGTTGCTAGTGCTCTGCCCCTGGCCCTGCCCTGGTCCCTCACTCCTGACCCACAGCCTCTGCCTGCCCCCAGTAGCTGCCTCCTGGCAGCAGCTCTGTCCCAGCACCCGGACATGGGTCCAGCTGCAGCTGTCCCACTGGCTACTTTGTGGCTCTAAGCAGTGCCATCTCTTCCTGTTCTGCTCCCTGCACCTGTGCCCAGGCCCCAGTGATCCCCATGCTGTTCCTGGGAAGCCTTCAACTGGGGCTCAGGGACGGGGCTGGGCAAGGCCCTTCTCTTCCAGGCTGGCCTCCCCCTGTACAGGAGGCAGGGAGGCTCTAAGCCTACCTCTGGTGGCCTCTCCTAACCAGAGCACTCCCCCATCCCTGACCTCTCGCTCTCTCTCTCTTTCACACACCCCTGCTGCCACCTCCATCCCTCCCCCTAGCCCATCACACCCTCCCAAGTGGTTCCTGAGACCAGAAACCACCCCAGGCTGGGGTTGCATGTACCAGCACCAGTGTGGGCATGGGGCAAGGCTACATTGTGGCAGTTTACCCTGCAGCCACGGCTCCTGCCAACAGGTCCTGTTCTGTCTGGCAGCTGGACACATAGGGCGTGAGGTTTTTGGGGGCAGGGGGGATGTGGGAGTTGGGGGTGGGGTTTGTGGGAGGTTGGGGGTGGGTGTAGGATGTGTGGGAGTAAGGTTTGTGGGGGTCATGTGGGACTTGTTGCAAGGGTTTGTGGAGATAGAGGTTTGTGGGTGGATTGTAGGTGTGGGGAAATCCTGGTATCAAATATAGAGTCTGCACTGCAAATACGCAGTGCAAGGAACATTTTTTCATTCACAGCGTGCCTCTTGAAGTCTCTCAAGCTGCTTTGAGATGCCACAACAGACACATATTCACTCATCCGGACGTGGCCAATAGGGGTACTCGCAGACTAAAACATTGCACATCATGAGAATCTGGCCCACAGTGAATGGCAGTTTAAATCACTGATTTGTAATTAGAACTGGTCTGAAAATTGTATGTCTATTCTACAGGAAATTCTCTTACAATTTTCTGTCTGTTATGAAAAGCCAGCATCTCCCATTTTTGTGTGGAGTGAAATTCTGAAAGACTCAACTGGTCCTTTTATCATGTCTTGTTTTGATAATGTCAGATCCTTTTGACAAGATAAAGACTTCCTTTCAATTATGTCAAAATACAGTTCAAAATGCTAAATATACTAAGTGTAATATTAAATATATACAGATTAATATTTTAATGTAATATAAAACTTGAAGCAAAATAAACCAAAATGCTAATCTGGAAATGAAGTGCTTCAACATAAATGAAATTAAATGAAACCATTTATTTTGACTTTTGCCAAATAGTTCATTGAAATTGACATATTCCCATGGAAACTTTCAGTTTCAATGAAATAGTGGTTTCTGATTTTTAAAAAAAGAAAATTCGCTGTTGGAATTGTTTTGATCAGCTCTGTCTTCGGCATGTACCAATATTGATAATAAAGGCTTTCACAACTAGTATTTCTTCTATCATAACATCACATTCTACATACCATGCTGATTATACTCTAGGAGAAATTTCCAAATACATGATGATCCCTACAGCTGAACCCCAGTGGTTTCACCACTGTCCATGACACTTTTAGGTGCGCATATTTCATATGGCAATAGGATTTATATTCCTTCTCTCCCTGGGGTCAGGATCATTTGTGTTTTAATTTTTTTATTCTGTTATTATTTGAAAGTTATTCTATATTTTTACTTTTTCCAATGTTATTCCATAGATGTTGTCGTGGTGTGGGGTCCCCAGGGATGTCCACGATGTCCCTAGGGCTCCATGACCATGCAAATCTGCCCTATGGGCACCTTCTTCTCTCACTTGCCATGTCTTGTTGGTATGAATAATAAATAGGGAGGCTGCCCTCGAGTTTCTGCTCGGTCACTAAACCCTGCGGGTTCTTGGACCCCTTGCTGGGTCCCACTCTAAGTAGATGCCTCACAGGATACCCCAAGCCTTATGGGCTAGATGTGTGGCTCCAATTCCTCCTCTTTACCACACCCCATGCCTCACAGGTGGTATTTCAATATTATCTATTCCTAACAAAGTCTTGGCCTAACTTGGCTTTCTGTAGTCACTGGGCTCAGCAGCCTCTATCATTGCACTCTCTCTGGCCCTGGGATCTCTGCAGCCCTATAGTAGAGCCCTCTCTGGCCCTGGGGCTCTGCCCAGTAGTGTGCCCCAATGAGGCCTCTTCCTCCCTGATTAGCCTTATCCTGGTCCACTGGTTCAAAGGACAACAAAAACAGAAGCCCTTGGCTACAATGTAACAACCATAGCAATAACACCTGAGGCCACACTCTGCCTCTTTAAGATGGTAAGCTTCTTCCTCAGTATTGTGTGCCACCTAGCCCCAGGTATCCTATGGGCTTCTGGAGCTCTATCAATCTTGTAGGCAGCAGATCAGGCAATCAAACCTCCCCAGGGAGCTCTTTCATGCAGAAGCTGCTTCCTCTGGAGAGTGTTAGAGAACTAACCTCTGCCAGCCCCAGCCCTGGGGCTTATGTATTCCCAGGGTTCTACCTCCTTCCAGTCAGCTGACTGGGTGCAGATGCCAGCTAATTCCTTCATTAGCCTGCTGCCAAGGCAACCTGCAGCTGTGGAGCTCTGCCTAACTCCCAGTACTCTCTATCCAGGCTGCTACTGCCCTTAGGAGCAGGCACACCTCAGTGCTCTGCGACACACGTATTAAGAGAATTAACCAGTTTTCTTACTGTTTGAATCATCATGCTCAAGGAGTAGTTGTCAATAGCTCAATGTCTAGTTAGGAGGGGATATCAAACGGGGTTTCCTAGGTGATAGCCCTAGGTCCCATTGCCAGCGTTGGCCATTTTTAAAGGGCCTTAGTGAAGCTGCAGAAGTGTGGCTAAGCAGAAAGTCCTAAACCCTGTTTTTGATTTACCATAGAATGAACCTTTGTGGATGTGACAACCAACTCGGTCAGCAAAGTAAAGGAAGAAATCAACACATCCAGCTAAACCAGTGAAGTGATCCAATTAAATAGAGCACAAAGCCTGAAAAAGAGACATTATATGGAAAGACCATACATGAAATAATCTCAATATACTATATTATAGCTTTAGCATGTAGTAATTGATGTAACCAAATGTATTAGAATCTGTTTTGCCATAATAGATATATTTTTGTTAAGATCCTTAGATAAGTTGTAAAAAAAACAAAAAACAAAAAAGAGCCTTGTTTATGGAAGGCCATAAATTTTAGGTAGGAAGAAACAGAATTAGAGCAAGCAGTGTTCCATAATGGTGAAGGAAGGAGATAAGAAATTCTTCCTTTCAAAAGTGTAACTTTCACAGAAGCATAAATCCCAACTAACTGACACTTTTCATGTCCACAAGAAAGCTAGCTCAGTCCAGTGAAATAAAGAAATTTAAATGAAACCAGTCGGAGAACATTTGTTAAAATATTAGAACCAGCCATCTGTAAATATGGGGTATAGGCTGGAGGGAAATTTAAAGAACTTAGAAAACTCAGGAAGGCAGGCTGCCAATCTGCATGCCAACCTATTTCCATCTCCTGAGACTCCTCAGCCAGTATAGGTAAAAATCTAGGTTGTGTTGTCACAGGTGGCCTGATAAACTTTAGGATAAGTGTTTGCTTTTGTGTTTAGAGGTGAAAGCAAACAAAACGGGCTATAGACCTGGTTCTGCCTCTTTTACCAATAAACCTGAAAGGTTACCTGTAATCCAGGTAACAGTCTAATATTGTTTAATATCTTCATTAATGATTTGAATAAAAGGATTCAGTACAGCCAGGCCTCAGTTTACACGGTATTTGTTTGCACAATTTAATTGTGACCCTTTATTTTTGTACACGGTATGGATTCACTTTTACACAGTGCAGCACAATCACCAAGATATGCAGATGTATCTAGAATCAGCTGGTCACTTCCCACCACAGATCCACCATACTGCTTTCAATGTAGCTGGTAAGTGTGTTGTGCTGTGGTGGAAGGGGAGGGGAGAGAGAAGGGGCATGGGTCTGCCCCGCCAGGACATGGCAGGCATGGGACAGAGCCATGACTCATCTGCAGGGTTGGGGGTGGGGGGCTCCTGCCACTGCAAGCACCCTGGGAGGGCACGGTGCGGGGCGGGGGGCGCCTGGATCTGCATGAGGCAGGGTGGGCTGCAGCTGTGGGCTGGAGCCAGGGCTGTGCAGGGCTCTTCTCAGCAGAGGCTGAACTGGGCTGGGCTTGGAGAAGGCAGCAGCAGCACTGGAAGGAGGCTATGGGGGCCTATGGCAAAATTTGGGGTGGCTGCAGCTGCCCCTGCCCGTAACCCCTCTCCCAGCACCACTGGCACCCACCCCAAGTCCAGCCCCCACCCCGGCTCTAGCCCACAGCTGTAACCCGCCTGCCCTGCCCCACGCAGATCCAAGGGCACAAGCCCCCACCATGCCCTCCCAGAGTGCACACAGCAGCAGAAGCCTCCCCCATGTCCCCTGGATTAGCTGTGGCTCTGTCCCACACCTGCCCCAGCTGGGTAGCATCTCCCCCTGCCCCTTCCCCATTCCTCCCTCACTGTGGGAGCCTTGATCTCCACCCACCCCCCATGCCCCTTCCCTTCCCCCTTGACCACACCAGACATAACAGCTGCATGCAGCTCTCCAAGTTGCTGGGCTCTGCTCCTCCTGGCCTGAGTGCTGTGCTGCAGCTGTGCACCTGCGTGGGCATTTACCAGCCAAATTATTGGCCGCAACTGGAACCTAAACCCTTAGTTCCCATAGACACTCGGTATCTTTTTACACGATTTCTGTTTGCACGGTGTTTTTTCAAGAATGTAACCACCATGTAAATTAAGATCCAACTGTACTCCTTTAGCAAATTTGTGGATGATACTAAATTGGGTGAAGTTGCAGACATTCCATAGGATCCAGGATGACCTGGATAGATAGATTGTGGACCATTTCTCTAATCAAGAAGGGTAAATGCAAAGTCCTGCATTTGTGACAGAATAATTGCGTGCTCAAGTAAAGACCCGGAATGGCAGGCTAGGCTGCAGTACTGCAGAGAAGACCTGGGGGTTACAGTAAACTATAAGCTGAATATGAGCCAATGTCATGCTCTTGTTGCCAAACAAAGCCAACAGCATACTGAGTTGTATTAGCAGGAGTGTCACTTACAAATCAAGGGAAGTGATTCTTTTGCCCTATTTAGCACTAGTGAGGGCTCACCAGAAGTACTGTATCAGGTTTTGGGCTAAGTCCAAAGAGCCTAGCACAGGGCAACAAAAATTATTAGGGTCCTTGGAGATAAGATTTATGAGGACAGGCTGAAAGAACTAGGGTTCTTTGGTCTGAAGAAGAGAAGACTGGAGGGGGATTTAAGAAGTCTTCAAATACCTGAAGGGTTATTCCAGAGAAGATAGAGATAGGCTTTTCTCTGTAACTGTAGGGGGCAGGACTGGGAGCAATAGCCTTCAGTTACACCAGGGGAATTTAGGTTGGAGATTAGGAGGAACTTTCTGACAAGTGTGGTCAAGCATTGGAACAGGCTACCAAGAGAAACTGTGGGCTCTTCATCCATGGACATTTTCAACAGCAGGTCAAACAGACATTTGGCTGGGATGGTTTAATCAGGGACAATCCTGCTTGAGCAGGTGGCTGGACTACCTGACCTGGTCCCTTCTAGCTCTACTTTCCTATTATCCTGTGATCTTAAAGAAGTTGAAAGAATTTTCTCTGGCCCAAATGTAGCAAAAACATGTCATTTAAATTATATCTGAAAAAAACTAAATATGTACTACTTATATATGAAAAAACCCATGCATTTCCATCCATAAACAGCCCCTTATGCAGAATGGATAACTGTGTATATAAACATGGAAGTGTAACTTCCCACTTCCTTAAACAAAAATACAGATAAGTTTGAGATGTCTGTGAAGACAGTGGCAAATTCTGGAAATGGAGTTTAGGTTACCAGGTTGAAAAGTTTTGCTCTAAATTACTGCTTGCCAGTCAGGATCTCATATCTGTAACTTTTGCATGTGAGATAATATGAGGCCTCTCACACTAGTAAACTGGTCTTTGTGCTCATCAGGGGAATTAAACAAAGCAAGAAGGATTTGGAACTTCATGGAGCCTGGAGTAGTGATGTCTTCTCTGAACCATGCCCTGCCCGCGTCCTAGAAATTGCTATCGAGTGACCCAGCTATAATGGTGTCTAGACGTGTGGTGCTAGCTAATTGCTCCCCTGTGCGCTGTTCTGGCATATCTTAAGCATGTTAGTTAAGTGGGCTGATAGACTCTGACATTTGCCAAAGCATAGTAATTCCCAGTAACCCGAATAAATCTCAAGCCCTTTTACACACCTACTCTTAAGGAAATATAATAAAGGGGAACAAGAGGTTAAAATTTTCCCTGAGGGATGCTTTGAGTCAGCAGGACAAGAAAGTTCATAGATTCATAGATCCATAGACATTAGGGCTGGAAGAGACCTCGGAAGATCATCAAGTCCAGCTCCCCGCCCAAAGGCAGGAAGTCATTTGGGGTCATAGGATCCCAGCAAGATAAGCATCCAATTTTTTCTTGAAAGTGTTCAATGTAGGTGCTTGAACCACCTCTGGTGGCAGGCTATTCCAGACCTTGGGGGCTCGGACAGTAAAGAAATTCTTCCTTATGTCCAGCCTGAAACAGTCTTGCAGTAGTTTATAACCATTCGACCTCGTCATCCCTTGGGGCACTCTGGTGAACAAAGTTCTGAAGATGCTCTTCAAATCTCAGTGTCTTCTGGTCTGTTTCATTCTGTCTCATTTTATTCTTTGCCACTGATCCTTAAATTGAATTTATGAGTGTCCATTTTTACTCACCACCTTTACAAGGTCACAGCTGTTTCCATTCACATTTCACAATGATTATACTGATATTGTCAGGGAAAATGCACAATCCAGAAAAGAGGGGGAACAAGAAACCATCACCAACATGAAATGCAAATTCATCTTAGCTGCAACAGAAAAGAGCTGGAGGTAATGGCTTTGCACATTGTGTGGCAGTGATTTCACTGTTAGTCCTGTTATGGCTAGCATGATCTTGGTAAAAAGCTGATACAGGTTATGGAGGAATAGGTGGTATTTTTTCAGCTTCCCAGTAGAAAATAACTTTTCTTTTTTGGGGGGCAGACCACATTGTATAGATTTATCAAGAAGTACCCTGAAGCCCCAGAAACTGTCAGGTAGACAGACAAGTAAGTAATTTCACCCTTCATCAGGCTTTCATTTATACCTGAAAGCTTGCAAAGATTTTTCCCAAGTATTTGAGTTGGTCTAATAAAAGATATAAGATTTACCCAAAGAACTTTCTCTGGAGGTAGAAAAGACACTGATGAGTTGGTGAAATTCTTCATCCTAATCCAGTGAGTTGTTTATGAGCACAATATGAATTCCAAAATGTATAAACCCCAGCCCCACTGGAGGGGACCCCAAGCTGGCCCACTCCCCACCCCACCCGCAAGCCCCACTTACCTCAAAGGCCCCAGGAGGGAAAGTCAACCTGAGCCAAGCCCCAGATGACTGAGAGTCTCAGGTCCTGCACCTTCCCCTTCTCCCTCCCTCTTGGGACAGGGCTTAGGGTTTGCTGCCATTTTGGCAAGAAGCTCTTGTAGGCTGGAACTCTGCCAGCCTGCAGAGAGCTCTTTACAAAAATGGAAAATCCATGAATATCTCTGTTAAAATGAAAACTGTTTTTTTCCTCTGTTAAAAGGGAAAAATCCAAGGGTTTTTTTTCTGTTTTTCCTTGGGAAATGGAAAACCCATATCTGTGGTGATAAGGACCCTTTCATAAGATAATCTGCTTTGCTATAGATGAGGTTGCTGTTGTAGAATTCCTGGGCTGTGGAAAGGAAAGAAATGCACAAAATCTAGTGCCTGTTATAAATATTTCCACCTGTTTTGCTAACTCAGGAGTTTTGAGTGGCTTAACTGAACAACCATGTTTGTTAATTATATTCTAAAAAGAACTGAGAACCTTTTAGAATTGTGTTGTTTCTCCATCATAAACTGCAGAAGTTTATCAAATGCATACTCACCATGTGGTCATTTTTGCTGATACACTTGCCAAGTTATGAGGAGCTGCCAGCCCATTTGTTTCTTACGGCATGCAAATAATCGAGAGGTTTGCATAATCATTAACCTGTAGTACTTTTACACAAATGTCTGCATAGCTTACTTAAAAGCAAGCAGAGCAGTTTCCTTCTCAACTGAAAACTGCTTCTAAACTCTGCTTTCAATTGACAAGTCAGTTCTTTAGATATCTTAATTTATTTCCTACTTGATAATGTGATAGCTGGACCAGAATAGAAGTGCATAATGATTCCCAAAATGATATTATTTCTGGGTCTTTCTGGACAGTACTCCCACCACACAAGAACCTGCCTGTCAGACTCTTTAGGCCTTTGAAAAGAGGGTAAAAAAGTTCCCTGAAAAACTGTTTAAGTGGAATGACTGCACTTCAAAACATCCTTCCATTTTCTTCCTAGCCAAATGTTAGACGGGCTGGGCTAGCATATCATTTTAAGGTGTCCCAAGATAGAATTCTTTGTTTAGAAAGTAGGCATATACTTGTTTGTGTCTCAACTACTCACAAATAGAGCATTAAATGGGGTTAATTTTAGAAATGTGACTAGATAAAAACAGTACCTGTTTTATATATATATATATGAGACGGATACAGTTTTTATCTAGTCTCACACACACACAGACAGACAGACAGACAGACAAACATTGATTTATATCTATATAAACAGTACCTGTTTTACAGAATGATTCTGCTCCTGGGGTATATTCAATCAGTATATTCTGCCAGTCCATATTGACAAAGAAAGTTTAAGCGACAATCAAGGATTTCTGTGGATGAATGCAATGCAAGGCTTGTCTAAGCCTGTCCCAACCATGTGGTTGGTCCAATAAAAGATATCACCCAAGAAGTCTTTACTTCTTGTATATTTGGTCTGTCGTCATAGGTACAACATCACTCCAACACTACCAAAGAAAGTTAATGATGCTTTTCATTCCAGTTAGCACTGAGGAACCAATAGGAAATTGAGTTAAATGCTACTTTGATTTATGAATCATCTGTCACCTATGACTTAATCAGTGATCTTTATCAAATGGAGAGAATACAGTTTTATTTTTAATGGATCCTAAGGTAGGTTTGTGGGGCTAATAGAAAATAGAACAAATGGAAGTCAATGAGAGATAATAAATACAAAATTCTAAGATATCACTTTGCATATAGCTTAAAGATTACTTATGCCTCAATGGAAATGTAAAATGGCAAAACACATCCAATACAGAAATAATTTTAATATTGTATATTTTCAGAAGAAAGAAAATATTTACTTCAGTGCTTATACATTTGAAAAGAAGCCCATTAATGAGGGATTCAGCTTTGCCTGCTGCTTATTCCTCCTGTAGTCATATACTTTATAACATTGCAGTCATTTACCATGGATATTATTATGATGCCACAGAGAATAATGACTGCAGATGACAAATTAAGAGCAGAAGCAGATGAACTGCATTAATGTTTCTTGTTTATATCTTTCAAAAAAAAAAGCTCTCTCAAAACCTGCTAACTGTACACACAGACAGCCTGCATATGTCCACACACTTATAAACAAGATTAACTGTGATAGTCTCTATTACTCATTTCCCCTTGTCTTAATGTTGGACTGATTTTTTTTTTTTTTTTAGCTTGTGGATGTCTAGCCATCCGTATAGGCCTATAGGAATACAAAGCAGAGCTCTTGATCTCTTCCCACCCTGTTGAAACCCTTCTCCTCCTTTCTTTTTCAGTCAAAATAGGTAACACCCCCCATCCTCCCCGTCACTGTGATAAATTATCTCAGGGATCCGGGTTTTGTGTTTCCCATGGAAAAACAGAGAAAACCATGGATTTCCCAGTTTTATCTGAGAAAATGTGGATTCTACATTTTAGCAGAGAAACCCATGCATTTCCCAATTTTGCAAAGAGCTGTGCAGGCTGGTAGAGTTCCAGTCTGCAGGAGCTGATTGCAAAAAGGGTGGGAAACCCCCAACCCTGCCCGGAGGGGGAAGGGCGGGACCTGAGGCTCTTAGTCAGTCCTAAAGCTTGCTTCAGGCTCACTTTCCTTCCTGGACCATGTAGGGTTAGGTAAGTGGGGCTTGCAGGGGACTCGGGGGTTGCAGGGCAGAGCTGGGGGGAAGCTGGCTGGGGGCTGAGCTGGTTGGGGGGAAAGCTGGCTGCAGGGAGCTAGCTGGTGGCTGAGGAGTGGGGAGGTGTTAGTGAAAGACATGGAGTGCTTGACTGGCTGCACATGGACCGTGAGCAACGCTATCGGCCCAACCAGGCTCTGTGCCTCCACGTGCAGCTTCCCTTAATGGCCGATACTGCACTGCTCTGGTTCTACATGCAACAGGGTGGGCGGGCACTCCATGTGGGGCTTCCCCTAACACCTCCCCCTCCCTCAGCCCAGGTAGGCAGGGATAGAGCGGACCTGGTGGTGCGCCAGCAGCATCACCCTCAGTGCTTTCCCGTACTTTACTTCTTTCCTAGGGGAAAGGTGCATCGGGTGCTACTGGCCTCACACAGTGCCTTCCCACCCCCTACCTCAGCTTGCTGTCCCAGGAATATGGCCAGGGGGGCGAGGGTAGAGGTGGCCCTCTGTGGGCCACACATGCACTGCCTGGCAGGGGGGAGGTGGTTCACATGTTATGGCCAGCTCTGCCAGTGCATTGCCCCTGTCCCTGCCATGCCCCATGCTGCTTTCCCTCATCCCCTATCCACATGCTGCCAGCCAGGCAGGCACTCCTGCAGGGAGCTGGTGGTGGTGCATGTGGTGGCCGCCACATGCACCACCACCGCCGTTGCCATGCTGCTTGCCTGCAGAGCCGGATGTGCAGCCAGCCATGGGAAAGCAGTGCGGATCGCAGTGGCAGTAATGCGGTCGTGATGCTGGCTGCCACATGTGAACTGCCAACCCCCCTGGCTGGGCAGCTCATCTGTGGCCTGTAGAGGGGCACCACTGCCCTCACCCCCACCCCCCGCCCTGCTCCTGAGAGCAAGCACAGAGAGTGAGCTGACGTGGCAGGCAGGCAGGTGCCACAGTGTGCTGCATGGGGCCAGTGGTGCCCTGCGCACCACCCCCCTCTCCGGGAAAGAAGGAAAGTATGGGAAGGTGCTGAGGGACCACCATGCCTCCAGGTGCACTCCATCCCTGTCCATGTATACCCCCCCCAATCTTCCCCCCCATTCTTGATCTTCCCCCCAGCCCCTTACCTTCCCCCCCTCCACCCTTTCCCCCCCACACACACACCTGCTGGGGTGTTTGTGTCTGTGCCTGCATGCCTGTGTCTGTGTCAGTGTCTGCATGTGTGTCCGCATGTCTGTGTCTGTGTGTGATTGTGGGGCTGTTGTGGGGGGGGGGGGAATGAGGGGCACCACCAGAGCTAGGGAGGCTGTGGAGGGGAGTGAAGGGCACCAGCAGGGCTGGGGGAAAAGGGAGCTGTTGGGGGCCTTTAATATAAATCACAGATTTGGGGGGGGGGGGCGGGGGGTATCAGAGAATTTGCAATTTTTTTATCAGAGAAAACCAGGATCCCTATCTGTGTGCTTTCTTTGATCCTCTCTCTAGTGACCTCATTCAGGCCATGTCCATATTTTGCTACATCTTCCCAAATAACATCCAGGAGATTCAGCCTTTCCTTTCCATTGGCCCAATTAAATTTATCATCAAGGCTCTTCCTACCTCATATTTAGATTCTTGAAACCTCCTGTCTTGCCAGGATGAACCCCATCCTGGGAGGGGGGGGGGGGGGAGATCAAGGTCCCCATGGTGAGAGAGGGCGTGGGCCAGGGGCTGGAAGTGCTGCCCAGCGAAGGTGGGGTATGGGGCCGGGGCATAGAGCAGGACAGAGCCACAGGTGGTTCCTCCATGGGGCAGGGGGGCAGCTCCCTCTGCTACATGCATCCCCCAGGGAGGGATTGCGGGGCATGTGCCCCCCACCCCGATTTGTGCATAGGGCAGGGGTAGATGGGAGCTGCCTGCTGCAGGGTCAGGGCTCCCTGCCCTGCTGCTCTCCCCCAGGTAGCCCCATGCTGCCATGGTGACCATCCCCCTGCCCCCCCCCAGCAGCAGCAGGGGCAGTAGTGGCATGGAGTTGTGTCCCCTGCTGCTGCTGGGTGGGCACAGGGTGTGCAGCTGGTGCAAGACTCCCAGGGCAAAAAGCAGCAGGGCTGGGAGCCCCAAGCCAACAGTGGGCAGCCCCATCCACACCCACTCTGCTCAGCTCTGTTCCAGCCATGCCTCTGGCAGAGGCAGGGAGAGGAGGGTAAGTGGGAGTGTATCCTGCCTTTATATCTTAAAAAGGTGGTCACTCTATCATGCCCATCTCCTAGCTTCCCCTCTTATAGTGTATCGAACAAACACGACTTGTTTGTACTTTTGTCTCTCCCTACCCCATCTCTTATCTCTTGTATACTATTGAGATGTTGACTTCCCCTCCTATTCTGGCGGCACTGCCACTCTTCACCTCTGTTTGTTAAATAAAAGCAATATTCCTAGGCCTCATGTAGGGGAGGTGCCCCCCATGAACATGCACAAAGCTGCTTCATTATCTTTTACAAAACCTTCTTCTGCCATGATCCCTACCTAATTGTTAGGCAGCTACTGTGCCCTGACCACAACTTAGTCTATTATTGTCTCCCTTTGCTTGCCTTATACTCTGACTTTAAACTCTTCAAGGTGAGGAATGCCTCTTGGATAGAGGTTTTGTAGAGTACCTATCAAAACCACACCCTAATTCACAAACAGATCTATAGTAGGTACTGGAATGCAAAGTATAAATTACTGTAACCACCTGAGAGCAGCAATTGTGTTTGTACAGTAACCCTTTCTGACTAGGACTTGTATTTGCTTTCATAATATAAGTAGAAATAACTACTGCAGGGGGGGTAACAAGCAGTTTCTGCACCCTAGGCAGTGGTAGCCACTATTCTTGTGCCTCTTCAAAATTAGTGCCAGAGTTGGTCCTGCTTGCCCACCCCTAGTTATATGACTGAGGCATTGAGTCATGTAATATTCCAGTAGTCCTACCCATATCATTATAGGCAGTTTTTTTGCCTGGGTGTTCTTTAGGCATTCACTAAAAAATATTTCTATTTGGAGAGAAAGAATGGCCATGATTAAACTTTGTTAAAGAGATGCTTGACCTCTAAAAACTGCACCACCAGTGAATTAAATGGAAATTCTCTGTGGTGCAAGAGAATTTTTAAGACCAGCTGTAACAGAATGATCTTGCTCAATAATGTGACACCCTAGGCAGGCACTCTGCTTTTAAGGGTGCAAGGGGAAATGCCAGTAGGAATGTTCCAATCTAATAGCTTTTGTGTTTTTAAAATGCAAGAAGTGAGTCTGGTGACTTCCAGCAGAGCCCTTAGCACCATCTGTGGTCCTTGAGTTCTTGGTATAATGGGGCTAGAAATGTTCACTTTGACCATACTATGAGTACTGTATACAAAGTCAACAAAGATTCTAAATTAGGCACTTTACAGCATTTCATGACATATTAAAGACTTCTGAAAGGTAGGAGGAGCAGGGAGAAGGAGAAGAATTTGTTTGGTTTTTTTTAAGGATGTTACATGGAATTGGATGTGATAGACAGTTTAACATCTGAAAGCTATTCTTGGAGACAGAAGAAATCAGTTCATTAGAAGTATTATTAGAAGTTAGTTAGTTAGAAGTATTTCATATGAAAAGGCCCTAGAGGGGAAAAGTAGCAGCATTATGAAAATAAATACCATTGACAATAATTATAAAACAATGTCACTTATTGGGCTTGTGTATAAAATGATATGATTTATTTTAACATTCTGTACATTTAAAAAAGTAATTAATGGGATTGTTTATACCAGAGCAGCAATGGGTCCTGACATTATGGGACCCAACCATATGTAGCCTCAAGCCTGGGGTCTTGGCCTGCCCAGCATAGCCAAACATCCTAGCCTACCACTTCTCCAGCTGCCTATTCATGCTGAGAAACCAGCCACAAACCTCCATCTGCCCACTCCCTGTCACCAGAGTGGCTGACTAGGGTAAACTAACCTATCACTCCCTCCCATATAAACTTCTGACCTGGAAAAGGAAGTGCCAGGGCACCGGGTCTCAACTCCTATTCAGACTGCCTTGCTGTTCTTGCAGACAAGGTTCTTCGGGTGAATCTGATATCTTTTATTAGACCAACTTAAATAGTTGAAAAACAATTATTAAGCAAGCTTTCGGGTTCAAAACCCTTTGTCAGGCTAAGGAAGTTTCAGCAGCTGGTGTGTGCTCTTCCTGGATGGCATGAAAAGTAAAGAAGCCAGAGGCTGTTCTTGCTGTTCTTTATGGCTTGTGTCTCTACCTGCCCTCTATTTGATCTCTGGGCTACCCATCCTCGTTTTGCCCTCTGACTCCATGTTCTGCCAGGCCCTTCAACTTCCTAATTCAATGTCTTGGAGTGACTTCCTGGCTTAGTGACCCAACCCATGACTGGATTCCACTAACTCATTCTGACCCAGGTTGGCACCTTGTTCCCTAAGTGGCCACAGATCTGGCTGCCCACGATCTGGTGTGACACACCAGCTCATACATGCAATCAAATACCAAACCCATAACTACACCAGTGAGACTACTCCAAGCATGATTCTGTAGTTCTTCTGAGCCTTCAGTCTCCAGCATGCCTAAGGGTGACTACTAGACTGGAGTTACTGCTGTGCTGGAGAGAAGGCCATTATGGCCTGAGCAAGTGTGCCTCCAGGGAAAGAGGACACCACCTTCTACTTATCCACTTCATTTCCTGTTTTAGGATGGCTAATTTTCTATAACTAATATGGATTCTTATATGCTGTCTTTTCTTCACACATCTATTTGTCACCATCACCAACCTAGCAGTGCCTACATGAGATGCAACCTTGACCACATTCTGCCTTATTGTTTATTTCTGTCCACATTTGACCAGATTATCCACTCATTTATGCAATCTGGCATCAGTTTTAATCAATTATGTTTAACCAATTCACACCTGATATACTCCAGAAATAGAGATGGAGGAGAATCTGGCCTACTTCAACCTGTTTTGTCCATTGTAATTCTCTATTATGATCTTCCAACATTTATATTCTTCAGTTTTGAAATCTAATTCACTTTGTCCCTTTGTGCTATGTTAAACAGTTATGTTCTCCTATATATCAAGCTGTATATCTTTTCTCTCCTATTCATCTGCATAAGAAAAATAAACTCTGTGCTGTTGTGCACAAATTTTCTTCCCCTATTTAATGTTTCTGTTCAACCCTCGTTCCCCTTTTTCAGCTCTCTGTTCTTCTAGTGAACATAATAACATTTCATAATACTTGCAAGTAGCCCCTAGAGGCCTCAAAGTCCCTCACCCCCATTGTGCTGCTCACTTTACATTCACGTAATCAATGACAATCTCTGCACCAAAGAACTTGCCATTTCAATTAAGAAATCAAGCAAAAGTTTGAAGGAAAGGAAGTGTTTTCTCCATAATACAATGAAGAACTGAGACAAAAGTCACTTGTGACTTTTTCAGGGTCATAGAGAAAATCTGTAGGATAACTAAGAAGTGAATTCAGATCACCAGAGTCCCAACTGAGTTTTTCAACTTTTTTAATATCTTTTTCTTCCACCGTTTCTGTATTTGCTCTCCATCATTTCATTTTCTGTTTCCCAGATAAATTGTTTAGGCTAGTATCTCAGTGTGTGCATAACTCTGCATAGATCCAGTAAAGTCAACAAAGCCATGCTATTTTATACCAGCTAGATAGCTGTCTCTGTTTCTAGGAAACATACTGGTAGCTCTGTAATTTCTTTAGAGGTGTCATTATCATATCATACCATTTCATATCATACCATATCATTCTAAGAAGGGTACCTTACACAACCATCAATAGTTTGATTTTTTTTTTCTGTAAAGAATATGCCTACCATCTGAGTTAGTCAGTTGAAGGACAGAAGAGTTTAGAGTTTTTCTGATTAAAAAGAGAGAACTAAATTGCTGAATGGATGTAATAAATACAAAATTTCTACACTGTTTTTATTGAGAACTAAGAAAGTACATACTTGTTTTTTAAAGGTTTTGTGGAAAGTAAATATTAGCATTACCTTGTTATTCCATCTAAAATAGCCTGTCCCCAATGAGATTGTATATATGTTAGTCAAATAGGTCAATATAGTTTTTCCATTTACAACTGGGGATTCTTTCTTGTATCAGAAGCACTAGTTCAGTTTCTGCATCTTTTTACATAAAGCATAAAGGTGTTAAGTCATAGGAAGTGTTATGGACAAGAGAGTTACTGCCAGGGTAAGTAACTGTCAATTGGATACATGGATTTGTTGTCTTATATCAGTATTTTATAAGTCGTTTTATGTTTTTTTGACAGGGAAGATTAAATTGCAGATCACTCTGAGAGAGAAGTTTATATTGAGCGGAAATAGCAATAAAGGCAAATCCAGCCACACGCTAAACAGGTGCATGAAATGTTAAGAGAAAAGAGATGAGATTCAGGAGAAAGTAATGTGCTGATTGACATGAAAGTTAGGAAAAAAAGATAAATCAATTTCACAATAATCAAAGTACATGTATAAATTAACACTTTCAGCAGCATTTAAGTACAAACACTCCAAAACTTGCCCCCTTAAAAACATGGAGCTTCAGCACACTATAAACTAAAACTTACGGAAAAATTAATTACTGACATGTATGCCTGAATCCACTGCTAGAAAGAATTTGTCATCTGGGCCTCATACCGTATTATCTCCTTGGCCTAGTGCTGAGAATGCTTGGATATTTGCTTAACTCATGTGTAATTGATCTTTAATAACTTATGAAACAAAAATCAATATTCTCTTTTACTTGATCCTGCATAATGCTGAGTACCCCCTGCTACTATTTGTGGGCCTGGTACTGTAAAAGGACAGCTCCCTTGTTAACTGCAGGGGAAAGGAGAGGTATCATGAATATTTTCAGAAATGCCAAAGTTATTTATTTCAGTTTTATGGTCAGATCTTCTTAAAACCAGTTTTGTTTTCCTTCATCAGAAATTTTCACTTGCCACTATTGAAGCTTTTCAGCAAAATGAAAAACTTTTATAGAAACTTTGGTTGAAACATATATAAAAAATTTTGATAAAAATATGGAAGTTCTAGCAAGAGACCTTCTTCATCATGTCGTTGTGGTTGCGATTGTTGTTGCTGTTGCTATTATTTAGAAGGATAGTAATGGTGATGATTATGGTATCATGTGTAGTTATATTTGATCAGCATAACTATGTGTAGGTTTTCTTGCAGAAAGTCTATTGTTTTTTAAAGGAGTTAAATGTCCTTAGCACCTTGACAGAAGTGTTTAGCCTCAGGCAAAATTAGGCTTTTATGAAACCTCAGTTCAGGCTTCCATATTCCCTTGCTTTAGGCTACATCTACACTAGACGCCTGCCACTCAGGGGTATGGAGAGGTATTATCCCTGAATTATTCCTCCTCTCACTGCTACATGTATCAGCTTTTTGCCTTGCTCTGTAACAGGGGGCATGCCTGGCCCTCTTCCTAGGATCTCTTGAGTGTATGTTAATAACCTATTACACAAGCAGGACATTGGCTGCCATGGTCCTCCTACTTTATCTGTGTCAGGTTAGGATGTTATGTCTTGTGCCAGGGTTGACAGTAGTTTTACTAAGAGGTTAGATTACTGATTTCTGTAGGATGGGTTGGATAGGGCTGATCCTGCCTCAGGCAGGGCGTTGGACAAATGACCTCTGGAGGTCCCTTCCAGCCCTACTTCTCTGTGATTTCTATGACTAGCCTTTGAACAAGTAAAGCTTCTACACTGGCAAAACTGCACTTCCAAGCAGTATAGCTCATTCCACTTCTGCAGAGGGCATTTTACAATAGTGATACAAAACAGCCTTTCTGGCATAATGTTGTCCATACAAGAAGCATTTTGCCAGTATAAGGTACCAGTTTTCTTATACTAGTAAAATGCTTCTGGAGTAGCCCTTGCCTTAGATATTATGTGCCCAAATTTCTTCTCTTATTCTGACAAAGTACAAAGAAGCCAAAACATGTCCCTAAATGCCCAGCTGAAAATGCTCTCAGAGGATACTCTCTGATTTCCTTTACATGGATCTAGGTGGAGGAGAGACTCTGGCCTGACCATCAGTAAGTCCTAATGTAGCAATTGTACTTTATACTAGCTTAGTTCCTAAAACAGCCATCCTGAAGGAAATGTAAACCTGAGCCCAGGTCTCCTCAGGTAAAAATAAATAAATAAATAAATAACCTTTGAATACTGCTTAAATAACATAAAAATCTGTCAAACTGGGTTTTTGTTGTCACAGAGAGCCCATGTGCAATACACATTGGTATTTTATGCTCTCATTTTAGGCAAAGGTGCTGATTAATCCTAACCATTGAGAAGTAGTTATTTTTTTAAAGTGATAACAATGAAAAAAGTGTGATTGTTAATATAATTACTGCGACAGCACTAATGTGACAATCTATCATACAGCTGCTTTAAACTGCAAAGCAATTAAAATTGTACATAGTTAATGATCTTAAGAACACTTCTCCCTAGCAAGTGTGCATCATAGAATAGACTGGGAATTAGTGCTCTTATCCTATGCCATACTAAGTTAATTCAAAAAATAAAGGAAGAAAATATGGAGAAAGACAGCAAATGTCCGTGTTAATCCACCTGAATGATATACAGACTTTCAGTGAAAACTGCTCCTTGCATTTATCCCTGCCTCACCAAAAAGAACTTTGAATTCAAAGTCCAGATTTGGTCTTAGAAGTTATCTCTACGTAGAAATCAAATAAGGGTGATATTGTTTGTAGACTAAATGACATAAGGCTTCCTCCTGAATGTCACTTACATGGTAAAGACCAGAATTGTTTGCAGCTGATTTCTTTTTAGAAGCCTAAGTGAAGGAAACTAATATCTCATTCCGGTCCCAGTTGATGAGTGTGCATATGGCAATACCACCTTCATAAGTTTACAGATTCAAGCCCCTACTGGCACAGGGAATGAAACAGAAAAGTGAGAAATCTAAATCTTCTGAATAGGATTGCAAATGCTAAAAGCCAGTTAGCCCCCTTGTTGACAGTTGCAGAGCTGCAAAGGAGAGGCCAAAGACTAAACAAAATATACTTCAACTAATATTCTGGGTTCAGTCATTTTGTCAGAGGAGTATGGACAGATTAAAGTCTCGCTTAATCTCAGGAGAGATTTAAATAAGGGTAGGGAGAAACAAGCTAAGAGAAATTTCCTCATTCCTCTTCCCACTGTCTGTTGAGAGCAGAGAGGCAGATCTGCAAGTGGTCAGGGCAGAGCCACTTGTTGAATCTGTGTTGGTGGATGAAAATGGCCTTCTTGTCTTATCACTTCCTTGTCCTCCTCTGTTGGTCTGTATCCATTTCTTTCCTCTTGTCTTGTATTTAGGTTGAAAGGTCCTCAAGGCAGGGACTATCTTTTTGTTTCCTATTGCAAAATGGATTCCAGATCCATGATGAGGTACTACCTCAATGCAAACAGTGAAAAATAATGCACATTAGGGCTGTGCAAAGCTTTGGGTGGTCATTCAATTTGGAGGAGATTTGGCCTGATTCAGTGGCTAAATGTCTGAATCCGATTCAAATCAGGGGACCAATTAAAAAGTCTGAATGGATTCAAAGCTCTCCAAATCTTTGGAAAAGATTCAGAGAGCTTTGATTTGGAGAGTCCCCGGTGGCTGCAGCAGGGAGCTGCAGCCAGACTCGGAGTTGGTAAGTACTAGGGGCAAAGAGGGGGGCTGGGGGAGGGGAGTGGAGACCATGGGGGGACCCCTGCCAGGCCCCATCCCCTCCCTGCTCCCCCAGCCCGCCTGACCCCACCATGGCTGCCCACCCCAGCTCCCAGTGCTTTAAAGAAAAGCCCCAGTGCTCACCAGGTGCTGCCATGTGGAGGGGTGATCCCTGCTGCCCCCACTGCCCCACGCTGAATGGGGGCGCTCTGCCAGAAGCCCTCCAACCCTCCCTACTCCCCCAGCACCCCCCAGGTGCCCTGCTCACCCCAGCTCAGGCCCTTTAAGAAAAAAAAATGAGAAAAGCCCCAGGACTCACCGCTCCTGCAGCAGCCTTGGGGCTTCTGGGGGCTCATGCAGAGACCCCCACATGGTGCAGGGCAGTGGGAGGCAGCAGAGATCACCCCCTGCCAGCAGGAACGATGAGTGCGGGTTTTTTATTGGTTTTTTTTCTTAAAGGGCTGGACCTGGGGTGGGCGGGGCAGCCATGGGGGGCTGGGACAGCGGGGGGGGGGTCAGGGGGCTTGTGCAGAGCCCCCACACAGTGCAGGGCAGTGGGGGGAAGCAGGGATCGGCCCCCTGCCCAGCAGCACCTGCTGAGCCAGGGCTTTTTTTTTTTTTTCAAGGAGCCGAGAACTGGGGCAGGCAGAGCAGCCGTTGCCGGAGCTGGGAGAGTGGGCGGGGGATGGGCCTGGGTGATTCAGAGATTCGGCTGAATCGATTCAGGACAGTGATTCGAATCACTGAATTGAATCACTATCCCCTGAATCGGCTGAATCCTAAGCGAATACTAGCCTCTTTGCACAGGTCTATTGCATATGACTTATCAACTAAGGAGAAAGCTGAACAATGTTTAGGAAACCTGAATTAAAAATTAATACCATCATAGGCCATCCTAATGCCAAAGCAAGCAATGAACATGCCAGCATGAGTGCTTTTAGCATTTGCAGTCCTATTCAGAAAACTTAGATTTCTTACTTTTCTCTTTCATATCCTGTGCCAGTAGGGCCTTGAATATAGTAAATCTTATACAAGATGCTAATTCAGCTTCTCCAATATCTTGTTCCTTAACAGCCACTATCAGATGTTTCAAAGGAAAATTCAAGACAACCTGTAGAGGACAATTATGGAATAAATTTCGTTGACCCCATCAGTTAATGGTTAGTTTATATGGTGAAGCAGAAGAGTTTAGCAGTACTCAGCTTCTCAAGGGAAAAATATTTTTTTGAGAGAAGGAGAATTAAGGAAAAAATAGAAGGGATTCTCTCTTGTCAGATACAACCCACCTGTCCCTTAGGAGAACAGAAGCGGTCTGTGATTTTTGGGAAGGGAAATTAGGAAATAATAAGAGACAATAAAGATGATGAGAACAGTGGAAATAACAGCAACAGGATAGCAACATTAACCTAGAAACGTTCAGTAAGTGGAAGATAAAACTGTACTCATGATGTGAACAATAGTTTCCTAGCTCTTACAAAAAGAAAAGAGAAGAGACCTGAGGCAATAAGCATAGATACACTGGTAAAAATGAAGATTTTCTTTTGTAAAGACATGAATGGACTACTACAATGGGGAGCATGATGGAAAATGCTAAGGGATGTAAAGGAAGATAGAGATTGCAGAATTAAAGAACTGGTATGTACATGATCCAAAAAAAAAGAGTAAGGAAGTATAAATGCAGCATGTCAGCATTCATAGGATATTTTTGAGGGAAAGGGACAAATGATGAGAGGGGATTGCTAAGAAAGAGGCAATTGCTATGGAAAGAATTGGCTATGGCAATTAAGTCAGCATTTAAAAATTGAGACATTGTGTACTTTACTCCTTCTCCTTCTTGTGTCCTGTAACCATCTTCAAATTTGGGTACAGAAACAGGCACATATTATTGTTCAATCTGTAACCTTAGCAAGATCTTTATTGTTACATGGGCCAGCCAGAAGAGTTCTGTAGTCTGAAAGTTTCTTCCACATTCACACATGATGTTTGCATCCTTGAAGTATTCCCCATAGTTGCACGTTAACTTTAGTCTTACAAACCCCTGCTCAGAGGTGATTTAAGTTTCTCCATGTTGGCCAATCAAGTTCTGCACCTACAAGGTGATGTTCAGCAGTTTTTCTATTCACCCTAACTCCCTCCTTGGGTCACTTTTAGTTGTGACTGTCACTTTTTTATTCATGTGGTGGTTGGTTTTTCATCCAGTGGCTGCGTTGTAGAAGAAAATTTTCTATGATTTCAGTCTACTGTGAGCCGCAGTGTGACCATGTAGTGGATGCTTCCTGTCTTTGGTCTTTTGGGTGCCTTCTGTTTTGCTTGCTACTGCTAGCCTGATATCTGTAGGGCAATTCCAGTAAGAAGATGGAGGCTTGGCAAGTAGATGGGCATTTGTTTAAGGTGTGCAGTAATACACATACAACTTTTGTTCATCACAATATCTAGCTTCTTTGCATGTGCCACTCTTTCCCAAACTGGGCATGCATATTCAGCTGCCAAATAACAAAGGGCTAGCACAGTTGTTTGTAACATTGTTGGGTTGGCCCCCCATTTGGAGTTGATGAGCTTCTTTTGTAGAACAGTGAAAGTCCACGCATGTGCCATATGACCAGAGGTGAAAAGTTTCTAGAGGGATTGAACTCTCAAACCTTGATGAAGTTGTGACCTACTTTTAGGTCTGGGCATGCATAGTATATAATGGTAGTGTATATAATGGTTAATTAATAAGGCAGCTATGATAATGTTGCTTGTATTGAATTGAAATAGTTTGAATTGATTGGTCCTTTTAAGTATTGCCCAGTTTTGAATATGATTGAGTAT
Organism: Alligator mississippiensis; assembly: GCF_030867095.1. Classification (NCBI taxonomy): domain Eukaryota; kingdom Metazoa; phylum Chordata; order Crocodylia; family Alligatoridae; genus Alligator; species Alligator mississippiensis. The sequence goes on from NC_081824.1 coordinate 126,877,136, forward strand.
TGTGCAAAGGGCGATGATTGGACCATTGGGTGAGTGACAGGTGGCATGTTTAGAAGGCTATAAATCCTGTCTGGTGCAGCCAGCAGGAGCTCTGGGGCTCAGGCTTGGGCTCGACCTCACTCTCACTCTGGCTGGACAGTCCTGACTCCGAGCTCTCAGGGTCTGAGAGTTCGTCGAGTGCAGGTTCCTTGCTGTGACCTGGTCATTGGGATTGAGCTCGCTGAGACTTGCCTGTCTCGCGCTCTTTCCTTTGGTCTTCAGCTGTGGAAGCTGCAGTTGGGTAAAGTATCACTCTTTCCCTATTTGAGCTGCTGAATACCTAAGCAGGGAAAAGCTTAGAAATCCTCAGGGACTGTCAGGGTTTCTCCTGCTGATTTGGCCCAGGGCTGCCATCTGTGGTTTCTGGGTTGTCTGTGAAGTTGCATAGCAGTTAACTATGTAGTGACCGAAGCTCACTGTAATATGTAGTTGATTGGTTGTGCGACCAGGGACATTGGGTTTGGGATATGCGTTGGGTTATTTTCTCGTCGAGTATATTTTATTATGTTGCAGCTCAGGTGTTACGGGAATATTACACTGGGTAGTTGTTGCACGGATTTTGTTGTGTAATACAGCTTATACTGCTCAACCTACCTATGTTGTAGTGTGTAGCTACTCTTCCTATCTCTGAGTGGGGTTGGGCAGTAGATCAATGCTCATGGAAATTAACTTATTTTAATGCCCCTGAACCTGAATACCTGTGGGTCAAAGAGAATTAATGACCCTCTGGATTAATTAATTGAGTTAATTGGCATCCCCACAGATGGTCCTTCACTTTGATATGTTGCTCCAAGAATTAACCCAGAAGTTAAGTTCACTTAGTTCATCTATGACAGTTTTAGGACTCTTATGGTGTGTCCAGACTAGCCCGCACATGCCTCTTGAAGGGTCTCAAACCCCTTTGAGATGCTGCAAAAGGCACATGCAGGAACAGGAAAAGGTTCCCCCCCCCCCCCCACTGCAAGTTTGCAGCACGGAGGCAAAATTAGATCCCTGGATAGCCAGGGGTAAAAAAAAAAACAGAGCTAAAAAATGTGGGGCAGGACCAGAGGCAACCAGAGGCTGGGCAATTGGAGGCTGGGTCCTCCACAGTGATGCTGTAGCTGCCAGAGCATCTCTGTGGTTGGCCCTTGCCCTAGTGCTAAAGCATACTGCCTGCCCATGCCTAGGGTTGGGGGGGTAGCCTAGGGGTGCAAATGGGGGATGGGGCCTGGCACAGCAGCCATTGGGGGGTCTAGAGGAGCAGGGGAGTGGGGCAGCCATCAGGGGGACTGCAGCATCCGGTGGGGGATGGGGCCAGGTGGGGCAGCAGTTGGGAGGCTGGGGTGGGGCATGTGGGTCCTTTGGGGGGATGGCCCCTGTTAGTGGGGGCGTAGCCCCTGTGTGGGGGCCATGGCCCCTGAGGGGGGGAAGCACAGGTGCTGACCCCGGGCTCTAGCTCCCCCTGGCTGCAGATCTGGCAGGAGGCAGACAGGGTTATTTTGCCCCAAGTAGCACAATTTGCTCCACAACGAAGTACATGTCCGAGTTTGTAAGTTTAGGCAAAAAGCCCTGGCTCAAATTTGCACTGCTTCTATTTGAGCTGCTGCAAGCGCATGTGCTTGCATGTGTGGAGACACCCTTAAGGTTTCAATATCTCAGCAGCAGCATGTCCCAAGCAGCATGAGGCTAAGGGATTGAACAAATTCTTAGAAGAAAGGTGCATCAGTAGCTATTGAACATGGGTAGAGCCTCTGAATCAGAGCTTCCTGACCTCAAAGGCTGGAGGATTCAAGTGCCAACATAGGGCAAATCCTGGTCATACCCTGTTCACTCTTCCTTTCAGCATCACAGCCTGCCACAGTGTGACACAGAATACTGGGCAACATGGACCTACTATCTGATACAGTAAATGACAGTTCTTATGTTCTTAACCGTGTCTTTTCTACACATTCTTTATATGAAAGCATAGATTCATAGATTCATAGATGCTAGGGTTGGAAGGGACCTCAATAGATCATCGAGTCCGACCCCCTGCATAAGCAGGAAAGAGTGCTGGGTCTAGATGACCCCAGCTAGATACTCATCTAACCTCCTCGTGAAGACCCCCAGGGTAGGGGAGAGCACCACCTCCCTTGGGAGCCCATTCCAGACCTTGGCCACTCGAACTGTGAAGAAGTTCTTCCTAATGTCCAATCTAAATCTGCTCTCTGCTAGCTTGTGGCCATTATTTCTTGTAACCCCCGGGGGCTCCTTGATGAATAAATACTCACCTATTCCCTTCTGTGCCCCCGTGATGAACTTATAGGCAGCCACAAGGTCACTTCTCAACCTTCTCTTGCGGAGGCTGAAAAGGTCCAGTTTCTCTAGTCTCTCCTCGTAGGGCTTGGTCTTCAGGCCCTTAACCATACGAGTGGCCCTTCTCCGGACCCTCTCCAGGTTATCCGCATCCTTCTTGAAGTGTAGTGCCCAGAATTACACGCAGTACTCCAACTGCGGTCTGACCAGTGCCCGATAGAGGGGAAGTATCACCTCCTTGGACCTATTTGTCATGCATCTGCTGATGCACGATAAAGTGCCATTGGCTTTTCTGATGGTTTCGTCACACTGCCGACTCATGTTCATCTTGGAGTCCACTAGGACTCCAAGATCCCTTTCTACTTCCGTGCCACCCAGCAGGTCATTTCCTAGGCTGTAGGTGTGCTGGACATTTTTCCACCCTAGGTGCAGCACTTTGCATTTCTCCTTGTTGAATTGCATTCTGTTGTTTTCTGCCCATTTGTCCAACCTGTCCAGGTCTGCTTGCAGCTGTTCCCTGCCCTCCGGCGTGTCCACTTCTCCCCATAGCTTTGTGTCATCTGCAAACTTGGATAGAGTACATTTCACTCCCTCGTCCAAGTCACTGATGAAGACATTAAAGAGTATCGGTCCAAGGACCGAGCCCTGCGGGACCCCACTGCCCACGCCCTTCCAGGTCGAGACCAACCCATCCACCACAACTCTCTGGGTGCGACCCTCTAGCCAATTCACCACCCACCGGACTGTGTAGTCATCCAAGTCACAGCCTCTTAACTTGTTCACCAGTATGGGGTGGGATACCGTATCGAAGGCCTTCCTGAAGTCCAAGTATACAACATCCACCCCTCCTCCTGTGTCCAGGCGTTTCGTAACCTGGTCATAAAAAGAGACTAGATTGGTCAGGCACGATCTGCCTGCCACGAACCCGTGCTGGTTTCCCCTCAGCATAATTTGTCCTGCTGGGCTCTCACAAATGTGAGCCTTGATAATTTTTTCAAAGACTTTGCCAAGGATGGAGGTGAGACTGACTGGCCTATAGTTGCCCGGGTCCTCCTTCCTCCCCTTCTTGAAAATGGGGACCACATTGGCCCTTATCCAGTCCTCCGGGACTTGGCCCATGCGCCACGAGCTTTCAAATATTCCCGCCAGTGGCTCTGCAATGATGTCGGCCAGTGCCTTCAGCACCCTCGGATGGAGCTCATCCGGGCCTGCCGACTTAAAGGCATCCAGTTCTTCCAAGTGACTCTGCACCATCTCAGGGTCTACGCATGGAAGTCTGGCGCCTTGCTGCTGCCTCTCTACAACCCCAGTGAGAGCCTTGTCCTGCCCCTTACTTAGGAACACTGAGGCAAAGAACTCATGGAGTTCAGCCTTGTCCCCCCTGTCCTTCACCAATTGTTTCTGCCCATTTAGCAGGGGTCCTATTCCTCCCTGGGCCTTCCTTTTACTCCCTATATATCTAAAAAACAATTTCTTGTTGTCTGTTACTTGGGTTGCCATCCTCAGCTCCATGGTAGCTTTGGCCCGTCTAACTACCTCCCTTCAAGCACGAGCAGAGGAGGTATATTCGTCTTTGGTGATCTCTTCCTGTTTCCACTTTTTATGTGCTCCCCTTTTGGCCCTTAGGCTGCCCTGGATTTCTCTGGTCAGCCAGGGAAGCCTCCTGGCCCCTTTCCCTCTTTTACCTCGCATGGGGATCGTCTTGCTTTGTGCCCGAAGGATCGTTTCCTTAAGGCACAGCCACCCTTCTTGGGCTCCCATCACTTCAAAACTCCTACTCTGCAGTGCGTCCTTGACTAATCGCCTGAGTTCATTGAGATCAGCTTTCCTAAAGTCTAGCACTTTCACCCTACTAGTTACCTTACCGACTCGACGTCTTATGGTGAATTGTATTATTAGGTGATCACTGTCCCCCAGATGGCTACCGATCTGTAGGTCCCCTACCATGTCATCCCCTGTTGCCAATACCAGATCCAGTATGGCATTCCCCCTAGTGGGACCGTGTACCTCCTGTGTCAGGTGGAGGTCCTGTACACAGGTTAGAAACCTGCGTGAACGGTGGGACTTTGCTGTCTGTGACTCCCAGCAGATGTCTGGGTAGTTTAGGTCCCCCATGACTACCGCCTTTTTAGCTTTTATGGTCTCCGAGAGTTGCTTCAGGAGCCCCAAATCTATTTCTTCCCCTTGATGTGGGGGTCTGTAGCAGACCCCTACCACCAAATCCCTTTCTCCTTGCCCCCCATGTAGCCTAACCCACAATCCTTCTACTTCCTCATCCTTGGATTCCGTCTTGATGAGGGTTGATGTATATTGCTTATTGACATAGAGCGCAACCCCTCCCCCTTTTTTCCCCACCCTGTCCTTTCTGTATGTCTCAGGGCACCTTGGTGCCTGCTCCTAGAGAGGAGAAACTGCCAGGGAGAGAACCCTGGCAGAGCCAATTGAGCACAGCTGTGGGTTGCCGGAGCAACTAAGCGGAGCCAGCTGCCTGTAGGGGGCAGGGCCTGGCCCTCATAAAGCCCAGGGCTGAGGCCAGGCTGGCAGTTCTCTGCCAGCAGCCAGAGAGGCAGGAGCTCACGGGGCTAACAGCAAGTACCGCTCGAGCGAAAGTTAAGCCATGATGTTAAGTTATAGCCAGGCAGCTTTGGGTTGTGTTTGGAGTTATAGCCAGGAGGCTTGAAGTTGTGTTTGTGATATTACACCCGGAGGTTTGGGTGAGGCTGTAGGGGTTGGAGGAGGCCTCATCGGGGGCTCACAAGGGAGTGTGAGGCCCCGGCGCCAGCGAGGGCGCGCTAGGCCCTGAGAGTTGCAGGGCAGAGTCATGGGCTCAGTTGAGCTCAGAGAGGAGTGGCTGAACCTCATAGGGACCCCAGAGAGTGTGGGGTGCCCTAGCGCCAGTGAAGGCGCAGCTTGCACGCCAGTGCAGGAGCAACTGGCAGCAAGGAGTGCAACCAGTGGGTTGCGGGCGAGGAACGAAGACCCCGGGTCATGTGCGGGGTATGTAGACCCCAGCCCCGGAGAGGGGCGGCTTTGTGAGGCCCCAGTGTGGGCATGACGAGCCCCAAAAGGGGGCACTGCTAGGAAGCCCTAGCATAGATGTGGCGAGCCCCAGGAAGGGGGAGCGCACTTTAGAGGAGCCCAGCGTGGGCCCAACAAGTCCCCGAGAAAGGGGGGACTATTGAGAAGCCTAAGGTGGGCACAGCGAGCCCCGAAGAGGGGGGAGCGCCATATTGAGAAGCCCGAGACGGGCGTAGTGAGCCCAACCGTAGGCTAGTGCAGCAACACCCCTCAGGCAGAGGCAAGGTGCTGCAGTTGTCCCTGAGGAGAGGGGATAGCAGTGAGACGAGCCGGGATCAGAGAGGGTACCCGTGCGGTTGGCCTGAAGGACCGGAGGCCCACTAGAGGGTCCGTGAGTGGGACCACACTTTCAGAGAAGGCCCAGAGTGGGCTTGATGAGAGGCCCAGTGAGAGGCTGGGTATTAGAGAGAGCCCAGGAGTGGGCTAGACTACAGGGGAGGCCCAGGAGTGGGCAAGATTACAGGGGAGGCCCGGGAGAACTGGCATGTAACGTGACAGACCAACGTCCAGCACATCAGCGAGGCTTGGGGTGTGGTATTAGGGGTGGTAGGAGCCACGCATAGCCCATAAGGCTGGGGTGCCTAGGAAGCACCTATTGTATCGGGAGACCCCCAGGGGGTCCGGAAGAACCGTGGGGACAGAGGTCCCGAGTAGCCGTGCCCAGGGAGTCATAGGCAGCCTCCCAACCTTATATATACCAACAAGACGTGGCGGACGAGAATAAGAGGGTGCCTTGGGCCGGCCTGACACGGAGCGAGGGACCTTGAGGAGATCACGGCCCTCCACGAGGACCCCGCTGTGACACTGTACAATCTATAGCCCTCAATATGTACTGCCCAGTCATGGGATGAATCCCACCAGGTTTCTGTTAGCCCCACTAAGTCATAGGTGTTTAGTGCAAGCAGGAGCGCTAGTTCATCCTGTTTGTTCCCCATGCTCCTAGCATTAATATATAGGCACTTGAGCCCTGCGACTGGTGCCTTTGCTGCCCCCCCACTCTGAGTCCCAAGGGGCCCTTTGTTTCTTACCTTCTCGTTTCTTACCTGTGCCGTAGTGCTGGCCTCCCCATGTCTTTCAGGTTCCCAATGCTCTCTTTCTTCAGGGTGGGCTGTCCTTGTGGGTGCCACATGGTTTGGTGGTCCACAGCTTCCCCCGCCCTCATCTTTCCCTCCCCCCAATGAGCCTAGTTTAAAGCCCGCCGGAGGAGATCCGCCAACCTAGAAGAAAACACACGCTTACCTTTGGGGGGCAGGTGAAGCCCATCCCAGTCTAGCATACAGTCTAGTGTCACTCCAAAGCAGGTAGGATTTGGATTCGGGTGAAGTTAGGTTGAGCTGCTTATTACAATCTCAGTTCCAAAGGTGGAAGAGACTAACCTGTGTTGTATATGGATTAGTATGTAGTTGACTTTTTACATAATAATTTGACAAACCATTGAGCACTGATGCCAGCATGGCCTTGACCTGGACAAAGTTCTTAGCTTGGATGGTGGTCTACAAATTGTCTGTAGAAATAAACCTTCTTATGCCTGGATAAACTGGTTGATCATTGGTATAAATTTTAAATGGCATGGGTGCAAGCACACACACTTGAGGTAAACCATTCCTTTGTTTTCACCATTGGCTCCACTTCTTACATAATTTGACCTTGAAATATCAGTTTTTCCAGCAAGGATTTTATTATTCATAGTAGTTAGCAATCTTTCATCATATCATATATTTTTGCAAGGAGACTCAGGTTGTTTACAGCATCATGAGCTGCTAATAGGTCTATGAACACAGCACCAATCTTTCTTTTCTGAACATAGCAGGAACCTTCATATCACAGCCCCTGTCAGATTCCTCAAATCTGCTAATCCTTCCTATATACTTATCACCTCAATCAGAGCTATGTACTTTACTCATAATTATCCAATATCTGTAGCCTTCATTAGTAGAAACAAGGAGCAGAAGAAAATGAGTTGCCTGTAGAGTTAAACAAAAAATTGTCTTGGCAGCAGAGCACTGCTGCTTTTTATCAGAAATATCTGAAGGAAAAAGGGTTAGAAAGAGAGAACTGTATGTTTTCTTAAACAGTAGATTCATAATCTTGCATATCTGTCTTTTTGTCACGTCTGTAATCTTTCTTGTACTCCCATTTTTTTTAGTTCATCATAACCTAACATTTTGGTGAAAGGTTCTTCTACTTCTTTCTTCTTCCCTTTTTTTTTTTTTTTTACTGGATTGTCTATTGCAGGGTGTGAGTGTTGAGCTACTCCCATAAAATAAATTACAGTTTTTCATTTTAATATGAACTGGTTAATTTCCTTTATTTCTTCCCTGCCACGACTTTGATGGAATACGGTAAGGAAATAAACACAGTCCTGAGAGACGAAGAAGATATCACATTTGTGGTTCAGCAAAATAACTCTTCTGCACAGTTATTATGTCTCTCTTAGACAATTAACATCTTAGATATATTTAGTTCCCTCTCTCTTTGGGAACTCTCACTTCCTTGTTTGCTTGCCCCATTCTCCTTCGCACAGGTCCCAAGCAATGGCAGTTTTGTGCCACCTTGTATTTTCTACTGATATCAAAATGTGGGGTTCTCTTCCCTTTGTTAATCCTCATCCACTCTTGTTTCTTTCTCTTTTAGGTCCCCACGAAGGTACCAGACGTCCCCAGGTATCAGACTCACCAACTCGGAGGTCTCCATCATCACCTCGCTTCAGCTTCCCAGGTAAGTCTCTTTCCAGGACTCTTCTTCCATTCCCTTCTCTCTGCCATCTGTCTTCTCTCTCTTATAGTCTCTTCATATTTCTTCTGGGTGCCTTTCTTCTTCTTTCAGGAGCTAAATCCAGGCTCCGTTCCATTTTAAATCCTTCCGGCCATCTCCTGCATCTCTCGCAGCCAGCACTCTCCCCTCGCTCCCTCCACACATGCAGCTCTTTTTTTTGTTTTTATCCGGGTCCCACTCTTCTCCATCTGGGTATCCCCACCCCTTTCTCTCCTTGGGCTCAAGGTAAGTTCTCGGTTTCCTTTTGCTCCCCAAGAGTTCTGTGACAGGGCAGACTTGTTGCCTTGTCACACAGGGGTATTCAACCTCTGGTCTGTGGGCCAGATTCAGCCCATGGCACCATGTCATCTAGCCCATGGTGCGCCTCATGAGTCCAAAACTTTGGTAGCAAGACAGCAATGGCACTGCTCCTCTGCTACCAAATCTTCAAATCCATGGAGAGGCCTGGATCCTACATGGTGGATCTGGCACCTGATCCCAGTGCACAAGCCTGGGTTGAGGAGGCACTGTGCCCCAGGCCCCCACCCTGGCATGTGGAGGGTTGGAGGGGGCAGTGCTAACCCCCTAGAATCCAATCCCAATATGCAGGCGGTAGAAAGGCAGGGTGCCAGCCCCTCCCCTCCTGGACCCAATCCTGGCATGTGGGCCATAGAAGGGGGCAGTGCAAAGCCCCCATGGCCCAATCCCAACATGCAGAGTAGGGAAAGGATGGTGCTAGGCCTGAGGGTGCAATCTGGCTCACAGATGGCCTGACTGCACCCACAGGTGGGCTCTGCACCCCTCATCTGGTGCATGGAGCCAAAAGGTCAAACACCACTAGTCTATTGCATGCATGTGGCCTAATCATATGTTCAGATGAAGAACTACAACACATAGCACAACAATGCAATTTCAAGACATAGTAATAAAAATTCTTTGCACTGAAAAAGTTGCTATGAACACCATTATATGGTTACTACACTTTGGAAATTGCACTGCAGTTTGCCTTTGAGTTTCCTGACAGAGAAAAAAGACTTTAAAGTTTCCAAGAGCCAGACAGGAATTAAACCTTCCTGCTTCATGAATGGCAGCAAGCTCTCTCATTGAAGTCATATCCTGAAAAACTTATCTCATCCCTTTGTCTTCCGTAAGTGAGGAGAAGAGGAATAGAACATTTTCTGTTAGAGAAATAAAGACCTTCTATGGTCCTTTTTTCTAGTCATTATTTTTAATCCAGTAGAAGATAAATATCTTATAATTGGGGAAAGATTTCTGAATCTGAACAGATATATAGTTATGTTAGTCCTGAACCTGAGAGAGAAAAAAGTGACTGTGACTTTACGACAGGGCTTTCCAAAGCATGGCCCATTGGCCAAATGCAGCACATGAGCCCTTTGATGTGGCCCACAACCAAGGACTTCCCCTTTGAAATGGTCCTTTGGGAAGCCCTGCATTAAGGAATACGTCTCATGGTCTGAGATTCTTAGAAACTTAGTTATAAGCTAGCAGCTTATTATGCCGAGGGATGTATAAACAGGTGCATGCATCTACACAAGATGCTTTTCTACACAGCAGAGCAGTTTTCTGTGCAGTAAGTTATCCATATCTATATGTGCAGATGCTTACTGTCCAGTAAAATGCTCTAATCATGAGTAAATTTGCTACCTGCAAATGCAAGTAGAAAATTTACTCATGATTAGTAACTGCACAGCAACACAGGTTGTGCTGGTGGCCAGGGCAATGGAGGTGACAGAGGAGGACCACCAGGTGCTGGACACCATTGTGGCCCTGGCAGTCACTTTCATGCCACCCAGTGCCTTGCCCCAAGCTACAGCCCTGCCTGCCCCCTGGCAGCTGCCTGCCACCCAGCAGCAGGCCCCTCCCTGTGAGCCTGGGCAGAGGTACAGCACCACCTCCACTGGCCAGGAGTCCCTACCCTGGCCCCCATCCTGGGTCCCCTGTCACCCAGCCCACGCACCTGAGCCCAGCCCTGCCACTCACTCCAGCTCCATGCAGTCATGGAAAGGAGCTCCCCACACCTGTCCCCAGCCTTCATACCCTAGACATCCCAACCCCATGGCCCCCCACCCCAGGAAGACACACACAACCATGTAAATAGTTCACATGGGGAAGAGGGTGTTTTATTGGTGGTGGGTTGTGGAGGGGCACTGTGGGCAGTGTGGGGTAGCATGGGGGGAATGGGTGACCAAAGTGGCAGGCCAGCCAGGTGGCAGGCCAACTAGGTGTCCGTGGGGAGGGGCTGCCACGTGGTGGTGTCCTGCTGCTTCAGGTGAAGGTGGAGCTAATCCAGGAGGTCCTGGAAGGTGGCCCAGATCATCTAGAACACTTCCAACCACTGCTCATCATCCCAGCTGGTCTGGATGATGTGCAGCCACCAGTCCTAGCTGGCCAGGTGGGTCTAGAGATGATGTGGCTGGAGGCCAGGGAGGGCATGGATGGCCCCAGTGGTGGAGGGGAAGGAGGGGGAAAGGATGTGTTGTTTGGGAGAGATTGGGACCGGTCTCCATTGTTGGGGAAGGAAAGGGGGGAAGAGTTTGTTTCTGTGAGGGGAATAAAGTGCTTTTTGGAGAACTGTCTGCAGTGAGCATGGTGCTGGATGTATACAGTGGGATGTGGGTCCATGGGTGGCTGTCCAGGCATGCTTCAGTAGGGATTACAGGAGGAACTGGCCAGCCAGAGCCTCTCACACCCAGTACCCTGGTCCCCACTGGCAGGTGTGCAGCTCACCTGGGGCCTCAGCCAGTGGGGTGTCCGCCACTGTCACTGCCACCGCAGCTGGTGCTTCCAGTGCCAGGCATCCTCTGCCTTCTGTGCTTCCTTCACCCAGGCATCACAAAAAGCTCCACCCAGGCCTTGCAGATATTATGCAGCATGCAGGCTGTGATGATGACCCAGGAGATGTTGGCCTTGGCAACCATGAGGCAGGCAGTGAGGGTGTGCCAGAATCCCTTCAGCCAGCCAAAGATGCACTCCACAAGGGTGCAAGTCCAGCCCAGACACCGATTGAAGTGTGCCTGGCAGGGGCCCAACTGGCCGGTGTAGGGTCACATGAGCCAGGGAATGAGTGGGTAGGTGGGGTCCTACCCAATGAGGAGAATTGGGCCCACCACTGTGTGGCGGACCAGTAGGGTGCACTCCTGCATTGAGCCACCCACCTCACTGTGCCCGACTACCTTGGCATTCAGTGACTCAACAGAGAAAGGACCACAGCAGGGGTGGGAAGGCCACCATCTGGACAACATGAAGGTTTATGCCAACTGGCTCCTGACACAGGGAGAGAAGATGAAAGGTAATGGTGGCACCCTTCTTTAGTATGTGTGATTGTCCATGTTTTTTGTTGCTTTCTTGGCTTCATCTTCAACATGCTTGTGAGATGGGAGGCAAAAGCCCCCCGAACATGTCCCAAACCCCCGCCCGACATACCCCAATACTGACTGCAGAAGTAAAGATGAGCAGTGCTGGGGATCAGGGAAAGAAATGCTGGCCATGAGATGCCAGCTGCAGAAAGCTTGAGCCCCAAGCACCAAAGAGAGGGACTGGGCACTTGCCAGAGGACCCAGACAGGCAAGGCAAAGAGCATGAGCCCTAGGAGCCGATGGGGGCAAAGGTGTGGCGGGCCAGTAGCGGGCACTTCTGCATTAAGCCACCCACCTCACTGTGCCCGACCACCTTCCAGGCTCTGAATGCCTCCCTGGGGGCACCTCAAGTCTGGCTGACCCCCTTCCTGGAGCACACCCACTAGCCTGGGGGTTCCACTGCCACCACCCTGGGACACACAGGCCTAGTAGCCCTCAAGGGTACTTGATTCACTTCAAGAACTTGGGATGCTTCCCTCAGTCAGAAGCACAAGTAGTGATCTCCCTTAGTCAGCCGAACCAAGGGAACCCCAAGGCATAATCTAGACCCACTCCCAATAAGTCTCCCACACTAGGTATAAAGGAGAACTTTATTGGTTACAAGGGGTAGGATGGGTACAGGGTAGAGCAATATCAAAGAAATCCCATGAAGCAAACTCCCATGGCTGGGTAGCCTTTGATCACGCATCTGAGTTACTGCAAACTGTATATCTAGTTAGATCTCAGATAGCTTACTCACAAGTATCATCCAGAGGCAGGTGGAGATTCCCTCTGGAGGCAGGCAGTTCCTTGATCATGAGTTTTGAGAGAGAGAGCAAGTTTCAGATGGTTCAGCTCTTCTCTGTCTCTTTGAGTCTTCCTCATGGCTGCTGCCCCCTCCTCCTCCTGGGCAGTCCTTAACCTATATAGCCTTGTGACCTCATTTACCTGGTCCAATGGAGGTCAGCACCTGTTGGCTGTCAGCCAACCAATTTGAAATGCATCACTAGTTGCTGGATAAACTGGCAGTTCCTAGCTCTCCCAGGAGCCCAAGCCCCTCACCCAGGTATGTGATGCCAGTCATGTAGGCAGAGGGAGCAGGTTCCCCCCCCTCCCCCCCAAGGAATGTATCCAGCTCAGGTTACCTAAAAAGATAGGGTATCCTCTGGTGTGCCCATCCTAACCAATTGTCACAGAGCAGAGTTTCTGGGGAGAAACAGAGATGGCCTTCTGCCACACACTGCACCCAACTGAAGGTCTAGCACCCCCAGCACAAAACACCCGCTCTCCACCAGGGCTAGCAGGGCAGAGTTGCAGAAAATGCGGGATTTGTAGGCATTTCCCACCCAGCCAGCACTCACATTCATGGAGGCACTGTGGCAGTTGGTGACAGCCTGGAGCACGACAAAGTAGAAGCCCTGCCAGGTGTAGTAGGGGTGGTCTCCAGGGAATAGGCAGGTGACAGGGATGTGGGTTCCATCCAGGGCCCCAGTGTGCTGGGCAAAACCCAGCTGCCACCACCAGGGGTTGTGCACATGGAACATCATGTGCCTCAGCATGTCCTGGAGGGCAGCGCGCACCTCCAGGACAGTCTCCCTGGTGGTGGCCTTGCTCACACCAAAGAGGTGGCTGACATGCAGGTGGACATGGTCAGTGTAAGCAAGACAATAGCCAGCCGGGTGTCTGCAGGGAAAAGCTGCCACATGGTAAGTGTCCTGCCACTCCAGGTGCAGGTTGAGCTGATCCAGGAGGTCTTGGAAGGTGGCCTGGGTCATCCAGAACACCTCCAGCCACTGCTTATTATCCCAGGTGGTCTGGATGATGTGCAGCCACCAGTCCTGGCTGGCCAGGTGGGCCCAGAGGCAATGGGGCTGGAGGCCCAGGAGGGCATGGATGGCCCCAGCAGTGGCATGCAGGACCATGTCATCAGTGTCCCTGCCAGGGACACTGATGAACAGTAGGACAGGATCCAGGCAGCAGCTGTGTGGCAGTGGGGAGCCTGGGATGGTGCAGTGAGGTCAGCCAAGCAGGTACTGCATACAAGGGAGCTACCAGGGCCCAGGGTACCCTAGGTCAGATGGCAGTCACCACAATGGGCCAGTAGGGCCAGCACCATGATAAGCAGGAGCCTGAGGCACTGGACGTCATTGCTAGGGACGAGGGGGGGGGAGTGGAGCAGCCATGGTGCAGGGAGGCAGAGGCTGTGGCAAGAGAGCTGCCATGTGCTGCCCCTGGACTCTGAGCACTGCTCCCAGCCAGAGAAGCAGCTGGCCAGGGAGCAGGGCTGCCTCTTAAAAATGGCTATTGGCCACAAGAAACTGCAGCCAGAAACTTCAGCTTGCCCTAGTAGTGACAGCAGCCTGTTGCAGGGCCGCAGGGAGTGGGAGCAGTTTTGCTGCTAGCAGCAACCCCTGGTGGTGGCAACAGGGTTCTGCACCCTGGGCTTTGCCCAGCACACTGGGGCTCTGGATGGAACCCACATCCCTGTCCCCTGCCTGTTCCCTGGTGACCACCCCTACTACACCTGGCAGGGCTTCTACTTTCTCATGCTCCAGGCTGTCATCAACTGCCACAGTGCCTTCATGAATGTGAGTGCCAGCTGGGTGGGAAATGCCCACAAAGCCCGTATCTTCCACAACTCTGCCCTGCTAGCAGCAAATCTGCTCCTGCATCCCTGCATGTGTAGACACCTGCCTGGGAAAGTTTACTCTCGAGTAGTTTACTCTCAAGTAGATTAATTGAGAGTAAACTGCTCTCAGATTATTTGCATGTGTAAATGTACCCACAAAGAACAACAAATAAAGGTCTAAGAATTACTAAGGCCAGTGTGGCAGGGCACTGTTTGTGCCTGCCACTTTTAGACCTGGGGCCAAGCAGCCAGCAGTTGCTTAATTGCGGCGGCCATTTTAGAGCTCTGGCCACCCATATAAACAGGGCATTTTGCTGCTGGCTGGAGGAGCTCCCACAACTGGGTGGGTTACCCCCTTGTAGGGTCTGGAAGGTGGACCCCAGTGAGAGGGTGGGGCCATTGACTCAGAAACCTGTCTTGAAATTCCCTGACTGGTCAACGCTGGGGCCAGGACCCACTGCGAGGGATGCTCAGAGCTGAGGGCCTGGGGTTCCAACTGACCTGGAGGTGAGGCCAGGGCCAGTGTAGCCAAAGGTGCCAAGGGGACCAGACCTGTAAGGGGGAGCAGCTCAGGGACCTGTGCAGCCTAGAATGAAGGAGGAGTAGGCCACCTGAGGGGTGGGATCCAGGTCAGGTAAGAAATGGGCAGCCTCCTGCTTATTAAGATCATTAATTAATTAATTAATTAATTAATTAATTAATTAACATCAAGGCATGGTGGGAGAGAAGGTGGGCGGTTGGCCCAGAGTAGGTGGGCGAGCCAAAGGTAAATCGGCCCTGAGAAGACCCCCTGTTACAGCCAGTTTAAGGGGCTGCCATCCTCTAACTGACATGAAGGTGAGTATACCTGCTTCCATTCCTTGTTTGCATCAGTACTGGTTTAATCATAACAAATACAAGTTGTTCATCATCTCAAGTGGGCAGTACTAGCTCTTAGGAAACCACATGATATGGTTTGAGTTGGACATTAGATATGAGGTAACAATGTGACCCAGTAAGAAACTGGCATGTTGTCAAGGTGCCATCTACAGGAATGGAAATTCTTAATTCTTAAAGGAAATGCTTAAGCGCGTGGAGTTTATAAGCCAAATACTAATATGATCAATTCCATTCTGCCTTTCTGGAATAGAACTAAGTTCTTGCATTTCCAATTGTTGTTCCATTAATATGAATGCATGTTTACATTGAGATAGTTTGGCAAATTTGATTGGATAATTTACATTAATCTTTTAGTTTATTGGCAGATGAGTTAATGCCTCTTGCATCTTCTGTACAATTGTTTGACAACATGGCATTATTGCTTCCCTGAGCTGTCAAACACTGAATCCACTTCTCCGCATGTTTACGCATGAATGGTTCAGTGGCTTCTGTGTACATGAAAGCCTGAATAATAAAACACAGTTACACAGAAGCACAGTTAAATTCAGCAATAACTAAACCCAATTACACGACATAGTTTGCAAACTGTTGACTCTGGTAATTTTAATTGTTTTCAACCACAAACAAAACAAAGGTCAACATGAACATGAATCATACCGTCATGGGGCTCCTGCTCACTTAGTAACAGGTTTGTCAGCATTTCTTGCAAACAGCAGCTGCTTGATGGCACCAAATGTTTCATATCTAAAAGTGAAAGTCTCTTCTCTTTAAAAAAAAATAAAAATAACAGTTCTAGGCACATTTTAAACTTAGACAACTCTGAACTGGAAATATACAGAATCCTGCAGTTTTGTATGCTTTAAATGCCTGTCTCGGATAATGCCAGTAATGTATATACTGCTCCATTGACATCATAAAATGGGAAAGTAGGTTAGTTTTAATGAAAACAAGACTCTTCCCAGGACAGAGAATCAATGTAATGCTTATTGTTAAATATAAGTGGCAGGAGGTAGAGGAAGGTCTCTGTACTTTGTACCAAGGTAACTTGTGTTTTGTACACTGAGAGCTGACCCATAACCAATATATTCTTGTGCTTCTTTAACATGAAGGACTCTTCAGCTCTCAGGCTGTTTAAACATGCCAACGGGGGTTACTTCGGTTTAATTCTCCCTAAATTGAAGCGGTGGGTTTTTAAAAACTCTGCTTCAATTTAGGGAGAATTAAACGGAAGTAAACCCCTATGGCATGTACACAAGGGTCAGACCAGATCCTTACCTGTCTCTTCGGCGGCAGGGAGGGGAGGGTAAGCTGCTGGTAGGCTGAGCAGTCCCTGAGCTGCAAGGGGGCCAGTGCTTCCCTTTGCAGCCACCATGGCACCCCCCAGGTGACACCCGCCCAGAGGCACCCGGCCTGGGCGGTCCCGGCGAGCACTGCAGCCACAGAGAGAAGCACCCCCACACACACGCACAGCTGTGGAGGGAAGCACCAGTCCCCCACGTGGTTCTGGCAGGCAAGCAGGCTCCGGGGAAAGAAAAAAGATCAGGCTCGCCACTTTTTTTCTTTTTCCTTCAGTGGAGCCTGCCTGCATGGGCTGCCTGCACAGCCCTTGAGCTGCATGGGAACCAGTGCTTCCCTCCACAGATGTAAGGTAACAAACTAAAACAGCTCAGAGGTGTTTTATTTTGCTGCATCCCAAAGTCATTTAACGCGCAATATGCCACCAACAGCGTAAACAGCCGTGCCATTAAAGCATACAATAGGGCATTTAAGTTGCTTTAAAGGCCAATTTTGTGGCGTGTACAAAGGCCCCCAGGGTTCAATCTGTATGGCAGACTTTTGAATGTCGTTATTTGGCTCCATAAAGCCATAGTAGAGAGACCAGGACAGAGGTTTCTTTTTCTTTTTTTTTTTTTTCTTTCTTCCTACACCTGTTTGTGCAAAGCTGCCAGACGGGGGAAAATAAGTAAATAAATGAAAGGCTTGGACTGGTTTGTAGCACAGGCTATAAGAATGGAGCAAGTCTGTCTCTCTTGTGCTTCTGGAAAATGAAATAACATATCAACCCTGGAAATAAAGATTTGTTCAAAGATGTTTATAAAGCATATGGTAAATGAGACTGTGTCTGGAATCCCTTTTGGAACATACAGGTACATTTAAATACCTCCTGCAGCCAGCTTATCTATACATGTGGGAGGCTACAGTGCTTGCAAAAACAACCAATCTCCTCCTCCGTAAGTACCGGTGAACAAGAGTTCGTTGGACAACAGCCTCCTTTTTAGTGCCTTATCCATTGAAGAAATAATCCAAACCTAGTTCTACTGCTACCAGAATTGTAGAGCAGATTGCACCTCTCCTGTTTGTCTAATTTAAGCCCAGAACATCTATTTTATACTCCAATTAAAGAGTGGCACACAGAAACATAATTCAATAGCAGCTGATAATAGGAGGAAGGAGAAGGCTCTAGCTTTATAAAGAGAGGAAACCAATTACAGTCAGTAGTCAAGAAAAAAATCTTGCTCTGGAACAGCTCAGGGTGACACTGACCTTCCCTTTAGCGTCCTCCCCAAAACAATATAACTGCTGACTAGCAAGAAGGCAAGCCAAGTGATCAAACACCTCCTGATATGTGCCAAACAGTAGGCACAGCTGTATGTTTGTTGTTATACTGCTTCCTCTGCAGAGAAGAATCAAATGCCATTTGTTCAGTTCTGACTGGGGTGGTATTTCATATCTTTGCTTTAGACTTTTTTTTTTTTATCTTGGGTCTGTTGAGTGCATTTCCATCCACAATAATGAGAGATCCTGCTGAGGAGCAGCAGAAAGCTCAGAAGCCAGAGGGAGAGAATAGTGTGACATGATTTTAATCATAATGGCAATGTAATGGGGTCTCCAGGGACCTGCACTCAAAGTGGTTTGGGGATCTCTAAAAGTATAAATTCCCACTTCCCGTGGAGGAGCAGCTTGCATTACGTAATGTTCAGAGACTTATGAAAAGTTACTACTCTGCATAGACAGTAGTTACTTCTCAAACTTGCCTATCCTGGGTCAAATGCTGATGCAAATGGAACTCTTTGCCCCTGAGGTTCAGGATTTGGCCTTATTTGCCATTGTAAACATATTCCCAAAATACTAAAAGAAATTCCTGTGACTTATTCTAAGGATTTTTGTACCTGTTTAAACTTTCTTCCCATTAAACCATCATACAGATCTTTAAAACTTGAGGTCCATATTTGCATATATAATAGTGAATAGTGGGTAATTTTAGACATGACCCATGTGGAGCCCATCTATAACAGCATGGCTCACATCACACAGCCGAATCAACTTCTGACTTCTCATGATTAGGGGGCACTGAGCCAGTATAAATTCATTTCTGCAGCGGATTCATCTTTGGCTTAAAAAATAGTTAATCCTTCTAAAAATTCATCAGGAGTGGTATAACATTTGGAAGCAGGAGAACCTGTGGAGAGATCAGTCATGCCCTTTGGATGACTTTCACATCCACAATAAAAATGTATCGTATTCTGAAGTTAATGTTCTATTGAGGATTAGAAAGAAAGATGGGGACAGAGGATGAAGGAGATGAACTACACAAATAAATAAAGGTGCTCTCATCCTTTGTGATAAGTGAGGGGTATAGGAAGCAAGGATTCTTTTTCTGTTTGAAAGGAGGAACTTTTAGGGACTGAGATAGGAAGAAACTCCCTGTAAAAAAAGATGTTTTTGAAAAGGTGTGTGGAGATCTACTCACCAGAACTCTGGAATAATGCCTGAGCTACATTTAATGCTGTGTACACACATTCAGATGACCTGGGAGAATTCTCCCAGGGTTGTTTTCCTGATAGAAAAACTTAACTTACCCAAAAACTCTTGAATAATTATTTGAATGCTGAACCTCTGAGGACCAGAGAGCTTGAAATGCAGGTGCTCTGTAGCCAAGGGCTGCTGTGCACACATCCTTGTGCAAACATCTTGGCATGCTCTACAGACTCTCTCAGTCTGCCTGGAAATGGATAGCAGCAGTGCACAGGGCAGCCCTGATTGGCTGACCCACACTGCTTAGGGCCAGCCTTTGTCTCCCTGCATGGATTCTAAAGTGGGTGTGTTCTGCTCCCTGCTCAGCTAGAGCAGTATAGTCCAGCTTAAGCAACACATTGCCTCTTGTGGGGGAGGTGGGCACATGGACAGGAGCAATGCACTCTGGGATGGTGGAATGTGTGTGGCAGCTTCCCTCAGAAGGGAAAATGTACAGGCATTCACTCTTCCAGGAACAATTTAACCCTCGTTTTTCCTGGGCGTTTTTTACCAGAGCAGGCATTCTTGCTCTAAGAGAAAAATCCTTGCCATCTGTATGCTTGTGGTGTCTACTGGGATGAAAGTGACTCTTCTAGTAGAAACTGAATGTCTGTATGAGAACAGAACTAGCTAGGCTATGAACCTGAAGTAGTCTGGCTATGGCAGCAAAACACAGCATTGATTAATTATCTTACTCTGTCTCTCATCAGGTTAGTTAGCATATGTTGAGTTGTATTCTGCCATGGCTAGACTACTGTCAAGATAGCTAGATTATAATTAGTTCAGATATCTCTACTACACTGCAGACTGCAGTGTTGATACATCTTGCAACTCCTTGTTACAGCCTGATCCATTCTGAAGACAAAAGTTTTGTTTTCTTGTAGTATAATTGTACTGAAATAAAGGCATAGACTCTTCAAGGTGGGAACACTTTCCATACTTCTCTATTTAATATGAATAATGAGTGTAAAATGTTCTGAGTTTCCACCCTCTTATAATGGACTTGTTCAGGTTTGTGATAAGGGAAGGTATGGTTTTGAGTTATTTTCCTTGGGGGGGAAAAAGAAGCACATCTTTCTTTTTTTCTTAAAATCTTGGATTTTTTGATCTAGCACTCTCTCTCCTTCACATAAAATGACATTGTTTCTCATCTTTTTCTAAACCTTTTTCATTTTATATTTGTATATGCATTAGGTGGAAAGTTAGATGACCATAATGTTCCCTTTCTTTACAATCTATGACTCTTAACAGCCCAGATTGAAAAAGACCCTTACTGCCCTTGATAGGAACAGGAATTTAGGCACCTTAGGCACAGGATCAGATTAAAAAAGGTATTTAGGTGCCTTAAGAATGTGTTTACCTCACATTCTTAAATAACATGCTGCGAGTCTTACAATAGCTAACCATGTGGTTTCTACTAAAGCTGAAGGAAGTTACACTGTAAAATCCTGTAAACTTGAATAATTTAGGGAGCCGTACTTGCAGTTCTCGAAGTTGCGTAGTATCCAAACCAAGTTATTAGGCAATTTTATAAAAAAAACAATATCCTTCAGGAGAAAGGTGTTTTTTCCCCTTCAAAAACATGTTGGGAGGGAAAATGTTTGTTAGTGCTATTTAAAGTTGTTCTCCTGCTATGTGTCCTTATCACACATCATGACATGTTCTGTCAGTTGAGTTATTTAACACTACCACCTCCTCTAACATATCTAATTTCCCCCAGCATCTAATTTTTCCCACTGTTACCCTAGTTTTTTGCCAATTTAACTACAGTGATATCAGTCAGGCCCACAAACTCTAAGACAAGGAATATTCTTTTCTTCCTAAAGATCCAAAATTGTGTTGCCAATCTGGAGATTTTGTAACAAGATCCAGTGACTGTGTGGGACTCCTAGAAACTTATTTTGGAGATCCCAACAGAAAAAGGTATGCACGTATGTACTAAGGATCCTGTATCAGTTAACAGTATGTATCACTAGGTCATTTGTCTAGTGACATTTTTTATTAATTTTTGAAGCAACATCTAGTGCTTTTTTGAGATTTGTGGGGAATTTCTAGTTTGGGAGACAGCAACACTTCATTACTGGATAATCTTTTTCTGTGACTGAAATAATTTGCTGTTTTTCTTTGGCTTATTGGTTGTGGTTGTTGTTTAATGTCAGTTAATGCCCTCAGTGTTCTTAAAAAAATTGAACAGCTTTTGATCCAGTAGAGATGAGAGAAAAATATACTATTAATAAGGAAATATCATCACTAACTATATAGAGCACTTTTCCTGCAAATACTACTTAGAAAAAAACTGGAAGGGTGAGTTCTGCCTCAGTCAAGGACTGCGCAGTCGAGCAGTACAGGTAATACTTAGGTAAACAAACATTCTCAGAAATAGCTCATTTTTAAACATTCTTAAGACCAGTAGATTAAGGAGCTCTAATACTTCCACACTTCAGTTCAAGGACATGAAATTTGATGAGGAATCACCTTTAGTCTGGGAGATGCTTTCCCTAGGAAAAGCTGTACAGGGGAGGCATCTACACAAGACATTTTACTGTGCAGTAGAGCAAATTATTGTTCAGTAAGTGTCACCATCTACACATGCATACATTTGCTGCACAGTAAATCACTCTAACTCAGGAGTTAATTTGCTACCTGTAAATGCAAGTAGCAAATTAACTCCCAAGTAGTTACTGCACAGTAAAGCATGTGTAGATGCAGACCAGGAGCACGTGTGCTCCTGGTCAGCCCCACCACCAGGGGGTTATCTGCAGCCTAGCCCCAGGGAGCTGGGAGATTTTTCAGCCACAGGGCTGGGGTAGCTCTTTGTCTGTCCCAGGCCCCTAAAAGTCTTCAGGGATGCTGGGGTCCTGGGCCACCTGCAGAGACCCCAGGCCAGCAGCAGCATCCTACTTGCCCCCCAGTGCTGGTCCCAGACACACTGTCTCTGTGCAGCCTCCTGCCTGTTCCCCGCCATCATGCTGCGCTGGGTGTTGCAGGCAGCTGCCAGCCATTCTTGCTCCGAGGGAAAAAGTCATGCCAGGCCCACAGCACCCTGAGCCACCTGCAGCCAACTCTGGCCACTGGGTCCCACTCCAGCTGGCCCCAGGCCACCCATAGAAGCCTGCCTGGACCCTGCCACTGGTGCCCGGCACAGCATCGCTGTGCACCTGCCTGTCTCACACTGCACCTGCTCAGGCCTGGTGGCACCAGGACTGTCACACATGGTCCCAGTGAGCCATCGAGGTGGTATCCCCCGCTCCTTCCCTGATGCCACACACCACCTTCAAGGGCTGCGATTGGTCCCAGGAAGAGACTGAAGACCTCATGGCACTGTGAGGTGAGGCTGAGGTCCTCAGCCACTTTGCACAGAATGGGTGCTATGAGGGCAGCACGGACACGACCAGTCAGCATGCCAGTGACCTATAAAGGCCAAGGATTTGTAGGCACAGTGGGTCACTGTCACTGACCACAACCACCGGTTGGGGCTGCCCACAAGTCTATGCTCTTTATGCAGCAGTTGGACAGCATCCTTGCACCCTGGGACTCTGGCTAGGGCTGTGCTGTCTACTAGAGCGCAGGTGGCCTGCCTGAGCCTCTGCTGTGCCTGGCACCTGCAGTGATGCATCATTGGGGGAGGGCCCCTTGGGCCACCAGGAGCCCATCACACTACACTCCCTGCCTCTGGCCTCATCTAGCATTTCCAGCCAGGAGCCCCTCCCACCAGCACCTGACCCTCAACCTTTGGATGCACAGACCCCCACTAAGAGGCCAGGCTGTCCATGGCACCGCCAGCTCTAAACAGCTCCAGTTCCTCCCCAGAGGGGACCTCTTCCTAGGCACCCAGGTATTGAAACTCTGAACCCCAGGACACCACTGGGAGCCACACATCCTCGCCACCAGCAGTGACTGAGTCGGGCTGCTGGGCACACTTGCCATGCCCACCTGGTAAACCCCACACTGGGGGGAGGGCCTGCCCCTGCCCCTGCCCCATGCTTTTTTCCCTCTCATGGGGATTTTCTTTTTGTATTGCAGCAATTCTTCACGTGGTATCCAGGCAACTCTTTCAAAAGTGCAATCTATCTCTGTGGAGGAGAGTCCTTGTTGGATGAAAGCCCTTTTGAGATTTGGCAGGTGACAATCACGGGTATTCTCCTGGGACAAATTTGGTGGTATCAGAGAGCTTGGCTGTATATTACAGCTTTCTTGGTGTGCTTAGGGTGATTGCTGGTTCTGTGCAGATATGTATGGTGGTTCATAGGTTTCTTGTATATGGTGGTCTGTATTTTACCATTCTGGATAGTGATAATTGTGTCTAAAAAGGAAATGTTGGTGCTGGAGTATTCAAGAGAGCAGTCTGATGCAAGGGTGATGCTTATTGAATTTCTGATGGAAATCAATCAGAGATTGCAGGATTTCAGTTCAAATGATAATGTCATCGATATATCTTAAGTATAGTATGGGTTTGATGGTGCAGTCCTTGAGGAATTCTTCTTCCAGGTGGCTTATAAAAAGGTTGGCATATTGTGGGGCCATTTTGGTCCCCATATCTGTGCCCATGGTCTGGAGAAAGTGTTCATTATTGAAAGTGAAGTTATTGTGTGTGAGGCTGTAATGTATAAGTCCATTAATACCTTTGTGTCTGCACTCTGAGTTGTAATCTTGTTGTTGTAGATATGTAAGGCAGACTTGGATGTTGGTATATAAGCTGGTAATGACCATGGTGGCTAGGAGGGTGTTTCTGGAAAGGTGCTGTATGTTTTTAAGTTTTTGTAGAAAGTTTGTTGCATCTTGGACAAGACTCACTCTTTGGGTGACAAGAGGTTTTAGGATTGATTTGATGAGGCCTGATATTTCCTCAGTGAGGGTTCCATGGTTGGTTATGATAGGTCTGTCAGGGTTCCCTTGTTTGTAGATTTTAGGGAGCATGTAAAAAGTCTTTGGGTTGCATAGTGAGGGCATCAAGTTCTGTAAGTTTTTTGTAGTTCTGATGAAAATGATATGATGGTGGTTTTGAGTTTTAAGGTTCCTCTAGTTTAAGGTTCCTCCAAGAAGAGTTGTCTTCTTGTTTGTAGTATTCACGGTTAAGGATAACTATATCTCTTCTGTTATCCACTGGTTTTATTACTATTTGGTGATTAGATCTTAGAGATCCTATGGCCCTTCTCTCTGATAGGGAGAGGTTGTTATGGTGGCTTGTGTTGTTGATTATTCATTATTCATTCTTTCCCTGAAGCAGTCAATACAGCAGTCAAGGTTAGAATTTCATCCACTGTAAGGTGTCCAATCTGATTTGGTGGTTTTGATCTTTTCCTTGATATTGTCAAAGGATGAAATGTTGTTGGAAGTGGATTCATTTTGTTGGGTAAATATTCCTTGAGGTGGAGGCATCAGAAGAAGTTTTCATATCCCCCACAAATGGCGAAATCCACGAATAAGGCATTGCATTCATGAACGCAGTGCCCCCAGCAGCGGTGGGAGCCCAGCAACAGCAAGTGCAGAGCTCCTGAGGAGCTCCTTTAAGTGTATAAAGTGTATTTAAAATGCAGGTTTGGCATTCGTGAATATTTGAAACTGCAAATGCCGAACCCACGAATAGCAAGGGTTTCCTATATTTTATTAGGGTATTTTTCTGGACAGAATTTAAAGCCTTTAGAGAGCACATATTTTTCAGCTTTGATAAGTGTGTGCAGGGGAGATCAATGATATTTGAGGGTTGGTTGTTTCTTTCAGTTTCAACAAGTGTGAGTTTGGAATCTTGTAAGGTGTTGGTGTTGTGCCCCTAAAGGCTGTTTTGTGGTTGGGAAAGTTGTTTCTGGAGTAATTGGTTTCATTTCTTCTTTTTATGTTGTATCAGTATTTTAGAAAATCTTTGGTAGTCTCTTTGTATACATTGTATAATGTTTGGGAAGATGTCTGGATTTTTCGCTTAAGTTGTTGTATCATGTGGTGATTTCCTTCCTGCTCTGATCTCTTTTGGAGTAGGTTAGGTGAAGAAGATTATTTCTAACTCCATGAAGGGTATTGTTAGGTGAGGAGAATTCAGTGTCGAATGAAATAGTGTTTTTGTTGCTGACAAGTGATTCATGCTCAGCTCCTGGGAGGGCTCCACATTTTTTTTTTCACATTTACCGTTTTTTATTAATGTTTTTATAATAAGGATTTTAAAAAGTCAAAAGTCTCTTACACATAGTGAATCTTTCATTCTTTGCTGCACAGTGAAAGGATTTACACCCAAGTCTCTCACTCCCTAAAGGAACGTGTCAGCCTCTAAGCTATTATATAAAAGGTGGGCAGCAGCAGCACTCCTAGCCATGTTATAAAAGAAAAAATGAGCCAGTTGCATGTTTTCAGAAGATACATATTAGTCACCTAATTCCAGGAGAGGGCTTGGGCTCTGAATCCCATTCTAATGCAGACATCTCCTCAAAGTCCCAAGCAAGTTAGTTAAGCCCCTGAGAGAAATGCAATTTCAGAAACAGTCCCTGGCACCTCCTGTTGGGTTGCTTAGGCATTCCTGCCAGCCCTGCTCAGTCTGCTAGCTTCTCCAAACCCTATTTCTAAGGGCTTATGCACCTAATACAGACCCCTAGATTCCAATCAAGAGAGCTTATACTATGAAAAGAAAGGAAACTCTTTTCTAGACCTTTGTTTCTCAAAACAGAAAGGAAATTGTTATGAAAGAAGCTTTTGTATCAGAATGAAAAAATAAAATAAAAGATATGGTGCTTTACACAAAGGTAATAAATAAATCAGGTCAAAAAGAATTTGCTGAGTACAATATTAGGTGAATTTCAGCATATGGACTTCTTGGAGGGAAGATTTTTTTTGAGCAGGAGGGAGTTGTCTCTGGAAAGTATTTACACATTAGTATAATAGTTTCATATTTATTTGGAATTATTAAAATACTCTTCAAATATTGTGGTGGTGAGACAACCCCACAGGCCCCCAAAGGGGAGAGGGTAATCTCCACGGGCCCCAAACCCCAGAAACAGACCCTCTGTGGGGATAACTTACCTCCTGCTGAGCAGCCAGAACAGGAGCCGGGACCGTGGCCGCAGCCGGCATTATGCCAGCTATTTAATTAGCCATTTCCTGCACAGGGAACAGCTGGACCAATCACGGCGGCCGTACCAGCCACCACGGGAAAGTTTAAAAGCCCTGCCAGAACCCAGGAGGAGCCAGAGAGAAAGAGCACTGGCGGGCAGCACTCCAGATGTGCTGAGGCTCCTGCATGGGAGAGGAGTGACACAGCACCAGCAGGCAGAGCAGGGGAAACCTTTGAGCCCCCTGCCGGAGGCAGAGCAGGGGAAGCACTTCAGCTCCCTGTGGAAGGCAGACAGGGAGAAGCGTTTAAGCTCCCTGTAGGAGGCAGAGCAGGGGAGGCATTTGAGCCCCCTGTAGGAGGCAGGGGGAAAGGAGGTAGCTCCACATCCCTCTCCTCCCCAGGAAAATATTTCTTTTGAAGGAAAAAAGGAAAAATCAAAGAGATAGAGAGGGAAGGCTGTGCATCAAGGCCAGAGGAACAAGAGCCAACTGAGCCCACGCAGATGTGGGACCCCACCCAAAACAAGCTGTGGGCAAGCCCACAGGGCCAAAACCACAATTGTATGGACACCCTTCCGGTTGGCGAGTGGACGGGGTGTAGGGGAGGATGAAGCCCCATGGAACATCATGCCAAAAAAATCGTGAGTACTGCCGTTTGCCAGGAGGCCCTCCCAGGAAGATCTCCATTGAACCCCCTCTCTTGATAGCATAACATCAAAGTCGTGCCAGGCGAGTTGAGGGGAGAGGCTACTCACCCAGCAGGCAGTGCAACACGTAAGGCCCCAGCAATCACAAATATCAAAAGCAGACAAATATTAAAGTGGGTTCTTAGTAAAATAATTTGTGTGTAGCAGTCAAGCTTCAGATTTGGTCACCCAAGTGCCCTGCTGTAATCAGAAACTCTATCAACTAAGCATGTTTGCAAATTCAAATTCACGTTTCAAAGATTATTGCATTTAAGATCAAATGCATGTACCTGATGTAGAATATGTAAATTTGTGACACAAATTGTCTTCCTGACCGGTCAAACAGATGAATATTGAAACTAATTTAGGGTTCAATACAGCCAAATTAAAGCAAGTCCTCCTAGTAATCAACCAGCTCTAATAATAAAATGTGTGTTACTTCCACAATCAGTTCTCATTTTCATTTCTGTAATACAGCCGTTTCACTGTAGCACATCTGTTTCACTGGAAATTTATTCAGCCAGCCTCCAAACCATTATCTGTGTCAGAATGTGTAGATTTGGAAGGAAGAAGCCTTTTGTAAGGAAAGAAGAGCCTGTTGGATAAGAGGAAAGAAATAAAGATTTAGCGTGTTGCATAGAGTGTTTAGGTGACCCCTTTAATAACACACACTTGCACCTACTTCACATAAGCATTAGGTCAAAACTGTTTTTATTAAAAATGCTTTGTGCATGCCCTTCTTTACCATGACCTCCCTGAAAAGACTGGGGTAGAGATGTAAGACACAGCTATAGTGTGTATCAACGGGAAAATCTTCAAACTGGATGAACTATCATAAATATATACATACAATCCTTTGGTTTCTAGCCATGCTTCAAATCTTGTTCTTTTACTCACAGAAGGTGAAGAATACCTCCATCTAAACCTTGCAGTCCTGCCAAAAAAACCCTTCCATATCAAGGGGGAAAGCAGGGGGTTGGGGCGTGGAGAGCTAAACTAAAACAAAAGAACCATCCAACAGGTTGATGATAACATTGGAAATTTAAAATCCACTATTTGGCAACTCAAATCAGTGAAAGAATATCCCGTTGTGTTTAAATAGCTGCTAAACACTGGGTAGAAGCCCTTGCTTTAACTGAGACATCAAGAGCAAGGTAAGTAGAGATACCTCTGCTGACTCTTGGACTTTATGAAGATGATACCTGCATTCTCATGTTGGGAACACAGTCAGGTCATGGGGCTCCTGGCAACCTTCTCTTTCATCATGGCTAGATCTGAGGGGAAGAGAATTCCAAACCTTTTTGTTTTGCAACATTGTGTGATGTAATATGGAGAAGGAGTTGAGATCTAGTGCAGTAGAGAACATTTAGCCAATAGTAATCAAGCAAATATGGGGAAAACATATCCATTTCAGTGGAATCTGTCATGAGGGCAGAAGCCTAAAAGGTATAGTAGAGCATTCTACAGCACTGTGTAAATTAGAGGCTCTGATCTTACCAAGTTATCACTAATAGCAGCAATATATCCTGGCAGCCTTTTGTTTTCCCCAGAGAGTTTCTGACTTCAAACACTCACTTATTTTATACTTTTAAGAAGGCAGAAGATTGCTGCAAATAGCTGAAGTGTAATGTAGCCAAGAACCACATTTAGTACTCTTTGGGAAATACAACATATCCCATGTGTCAGATACACTTGTATTTTTGTAGCTTGCAATATTTATGGAAATTAAATACTTGCTGGAAAAATACTTATTACATGAGCAACTACATGCATACAAAACAAATCATAAATGAATTTGATTTACTAAAACTGTCACTATTTTAAGATGACAATCAGATGGCATAAAGTCTAGGAATTACATACCCCCACAGGAAGACAAGTAAGAAACTCTACAAAACAGTTACATGGTAGGTAGATGATACAAGACAGGTGAAAGCTCCACTCTGTTATGATAATACAAGTGAAACGTTTTCTAATTTTTTCTAGCAATTAAAAATGTTAAGAGGAGTTTCAGAATGAGTTGGTTACAATGAAAGAACAATGAAGAAATAAAATCTTAAGAAAGACAGCTTGTTGACCAAACCCAAGTTTTTCTTTTCAGCCCACTCCAGCAGCTTACAATTAACACAAAGTAGGAGTCAGTTGGGAGCTATGGCACTGATTCAGCAAACCATTGAAGTACATGCTTAACTCTTAAGTACATGACTAGTGATTTCAAAGAGACTACTTACATACTCAACTGAAAGTATGTACTTTAATGGTTTGCTGGATTGAGGCCAACAGTAATTGTGAACAAGGGTCAGAGTATACACACATATTTTTAGAGATGATCAGTAGGTCTTGTAATTTAATGTCTATTTAATGTCTAAAACCAGCTTCTCTCTGGAGGGTTTTTTCATAGCACCAATCATTGAATTACCCAAAGCACTATCCATGTTAATTAGATCCCTTGTCTGTTTGCCAGTCTGGTTGCCAGTCTTTCCAGGCTTAAGGAAGCATTTCCTGCTCTGTGTCTTCAATCTCTTACTTTATATCAAGCATTTTTCATGTTTACGACAACTTGGAAGATTTCATTTTGGATCAAAGAGAACAAGGGCCCTGATCACTGTGCTCATAGATAGTAGTAGTTAAGGGTATTTTGCAGCTTATTTAGGGATGTGGTTTGTTTTCAAACTATGCCTCTCCTACCACCATTAAAATAATATTTTGTCAAAATCCAGCATAGAAGGGTTCTTTCTTCAAGTTAAAATAATAAATGCTGCCACGGAATTTATGTAAATCTTTTTTAAATAATTTTAAAATTCCTACTTTAGAAGAAACCATGCTGTTGTCATGAAACAAGCAATTATTCCAATAAACAACTTAAACCAGCATTCAATACTTACGTTAAACAAAACATACAGTACTATATGTTAAATGACACATGGGCTAAATCCCCAGTTTGTATAAACTGGCATTTCTTCACTTACATAGCACTCCACCTACTTACACTAGCTGGAGATATTTATTTATATCCTAAATTCTCAAAACTTGAATATCCTGTGCCATAATTTGGATACTATTAATATCTGTAATGATCTTAGCAACGGGAAACTGCTGACATATTTACCTTAAAGAGAATTATGAAAAAAATATTTTGCAGTTACTGGAGATTAGTTTATAATATTGTATAAATCTGATGTAGGGACCACAAATGGGCCATACATTTGGTTTCACTTAGGAAGTAAGAGAGAAATTTTTTAAAGGAACGTGCATTTCAAGAAGGGTAATGGATTTATGCTGTTTAAGTGGTGCCAAGCTGTTGTATGGCATAGTGTTGATGCTTTAAGTTTATACATTGAATACTTTTTCCTTCTGGTCATTTATCTTGTCACACTTTTCTATCATTTCTTTCTAACTTTGTCCATTTTGAAAACTGTCTCGACTGTTTCCTTTTTTTAATTGTTACTTCTCCATCCTATCTTTTTCCTTTCTTTACTGAGCTATGCTTTTCTTTTTCTCCCTTTCTATATATCCCTTGTTTCTCTTCTTTTCCTTCTTTTTTGTCTTCCTACTTTCTTCTGCCAGTTTCAATGGCTAATAAATGAGACATATCAGAAGTTCTTAAACTGTTGCACCTTTTCAGAGAAGAGAATGCAAAATTATATTTTAACGGGCTCCTTGGTCACAAATAAAACATTACATAGCTACAAAAAAAATGAACCTTGCCTGGATGTATACCATACGTACTACAACCTCTGGAGGTTAAAAATTATCTCACAGATGGACATGGAAGTGGAGGTCTTCAGTCCTGCAAAACACAATTTTCTGTCTTAGACACAAGTGTATCTATGTATGAATACCATGAATCTATGGTATGAAATTATATTTAATTAAATTAAAATATAGGTTCTCCTTCCTCATTTCATCTCCATTTTCTTTGGTAAACTTCATAATACTCTTGAAAAATTAAATATTATAGGAAATGTTTTATCTTTATTTAAAGAACCCAACTTTTCATTATGTATCCTAAAACTGGAAAGAGGTGAGGATAGCCAATGTCTTCCTAGGAAGACCCCTCCCACCCAGAACAAACATTATCCTATTTCAGATGCGACACTGTTTGTGGATTAAAGGACTGAACATTCCCAGAGACGTCCCTCCCTTTATTGTTCTTTCTGTGTTCTCTAGCTTCAGGGCTTGTTAAGCAGATTGACCATTGTCCATGGTCTAGTTGATGGGAAAGCTTCATTAAAATGCCTGTATTTTACATGCTTATAATTTTACGGGGGTTCTTTTGTGGTGACATTTCTCATGCTTATTTTTAACACAAAGCTGAGCGGTTAGAAAAATTGGTAAAAATATATATGGCTGTTTTTTTAATAAGTTAAAAGTATGAAATAGGATTCCTATTAGTGACAGCTTTTCATGTACTGCTTTTGGCCAACTCCAAAATAGCCTTATTTAAAAAAAAGTCATAGATTTAGTCCGTAGTGAGCAATCAGGATTACTATGTTTGAAAAACATTTCATCTAAAAGGACTGAAGTTATATCTAAACATTGTAGAGTACATACGTATGCTAAACATTGACTAGTATTGTACGTGATTAATTGGGTAACAAAATAATATATAACAAGCAATGAAAATGAATGCAAAAATATTTGGCGCTGTAGACAATGAAAAATAAAACCTCTCTATTTGAATGTATTATGCATATGTGCATACATAATACATACAAACACAAAGTTCTGGTGAATTTTACTGAAATCTATAATGTAGCAGGGGCCCAGCTAAACCCTGTATGCACCAGAATGGTGACTGCTGGCATGCCCTGCAAGTGGCAGAACCCTGGATAGCCTTGCAGGGAAATGGTGAGCCCATCCTCCCAGGGCAGGCTCTGCTGCACTGCTGGACAGGCAGCCAGTGCGTGGCAAGCATTCCCCGGGCTCCATGCCCGGATTGGAGCAGGGTTAGAACTCCAGCCCCAGGTGGGCTCAGACTGCAGCCAAGAGAAAGGGAGCAGGCAGATGGTGCATGAAGTGCTGCCTGGGGTTCAGAGGCAACAACTGCAGGGGATGACAAACCCCTTAGGGGCTCCTAACACCACCTGGGCACCTGGGGACAAGCAAGGGGCCACAATCGCTCATGCTGGATTGGAAACCCCTAAGTAAGTGTGTACCAACCCCAAGACATAGAGAACACATGGACAGATGAGGGCTCTCATTGCATTTCACCACGGAGGCAGGGGATCAGAAACCTGGGACTTAGAGCATCTGAGCTTCCCAGACTGACATCGGATCACCACACTGTCAGGATAAGCCAGGTACCCCTAGGGACTAGGCCGGGGTTTGTGACTTCCCTGGCCCCACGTTACTCTGGGAGACTGCCTAGGACAGGCAGGCCCCTACAGATTGAGGAAATACAGGACATCCCATGTAGGACTGGGATTGCCTAAGGAAAGGCAACCACAGTGCCCAGAGGGCCAAAGAAGAGCCTAGGACATGGTCATTTGAATTTTTATTAGCTTATTTGCTTATTTACATGATGTAACATGGCTCTCTGTTCCTTTAAGAGGAAAGGCAGCCCAGCCAGGGAGCTCTGCAGGCACCACAGCTGCAGGTTACCAGGACAACAGGCTAATGGAGAAGTAGCAGGTACCTGCAGGTGGTCAGCAGACTGGATGCAGGCAGGGCCCATGGAACATATAAGCCCAAGGTGGGGGCTGACAAGGGAGTCTCTCTCTGGCTGCTACAAGAGAAGGAGCTCCTGCTCGGGAGAGTCCAGGGTGCTGTGTTAGTGAAGGTTTATACTCTTAAAGGGGTGGAAGGCTGCTACATGTTATAGCCCAGGCATTTGTATTTATGTTGTGTTTATACCAGTGGACCAGGATACGGCTATAAGGGGAGGAAGAAGCCTCATTAGTGGCAGAGAGCATGCAGCCACAAAGAGTCCAGGGGCCCAGTGCCAATGAGGGCACAGCCACAGAGGTGCCAGAGGTCCAGCACCCTCACCAGAGAGAGTGCAGCCACAGAGGGGCCAAGGGCCTGGCAGACAGGGGCCCAGTGACTGGAAGGGACAAGTGAAGCTAGTGCCTCAAACCCAGGTCTGGTTCAATAGGCCTAGGCTAAAAGGCCTAGTCAAATAAAAGGGGCAGAGGCTAAGGAAGCTACAGCCCCAATAGAGGGACCACATACCTGTAAAACGCAATTAGCCCATTAGGCTTTGGGTGCACATCCGGGCACAGTTGACTGTAGTAGCCCAGCCGAGGACCTATGACTGTAGAGGCCCAGCCAGGGGCCTGAGACCAGTGAGACGGAGGCCTCAGAACGGTCTGTGGGCAGCCTCCCTATTTATTTATATAACGTCAAGGTGTGGCGGGAGAGATAGGAGGGCACCCTACGAGCAGAGAGGGGCAATCTCTAAACTAAAGTCCCCTCTGCAAACAGACCCTTCGTCTTTTCTAGATCAGGCTTGTTCCCTGTGCATTTCAGTCAGGGCACTTCCTCCCCTTCATTTCCTAGGTCTGGCTGGTGTGCAGAGCAGGACAAGTATAGAAAAAAGAGTCTTCCTGCTTTCAGTTGTTTGCCTAGTGCCATACAGGAGTTGAGAACAGCAGTTACAAGAAAAAGCCCTGGTTCTCCCATGCTAAGTAGATGAAGTCTTTGTAGAAGTTAGCTGCTAAATTCCAGCAAGCCCTTAATAAGCATGTACAAACTTAAATTTTTCAAAGGCTTGTAACATGGTTAAATTTGTATTGCTTGTCAATAGAGTTTCATAGGAACAGCATGATGATACATAAAGCCTTGCAGCCAGGCAATGTTGCTGCTTTCCCTGCCAGCAGGGAAATGGTCTGCTTATATAGGCAGCCCTGAATCTAAAATGGCTGCCGCAATCAGGCACCTGCTGGCTGCCTGGCTTAGGTCTTAAAGTCCCAGGCACCAACAGTGCCCTGACACACCCTTTAAGACCAGAGTCTTTAGGAACACCTAGGACCAGGAGGTCAGGGGTTAAAAGCCCAACCACACAGGCCGGTCAGCTGACTGGAAGGAGAGAGGGCTCTGGGCACATATAAACCCCAGGGCTGAGCCTGGCAGGAGTTAGTTCTCTGGCAAGCAGCCAGAGGAAGGAGTTCCTGCAGGGAAGAACTACCCAGGAACACTATGGCTGCTGGATAGACTGTTTCCAGGGCTAATGAGGCTCCAGGAGTCTATAAGGTACGCAGGGCTGGGAGGCACTCAATACTCAAGGAGCAGTTTGGGGTTTTGTATGACACGTATTACATTATAGCCCAGGGGCTCATATTTACATTGTTGTTTTAACCAGTGGACCGGACTGAGGCTATTGAGGAGGAGGAGGCCTCATATGGGAGTACAATATGGTGTAGAGCCCCTGCGCCAGAGACGGCACAGAGACAGCTGCACTGAGGCCAAGGTCACTCAAGGCCAAATCAGAATTAAAAGTGCTAGTCTTTACCTACTATCTGTGAGGCATGGGCCACCGTGTAGGGGAGGTTTGGAGCAGTGGATAGAGACACCATATTTATTGTTCCATCAAGGTAGATGAGAAAGATGGGTGATAAGCCCAGAAACCGAGGGTCAAGCCAACCTTGGACAGGCCCGGGTATGGCCCCCTGTCACACCCATATACTGTGTTTCAATCCACATACTGAATGGATTGCATTAATCTTTTCCTTGACTAACCTTTCATCCATGTATTTACTAAGCAGAAATGTGAAACATTTTATGGTCCTAATTCTGGTTTAAGATCCATGCAAGGGTGTATCCAGAAGCAGTCCCTTTGAAGTACATAGGGCTGTATGCAGAAGCCGAGGCATGCCAATCTGGTTCTCAATACAAAATCACAGCCTTGGTAATTTATAGAATTTATTCAGATACTCTATAATACTAATTAAAGATTTGATGGGCAGGGTACTGGTTGGAGTTTTTGTGGGGAATGTTTTTGCATGTGTGCATTAAAATTGTATTTCATTATGTTTATGAGTAGAAACCTATTTAATTTAAGGTATCCGCAATCACCAGGAAATATTCCATCATGCACGATTTCCTGTGAAGTCAACGCAAAAGAAAAAATCCAGCATGTTATTGATATAATATCAATTGATACTTGATATTATTGATGTACTATGCTGTTTTAGAATCTCACAATCATTACTGTGATGCTTAAGAGCAACATGGCAATCCCTGCAGCCACTCTCACATGCTTGAGACTTACTGACTGATTGTCTGTGGTGATGGTGAGGCCTCTCTGCCAATCTGGGGCGATGGCAGGGTCTCTCCATCAATCAGCAGTGAGGGGCAGATCCTCCAGGAAATCCCCATGAAACTGTCCCTTCATGCCACTAGCAAGCCACAAAAATGACTTTGTCTCACCGTGAGTGAAGTAGGTCCCTATTTGTGAGACTGCATTTTTACTGAAAGAATGTCTGACTTCCAAAATACACAAATTAAAAATCAAGGTCAATATACTATGAAGAAATCTACGTCAATTTGAATAAAATTTGGGCTAATCTCCTGAAGATACTAAAGCCTGAAAAAAATTAAAACATCATAAATAAACCTGTATTTTAAAACAGGTAACATGATTTTGAAAGCTTTGATGAATACTTTATGCTCAGTTTTGCTGAAGGACCTTGTGACAGGGGGCTGTCTTCGACTGTGTTTTTTTTTCTTTAAGCCGGTAAGTGTGCCCCCATCAAGTCTTGCTGGATTTTTCTTCTCTGGGGATCAGCTTCCCCACTTCTACTTTCCTGCCATGACTTGCTGTTACTTGGTTCTAAAGAAAGAGGGAGGTTGATGCACAGGTTCCCAGACAGGCTCCGGGCTCACCACGCATAGGATAATGAGGTGTTGCCTTAAGGGCAGAAATGCATGCTTCTACCTCCCCTTGCTATGCCCTGTGTCTTGCAGATTTTTTTATAAACTTCTCTTTATGTTGGGGGTCTCAGCCACTGTGGGCTTACCCTCTCTTTCTCTAGCTAGGCCTGTCAGTCAAAACCCACTAATCGGGGCTTGACTCAGAGGCTCTAGCTCTCTAACTCACTCGAGCTCAAGGCCTTCCATGTCATGCTGTCCACAACACCAGGCCTACTGGCCCTTCTACACTGTGTACTCCTGTGGCACCAGCCTGTTGGGGCCTCAGCCCACTTCGGTTTTGCCCCTCTTTCTGTAGTTAGGGCCTTTCACCTAAGTCCACCCGCTAGAACCTGGCTTCAAGGCTCCTATCTCCCCTTCAAGCAACTTTTGTCTTGTGGCCCTAGTGCGGCACCCCTATTGCAGCAGGGTTTCTCGAGTCCTCTATCACAGCACCCCTTGGCACTAATGAGGCCTCCTCCACCCCTACAGCCTCAGCCACAAACCACCGGCATTTTTTACTTCAAATATAAACCATAGGCTTCTATGGCCATATAATGGAAATAATAATTGTTGCAGGGCACCCCGGTGCCCCTGCTCCTAGAGAGGAGAAACTGCCAGGGAGCGAGTGAGCGCACCCTGGCCTGACATAACGAGCCCAGCTGAGGGTTGCCCGGGTAATGAGCGCAGCTGCGGGTTGCCGGAGCAACCAAGGGGAACCAGCTGCCTGTAGGAGGCAGGGCCTGACCCTTATAAAGCTCAGGGCTGAGGCCAGGCTAGCAGTTCTCTGCCAGCAGCCGGAGAGGCAGGAGCTCACTCAGCCAAGATATGGAAAGGAGCATGACTTGCAAGTACAGCTCATGATAGCCCTGAGAGGATGGGCACTAGGGTTTAGCCAGGGGGCTTTAGGTTTGCATTATAGCCAGGAGGCTCTAGTTTATGTTTGGCTCTGTTATTACACCCGGAGGTTTGGGTGAGGCTGTAGGGGTTGGAGGAGGCCTCATCGGGGACTCACAGGGGAGTGTGAGTCCCCGGCGCCAGTGAGGGCGCGCTAGGCCCTGAGATTTACAGGGCGGAGCTATGGGCTCAGTTGAGCTCAGAGAGGAGCGGCTGAACCTCAATCATAGGGACCCCAGAGAGTGTGGGGTGCCCTAGCACCAGTGAGGGCGCTGGCTAGCGCCAAGAGGGCACATTAATTTCACAGCGCCGGTGAAGGCGCAGCTCGCACGCCAGTGCTGGAGCGACTGGCGGCGAGGAGCGCGACCAGTAGGTTGCGGGCGCAACCGGTAGGTTGCAGACGGGGGACGTAGACCCCGGATCGCGTGCAGGGGACATAAACCCCGGCCCCAGGGAAAGGGGCGGTTTTATTGAGAAGCCCAGGGTGGGCACGGCGAGCCCCGAAGAGGGGGAGCGCCATAGTACATTATCGAGAAGCCCAGTGTGGGCACGGCGAGCCCCGAAGAGGGGGAGTGCCCTAGTACATTATTGAGAAGCCCCGTGGGGGCACGGCGAGCCCCAAAGAGGGGGAGCGCCACTTTGTATTATTGAGAAGTCCCGTGTGGGCATGGCGAGCCCCAAAGACGGGGAGCGCCATACTGAGGAGCCCTAGAGAGAGGGACAATTACTGAGGAGCCCGAGACAGGCATAGCGAGCCCGGCCGCAGGCTAGTGCGGCAACACCCCTCAGACCGAGGCAGGGCACTGCAGTTGCCCCCGAGAAAACAGGGAGTAGCAGCGCGGTGAGCCGGGGTCAGAGAGGGTATCTGTGCGGTTGGCCAGGGAAGGGCCGGGGCCCGCTAGGGAGTCCCTGAGCGGGACTGCACCATCAGGGGAGGCCCAGCGGGAGGCTGGGCATGAGAGAGAGCCCAGAGTGGGCTACACTATAGAGGAGGCCCGGGAAGCGGGTGTACAGACCTAACAACGTCTATTACATCTGCGGGGCTTGGGGCGTGGTATTAGGGGCTGGTAGGAGCCACGCATAGCCCATGAGACTAGGATGTCCGGAGAACACCCACCATATCAGGAGACCCCAGGGGGTCCGGAAGAACCACGGGGACAGAGGTCCCGAGTAGCCGTGCCCAGGGAGTCATAGGCAGCCTCCCAATCATATTCCAGCAAGACGTGGCGGGCGAGAATTAGAGGGTGCCTTGGGCCGGCCTGACACGGAGCGAGGGACCTCGAGGAGATCACGGCCCTCCGTGAGGACCCCGTCGTGACAATAATAAAGAAATAAGAGACGAAATGTGCCTGCTTACTTTATGTGGTCGTGCTTCTGTCTCACAGAATTGCGTATTCTTCCCAAAAAGGCTGCAGCAGCTGCACCATAGTCATCGGGAGTCCCCCTCTCTGCCTCCCTTCTGGCCTTCTCCACTTGCAGTGTATATGGTTCTGGCCTTCCCCTTCCTGTCACTTGACCAGTGGACAGGGCTAGGGTTCCCCGTTACAGGTCTGATTTTATTTCAATACCTGTAAATCTAGTCATGTCAGCAATCCACATACTCTAATCATGTAGTCATGAAGTAATAATGGATGCATACTAAGGACTGATGGGCATGCTCTCCACACTTTTTCCTGAGGAGTAATCTTCCAAGAGTTGACATACCATGTAGTATAATTATATGTACAATATTCCCATCCAATTTTGAAAAATTCTTTATGTGGAATTCCTCCCTGACTTTATGATGATCATTATTCTGGAAAATCACATTCTTACTGTATTTATTTTAGGATGACCATATTTTTCAAGTCTCAATATGGGACACTCAGCTCCCCACTCCCACTCTGACATGTTTAGCTGTCTCCAAGCTCCAGTTTCAATTCAGCACACTGCAGAACTGGGGGATGTGTAGAGGTCCTGGGAGAGAAGGGGAGATGGGAGTGTGTAGAGTGTTGCAGAATGCCAGAGTTCAGGAAACCCCCTTTCATGCACCCTGGCTGGAGAGTGCCAGAGCTTTCTGAAAATGGGACAAAAACATTCATTTGAAAAAACCAAAGAGATACCCAGGACAGGTGTTGAAAATGGACTGAGGTCCTGGAGGGGAGGGGAGTTGGGTGTCCAAGAAGAGCGGTCATTCCTGAAGGAGACGAACCTCCAAGCCCAAAGGGAGGTAATCCCAACATGGATCAAAGGGGACAAGAGGGCACAAAAGCCCCCATGGCTCACCAAAAGCATCTGGGAACATCTCCTAGCTAAAAAGGAGGTGTATACCCAATGGAAGGGAGGGGCCATCACCAGGGAGGACTATACCTCTGTTGCTTGGGATGGTAGGGGGGGTGGAACTGGAAATACCTACCTGGATCAAGGACAACAAGAAGTCCTTTTTTAAATACATAGGGGTAAAAAGAAGGTACTGAGTAACATGGGGCCTCTGCAGGACATGCTAGGAAATCTGGATGTCACACCAGACAGCACAGCTAACCTATTTAACAATTTCTTTGCCTCCATTTTTCTGAGCAGGGACTGGGTCATCCCCCCCCAAATGGGACCCCCATAGACCCCAGGGGAGGTACACCTAGGCCTAGTGTCAGAGAAGACCTAGTCAGGGAACTTCTGGAGGGACTAGACATATTTAAATCAGCAGGTCCTGATGATCTCCACCCCAGAGTGCTGAGGAAATTAGCAGAGGTCATTGCAGGAACCTTAGCACGGCTTTACGAGTACTCCTGGTGCTCTGGCGATGTGTCAGAGGACTGTAAAAGGGCCAATGTGATTCACATTTTCAAAAAAGGGAGGAAGGAGGACCCAGGAAACTATGGGCCTGTTAGTCTTACCTCGGTCCTGAGTAAGCTTTTTGAGAGAATTATCCTGACGCGTGTTCGCAAGGGGCCAGCAGGGGAGATTATGCATAGGGGCAACCAACATGGGTTCATTAGAGGCAGGTCCTGTCAGACCAACTTTGTGGCCTTCTATGACCAGGTAACAAAATCCTTGGACACAGGTGTAGCAGTGGACATAGTCTTTCTGGACTTTAGGAAGGCCTTCAACATTGTCTCTCACCCCATTCTCATTAAAAAAACTAGGGGACTATGGTGTTGATACCTACACAGTCAGATGGGTCACTAATTGGCTGGAGGACCGCACCCAGAGAGTGGTGGTGGACGGGTCTTATTCGACCTGGAGGGATGTGGGCAATGGGGTTCCACAGGGCTCGGTCCTTGGGCCCGCACAGTTCAAAATCTTCATCAACGACTTAGACGAGGGGGTAAAAAGCACCTTGTTCAAATTGGCAGACGACACTAAGATGTGGGGAGAAGTGGACATGCTAGAAGGGAGGAATAGTCTGCAATCAGACCTGGACAGGTTGCAGGGGTGGGTGGATGAAAACAGGATGGGTTTTAACACTGACAAGTGCAGGGTACTGCACGTGGGGAGGAAGAACCAGCAGCATACCTACAGGCTGGGGAACTCCCTTCTCATCAGTGCAGAGGCAGAAAAGGATCGTGGAGTCATTATTGATGCCAAAATGAACATGGGCCAACAGTGTGTGGACAGTGTGTGGAGGTGATCCTCCCCCTCTATGCGACACTGGTCAGGCCGCAGTTGGAGTACTGCGTCCAGTTCCGGGCGCCGCACTTCAGGAGGGATGTGGACAACATGGAGAAGGTTCAGAGGAGGGCCACCCGCATGATCAGGGGTCAGCAGGGCAGGTCCTACGAGGAGAGGCTAAGGGACCTGAACCTGTTCAGCCTCCACAAGAGATGGCAGAGGGGGGATTTAATGGTCGTTTACAAGCTAGTCAGGGGGGACCAGCAGGCATTGGGAGAGTCCCTGTTCCCCCGAGCACTACCAGAAGTGACAAGAAATAATGGTCACAAGCTGGCAGAGGGTAGATTCAGGCTAGACATCAGGAGGCGCTACTTCACTGTCAGGGCGGCTAGGATCTGGAACTAACTTCCAAGAGAAGTGGTGCTGGCTCCTACCCTGGGGGTCTTTAAAAGGAGGCTGGATGAACACCTTGCCTGGGTCATTTGACCCCAGTACTCTTTCCTGCCATGGCAGGGGGTTGGACTTGATGATCTGCTTAGGTCCCTTCTGACCCTGCCAACTATGAAACTATGGAACTGTCCAGGTGAAAACAAGACATATGGTTACCCTAATTTGTCTCTATTATAAGTATTTACAATATTGTACTTTTATTCTCTTAATCTGCAAAATAGAGCAATATATTGCACTTGGTATGGTATAATTTTGATCGGCATGGACATGAGGTAGGTCATTTTCAGTTTCCTGCATATAAATATTGACAGTCTTTGGCACAACTAAGAATTCTCAGAAGCTACACCTGGAAACCTTCAGATTTTTCATCTTAAACGTATTCATGGTCAGTTCATGTCTATAGTTCTTGTACAGATATTGTCTTTTAGCTTAAATTGTTGCTCTCTGAACCCTTGAAGAAGCAATATATTCTCCTGTCAGCTTTAGCTTTGCTATACAATTACTCCAGTTCAGGGTTGTCCAACTTCTGCACAGCCAGGGGCTGTATGTAATGCTAGCATGCAGCCCCTGGACTACACACTGCAGTAATTCCCTCTTCCCTCCACCTGCCACAAATCCCCCTAACTCTGTGGGCTGTGCCAATGCTATTCAGATGCTGCAACACCCTGATTTAGAATCACTGCCTTAGAGAGTTTTAAAGCAGCTGAGAATAGATAGAGATATCTAGATGGTGATAGAAATCACCATTTTGCAACTCTTCAGAGTCCCTTCCTTATTTGACACTTGGTCTACTGAAGGCTACTACTAGTAGGGTAAAAAAGAAGGGTTGTGGCACAACTTATTGCCACAAGCAGCAGCAGTGTGCCTCAGATAGAGGTAGCATGCCCGTGTCAGAAAAGTTATAGTGCCAGTCTGGCAAGTAGTTCACATAGCGCCATACTGGAATCCAAGATGGTTGTCGTGAATGTTTTGGTCAGTATTTCAGCCCCCACTAGGGTTAGAAAATTAATTCCAATGATGAAATCAATTTTGTGTGAACCAAAGAGATCAATCATAACATGGCAACAACATTGGATTCCAAGACGGCTGACACATTAGCATTCATGTATCAACTCAATGTATTTTAAAAAATCTAATAAAAAATACTCTAATACTAAAACCTCACACATTCTATCACTACAAATTTCATAGAAGGCCAATAGTACAAAAAAATTATAAGTTAGTCTAGCTACTTGTTTGAATTGTATTGAACAAGACAATATATATATATATATTTTAATTTCAGGATGTGGATAAGTCAGATATCAATAATACATAATTCAGTGGCAATGAAACAAATGTATGTTCATCTCAAGGCAATAGGAAAATGTAATAGTCTAATCCAATGGTAATATAATGGTAA
The DNA here is from genome assembly GCF_030867095.1 of Alligator mississippiensis. NCBI lineage: Eukaryota > Metazoa > Chordata > Crocodylia > Alligatoridae > Alligator > Alligator mississippiensis. The sequence goes on from NC_081824.1 coordinate 126,918,851, forward strand.
TACAACAGTATATATGCAACATTAACACAATGGGTAATTGCATTTTTCAGATCTCCTCATCACTTGGATCCATTTCTGAATTCCTATAGTTTTTATATGGATTGCAACATACTGTCTCATAGCACTCACAGCCAGGAGTGCATGGCACATTAATCTGCTTGCATAAGCGTGCTGGTCCCCAGCATTCTGTCTTGCATTTGCAACTTGTGATCTGAAGGTATTCTGCTGCTAATGGTTCAAGTGTGTTTATGTTAGGAACATAACCATCATTTTCAGCTTGCCAACCACACTGGTCAGGTGATGGCAATGGTGGATTAGTCTCAAGTGCACCTCATCAAATAAGACTGATAATTAGCTCTACATACTTGGTGAACAAGGGAGTCTTATGTAGGCAGAAGTTTATCCAGAGCTTTTCCTTGATGGAATAATTTCATCCTAGCATTCAGATGGGTCATCAAAGATGTTGACTGCTGATATAGCAACACAACAAATGTTTCTACACAATCATACAAATCCTTATCAATATCAGGCCTACTTCCTAGATTTGCCAATAGATGTAGATGTTGAATGCATACTCTCCAAGCAGTTTTCTTAGTGTGACCACTGAACTGGTTGGTGGTGTCGCAACCAGTGACACTGTGGAATCCAGTTGGAGATGCATTGATGGGCTTAGACAATTCTAACAAAATGTCATGAACTGCAATGAATCTTGCTGGGTTGCTTCTCTTCATCCAAAATTTAGGTGTATGATTAGAAGAAGGACCAATATGTGTGTGTCATCACAGGAGAATACTAGAGAGAGGTATCCCTGACTGACTGCATGTTTGCCATGTGTCACAGGCCCAAGGGGAAGAGGGGCAGTGAGAGAAACCTGAAGGCTCAGAGAAAGAGCCCAGAGAGAGCCACAACTCAAGGAAAGTTACCTAACCCAGGTGCATTGGCCGGAAGCACGGAACAATGGGTAATGCCGCCCAAGCGGTTTATAAGTATGCTCTCAGTGCAGCTGGGACAGCGTGTGGGCATGACATGATCAATCAGCACCAGACCTGGCATGGGCTATTGCCATCAGCCTGCAAGACCTGGCATGGGACAGGGAGATGGGAAGCAGCAGCAGCGCAACAGCTGTAGGCTCCCGGCCAGTACACCTGGCCATGCTACATCCCGGAGACGCTGGGGAAGCCCCAGAAGGGGATGCTGCCTTCTGGGGGAATGATACCCAGGACTGAAGAAGAAGAAGGTGCCAAGGATTTAAGGGCCCAGCACCTACTAGAGATGCCTGAGGGGGAAGAAAGCCACTCCCTGGGTTTCTGCTTTATTTTTATGATTACTTTGGGGCCTTATATTTTGTAGCAAAACCCCCAGTATTTTTCTTTTAAAATGCATTCCCTCCCCTTCCCCAACCATTTCTGACTTTGTCTCCCCCTCTCTATTCCCTATAGATAAGTATAAGTAAGCTAAGATGTAGGATAAGCTTTAACATTTTATTTTAGGTAGTAAGTTTTATTTCTCTCCCCTCTTTGCAAATAAGTGCCCTGCTATTTTGCTATATATAGCCACTGTTTTATAAGTGATAACTATTATGTTTGTACTGCTTTTATATTGTATAATTACTGTTTTAGGTCTATACATGTAAGTTAGCGTAAGTCATGTCAAGTTTCTATCTTGTAATGTCAGGCCTCCATCTTATCTCCATGCCCGGTTGTATAACCCATGACTCACACCTACCCCTCCTATGTAACTTGGTTCCTGAATGAATGGGGATGAATGACAGTGCTTGAGAGACAATGGCAGTAGGTCTAAAAATAGCTCCCTCTGAATGACCAAACCATCAATACCAATACCTGGACCAACGACCCAGCCCTTGGAACCACACTCAGCATTCAAGAAACAAAAGATGGGGCAACCCACTATTGTGCCAAGGCTGCACATGCTCAGTAAGAACACCTGGAGCCCTCTGGAACAGGACTGACCTTGCCTGGACAGGCCCTCCCCATAGGAGATCAGAGGTAGTCTGCCCCATAAAAGGGGTAATGAAGACTGACTCCTTGGGACGCCCTCTCCATCTGGACCAGCACCATGCCACACCGCCTATCCACCCAGAGGCCCTGCCAGCGACCCCCCCCCCTGGACAATACCTGCTGGACAAAGACTCCTTTCCAGCCTGGATAGGTAGCTATCACCCCCAGCCTCTCTTCAACCAAGGACTTGGACTCTGTTTCTCTTCCCTACCTGGACTCCAACCCTTCCACTGAGTCTCTTTCTCCTGCTGCCATTGTGAGTGCTTGTGTGTGTGTATGGGAACCAATAATTTCATGGGGCTGTGTAGTGTGTTGTCTGGTTAATAAAACTGTTATTTGGACCCCTGAATTGGGTTTGCTTTACTACAGTTCTGGCCCTGCTCCAATCTCTGCTCCTCCAACTTCTGTTTCATCCCCACTGCCTTTTTCCCTGATCTCTGCCATTGTTTTTGTCTCATCCCCAGTGCCTTTTGCCACTGTCTCCTGGCTGTTTCCTTCTTGCCTCCAGGCTTCTTTTTCCCTTGCTTCCACTCTGACACTAAGTGACCACGAGTAACCTCAGGGCCACTTGATCTTAAGTAAACCCAAGCCTCAGTTCCTCAGCCAGCTTTTCTCTAGTCCACCAGTTCTAATCCTGGTTCTGGCAACTTTCACTCCCTACACTTTAACTCTCTCTCTCACCCGCTCCTTCCCCCAAGTATCCCAGGTACTCCAAGCATACACATACATACTGTACCATCCAAGTTAGGAACTTACCTGTGTGTAGGTGGGTTGTATGTGTGTGAACTGGTGATTGTGTGTTTATATATATATATAATTGTGTGCATGATATACAAATTAGTGATCTGTGTATATGTATTGAGTGTGCAGGTATTGACAATTGATTTTTGTCTAATTTTTTAGTGTGTATGTGCTTGAATTGGTGATAGGCAGACAAGGTTCCTTGGGTGAATTTGATATCTTTTATTAGACCAACCCAAATGGTTGGAGAATAGTTATTAAGCAAGCTTTTGGGTTCAAAAACCCTTTGTCAGGCTAAGGAAGTTTCAGCAGTTGGTGTGTGCTCTTCCTGGATGGAATGAATTGGTGATAGGTATACATACGCCTAGGCTGGTTTGGATGTATGTATGTGCCTGAGCTGGTTGTGTGTGTGTGCACCTAATTGATTTGTGTGTTTGTATATGTGCAATTGTGTCACACCCTCCTGTCTGTCAGTGCAATATTGAGATCCTGAGTTGGCCTGACCCCACAGGGCAACAATTTAAGCCATATTATTTTCATGGCCACAACCGGGTCTGGGAGGCCAGGAGCTCCCAGGCACACCATGGTGGAGAACTGTGTTTAGACAGGGCCAGAGGGCCCATCCAACCAAAGCGGGATGGTCTCAGGGAGTGAGACTGTGTCCCTGAAACTGACTAGAACTGTAGGCTATAGTTTTACATTTTGTTTGAGTTTCATAAGCAAAGTGAGGTGGGGAGTAACCCCAGCCACTCCCCAGCAGACCCATGACAGCTGTGCTGGCCAATCAACCCCACCTAGAGTACATAGTTGGCCCAACTGTGGTAGGACAGCATACTGGACCACATAGGAGCCCAGACCATCAATCAGGTGGCTACAGACCAACAGGTTGGTGCTTGGATGGGATGTAGGGGAGGCGGAGCCCTAAGGAACATCCATATGGAACACCTCCAAGTGAATCTATGTCACATTGGGGGCCTCCTGCATCTACTTCTAAGACCAAGGTATGGCAGAAGAGCAACAGGGGCTTCCCTTAAGAAATGGCACCCAGTGGACATTAGTGCTAAGGTAGACAAGGCCCAAGCATGGGTTACCAAGCCCCAAGCTGCTTGAGAACAGCTGCTCAGACTTAGACAGGCACACCGTGTAAGAGCATTCTTGTGTCCACTTCTTGCTGTGAATGCAGTTGCAAAACATCAGATGAGCCAGAGTGCTCTGCTTTTCTACCAGTGAAACCACTAATAATGAGCGCTTGTTCACTTCAGAAATATCAGTGTAATTCCTTAAGAAGCTCCTCGCTTAAAAAAATCAACTAAATTTTCTTTGTTTGCTGGTAAGGATATGAAACTATTTCATGATGCTTGTAACACAAGATATGTGTTTCTAATGATTCTGTGGATCAGCGTTGTAGTTTGAATCCTTAATATTCTTGTCTGCCTTTATGGATGGTGATACGTATTGACTGAAGACGATGTTGACTCAATAGCACATATTGGAATAGTTGGCAAACACTTGTTGCTCAAAGAAATCAGTCAAATCTCCAAATGTTTGTGCAGTTTTTGGCTTTCCCATTCTCTGTACAAGAGTCATGCCACCAATAATAGCAGCTGATTTTTCCAAAGTGGCATCTGGCAGAACAGTTACTGCTTTATCTCCAATCAAGATTCAGGACAAAACTACTTTGTTGACCATATTGAGCAATTTTGCAGGTTTAAAAAGTGACAGAGGGTATTCAGATGGATTGTGCTGTAGGAGAGAATGCATGCCAAACTTTCTACCTGCTGCAGCTGCCATGAGTAGCATTTGCTGAATCTCCTTTGCATTCTACATGTTTCATTTTGCTGCATTGTCCCATAGATGACTTTGCATCTTTGAAGGGTTACCATTTTGATTTGGATATGTTTGCACATGCATTCAGAACATCTAAGTAAGTCTGAAGTTCTTACTTCATTTGCTTCAGTGTGCTCAGAGGACTTCTACCACCTTCGTCTTCTACTAAATCACAATATCTTTCAAGTATATCTTTCAGTCTATACACATTTTTCCATGCATAACGAACATCTAGTTCTTCAGTCGCTTGCCACCATGCTCTCACATCAGGAGAAAGAGGAATATCTTCTTGCTCAATCTCCACCTGTGAATGGGAATGAGAGACTTGTTGCTTCCTCCCACCTGCATTCAGGATGGTAATGTGCCTCAGTAGCTATTAGATCTTTAACACTAATTCGGCAACGCAACACTTCATTCTTCTCTGCCAGCTTGTGTATTGCACTGGCTGATTCAAACGACAACACACAGTCTCCATTTTTGTGCATATATTTGTAAGATTTCATGTGTATTCCAGTATGGAATAAAAACATAATTGGAAAACTCAAAAGTTACCACAATTCAAAATTTCCTGCTTCTAGTCTGCTCTGATTTAAACTAAGAGTGCTACTGGATTTGTTTGAAAACTGCTTATTCCTCTCCATGCTATATTTTGATTTCCAGAAATGTGCTGAAATGAATAAAACAAGCAAGCAAGCAAAACCCTCAAGCTCTGAAAAGCTAATCAACTGTTAAAGGCCCTATGAAAACAAGCCAGTTGCTCTGGTTTTCTCTGCAGTTGTAAATGTGAGAGCGGGAAGGTGTTTTCATGCATGAGTTAGGGTGCTGAGTACTAAGTAACTTTATCTAAAAATATAGTTGGGATAAACATAGGTCTTGCATTTGAATTATTAATAACTTATCTTGATTTAAACTTGGGGAGTGATCCTGCCATCTGTCACATTTTTTACTAAACGTTTTTTACTAAAGTAAGACACACTATGACTCAGACAAGCAAAATAACTCAGTTATTATTAGCTAAGCATTTATTCTATAAAAAATATCCAAAGCAAGCAGCAAGAGTGCTTTGGCACTACAGAGTGCTTTTGAGGCTACTGAAGAAATTAAGCACAGTGGTGCTGGAAGCAACTACCATGGATAAGAGACAAGAAACAGAGAGCAAAGTGGTCGTTTTTTATCATGATAGAAGAATAACAGTAGAGTGAATTGAATTTTGATAATAGGATCAGTGTTGTTCATTATGCTGGCCATGACTGATGCAACAGATTGTCACATCACCATAGACTACTCAGTAAAGATCTATGCTTAATGAACATTTGACAAGAAGCAAAATATTAGGGTGCATTAAAAATGGAATTATGATAATAAGAAAAATACTATAATGCTATTATGTGGTATGCTCTCGCCTTCCTTCCTTTTTCCATACAAAAAAATTAGCCACTGGATTTCATTGATACAGCATATCAATGAATACTGCACCATAGCTGCAAAAAAATCTTAGACATCTGTAGCGATGTTTATAGATTTTTTTTTTTTTTTTTTTTTTTGGAATCCTAAGACTTGGGAAAGTTTATGAAACAACAACTCATGCACTGAAGCATAACCTGTATATGTGTAGGACTAAGAAAAGAATTTCCCTAAGACATGTTATCCTGTAATTGTCTACTGTGATACTTATTTCATCTCCTTATGAAGCCTTTGGTACTGTTCGCTGCCAGAGACCTCAAGTCTGATCCAGTCCATGATCAACCCTATTACTTCCTAACTAATAACTAGTATTTCTCCAGGATCTGATTGCCTATCTGTTTACTTGAAAAGCACTGTATTATGGATTCTAGTAGTATCACAAGCAAGCACAAAAATCTTAATCCATTTAATTTTTAAGAACTTTCTTTGAAAATTTTCATTTGTTTGGTTTTAGCCTTTTCTTTTCTAAAGATTATTAGAGAATTTTTCTTCAACAAAATCCTGAATATTTTCAATGAAAACAGAATTTGCATGAAGATCTCTATTTTGTTGAAAAGCTATTTTCCATTAAATAAAGCAGTTTCAACAGAAAATGTGTGACCCACTCTAGCCCAAAGTGCACAGAAATACTTCCACAGCTTTTTACTTTAACAGTCAGCTCACTTTACTATGAGAGCATTGCAGCATAGTCACTTAATGGTGAAAATGGTTGGGGAGGGACAGAACTGTAAAATGTTCACTATTAATGGTTTAAAGGTCTGTGACACAGAGTAAAACAACTTTTCAGTAAAATTCAGATTTCTACACTTCTTATAAAAACAAGAGAAAACTGTCTCTTTTTCCCCGCTCTCACACTCTAAAATAGCTTAAACACTTTTGTCCCAACATTTTTTGGCTAGAGACCAAGCATGAGAAAGGTCAGCCAAAAGGTGAGGTTTTGAAAGTTCTGAGCAACTGAATACAAGAGAAACCACTACACTACCTTAACTAAAGCCTTTGCTGACAATGTAATAAAATAATGATATAATTTAATAAGCTTAAGGTCAAAGTATGTTGTGCACACATCTCAAAACTGTAGCTAAATTTCAAGACTTTATCAAAGCAGATCAATAACCTAGTCTTAAAAGAAAATGAGCCACTCTAAGGGAAGGTTGCCCCCCTTAGAAGAAACTACATGCTCTTTCCCCAGACTCATTGGATCTGTGTGCTCCATGCTTTTTTGCAGAAAGTACATTAGAATATATAGGTACATGTAAATTTCATTTTAATTTCTGCAGACTAGAACACGTGTGACAGGGTGGAGGACCAAAAATGATTCCATACCTAACTAACACCATTTAAATTTAACATGCAAATTTAATTCTAATCTGCCTTTTTGAGCAGGGGTCAGCAGAGTGGGGAGAGGTTAGAAATCAGGAATATAATTACTGGAACTGTGCAAAAGTCATAGTACAGGTTTCTCTGCAAACCTTTTCTTTGAGTTGGATTTGCACACATTTACAAATGACCCAATAAAACAGCATAAACCCAAAATTAACAATGAGCTTTGGGTTTATCTAAATTCAAAACCCCGAAGCAAAACTTCATCCAAAAAGAACAGACCCATTTTTCATATGAAGAAAGCATCTGACCTACACTTATCTGAGCCCATTAGGCTATGAAACAGAAAACCCCCAAACTGGCCTGATTCATAAACCATTTGCTCTGGATTAGCTGACTTACAAGTTGTAAGGCAATACAAAATCAGGTGAGTGGTGCGTGCTTTCACAGTCTGTAACAAAAGATTTCAAACCAGATCCAATTATATGGATGTTACATTGTCATATAGCGGTGAAGGCTGATAAAGGGTCTTTAGATAAAAACGGCAAGCAGGATATTTCTGTCCTGAATTCAGATGCAGTTTGATGTTGGTGAAAATTCATTGATGACAGTAAAGACTTGCTTATACCAGTGCTGAATTTAACTCCCTGTGACGTCAGAAATTACCAATAGTTTTACCAGTGTCTTTCAATCGTCTCTACTCTGTCCATGTTTTTAATATTGCCACAGAGAAAAAGAGACTTTAGAATTAATTGAGTTTGGTTAAGTGTGACATATACTATAATGCAAGCATATATATACTATAATGCAAGCATAATGCAGGCATTTTCTTTTAAAAGCAAGAAAATGCCAAATTTTCTTAATTGTACCTCAGTGCCCACACAACACATTTCCTCTGACACTAGCAGATTTCGCACTTCCTCATGGAACTTTCATCTGCCTCCAACACATAAGGAATCACACCCGATTCATTAATATCACATCACGTTACACAACACACACTCAGCCTGTATCAATGCTGAATATTTGTTAATGTTATTAAGGTCTTGGAATGTTTAATTGTGACATGGAAAGGAAGATCAGCTGGAGTGTGAATTTAAGCATGCCTTAGATCTGCATATAAGTGCAAAAATTTGAAATAGGAAAATGTGTAATACCCACTTCTGATTCCACATGTTCCAAAGGGGACCACTGGCTTGGAAGAAATGCTGTATGATTTTACAATTGTAAATCTCCAGAGAGGAAGGAGATGAGTGAGGCAAAATGTTAAATGAGGATAACCCTAAATGTAAATGGCCATTAGATTAGGGTTGTGGATTGAAACATGTTGATTAAACCTATGGGCAATTTAAGACAGGATAAAAGTGCTGTTGGTATATGCAGAGCTCTCTTTGGAAGTATTTGCAGTCTCAGGGTGTGTATGAGTGTTATATTTCTATCAATAGAATCACATTTAGTCTAATAGAAATGCTACGTTTCCAAGCATTTACAATATTTAGTCTGCTCTAAAATGGTGTGCTGGGTGGAAATTTAAATTTCTGATGAGGTTTATATCTAGTCTGATATAGGGGTTAGACTGGTTTAACAAATACTTGTACAGTTTCTCTATCAATAGAAGTTCCCTCTCTCTCCTTCAACATCCCAGACTGCATTGTCCCCTTCCCCTGTTTCCTCCTCCTCACCCCCACAGGGAGACACTCTGGTATTTGGGCTAAACTCCTTTGCTCCAACTGAGCACAAAGCAAACCCTAACCTCTGGTTGCCTCACACCCAAGAAAGTCCAGCCCCACCTTGCTTTCTGCACTGCAGGGAGATGCAGGGGGCTGAGGCAGACACCCAAGTCCCTGGACCAGACCATTCTATGCCAAAGCATCCCCAAGCCCACACACAGATCAAAAGATCCCCAAGACTCAGATGCAGACCTATAGGCCCAGGATCTCAAAGCTCAAACACAGACCAAAAACATCAGAACCAAAGATCCAGCCCCGAGCAACCTGTGCCCCAGATCCTAGCATAGCCCAACCCCACAACCAGTTCTGGTTTGGGTCTGGGATGAACAGGAATGGGCCAAAATCAGGGCTTAGGTGAGTGTGGCTGCCACAATCACTGCCAGTAGGTGCTCAAGCTCTGTTAGCTCAGGGCATCATCAGCATAGTTGTTACTGGCAGCTCTGGAAATTTGGGGGTTTGGGTGAGCATACCCAATCAAACTGTGGTTGGCAGGTGGATGCCCCTGGAAAGTTTGGGATATAAGTATAAAGCTAAGTGAAGCTCCTGCCCTGCAGCCTGATTAACTGGGCTAGCTGAACCTAAACCAGGGACATCTGAGCCCTAACCCCTTCCTGCTGCTTTTAGGGAACTGCTGCTTCAAGAGCTTTCTAGCACCTGAAACCTTACTGCACAAGTTACTGGTCTCTAGTCCTTGAGCAGCTCATGCCCTGGTGACTCTCTTTCTCTGGTTTCTGCCCCAGCATCCCCAATCATATATCCTCAATCAGCCCCTTGAGTTTGGCTTGCTTGTGACCCTGGATTCTGGTTAGTCCCTGTGGTAGGGGAAAAAGGAAGCAGGAAGCAGGAGTGGAGTTACCATAGGCAGGCTGGGGAAGAGTAGTTTATAAGGAAAGAGGCTTCATGGTGCAGACTTGTAATTAGGTAGGTGAGCAACCTCAGTGCTGCAAGACAGAGCTAGCAGAGGAAACATAGCTGGGAGGGAGCCTAGCTGCAAAGGCAGCAGGGGCAAACAACTTGGAAAGGGCCACAGGGCTCAGCCTTGTCGGAAAATTATTCACTTAAGCTCCCAACCTGGTAAGGAAACACCTGCAAATACTCCTGACCCCAACGGGGCTTGTTTCCCAGCTGAGACTCAATTAAGCAGGAGACAAGGGTGTGGTCTTTCCAGTTTATTCGGCCGAAGGTCCCCCGACCTTAGAAAGGCAGAGGGGCCCCAGTTGCACTCTTACACACGTATTTATATTCTCTGGTTACATGAGATTTTCGCATGCGCAAAGCTTTAGCGGAAAATTACTAGTATTGCATAACTCTTCTTCAACCTGCGGTCGTAAACTCCAATCACAATACAATTTTAAACAATTTACCAAATAAGGCACAGGTCTGCCGTTAAGCTTATTGATCATGCTTAGTTACTATGGGGAAAGTTGTGGGCACCTGAAGGTGCAGGCTGTGCTTCCTGTGTTGCTAGAGAAGGAAACCCTCTTCTCTGCGCACAATTTCTAACAACCTGCAGGCAAGGAGCAGGTGAGCCTACTGATCGAAGATTAGTAGTAGTGCCTGGGCCCTGTTACCAGAAGGGCCCAGGTCAGGTGACTGGAAGGGGAGGAGAAAAGGGCCATATAGACCTCAGACAAGGGTTAGAAGCTCCAAAAGGTCATGACTATGACCTTACAAGTAGAAGAAGCTCTGCTGGGCTCATCAAAGAGCTAAGTGGGTTTTGTATTATATCTTTCTGTAGAGTTACTGTATGTATTAACTGGGGGACCATGTTGCAGCTACAGAAGAAAGTTTGGAGACCACACAATAGGGTGCCAAGGGGAGACTCTATACAAGTCCAGTATTGGGTAGGGACACAGTAGGACTGGTGACATTTTCGTTAAAAAATTAGGAGATTGTGGTATCGATGCCTACACAGTCAGATAGGTTGCCAATTGGCTGGAGGGCTACACCCAGAGAGTGGTTGTGGATGGGTCATTTTCAACCTGGAGGGATGTAGGCAGTGGAGTCCCCCAGGGCTCGATCCTCAGACCCGCGCTGTTCAACATCTTCATCAGTGACTTGGACTTGGTGAAAAGCACCTTGTTCAAATTTACAGATGACACTAAGATGGGAGCAGTGGGCATGCTAGAAGGGAGGGACAGGCTGCAATTGGATCTGGACAGGTTACAGGAGTGAGCAGATGAGAATAAGATGGGATTCCATACTGATAAGTGCAGGGTACTGCAGCTGGGGAGAAAGACCCAGCAGCATACCTACAGGCTGGGGAATTTCCTTCTTGTCAGCACAGAGGTTGAAAAGGATCTTGGAGTCATTATAGACTCCAAGAAGAACATGGGCCTCCAATGTGGAGATGCAGTCAGGAAGGCTAACCTCACCTTGTCATGCATCACGAGCAGGTCCAAGGAGGTGATCCTTCCCCTCTATATGACATTGGTCAGGGCACAGTTGGAGTACTTCATCCAGTTCTGGGTGCCGCACTTCAGGAGGGATGTGGACAACATCAGGAGGGTCCGGAGGAGAGCCACTTGCATGATCAGGGGGCAGCAGGGCAGGCCCTACAAGGAGAGGCTACGAGACCTGAACCTGTTCAACCTCCACAAGAAAAGGCTGAGAGAGGATCTGGTGGCTGTCTATAAACTGGCCAAAGGAGACCAGCAGGCAACGGGAGAATCCCTGGTCACCTGAGCGCTACTGGGAGTAACAAGGAATAATGGCCATAAGTTCACAGAGAGAAGATTCAGGCTAGATATCAGGAGACACTACTTCACAGGCAGGGCGGCTAGGATCTGGAACCAACTTCCATGGGCAGTGGTGCTGGCTCCTACCCTGGTGGTCTTTAAAAGGAAGCTAGATAGACACCTTGCCAGGGTCATTTGACCTCAGCATTTTTTCCTGCCGTGGCAGGGGGTCGGACTTGATGATCTGCTCAGGTCCCTTCCGACCCTACCAACTATGAAACAGGGAGTCAAAGCTTGAGACAGTGGAGCAGAGCTTGGGGATCCAGCAAGAGAAAAAGGCCAAGGCCAGAAGAAGGCTGAGGCTTAGACAAAGTGGGGCAGAGAGTGTATATGGGCCTGAGATGTCCCATGAAAAATAATAATGTAATGACTTTTGCAGGGCATGTGCATCACTGTGGGGAAGGCTGGAAGTGAGTTAGTGCCTGAAGGTACAGATAGGGCCAGTAGAGTTCAGTCAGCTAGTCCATGTGTGGATCCAGGGGGTACATGCTCAGGGACTTTGTGAAATAGCTTCCCAATGTAAAAATACAATTTCAATCAAGGAGTAGCAGGAAGGACAATGGGGAAGTTGCCCTAAAGAGCTGAGGTAGACATGCCACTAGAGGCATTATGACCACCCTTGGGGGCCAGTCCTGATACCATGGTTTGGTATTTGATTCCTGGCTTCTGGATTCCATCCCTGCAATTTATAGTTCTATCCACTAGGCTGGACAACCCAATAGACTGTTACATGGGACTTGTAGAGGCTTGGCCAGCCATAGTGAGGCCAGCTGGAGGATGCCTCTGGAAAGTTTGTGGCTTGGGAGGTGGCCTGGCCAACCACGTTATGCTCACTCTAGAGCAGGGGATACCCATGCCTGGACTCAAACCCAGTCAGGGTGAAAGGAAACTATATGCCAAAACTCACACCCATATGCCCCAACCTAGAGTCTCACAGCCAGATCCTCACCCAGTGATGCCTGGACCCACCTATGGACATGCAAATCCAGGGAATGCCACCAAACACCATGATAGAGCCTGGCCCATCTTCCTCTACTACCTACAGGTAGGAAAATAACTGGACCATGGTGGACAGGAGGGGTCTCATCACCATTTGGTGCAAGAAGGAGACCCAGGAGCAACTCCACAGAATGCACAGCAACAAAATGTAGCTGAGACTACTGCAGAGATGAAAGGACTGGGCCATGACTAAGAATAGTTGCAGTGCAGGGGCAAAACCAAATGGATGAAGACCAATTTTAAGCAGTCTCACAATGCCAACCACACCTCTGGAGGCAGAAGGCACACCAATCTCTTCTAGAAGAAGGTGTCCCACATCCTCAAAAAGGATAGGGCTCTAATGACCCTGCACAACTATGCCAGGGAGGGGTTGCAGCCAGTGGCAGGAGGTCCCCAGCAGTAGATGCTTCAGGAGGGCCTGGGTAGATGGGAGGACTGAATGCACAGGCACATCTCCATGGAGACACAGGGAAAATGTGGAACAGGTGAATCTGGAACTGAATCTCATCTCTGACCTTTTCATGGGCAGGGGGGCCCTAAAAGAGAACAGCTCTGACAGCATGGTGATCAAAGGTAGCACATCGACCCTGATCCTGTGCCATCCACATTCCATGTGGCCCTGGGACAAGCACCTGTTCCCCTGGTGGACCTTGACCTCTTAATCTGGGGGGGAAGTTGCATGTCCAGTAGGGGTGTGCAAAGCTTCGGTTGCTGATTTGATTCAGAGAAGATTCAGCTTGATGCGGCAGTCAAATCATCAAATCCAAACCAAATCAAGAGACCCATAAAAAGCTATGACTCAATTCAAAGCATCGAATCAATTTGGAAAAAGATTCGAATTTAAGCCTCTGTGTGAAGCCTTTCTCTCCCTTTTGTGAGCTGTCTGTCTGAAAGCAACAGAGTGTGAAAGGTACTTGCTGCTGTGGCTGGCTTCCTAGTCGGTCTCTTCACTCTCTTGCTAGTTTCTCTTCTTGAAAAGGATTGGATATACCTTTCCAATATATTACAGATAGAAGATACAGTAAATAACAGAAGATATAGTAAACACACACATTAAATAAATAGAAGAAAATATATTGCACATAGAAGATATATTGTGCACACATATATTAAACACATACAAGATATATTACACACATACATTTTCCAGCACAGCAAACATTATAAAGCATGCTTGAAAGGCAGATGCCAGGTCTTCTGGCAGAGGAGGGAGAGGGGGTAGAGGGAGAGCTGAAAGTTCCCGCCTCCCCCAAACATAGATGCACCCTCTTTCCTAGCAGCGTTGTCTTCTGCTGCCAGTGGGAGCAGTACCTGTCCCTGCACCTGCACCACCTCCATTAACACCAGAAATGGACACCAGCACCAGCATGACAGTTTCCTCGACCCCAACTTCAACTCCCAGCATAAGCCTCCCACTGCTAGAGGAGGAGCTGGATCTGGAACCAGGGAGCTGTGTGCCATAGCCAGGGAAATTCTGGGGAACAAGGAGGAATCTGAGTTTGTGCTCCATACCCCTCAAAGTTCCCCTTGACCCAGGTCTTCTTCTCTGGAAAGCATCTTGGAGGAGGTTGAGGTTGTGGAGGCTCAAGCAAGTGGCTCAGCTGAGTCAGCTCCTCCTGCTGTTGTGCCTCAGCCTACTGTAGAGGATCCCCACCCTCAACCCAGAAGCGGGGGGCTAGTGTAGTGTGGGATCATTTTGAGTTGGCAGATGATCCCTGGTATGCTATCTGCCAGCATTTCCAAAGGCAGATCAGCCGGGGCAAGGAGCTGAAACACTTCACCACCACAGCAATGCTGCTGCATCTCAGGAGGCAGCACCCCCTTGCCCTTATTCCTCCTCAGCCTGGCACCAGTGGAAGCATGCCCCAAAAAAGTCCCCCTCTTGCTCCAAAGCCCCCATCCCCATGAAGCAGAGGCAGACCACCCTGGAGCAGTGGGGGAAAGCTACAGACAAAGCAGGGTGCATTGCAAGGGCAAGCAAGGTCACCCAGATCATTGGGGAGATGCTTGCCCTGGATGGCCAGCCCTTCTCCTTAGTTGAGAGGCCAGGGTTTAGGTGGCTCGTGACCCCATCCTACCAAGTGCCTGCATGCACCACCTTTAGCAGGACAGTGGCATGAGGCATGCAGAGAGTACTTGAGGGAGGAGCCATGGAAGGCAGGGCCTCAGGTAGGTTTACACTTCACCTCAGACATGTGGAGCAGCCAGAGTGGAATCCTGCCTACCTCTCCTTCACAGAGCACTGGTGCAATCAGTCAGGGCATCGTTGGGCTCTCCTTCAAGCGGAAGTGATGGCTGAGTCCCACATGGCAAGGGAGATCATGGTGACCATGAACTGCATGGTGTAGGGGTGGCTTGTTGAGCAGAGCAAGCTCGCCCATGGGCTCGTGGTCACCAACAATGGGGCCAATATGGTCAAGGTGGTCTGCAATGCCAATTTTGTTGGCATCTGCTGTGTGGCACACAAGTTCCACCTCATAGTCAGGGATGCCTTGGAGGGGGACAGGGCTGCCAGTGATGGTGCCATCACTACCAGCCAGCTCATTTGAAAAATGCAGGAAGGTGGCAGGCAACTTCCACTGGAGCATCAAGGAAGGCAAGATGCTGTGGGACAAAAAGGCAGAGCTGAACATCCTGCAGCACAAAATCATGCAGGATGTGGAGACTCAGTGGAATACCTGATACTCGAAAGGCTGGTGAAGCAACAGAAGGCCATCCATGAGATGGCCTTGCTCAGGGAGATTGGGATCAGCAGTCCCCTTAACAGAGCTGAGTGGGATACCATCTCCCAGACCATGGTGGTCCTCAAGCTGTTCCTCGAGGCCACCAAGACCCTCAGCGCTGGTGATGATCTGCTTAGTCAGGTTATCCCCATAGTGTAGGAGCTTGAGACTCAAATGGAGAAGTTCCAGGGGATCCAAGTTCCTGGCTGGGGCAAGTCACTTTCACCAGAGGTGGAGGCATTGGTGAAGCAGCTGAAGAAGGGCATAAAAAAATGCCTGGATCCATTGAGGTCTAGTATGGTTCACATGCTGGCAGGCATGTGTGACCCAAGGGTGAAGGGGAGCATCTGCAGCAGCAAAGCCCTTGATCACTGGACAGAGGTGCTGGTGAACAGGGTCAGGGAGGCAGAAGGACAGATGTGGGGGGATGCAGAAGAGGAAGATCTACTGTCCTGTGCCAGCACTCCAAGCATCATCCAATTTCCTCCATCACAGATGCTGCCAATGTGTGCCACGGTCATGGCTTCAATGATGGGGTCCAGAGGCACCAGACCTCATCATCTAGCAGGTAGCGCAGAGGCCTCAGTGGCTACCTATCTCACCGAGGATGTGGAGCCACTGCAATATGACCCCTTGGCCTATTGGGCAACCGAAAACCAGATGTGGCAGGATCTGGCCACATTAGCCCAGGAATACCTGTCCTGTCCACTGACGAGTGTTCCAAGAGAGAGGGTGTTCAGTATTGCTGGGGATGTTGTGACACCCCACCACATCTCCTTGGATCCTGGTTTGGTGGAGCAGCTGCTGTTCTTCAAGGTGAACATCTTGCTTCTGGGGTTTCCCAAGCTCCACCTGCAGATGGAGTGAGTGCCACCATCCTCACTATGCAACTATTTGCTTTTTTTACTTGTTTTGACAATCATTTAATGCCCTGCCAGGATGAATTAGGAGGTATGGGCTGGGCTATGGGGAAGGAGGAGGCCCCAGGTCCTGGGCATGACCTAAAACTGCACTCTAGCAGGGTAGGGAGGCCTGGTGGGGCTGCCACTGGTGTGGCAGCCCCAGGAAATGCCGGGACAGCTAACCTCCCTGGTGAAAGGCAGGTAGGGTGTGCTTGAAAACCTCCAGCCACCACATGCATGCACAGTCCTGGCTGGGGAAAGCCCAGACCTGTAAGAACTTTGAGAGGCCTGAGGTTTACTGGTTGCAGTGGAATTGTGAGGCTCCAGGTGAGCTTAGCTGCCTAGGGTGCCATCTGTGAGGCATGGGCCACAAAGTAGGGAAGTTATGAAGCAGTGGAATGGATGTTACCCGTAGACATCAGGGGCCTAAATGGGCAGTCTCCCACCTGGGTAACATCTGAATCAGTTTTCCATCAAAAGCAAGAGGCTCAGTATTCCAACTGGCCTGAAGGCAGGTCCAGGGCGTAAGGGGGAACCAAGGTGCCAGAGAGGGGACCACAGCTGGAGGGGGTGAAAGATGCAATGTGCGAGACATTGGCTGCAGTGTAGGGAAGGTACGGAGCTGCAGAATGAATGTCACCCTAGACTTCAGGGGCCTAAATGGGCAGCCTCCCACCTGGGTAACATCTGAATCAGTTTTCCATCAAGGTGCTGCAAAAGAAAGAGGGTTGAGTGGTTGGCCCAGAAACAGGTGGGCAAGCCAAAATCTAACCAGTACCAGGAAGGCCCCCTGTTACAGGCTACAATCCCTGCTGCATTCATCCCACTCTGCCTTAACACACACAAGGCAGACAAGGTTCTTTGGGTCAATCTGATATAGTTTATTAGACCAAGTGAATAGTTGGAGAAATATATCTTGGCAAGCTTTTGGGTTGGCAAGCACACTTCCTCCTCCATAATGCTCTACAAAGGATGCTGCACTAGCTGTTGATTCCTGAAGTAATGCATTATGGCCATATCCCTAGCGAAGGAGCCATGAGGGGACAGTAGCAAGGAAGATACCACAATTCTACTCCAACTGAGGATTTGTCACTGCAGGGAGAATTCTAAGATGCCCATATCTGACAATTTTCATTTCCCTTTTTGCATAACTTCCCTGACACAGGGGCTTTAATACGGGAGGAATATGTCTGGGTTTTTAAGAAAACTTTAATAAATCTGCAACAGACAAAATACATTTACTAAGATAAAGATTTTTTTTTAATACTATATTTAGATCATGAGCACTTTGAGGCCAGTAAGCTGTCTTCCCACATACTTGTAGAATACCAAGTAGCTTAACATTACTTAATATATTTTTATAAGAGGGCTGTATCCATATCTAATCTGAATGATGGCCATCAATGAAATGGGATATCCTGAAGCAGAGATCTTTCAGCTTTTATGTCCAAGAAGATACTACCATTACAATGACTAAAAATGTGAATTCATAACATAATCATAACTGACTAGAGTTTGTGCAGGGGAGAATGCAGAGGATACAAAGTGAAAGGCAGGAGCGGGAACATTTAATTCAAGAGACTGGAAAGAGTTGTGTCCAGCTTGACCCAAAGTGTGTTAAGTGAAAGAGGCTTCAGCTGCAGGTGAATTAGGGGATTATGTGGGTAAAGTTAAAAGACAATGGTAATATATGAACTATGCTTGAGAAGGAAAGGCTCAGACTAGGAAAGAACAGTAAAAGAGTAACAATGGAATATATGTGTTCTCACCCATTCCTTTATTGAAAATGGTTCCCATTTTTATTCTGAATGTGGGTGTTGGGGAAGAAAAAGGAGAGACCTTTCTGTCCACCTGTAGTTTTTCCCCATTAAAGCCCACCTGAAAGCCTGGGTGGCCTCCAAGTATTATCTACTAGCCTGGTTGTAGCAGAGGCAAGGGTCCTGAACAGTGGGTCCTTGGCCAAAGCCAGCAGCAAAAGTAACACTGGTCATCTCAACTAGTGTGACCAAACATACCCTGCTGTGATTTGCCCAGGCTCTGCCCATAGCAGTCCACACCGTCCAATGGAACTGGAAGTGCTGTATGTACCTGGCTTTGATTCTAGTGGTGTTTGCTTGAGCCAGACCACTAGCATTCATTCTTTTTGTCTTTCCAGTTGATATGGACAATTTCCAAAGAGACTGTGAACGGTAACATTCCAAGTCTTTCAGGTGTTTCTGATGTCTATTGCAGATACCTATATAAATAGATATATATTGGGCATATATCTGTATAAATGAGTGTTTGTGAGAGGGATAGAGACAGCAAGCACGGGCAAGGGCAAGGGCCTTCATACAAGTGTTTTGCACCCAGGACAAGGAAGATTATTTGGACAAGACTTATGAGAGGCTGGTACTGAAGAGGCCAAAAGGCAAGGGGGAGAAGTGTCAGTATGTGACTACTCAAAGGAGGAGGCCCCCAGAATTAAAGAGAAGCAGATTGAATTCAGTAACCACTTTCAAGCACTCTTCAGTGGAACTGTTGAGGAAAAGCCAGAGGAGAGGACAGCTGCAAGCATGAGGCAGAGGCAGCAGCAGCCTAGACAGCAGGAAGTGCAAGGCCCCAAAGACAGGGGCTCCCAGACCACTGCACTAGGAAGGATGAAAAGAGTGGTAGTGGTTGCGATTCCCTTCTGTGGGAGAATAGAGACACCAAGCTGTGATCCAGATTTGGGGGCCTGGGAGGTGTACTGCCTGCCTGGAGCCCAAATTCAGGACATCAAAGATAGACTGCCAAAGCTCATTCATCCTTTGGACCACCACCTCTTCCTGCTATTTGTCCATATAGCCACCAAAGATACTGCCAGCAATGACACCAAGTGGATTAGAGGTGTTTTTTGTGGGATGGTTTGGATAGGGATGATCTGATGTCAGGCAGGAGGTTGGACTAGATGACTTCTGGATGGCCCTTCCAGCCCTACTTCTCTATGATTTTATATATATATATATATATATATATATATATCATAATCAAAAATAGAGAAAATCTATATTTCATTTAAATGTTTTATGATTCATAAAGCAAAAAAATAAAATGAAAATAGAAATACTTTATATGAGAGAGTTAGTGAGCAACTATAGGATATTACATACTAAAGCAACTGGCTCATGCTGGCATTTTCACAGCCTGCCAATGTGTGACATTTTCTTCACCTGCACCAAAGTGAGATCTTATAAACTGTGCAGTACCTTCATACCTTCTGATACTTCCAGATTAATGCCCACTGAGCAGTATAATTAAGTGGCAAGCTCATCTGTACTTGTTTCCCTTGTTTGTTATAGAAATGACTATTTTTATCCCTGTAGAAGTCTGCTTCATATTTCTCTTTAATACAAATACGACGTTTGAATCATGCTATACATTTTTCTATTTATTAGCCTATTTATGATATTCCTCTGTACCAATTTGACCATTGTAGACAATGTTGTCGGGACCCAGGGCAGCCGGCCAGCAGCTCTCCCTGACTCCCACCCGGGCAGATAAGGGTCCGGGGCCTTAGAAGGCCGTCAGGCGGGTACTTGTGACGCGTGGAGTGGAATTAATTAGGCGGACGCTTATCGGTTGCAAAGCAAGATTGTTTACTCACGTCAAGGTGGTGTAAGATGGAGGTCAGAGATACTTAGTTAGTTACAGCTTAGAGATCGTCGTTCAGTCGTTCTGCAGATATATATATATACGGGCCAGCGGTCGGCTTATCGGGCATGCAGGGCAAGGGTACGCCAGGGAGGTCGCGGCGGGAAGACGCTGACAACTGATCAAATTGTCAGATTTACTCCAAGGTGTGGGCAGAGTTGTCTTCGATTTTGCAAAAAATGTAAGCGGGTTTTGTTTGTATGATAGCCAGTTGTTTTTCGCCACGTCATAAATCTAATTAGAATCGCCAATTATCTAGCAGTCTTTGCTAGGGTGTTATTTTCACAGGGTTACTCCTTGTTTTCTTTGACCAATTATAATGATTTATATAAAGCAAAGAAAGCAAAAGTTTTTATCTCTGTTAGTGGCGCAGCAATAAATTTCTTTTTGACATGCGCAGAAAAAAGCGGTTACTATCATTATTGTTAACCCTTAGTTAACCTAGTGCAGAAAAAACTGTTTTAAATGGTTATTACTTGTTTGTGACATGGGCACTACTTAATTTGGTTGTGACAAATGTAAGTTGGAAAAGTAATTTTAGAGAAATTCTGAATAGGGTATGTAAAATTGGCAGATGTTTGCCAACATAGTTTTAGACATTATGCTTGGAAAACTTTAGATGGTCAGATTCATTCCTATGTGCACACAAGAATCTAGATAGGGGAATCCATCTCCAAGGGAAGGTAATGGTAGTACCAGATCCTGGTTTTTACTGAGTGAATCTGGCTTAAAGAATAAAGAATGCATTTTCTGGTAGCTGCCCACCTAAAACTTCAACTTGGTCCTGTATTATATGGTACCTACAACATTTTTTAAATCAGACCTGAAATAATGTAATTTTTAAAGATTTTTACTTCTAATATCTGCAAATTTTGCTTGACCAGGGTGACTCCAGTTGTTTCCCATCATACATAAGTTTGCATTTGAGTGTGCTCTTTTTCTTTCTACAACTAAAACTGGAAATGTGTCTAGAGATTTCAACAAGCCTGTTGTATCAGTGGCATGTATGGGGAGAAAAAACAATCTTTACTTTCAATATAACAATTCCTTGATTTAAATATTTTGAAGTAGTCTTTTTATATGGGGTTGTTAGTGTTGATGTTTAATCCATCAAAAATATTGGAAACCCTTTATATTCCTGAAAGTGAGTGTCTTCAATCATGATAGTATGTTTTAGGTTTATTTAATGATTTGCTATAAGTTTGTCAGAATTCCTGAGCTAAGTTAAATTCCAGGGGCATTAATGGTTTTAACTTCATGATGTATATCAAGATGTAATCTTGCAACACTTCCAAGGCCCCCATTTCTTTAAGAGGGGAATACAGCAGGATACAGCTGTATTATGATCTGGACAGCTGAACTTAGGTCAGCTTCATTAGAGTAAGCAGCTCAGCTGTGCAAGTTGCAGCAGAGAAGAGCAGGCAGCTCATTGAGCTAAAGGGGCATCACCTGGGCTCAGTGACAGAGCTAAGGGTGAGGGCATGTGACCAAAAACAGGTGGAGTCTAGGAAGACACAAGCTCAGCCCTGAGCTACAGGAGGTAGTTCTGGTTCCTGAAGGAGAAGAAGTCCTGTGGGTAAGAGTGACTGCAGAGGAGAAGAAAATCTAGAGGAGTTTGCAGTGAGTAGAAATTGGTAGGTTTATGTTTTGGGTACAAGATTATATTGCAGACCAACGGTGAAGTTTTATGTGTAAGTTTGACTGAAGGCTTGGATTGTGGATATGAGGATGACTTGGAGGCCACCGGAGGTACCTGGGGAGCACCTATTGCTTTGAGCCCTGGAAGGGGTAGAGAGAACAAGGAAGCAGCTTTGCAAGGGCCCAGGTCTGGGGTAAACTGCTTCAAGACAGGCCCAGGGGAGCTAGTAAATGAAATCGGAATAATACCTGCAAGGCTATGGGGACAGCTGGAGGCCATGATTAAAGTAGTTGGGGAACAGTGAGGGTCAGGAGATCTGGTTTAGGGCCAATAGGGTCAGGGCTCAGCACAAGAGAGATTGAGTATGGGGGTGAAGAAACCCTGAATACTTTGCTAAGAAAGAAGGTACCAAGGAAGAAGCTTGCTTAGCCTTTAGAAGCAGCCTCCCCAACATCACAGGCTTGCCAGCTGAGAGGCAGGAGATTAGGGAGATAGGAGAACAAGATAGGGCAAGTGGGACTGCTAGGGGCACCACATCTGTCTCGGGTCTGGTCCTATCCCACATCTTCATAAAGATAACTTTTGCTTTTTGTCCCATTCCATATTTAAGACTTGTACCTTCCATAGGATGGGTACAGGAGGGTACAAATGACATAACCCTTGCCTTGTCACTCTCAATACCTTAAGAAGTTTTATATGTAAATCTTTCACTTGAACCACGATGCAAGGAGGAAAGGTACACACCACATCTGCATTATGAATTAAATACTGGTTGATCCCACTTCAGTGCTGTGGGAAAAGGGCATAGGGGGCTCCTTCCTTCTAATGCAGCCCTTGGAAACCATGCACCTAATGTAGACTTTTGCACGCTCTTTGCAGAGAGCTATGGCAGTTTGCACTTCCAGTGGTGCTCCATGGCCCCAAGGGGCTTTTGATACTTGATTTGTGGATATGGCTAAGGTCCCACTCTTTTTTTTACCATGGTTAATGTAGTCTCTGGTGGCCACACTGTACTATTCATCTCCAGGTTTGAGGAACACTATGTAGAGTGATTTCCCTCCAGTATTCCTGGAGATTTTTGGCAACTACCCTGATACCTTAGATGTGCCTGTGCTCCACCTATTCACTGTCTGCTTCCTGTGAAGGGATCCAGTCACTGAATCCATGGAATATCAAAACTCAAAGCCCATTAGGCACACTGTCAGGCTGTAGATACTCATATCTACATGTAGGGCTGTGTGAAATTTCTGCAATCATTTAGTTTCAGAGGTGTTTCAGGCTGTTTTAGTGCCTGAAACGCTGAATCTGAATCAAAATGGAAGGCTCAGAAACATCTCCAAAATGAAGCAAGGCATCCAAAATGTTTTGGAAGGGTCTTGAAAAATTTTTGAGTTTCAGAGCCAGGCTTGCAGGGAAACAGCTCTATGTTGCTTGACTCCACAGGGAGCAGAGATCCATGCAGGGGTCTCTTACCCACCACTGCCCACACTGCAGCGCCGGATGTCTGCTCCCTGTGGTGCCAGGTTGCGCGGCAGGGACCAGCACTGCCCTGCTGTGCAATCTGGCTCCTCAGGGAGCAGAGGTCCGTGCTGGGGTCTCCTTGCCACCTCTGCCTGCACCATACAGCCCCACATCCCCAGGACAGTGCAAAGCAGGCAGTGGTGGTGAGGAGACCCCAAGCATGGATCTCTGCTCCCTGCAGAGCTGAGTCATGCGGCAAGGACCAGCAGGCTTCCTCGTTGCTCTGTGCTGCTTCCCTGCCCCGTGATCCAGTGTGACAGGGATCAGAGATCCGCACAGGGGGTCTCCTCGCCTGCACAGAGGGAAGCAGCCCTCCCCTGGACAAGCCACCCATGGCCCCATCCTGCTCCCTGCTGGGGCCCTAAACCCCACCCGATTGGGTAGGGCTATAAGAAGCCTCTCTTGCAGCCTGTTCAAAACAGATTCAGAGGAGATTCAGCTGAAACGAAACAGGACAGTGATCCAAAACACCAAAATGAATCGCTGTCCTCCAAAACAGACGAATCTGAAACTGAATCGAAACACAGCCATTTCTCACAGCCCTATCTACATAGATGGAATGCACCCAGGACTTCTAAAAGAATTGGCCAAGATCATAGCACAACCAATGGCATAGATATTTGAAAACTCATGGTGCTTGGGAGAGGTTCCTGAAGATTGGAAGACGGCCAATGTGCCTATCTTCAAGAAACAAAGGAAGGAAGATCCAGGGAATTACAGGCCAATCAGTTTGACCTCAATCCCTGGAAAGATCTTGGAAAAAATTGTCAAAGAAAACATCAACAACAGGCTAACAGAAGGCAATGGTCTGAGAGATGGCCAACATGGCTTCGTTGCAGGTAGGCCTTTCCTGACCAACCTTCTTTCCTTCTATGACCAGGTGATGCATCACCTGGACAAAGAAGAAGAGGTTGATGTCATATATTTTTCAAAAAAGCCTTTGACTTTGTCTCCCATGATGTCCTCATGGTAAAATTGAGAAATTGCAGCCTTATGGTCCGATGGCTGGAGAACTGGCTCTTTGGTCAGACCCAGAGAGTGATAGTTGATGGAACCAAGTAACCACGTCTCATGGTGACCAGTGGTATCCCCCAGGGCTCAATACTCAGATCAGTAGTCTTTAATATATTCATAAATTATCTGGATTTGGGTGTCCAAAGCAGACTGGCTAAGTTCACAGACACCACCAAATTACGGGGAAGTGCAGTCATGTGAGAGGATAAGCTGGCAATTCAGGCCAACCTGAACAGACACACAAGGTGGGTGGATCAAAACCTGGTGACATTTAACATAGATTCATAGATGTTAGGGTCGGAAGGGACCTCAATAGATCATCGAGTCCGACCCCCTGCATAGGTAGGAAAGCGTGCTGGGTCTAGATGACCCTAGCTAGATGCATGTCCAACCTCCTCTTGAAGACCCCCAGGGTAGGGGAGAGCACCACCTCCCTTGGGAGCCCGTTCCAGACCTTGGCCACTCGAACTGTGAAGAAGTTCTTCCTAATGTCCAGTCTAAATCTGCTCTCTGCTAGCTTGTGGCCATTGTTTCTTGTAACCCCCGGGGGCGCCTTGGTGAATAAAACCTCACCAATTCCCTTCTGTGCCCCCGTGATGAACTCATAGGCGGCCACAAGGTCACCTCTCAACCTTCTCTTGCGGAGGCTGAAAAGGTCCAGGTTCTCTAGTCTCTCCTGGTACGGCTTGGCCTGCAAGCCCTTAACCATATGACTGGCCCTTCTCTGGACCCTCTCCAGGTTATGCGCATCCCTCTTGAAGTGCGGTGCCCAGAATTGCACACAATACTCCAACTGTGGTCTGACCAGCACCCGATAGAGGGGAATTATCACCTCCTTGGATCTATTCATCATGCATCTGCTAATGCACGATAAAGTGCCATTGGCTTTTCTGATGGCTTCGTCACACTGCTGACTCATGTTCATCTTGGAGTCCACTAGGACTCCAAGATCCCTTTCCGCTTCCGTTCCACCAAGCAGGTCATTCCCTAGGCAGTAGGTGTGCTGGACACTTTTCTTCCCTAGGTGCAGCACTTTGCATTTCTCCTTGTTGAACTGCATTCCGTTGTTTTCTGCCCACTTGTCCAACCTGTCCGGGTCTGCTTGCAGCTGTTCCCTGCCCTCCGGCGTGTCCACTTCTCCCCACAGTTTTGTCATCCGCAAAATTGGACAGAGTACACTTCGCTCCCTCATCCAAGTCGCTGATGAAGATATTGAAGAGTATCGGTCCAAGGACCGAGCCCTGCGGGACCCCACTGCCCACACCCTTCCAGGTCGAAACTGACCCATCCGCTACAACTCTCTGGGTGCGACCCTCTAGCCAATTCGCCACCCACCGGACTATGTAGTCATCCAAGTCACAGCCTCTTAACTTGTTCACCAGTATGGGGTGGGACACTGTATTGAAGGCCTTCCTGAAGTCTAAGTTTACGACATCCACCCCTCCTCCTGTGTCCAGGCGTTTCGTAACCTGGTCATAAAAAGAGACTAGATTGGTCAGGCACGATCTGCCTGCTACGAACCCGTGCTGGTTTCCCCTCGGCATAATTCGTCCTGCCGGGCTCTCGCAAATGTGAGCCTTGATAATTTTTTCAAAGACTTTGCCATGGATGGAGGTGAGACTGACTGGCCTATAGTTGCCCAGAGAAATGCAAGGTTCTCTACCTTGGGAGAGAGAACCCTCATCATATTTATAGGCTCAGCAGTGCTACACTTGCTAGCACCGTAACTGAAAGAGACTTGTGGGTCATGATTGACCACAAGATGCACATGAGGCACCAATGTAATGCCGCAGCTGGCAAAGCAAATAAAACTCTGGCTTGCATCTACCGATGCATCTCAAGCAAGACCCAAGAAGTCATCCTCCCGCTTTACTCAACCTTACTGAGTCTGCAGCTGGAGTACTGCATCCAGTTCTGGGCTCCCTGCTTCAGAAAGGATGTGGAGAAGCTTGAAGGAGTCATGAGGAGAGCCACATGCATGACTAGAGGTCAAGAGAGCAGGCCTTATGAGGAGAGGCTGAGAGGCATGGGACTCTTAAGCTTAGAGAAGTTTCAGGTGACTTGGTGGCAGCCTGTAAGTATATAAGGGGCATGCATCAGGAACTAGGAGAACATCAGTTCACCAGGACACCCCAAGGGAAGATGAGGACTAATGGTCACAAACTGCTGGAAGACATTTTTAGACTGGTCATAAGGAAAAACTTATTTACTATCCAAGTCTCCAGAGTCTGGAACAGAATCCCCCCAGAAGTGGTGTAAGCACCTATTCTGGATATCCAAATGTTTCTTAAAGGTGCTTGTCTTGCTGGCGTGATCTGACCCCAGCTGACTTCCTGCCCCTTGGGCAGGGGGCTGGATCTGATGATCTTGAGAGGTCCCTTCCAGCCCTAATGTCTATGAAACAAGAACCACGCCCCCCCCCCCTTGCTGCCAGGCAGATTTGAGCCTACATATCAACTATTTGTACCATTGGGCTTAGTGCTGGCCCTTAAAATACCTTTACAAGTATAGCTTAAATACACTGTCTTCCAGAACAGGCCATCAAAAGTGTGAGCCTTCAGACTTACAGTTCAGCTTTTGAGTACATGAGATTGATGTAAACCAAACCAATACACTGAGTTTGGCTTTGCACAAAGTTACTGATTCGTGTACGCCACTGTTTTGTTAATAGCATGAGGTTCTGGGGGGAGGGGTGGGGAATGCCATTCTACAGGCAATATCTTGCTTTAACTCATTTTTTCCCTTGAAGTTTCTTTATGAAGAAGTTAGAAGGGAAATCTATACATGTTCAGATCAGCAAATTTTTTCCCTCTGCTTCAGCAGCCTCCTGTTGCAGCAGCAGCTCTCATCTTGAACTAAAGAAAACAGCCCAGTAACAGCATCTCCTCCTCTCTCAACTTTCAAACCCCTTGGCTTGGTCAGGTAATCACTCCTTGATCAGCTTTATCAAGTCATCAGACTTCTACCAGATAAATTATTTGACAAAGAAGCCAAGCATCATAGGGTTGAAAGGTGTTAGCAACAGTCCTTTAGTCCAAGCCCCTGCAGAAATGTAATATTTGCTATGCTTAAGCCATCTCAGATGGCTTTCCAGCCTTTCTTCAAATTCTCCAATGAAGAAGATTCTCTAGGCAGCTTGCCTCATGGTTCTTCCAGTTATTTTTCCTAAGCCTTTCCTTATGTTGTGCCCTCTATGGCAAAGGAGAAGAACAGTGTTCCTCAATCTCCTTTATTTGCGTTTGGAGTACTTGAAAACACCTGTTAAGTCTTCTCTTAATTGCCTTTTCTCCAAAGTTAAACACCTAGTTCTTCAACCTTTCCTCAGAGAGTTTGCTTTCCAAATACTTTATCATCCTTGTCTCTCACTTCTGGACCTTCTCCATTTTCTTTACATCCTTCTCAAAATGCAGTGTTCCAAACTAGGCACAGTGCTTCCTTTGAGGCATAATTAGTGCTAAGCAGGGTGGCACTATCATGCCCCATGTCTTTCATACAAAGCTTCTGTTTAATGCAATCCAAAATAGCACTCTTTTTTTTCTATTTTTATTTTGCAAGATTGTCATACTGCTAAATCTGAGCTCCATTCTGTTGATCTTCCTTTTCTATGGAGACTCTGTAGTTGGTCCCCATCTTTCTTGAAGTAAGGTACCTCTAACTTGGCCAAGCATTCCCCCCTGTGTAGTATTATTTTATGTATCAAAGGACATTTTTGTTGATGTAGGGCGTTTGCTGTTTTTCATGACATTATGGAACCGAGTCATTCTGTCTGTGATCCATTAGACCTCCTAGATCCTTTTCTGCATAACTGTTGCTGAATCAGTCTCTAACCTGTTTTTTCACATTTTAGCCTGAGTTCTTTCATTTTGGGGCTGATGCTAATTGTGTTAGTCTTTGTATCACTCATAACTGCTAACAGGAAGGTCAAAGCATCACTTACTTCAATTTTATCAGCATCATACCATTTCCCTATTCATAGGGTGCACCTACACATGCGCTTAACTGAGTAGACTAATTAGCTCTGCAATAAAGCGTCGTCATTTACACGTGTGCTGGTATTAGGATGCAATAAATTAACTAAGTCTGCTGTAAAATAGTCCTGTTGGGGACAGTACTGTTTTTGCTGTGGAGTAAGTAACTGCACTGAAATACACATGTAAATGGTGATGGGCTGGCTGGGGCACAAGGGTGCTAAAGTGCAGGGGCTGCCTGCTGCTTAGCTGCTCGGCTCCACACTTCAGGTCTGCCACCTCACACCATCACTCAGAGCCCAGGGCTGCCCTCCTCCTGTGCCCTCTGCCAGCCCCTGGCTGCTCTGCCCCGGCTTAAATTGCTGCTGTTCCAGGCGTACTGGCTCAAACAGCTCCAGTGTGCACAGCATTGCATTAGATTCACCCATAGAGTAGAAGATTAATTCTTTCCTTGGTATTTCCCTCACTATCATTGCACTTCTTACTATTCTATTTCTAGAATATTTTCTTGTTACCCTTTCTAAACCTTGCTAACTTTACTTAAAGGCACTTATTTTGTGGCTTGACCTTGTCCCTATATAGTTGTTCTACTCTTCGTAATCTCATCCATAGTATCTTGAACTGGTTGCCACTCTTTGTATAATTCCTTTTTGAATTTCAGGTCATTACATATACCGTTTGCCTTTTACTTTTAATAGGGCTGGTTTGGCTTGTGCCTTTATTGTTTCTTTAAGAAACTGCCAACTCTCTTGAACAACTTTTTCTGTTCAACTTGCTTCCCAAGGAATTTTGCCTCCAATTATCTCAGTTAATTAAGCCTCTCTATTTATTCTGGGGTTCTCCTTTCTTCCCTTCCTAAGAATCACAAACTTTATTGTGCCTGCTGTCACCCAAAGATCCTTCTACCTTCATGTTCCCCTATTGATCAGGATCAGATTTAATAGAGCATACCCACTAGTTGCTTTCTTCACCTCCTGTATTACAAGAGCATCCCCAAAACTTTCTTAGAACTCATTAGATAATCTGCACCCTGGTGTTCTGCATTCCCAAAAGATGGCTGTCTGCAGTTCCCCATTATCACAAAGGCTTTTCATTTGTACACGATGTTCAAAGAAAAGAGAAAAAAAAAAAAAAAAAAGCCTTATCTGCCTCATGTTGTAATCTACTGTGACATGGCTATTTTGCTTTCCTCTTTTTGTCTTTACTCAGTTTTTTGTTTAATTGCTTATCACATTCTGGACCTGAGTGAATATATACATCCTCAATATACAAAATAATACCTCTTCCCTTTTTCTTTCTACACCTGAACAAATTCTACTGATTCTCTATCAGTATTCCAGTCAATTGAATTATCCCAACAAGTCTCTCTCGAACTAGTTCAGTCTGAACTTTGTTTTTAAATTTTGAACCAACTTGGTAAATGTTGTCTTAATGAAGTAAAAGCCAGATCCCCATTCAAAAAGGCTACAGATAGGAATATGATAGAAATGCTGAGATTATGTCTGTTCATTTGAGACCTCACATTAGAACGAGAAGTAGTTGGCATGAGTATCAAATTGGGGGAAAGCCTAAGTGTGGCATGTGAGTGCTGAGGTACTCTGACCATTTATGCCTAGCTGTGTGCACATTTTGTGATGTAGACACACATCAGTCAAATCCCTAGTTTAAAATAAAAGGTTCCAAGCTCCTCTTATAGCCTCAGCTGCAGAGGAATCGATGTCCCCAGTGGCAATAAGCTTGAACTAATCTGTGTTCTCTCTTCACCTGCTCAGAGTATTTAAATTTTTAGTTTTGGTTTGAGAAATCAAATTGTCCTCTCTGCGGACTGAACAGCATGCATTCCAATTAGATTGGAATCTCATAGGAGAAAAAATGTGCAGTCTGACACGAAATTAGGGCCATAGCTCCATCTCAGAAAATAGCAAGGAAAATAACACGTCATCACTGTATTTGTCAGCTCCGTCATAAAGTGCTCCGAGGCAATTCTCCCCAAAATCAGGGACAAAACACCATATGAGGGACAGTATCAGAAATGGATTATGAAAAGCTGAGGTAATTATGAATAAGGGACTCCATCTATTCTGAGGAAAACAACTGCTATTTTAAACTGAACAATATTTTTCTATTTTCCAAACTTCCTCACCCTAGTTGCAATAAAATCTCTGCAGAGTTCTGCAGTTAATTCATTTGGTAAAATAATTAGCATAACAATCTGAATACTGCCTGAAGACTTTTTGGAAGGAAACCTACTGCAGTAAGCTACGTAGCAGTTGTTCAACTCTCTGTCATTCCTACAGGATAACTTTGAAATGTGTAATTCCCATATGAAAAGGAAAATGAAATTGTGTGATATTTGCTGTTTTGTTTTGTTTTTAAATCATCATCACAGAACTTGGATGTAGTTTTAAGACAGCAAAATGACATCCTCTTCAACTTGTCTCTATTGTCAGAAGTCTAAGAATACATACGCTTTAAATAGCAAAGCGTCTTCCTGCTTTCTTTCACCACATTGCCCCATATTCACTGAACACTTTCCTGAGCTAGTCCATGAAGAAACTCCTGTATCCCACACTCGCATCTCGAGATACTTGTAGCAAGGGACATGGTTAACAGTGGGGTTTGTTTGTTGAATCTTACTCGTATATATGCAGATATTCCTTTTGTTATAAAATTCCATCTCAAAACACCTGCTTCTACAAATACTTAAGCACGTCAGAAGCCTTGTATTGTTTTTGCTGCTAGAACATAAATGAAGTCAGATGGATGATGAATATGTTATTTGCCACCAGGACTTTTAAATCATCCCAGTGTTTACAAACATATTACTTAAAGACCAAGTAGACCTACATTTTTCTCAACAGGAACTTGTTCTTTTGGGTGCTAGGATATGCAAATTGGGTTCCTTTTGAGGCCGGGCATCCAAAAACTGACATAGCTCAACTCTATGCCCTCGTACTGCTGCTGAGGCAGGGAGTGCCTCACCATGGCAGTGCAGCCAGTGTGAGACTCCTGGCAGCAGCACTGAACCACCCCAACTTTCTGCAACAGGTCCTGCCCACTGCATCTGCAATGCCCCATCGGCTGTACTCCAGCTACACTGCCCAGGGTGGGTAGGGGTGGGGGTAAGGGGAGCCAAGCTCCATGCTCCACTCCAGCCACAGCAGCTGCTGCCTCCCACAAGCAGCAGCTAGGGCTTGGTCACTGCGCAGGGCAGGGGGCTGCAGGCCTTGGTCCTGGTCCCATTGCCCTGGCAGCTGAGGCCCCCTGGCACCTGTGGGCCCCCTGCCAGTAGGGCTGGGGGACAGAGGGCTGCAGGTTGCAAATGAGGGTGTCACAAACTGTTTCTGAATAAAAGTCCAGTGAAAAACAAAGAAACAAGTAGAAAAACCTACTTTCTATATTTTTATTTATTTTTTTTATTTATTTATTTTTTTAAACGCCTTTAAAACCTAGCACCCTAAGGAACAACAGAAAATAGGGCAAGGAAATGATCCTCCTTGAAGACCATTCTCTCTCTCTCTGCCACCCCCCACCCTTATTTGGAGGAGTTATTCACTTTCGAAAACCACGTGTTATCCACCAAACTTTGGGCACTGAAGAAGGTAAGTCTGATTAGGGATGGAAGATGCAATTCCTTCCTTCACCACTATGTGACTACTGGTATAGAACAGCAATGCTGGATGTGGTGTATTACAGTAGTAGCAAATAGCAATATTTTTTGAGAGGAAGTAACTTCTACAACTGAAATTGCAGAGAAATGTAAACAATGTATCGAGAAGTGACGTTAAATGAAATGGCTCAAGAACAAATCAATATGTGTTTGAGATTTATGCTTAGAAGCTCTCAAATACCTGGTAAAAAAAATTGCTATCTACTTGAAGTGAAGGGTGAAATGACTTCTATGCCTTCAATACATTCATTCCTACTGTGCCTATATTCACATGGCTTATAAAAATACTACTAATGAGCATAAGTTTCTGTTTTTGGAATTCACCACTTTTTAAAAATGCTTCCTTTTGAAGCCACTCCCGGGTGAGACAAAAATACTTCCTACTTTCTTCTTATTTGTTCTAAGTGTCTGAATAAACATACTAATCGCTGTCCTGTTCTGTCAAAATACTTGGTATAGATTTCTGGAACAAAAGATAAATGTTTTCAATAAAGTTTATCTTAGATTATGATAGGACTCAGAGGCCACAGTAGTCATAGGAATTACAAGGAACCATTGAAGGGCCTTCTAGACCAGTGGGGACCAACCTTTTGGCAGGTATGCCACAAATTATCCCTCCACCTTCCCCAAGTGCCGCTCAGATCCCCTTCTCTGCCTTCTGCTCCCTATCCTATCTGCTTCTGTTTCCTTTCCCCTCCCCAGTCTGCCATGTGCCACACATGGAGGCTGCTCTTGCCACTCGTGACACACATGCTGCAGGTTGGCCACACCTGTTCTACACCATTTAATCCAGTCCCATGTATTCACAGACAACCATTTATTCACTCTGAGGAGGAAAAAAACACCCCAAAAATCATCTGTTTCAGGCTCTTGCATATCACAGCTGCAAGGCACAAAACCAGGAATACCTTATGACATACTACAGGTAAAAGCAGAAAAAACCCTGCCTTGCCACTGCCACAAGAGAGAAACTGTTAGTTAAAGTAGAGATGTGATAAAATGAGATACCTGAACTTAGTTAACTTAGATGTTGACTAATAGAAAATTGGAAATTACTATTGTGAAATAATAATATGGGAAGACATTCAGGGAGGTTAGTTAGATTCATAGATGATGATCTACTTAGGTCCATTCTGACCCTACAAGTCCTACCCCCTGCCAGGGACAGGAGAAAATACTGGGCTCATATGACCCCAGCTAGATAATTATCAAGCCTCCTCTTAAAGACCCCCAAGGTAGGAGCCAGCACCACTTCCCTTGGAAGTTGGTTCCAGATCCTAGCTGCCCTGACTGTGAAGTAGTACCTTCTAATGTCCATCCTGAACCTATTCTCAAACAACTTACGGCCATTATGTCTTGTTACTCCTAGAGGTGCTTGGGGGAACAGGGTCTCTCCCATTCCCTGCTGATCCCCACCCTAGTAAGTTTATAGATGACCACTAGGTCCCCTCTCAGCCTTCTCTTGTGAAGGCTGAACAGGTTCACGTCCCACAGCCTCTCCTCGTAGGGTCTGCCCTGCTGTCCCTGGATCATGCGAGTGGCCCTCCTCTGGACCCTCTTGATGCTGGCCACATCCCTCCTGAAGTGCGGGGCCCAGAATTGGATGCAGTACTCCAGCTGTGGCCTGACCAGTGTTGCATAGAGGGGGAGGATCACCTCCTTGGCCCTGATTGTGATGCATCTCTGGATGCATGACAAGGTGTGGTTAGCCTTACTGACCGTGTCCTCACATTGGTGGCCCATATTCATTTTGGAATTGATAATGACTACAGGATCTCTTTCTGCCACTGCTTTTGAGAAGGGAGTTCCCCAGTCTATAGGTATGCTGCTGGTTCTTACTGCCCAAGTGCAGTACCCTGTGTTTCTCAGTATTGAATTCCATCCTACTCTCATTTGCCCATCCCTGTAATCTGTCCAGATCTAGCTGTATCCTGTCCCTCCCTTCTAGTGTGCCCACCTCACCCCAAATGTTAGTGTCATCAGCAAATTTGAACAGGGTGCTTTTCACCCCCTCATCCAAGTCATTAATAAAGACATTGAACAGTATGCGCCTGAGGACTAAGCCCTGGGGCCTCCACTACCCCCATCCCTTCAGGTCGAATATGACCCATCCACCACCACTTTCTGGGTGCGGACCCTCAGCCAATTTGCGATCCATCTGACTGTGTGGGCATCAATGCCACAGTTGCCTAGCATTTTAACAAGAATGGTGTGGGAGACGGTGTTGAAGGCCTTCCTGAAGTCCAGAAAGACTACATCCACCACGACACCTGTGTCCAATGATTTTGTGACCTGATCTTAGAAGGCAATCAGGTTCGTCTGACAGGACCTGCCCCTAATGAACCCAGGCTGGCTGGCCCTGAGCATCATCTCCCCTACTGGTCCTTCCCAGATGTGCTCCTGGATAATCTTCTCAAAGAGCTTCCCCAGGAATGAAGTAAGACTAACGGGCCTATAGTTGCCCAGGTCCTCCCTCCTCCCTTTTTTTGAAAATGGGGACCACATTGGCCCTCTTCCAGTCGTCTGGCACCTGGCCACAGCACCACGAGTGCTCGTAAAGCTGTGCTAGGGGCACCTCGATAACCCCTGTCAATTCCCTCAGAACCCTGGGGTGGAGAGCATCTGGACCTGCTGATATGAACACATCTATCCCTTCCAGAAGTTCCCTAACTCAGTCCTCCCTGACCCTAGGCCTGGCGGAGTCTCTCCTGAGTCCATCCTGGATCTTGGTGGGGGAGTCCTGGTCCCTGCACGAAAAAATGAAGGTAAAGAAATTGTTAAAAAGGTCTGCCTTTTTCTCTGGTGCAATCACCAGATTGCTATGTGTATCCTGCAGGGGCCCCACATTACCCGGTTAGGGGACAGTTAGTTTAAATAAAAAATGGCCACCCAATCTAGGGCAGGTCAGGATGGGAGAGGTTAGTTGGGGGCAGCTTGGGAAGATTGGGGAGAGAGCAGGCTTATGGGGAAGGGAGGGTAGGTGGGGACCACAGAAGGGTTGGGAGGATCAGGGAGACAAGTGAGGTCTCTAGGTGGGGACTGGGAAATTGCAGGGCCAGGCAGTGTCTGGGGGAGATCAGGGAGACAACTGGAGTCCACAGGGGGTGGAGGGCAGAGGGGAAGGCAGGGTCCATGGGAGTGTTGGTGTAGTCCAGGAGCTTTTTGGAAGGATTTGGGGGGCACAAATTGTCTGTGGGGAGGCTTGGGGGAGGGGGGATGATGGGCTCTCTCCTGCATCATCCCCAGACCAGGGACTATATATAGTCCCCCCACCCCCAAATGAACAACTCCCCCCTGGTGAACCAACCCACCCTCCCCCACCCCAATTTGTTTGCTTGGTTCCTGGCATTAGTGAATGCCAATAAAACCAGCACCAAGAGTGCCTTGTGGGATGGGGGGTTTAGCGGGCTTGGGGCTGGCTAGTCAGTGGGCGGGCACTGTCCATCTGGGGGTAGGGAGGAGGGGCTGAAGCATTAAAAATAGCTGGGTGCCTGGGAGCAGGTAAGAAAAGCACAGCCCTGAGGCTGGGTCAGTGGCTGGGCTTTCCTAGCCCTGGGACTGTGCTGGGAACTGTACAGAAATTCAGGGCAGTTAGACTGGTTCAATAGAATGACTAATCTGACCTAAGCTAGGTGCATGTCACGTTGGGTTAGCTTGCATCAGGTTGGCCACTTTAGACCAATCTAGCTATCCTGAACTTCTGTACAGTTCACACTTAAATCAACCTAACTAGTGTGAGGTCCACACCTGGGTGAACTAAGTTAGATTGGATGGCCATTTTTAACACCATCTAACCCCCCACAATGTCTGTACCTAGTACATGGGTGTATCTCACTCTGTGAAACCTTGTTTTGCCTGAGAGTGCTGCCAGTTTCAGTGCAGAGAATGTGAACTGAAGAAAAAGCAGAATAAGTGTTTCCTTATAGTTAATGTGTAAACCAAGTTTTGAATAATTGGGAACCTTTCTCTAGGCTGCCTCCTCATTGGGCCCAATGCAATGTGTTAATATAAATATTGTTATTGACTTCATAGACCTTAACTAGCAATATAATATTTTTCTGATCTCTATTATATTAATAGAATAAATATTTCTTGAGAAAGGGAAAATCTATTGCAACATTTGCACTGTGGTTGAAATTCTCTTAAAAGAATAACAAATGTAGTGAGTCAGCCCTGTTTGTTCACTATAATTATAGCTAAGACTAGTTCTAAGGCATTCATGTTTAAATATTTCCCCACACCCTCTATATCAAGGTTAGGGTCTGGCCCAAACATACAGTTTAATCCTTTTATAATGTTCTTATAACATTGCTAGTTATGCTGAAATATTTGAGGCTCTATAGATTTCTTGAAAATGCTGTATAGGACAGCACAAATATTATCACTTATGTTGTATCTATCTGTTGACACTTTACAAATGTACTTAGCATATTTGCAGTCACTTCTTTGTGGAATCAATGACTCATGTTTTAGAAGGTCCAACCCTGTAATCCTTGCTTGGACAAGAAATCCTACTGAAGCCAATGGGAGTTTTGTCCAAGTCAGACTTCAGAATTGCTAATATAAACTAATTTAAACTTTTTTTATTAACATTGAAATGGTATAGACAGTTTGAAGACTCATTTTATGAGCTAAGTAATGTTAGATTAGGGTTCTTCAATCTCAAAAGTCTCCTACTATTGCTTTCAGTGCTACATTCATATTGTCTCCATCAACTGCTCCAACATTATTTTTTGTCATCAAGCTCTACAGTAGAATATTGTAATGCAGGGTAGCCAACTCTCAACATTTTATTACGAGTCTCTCGGTATTTGGGTTCCTTTTTTCTTAAGCCAGTCTCTCTGGAGAGAAAAGCTTAGAAATGTGACCTGAATGTGCCCTAAAGTTTCAGACCCCACAAAATAATACAAAAGAACCAAAAAAAAGTATTTAACCCCCCATGATGAATTATGGATTTGGGGTACTTCATGCTTCAAATCTTGATTCAGAAAGTTGCTTAAGAACATGTTTAACTTTAAGCATATGAGTATTCCCACTGAAATCCTTAAAGACACAGGTACCTTACTGAATCAGTGTTTTATATATAATCTAACGAATACAGTAGTCATCTAATGAATAAAGGAATAAAAAAAAGCAAATATAAAATGTTTGAATAGAGAAGATAGTACCTGTTCTTTTATGCTACCAATGGAAAATAATACTCAGTTTAAATAGGATTCTTGTTTGCTATTTAACAAGACAAAGTAACCAAAGTACTGAGCAGCTGGATTTGGCAACAGAGGAACAACTTACACAATTCATGTTTACAATATTGTTTACATTTGTGAATATTCCTAGCCATAATATTAGACCTAAGCAAATAAAGTATGCGCCCTATTTGTAAACATTTTACTCTATTCACATACCATAAAAGGGAGCTTGTGATCAGTTCCCAGGATCTTTGTTACATTAAACTGAAGTCACTTGACCGCAAAATTTAAGTCATGCAGCCAGCCTCTAATGGCCAGATTCACATTCTGATTAAGTTAATGAGAATCTTACTAATGGTTTTAATTGTTAGATCAGAGAGTATAAAAATTAAAGTCTAAAGTTAATATTCATGAATAAGTTTTAGCACTTACTTTCTGACCAGATGTTTCCTCTCTCTGCTCCTAGATTTTATTTTGCACACAAACATATGGACCCAATTGAAAAGCACAAGCTAAAGCTTGATTATCATCCTGGATTTTTTGTACATATAAAATAACTTCTTTATTGGTATTTTCAACACTTAGGGGGGAATAAAGTAAAAGAAAAGGACATACTGGTAATTCTATTTATACTGGTAGTCCTATTGACATAGTTTCAGAAGTGTCTGCTTGCAAAATCAGATCCTGACCCTGTATTTTAAAATCCAATCCTGCACATGTACAACACATGCAAAAAGAAAAATATGTTGTTACCATGGTCCACAAAGGAAAAAAGCCAGGAAAGGTTATTATGGAATCATTTTGGTCATAGTAAAACATTAAGAGTATCTAAATTTAAATAGAATACCAATAATAATTTCCC
Organism: Alligator mississippiensis; assembly: GCF_030867095.1. Lineage (NCBI taxonomy): Eukaryota > Metazoa > Chordata > Crocodylia > Alligatoridae > Alligator > Alligator mississippiensis. The sequence goes on from NC_081824.1 coordinate 126,956,848, forward strand.
ACCATTAATGGGAAAACCCATCAAGTATCAGTTGAAGAAGATTAGGGGAAAAATTGTCTTCATAAATTATTACTACTGAATCTATTTTTATGAGCTTGAATTTCCCATGGCAATTTAGAAATTCCAGTGCTGGGAAGGTAAATTCCACATGCACATTTTTATGAAAAAAGATCTAAAGATGAGTACCATGGGTGAAATGCTGGCTCATTGAATTAAATGGGCATTTTGTCACTAATGTAGGGGAGTTTTGTCAAGAATAGGGTTACGATTTCACTCCATAGGCATAATATGACAAAGTAATAATTGAGGTAGGGCTGATATGTAATAAACATTATACAAATATTTGAATGTTCTAAACATGAATAGGGAGGGGTTAGTTTGCACTAGTCAGTGCATCATGACATAATGAAGTTTAATGGGTTGGAACTATAAAAATGAAAATTTAATATCACTACTAGAAAAAAACGCTTCCAGACTCTGGAATATTTGACTGTACAGTCCTTTTCTAAGGATATTAGTGGAATTCCCACTGCTTGAACTTTTAAAATTACTCTGTGCACAAGAATACATATACGTTACAGAGAACAACCCATATAGGAAGACAGAGATATTAACTTTATAACCCTCTCTGGCTAGGTACAGAAGTTACGCTTATTGTACAGTAGACATGCAGAAACTAAACAGACAGTCAGGGCAGCCCATAGAGCACTGTAAAAATAGTGGATCCTGCTCCTAGAATAACCTTAGATGGGATGTGGTATCAGACTTCAGCGCTGTGAGTTAGAGCACCATAACGAACATCTATACCAGATCCTATTGTGACTCATGATAGGTCACATTCCACTGATATCTCACAGAGCATTGCAGCCACCCCTGTTTGCCTCTCCTCATGGGGTGGCAGTATAGCCTAGGACAGAGCTCATCTCTTCTGCCCAAGCGTTGGGCTGGCCCCAGCCCTAGGCTGTCACTGACAAGAGTCAGCAAGCCTGGATTCAACAAGGAGAAATGCAAAGTGCTGCACCTAGAGAGGAGAAATGTCCAGCATACCTACTGCCTAGGGAATGACCTGCTTGGTGGAACAGAAGCGGAAAGGGATCTTGGAGTCCTAGTGGACTCCAAGATGAACATGAGTCGGCAGTGTGACGAAGCCATCAGAAAAGCTAATGGCACATTATCGTGCATCAGCAGATGCATGACAAATAGATCCAAAGAGGTGATACTTCCCCTCTATCGGGCGCTGGTCAGACCGCAGTTGGAATACTGCGTGCAGTTTTGGGCGCCACACTTCAAGAGGGATGCAGATAACCTGGAGAGGATCCAGAGAAGGGCCACTCATATGGTTAAGAGCTTGCAGGCCAAGCCCTACCAGGAGAGACTGGGGCACCTGGACCTCTTCAGCCTCTGCAAGAGAAGGTTGAGAGACAACCTTGTGGCTGCCTATAAGGTCATCACGGGGGCACAGAAGGGAATTGGTGAGGTTTTATTCACCAAGGCGCCCCTGGGGGTTACAAGAAACAATGGCCACAAGCTAGCAGAGAGCAGATTTAGATTGGACATTAGGAAGAACTTCTTCACAGTTCGAGTGGCCAAGGTCTGGAACAGGCTCCCAAGGGAGGTGGTACTCTCCCCTACCCTGGGGGTCTTCAAGAGGAGGCTGGATAGGCATCTGGCTGGGGTCATCTGAACCCAGCACTCTTTCCTGCCTATGCAGGGGGTTGGACTCGATGATCTATTGAGGTCCCTTCCGACCCTAACATCTATGAATCTATGGATGGTGGCTATGAGGAAACACTTCTAACTGCACATTGATTGGGGGATGTGGAGGGTGGGAAGGCCCTAAAACAGGAGATCTGACACATGGGAGTTGCTGACCCGTCGTCCAAGAAGCCAGGAGAGCACTCAGTGAGGCCCATTCCAGGGAGTAGCAATTCAAGGTGGGAGGGGGACCAGGTGCCTGAGATCCAATGTCAGGACTGGCATTGGCTCAGCCCATCTTCTAAGGCCAACTTGCTATGCCTGGCCACTGGCAATCCCCAGCATAGGCACAGGGCCCCAAAGAGAATGTGAAGGTCATCCCACCAGCCCACTAAGGTGTCTTGCCTGGGTCCTGCTGCAGGAAACAGCAGCTCCCTAGGCTCTGGCTCAAGTTCTGGAGTGGACAACATTCCAGGTTTTTTTGTTATGCACATTAAAAATCTTGTCACCTGCAACATTTACCATATTTCACAGTGTATACGTTGGGTTTTGAAGCCCAGTTTTCATGTCTTAAAAATCAAACCTGACTTATACACTGTGCCACTTCAAAAAATTGCTGCCAACAAACTGCTGCGAGTGGTGCTGGGGTCAAGGACGAGGCCAGGAGTGGCATTCGGCTCGGGATGCACCAGTCGCAGGGGACAGGGGCAGCAATGGGGCCAGGCTCAGCACTTAGCTAGCAGGGTGCCATCCCATGTGAACAGTGCTGGGCTTGCAGGGGATGGGGCCACGCCAGCTGAGCGCTGAGCCTAGTCCTATCTTCTGTGAGCAGTGCTGCCAAGTACTAAGTCTGGTGCTGCTTGCAGGGGATGGGGCTGGGCTTGGTGTTCAACAGCACTGTTCACAGTGGGACGGGGTCAAGGATGGGGCCAGGCTTGGCTGTGCCATTTGCAGTGCCTGGGCTGCTTGCAGGGAATGGAGCTGCACCAGCTGAGTGCTGAGCCCAGTGCTGTTTGCAGGGGATGAGGCTGTGCTAGCCAAGCACCGAACCCAGCCCCATCCCCTGAGAATGGCATGAGGCTTGGCACTTGGCAGCATTGCTTGCAGCAGATAGGGCTAGGCTCAGCACTTGGATGGCACAGCCCATCCCCTGCTTGCAGGGGATGGGGCCATGCCAGGTGAGTGCTGAGCCCGGCACCATTTCCATCCCCTGAGAGCAGCATGTCTCCAGCCAAGCACTGGGACTGGAGCTGCTCGCAGAGGATGAGGATGGGGCTGGGCTTTGCCCTCAGCTGGTGCAGCCCCATCCCCTGTGAGCAATGCAGGTTTGGCCCAGGCAGTGTCGCTTGCAGGGGAGGGTTTTGCACCAGCCAAGCACCAAGCCCAGCAGAACCCAGCCCTTCATACTTACCTGCACACAGTGCTCAGCAGCCCCGCTCGCAGTGGTGGGCTCGGAGCTCAGCTGGTGCAGCCTAGGCAGCACTGCTGACAGTGATGGGGCTGCACTATGCCAATCCTACCTTTTCACATCAGAAAACCAGGGTCAACCTATATACCATGATGACCTATACACTGTGAAATAAGGTAATTAAACCGAGGGGTGGTAGTTTTGTACACGTATACCCCCTGTCATGCTAAGGTCTCATGTTTAAGTTAAGCCCCCCACCACTGCCTACCCACTTTCCCCCCTCAATGGCATAACCACCCAGTGCAGGCAGGGTCTTTCCCCACTCTCTGTCTTAACTAAGAAGAAGGTTCAAGTTCCAGAATGGGCAATGTTGCACAGTTTTTGTTTAATATACTAACAGTTGGGCAGCTTCAACATTTGATTAAAATGAATTATGTCTCTTACTCATGTCACATTCCCGGGCACTATGTGCCCTGGCGGGTGTTGGGGAGGGAGAGGCAATGTGGGGCAGTGCCCTGGGGAGCCTGGGTTATGGGCAGCACTGCCTGTGATGCAGGGCTAGAGGAGCCTGTGGCAGGAGACCCATGGCCCAGTGCCATGGCATGGGAACCTGAAGCCCTTGAGCTCTATTCATCTGGGGAAGGTTTCTGGTCTACACAAGTGAGGAGGCAGTTGGCCAGGACTTTGCAGATCTGGTTAGCCTGCCACGGTGCTGGGCCAGAGCCACACTCATCAGCAGGGGGCTCACCTTCTTCCCCCATCCATGCGCCACATGCTCAAAATGCCAGGCCTGATCTGTACTTGAAGTGCTCCTTCCAGCAGTCCAGCTGCTCCCCCAAAGGACTTCATGAGCCAGGGCAGGAAGGGGCAAACCACAGCCCCAGTGAGGATTAGGAGGGGCAGGTAATGATGTTGCTGATGACAAAAACAGGGACCCTGGAAGAATAGCACCTGCTGTCCATGAGCCTGGGAAATGGGGAGTTGTGCAAGAGGTGGGCATCATCCTCATCAGCCACATGGAAGTCGGTGGCCCAGTCATGCTCTGGACACCTGGGTTCTGTGTGCATGTGTGCTCCAGACACCTGGTGTTCTGTGTGTGTATGTCTGCACACGTGTGCATGTGAGTGTGTCCAGGATGTCTGGGTGGGAGGGAGGTGTGTGCATGCATGTGTGCAAGCACAGGACATCCAGGTGGGTGGCCATGATATTCTCTTCAGCCAATCGGGGACAGCTCAGCTATTCGGGTCTGCTTAGGGGTCTTTGGCAGCCCAGGTAGCCCTTAAAGCACTATGGGAGGTGTGTAAGAGCCCCCACTGCCTCCTGTGCTTGGGCTCTGCAGGCAGGTTCCAAGCTCCCTCTCCCCCAACAAGAGCTAACTTGTTCTGCTTCCTCCCAACCTAAATGGGGACACTTAGAGTAAAGCTTGAAAGTCAGAGCGCTTCTGCTGCAGGGTTCTTGAACACTTGTACTTAGCCTGTGCCTAATGGAATTGCCAAAAGTGTGGAAGAGCATAGTTACCTCTCAGAGAACTGTTGGAGATGAATGGTTCAAAGGGGGAAAAGTGTCCTTTATTCTAAGTTTGTTTTCTTTCATATTTTATTTTCTTGGTGCCTGTTTAAAAATATCAGACTATTAGTTAGCTCATCTCCTTCTCAGAGAATTTTGATAATTTTTGAGAGCTTGAAATGTGGTATCACAGCCAGTTTGAAACCTGGAATTGTATTTCCTATGGAATCTAGCTAGGAGAGGTAGAGGTTTAGTATTTTTTTTTTTTTAATGTGTTATTGCTTATAGGCTGGTGGAAGATATTACATGGGGGCGTTTTTTGAACCCTTATAAATGTTGTGAGGAAAAATTAGATGTAGGAGACAGATTATACCAGTAATAACTACGAGATATTTAGTCAAGCTGTTTTAGTTTTAAAGCTTAATTTTACTTTTTTCAATCACACCAGGGAAAGTATTTTACGAGGTTACCTTACTATGTCCTTGAAAGCCAGTTGAGGTGTATAAAGTTAGTAGTGTAACTAGAGCCTGGCACCTGGAGGATGTATGTTTGTTGCAGTGGAGGGGGGCAGGACAGGACATATTCTGGAGTGACAACCAGGAGATGTGCTTAACATGGGCTCACCTAGGGACCAGCGGCTGCAAGTATTCAGAGTGGAGGCAGGAGTTCCTTTATCAGCCTCACTCCCAGTGCCCCAGCTGTGCAGCTAATGGGTACTGGGTTAACAATCTCACTATTGCCACTGAATTAAGGCTTCAACAGTGTTGTTCTACATGCATATTGAAGGTTAACTTCATAGCTGTTGAAGCCATGGGGTCTCCCACAGGGGTGGGGAAGTGAGCTTTTTGCCCCAGCTCCCTGTGGTTAGAGCCTCCAGCCTCTCGCTACAGCAAGTAAGACTCTGTGCCTGCCCCTATGTCCATTCTTTTGTGCTCAGTGCTACCCCTTCCTGCCCCCTCCCCATTATGCCCAGGGTGCAGACATAACTAACTGTGCCTCTGTATGATGGAAGCGCACAATTAATAACCATGCTGATTTAGCTTGAAACAGTATCACTGATCTAAGTGACTGTAAAAGTTGATGATATATCCCCCCAAGAATGCAGTTTACTTGAAAACAATAAGATTTTTCAAAAATATTCAATCATGTTGCATTTTACTTACCTTTTCAGTTTTTTGTGTAAGGCAAGCACCCCAATTTGTGTGCCATTCTCTCAGACTTACAATTCTGCCTTAAGTACACATGTGCAAATATGCCTCCTCTTATCAGTCCTATTCCTGTGCTCCTCCCCTCACAAAGAAGAGAACAAAGGGACAAACTTTTTCCTGACAGAGTTCTGGGGAAAAATATATAACCCATATCCCAGAAAGTGAAAGAAGAAAATATAAGGCCTATTTTTCTTTGTCGTGACATACAACAGCAGAATAGTTAAGCTAGGTGTCTCATTATATTGCCAGAGATGTGAGTTTGTTCCTTGCCACATACTCATGCAGACAACTGCTCCCAGTTGAATCAGCAGTAAATGAGTACATGGTCACTTGGGTAAGGGATTCATGGAACCAAATGTCCTGATAGCGGCATAACTTCCTTGTGAGTGTCATAAGCTACAGAAAGTGACTTAACCAAACTATCCCAACTGGCTGGTAGGCTCAGGCAGACTTTTGACACCCACTTCCACTGAAGATAGTACAGGAAGTGAGCAGTTGGGCTCCCACATGCAAACAAGACAGACAGTGAACAGATGATCATGGGAATTTGGGAGAGGTTTCATAAGATAAGTAAAGCATCCATAACTTCTTGATATTTGTCTTAACACCAAGTGTTTCAAGCTCCTGATACTTGTGGTATAATGTTGTGCTAGGGTTAATCATGTTCTAGGGTACCTGAACCATGGATAAATCTTTGAAGTTGCTGTATCAAATTAAAAAAATGAAGATGTTAAAGATTCTAGACTCAGACTTTACAAGAAACCCTCTAGCACTGATCTCTTAGCTAATCTGAAAAACTGTGTTTTTTATGTTGGTAGTGATGGGTGGGTGGAAAAATATATTTTTTCCCTTGATAATCAAGGGACCTATACGGGCTAAAAAAATGTTTCAGACAGTTGAATGCCCCAGAGTTGCCATTGATTAAACTTGTTAGCATTACCCTCAGAAAATCTCCTCTGGTTTAACACATCAAGCTGTTGAGAGCCCTAGGGACTGGGGAACATAAACTGAACAGGAAAATGGCTGAGATCCTGAAGAATTTGGAGCTGGTGTGAAAGTACACAAGTAGCTGAGTAACACAAAATTTAATATGTGAGCACTAGTTGATGGAAGTTGTTGTTTCACATTGAGGATTAGAAAGAATGTCTCTTTTTTTTTTCCCCTGTCCTGCACTGCCTTTATCTGTTACTCCAAGAACATGATGATGTTTACTGAGGATACAGTTTTTAACTGAGAAACAATCTTTGTTTGTCTTTACAGAGAGGAAAATTCTGCAGTACGTGACCACCTACTTTCTGTATTGAATTGACAATTTGTAAGGTTGTCAAATTGCTTTTTCAGTTTACCCACCCTTACACAGAATGTGACCTGCACTGTTTTATGAAGAGTACAAAAAATGAAATGTCACTCTAGATTTAGAATTATGTATAATAAGATTACTTACATTTATAGTGATACTAGCTAAGGACTGAGAAACTTAACCAAACATCTGAAGTCTTGTAATGCAAGAAATAAAATTTAATTGATCAAGAATATCCAGGCTTTTGCTACAAATGTCACTAATAACGGCCTTGCAATGTTTGGGTTTTACTTAAGAATTCAGTGTTCGAATGTGCCAGAATTATGGTGATGGGAAAAATAGGATGCAAATACAATTTAGTCTATATCTCCTGTGGCAATGAATTCCACAGTTAACTATACATTGCATAAAAGAGTACTTTCTCATGTTGGTTTTAAACCTGTCTCCTGCTAATTTCAGTGGGTGCCCCCTAGTTCTAGTTTTCTGGCACTTGGTGAATAATAGTTTCCTATTCATAGGCCTCTATCATATCCCCCATCAGCCTTCTCCTTTCCAAACAGAAAAAATCTTAGCCTTTTTAGCCTCTCCTGCTATAGCAGCTGTTCCATCCCCCAATCACCTTAGTTGCCCTTTTCTGTACTTTCTAAAATTCTGCTGCTTCCTTTTTGAAATGGGGAAACCAGAACTGTACACTGTAATAGGGCACCATCTCCAAGGTTGGCCATAAGGCCCTTGGAGACCAAAAAATGTACTTTTACCCTGCTTTATGGGCAGTCTGCCCTTCTTTCCTGTCATGTCTTAGTGTTAATTGCCTTCAAATATGGGAGGCTACATTGGTCTTACTTGAATGACCACCTGCTGTCTGTGGTCCAAGCATTTACTGGCTAATTATGTGGCTCCAATCCACCCCTGTACAATGTCCCATGCCTCACAGGTGTCATTTCTCATCGGTGTCCTCTGATTACACACAGCCCTCCTCTGGGCTGCCAGACCCCTCTGGGGCCTCACCAGTCTGTCTTCTGGGCCTCCAGATCCTTCTGGTCCCACTCTTTCCCAGCCCCTCTCTGGGCCTCTGGACCTTTCTAATCCTATTCTTCCACCCCTCTCTGGGCCTGCACCCTCCATTCCCTCTTTCTCTTCCTCTCCTTAGCTTTCCCCCTCCATAGGGTAACCCACGAGGCAGTGGCAGCTTAGGCTTTCAGGTGCCCCATGCTCACCTTTCCCTGGGGTGACTCATGTATGGCATTTCATAGGGGTTGCCACACCATGGGCAGTCCCACTATGCTAACCAGCCCCAGTAGGATGCAGTTTCAGGTCTTAGCCAGGACCGATCTCACTGCCCTGGACGTCCTTGCCTTTCTCAGGCTGCAGACCTCTGGGTGTCTTGGCCCTGGTGACCTGCTCTGGCCCTGGCCCCATTTCAGATCAGTGAGACCCCCTAGTCTCGGCAGTGGTCCCCTTGGATCTTCAACCCCCTTTGGCCCTGGCCCCAATCTTCTCTCACCTCCAGGCCCCTTGGACCCAGTCCTACTTCAGGCCAGTGAGATCCCCAGTTTCTACAGTGGTCCCCTCGGACCTCTGGCTCTGCTTTGAGATGGTAAGAACACCCCCCCCCCCCCATCACCATAGGTCCCCAAACTTAGCTCCACTCTCTGGGCTCTGGACCCCTCTCCAAGTCCCACATGCTTGACCTATCCCTAGTCCCAGTCACGCACTCAGCCCTTCCCCAGGCTCTGGTCTCACACTCAAGCTTTCCCCAGGCTCCAGAACACTCCCTGGGTCCCTAGGAATCTCATCCTCCTCTTTTGTTTCTTCTCAAACCTCCCAACTGCTGCAGGCTGCACTCCCCTTGCGGCCATCCTGTTCAGTAGATGTTTCCTCAACAGCTCCCCAGATGTTGCTCCTGTTTTAAATCGGGGCCTGGGCTTATATCCACTCTAAACCCAGTCCTCCTCCTGGGTCAGCTGACTCCATAATCGGCCTTGGCCACATCTGCAGGCTGCTTCTTGAGCGTGGCCCCTAATTGCCTTCCTGCCCCAACTGTAGCCTGCTCTAGCCACAGCCTGCCTGATCTTAAAGGGTGCATCTACACATCACTGTATGGTGACATTGCTACAGCACAGTGCTTTAGTACTTCCTTTTGGAAATACTAAAACACGGCGCAGTACGGGTGGTTACTGCACCATGGGCATGGTGCGTGGGTAATTTTCACTGCTATGTCACAGTAGTGGCACACTATACCCAGAAATCATGCCACGACAGTGACACAGCTGGCCATCACACGTAGACACACATTATTGCTAAGTTGCCATAGCGCAAAGTACGGGGATGTAGCATGTCCTTAGTCAACGTAAGGCAGTGTATAGACCCGCCCAAAGTGGCAGAAGCTTCAAGCATCCTGTTACAACATAGTATTCAAGATATGGGTGCACTGTGGATTTCTATAGTGGCATAATACTTTCCATTTTGCTTTCAATTCCCTTCGTAATGATACCCAACATTTTATTAACTTTTTTGGTTGCTGCTGCACCTTGTGCTGATGTTTTTAGAAGCTATCTACAAGGGCTCCAAGGGCTCTTTCCTAAGATATAGCAGCTAGTTCAGAACCCAGCACTGTGTGTGTATAATTGAGGCTATTTTTCCCCATGTGCCTCACTTTGCACTTATCGACATTGAAGTTATATCCTAAAACAGATGTAATACAGCTACCTAATCCTGTTTTGGGCACCTGCCAATGAACTCAGTCTTTCAGGAGTGCTGATTGGCATTGGACCAATGCTGCACCAAGGTGGTTATATTACATACATTTTAGGGTACATGCAAAGTGTAGGATGCTTCACAGAGATGTAATTAACTTCAGTAAATCTAAAATCAGGCAGAAGGTAGGGTAGAGATACACATTGTAGACTAAGTAAATCGGAGATGTGTAAGCTCTCATAAGCCCAAATTCACTTAATCAGATGCTATGAAAGGACATGCACAGACCAATCTATCAGACAGAGGGAGTGGAGTGTCTTGACTTCACGTGACTTATCACTTCCTCTATCTGAAAGCATATGCATTTAATCTAAAAGGTACATCTCTACCCTGCCTTGTTTCACTAAGCCAGCAAAGTGCTATAGTGGTCTAAATGTGCTATCAGTGTTGAGTTAGATCATGTAACAAAAGTGCAGTGGGGATGGGCAGGGAGGGTGAAGAAGGAAGAGAATATCCCTATTTCAAGAGAGATTTCTCCCTGATGTTTGATAGGGAAACTTTAGGTCCCCTTTGTTCTGCCACAGAAGTGGAAAAGAGACTTAACATAAATCAGGTTGTGATCTGAAGTTTCTGTGTAACTAGGTAGTTCCACTCTTTCTTCATAAATGTATCAAATTATTAGTAATATTGACATAGTAACAAATCTACCATAAATATTGCATTGTTTTCTAGCATTTCTCTTGCCCTTCTACTTTTATTAGATGTGCATTGTTCTAAACCATTATTTCTACTATCAAAGTAGTAATGTTAAACTTTAAAAAAAAAATAGGTGCTGTTGGTTACTTTCTTATCCAGTAGTTATTCACATGGCATACAGGAGCCATGGGTTTTCCAATACATGCTAGTACTGGTCCCTACAAGTTATTTCCTGGTCTATCATTTTTAGCCAGGGTATGTTAGTTTTGGGGTATTTTTTTCTCTCAGATCTTTTTTTTTCTCTTGCTCCTTATTGGGTAGTGAGAGCAGAGAGTGTCTTGTTCTAGTTTAATCAGAAAAAGAGTATTATATAACATCTGTCAGACTGACTAGCACCATATGGGATCTGGGGCCATCTTCTGTAGAGAGAACTTACAGAAACATCCCAAAATGTCTGTGAAAATAGAAGGTATTTTTAGAATTGTAGAATATCCTCCTACACTGCCAAGAGAACCTGTCAAAAGCGCATCTTGATTTGTTCTGCTTCTACAATCCATGCTTGTTTGCAGTAATGATATTTATTGACCAAAGGGGGTGGCAGAGGTTCTTGGCATCAGCTTTTGCAGATGTGAAATTAGAAGTACAGACAATCTTCCTGCAAGTTTTTCTGAAAGTTTAAGGCATTTTGGTGCAACTGGAAAGAAAATCAGTGGCAAAAAGAGACCAGAAAATAAAAGCGAGGAAGATAGAAAACCAGAGGTTATAATCTATGTGTAGTCCTAAGGTAGTCTGTTTATATTCACGTTCTAAAATTCTTAAATTTTGGCAATTAGCAGCTGTACTTTGCAATTCTAGCCTCCTATGGTTAAAAAACCATTACCCTCCTTAGTTAAAAAGGACTGTTTGCCATCTGTTTGCTACTTATGTGATAGTATTAGGCTGAAGCACTTAAAAATTACAGAAATCAGAGGACTGAGATAAAGGTATAAAAGAAATTAGGGGAAAAAAAGCAAGATGGACAAAAGCAAAGTCCTAGAAATCACACTAAAAATGTCATATTACTAGACTAATGGTAACAAGGAGGCCTGTACAAAGTAGCTAGTATTCGCTTCAGATTCATATTTGGCTGATTCAGGGGACAGTGATTTGATTTGGTGATTCAAATCACTGTCCCAAATTGATTCGGCCAAATCTGATTTGGAGATTCGGCTACCACCAAACCATCTGATTCTTCAAATCAAACAGGCCCTATCCCACGCCTGCTCTCCCAGCTCCATCAATGGCTGCCCGGCCCAGCCCCAGCGTCCCAGCACTTTTTTTAAAGCCTGGCTCCTTCCAAGTGAGGGGGGGGCGTGATCCCCACTGCCCTGCACTGCATGGGGGGCTCTGCCACAAGCCCCCAAGAAGCCCTGGCCCTGGCAACTGCTGTGGGAGCCAGTGAGTGTGGGGCTTCTTATTTATTTTTTTTTATTTTTTAAAGGGCCAGGCAGGGCATCCATTGATGGGGGTGAGGGTTGGGGGTGCTCAGGAGGCTGAGGGAATAGGCAGGGGATGGGGCCTGGTGGGAGTCCCCCCATGGTCCCCTTCCCCCTCCTCCAGCCCCCTGCTACCACCCCTTACTTACTGTCATGGAGTCTGGGTCCAGCTCCCTGCAGCAGCGAGTGGGGACTGCCCAAATCTTTGAATCTCTCCAAAACTCTCCAAATCTTTTAAGAGTCAATTTGGAGAGCTTCGAATGGAGTCAGACCTTTTTATTGGTCTCCCAATTCGATTCAGATTCGGAGATTCGGCCACCGAATCAGGCCAAATCAAATTGGCACCCGAAGCTTCGCACAGCCTTATTAACAAGGGTCTTTCATTGACGGAAATATAGCTAGAGAATTACACCATTTCTGCACATGCACTCAGACCTCTTTTATGACAACATTAAAGCGAGCAGGGAAGAATGACTCATTGCTTGTAAAGAAAACTACACGGGGGTGCCTGTGAGAATGTGTCTCTTGTTGCTGTAAGGAAAATGGTGATCACTGCAGTAATCAAACTGTTATTAGAATTAAACAATCCATCAAATGTGGAAGACATAAAATCGTTTAAAACCAGATTCATTACGACTGAAAAGTGCCTAAATCCACCATAGGGGTGCCATTGATATTTCAGAGGTGCAACTCAAATGTCTTTTAAATGCCTACACTTCCATCACTTGACATTTCGGAGCAGTGTAAGTGTAGCTGTCATACCACAGCTAATATACTGTTCCGAACACTTGTTCAAGCCAAAGCCCTTGAGACCCTGAGGTGGGATTGCCCTAAGAATGCCTGAAGCCTAATACCTATCGGGCTCTTCGGCATGGCATCTAAATAAAAGACTTCTGAATAATACTGGGAAATGAAGGGTGAATGTAAGTCAAGTATCAAGCATAAGCAAGAAAGTTTCATCTGTTAGGGCATGAACTGCTTAAGTAGCTGACCTGGGTTTGGTGCCTTACTCTAGAAGAGAGTTTATAGTTGACGTTCCTGATATATGAAGGATGGAAAGGGCCTAGCCCATCAGTATTTCATTCCTAGCTATAAACTTGTATTAAGATAATTTCTCATAGCAAAATAAAGAGGAAGCCTAGAAGTAGGCTTCAGAAGTTTGGCCCTTAGGGCAGCCTAAGGGCCAAAAGGGGAGCACATAAAAAGTGGAAACGGAGAGATCACCAAAGATGAATATACCTCCTCTGCTCGCGCTTGTAGGGAGGCAGTTAGACGGGCCAAAGCTACCATGGAGCTGAGGATGGCATCCCAAGTAAAGGACAACAAGAAATTGTTTTTTAGATATATTGGGAGTAAAAGGAAGGCCCAGGGAGGAATAGGACCCCTACTAAATGGACAGAAGCAATTGGTGACAGACAGGGGGACAAGGCTGAACTCCTCAACGAGTTCTTTGCCTCAGTGTTCCTAAGTGAGGGACATGACAAGTCTCTCACTGGGGTTGTAGAGAGGCAGCAGCAAGGCGCCAGACTACCATGCGTAGACCCTGAGATGGTGCAGAGTCACTTGGAAGAACTGGATGCCTTTAAGTCGGAAGGCCCGGATGAGCTCCATCCAAGGATGCTGACGGCACTGGCCGACATCATTGCAGAGCCACTGGCGGGAATATTTGAACGCTCGTGGCACACGGGCAAAGTCCCAGAGGACTGGAAAAGGGCCAGTGTGGTCCCCATCTTCAAGAAGGGGAGGAAGGAGGACCTGGGCAACTATAGGCCAGTCAGTCTCACCTCCATCCTTGGCAAAATCTTTGAAAAAATTATCAAGGCTCACATTTGCGAGAGCCCAGCAGGACAAATTATGCTGAGGGGAAACCAGCATGGGTGCGTAGCAGGCAGATCGTGCCTGACTAATCTAGTCTCTTTTTATGACCAGGTTACGAAATGCCTGGACACAGGAGAAAGGGTGGATGTCGTATACTTAAACTTCAGGAAGGCCTTCGATACGGTATCCCACCCCATAATGGTGAACAAGTTAAGAGGCTGTGACTTGGATGACTACACAGTCCGGTGGGTGGCGAATTGGCTGGAGGGTCGCACCCAGAGAGTTGTGGTAGATGGGTCGGTTTCGACCTGGAAGGGTGTGGGCAGTGGGGTCCCGCAGGGCTCGGTCCTTGGACCGATACTCTTTAACGTCTTCATCAGCGACTTGGACGAGGGAGTGAAATGTACTCTGTCCAAGTTTGCAGACAACACAAAGCTATGGGGAGAAGTGGACATGCCGGAGGGCAGGGAACAGCTGCAAGCAGACCTGGACAGTTTGGACAAGTGGGCAGAAAACAACAGAATGCAGTTCAACAAGGAGAAATGCAAAGTGCTGCACCTAGGGAGGAAAAATGTCCAGCACACCTACAGCCTAGGGAATGACCTGCTGGGTGGCACGGAAGTGGAAAGGGATCTTGGAGTTCTAGTGGACTCCAAGATGAACATAAGTCGGCAGTGTGACGAAGCCATCAGAAAAGCCAATGGCACTTTATCGTGCATCAGCAGATGCATGACAAATAGATCCAAAGAGGTGATACTTCCCCTCTATCGGGCGCTGGTCAGACCGCAGTTGGAGTACTGCGTGCAATTCTGGGCACCGCACTTCAAGAGGGATGCGGATAACCTGGAGAGGATCCAGAGAAGGGCCACTCGTATGGTTAAGGGCTTGCAGGCCAAGCCCTACGAGGAGAGACTAGAGAACCTGGACCTTTTCAGCCTCTGCAAGAGAAGGTTGAGAGGCGACCTTGTGGCTGCCTATAAGTTCATCACGGGGACACAGAAGGGAATTGGTGAGGTTTTATTCACCAAGGCGCCCCCGGGGGTTACAAGAAATAATGGCCACAAGCTAGCAGAGAGCAGATTTAGACTGGACATTAGGAAGAACTTCTTCACAATTAGAGTGGCCAAGGTCTGGAACAGGCTCCCAAGGGAGGTGGTACTCTCCCCTACCCTGGGGGTCTTCAAGAGGAGGTTAGATAAGCATCTAGCTGGGGTCATCTAGACCCAGCACTCTTTCCTGCCTATTCAGGGGGTCAGACTCGATGATCTATTGAGGTCCCTTCCGACCCTAACATCTATGAATCTATGAAAGTACAGTACAGGTTGAAAGTATGGAGAGGTGTGTAATCAATGAATTGTGCCTGTTCTCTTTTTGCCTTTATTTTTATAACTGATATATAAAGTTCCTAAATGCAGATCAGTTAACCTGCTTACTTGTATAAAACGGATCACATCTTCCTGCTTGGCAAACTAAGCACTTCCCTATTATGTGTTCTGTGGGAAGTGCAGACAGAATGGAGTCACCAAACTCAAGGCTGAACATGTGTGACTAGGCAATAAGCAGCCTAGGGGGTGAATGGTGTGACACTTGGCCAACTGATGACTAAATGACTTTAAAAACCTTGCCTTTGGCTCCTAGCCACTGAAGAAGTGTTCATGGCAGCATAGACACCTCCTGCTGGGGTTCACTTTTTCAAGGCATAAATTAAATAAGGTGAAGTCTGACAGTTGAAGCATAAATCTATTTAATGGAATATCACTGGCCAGTAACTTATGATATTCAGCACCAGATGTGCATGCCTGCTGGAGCACGTGAACCCTGACCCATTCAACTTAGGTTATGGACTGGTGTTACATTTCTAGTCAGAGAAGTACCACTCTCCTCCTAGAAACTGGGAGTGTACAGGCATTTGTGCAGTTTTTCCCCACAGGAAATATGCTGTCAGAAAGAGAATTTCCTCATTTCAAAAAGAAAATGGGCAACAGATGCCTATATGCTTCCCTTACTTGACTCCTTCCAAGGACCAGGAAGAGTTCAGTGAGAAGAAATGCTCCCTACACCTTTCTCTGAACTTGGCTGACCCTGGTTTGGGAGAAGGTATAGAGAGTGGGTAATGCTGGACTCCCCACCCCAATTTCAGGGAGGAGTGGAACAGCAGGGAAAGGCTCCCCATGCCATTCCTAGACCAAGGTAACCCTGGTCTGGGGTGGCCAATGAGGAGCAGGGGAGAGGGAGTACCAGTGGAGCTGTAACACCTGTATCCTCAGGAAGATTTCTACCACCGCAAATTTCCCAGAATTTTCCTGTGACAGCAGCAAATGATCGCTGTTACTCAGTAACAGCACATGGTCTATTTGCAGAAGCAGGAAGGATATCACATTAGTGCTGCCTCTAATTTCACCTCCAAATTGAGAGTAGGGGGCAAAACTGAGACAGATAAGAGTGAAGCCAAACAAGAGGCTTATTATTCTAGTTTGAAATACAGTTTTTATCTGTTTAATTTGCAGTCCTACTGTATATGCACTCCTTCACTAAATAAGAAAAAGACAGTATTTACTTTGAGGATTGTAGGGAGTAAAGCATTGATGGCTAGACCAACTCTCTTCCTTGAAAGTAGCTTTTGATGTCAGGCTTTTACCTTTGAGGTGGCCATAAGTATTACAGAATACAGGTAATTGTCAGTTAGGCAATTACAGGCCTTTGATTTATTCATTTTCATAAGGGCCTATATTTGAGCAAAAATATAAGTACATACAAAGTGATTGCATAAATGGTAGTTCTCTTATGAAACACGGGATATCTATCATGTAGCAAGCATTTATAGAAATTCAGTACGTTTCCTTCATTAAGCACAAATTAATTCTAGCTTGTATCTAGTCTGCTGCTTCAAGTCCAACAATAGAGAGTCTGCAAAAGGTCTGGATTTTTGTACATCTGTCTGAAAGTCTCTGAAAATGGTCAAACAAATTTTGAAGAGTCTCAAAACATTCAGCAAAGGGACACTATCACATGTATATTTCTCAGGCATAAGCTAGCAAGAAGGAAAGGTCATTCTATTGACAGCTTACAAGCAAAGGGCTCTTCTTTCTGACAGCTGCAAACAAAAGTCAGTGCTCTCTGTAAAGAGTAATGTTTGAATGCTTGAACTGTATTTTCACAGCAGGCAAAAGTCATGGAGCAGTTCAGTCTTTCCAATATACACAGGATGTTTCTATTCTTCTATCCTTTCAGCTCTCAGGTGAACTCTGCTCTTGCAGAGAGAAATAAATATTGGGGGAAAAGGCCAGTGTCTGAACATGCAAGGCACCTCTTCTGTGCCTAACTTCTGAAATAGCCAGCAGCATTAAATAGGATAAGGACTGGATTATTCTGCTAAAATTGCTAATGATTATATTTTACGTATCATTAGGTTTCAGGGTCAACGTTGACTGGGACAAATGGAGAAAACGATGTGTTGTAGCTATTGTTTTGACACTGGGTAGTGTACCTGATGATATCTAGGTTGCTATTCTCACAATCAGAAGGGCTAGAAATGTTTTAATGAAACCTTGAATTCTGCAGAAAGTAGGGAACCAATAGTTACTGTAAAAGCCTCTATAATTGTCTGTGGGCATGTCGACACAAGACACCACATCACCATAGTGATGAGCTACAGCGATGTAGCTCATCACTACAACTATGTAGCGTTGGCAGCTACAAACCATGATGCCTCTGCTACTGCACGGTAGCTTGTTGCTTACTGCACAGTAGGGTAAGAAATGACAGTGACAATTGCGCAGGCAGGTGCATGTGTAGATGCACCGCGTATTTTATATATCATAGGCATGTATCAATTTATGGTGTTTGAGTACTCAGAGGGTTGAAAATGGCCAGAGGAAATAGCACATTTCTTTTGCTGAGATCATTCCTGCTGCATGCATAAATTTAGATTTACATTATATGTGAGAAAACAAACTTAAGATTTTTCTGGCAGGATATAGATGAACCAGCACATAGCTACTGTGAAGTATTGGAGCTTTGCCTTTTTTCCCAAATAAGAGTTTTTCTCCCTGATCTTACTGGAGGAACTTTCATCCAAGCTTCCTGATTTACAAACAGTCTAAAACTCCTTCTGGTTTTGACAAAGATTATGTCTTAGACTTCAGGGGGGTGGGGGAGGTTTAAACAATAGCAGTCCAATTTCCCCATAGCTGGAGGCCATATACTACATGAACCATATGCTGCAGGGACAACCCCCTGGGATTCCCAATCCTTTCCTCCTCCCCAACAATAAAGCAGATGAGGGTGGTATGCAGAGCTGCATAGCTGTGGGGTAAGTGGCTGCAAGGGCCAGTCAGACAGCCCTGGTTTAAGGTACAATACAGGGAACCTCCTTGTTAATCAGACTTTCTCCCTGTATTTATTTGTCTAAGTCAGGGATAGGCAACCCCCAGCATGTGGGCCAATCAGTGGAACTCAGAGACATTTTCCTTGGCATGCCAGGAACTGTTGTAAAATATTTTTTTTAAGTTGCTGCTCCAGGCTCTCTAGAGCAGTGACAGCTCCCAGCGCTGCAGCAGAAACCAGGGGTAGGGTCAGGAGAACACAGGCAGGGATGCAGGGATGCTGCCTGTGTTCTGCTGACCCCACCCCCATGTCTGTGGTGGTGCACAGGGGAACCTGCAAAATCAAAACAGCTGCTGCACACCCCACTCCCGCTGATTCTGCAACTTCCCCTGTGCGCCCCCTCACTGCTTGCTGCTCACTTCTGGTCAGCAGGAAAGAGAAAACCATGGTTTTAAATATGGTGAGGTTTTTTGCATCTCAGCCATTCAGCAACACAGCGGGGCTGCCAGGGCCTCTTGGCCAATCGGCAGCAAGTGGCAAAGATGGCGCCATATTTTAAACTGTGGTTTCGCCTCCCCACCAATTGGGAGCAAGTAACACCAGCAGCAGTGACAGCAGCTTTTCTTTCTTTGCCTCTCCTTTTTCTTTCTTTCTTTCCCTCCCTTTCTGTCTCTCTTTTTTCTTTCTTTCTCTCTTTCTTTTCGCTCTTCACCGCGGCGCTCCGGGTCCTGTACCACGACGCCTCTGGCCTGCTCAAGGTAAAAGGCACGCTGTGCTCCCCGTTCCCCGTGCGTCGCGGCATATGCCAGGGCTGCCCCCTGTCGGGCATGCTGTATGCCCTGGCCGTCGAACCGCTGCTGCACGCTCTGCGACGTCGTCTGACCGGCCTCGCCCTGCCACCGGTGCCGGGCCCCGCCACCGGCCCCCCGCTCCGGCTGACAGCATATGCGGACGATGTGACCGTCTTCCTGGGCAGCCAGGAGGACGTGTGGGCCCTGGTGGATTGCCAGCGCGCCTATGAGCTCATCGCCTCGGCCCACATCAACTGGGGCAAGAGCGACGCCTTCCTGCTGGGGACGTGGGCCGGCATGCTGCCTCCAGACCTGCCGGGAGGCCTCGCCTGGCGCCGGGAAGGACTCAGAGCCCTGGTCGTGTTCCTGGGGCCGCTGGCCTTTGCAGCCCACAACTGGGAGGACCTGGCAGAGGGAGTGGAGGCCCTCCTGCAGCACTGGCGCTGGCGCCTGCCCGCCCTCTCATACCGCGGCCAGGTCCTCGTCACCAACAACCTGGCGGCGGCCACCCTGTGGCACCGCTGCATGGTGCTGGACCCTCCGCCAGAGCTCCTGGAGAGAGTGCAGCGGCTTCTGGTGGACTCCTGTGGGACGGACGCCGCTGGCTCCCCCGAGCTGCCCTCAACCTGCCCACCGGGGAAGGGGGTCAAGGCCTGATCGACCTGGCCAGCCGGGTGGCCGCCTACCGGCTGCAGGCCCTCCAGCGGCTCCTGTACGCCGACAGCCACCTCCCGTGGCGGCAGCTGGCGTGCCGGTTCCTGCGGCGAGTGGGGGGCCTTGGTTTTGACCGGGAGCTGTTTCTGCTGGACCTCACCTTCCTGAATGAGGCGGTTCTTTCCCCATTCTACCGCAGCATGGTGCAGGCCTGGCGGGCAGCCTTCCATCTCTGCCCCCAGGCCAGGCACCTGCGGTTCCCGCACCTGCTTTGGGAGCACCTGGTCTACAACCCAGCCCTGCAGTGTCTTGCGCCCAGCCTGGCCTCCGCCAGCCTTGTGGCAACCCTCATTGAGGTGCGCACCAACCGCCTGGAGCACCTCCTGGACCCTGCTCAGTCGGCGTGGCTGTCCCCCAAAGCCCTGGCTGCGCGGCTGGTGCTGCGCTCCGTCCACACCGCGGGCCAGCTTCTACGGACCGTCAGGGGTACCCTCCCGATGGAAGCAGTGACCGCCGTGGAAGTCCATCTCCAGGCTCACTGGACCCTCCCCACCGCGGCCGCCACGCACGATGCCTTCCCACCACTGCCCGTCATCCCAGCGGTACCCGGCGAGCTGGCCGAGTGGCCCAACACGCTGCTCAGGCTCCCGGTGCCCCCCAGCAGCAATACGGGCTGCCCTTTTGGCACCCTGACCCGCAAGGGCCTCTACATGTGGGTGGTGCGTACCTGGCACGCCCAGGTGCTGGCTGGCCGCCCTGACACCGCGTGGCGGCGGCGCCTGGCGCGGCCCAGGACCCCAGCGTGGCGCACGCTGTATAAGGCGCCCACCGCCAAGAAGACCAGCGACCTGCAGTGGCAGCTCGTGCATGGCATCCTGGCCACTGGCACCTTTGTTCGCCACCTGGACCCGGTGGCCTCGGCGGCCTGCCCCTTCTGCCCGGGGGTGCTGGACGAGGACATTTTCCACGCGTTCCTCGACTGCCCCTGGCTGCAGCCGCTCTTTGCCACCCTGGGCGCGCTGCTTCGGGCGCTGGGCCGGGACTTCTCTGAGGATGTCTACGTCCACTCCTTCCCCTACCGGGCAGCAGAAAGGGCCGTGGTCAGCCTGGCCAACTTCCTGCTGGGCCAGGCCAAGATGGCCACCCTGAAGAGCCGGTGAAACCGGCTCGCCGGGACTGGGATGGTCGACGCCCTGCAGCTCTTCTGCCTGCTGGTGCGGGCCCGCCTCTCGCTCGAGTTTGAGCACACAGTCCTGCGGCGGACAGTGCCCACCTTCGAGGAACGCTGGGCCCTCAAGGGGGCACTCTGCCGAGTCGAGGCGGGGCGCCTGCTCCTTGCCCTGTAACACCCCCGGCTGCTCAAGCTGCGGCGATGCGTCCAGCGGGCTGAGGCCTTGGACTTTGCTTCACGCGGGTCAGACCCTGAGGCCCCCCATGGGTGTCCCCGCTGGCAGAAATGTAAATATGTAAATAGACCTTTGGCTCTCTATGGTTTTTTAGTCTAGAGTGTATGGGCAGGCCTTGCAGGCCGTGAACCCAGGACCATGTCCGTGAGGCCCAGGTGTTCGGGCCAACCTGTACATACTCTTTACTGGCCCCGATTTGTCACCCTCCCTGGAATAAACGCCTCTTAAAAGTCTCTCTTTCTTTTTTCTTTCTTTCCCCCTTTCTCTCTCTCTTCTTTTTTCCTCCTCTCCTCATCCTCTTTTTTTCTCCTCTTCCTCTCCTTTTATCTCTTTCTTCTTCTTTCTCCTCACAACAAATGTTTAACAAAAAAAGAATACACAACAACAAAGGTAGCATATGAAGTTTTATTTATTGGTCACCAGGTTTAGAATTTTTAGAAAACCTGGTATTTATTGTTAAAATATCCACAACATTTATGATTATTAACTATATTTAATATGCATCCTGCCATGTACCTCCCACCCCAGTTTTGTGTGTTTGGCAGGCCAGCACTCCGGCACCTTACAAAATAGACATTGAGGGTTCTTTGGCACTCTGACCAAAAACATTGCCTACCTCTGATCTAAGTTTTCTTACACAATGCAGTTTTGCTACTTAAGTTTTCTTCTGTAATTATGAAAGAGTGGGCAGTGTTTTTATTCTGGCAGTAATCAGCAGACTAGTTAGTAGGGGTGTGTGAAACAGGCCAAATTTTATTCAGATTTGGCCTGAATTGGGGACAGTGATTCAATTTGTTGATTTGGTTCACTGTCCTGATTCAATTTGGCCAAATCCGAATCTGAAGATTTGATGCTGATTCAGAGAATCAGGGATTCAACCATAGGCACAATTTTAAATGGTTTTTCTACATACTTCAAGGTACCAGGAGCAGCTCATGAATGCTGCGAAGGTGGGGCAGATAGAGTATCCCACAGGAGTGTGAAGGGTTGGGGGGGCAGGAGGGCACAGCATTTGCTCGGCGGCAAACCCGAAAGTGGAATGGAAATACTTCTGGTCCACTTCTGGATCTACAGCCAAGCACACAAGGGACCTCCTCCTCCCCCATGACTTTGCAGCTTGGCAATCAGCCACGGGGGGACCCTGGGTGCCCCCCAGACCCAGGAGGCCCCAGTCACTGGGTTGGGGGGAGGTCCCCCATGCACTCCTGTGGGATGCTCCATCTGCCCCACCAGCATTCACGAGGCGCCTGGTACCTTGAGGAATGAAGAAAAAACATTTAAGCTGTGTCTATGTCTGAATCATCAAATCTTTCTGAATCTCTCTGAATCGATTTGGAGGGTTCCAGTTTGATTTGGAAAGATTAAAGGGTCTCCTGATTTGATTTGGATTCAGAGATTTGGCCGCCAAATTGGGCCGAATCTCCACCAAATCAAATTGGTGACCAAAGTTTCACGCAGCCCTACTAGTTAGGTCTGACATTGAGTACAATGGAATTATAAAGATATAACTAAAGGCAACATTTGTCCTGCAGAATTTTAATGTATTGCTCTCTGTTTTTCCTGTGTTATCCAGGGTATTCATTGTCATGATGCATGAGCCAGTATCCAGTTTGGCTTTCAGATCTCAAGAGGAGTTTGCATTACCAGCAGTTAGGGAGAAAATTATTCATAATCAGAGTGGCTTTTACTAGGATGTTTTTGACACACAATCATGAAATCTCTGGTGCTACTTCATGATCAATTTTCAGAATGGAACTACTTTTAAATTAGGAAAACCAAATGAAACACAAGCAAACAAAATATTTCAGAATATAAATGAGTACAACATGTACAGCAAATGAAACACAAGCAAACAAAATATTTTAGAATATAAATGAGTACAACATGCACAGCTTTTTCAGAGTCCACATACTTTGTTAAAAATGGTGCTTCTCAATTATAATTGCATGTGACAGAAGAAAGTCTAGGGTTATTTCCTTACCAGAAAACCAACAAAGGAATTCCTTCTTTGTGTTAATTTCAAGTGCAGTGATTCTGAGGTTGAAGGTTCAGTGTAAACCTTACAATCAGTCATTTACACATTTAAAAATATATAAAGAAAGATTTCATTTTTCTTCAAATAAGCCAATTTCCATAAATTAAAGAACAAATAGAAGAAATTCTAAATATTGGCTAAATCATCCTTTTATATTTTCAGAGAGAGCTGTGGAAATGTGTGCCATTTTTAATAATAACAATAGTAAAGCACTGAGTTTTTCCTTCATGGGGAAAAAACATTCAACTTGACTTGAAGTTTACACATTATAAGTCAAACTCAAAGAGGGCTTTCTATTAACAATTTCAAACCTACATCATTATGTAGTATCTCATCATCATTAAGTATGTTCTTCATGGCTGACTAAAGACAGCAGAGACACACTGGCAATCGGTGAGACATTACCACTGAGAATTGTTAATACTTCCTTTCACGAAAACAAGTTACTGACCAGACGTAAACCTAGAAATAGTTGCATCTTTTTCCCAGCTATCTTTGGATACAAACAGCCTCACCAATTAGTGTCCTCTCTGGAACCTCCTATTTTTAAAGGTCTACCTGATTTGGTGCTCATGGACTGAATCTGGCCATATTTGTAGCTCAGCTTTCTTTTATCTTAATCAGACTCTGTAATCTATAAACTTGATAATTTTATTTATGTATTTGTTTATTGCTGGGAGAAGACGTCCCTAGGGTAAGATGTTCATGCTGATCTGTTAGAACTTAGCTTGGTCATTAACAATGGTAATTGTTAGACTTGTCCAGGTGAACATAACAGTTCTTCAGGGGTTTTATGAGTTCTTGACTGAGGTTCCCAAATGACAGTGATCCTCATCCTAATGGCCCTACAGTGTTCCATTTTTTCATCCGTCTAGTTCAGTTGATATAAAATAGCCACTAAATGTGACCATAAAAATTTTGGCCATAGTATGATTAATATCTGTACTACCTTTTCATCTAGCCCAGATTTTACCTTTTTGTTATTGATGCAGGATATAACAAATAAGGATCTGGATGAACTGACCTATAATTCAGTCCACATAAGAAGTAATGTTTGTTGGTAGAAGTACTATTTAGAGAAGTAGATAAAAGTTGTTTACCCAAGTGATTGGGGTATACTCAACTCTTTCTAAATGGCTCTTGTATTCAGGATTCTATTGGATCTGTCATTGCTCCTGCATTCTCAGACATCAGCAGTGGTTCTCTGTGCCTTTCTAGATGAACTAGTGCCTGTTCTTTATAAATATGGATTATCGAATGGTTACCCAATAGCTGTGTTACTTAGACTTGACTATTATAATATGACCTAAATATGGCAATTTTTTTTAAATTCACCTAAACTTCAACTAGGGTGAAATGGAACTGGCTGGTACCTCAGTATGGTTAGCTCCCCTGGACATATAGTAATCTCTTCTCGGAGTTCTGCATTGTTTGTTTTTTAGCTTCAAGGTGCTAGTGATAAGGATTAAAGCCTTAGTTAGTTTGGAACTCTATTGACTCTCAGGTTAACTGGTATTTATTATTATTTAAATTTAATCACTCTGGGCCAGATTCAGGTCTGTAGTTAACAGGTGAGCACCAAACACCAGTGACTACTATTTGCCTGAGTAATTTATATAGCCCCAATCACTGCACTACTTGAGCAACTATTCCTGCTTACATCAAGGCTGAATTCAGCCATCTTGTTTAGTGGCAGGAATTTCTCACTTGAGTGATCTTGCCTTTGGGATAAGTTGCCCTTGATAGACTTATATCATGCCCTGAAGGTTATGGTAGATCTACAAGATGCAGTTTTTCTGATTAGCATTTCATTAACTGTTTGGTTTCTTCTTTTGTCTATTAATGTCCATAATTAAAGCACCTCACTGCTTCTAAATTAGAGAGCTTTATTTTTTTTATTTAAAAAAAAAAGCCATTTAAGTAAAGATTTACACTAAAAAAAAAAAAAAAAAAATCCAAAGATTTTTATTTAAACATTTTCTTGCAATATTTGTAACCCAAAACCCATTGTGCTCATACCAGGAAACCTGAAGTTAAACTAACTAATTAGTGTCTATCGTCTACAGTACAAAAATAAACACAATATTAATTGGGGAAAATAAATTAGGACATGCAATTATTTGGCCTCAAATACAAGTAGTAGAGTTTTAAAATACAGTATATGCAATATGTGTATATGTCTTACAGTATGTGTATATGTCTCTCTGTATATGGCAGTGTCCTGTCAAGAAGATTCTCAGAGTTGTGATTGTGAGTCTGTACATCTCCAATAACTATATCCAATTCTGAATAAAAAATTTGGAAATGCTTTGCAGAAAAAAGCTTACTAAAGAGGTGCAGGCACATGAGCGGCATAAATTTCAAGCCTCTTTTGGGCTTCTTCTACAAATATCAATAAGATTCTAAATGTCAGGTACTGTGTTTGCCAAATATATATAAAGTTTAAGATGGATTCTCAAATATCCCCACATAGTTTGTGTGCTTTTTGTTATTTGTAATACTCATGAAGTGAAGTTTCTTCCTACTAACATTGTTGAAGGGATGGTAAATGCTTACATCAAGACACTGAGGAAAATTTCAGAATCTAAAGCACCATCTCAAAAAAAGCCCCCTGTATAAAAATGTTTCAGCCAAGAATGTAAATAAATTGCCTACAAAAATGTACAAGTAGAAAGAAGTAACAAATTAAAAGCAAAAAGCTATCAAGGGGGAACTAAATATGGTCTTACCTCACAGGAGAAAGTATTTTCCATACAGAAGATCAGTAGTATAGCTAAACCTGTCTTTGACTGTGGCCAATATTGAATATTTCAGAAGAAGCTGCAAAAAACCACACAATGCACAAATGCAAAAAGTCTATTTATAGAAGAAGTATCTTCTTAACCCCTGCTACCCTCTTCTTGTTTTATCCCTGAAGCATGCCTATTTATATGCACTATGAAATAGTTATCTTAAGTAATTATCTATGGATGCACTCATTAGCCATATAAATATCTAGCCTGGGTTAAACTTACTAAGGTCTTAGGCTTGCCAATATCTCTTGGTATGGAGTTCCACAGGTTAATAATGTCTTGTGTAAAGATATTCTTCTGTCAATTTTTACTTTTCTATCTTTCAATTTAATTGAATACCTTCTTTTTCTTGAAGTGTGAGATGTTAAATACAGTATATCTTATTTGCCGCCTCTTCTTCATTCATTATTTTTGCCACTTGTTATTTCTTCTCTGATTTCTTTCCTAAACTATATAGATTTAGAATTTCATTTTCTTTTCATGTTGAAATCTCTCCTTGCCTCTCAGCATTTCCACACTACTTTTTGAGAGTAACCACATTCAGCTAACCATGCAAAGTGTGGGCTAATTTATACAATGGCATTAACAACTTTTCAGAATTCTCTTCTATAGATTATTTATACACCTAGTTTATTTGCTTGCTACTGCACACTGAGCAGATGTTTTCATTGAGCTCTCTGCAATACCCCCACAGTAGTTTTCCTGAGTGTTTTCTGTTAATTTAGAACCTTGAAATGCAGATTAGTATTTGAAAGTATTAAGAAACTGAAGTAATCTATGTACATTTGTCAACATTGCATTTGTATGTCCGTTGTGTGGTCCATTTCCTTAGATTTGGTAAGTTTATTCGATAAATAAATCTCTTTTTAGCTTGACCTAAATGATATCACTTTGCCACCATATTGCTAACCAACTTTTCAAGATTATTTCTAAGGCTGGGATACTGTTCAAGGAGCTTTTGTATCATAATCTTTTCCATTTTCTTTCATATGTTGATATTCCACTATTTTTTTAACTGGGTATTTGTTTCTACACTTACTTCTTGTATTTTGAACAGTTTTTAGTCTATGGTGTCCCATATTTACTTGAATATTAGATGATCCCCCCTCCCCTCAATAATTAGATTCTACATATGGAAAATTTGTAAATTTGTATAGGTATAGAATCTAATTATTGGTGGTCTGCCTTGAATTTTTCTCCCACCTATTGCTATAGCAGGGAAAATAAATATGGTGGGGGGGTCAGGTGCTCTTGCCCTCGGCCAATCCAACTTCTTCCCCCTGCAGCACCTTCCCCCTCCCTACCACCTTATCATCAGACTCTCCTCTTCCTGAGCACATGGAAGTGACGAAAAAATTTGACTGACTTCGTAATAATCATCCCTGTTGTAATTTTCACATAAGTGAATTACTGTGGGTACTCATAGACTTAGTTCATCCAAAATTGATGCATTTTACCTTGTTTGAAACTGCTACAAATTTTAGCATAGGTACTTTATGAGAACACTTCTAACTTTTGTACTTACATGTAGTACAACCTATGCATGATATAAATCCAAGTCAAAAGGCTCATGATTTACCATAGAGTTCACTGAGCTGGGCCTCAGCAGAAAATTTCAAGCTCAGCACTGCTCAGTATGTGTTTCTACTCATTATACCCTGCCCAAAACAGCTCTATGTGCTAATTAGCCCCACACATGACTGGAACTGAGTATTGTCACAAGTCCTGGGATCCTCCAAAAATGTATATGCAGATGAGATGCAGGGCAACCTCATGGACAGCTGGGCCATACTTATAGTGTGCGACAGGCTGAGAGAGGGGGTGACAGAGAGATTTTGGGTGAACTGTTTGGGGCCCCATTTGGTCATGTTTGCCAGACATGTAGGGCTGGTGAAGAAATGGGAATCATTGGAAATGTGAAAGAAAGGCACAGGATAGCTGTGGGAGTGAAGAGGAAGTCAAGATGTATTCGATGTAGTGGCTCACCATGACTTGAAAAAGAGTCAGCCTTGAGGGATACTGAGTGCAAGGGGTAGTACCCTATATCTTATTCAGATAGGCTGCACTAACTTATCCTTGTGGTAGGTTTCTATTAGTATGTTTGCCCAATATGGGTCCTGTGTTTTATAGTCATGCTCTGTGTTGGTTGCATTTAATCAACTTCACAGTTGGCTTCTATTACTGAGCACATGCTGCTTTTGGCAGCAGTTTAACAATAGACAATGTATTTAATGAGGTTTCCTTGTTTGCAAATGTAATACGAGCGTTTCCCCTCCCCCCTCCCCCCCATGCTGACTGGAGAAAAAAAGTCTTGTTTTGTATACAGTATTGTTTATTACTTAATGACTATTTAGGTTTCTTAATCATGTTTTATGATGGAAGTTACTGGACTAGAAAATCTAAATAAATCAGATTACTGCTTTATCCATTATCTGGTTGACAAGCTGTAGTCCAAATAATAATGTAACCCTTCTGCCATGGACTGGACACCAGTAACAAGGTCCAGGTTCAAATTTAGGGGTCTAACATCAGTTTTCCAAATCTGGCTCAAGCTCCCACCAAGAAACCTGGGAAAAATAAATTTTAACAGAGTGTTCTAATGTGAACAAATTCCCTACCTGAAAGCAATAAAATGGGATATATTACAGGGCAGAAAAAAGGACAAATACACAACCATATAAGACCTTAAAGGTACTGTTAATTATTAAACATTAACTGAAACCCAAAACAGTTAACAGTCTGTTAACAGCAAACCAACCCAGGGAAGCTACCACCTAGCCGACTCAGTTAGGAGGGGAGACTCACCCATAGCTGCTGGCTGGGAGCTCTACCACCTATGTTAGCCAATAATGAGAGATGCTGGATAGGGAGTCCCCCACTCCCTCTCCCCACCATGGGCCCTGCTGCTTCTTGCTGCCATGGGTTGCCATTGTACTTCAGGAGCTCTTCCTTCAAAAGGAAAAATGAGGCCATGGGGTACCTCTTGCAGATAGTGGGAAGGAGGATAAGAATAACCAACTAAGAGATTAAAAAAAAAGACAGTAAGGCAGGAAGAAAGCCAGGATAGAATGGTGTTACAAGAAGCCTGTCACATCTCATGGACGCGTCCAGATGAGCCCTCACGTGCCTCTTGCAGCGTCTCAAAACCCTTTGAGACGCTGCAAGAGCACATGTGGGAATGGGAAAAGGTTCCACCACTGCAACTTTGCAACGTGGGGACAAAATTAGACCCCTGGATATCCAGGGTTCAAAAAAAAAAGTGGAGTGAAAAAAACTTGGGCAGGGCAGTTGGCCCCCACTCTGGTGCAGAGCAGGCAGTGTGCCAGCAGCAGGGCTCCAGTGTCAATATGTAAGGCATTGGGAGAGGCTGGGGGAGGGGGGAGAGGAACATGGGGGGGCCCCCACTGGCCCCACCTGCTCCCCCAGCACCCCCATGCCCTGCCCGACTCCAGCACTCCAAGGCCCCTGACCCCTGCATCCCCACAATTAAAAAAAAAAAAAAAAAAAAAAAGCAACCCCAACCCCCACCCCAGAACTTACTGGCAGTTCTAGCTGCCCATTTGGGTCACTGGGGCCCTGCCAACGCAGCAGAGTAGGGTACAGCCCCAGCAGCCCCAGCCTGCTCCTGCTGCCTCTGCTGCTCCTGCTGCCCTGTGCTACCTGGGGGGCTCTCTGCCAGGAGACCCCAGAGCCCCACAGCCCTTGTTTCTACAGTGAGTAGAGGCTTTTTTTTTTTTTTTTAAGTGCCAGAGCCTGGGGTTGGCGGGGCACCCATCAGGGGCCTGGGGGTGCAAGTGGAGGATGGGGCTGAGCGGGGCAGTCATTGGGGGGTCTAGGGGAGCAGGGGGGTGGGGCTGGGTGGGGCAGCCATTGGGGTGCTGGGGTGGGGAATGTGGGCCCTGCAGGGGGAGATGGTAGTCCCTGTGGGGGGCCATTAGGCCCCAGGTGGGGGGGCTGTGGCCCCTGTGGGGGGGCAGCAAAACATAGTTATTTAGAATTAATTTTTTATTATGATGATAGAGACACTGCAAGGCATCCAAATTGCTTTAACATTGTAAATATATCAATAAAACGTGCCCAACTGATCGCTGTCTGTTTGTGTGTGTGTCTCTCTCTCTCTTTTGTGGTCTTTTGTTTTAATCATGGAGGAACAGGGATTTCAGGGTATTTTACAGAATGACTTTGGGATTTTGGTATCAGGGATTTTTCAGTTTTCAAATAAGGATCACCAGAATTCCTGCTAGGGAGGCACATGGCAGGACCCAAGCACAGGACCCTGCTCAGAGCTGGCACCCTGGACCCAGCTGGAGGTGGCTGACCTCCTAGCCAATTGGGGCCAGGAGGACATGCTTTGACAGTTCAAAGCAGGCCACCATACCTGTAACATCTTCATCTTCAGGGCAATAGCTGCCCAGATGGCCCGGCAGGGGCACATATGGCAGTAGTGCCACACAGAGGCTAACTCTGAAGCCACAGCCCACTGACAGGTGGCCCAGAGGGGCAGATGCCTCTACTGGCTGTGCAGTCCCCATCTGGGTCTGGCAGGTGTGCAGCAGGTCACAGCCAGGCGGCAGCCCCCACTACCAGACTGCTGCAGTGGGTAGAGGGTGCAGGGAACTCTCAGGGCTGCTTCAGCAGTCCAGCTGGCACAAGGATTAGTGTCCCCGGGTTCTAAGTGGCTGGGCCTCAGAAGCTCCTGAGAGTGAGTAGCCCTGAGCTACTTGCCAGGGCAGCTTTTTGTATGGATGGGGCCAGGATAGGGCAGCTTTTTATACTGCTGGGGGCAGCACAGATGCTGGCCCCAGGCTCTAGCTGCCCCTGGCTGCAGATCTGAGAGGTGCCAGGCAGGATTATTTTGCCCCAAGTGGCACAATTTGCCCCACAGCAAAGTACATGTCCGATCATGTGTGCTGAGGCAAAAAGCCCCAGCTCAAATTTGCACCACTTCTATTTGAGCTGCTGCAAGTGCACATGCTTGCATGTGTAGACGCGCCCATGATGACTGCTTGACATCCACTGGAATTGCAGATGAGTAGTTCCAAGTTTCCACCCATCCATGTCAGTGGAAAGTTCTCATACTTGCAGACAGAATTGCATCATTTCTGAATGAAATCTCTTTTCTTTTAGCTGCAGTGTCAAAAGTTTTTAATACAAGTATATGTAATTTTAATTGTTTATTTTAGGACTAAAAGTATCCATATTGTTACCATTTTATCATTGGAACAAACAGGAACACAAAATGGAACAATTCAAAAGAAGTGGTCAAATGAGAAAAAATATATATTTTTGTCCTTTATGCCTCTTAGTACAGTACCATGGCAGATGAGATCAACTGAATACTCAGACTTGGAGCCCCATCTTTAATCAAAAGTTTGGGGGAAGGACACATCAAAAGGCTGGGGTGAAGGATCTTCCATCAAGGAACATGTTTTTCTCTTAATTCACCTAAACCTGAATTTGTTGACTTTCAGTTCATGATGCAGAACTCCATAGGTGACACATTGGGGGGGCATGGGAGTGGTATATGCCCCCTGACCCCAGATTTCTGCACCAACAGTGGGGCACAGGGCATGGGGCTGCAGCTTGGCTGGAGCCAGGCCTGGCAGCAGTGGGGGTGGCAGTGGCATGGAGTTGTGCCCCCCACCCCACTGTCAACACTTACATATGCAGAGCTCCTCTTTTTATCCAGGCTGTTCCTAGCTAAGTAACTCTATTATATGGTATAAAACTCACACATTTGTACAAACTAAGAGAATTTTGTATTTTTATAGTAGTATAATAAAATAACCAGTTGTACTGTCATTTCAGTAGATCTACTGGGGGGGGCTGAGGTTGTGTGAATGTTAATGGTTGACCTCCCAGAGGTCACAAATTTGAGGCCATAGAAGTAGCCCTAATGGCATGGCCCTGTCAGATTCCAACAAATCTGTGAATTCTGCTAAATACATTGTCATACAAGAACATGAAAAAGGAAAAGAGGTAGAATTACTTGAGGCAGAAGGTAGCAAAGTGGCAAAATCCTGCCCTAAATATATAAAAAGAGAAGGGGGGAAAAAGCAGAACATATTTTATTTTAATTTCTTAAGTCTTTTGTTTGATTTTTGCATTTCCCAGAATGAAAACAAACTAGTAAACTTCATGTTTGCTTTTAACACTAAGGTTATATGTTGCAAAATGTGATTTGCAAATACAATAAGAAGAAGAATATTTGGTAAGTAAAAAAAATATTTTTATTTTGGGATTTATAAATATTTGGGGCTTTTTTCTTTGCACCAGATTTAATTTATAATCTCCCTTAAAGTAATTAGGAGCATTATAAAGACTGTATATCTTCTGCTCAAACTGCAAGGTCTTACTTATTTTAGTGACCGTATCTCTATTCATATAAACAGATAGCTGTATAGAACGAACAACAGATCTACCAAAACAAAACACTACATTGCAAATATGATTCTCCCAGGAGGTTGGGAAAGAACAAATGGCAAATGACAGATGTTAAACACAATGTTTAGTGCACTACAAATAGGCAGTCAGACACTACAGAGATGAGACACTAGTGTTTGCTCCATTTTACTCATCACTGTCTTATCCCAGAAACAAAGTGGTCACCATTTCTACCCCTTCCCCTTTTAAATATGTGAAGAAAAATAAACTTTTTTTCTGTATGAGGGTCTTACTTTTAGGAGTATTGGTTTATGTTAAGATTGTACATATGAAAGGGTTGCAATCTGGGTATTTTATAACTGACAGAATTATTTCTGGGGATAGATCCCTGCAGGAAGGTTCTCCATACCTGACAGCAGCATGATCATAGGAAATCTGTGGAAAGTGGTCAAACCTAGGGAGATGATACCATGATATTTTCTTTCTGAAAGGAGAGATAAAGGAATGTGTTTACATATTATATAAATGCATAAATACACTGGGGAATTTTTACTCAGGGTCCTTAACCACAAAAGTAGCCAGCTGGCCAAAATCCCTGAGTCCAAGCAAACCTTGCTTTGAGCGATATATACAGGGAGCATAACAATGGCTCAAAAACATATTTTGTTCCCAATTCTAAGGGCAGCTGAGGATTAGCCTTACTCCTGGCATCTGTCCCAGCAGCATCTCTGTAATTATGTAATTATGCAATCCAAAAAAATAGGGCTGGAAGGGACCTCAAGGGGTCACCTGGTGCCATCTCCTGCTGAAGTTGGGATCATCTCAAAAATGTTTTGTTTAACCTGTAAAAATGTCCAGTGATGGCAATTCCACCACCAGGATGTAATGGTCCCTGAGGGGATCATGGAAGCTTCAGCAAGTCTTTGAAGTATAGCATTCCCCTGGGTATATTCTAAGTTGAAGAGAGTGGCCCAGAGGGACTGCTATAAAGTCAGGACATCTATACAAAGGGATTTCCCAAATCTCTTCCTATTATGACTTCTTTATATATTGGGAACATATCAGTGGTTTAGTATCTAGTCTATTGTTTATACCTGAAAATATTAATTCTTGACAAAATATGGACTCAACCCCTCCCAGAGGACCAAAGCATAATAGGATTTAGAGACAGGGGCAGAGCTAAAAGCTATTTCTAATGGGAATTATATTTTTCCCCTCCCCCTGCCTATCTGTCTGTCTGTCTCTCTCCATCAAGCTGTAATTTAATGTGAAATATAATCAACTGCAGCATGCAGTTGTTCAGTGGTTGTATTATACTCTGTGCTCAGTTTTATTATATTAATGAGTTATAAAAGATTTTGAGTATATACAGAGCACGGAATTTAACTCAGATAAATAAAGTATGTCAAAAAGTAATAGACCACTTTTCTTAACACACAGTGAGCACATCTACACGTGCTTTAGTGTGCAGCAGCCTACTTTACTGTGCATTAAAGTATTGTGTAAAAAACTGCTATTACACTAATGTGCAGTAAAATAGGCTACTGCACATTAAGCATCACCTTAAAAGCATGTGTTTGCACTACTGGGCATTAAGGCCACCTAATACACATTAATTTAGTACTGGAGGGCACTTTTACACATGCTCTGTAGGTGGTGGGGGGTGCTTTAATTAAAGCCCCTCAGCACCTCATGTATCATCATCCCCGCACTTCAAAATTGCAGGAGGGGTGCTTGAACTAAAGCTCATTCAATGAGCTTTAGTTCAAGCACCCCCATCACCATTTTGAAGTTCAGGAATGCTGATACATGAGATGCAGAGGCTAGCTGGAGCACAGTAATTACCATGCTGTAGCAGACTCGATTAATCAAGTCTTCTCCACACTATAATTACAGAGCATTGGAGCAGCTTCCTCACTTGTGTACAGGCACTTGGAGGTAGTAAATTTAATTCGCATTAGGAAAAGTACATTAATGTATGTGTAGACATGCCCAGTGTGTCTTTAGTGGTACAAGAATATCCCAAATAGAATCCAATCTTATGTAGCCTGTGATAAGATATGCAAACTAGCTTGGAAAAAACTAACGTGCTGCTGTGGACTAGATCAGTTCTGCCTTTCCCACTATACCTGCAGCAGGTTAGCATTGGAGGGAACAGTTAAAAGGGAAAAGCAGAGTTCACGGTAAAGAGTCTGAGGTGGTTGGCTAAAGAAAACAGATCCCCAGCATGTACTCTTGCTCTAAGATAGTTTCAGCTTCCTGATGGAAAGTAGTTTTGATGTAGGACTATTTGATGCGTCTCCTGGGATGTACTTGCTGGTGCTGAGTGAGTTTAACTTTTGTGGAAGCAGTACAATCAAATAAAGATCTTACGCCTCCATGAACCATAGTGCTGGTTTGTCCAAACCTCAGGAGTGACCTAGTCTAACAAGCATAGGTGATTTGAAAAAATACTTCCATGGTAACATTGGGATTCTTATTTCATCACACTGGATTTTAAAGATGTTTGAGAATCTTTTTCCAACAGAGGTGTAGGAATACAGCACCCTGGGTGGCAGTGGCACATGGTCCAGAGGAAGCAGCTGGTTTGAAGTTTGCTGCTGTTGAGAGATTTTACCACACGTTTTTGTCACCAACATACGTGTCAAGGGGCCAAAAAATCACCAGTTTTCAGCAGCAAAATATGAGGTGATATCTGTCAGCAGCAGTGAACCACCAACTGCTATTCCTGCATTGTGCACCAAAGCTTCTGCTCTGCCCTCCCCACTGTGGGAGCTGGAACTGCTATAGGGAAAGTGCAGGGTTCGTGGGGAAGTGGGACAGGTGGGGAGGTGCCCCCCCAGGTTCATTCAGATGCCCCCCTTTTAGGCACTGCTCAGGACTAGTACCCTGCTCCTGCACACATTGTTATGATGCTACTGTTGTCCCAAGGTAGTAATATTTTCTTTTTGAATAGTGGACAGATATTTTTCATGCACATGTTGTAAATGGCCAATAAATATCAAATAGAGGCATAAACTATTTTTTTCTCTTATTTGCAGTGTAGCACAAGATGTTTATCCCACTTCATTCCTTTTATTATTATTAATAGTAGTGGTATTGTTGTTGTTTAGATTTGTATCCTACCCTGTCCAGACTGAAGGCTCAGAGCAGTTTACAGTAACAAACAATCCACAAGATGAGATGAAAACAGTTTCAACACCCTAAAAAATTAAATTATGCAATCACTATATAGTATTGCAAATAAATATCAGCCTTCTACTTATCAATATTATATGGTTTCTGATTATGTATATTCTGATGTAAGAACCATACATTAAAATGAAAGAAATAGATAGCAAATGAAAATAGCTGTAATTGTTATAGATCAAAGGACATTCAAGTTTCATTTATTTTTCTTAAATTTATCCTGTAATAAAATCCTGGCCTGCCTGATCTGGGAAGTACAAGGAACAGAAGTAAAAGACCAGTAATTTTATTTCTTATAAATTAGTGAAGCATGGAATGTTTTGACACACACTTGAGCTATACGCTGCCCGATGTAGTTTTCAAGCTCATTTTCCCACTAAATGAGATGTAACAATTGACTGTTAAAAAAAAATCAACTTACTGTATATATGTGTTCCAAGATTTTCTCCCTGAAAATTAAAGTTGAGAACTGAGCAACATTATAGGTATCCTATGAAATTACCCATAACAATATTTGCAGAGGTATAAATGTATGAAAAATATTAATACAGGCCAAAGGAGCTGCTGCTTTTTCTCTACTACAACGACTTCTCTCTTTAAAGTTTATATAACTTCTACTTTGCTGTATTCTCTCACAAAAATTAAATACCATATTATAAGTTTCCCACATAATATACATTCAACCTGCCCTTGATGTATAAATCATCTATTTTGCATTTTCTTATGAAAATGAATGAATACAAAACTCAAATTAAAGAAAAATCTTCTTGCACTGAGGCTATTGCCTCTTATTATTTAGATTTCACAACCCACTAAGTGCTTTCCAAAACAGATGATATTTTTTCCTAAAGGGTTTCACTGTTAAAGGACTACATAACTTTAGTGAAAGATGGCAAATTTTGTTCTTAGGAAAACAAGGCAGGAATTGTTGTAAGGTTTGCCATATACAGAAAAAGAAAAAAAAAGGAGGTTAAGCTTTTGAATTGGACTGAGACTCAGTATTTCTGACCTTCACAGTGATCTTGGGATAATTACCTGTGCTTGATCTACATGCACCTTTTTTAATAGAACTACATTAACTAGAGATGCAATAATTTCATCAAAATAGATTTAATGATTCAGTGCCTAGTATGGACACAATTCTACCGTTAAAAGTGTTTATTGTCATGTATGTTATTTCTGTATGAGAATGGGGGGGGGGGAGAAAAAGAGAGGGAAGATCTCTCTTCCCATGTAACCTGAACAGTTTTCAATGTAGGTTCCTGGGTTGAAATTTAAAACCAAATGTACAGATAAAAGCAGTCCTAAATGGGTTCAATACAATTAGGAAACATAAAAATGCAAGGAAAACATAAAGTGACTACAAAGGAGGTCTAGGTTGTGATTGCTCCATTGACTCAGTAGAATGATGGCATATGACACCAGCCTCAGATCTGCCCCATTGAATTTAATCCATACTTATCCCTTTGCAGGGTTTGCTTTTGTTAACTTAAACATAAACTTCAGCCTAAGATTTATCCTAAGCTTTAGTTGACTAGGACTTTCTATGCACAATCTCATCTATTCCTACATCTAGTTCCCTCCTCTCTAGAGAGATTCAGAGATCCTCTCTATGTATGTTATCAGTAATACACAATGCAGAGCCACTTGTTTTTTTTGCAGACAAGTGTAATGCTTGTATATGTGTGTGTAAAATATATACTGCTTTTATTACTTATCAATATTACACATGTTTGCAAAAAAAAACCAAACAAGTGGCTCTCCCCATTGTATATTACTGATAATGCACGCAGGTGCATATTTCTTTAGAGAAACATGCCTACTTAAACTGCCATCTCTCTTGGCCCCTACCTCCACCCCCACAAATGCCCTGTCAATAAATGTGACCTACTCTGTAGAAAAGCCATGTAAACAAATTTATTTTCAAATCTGCTTTTGTTTTTTCCCTCATTTTGAGCCATTTCTTCGGTCCCTAAAGTTAGGTTGCCTTAGCAGCACATTCCATCTGGTTTGGCTCCAGCTACTCCTTTAATTTTATCGCTATCTGAAGGAGTAATTTATTTTTCTGTTCTTATCCAAATCTTCTTTGGCCAGTGCAAGTACTTAATTAATTTCCTTCCTATGTTGTACTAAAAACGCACAGCCTCTCCTTCCTTTTGTTCCTGTAGTCTTTCCTGCCTTCAACCTTCTGCTACATGTGAGCCTGGCCAGTGCTACAATTAAAAATACAGGACATTCTTCCTAGTCATGCTTTAATTTTTATTTAGCATTTATTGCAGATGTTTTAGTGTTCAACTCTTTCAATTAAATCACTTATATAAATAAAATAGGCAATTTTGGTGACAGCATTAACATACAATATGTTACATTTTTTAAAGGTAACCACCAGATGTTTCATTATGTTTGACACTGACATATGGAGGAGATAATCATGACAACATCTTTATTCTGTGATAGGGTTACTGATCTCTTTGGTTTTGATGCACAGTTCATTGAAGTCATGGCTTCATAAAACAATTGGGCTGGAAAGTAGCTCAGGATGTCATACAGTCTAACACTCCTTTCAGTGGAAAGATCCCTAGACATTTCAGTGGGCTGTGAATCAGGTACTTTATCAGCAATAAAATGACTTGAAATTTCATCATCAAATTTTATTTAGCCATATGCCCAGTGCCTTTAAAAACATGGATCTTCTGTTATCGCAAGGACAGGCATGATGAGGGTCTAGACTAGAGATTGCACAGATAAATCAATCTTAATGTAATATGTGCTGTTTGCCCATCTAGTTTACAGATTAGAACTTTTTTAGGCTGGTGAGATAAAGAGCTGGAGCTCTGGAAGCTCTAGCTTCAGAGCGAATGAATTATTAGTGGGATAAAGTCGATAAAAATATCACTTTTTATTGGGAACAATATTAGACCACTGACAGGCTAAAAATTCCATAGCAGAGTTTGTTCTGATAATACATTGGAGTATTCTATTAAATCTACTCAGGAACACAGGACTCATGGGATAAGATAAACAGCAAGCAAGGAATATGACCATTAGCTTTGCCAGTAGAACATTTCCCTAGATAGATGGGCAGTGGAAGTCCTAAGTTTTGATCTGATAAATATAGTTTCCAGAACTAGGGTGACCACCTTTTCCAAACTGGAAGATGAGACATCTATCCACCTCCCTTCCCCCCACCCCCCATGGCACAGCTGGAGTAGAGCCGCGCAGAGCTCGCTCATAGGCGAGTAGAGTCAGATACAGGCTGTCCACTGCAGGCTCAGGGTGCCCTGCCCTGCTGCTGTCCCCCTGGGAACCTTGTACCAGTGGCTCCACCATGGCAAGGTATCCCCTGCCTACCTGGCAGCAGCAGGGGCACAACTCCGTGCCAT
Source organism: Alligator mississippiensis (assembly GCF_030867095.1). Lineage (NCBI taxonomy): Eukaryota > Metazoa > Chordata > Crocodylia > Alligatoridae > Alligator > Alligator mississippiensis. The sequence goes on from NC_081824.1 coordinate 126,995,611, forward strand.
CACCCCCGCTGCTGCTGGGTAGGCAGGAGGTGTCTCACCATGGTGCCGCAGCCAGTGTAGGGCTTCCAGGGGGAGGACAGCAGGGCAGGGAGACCCAAGCTTGTATCTACCCTTGACCTGCACAAAAATTGGCAGGGGGCATGTTCCTCCTCATGCCCTCCTCCCTGTCAGTGTACACAGCAGGGCCAGCCCCCCTGCCACCCCTTGACTTCATCCTGCTCCATGGCTGGACCCTATGGCCATACATTCCTGCCCTGGGCCCACCACCCTGGCTGCACAGCACCCCCAGCCCTAGCCACCAACCCTGCCCCACTCCCTCACTGTGGGGGCCTCAATGTATCCCTTCCACTTACCTGCAGGCAGCTGGGGGAGCTGCTCTCCACGATGATCTGGGCTGTGTTGCTGGCCACATGCACGTGTGCATGCGTACACATGCACATGGCATCTCCTACATCCTCCTTTTGCCCAGCCTCAAGCAGTCCCTTGCAGGCTGGAACTCTGCTAGCCTGCAAAGGGAAACCCACCCCAACCATTTACCACATTTTTCCATGGTGAACAAAAAACCTGGATTTGATTCCTGCACAACATTGGGAATCTGGGACAAATGCTGTCCCGGAGTTATTCAGCCCAGGACTTCTTGGGACTGTCCTGCCAAATTAGGGTTGGGTGGTCACCCTACCCAGGACTCTTTTTATGCATTTTACATTGAACAGTCACTGGATAAAAATAAAAGCAGAATAATCCTGACAGACTAGATGCCAGAGACTCCACACTCCCAGATAAATGTCCCAGCCACAAGGCTACTGGTTTACACTCTTTCTTACTGTTCTCCTGTTCACACTCTTTCTTACTGTTCTCATGACTCTTAAACTGTTTTCTGCTCAGTGGTACAGATTCAGCAGAAGAGTGTATGGTGCATCCCCATCCAGAACAGGATTGTAGCCTATGACTAGAACACTCTCAGGAACAGTGGGAGACACGGGGTTTGAATCCCTTCAAAAGGAAGAGGGAATCAAACCAGGTCTCCCTCTTCCAGGGCAAGTGTTCTAATCATTAGCTATGACATATAAAAGAGTGGGCAATACTGCCCCCACTTCCTGTCACTAGCAGGCATGCTCAGATCTCTTTGAGTGGGTCAGGCCCCTCAGGGCTTGTGACCAGTTCCAGTGAGGACAGAGCCTGACCAGACCCCACCTGCTTTCATCTCCAAATCTATAAATTCACCAATGGAAGTGGCTGGATTTTAGCAGCTGTTCTTAGGCCCCTTTTTTAGTGAGTTTAGTTGCTTAGAATTAGTCCATTGTTGCATGGGCCTTTTTGGGTCACAGCTTTGGACTAAAGTTTTCTTAACTCCTGTTTTAAGCACCTAAGAATTTTTTTTTCTGTGGATCTGACCCTTTGTCTTTTTTCTTCTCCTAACTAACTAATGGAAAATTTATAAAAGTAGATTCTTTCTGGATGGCCACTATCTACTCATGTTGCTTGTTTATCACAGGAAGTGAAGTTTTAGTTTCATCAATACTTGAGTACACATTTATAGTATCATCATCTACATTCTGGTACAAGGGTAAAACAATCGAAAGAAAATCATGCAAATCATATACACCGAGATGTGTAATAAGCCTGGCATTTACTTTAGAAATTCAAGTCTGCCTAACTTGTAGCTGTGTGTAACTTCAAAGATGTTAAGGGTATGTTTTGAGAAGTTTCAAATTTTGGCCCTAATTTAGAGCATCACTTAAATACATGTATAAGTTTAAGCCCTTACTTAACTCCCATGGACTTCAATGGAACCAATACACATTCTTGACATTACATACTGAAGGAAATGCGTATGTAAGTTTTCATGAATTGGGACTATAGGAAATATAGAATACCTGTTAGTAATACCAAATATGCATACTTATTGAATGTTAATTTGTAATTGGTTTTACTTTAATGCACATTTAAAATAAAAGCATATCACTGAACCACTGAAATAATATTAGAGAAGAGATTACATAATCTATGGATGTAGTTTCCCAGGTTTTTTATCCAAAGTTGCCCAGGACAAAATATAACATCTGAGATTTGCCATTCTAACAAAGGAAAAATGCTGACTAAAAAGAGTAGCACTTTTATAGATATACACATATCATTGCAAGATCAAACTTTTAATTATTTATATACAGCATACATTGTTTCATATTTATTTATAACTAACTCATACATGATGTTGATACATTGCATTTTCCACTCAAGTACCATACAAACATTTCTTAGTATACTTCTACTTTGAGGCCAGCACTACCTGGTGAGTAATATGAAATATGAAATGTAATCTGTCTCCATTAAAAGGAAGTAAAATATTGCAAGTCAAATGAATAGCTTTATAATAACATCATATTAATATGAAATATGAATATCTGCCAAGTGAGAACAAATTTCCTTGGACTAAACAAGTTGCACTTAAAATATGACACAAAAACCTAACTTATCTACTCCTAAACACAATTATAGCGTTGCAACTTTGAAAATATCTTTCTCCTATAATTCTCAGTTTATGTATGGTGTTTTACAGAAAGAGTAAAATTCAAGATAAAGAACTTTCCAGTGATTCAAGTAAATGACTACCCAGCTGCAAAATAGTATCACATCTTTATCATTGTCATTGTAATTATAACATATCTGATGGAAGGATGTCTTTAGTACTGTACTTTCAAAATTCAGACAAGTACCCATTTAGAATACTAGAAACATTAATCTTCTGAAAAAAAATAATACTAGTGATATTTTTTTAAAGTCCAAAGTATAACTTGTGTGTTGTACAAAACACAGAGCTAAAAAAAGAGATAACAAACAAAATGAATAAACCGTTCTTTCTGTTCTGTTAGATGGGAAGGCCCAAAAGGTGTCCTATATTTTTTCCTCTTTCCATTTCCTTGTGGTGTAACATAAGCATTATTCAGAATTTTTTTCTTGTGTTTTCTATAAAAGCAAAAAATGTAGCAATTCTTCCATGAGTAACCATATACTGTACTACAGTTTTCTGACTCATGATCCATGTGTAGTGCAAGATAATTCCGATTCTGAGATCCTGCATAGAGTAAAGTATTCTACTCTAGTTGTGAGCATCAGTAGTGGAACCTAACAGCTTCAGTCCTGGCATGTACAGAGTGGGTATCTCCCTAGAGAAGAGGGAACTAGATGTAGGAATAGATGAGATTGTCATACACAGGTTCTTTAGAGAAACATGTCTGGTTAAACTTCCATCTTTTTCATCAAACTTCCATCAGTCTGTCCATTTGTCTCTCCATCTACACACGCACGTGTGTGTGTATGTGTGTGTAGACAACAGAAAGATGATTCCTTTTTAGGCAGGGAAAACACTGAGGTAAAAGCTACAGAATAGTTTAAACAAACAGGATGAATCATAGAAAATGAGGGTTGGAAGGGACCTCAGGATGTCCTCTAGTCCAACCCCTTGCTCAAAGCAGGACCATCCCCAACTAGATCGTCCCAGCCAAGGATTTGTCTATCTGGGTCTTAAAAACCTCTAAGGATGGAGAGTCCACCACCTCCCTAGGTAACCTGTTCCAGTGCTTTACTACCCTCCTAGTGAGATTTTTTTTTTCCTAATATCTAACCTAAACTTCCCTGGCTGCAACTTGAGAGCATCGTTCTGTTATCTGTCACCACTAGGAAGAGATTAGCTCCATCACCTTTGTTACCATCCTTCAGGTAATTGAAGGCTGCTAATTACATCCCCCCACCCCCCATCTTCTCTTCTCCAGACTAAATGCAGGCAGTCCTCGACTTACAACGTTTCAACTTATGGTGATCTACACTTGCAGCGCTCCACCATTTACACCCATGTTATTACTTACGGCACTGGATCCTCGCACTTACGGCACTACAGGGAAATTTACAATAAGAAAAAGAGGGCAGCAAAACAAACATCCCTGGATCAGTTTCTCAAAAAGCCATCAAGTGGCCCTAAGTCTCCCCAAAATCTCCCCAAAGACATCCTTCTGATTTCCATGACCCTGATGATATTCTTCACCTTCTGATTAAATTTTACATGATCAGTTACTGTATTCCCGTTTAATCGATTTATATACAGTACACTTTAGAAAACTTTGTACTGTACAGTGTATATCACTTACAGTTGATTTAAATATGGTGTTTATGGTCATTTCTATAAAAAGTTGGGCATCAGGCCCTTGGTCAGGAACATAACCCCCTATTATAACATTGTTTCTATGGGAAAATCAGATTCGACTTGCATTGTTTCGACTTACAGCAGCACCTTTTCCAGGAACATAACCCGCTGTAAGTGTGAGGGCTGCCTGTAAGCGCAGTTCCCTCAGCTTCTTCTCAGAAGTCATGTGCCCCAGCCCCCCAAACCATTTTTGTTGCCCCCCGGCTGGAAAAGTTTCTGAAAAACATGGTTTTGAGAGGTAGGCGAGATGGCTCCTTTTCCCCTTTCTGCGAGTGGCAGAGTCCGGAGCCCAACAGGGACAATGGGTGAAGGTAAGTGAAACTCAGTGACCCCCAGGTGACCTAACCAAGAGGGAACCGAGGTGGCCTGCTGAATCGTGGCGCTCCGCTGAGACAAACGGCAGTTGGCATGTGGTGGGGGTCACCGTGGCAACCAGGACACCAGGTTCTGTGGCAGTTGGGGAGCCCGTGAGGATGCGCCACAGGAACTCGAGTCGCGTAAGAAGCTCGGCGCTGGAACTAGGGCACAAAGCACTGGGAAGAGCATTCGCCCATCAGAGGCAGGGGCCGAGCAGGCCAAGCACGAAGAAGAGGTTAGGCCGAGTCAGTTGAATCTGTAAAGAAGAGGATGTGGTTATACATGGGTAAAAGCAGAAGGGGCCAGAGAAGCTGTGAAATACAGCAGCTAGATCCCGAGAGATAAGGGGGATCCTTGCTGATCTGTAAAATAGAAAGCCTGCCATTTGCTGCCGTTGAGTTTTGCTGCTGACCGTTTGCCCAGGAGTAGCTAGCCGTGACAGTCTGAAGTCCAGCAGTGTGCTAGAGCTTTCGTAGGCAACAACCTACTTCATAAGATGCTGGAATGACTGTCTGCCCTAGGAGGTATTGGAGGGGGAGGTATTGATTTGGTGAAAGGCACCAAGGGTAGAGAAAACAAACTGCAGCTGCCTCAGATTGACTACAAAATCAGCAACATTTGCATATATGTTTATAATGCTACAATCAGAATCAGGGTCCCATTGTCCTGGGTGCAGTAGCAAAAATATAGCAAAAGGCACTCCAAACATCTTACAGTCAGTTTAAAGAGGAGACTCAAACTGAGGGAAGGTAGTAGAGGGTGTGGTAGAGAGGTATTGAAGCTATGGGAAGAAAAAAATGTAAAATATGAAAAAGAAATCCTTCAAATCTTTCAGATTGAAATCCTTGAAACGTTTAGGCACTTGCTTAACTTTACTGCCAATGAGTAGTTCTATTAACTACTCACTGCAGTGAGTTCGAGACTGTGAGCAAGTTTTTGCAGGATCTGGGCTATATATACATTGACCATGCAGACTCAAGAAGACAGCTCACATCCCTAAAGGAAAATTACTTGATGCATGTGAAGTATTATGTCCTGTAGTATTACCTGCAGAGGTAAATGTAACCCTTTATTCAAAGACAGTAAAGTGGAAGTGTTTCTTTCCCTAATTTATTATTTACACTAAAAGTAACTGTCACAAGGTGGGGAAAAAAATCAAAATTTATAATTTCTAAAACGTAACCTTTTGGATAACAATGGAGAGAAATGGATTTAAAAAAAAAAGCACTGAAAGCATACATATTTTGCAAAAGGAACAGGATCTGCTTCATACATTTTTAAAAAAATCATATTATTTAACTAAATATTTACTAGTCCTTATCTGAGCCTGCTTCTATTAAATGTTTTCAACAGACTCATGCCATCTCTGAGAACAAGTCTCTGAATATTTACTAGGACAATGTGCGAAAGTGTCTTCTCTTCTATTCTGCAGGTAAGATAAGGGAATACTTAAAATTCAGGACTTTCAACCATTTTTAAGACAAGTGCATCATACGCATTTTTGCCATATGGCTTTAAATGACATTCTTAGTTAACCCTATAAAATTGCATACAATATTCAATATACAAGAATTCCTTTATATTAGAACTAAATGTTTTTAATGTGCAATGTTAAACTTGTTGTATTTTCCCCTAATAAACCTTGTACTCTGTTATGCAGAGGCACCATCTAAGTGGGCCATTTTGCTATATGTTGGTCTTCTCTTATTAATTGTATTGTATTGATCCTCTAAATATTAACTATAAATATTTTCCCTCAAAAGTAGTTGAAATAATATAATTTCCAGCAATTATTGGTTAAGGCCAGGATATACTGGTGAATATATATGGGATGTGTTGCATGTGCACTTGCAACAGCTACAAATCATTGGACAGTTGTGTTGTATTAAAAGTAGGATGTGTTTGGGTGGTGTCACACAATCGCTTGCAACAGCTGCAACTCATTGGAAAATACTGGCCTATTAAAGTTAGTACCTGGTAGGAGAGAGAACCCTGGCCTGAAAGGGAACAACTTTACCATGTGTTAAGGGCACTTAACATGTGCTAAACTGGTTGAGCATGCCTCTGCTTGTGTTTTAACTGCACTTAATTAATAAGTGTTGTGTTGAATGCGTGATGCCTCCCTAACATGTTAGTAACACACAAAAACATTAGACTTGTTACACTTCAACTAAGTAACAATCTTGCCTGATGATTTGTATGCAAGATTGGCCAATGCCAGATGCTTCAAAGAAAGGTGTAACTTTGCTCCACCTGGTTAAATTGCTTAGTTGTGTAACATTAAAACACAAAAGGAGAAATGTCTTCTTAAAACACATTGATCAATTCCTGCTGTTTTACCTAATGAGTATTGATCGTTTTGTTTTCCTAATTACGATACTTCTGCTGCTACCCTTGTTATAAAGAGCCCAGTAGTTCTCCACAATTAAGGGCAGAAACAACACAGATTCTGATGCCCAGAACTGCAAAATCTACCATGTATAACTTGGTCTTGAAAAATGCTGTTAGCTTGATCTGAAGGCAAGTTTTGGGAGAAAAGCCCATACTTTCCTGAGGTGCAAGCTATTACAATATACTCTGATCTGAAATTTCCTTTCTTTTTTATGGGAGGTTGAGGGTCAGTTTTTTGTGTGTGTAGCTCAGCGAGTCTTAACCCAGTCCCCTGAGATCTTTTCAAAGGTGCAGTTGTGTTGCCATGCAATGTCAGCACCATTAGGTTTGTAACCATGGGTGCAGGCAGAAATGCAGCTCTCAGCTGTAACTCAGAACTGTTTCTGCAAAGCAGTCTGTGAACATTACCCCGGACCAAACAGAAATTCACTGCTGGTTCCAGGGGCGACGGAAATGGAGCTATGGGCAGGGAGCCTGCAGCCAGGTTCCCATAGCAACAGGCAGGGCTCTGTGCCAGTGCTCCCGTGTTCAGAATGAGGGGGGGGAAGGCAGCTAAGGGAGCCCGTTCCTGGGGCTCCCTAGCCAGTGCTGAAGGGTGGGGTGTGTGAATTGGAGTCCCCCACCTTGGAGGGGCTCCAGTACACCCCGCCCACCCTCTGACTCAACCCCAGACTAAACTCCCTCTGCTCCCTTTCCCTCCTCCCATTCTGAAAACAGCCACAGGCTGGGAGTTTGGCAGACACAAATTGCAGAAGATGCTACATTTTGAAATGTCTTCATCTGATACCTCATTGGGTCAGATTTTCACCCTATCGGCCACTTTTCAAGCTGTGCACTTGTGTTTGGTCACAGCTATAAAACGCTTTCTGTGGCCAGAGCAGGCAAAAACCATCACTTCTGTCTGCGACCAAACAGGAGTTGCAGGATAAACCCAGAGATTTTGGATAGGAATCCATAGGGCTAACAACACTCTGGTCTGTGGTAGTCTCCCGGTTCTTTGCCACAGCAGCCTCACGTTAGTATTTTCCTGTGAAAAGTAAGAGCTGGTGTTCCTGGGGGATGCCCTGAGTCTAAACCGGGTGACAAGATCTAGCTCCAGAAGGTCTAGCTCAAGAACAAGGCTCCTTCTGAAAACCTGTTGGATTCTCCACACCATCCCAGGCCCTGAAGCGGTGCTAGCACGGGAGCATAGGGAAGTTAGGCCAAGTATGGACTACTTCGTCAGGGCTGCTTTGGGGACTAATCTTGCCTTCAGTAGCTACAGCTTCCACTGGGCCTCTTTGATACAGATTTCACCCGAAACAAAAGCAGGTAGCGCAGCGAAGCTGTCCAGTCTGCGGGCCAGGGGCTGCTGTGTAAGAGCAGCCCTTCTGCAGTTCACAGCCAGCACACCACGGCGGTTCACACACGCACACTGGAGGGGGTGGGGGGTGGATACACACATCGAACAGGAGTTCACGCACACACCCCCCGAACAGGGGGTCTATGCACACACATCAAACAGGGGCGATACACACACACCTCCACCCCTACAAGGTCATACGCACACCTCCTCACATCAGGGGGGTTCACACCCCACGGGGTACATACACGCGGGCCACACTAGCCCCCCGGGCCGGGACGCGACGCAACGCGACGCCGGCACATCCGGGCGCTGCGGCCCGGGACGCGCATGCGCAACGGCAGCCCCGCCCCGCGGCGCTGCGTTTCCGCGTTGCCAGGCGGGGGGGCGGCGGTGCCGGGCTGTGTGTGAGCGCGCTGGGCGGCGGCGAGTTCCCCGCACGGAGCGGGCGGCTGCGCGATGTGAGGTGGGGCCGGCGCTGGGCGCTGCACGGAGCGCGGCCGCTGCTGCAGGGGCAGCCCGGGCGGGCCCGGGGGCGCGGCGCGGCGCGGCGGGGCGGGGAGGGCAGGGCAGCGCCGCTGTCTCCACCTCCTGCGTCCCCGCCCCTGCTCGGCCAGCCCGGCGCCGCGCCGGGGACACCGCTCCCGCCCGCGGATGAGGGCGAGCGCTGCCCGCCGCCGGCCCGCAGGAGCCGCCTGGTAGCCCGGCCCCAGGTCCCCGGCGGCGGCGCGGGCAGGAGCCCCGGGGCGCCGCCGCCGAGACCATGAGGAAATTTAACATCAGGAAGGTGCTGGACGGGCTGACCGCCGCGTCGTCCTCCTCCTCCTCCGCCACCGCCTCCGCGCAGCAGCAGGCGGCGGCCGGGGCCCGCGACAGCGACATCGCGGAGACGCTGCAGTCCGAGCACTTCCAGCTCTGCAAGGTGAAGGCGGCCGCGGCCCCGGGGTGCGGGGGGCGGGGCGGGTTGCTTTCATCGCGGACCGTGTCCCCCCGGAGCTGCTGGCTCCTGGGCCGAGCCGGCCACTGCAGGCTGCTCCCCGCCGCGGGAAGGAGCGGCACCTGCGGGTAGCGCAGACCTCGCTGTGGCGTTTGGGCGCAGGCAGCTCCTGATGGACGGGCTGGGAGGCCCGGGAGCCTCCCGCTGCCTCTGAGAGCCTGGGCTGGAAAACGCGTTTCCCTTCCTCTGTCGAGAAGGCTGGCGCTGACTTGGCTGTAGCAGGCGGTGGTGATGTGCCAATCCGGTTGCGTGAGGGTGGCGATGGGGAGAAGTTCATCGTTAGCCTCTTCCCCGTGGGTAGTAGCATAATCATCGCCGTTGAGCTCGGCGCGCTGGAAAAAGGATGATGCAGCAAATTGATCTGCCGGCGGCACTGAATGGAGTAAAAACCGATTTGAATGTTAATACCCATTTTTATCTCCACGAAACACCCTTGGCCTAGCTCGCTACGGTTGGGTTTGTGTCGGCTGCTCTGCGTTTTCCCTCCGTTTAGGGCATCCTTACCATTTAATAGGTTGTCGCTAAGGGATCTGGAGATGAAATACCAGTTTTCAGTCAAGTGGTTGTAATTACAGTTGCACTGTGAATACCTCACTGGGGGCAAAATATTAGAAGTTGTGGGGCATGTGATTAACTTCATCAAAGTAAATTGAGTAGAAAATATATTTGTATTTCTGTGCTCTGAAAATACTGGATTAAAATGGCATGTGTGTGGCGTGTGTGTTTGTGTAGCTGGAATTTCAGTGGGTGACTTACTGTAAACACACAAAAATTGGCATTGGCACAAACTCAGTTTTATGCCTATATAGCAGAAATCAAGGTTAGGCGAATGATACTAATACTTTTTCTTTTTTCTTTTTTTGTTAAAAAGTGAGCCATGCAATATGTCACAGCACAGTGCATTCATTTGAATTACTTAACTACACTAGTTGGGCAGTAATTATTATTTGGGCAATTATCAGATTAAACTTGTGGCTAGTCAGAGTAGAAAGCTGTCCCAGTAGTGTAAGATTAAACACTTTTTTTTCTTATTTATTTGGTGGTCGGGGGACTTTTAAAAGCTGTTCTGGGAGCAAAGCTGCGCTACGTTGTAGGACCTGCTTAAAAGAAATGGGAATGGCTCTCTGAAGAACCATTTTAATAATTTGTAATTGTTTAAATTATGGTGCTGGCTTCATTGTCAAGCTTCGCAGGGAATATCTGATTTTAATTGTCAGAAGCCCTGTAAACAGCCACAAACAAAGTGCCAAAGGTTATGGGAAAGGGTAACATAAAACAGAGGAAGGGGAGTTGGTAGTGTTTTTGTTGAAAGAATCAAATCTTTAAAGTTTCAACAAGCATCCATCCATGCCCAAAGATGGAGAAAATTTCTGGTGCAGAAATTAATTAAGAGACTTCAGTCTAAAGTGTCGCTAGATTAGTTTGAGATTCCTGACTGAACTGCAGCTAAAACTGAACCTGTCCTCCTAATACTGTTTTGGTTGTATTTATTTTTGGTCTGCTGCTTGACCGACCATTACTGCGCTGCTCTGACTTGTTAGACTGTACGCCATGGTTTTCCCTATCAGCCTTCAGCTTTGGCATTTGATCCTGTTCAGAAGATACTGGCCGTCGGGACTCAGACTGGAGCATTAAGGCTGTATCCTTTAATTTTGTTATAAAAGGAAATTGGTGTACTTGCACAACAGAGGCATGTTTTGGTGCTGTTTCTGCTTTCCTTGAACAGCTATGACTATGTACTCTGGAAACAAGGTATGCCTTTTTAAGGGAGGGGAGAGTAGAAACCTTGATAGTAGCTTGGGTGGCATTTCTTTTGGCATCTAACTGAACTTGTGTCAGCGCTCTGATGTAGCTGTCCAATTCCCTTTATTTCAAGTCGCTATATGCTTTCTGCGAAGTCTTGCTGTTGTGCTGGCCATTTAAAATAATAAAACACAAATTTGAGTAAAGACCAGTGCTAGGCTATATAGTAGAGGCAGGCAGTTATTTTGGGTAGAGGGCTGCTTACTGAGTTTTGGCAAGCCATTGAGAGCCACATGACAGGTAGCCAGGGGCAGATAAATATACATTTTCTAAATTTTTTAGGGACCCTGTGGACCAGATAGAATGGCCTGGCGGGCCGCATCTGACCTGCGGGCCACATTTTGCCCACTCCTGCTATATAGGATTGTTGATGTCTTTTGGAGTTGGCCGTTTTTCAAAGGGAAATTATACATGCTGGCTCCATGTTTTCTCTCTTTCTATTAGACCTGTTTTTTAATGCCACTTTATTTCTCATTATTTTAGGGTCACCAAAAGATTCTAAGACACTTCAGGATTTGTTTCTCCCTAAATGGTACAATTTGTTCAGGATGGGATAGTAAATTTCACAGAAACATAGGGTTGGAAGGGACCTCCAGGGACCTCAAACCCTGTTTTGTGGTTTGAGACAACAATAAGCTTGTTCTTCTTGCTCGTTAAACAGAATGCACACTTAAACCCATTTAAAATTATATAAAAAGTAGTTTAAATATCATTCCAAAAACGGGTTGGCATTGTTTGGACTTCACTAATGGGGTTCTTGGTCAATTGAATTTGCCATTATCATGAAATGTTTTAAAGCTTTGGCATTTTAAAAGCTTTAAACCATCTTTCTAGAAAAATAAAGTTAATTCCTTAAAGCCTGCAGGTAAATTTAATCTTTTTCCTTTTACTTTGATACTCCTTGGCGCTATATTCAGGGAAGTACTTTTTTTTGGTGACGTATGAGATTTAGACCAATTTAAGAAGAACTCCCCCGCCCCTGCTTTTACTGCTTTTGGTTACAAAAATGAAATGCTCTAGTGTAATGATACTGTCTTTCAAATGAATTACAGTACTTAAATGGATTTTCAGTCTCAGAATTGTTTTTAAATAATTTAACTAACTTATTTGTATGTAAAACTTAAATCTCACAAGATAGATTCAGAGGAAAGGCTATAAACTGAGGTAATGGGTATATGCATAGTTCACATTGTAATTATAGTTCATATTAAGGTATGAGCATTTTTATAGAAAATACAGAAATAATTATAGTATAATATTGCTGTTTACTAAACTAGGATGTTACATTGAGATCTCATTTACTTATCTGTTGAAGATAACCCTCACATACTGGTTACTATTTATTTGTCACAAATTGACATTTTATGATATCCATTGAAAGTAGCATTTTCAGTCTTACAATAAAAGTAGCTTCCAGTAAAGCTAGTTAAAGGTTGATAGTTATTAATTTCCTACTATTGGTATAATCACGTGCCTTATGAGGCTGCTGTGCCTTTTGAACAGATAAGAGTAAATGATGTAGCATTGTAAAGGATAAACAAGTTTAGTTTGGCTGGGGGAAAACAAGGAAAGAATGACTTTAAAATATAAGCTGATATTTGTTTTCCTGAGTTTGTGGCATGCCACTTCTCCTGTAGCTTCCCCAAAGAGCAAATGCGGTAAGATATTTGTTAGTTTCTGAATCTTGTGAGAGAGGAATGAAATGGACAAAAATGGTCAGTTTAATTCTGCTGCTAAACTGCTAAACAAAAATATGCCTTACAGCAACGGAATGAGGCATAAGGTGCAAACACTAGTGTGTACGGGAACATGTTGGAAACCAGGTGTGTTAAGCCTTCGTTCCCCTTCTGTACGCTCTCTCAGCATGTAGATATAGGGATTCTAAAGACAAGAACAGGATGGAGACAATAACCTTCTTTTCCCACCCTCTTGGTCAGTAGGCAAGAAGTCTCTCCATCCCCATGGTCCAGGATATAATTGGTAAGGTTAAGCATGACTTTTAAGGCCTTGACTTCCTATATAGGGTTTTGCTGTTACTCATTTTAGTACTTATAAGTCTGACATTGTAATGACAAGTGTAACAGATGCTAAAGAAGTCAAATCAATGTAATACAGGTTGACACCTATTTCAGCAACACTTGTAAGAGCGACAGCCCCTTTCTGGCAGCAGCATTACCTGGGCACCCTGTCTGACTAACAGGAAGACGCTCTTTGTAACGGGCAACAGCTACATAGCAACAATATAACACCAGCAAGCTGACATGTTAATGATGAATGTGTTGTATAGGGTATGATGACTGAGATCTGGTTTGCTTCACGTTCTTCTATGAACTTGGGTATTAAAACAAATGGTATAACTTTTTTTTTGTTACGAGGGACCCTCTCCTTTGCTTCTGTTTAAAACGTTTATCTGAAGAAGTTGTAAATGCTATAAGTTTAGAAGTTAGTGTTAACTAACTTGGCTAAATGAAGGAAGCCAAAACTGCTTCATAAGTTATGGAAAAAGTAGAAAATATTCTTAGAAGTTCTCATTCAATTTGGACACAACTAAACTGGCTAATTAAATCATTCAAAATAAGTCTGTCTATACCAAAATTGTGTTGAACTGCTTCAGGCATGATCCTAGATGATTTTAAGATCATGACTGGTTAGAAAGAAGCTTTGTTTAGGCAATGTGCCACCTGTTTTGCAGCTCTACCATGTTATTCTTGCCCACTGACACCATGTAGGCAACAATAAAAAGATGTATTGATGTGTTTTCTTTAAATCCTAGTATTTAACACGTTGTCATTAAAAATTACAGCTTTTGTCTTAGTGAAAATGAGGCCTATGGGTACATGTGCCCTTTTTTGCATTAATGCCAAACTCCAGGTGTTAAGCCCTTCCTCTCCTCTCCCCTTTTCTCCCTCTCCCTTTTTAAAGGTAGGTTTAGAAAAGCTCTAAATGATGCTCCACAATGGGTCTCAGACCCGATCATTATGTAGTTGTGAAAATTTGGAATATCCACAACATCTTAGTTCTGTTAGTAAATGTCCTAGAAAAAATTAGAATAGGTGCATCATGTCTGTTATACTTTTCTCATTAGCAGCTGTTTATTATTGCTGCTGCTGCTGCTGCTGCTGCTGCTGCTGCTGCTGCTGCTGCTGCTGCTGCTGCTACCTTTCATTTGTTCTTTAATAGATAACCCGGTAGCTTGGAGGTAAACCCCGACAAGACTTTCATATTCCATGCCTGCTTTGGTTATTGCTGTAGCAGTAGTTATTTTTGGGAGTTGTAGTTTGAGAAACAGAGCAGTTCATAAGGTAGTAGGAAGAGGTGTCAGAATTTGTTTGTCTTTGAATTGGAGTTCCCAGAATAACAAGCTTGTATTACTGTATCTGGCCCTTCATCATTGTGTTATAAATACAGGGTAGAATATGTAGCTTTTGGGGTATTATTAATATTTTCATAACCTGTTACCTAAATTTAGGTGGGAAACATTTCTAATATGGTAAAAACCAAATATTTTTTGTGTAGATTTTACAATCTGAGCACTGCAGCTTTTTGATAGTTCTACACTTAAATTCGAAAATCATCTTCTCATCGTTCTTTAGAAAGGGGGAACTCTGCTCCTTAGTATCCAGAGTTAATCAGACATAATAGCATCTCTCTAATTTTGTTCTTTAGCTGTGCGCAAACACTTGATCACCTTGCTTTAGAGCAAAATTTCCCACATTGTGGTCTGCAAAGCCATGATCATGTTGGTTCTTCGTTTCCTTTTCAGTTAAAATTTGATACAGGAGCTTGGATGAGAAATTTTTTTAATTGATACTCATAAAATTTGGGGAATACAGCTCTGAAACTTGGCAAATTTATGAGATTGTTTAGTCAGATGAATAGACAAGGCTTAGCTTGGTTTTTGTTGCCTTATCTGAGTCCTGAGTAGGGGAAACTTTTTATGCATTCCCTGTCCTCGTAAACCTTATGAAATATCTAGTGATTTCTAGTATTGCATCAGGTTTGCAAACTGAACCACAGTTCTTTTGCCTCGTAACTGTCATTGGTTTCCTTCCCTTTCTTGGATGGAAGACCTACTAAAAGTATTTAAAAACTTGGCAACATTTTATTACTTTGCATACTGCCAGGAAATGATTGGAATATCCTCTCCCACTCTTCTTTTCTGAACTCTCTTTAAATTGAGCATATTGAGATTTAGCATATGTTTAAAGAGTTGAACAGTTTCAAAAAAGATAAAATTGATCTGCTAGGCTTTTTCAGTACTTGTGTGCATTCAAGATGGGCCTTCCATTGGCTTCTAACACAGTGGTGGAATTGTTTAGGGCTCAGTTCATATATTAAAAATGAATAAGCCCACTGTTTCTCCTTTTACCACATGTTGAGAGATTAGTACAAGATATAGGACAAAAGATACGATCTTTGGAAACTTAATCTGACTCTTGCCGTAGGCAGGAAAAATTTAGTGGTTCGAGCAGGAAACTAGGACTGAGGAACCTGGGTCTCTTTCCCAGCACTGCTGCTTATTTTGCCTTGGGTAGATTATTGCATTTTTCTGTGCTTCAGTTTGTCAGTGAAAAAACTGGACAATCCATGATAGTGTTAAATGCTTTTGAGGTATTGCATGATTGTAAATGGTTTCTGTAAACCTTAAAGAATTCAGATGCATCTAGGATCTTAGTCTCTCTCACTCTAAAGATTACACCAGATCTTCAGACCTGAGGACTTAGCAGCAGAATTACAACATTTGTGCCTTCCACCTAGACAAAATGTTGTCTAGCACTTAATAGGATTCTTGTTCTCAGGCATCATAGGTTATTTCATAAGTTATTGGAGACTTTCTTTTTCTCTTTTTTTTTTACTTGCATACAAATCCAGTTCAAGTAGGGGAGAATTTTTAAACGGGATGTCCTTCATTTTCTTGAAATTACATATGGTTCAAGATCCAAGGCATTTCTTACTCCTTGTCCTTTTCTCTTGCAATGGAACTAAACTATTGTATTTACTCAATTAAGAGTGAGGGTTTTTCCCCATTTAGCATGGGGGGAAAAGCCTCTCTTCTTAGAATCAAGTATGAGGTGGTGGGGGCCAGGCAGTTTCTGTGACTCCAGCTGGACCACACTTGCTGTCTGCCCCCTCTACCTCTGCACCTCCTGCTGCTCCTCCCTTGCTGCCTCAACTCAAGCCCCCTCTACCTCTCCCCTGACTGCATTTCCCTCTCTTCCCGCCCCCCCCCCCCCCCTTTTGCCTTTGCTCCATGCTGGCAGGCTTCATCCTCGCTGCTGCATGGAGCATGGCTCCAGCCCAGCCCTGTAGCAGTGGTGTTGGCTCTGCACAACTGCTATGGGGCCGGACTATATCTGTGCCCACAGGGTGCAGTAGGGACATAACCTGCCAGTGGTAAGGGGGAGGCAGAGGCACAGGCTGGGGGAGAGACTTTTTGAGGTGGTGGTGGATATGAGAGGAAGGTGAAGCAGGACTCATAGTGGGGGGTGGGGCAGAAGTGGCATGGAGGAAAGGACAAGCAAAAGGGGGAGTGGGGTCTTGAAGCTGCGGGGAGTAAGTGGGGTGGGGTGGGCAGGTGGCAAGCTGCCTGCTTCCCTGCCTCCACACTGCCTGTCCATACCAGCTGCCCCTTTACCACCTCCCCAACCATGTGCCTCATTACTGCCCCCTCGCACTGTCTGTCCTCATACAGCCTGCCCCATTACTGCTTCTCCCATTCTCTGTACTTCTACAACCTGCTCCATTACTCCCCTCCTCATCACTTCTCCCCTAGCTGCAATTTTTGGGGGTAGAGGGAAATGAATTTAAGGTGATCCTCAGTAATTAGATTCTGTACATGTATACATTTATTATAATTTTCTATTTTTCATGTATAAAATATAATTATGGGGGCCTCTTAAATTTGAGATCATCTGGTATTCAGGTATCAGTTGACAAGCAATAGAGCTTTACAGGAGACACAAAACTTCCCTGATTTTAATCATTGTGACATGGCTAGAACACTGAGCAGTTTTGTTAACAGGTTTCTATATTCTGGATAAAGAGTTTTTAGTTTATGTAATTTCTAGCAAGAGAATATTTCAGGCTATATTACCTCAGTAACCTTGTTTTATATTTGAGCAGTTATGTAGAGGAATGTTGACCACATGTATTGTGTTTAGGAGTTTTGCTGCTGTTTAGATCTCACTGTGACTGATGGTGCTAGGGGTAACAGAAAGAAAGATTTTTTTTACCTTATCTTCTTTGCCTTTTGAAGATCTAGAACTACCAATCCAGTTGTTACATCTTTGGGTGTTGCTTTTTCCTCATCTTAGAGACTGAGGACTAAGTATTTCCTTGTTTATAGTACATAAAGTGTTTAAATATGTAATTTCCTTGCACTTCAGTGAAATACAGTTCTGATTTTCCTCCTTTCTCCAAAGAAGGAAGGGAGGAGGAAAATGAGAACAATAGGAAGAAGATGAAAGCTACAGCTATTTGGAGAAAGATGGGGTTAGTGGCTTCCTTCCTTTCCTTTTTCGTATCCTTGTGACAAAGTATTTAGCAGAACTTGCAGATTTCATTGGAATCTGGCAGGCTGTACCATGAGTGCTTCTGCTGTGGCCTTGAAACTTGCAACCTCTTGGGTTCTCAACCATGTACCTTGGCATCTGTGCCACACCAGCCCCCTGGTTAGTGTCTCTATGTATTCAGAATAAAAATTAATTATCCTTTTCCAAATAGATCCAGGTGTATAAGTGCATCAAGTTAACTTATTTTTTTTAGAAGAGCATTATTTTCATTTTCTGATACCAGGGCAAAATCTTTGTGTTATAACACTGAGTAGAAAATATATATTTTTTGCCTGTTATGATAGTTAATCATAGACATGTTTGGAAATCACACTTAGTATTGTACCAGTTTTATAGTAGCTTCAACTCTTGTATTCATCATATTACAGTTAAGTTTGGTTAAAGTCCAAACTACATTATGACTGGAGAGATTTATGAAGTTGGAAATATTCTTCAATTAAAAGAAACACTGTTACCATGTGTATGATTTAAGTGCCAAATCACGGAAGTATGATAAATGTAAATAATATTTTACAGCTCTTGGTTTCATACAGGTAGTATCACACCAGTTGCTTACTACTTACTACTAATCCCTTATCTGATCTAGGAGAAGAAAACCATTTGACCCTGGGACATGACTAAGTAAAACAGGAGTCAAGAGAGGACTGATTTTTCTAGAAATCTGTTTCTTTTTCTTAAAAACTAAAGATTAATAGCCAGATGTAAAGTGGTGGTAAATGAGCAAGAAGGTTCAGACAATATGGAAGAGATGGGACATTGGGTGTAATAATCTTAGAACGCTGTCTGTAGTGGAAAATAATAACATTTGTCAACTAAATGTTATTCCTGTTGTAACCAGTGCTTGAACAACAGTGCAGTGAATAATTCTTTCTACATGTCTGCAAAAGTTGAGAACAGTAGAAAAGTTCATTTGCCCCTGCATACTAAGCGTAGGCTAATGGAATTTCATGTGAAATGTAGAGACCTTAGTTTAGGGCAGTGGTTCTGAACCTCTTTTTAGATGGCAGGCACCCCTCAAAATGCCTGGTCTTAGCTGTCACTTGTGGGTTTTTGTTTGTTTGTTTGTTTCATTTTTTACTGTGGAAGCATGAGCAATTATTCTGTTGCAAAGTATCTGAAAGACTACAACAAATCAAAATGATTTTGACACTGTGGATTCCTATTTGAAATCTTTGATTTTACCCTTTGAGTTGTGGAATTGTTTGAAAACTTGACAGTGCTAATGTGCAGAACTCTGGTTAAAATCACTGGTTTAGGATAACTGTGAGAATCAAGGTTACATCAGAGTTTTGTCTACATTCTAGGTCACACTCCTGTCCTATTTGTTCCATTGTTATATGTGGTCCATTTTCAGTGCCTTCTGACTGCACTTCGCTTTTTTGAAAGGAATGGTAGTGTTTAATTCTGATCATGGAGTACTTTGTAAGCAAGTGTGGTTCCATGCATTTGGAGACTTAATTTGTTAGCATGGGGTATAGTCAGTCTTCACTCACCCGTGAACAAGAGTTCCATATCTACTTGTGAATCTGAATTGCATTTGTGGCAATGAATTGCCAGGGCCACTTCCCTGTTTTGTAGCAACTTTTGAAATAGTGATTCAACATAAAATTAAATCCTCCATAAGTCCTTCAGTTGTGTAAAGAGAGTCATCTAGTTTGACCTGCATTCATGTCATGACTATGCCAGTGGCTTTAATGTGCAGGTCAGCTAGTGATATGTGAGATGACTCTTATTTATGTGTTATCTGATTTCCTCTTACTTCTCCCTGCTGCTCTTCAGTGATAATAAAGCACATTTATTATGCAAAATGTATTACTGTCTTTTCATTTTAGTTAAAATACTTGTTCTTACTGTGCTTTCTTGTTGTTTTAAATGTACAAAACTTGAAACTGTTAAGTGATGACCTCCTGGCACAATAGCCGTTAAAAATCCATAGCAGTGGCACCTTATGGCTTTGAAAATTGGAGGAAAAAGGGGCAATTTGAAACAATTAAAGCCAGGGGATGTCACTTTCTAGCTTGTGGATGACTAATATATGTATTATTTATTGGACGAGAGTCATAGTTTTATCCTGAAGCCTGATTTACCTTTGAAGGCTTTTTCACATAGTGACCTTTTTGCTGTGCAGCTTAGTTTTAAAAATGGTGATTACTTAACCTGATCTGACACATTGGGACAATTCTAGTGAATCTGTTTAATAATGTTGTCTTACTGTAAATTAACAAAACTATTTTTATCAGTCAAAAAAAATTACTCTTGGTGAGGCAAGAGGGAGTAGGCATAAGGGGGGGGGTGGAGTAAGAGGGGAAACAATGTTTCTATATCTCTTTGAAATGTATACAAGTGAACAAACTTATACCAGGTGAAGAACTGCTGCAGTACAGAAGAAAAACACCCACAAATCACACACCGCTGGTTATGACCTATCACCCATCCCTTGAACCTGTACAGAAAATCCTCAAAAAATTGCAACCCATATTAGAAAAAGACCCTATTCTTAAAAAGATCTTCCCAGAGCCACCCATCCTAGCCTTCAGACAAGCACCGAACCTCGCCAACCTCATCACCAGAAGCAAACTTCCTCAACCCCAGAACACACCAAAAGGATCCAGACCGTGCCATGACAAGAAATGCAAAACCTGCCCCCACATTTCCACCACCTCCACTATTACTACACCCCACAACAGAGCCATCAGCATCCCAGGATCTTACAGCTGCGCCTCCAGGAATGTAGTATACCTCATCCAATGCACCAAATGCCCTGATGGAAGATATGTAGGAGAGACCAGACAACAACTGCGCACCAGAATGAACGCACACCGGAAATCCATCAAAGACAGAAACACCCAATTACCGGTGGGGGCACATTTCTCACAGGAGGGCCACTCTCTCTCCAATCTCTCAGTCCTGATCCTCAAGGGAAATTTACACAACACATCCCAGAGACGAGCCTATGAGCTCCATTTCATCAACCTGCTGGATACTAGAGATCAGGGACTAAACATAGACATTGGATTTTTGATACATTACAGTCTGCCTGGCAACTGACTGCCCAGCCCAGCCCAGCCCCTGGCTTGTTTACTTTTCATTCCATCCAGGAAGAGCACACACCAACTGCTGCAGCTTCCTTAGCCTGACGAAGGGTTTTTGAACCCGAAAGCTTGCTTAATAACTATTCTCCAACCATTTGGGTTGGTCTAATAAAAGATATCAAATTCACCCAAGGAACCTTGTCTGCCTACAAGTAAACAAAGGTGTTTGTGGTTTGGAATGGTAATACTATTTTAATCTCTCCTTGTGAAGGCAGGTTAGTTTTGACTTTGTATTCAGTCTAAGTAGTTCCCTTTTAGCTGTATGCTAGGTAGCTGCGATAGTGCTGCCGAAAGTGAGATTATGCAATATAAATCAGTCTGAATTTACATTATGTATGTATGTATGTATGTTTGTTGCTTTTAAATTTTGCATTTTTAAAATTCAGAATAAGGCTTTTAAAATTTTTCTGCTTTTAGTGGCTATGTGAAAAGATATTCATTTGCATTTTGTCATTGAAATGTCAAGAGGAGTTAATGTATAATGGGGCTTGAATGTATGCTTTTCATTAGCACAGAGAGTGATTTGTAAAACAAAGCCCTGTTTTAGGGGTTTTAGCAGTGTCATCTACTGCTGATCAAAATTTCCAAAACTTGGCTTTCCAGTAGTAACAATAAATGCTGAGTTTTCTTTAGAAATAGCTGCCAGTGCTGTTCTTGTGACACTTGATAAGGCGCAGTGCAGACTTAAGTGTTGCAAATCTGCAAAATCAAGTCCTCTCACTGTGTCTACTGACTAGAGGCAAGTAGCTGGATTATGGCCACCATAGAGAAGGAAGATAATTCTATCTTGATAGGTACAGCAGTCAGCTGAAACATAAAATGAATGTCCTTATTAATTTGCTGAAGAATGGGAAGGAGCTCTGAATTTTTGGTAACCCTTTAAAATATTCAGATCATGTTTCTACATAATATTCTATTCTGTCTTTCCTGTTAAACTTCAATAAGGTTATTTTTTTTAATTCATAGGCATTGAATATCTAATAGAATAGGAAAAGAGCAAGGTAGAGAACTAAGTTCACCTGACTAAAACATTATTTTCTAGTTCTAGAAATGGCTACTCTGCAACATATTCCTGATCTTGCTATTTGTGACAGAGGCAGTACCCCTTCTGTTAATTAGCATAAGCAGATGTATAGGGGTGTTAAATTTGCCTTTTGTCTGCTTGCTTGTTACTATAATGAGATGATGTGGAGAATATTAGTTGCAGAGTTTGTGACTAATTTATGGTAAATTGATAAGATTAATGTTCTTGGGTTCTTTTTTTATATGCGTCGTGTCATGCATTTAATCTTTCTTTAACCTTTCCAAATAACTTGTCTTGTTTATGTTTACAGAATGACACTGCATTTTGTTGCAGTTGAGATCTATTTTTAGTTGAACTATATAGGCTGGGTTTTAGAGCTATAATTACTAGTCATTTTAAGGAGCTGTATTTACACAAGCCAAATGTATGAATACTATTAAATTAACATTTTGACTTTGCAGTGTTCTTTTCTGTTGTGCTATTCACACAATTTTATATTAAACTAGCACAAAACAAGAAAAAAACCTACTACCAGAGTTTCTAGACTTTTGATTCACAACTGTCTCAGCAAGTAAGTAGATGGAGAAAAAAAAGAGATGAACGCAGAATTTTTTTGTTAGGTTTCCTGTTAAATATGTAGGTATAATCCTGTTGTTGCCATTAACATGACGAAGCTATATAATACCCACTCATCCTCTGCTACCAAATGGGAATACAGTAATTTTGGAAGAGTTCCTGGTGGGATATTAAGTTAGAGATTAGGCCAGCAGCCTCCCTCTCTTGTAAGTACCATAGTTTCTTGAATACCACACACCCTCAAATAAAATATGCACCTCCCTTCCCATTGTGACTTTTAAAAATGTTTTTTCCAGAATCATGGCTAACTGTGTGAAATCCAAATAAATCCAGCTGGAAGCATAGTGTCTAGGAAGTGTGGCATCCCAGGAGACAAGTCTGGGTGAGGCAGCAGGAACTTCTTGGTGTGGTAGGACAGCAACAAGGCTAGGCCCTAGCCCCTTGCAAGGGTAGTAGCAAGACTGTTGCTTTTTTACTGTAAATAGTTAAATAGTCCTTTAAATTCCTGTAACTAGTAGTGTTATTTCCAAACTACAAGCCTCATCAAGATACTACAGACTCTACACAGCAGCTCAGTTGCCCGTAGTCAGCTCAGTGGCTCTTCAGCCAAAAGCTGTTGCTTCACCATCACCTATGAGAAGGTTAACTTTGAACTCTGCCCCTTCTGTTTGTATCACCAGGGAGAAATGGCAGCCATGAGCTACAGGATCTGTATACTTTATTTTACCCTGCTTTTATTTCAGCAAAGTAATCAGCTTCCTTACTTTAGACATGTCCCCCAATTTTGGGGGAGGGGGCGATGCAGTATTATCATCTTTTCTTATGCTGGCAAAGTCCTTGTTTGGTTGTTTTGTTTTGTTTTTTCTTTCACAGTTTTGTCCTGCCAGAGTGACTTCAAATCCTGTGACACCAGCTAACCTGGTATTTGCTGCTAAATTCCTTTCTTCCTAAATCCCCTCATTCCTTTTGAAAGAAAATCCACCCGAAAGTTTATTTCAGTCTCTGCAGCATGTAATGTGTGTTTGTAATTTACCTATTTAATTCTTTGTCTTAAACATTACCTGTGCAAGCACTGCCTCAAGTAGACCTATTTTTAATGCCTGTTCAGTGGACCAGTAATAATAAGCAAGTGAATGGAAAATAAATGTAGAACCAAATTGTACATATTTAGAGATGGTTAGGTATATCCATAAGTCACAGGCTTGTCCAATTTGCTTTGTCTTGTTACAGATTTTGTCTTGTTCACAGATTTACTGAATTTATCTATCAAAAGATAGAAACTATTTAGCATGATTCTACTTGGAACAGTCATATTATAAAAATGCTTTTGTGGGACTATTTGTCAGAAACTTCTGTATCAGGCAAATTTAGCTTTAGATGGCTTTTCCTTGAGCTGCCTGGCTTGCAAACTAAAGTTACATTTTGCATGCTACAACCAGAAACAACATTTTTGTATGCTCTCTTGCTTTCATTTATACATAGTCCAGGATTTAATTAGGCTTTTGGTTTCACTTGTGCAATTTCCTTGCCTTAAGTTATTTTTTGTAGATATACTAGATTGAAATTTGGTAAATTCATTTATTGCTGCATAAGAGGAAATAAAATATATGTAGTTCACTAAGTCATATGTGTGAGTTCTGGTGGTAACACAGTTAGCAGATAGGATTGATAAAACCAGAAAGCTTATCTGTTGAGTAACGGTGCCGTTTTTATGTAGTCGCTTTGTAGAGCAGAATCCCCCTTAAGGTTTGGGAGTAGAGTTGTAAGCTGTCATTTAATATGAAATGAAAAGTGGCGGTTGAATACAAGTGCCAACACTAAACAAGTATTATATAATACACAGTTTGGTTGTAAAGGGTCTCTTGTGTTCATGTAGTCAGTCTTCTGCCTTGTGGCAGGATTAATTTACTTTTTTCCCCTAGAAATTATTTAATAGTTTTATTGGACCAACTATTTAGGAGACAATTCTTTGCTGGTGAAACTACTTTCTCAAACGCACTTTCTCAAACTCAAGCTTAAACTGCAGTTTTGGGCTCTTCTGATATTACCAAGTTATGCATAGTTGTGTTTTAATAACAGAGTGGTTAAAGTTCCAGCTGTACTATATAAATCTGTAGGAAAGCTAGACATGTTTATTTTTTTTCCTTAGTTTATGAATTTCTTTACCTGTGTAATAGGAAAATGTCTATTCCCCTTTCTTTAAAATTCTTTACATGCTCTAACTTACCAGTTCTTGTTGCAGTTTAGGTTAAAGTTGTATAGGAAGAGGCAGATACCTGGGGCAATGCTTGGAAACTTTTAGGTTTGTTGCAATCAGTACGTGAATGATAAGCAGAATCAACAATTACATTGGGCTGAATATTTTTTTATGTGGAATACTATGTATTCTGACTTCTTAAATGTGTCAGCTATTCCTGTTGTGGGGCATGAATGCAAAACTACATTTCTGAAAAAAGGTTCTTTTTAAAAAATATAGTTTTTATGAAAAGGAAAAATTTTTAGTAATAGTAGTTTTAATGGAAACGTCTTCCTCAGTCATCTTCTGAACATCTGGGAGAGTTACCTTAGTATGCCTCATCTGAAACCATTGACCACTGGTTCTTTTGACAAAGTGTCTAATTTGATTTTTCTTAGCTTACCTCAAAGTATATTACCTATTTCTTCCATATAACATAAGCAGTGAACTCTGATGCTCCACCCATGTAGGTGTTTATAACAATACTATTGTATATATTATGATAGATAATTATATTATGCTATATTATATAATGGGTTGTATATTATTGTTTTCACCCCAGGTATTGCCTTCTACTTTAGCTCCGTTTGGCTCTAATATAATAGTTATCATCCTTCCTTTTGGGAAATGACTACTAGCTGCCCAAAATAGGAAGTTAACTATACATCATACTGTATGTGTGGGGTGTTTGTCTCTCTCTCTCTCTGTCTCATTTATAGATATGATGGGAGTCTGTGTTAACTTGGTCTAATTAGGAACAAGCTTATTTTATTTATTTAATAAGAGTCTCATGAAGTATTTGAGACGGTACTTGTCTCAGTGTCTACATTGTTGTCCTATTTGTACATACATATTTATTGGCCATTACCTCAGAAACTATTTTTAAAGTAATCCCTATTTTAATTAGTCACAACTAAGGGAATGGTATTCACATATTTATAACAGTTGCCATATTTCCATACTATGAATTTTCATATTAACTAGCTGGTCTTAAATCAGCCAGGGCAAACAGTTACAGTATTATTTATTGTTAGTTTTGCATAATTTTACCAGGATTATGGAAATTCTTCCACTTTGATTACTGTATTCCACAACCATATATCTAATACCTACCACAAGTTTAGCTTCAGTTTCTGAAAAACTACTATCCTCTTGTCATACTGAATCCCAGCTACTAAATAAAACTTAAATAAGAAAGCCACTACCAGTACAAATGTGAGGAATATAATTTTCCTTAATCAGCAAGGTCACCCAAATTCCTGAGAAGGTGTCAGAAGTTGAGGTGGCTAGCCTAGGTGTATATAATACCCTGATTGTAGCAGCCAAAAGAAGCAGAGGGACTTAAAATGGAAAACTGAGAAACTGAAGAGCATGCTTGGGAGATCTTTCTACTAATTAAATAACAACCAGATTCCCATCTGCTAATTCCCTCTGCTTTAATGTGTTTGGCTGATGATTCTATTATGTTGTAAATAGAGCACATTTTAAATTGTTTTGAAAAACTTTCCTAAATAAGCTTCAAGAAGACTACTCTGCTATTTTTATAACATATCAGGGACACTTAAATAGTGTGACTAATAGTATAATAAGATGCCAACTTTTTATAAACAGATGCTCCTGATACTAAGATTTCTAATCCAGAAACCTAGGTCTGATGTTTTCGAAGAATCTCACTGCCCATAAACTTAACTATTGTAGAGGTCTTGTTCTATGACACCATTATATTTCCAAATTGTAAGTAATTGCAGCCAGCCTACAGAATTTTGCTAATGTAGGCACATAAACTGAAGTGTTATGCAATATACATGGCTGCAGTACAACTACTTGCCAAGATGGCAAACCATTTTCAGTCAGAAAAATACATACAAAAATCTCAGTAATTTTATGCTAAAGTCCTTTTGTGTGCTTCCATTGCATTGGGCAATCATATAATAAAGATAACCATAAATGTCAAAATAAATGCAGAATGCATTTTAGATTTTTAGTGCTGTTTTTGTCCATTTAATAGTAGATGGGTGTCACAATTACTGGAGTGAATTAGTGGGGTTCTGTTGTTTGAATGTATGAAAAATCTCTAAATATTCAATGTAAATAAGTGATTCCTTCTAAAGGAACGAAGACATTTTACTGACGTACCATTTTAGACTCCCTTGAAGGCAGCTTCTCAAACTACTAAAAGTAATACTAGCTTTATGTTGTTTCCAACATTGCTTTTCATAAGGTTTCCATTTTCTTCCCGATGGGCTTCATGCCTTCCAAAAAGGCTTCCACAAAACCAGTTCTGCCTTAGCTTCATGTTATAGTCAGTAGTTATTTGTGTTGGCCAGCAGTCAGAAGTATATAAGTTTCCCTAAGCAAGAGCTCATTTAATCAGTTCCTGTGAAAGGACATGCACAGAGCAGGCTATCAAATAGGGGCAGTTTGTGTAATTTGATGTGAGCGTAAACCTGTTTTAGTGAGAAAGGTGTGGCACTTGGAGACATGGCATACTTTATGTTCCATTTCAATCACTGTTTTTTAGTTATCTCAAGGAGAGACATGCATATAAACTACATAACTAGTGTGTGTGTGTGTGTGTGTGTGTGTGTGGGGGGGGGGGGGGCACATATGCTTGGACAGACATGCTTTTCAGCTAGGTATAGACATTCAGAAAACCCAGGGGCAGTATCAATCTAAGTTATGCAGTTCTCTGGAAGTGTCATAGTTTAGATAGGTAGCAAAGAGAACACACATTCGCCCTTTCGGGACAGGGTGGGGGTGCAAATCTTAGACCTCATTCCACCATTTTTAAACTAATCAGTGTAACCGCTTTCTGTTCTGTTACTGGTATGGACAAGTTTTGTGTGTTGGACTTTTGTTCTATTAAGAGGTCACTTACACGGGTAAAAGTATAATGTTTGTATCTGGCCTTCTAGAGCTGGTTTGGACATCACAAGGCTGGATGGGCAAAAAACTGTGGCTTATTTGTTCTAGAGCAGGGGTGATTAAGCACTGGCCCATGGGCCTGTGGAGCCATTGCATCTGGCCCATGGGGTTCCCCACAGGTCAGGGAATTTGGCAGCAGGGGAGCAGTGGCAGTTGGTACTGGCCCTTTCCCTCACTGCCAAATTCCCATGCCCACTCCCCCCAGATAGCCAGACTGGGGCCAGGTTCAGAAAAATGCATGTGATCAAGGACTGGGACAAAAGAGAGCAACTCATTTACTCATCAGAAAGGTCACTTAAGATTGCAGTAGCCAAACTAATATTGGCTAAGGTGTTGAAGTTGTTGTGACAGCCTGCTTGCATGGTAGGTTGCTGAGATTAGTGTAGTGATTCTTAACCTCTTTAGACTTAAGGGCTAAGTACAGACACTCAGGGAAATTAGAGGAAAGTTAAATCAATTCAAAACGGCTGCCCAATATCAGGTAAGTCAGGATGGGAGGGGTAGCTGGGGGATTGGGGGTGCAGCAGGCTAGAGGGGATCAAATGTCCACTGGGGAATGTGGGGGGGGGGGCAGGCGTGCCCTGCAAGGGGTGGGGGGCAGGCATGCCCTGCAGGTGGGGTGGGGGGTCCCACCCACCAAAGCTACACCCCCATCTCTTCCTCCCCTTCCCCCACTGGGACTTGCTTGGCTCTGGTAGCAGTGAACACTGATAAAAACAGCTGTACCTAGAGTGGCTTGTGGGATGGTGGTTGAGAGCACTGATTGTGGGGAGCAAGGTTTGGAGGGGGCAAAGAGGGGAATGAAAAGAGCAGCCCTGGGGCTGGGGCCAGTGGCTGGGTTTTCTCAGCCATGGGGTACGCAGGGGAAGTGGACAGAAGTTCCATGTACCGGTTTGACTTAAATCAGATGAATCTGCACTACATAGATCTAGGTTTATCTTAAACCAAGTTCTGCAATTTTTAGTCTAGTTTGTCTGCATGGAACTTCTGCTACAGGCTTAGACTGATTGCCCATCACTGAGACTGGGTCTGAAAGTGTAAGGTCAGCACCAAGACAAGCTAAGTTTAAACTGGGTAGCTATTTTGAACCCAATTTAACCTCCTGAATGTCTGTACTTAGTCAAGGGTCATGCCCAGACAGGCAGGCATGTACGGTTTGTGGCAGTGCGAACCTCTTTGCAGCATCACAAACCATACATGGGAAACATAAAATGTGACCTGCACTGCAAATTTGCAGTGGGAAGCTAAAATTTGCTCCCAGGAAATCCTGGTAGCAGAAAAATCAGCACAGTGCACACGACAGGAGTGTGCGCAGGAGACGCAGAGGCTTGGTCCTCTTGGGAGGCGCTTTGGCTGTTGGCCAGAGCATCTCCATTCCTGCAGTTGGCTCCTCCAGCATGCCGGGAGCTGGGAGGAGCCGGGCAAGGACAGTTTGCTCAAAGTGAGACAACTTATCTCTCACCAAAGTGCTTGCTCAGGGCCGTGTGCTGTAGCAAAAAGTATTAATGTTATACTGTTTTACCATTGCAAGTGCACGCCCCTGCACATCTGGATGCAGCCAAGGTATCCCTTAGAAAATGCCACCTTTTAGTTTTCATTCTTTTTTTGACTACAGAAAAATAGTAGAACCATTTTTCTGCAGCAAAGAACTCAGAAATACTACAGGATGGAATGATTTTGACGCTGTGGATTCCAATCTAAAATCTCTGAGTTTCTTGTGTATCATGTTTGCGAACCTACCAGTGGTTGGCATCCTTTGGTACGCTTGAAGAGATCTCAAGGTACTCAAGGGTGCAACATACCATGGTTGAGAATCACTGTATTAGTAGAATATTTTGACTGCATCTTAAATATATTTCAGACCTTAACTTCTAAAATTCCTGCTTAAAAATTGGCTATCAGTATCGGCCCCAAAAATCTCTATTGGTGCACCCCTGATTTTTAATGTTCATATTGAACAATATATTTTTTTAAACTTGGGCCACAGTTGCCTACATTTTCAAGGAGAATCCATTTTTAAAGTTTGTTCCCAACCCTTTCATAGATTCCTGTGACCCACTTTTGAGTCTTGAGTCATGGGTTAAGATACTGGTTTAGATCATGATTTAGACCAGAGGTGTCAAACTCATGTGAGGCCCTATGGGGCTGGATGAATTACTTGGGTTGGATCCAGCTTGTAGCGCTGGTCTGGCATGGGTTCCATATGCAGTATATGCCCTGCACATTGGGCTGATCCAGCACACTCTAAATGTGGCTTGTGAGTCCACTCTAAGACTGTCAGCAGTACCACGAGGTAGCTGATAGGGCTCTGGTGAACTGAATGTGGCCTATGAGCTCTATCTTTGACATGCCTGATTTTAGGTTTTAAGCTTAGTAATGGTTGTTCAGCCCAGTTGTTTAGAGTGTTGTGCTATAATTATACCAAGGTTGCAGGATTAATTCCTGGTCTGGACTAGATGAACTTTTGACATCCCTTCCAGCCCTATTTCTCTATTTTGTTCCCATTTCTGAGGTTATAATGGTTCTTGAAGGGGCACAGGTGGGCTTTGCCTCGCATACAACTGCATTCAAGCCTGTTGCTTTAGATGTTCCTTCATAGGATATCTGTGCCAAGGGCTGTCAAACCACGGCTTTCAAGCCAAGCTGCAGGTGGCTCCAGTCAGATTAAATGTGGCTGCTGAAGAAAACAGAGATGCTTCATAAACATTCTTTTTCTCTCTTTATCCATTTATTATTTTCTATGTTTGATTTTCTTCAGTTTTTGCATATTATAAGAAGTAATTTAACAACAAATTATATTTGAGCAGGGGCACTGTGCCCAGATATTGAGTCTCAGGCATGCACATACCAATTTTTTTTTGTATCCTGCAGTTGTTAGCTATGCCAATATTTTAGTTCATGGCTAGAAGGCTAGGATGTTTGGCTAACCCTGATTTATGCTGTCATCTTGTTTACATTCTGGGCTGATGGGTATAAGGCCTAGCAGATGCTCTTTTACTTAGTCTGGTGACTATTAGGATTAGCTCTTGCTGCCATACTGCAGAGAAGTCCAAGAGCCTTCTTTTACAGCAGTGGAGAAGACCATATGTTTGTCTTCCCATGTTATGTTTTCACCTCCTTGAACTGCATGCTGGTACCATTGACTCATCTCTTATTTTTTTAAAGCATTTCTCCAGCTGTTTATTATTTCTTCCTTATTTTGTATACCTCTCTTAGTCCCTGATTAAATATGGGTGAATTATGCCAGGTCAGTGACTTAGTACTTATTGTAGCTGTCCTTTTGGTGTTCAGTTTCTCTGCTTAATTTTTAATATGCTTCTAGCCCTTTTTGCTCTGAAGAAAACCTTGGACATAAAATGTGTACTGTCTAATTTGATTCCTGCCACCATTAGAAAGTCTGAAATAGGAACTGTGAGGTGTGAACTGTTGCATTTCTAAAGGGTGATAACATATATGTTTGAATGGTCCATAGTAATTGTGTTAGTGGTACTTGAAAAAGGATCACAAATTTACTATTAATGGCATCCCACATTGGAGCTAAACCAAATGATTTTTTCAGTAGAGTCCTATCTCTGTTTTCCCCCTCTTTCTCCTTGGTTTGTGGTCCCAAAATGCCAAAGAGAAGGAGTCAAGCTCCCATTTGAGCCTTGCCTTTGTGAAGCACATTCTGCACAACTTTGTGATACATCTGAGCCAATTAATTAATTGGCTTCTCCAGAGCAGTAATACTCCAGATCTGTTTTTGTGGAGGTCTGAGGCCAGCTAGCTTGCTGCTTAGCTGTAATGTGCGTCTTTCCTTCTTTTGGAGGCTTTTGTGGCAGAGCCCTAGCTGGTGGGTGTGCGTGTGTGCGTGCGCACACACGCGCGCATTTACCAGCTAGGGCTGGTATGTGTGTATGTATGGTTTTTTGTCTTAATTTATTCTGCTCGATAGTATGTCTAAATCTTACCGAGAGGGAACCAAACCTGAAGAGCCTAGCAAAGCCTGCATGTTTAAGGTTTTTGTTTTGGGGGGTTTTTTTTAAACACTACTCACAAAACATGTGTGCAAGTGTTTGATTTGTCAAGCAGTCAGAACTTGGGGAAAATATTACTTTCTTTTCCCATGTCATCATTGCCCTCATGACATTTCTGCTAATATAATTACTAACATCCCCATGGCTTTGGTGGTGTCTTGTTTGCCATTTTCTATATTCTTCCTTTGCTGGTTCCTTTAGTCTACATCCCTTCCTTAATTTTAATACTGAGGCTATTTAGGAAAAATTGCTAACTTCTAGCAAAAAAAAATCAGCATTTTATACTTTGGACCTCCCACTAAAATAGTAGGTAACAACTGTTTTACTCTTTATGTGGACTTTCAGTAGCCTTTGACAGTTCCCTCATAAGAGGCTACTAAAGAAAATTGATATGGTATCAGCAGCTGAGCAGCATGACAGATGAGAAACTGAGGAAGAGATTTTTAAGAATTGATGGTCATGTGTTATGATGCCAAACCATTTGTTAGCAGAATGCTTGGAGGTTCTCTAATATAGTCAGTTTTGTTAGAAAATTTATGATCTAGGACAGGGATGGGCAATTATTTTGGGTGGAGGGCTGCTTACTGAGTTTTGGGAAGCCATTGAGGGCTGCATGACAGGCATGACAGGCAGCCAGGGGCAGATAATATTAATTAAAAAAAAAAAAATTTAGGGGCCCCATAGGCCGGATAGATGCCTGGCGGGCCACATTTTGCCCACCCCGATCTAGAAAAATGAGAGAGGTGGCAAATTTAACAGGTGCCTAATGGTATTTAAGTTGGTCAAAGCCAGAGAGGAGACAAGAAATTCTTCAAAGGGATGCAGCCAACCATAAGCTACTGGTAGGAGGGATATGGGGGGGGGGCACATGCCCCTCTTGACAGGGCCATCCTCTCCAGTGTCTGTGGGTACTCTCCAGCTACATCCCCACTGCCGCCGGCTTCTGCAGGTGCCCCCCAGACTCAGGAGGCACCAGTCACCTGTGCAGCCAACCTATGTGAATAGGCAGTGTGATGACTGATTAAATTCAGTGTTGACAGATGTAAAATAACTCATCAGTAAACATTATTTCAAATGAATGAAATACCTTAAAAATTAATTTATCTTTGTCAACTGTAGTAAAAGAGTTCTTCAGCAGAGGTACCTTTCTTGTCTGGTACGAAGTAGCAGCCAAAAGAGGAATCAAAATGTTAAAATTAATAAAAAATAGACTGGAGAATTAATACAGGAGAATTAAAATGCTGTTGTGTAGATCAGCTCCGTACCCGAGAATGTAATTTAAAATTCTGGTTTCCCCATTTCAAAAAAGAAATGCCATGCTTTTCATTTGTATGAACACTGGATAAGTGCATACGTTGCTTATATGTTATCAGTCCCACTTCACTGCATATTGCTTATAGTGTTACAAACTCCAGTTGTCTGCATGCCTGCATAAACTGCTTTGGGGCATGCAGTCTTTCAGCCCCACTATCTTTGTAATTCAGTTGTGTTCTGATTAAGGGCATAGTAACTGTAATCATACCTGTGTTGTAACTGATTGTACTTCTTGGCTGCATCAAAAAGAAAAAGGGAAGACACTGTCAAAGGCCTGGTCTTAGAAGACTTGAAGAGGAGAAAGTCATCTTTAAGGCTGTTATCTCCTCTCTCTTTCAAGGCAGGTCTTGAAAATGAGAGCTAGTCAATTGGGATTGCTAATACCACAATGCTGACAGGACTGTAAACAGTTCTCATTAAGTCTGAAGTACTGAGGACTTTTAAATCGGTATTTTCATCTCATCTGTCCATATATTACTTTTCATTCGACTTACTGATGATCTCCATGTGATTTAGGAAGGGTATAGAGAGACAAGGTTCTTTGGGTAAATCTAATAGTTCCAACTATACAAGTTGCCCTAATAAAATATATTGGATTTACCCAAAGAACCTTGTCTGCCTATGTCCTTAGACCAACACGGCTACAGCCAACACCAGTAGGAAAAGGTAGACCCCTGATATGGTTCTCAGATGCTCTAAGGAGTGATAAAAGGTGTGGGGAAGCAGAGTTAGTGAGAAATGGAAGGCACCTCAATGGTACATATTATTTTATATTTTTTTTGGTGTCATTCCTTCTTTTCAGGATTGTTATTTTTCAGCTGGAAACTTCTGTGCTTTAGCATAAGTAAAACCATTGCCAGGCAACCTTAACTCTTGCATTGTGCCTCTTAATTAATATTCAAATGTTACAATGTGGTATTTCTTGTGACTTGAAGATAAGGAAAAGATATTGCAACTAATATAATGCATATGCACATGATTAATGAACGTGGGCTACCTGTGACAACCTTAGTTCTGACGCATGCCAACTTGACGGTTGCATTTTGTAATGTTGATATTCTTTTGAAATAGGTTTTAGTGTACATATTTATTATAACAGTATGGTCTTGCATCTAATAGCTAAACCTTTTACAAATTGTACTTTAAAAAATCACATCAAATTTGATTTACAGTTATTAAATGCAAATTACATAGGATTCACTTTATCCAACAATAATGAGCAGTATCTTTAGCATAAATTGGAGCGCTGGTATAACACTGCATGATCGTATATCAAAAAAACTAATTAAAACTATAAATAAAATGTATTTATTTGAAATAGAGTAATGAACCATTTCAGTGTCTCTCCCTGAGATGTATTGTAGACATGCCACAAAACTTTATGCTCCAAATTGTGTAGAAAAATAGAAAAAGACCTGTGAGTAGGCTTCTGTTTTAAATGTTCAGCAGGACAATCCCTTTTCTTATGAAGGAACTTTGACTAAAGTCAATGTTTCAATACTCTGTTTTCCCACAATACTCCAAGATTAAAATAACTATGAAGCTTTTCATATACAGTAACTGTTAGTTTGGTAAATTAGCACAGTGAAAATTAGGCTTTATTTAATAGAAAAAAGAGAAGTTTCACTTAGATTTTTTAAAGGCCAAGAGATTTAACATCTATAATAAAGGATGAGCTTAGAGGACAGTTCATTGTATTTGCTTGTGTTTAACTTTGCCATTGTTTGCATTTTAACAGAGAAGTTGTATAATTCGTTTTTCCAGATTCTGTTGAGCCGACTTAACGGAAACTCTCGCATTAGATTTGAGCTGGGGTTTAGATACTGGTAGTGGTATTTAATCAGTAGTAGTATTTGTGATCACTGAAAAAGAAGGTTGAGGTTTTTGCAAATGTTTGATTAACAAAAATAGCTTGTTTTCTACATGAGACAACTCAGGGTTATTAAAAGGATAATGATTTAAAATGTTAGACACTACTAACTTGAATCCAACAATTAAATGCCAACTAAAATATTTGTCTGTTTGGCTTGGGTGAAGAAAGTTGTTTGCTTTTTTTAGTTCAGATTAGTTTATCTCACAAATCAATCAGTTTTGTAGCTGGCTCTAACTTACATTGTTGGGCAGAAAGACCAGCGAACAGATGATCGGACAGACTGAAATATGTTCTGTCCTAGTGATGGTTATCCTCCTTTTCCCTGAGTAGCATTTGGGATACGTCAGTCAGTTTATTGCATAATGTAACCCCTTTGTTTTCAGACTTGGATACGTTATTCCAGATTATTTTTTCTACCTTTGACTTGTGTTTTAGGCTGTCATAAATGAATTTAACATTAACAGTGGCCAGTAATTTAATTTTGGTAAATCCCTAGGATTATTACCAGAACATGTTTATCTTTTGCTTTTACAAAAGATAGAGGTTTTTATAATTGATTTTACGTATTTCATAATGCCATGCTCTTTTTTTTCTCTCTTGCTGTTTATAGAAGAGTTCTTCCACTATTTGTAGGTCTGCTCCTCTGCTTTGCTGCTGGTACTTGGGAAATGAGCTTGGTGAGAAGCACCACAAACCCCTCTGGAGACTTGTCTGAAGAATGTGTGGGGAGCAAGGAAGAGCTGCTCCTCCAGCACCTGACTCCTGGTGGCCAACTTGGTGGCGGGGGCAGGAAGAGAGACAGTGTCCCTGAGCCCAATTCCTGGTCCCTGGGCTTTGCAATCCCTGCTTCATTGCCCAGCTGGGTGGTAGGGCAGCATTTAAAGCCCAGGGCCTGGGAAATATGTCCTCGGTTCCCAGTCCCAATTTCCATCCTCACTGTTCAACTGGGTGGTGGGGCAGTGAGGGAAAGCCAGAGGGAATTGGTAACTGTTATCCCCCACCTCCACCCCTATAACCTCTTCCCCAGACTGGGGACTGCCCAGTTTGGGGAAAAGACAGGGGGGAGAGTGTCTACTGCTGCTCCCCTCCTGGACCAGTCCAGCAGTGGGAGGGGAACATTGGAGCAAAGCCCACAGCCCCTTCTCCATACTGGATAGCCCTTAGTTTGGGGAAGAGTCAGGACCCGACTGAGAGGAGAGCATATGAGCATTTCCTCATGCAAGAGAAACTCTTGTAAGGGAAATTTTCCAGGTGCAAATTCTGATAGCCTCTTGGAAGTTTGGTTTCCCTTGGGATAAATTTGGTGCACACTTCTATGCTTATCACTTTTACTGGAAGAATGGTGGGTCTCCCATTAGAAATGTAATGATTATACAGTCTTGGTCTATCAGTCTATCGAAGATCATTACATCTGTAGTAGGAGGAACATTAGAAAAAAAAGAATATGAGTAATGAGAGGAGATAGACAGCTTACAACAGTTGATGTGTGGATTGCAATAAATGCTTGGCAAGGGTTGGTATCTGGAAGAGAATTCTGTCTGAGTATCAGTGGCAGAAGAGAAAGGGGGAAGGGTATAAATGAACATGGGAAGGTAGGACACCAAAAAGAAGAGAAGATGATGTAGATTTCATAGATTTTAAGGTCGGAAGGGACCTATTAGATCATCGAGTCTGACCCCCTCCTCTGGGTAGGAAAGAGTGCTGGAGTCAGATGACCTCAGCCAGGTGTTTGTCCAATCTCCTCTTAAATACCTCCAAGGAAGGGGACAGCACCACCTCCCTTGGAAGCATATTCTATATTTTGGCAACCCTCACTGTAAAGAATTTTTTCCTGATGTCCAATCTAAATTTGCTCTCCTTCAGTTTGTGGCCATTGTTTCTAGTTACTCCGATGGGCACCCTGGTAAACATTGTATCCCCCTATTTCAGGGGTGGGCAAAATGCAACCCATGGGCCAGATGCGGCCCGCCAGGCCCTTCTATCCAGTCCATGGGGCCCCTTAAATATTTTAGAAAATAATAGTTATTTGCCACTGGCTGCCTGTCATGTGGCCCTCGATGGCTTGCCAAAACTCAGTAAGCGGCCCTCCCCCTGAAATAATTGCCCGTCCCTGCCCTATTTCCTGCTGTCCTCCCCTTATGAGTTTGTAGATGGCCACAAGTTCACTTCTCAGCCGTCTCTTGCGGAGGCTGAAGAGATTCAGGTCCCTCAATCGGTCCTCATAGGACCAGACAGGTGGTCCTCCTCTGAACCTCCTCCAGGCCATCCACATCCCTCTGGAAGTGTGGTGCTCAAAACTGGATGCAGTACTCTAGCTGTGGCCTGACCAGTGCCACATAGAGGGGAAATATCACTTCCCTAGACCTGGTTGTGATACACCTACTTATGCAAGAAAGTGCAGTTAGCTTTACTTATTACTTTATCACATTGGTGACTCGTGTTCGTTTTGGAGTCAACTCTGACTCCGAGATCCCTTTCTGCAATTATGCTACTTAGAATGGTACCTCCCAGGCTATAGGCGTGTTGATGATTCTTCCTCCCCAGGTGCAACACATGGCACTTACCTTTGTTAAACTCCATCCTATTCTGTTCCGCCCACTTTCCCAGCCTGTCCAAATCCACCTGGATTACCTCCCTGCCCTCTAGTTTGTTTATGTCACCCCATAGTTTGGTGTCATCTGCAGACATGGACAGAGTGCTTTCTATTCCCTCATCCAAGTCACTAATGAAGATATTGAACAGCACCAGTCCCTGGACAGAGCCTTAGGGGGGACTTCACTGCTCACATTTCTCCAGGTAGAAAACAGCCCATCCACCACCACTCCCTCAGTGCTTCCCATAAGACAATTTTCCACCCATTGGACTGTGTAATAATCTACATTGCAACTGTTTATTTATAAGAATTGGGTATAACACGGTGTCAAAGGCCTTTTTAAAATCTAAGTCAATAACATCTACCTCAATTCCTTCATCCAAGCATTTTGTGACCTGGATTTATATGAGAGACAGAAACATTTTCTCCATAAATTGATAAAAAGGTGGACACCAGATAAAGAAATGTTTATCAAGTGATAGTGAAGGACTAGAAAGAACCATGCAAACAGGTTTTTTTTTTTAAAGTTAATAGTGAATGAGTTTAGAGCATTATGTCTAATTCATAGTTTAAGACTGAAAGGTGTAGGGAGTTACCAAGAGTCTGCTAGTCTGCTCTGATGGTACTTAGTTGGTACCACTTGGTCTGAGGGGGATTCAAGATCAAAACTAGATAATTAACTTTTGAAAAGTGGCTCTGGGTTATAATTGGTATTACTATATTTTTAATGGTCTTCCCTTAGTTTTTAGTCCTGTTTTAATGTGCGTGTAACTGGAGAAAAAAAGCTTAGGAGTGGTAGCCCTAGATCAAGGGGGTGCATTGGAACATTTATGCTGAATGAGAGATCCCTGTGCATATTAAAGAATTTAAACCCAGTAAGAAATTGGGGCCCAAAGAGTAATTAAGAGGTAAGATTGCTTTCAAAGGATACGAAATGTGAACTTATGTTTTTTCCTTCTGGAATACAGCCAAATTTTCTCTCAGGAGAGGTACTTTTGGAAGGTTTCTAATACTTAGAGCTTTCTTGCTGCACCAGGATCTTGGCCAAGAGGTTTAGACAAAAAGTACACAGTACATGGTTGACATCAGGGTGCAGTAGAAGATTACTGAGGTGGAGGAAGGAACTTTGGAAAGTAGGGCTAGAAAGGACCTCATGAGGTCATGCACTTCAGTCCCTTGCTCAAGATGGAAATGTTCTTGACTAAACAGATGGTTATCTGTCTAACATACTTTTGAAAATTTCCAGGGATAGAGATTACACAGCTTTTCTAGGGATGCTTGGCCCCACCCCCTTATAGTCAGAAAGTTTCTCCTAGTCTCCAACCTAAATTTCCTCTTCTGCATTGTGTTTTGTTTAGTGCTTTTAAATAAAGTTGTGCTCTTTTTAACTTTCATGAACAAATTTTAAACTGGGGAGTGACTAGGTTGTAATTTTCAGGAAAGGACCTGGGGACTATAGTGGACCAGAAGCTGAATATAAGTCTGTGCCCACCTCTGCTTGACCAGGCGCTCTCGAGCTGCCTTCGCTCGGGCGGCCGTTCTAGCTGGCCCCTAGCCTACGAGAGGGCCCCGGGAGGTACCTCGGGTGGTGTCGGGAGGCCCCCTAACCTCGCCTGCCATGACTTCGGATGGAACCTCAGTGGTGGGGGTCTCCGTTAGCGCCACCTCCCGGGGTTGTTACGCCTTCGGCGGGCACTCATGGGGCTCCAACCTCCCCTACACCCCGGCCAATTGCCACCTGCTGCTGCGGGTCTTCCTGTGGCCTTCCTTTGGCGACCCCGCCGCGTTTCGGTCCTGTGTCTCCCAGTGGTCCCCACTCCGGGGATCCAAGCTTCCCAGACTGAAATCCGCCTTGAGGGTCTCACACCCCCTGATTCCCTGCTGCCCCTAGCCTATACCGACCCGAGGCCACTGTAACACAAAACAAGAGAGCCTAAAGGAAAGCAAACAACAAAACAGAAAGTCAAGCCCTTCTAGCACGCCTAGTCCAGGACCTGAGCCGGGTGCCTAAGCCCTGACCGACGGGCTGCCCTGGCTCCAGGTCTGTCGGGTGGCTTAAGGCCACCAACTTCCCCTGGTGTCTGCGCTCCGGGCCCGTGGCTCCCACTCTCCGGGAGTCTCGTATCTGGCGTTCTCTCCCTCGCCGGGTCCGCTGCCGGTTCCTCCGCCGGCCCATCTGTTGGCTCTCTCGCTGGGTCCGCAGCCAGTTTCCTCACTGGCTACGCCACCTGCTCTCTTACCGGCACCATAGCCAGTTACTTCTCTATTTGTACTGCCGACGTCGTCTCCACCCTCTCCGTCGGCTCCTTTAAGAGCGCAGCTCTCGCTGCTGTAGCTGCGGCTTCCTCTACTGGCTCCTTTACTGAGGCGGCTCTCACCACTGCTGCTGCTGCTGCTGTTCTCACCACTGCTGCCGACGCCGCTGCCATTGCCTCAACTTTCCCCATCGCGCTGGGTACACGGGCCCCGCAGGCACGGGTCCCGCTCTCGGGATTCCCTGCGGGCTTTCCCCACTTCTGGCCCTGCTCCGCTTCCGGGGCCGCCTTTTATTCCTGCCGGGTGGCGTCTTGC
The DNA here is from genome assembly GCF_030867095.1 of Alligator mississippiensis. Taxonomy (NCBI): domain Eukaryota; kingdom Metazoa; phylum Chordata; order Crocodylia; family Alligatoridae; genus Alligator; species Alligator mississippiensis. The sequence goes on from NC_081824.1 coordinate 127,035,494, forward strand.
TGACGTTGCCCGGCCCCAACTGGATATGAGCGCGGCTTACAAATCGCGCCGGCGGTTTTCCCGCGCGCGTGTCCCTGCTCCCTCCGGCTCCTGCGTGGGATAAGTAAGTGGTTACTTCCCCCCTGGTTTTGCCCCGGGGTTCCCTTCTAACCCTGGCATCCCTGGGACAAAGTCAACAAGTACTAATGTTGCAAAAACAAAAAAACACCAAAGCTTTTCAAGAAGCAAGGATTTTTTGGTTGCATCTCTTATCAGACCAATTGCACAGGTGGTATAGTGAGTATTGTGGTGTTTCTGGATGGTGTTGTCCTGATTCTCTCTAATGTGTTAGGCACTATGCATTTGGTCCAGTACAATGTATCGCCAAAAATGTTTGCTGCTCTTATTTCCTGGACCATAATGCTGCTGTATTCATCCTATCCTACTAATAGCTTTTAAAAAAAGATGTGGACAAATTGGAAAGTGTCCAGTGGAGAACAACAAAAGTAGTCAGCTAAATTGGAATGAGGAAAATGTCTACTCACCTGTAGAAAACTACTGATTTATCACTTTGGCAAAGGCTTGTTTGAAGTACTTTAGTCAGTAACTTCTACCACTTTAGTGGTTTGACTTCAAAACTCCAATAGAATGTATGTACTGAGAATTTGTATTCAAATGGATAGATTACATTAAGTTGAAGTATTAAACTATCATATTTTTCAGTTTTATTTTGAAAAGGTTCAAAAACAATTTTTATTTGTAATTGATTTATTTTCTAAATAGTGCACATATATTACTATTACTCTGTTTCTTCCTTAAGAGAACATTAAAAATGCCAGGTGACCCAGAAATTCTTGAATTAAACTAGTCATTTCAGATTTGCTGTTATGGATGAAGCTAAAGAAGATACTAAAGGTTCTACTTGAATGCCAATCTTGTTATGGTCTTCTCAACAGAGGCTGGAACAGGATATTGCTAAACAATCGTGCAGTAACTTTTGTAAGGAAAACAGTTTTGAAATTCAACTGTAACTTTAGTGGAAGTTTCCTAGTTTTGAAAACTTTCACTGCTGGGGTTTGAGGCCAGGGTCTGGGCCTGGGGTTGCACTCTGGGTGGGTGGCAACAGCACTGGGAGAGGGGGTTATGGGGTGCCACCCCGTTGCCTCTCCTCTGTGCCACAGCCTCCCAACCCAAGTGCAGTCCCAGCCCAGCCCCCACTGGGAAGAAGGCAGCGCAGCCCCCAAGCCCAGAGCAGGCAGCCCATCCTTGCCCCATGCACAAATTGGGGGGGGGCACGTACCCCCCCCCATAACTCTTTCCAAGATGCACAGAGTGGGAGGGAGACACTCCCCTCCCTGCCCCTCCACGTCCTCCGGACAAGCTGCCTACGGCTCCATCCCATGATCCGCCCCAGCTGGGCAACCCCTGCCCCACTCCTTCCCTCACCATTGTTGGCTCTGGATTTAGGACCCAGAGACCTTGCTCCTGGGGGGGTGGGGAGAAATGAGGACCCACCCTCAGGCTAACCACAACCTTTCCATTTGATAATAGACAAATTTATAGATACACAGTGATAACAGAAGAAAAGAAATACGAACAATCAAACAAGTCTATATAGCTACCAAATCCTAGTGCTGTCATCAGAGTCAAATTACATCTGGTCAGGATGCAGTCTCCACTCTGAGGCTTTCTCTCTTAGGTGTTAGCAATCTGGAGGTGGGATGCTGAGGCCCATACCCCCCCTCCATTGGGGTGCATGAGATGGGCTAGTTGTATGCCCTCCGCCCGTGGTGGCCTTGGGGACCCTTCCCCGGGAACAGATACCCATCTTGGGGAGGAGGAGCTGGGAGGGACGGGACAAAGGGAGGGACACTTTATTACTCTCAAGTCTTTGCTTTTGTATTCGCCTTCCCTCTTGATGGCTCCTGATGACACTTGATCCATGGCTGTCTCTGGTTGGTTGTCTCTCTGTGGTGTCACATCCACATAGCTTTCTGGGCCTTCTCCTAATTTGGTCTGTTTTCCCAAAACCGGGACTCAGTCGCCGCCCCCCCCCGCTGCTTTGGGGCCTTGTAGCTGGTGTCACTGTCTCATGTTATGGAACAGTATGGTATATGCTCACAGTTCCCAGGCTGTTTTCTAGACTGTGTGTCCTTGTTGTGTTAGACAACCTGTCTGCCTTGAAGGCTGTGATCTTGTGTTATGGCATGCCCCCTCCAATTCTTAGGCTATGTGTGTATCCATTGGCCTTGTTGTGTTAGACAGCCTATCTTCTTCCAAGGCTGGGAGAAACGTTGTGTGTCAGACCCAGGCTCTTAGCAGTCAATTAACCCCTGCTGCCCATCTTGAAGCATTTTAATGAATATATCTATATAAGCCAATTCCCAAAAAGCAAACCTTTAAATGCCATTTCGAAGCCAACAACCGTGGAAGACTAGATCTGCCCTCGCATCCCTCCCTCCCACCCCTTCCCTCCGACAGCCTTACTCGCCAGACATTGTTCTTCATGCTGCTAGGCTGCATTCCTGGCCGTGTGCATGCTGCGGCTGCACATGTGCACGCATTTATTGGTGACAATATCAGCTACACCAGCCAAAAAAAGCCAATTCCTGATTATGTAAATTTTCCTTTTATCAGTGCCGATCTGATATGGACTGATGTATCAGTGCACCTCTAATAATATCTCCTCTATTTAAGAGTCTCAGGCAGTAGAATCAAAGTTATCTTGGTTAATAATATTTTCTTTCTCAATGCAGAATAAACCAGGATGGTTTGACTTGATGATTCAAATCCTAATTTAAAATTTCTTTAAACTGGGAACCCGCATATAAATGATGTAATTTTAATCTTGTTCTACATTTATTGTTCATTGTTAGTATTTGAACAATATATTTCAAAAATATAAATACTAAAATATTTCTGGAAACCTAATACAGGAAACCCGCACTATTCGCGGGTTTGGCATTCGTGGTTTCAGATATTTGCGAATGCCGAACCCGCTTCTTAAATACACTTAAAGGAACTCCTTGGGAGGCTTGTGGTTATCGCTGCTGCCAGGCTATGGCTATCGCCAGGGCAGCTGTGCCTCCCTTCCCCCCCCCCCCCAGCTGCCAGGGGCACTGAGTTCATGAGCACAGTGCCTTATTCATTGATTTCACCATTCACGAACTTATCTGGTATGGAAAACATCTTTGGTAAATGTGTTTAGCCAAACTGCTTTTAGTTCAAGTGAACAGGACCTCTAAAAGGGTTTCAGTATCAGTGCTGTAGACTAATGTGGCACAGACCCCTCTAGTGCATGCATCCAGAAAAAAATAGAAAATCTTAATCAGCAGTGGTGTTGGCACACCAGTATGAGAGAGTGGAGTTGGCCTGAGAAACTTCAGTTGCTGTCTCCCGCAACAGAGTTCTCCTTCTCTGGAGAAGTTGGCTACTTCCAGACATCAGCTGATAATGATTTCAGGTCCTTCAAAGATCTTCTCTCAAGGATTGTTCAAGCCTTAGACTGAGAAGTTATCCCAGGAAACATGCATAACTACTTATTGCCAACAGTGTACCCAAAGGGTACACTGGGTCCAGCAAAGGGATGATGGCAGACTTCAGTCTTGCTCTCCTTTGCTTTGAAATAAGTAGTAAAAGTTGCTGTCAAATCACTTCAAACACTTCCCTGCATGCCCAGCATTAATATAGCTGGTGCTGCTTTTCAGTCCAGAATAAAAACCAGCTACATGAACTGAGAAACTAAATCTGAAAGGCTTTTTCATCAACCTTCCTCCTGTTTTGTGCTATAAGCTACAGAATTGTCACAAAATGACTTTCAAAGGTGGGACTGTGACTTATTGCTATCTTGTATGCCAGGGGACTAAATAGAGATTGTTGCAGGACAAGGTGTGGACACATGTAGCAATTTGAACCATTTTCAGATATCACTGGCTGGGAATTGGTTTGCAGTTGTGCGAAGTGCTGTGGCACCCAACCCATTATGCCTTTTGGGAAGAGGACTGCTTTTTGCAAGGTCAGCACATGGACGCAGAAAGTCAACCATGAGAGAGAAAGAGATACTGACATTCCACATGGAAATTAATTCTTTACATGGGCCTGTGTGGTCTAGACATCTGATCCTTGTTTAGTTACACCAGTTAAAACAGTGAGCTAACTGAAAGTTAATCAACATCTGCTTGGCAGCATGTCTCCACTGGTATATTTGCTTCATCTGTCTTCATGTGACAGCATTCAAGTTTCTCGAAGGCCTAATACCTATATTTTTCCCAGTGCGAGAACTTGGCAAGATCATCCTGAAGTGTATGAAGTGCTCCTTATTAATGCGCTCTCTTCAAAAGAAAAAAAAGGTTTGTTTTGGTAGCCATCGATTTGGCCACAGGATAAATCGGCTTCAGATATTCTTGACAAAGCTCCTGTGTACCTTCTGAACTGATGGAGTAATACTGAAACCTGGTGTACAATTCATTCTCAAAGTGATTTGGGTCCACTTAACCACATTCTTTCCAACCCACTTCACTCTGCATTAGGAGAAAGGAATGATTACATTTTGGGGTTTGTGGAGTTCTAAGAAACTTATACAACATACTGTGAGTAGTATAGATGTTTTCTGGCTGGGGCGAATGCTTCCTGCCGCTTTCACAGCTTTTGATTACTGACCCTAACTGAGGGAAGTGTGTGGATAACTGCTTCAAGAATATTAGAAAAAAGTAGAGAGCCTACAAGACATGGGAAGGGGGTGGGGGGAGGGATTAGAAAAGGCCTCATGAGCAAAGAAATCTAGGTTCATAGATTCATAGATGTTAGGGTCGGAAGGGACCTCAATAGATCATCGAGTCCAACCACCTACATAAGCAGGAAAGAGTGCTGGGTCTAGATGACCCCAGCTAGATACTCATCTAACCTCCTCTTGAAGACCCCCAGGGTAGGGGAGAGCACCACCTCCCTTGGGAGCCCGTTCCAGACCTTGGCCACTCGAACTGTGAAGAAGTTCTTCCTAATGTCCAGTCTAAATCTGCTCTCTGCTAGCTTGTGGCCATTGTTTCTTGTGACCCCCAGGGGCGCCTTGGTGAATAAATACCAATTTCCTTCTGTGCCCCCGTGATGAACTTAAAGGCAGCCACAAGGTCACCTCTCAACCTTCTCTTGCGGAGGCTGAAAAGGTCCAGTTTCTCTAGTCTCTCCTCGTAGGGCTTGGTCTGCAGGCCCTTGACCATACGAGTTGCCCTTCTCTGGACCCTCTCCAGGTTATCCGCATCCTTCTTGAAGTGTGGCACCCAGAATTGCACGCAGTACTACAACTGCGGTCTGACCAGCACCCTATAGAGGGGAAATATCACCTCCCTGGACCTATTCATCATGCATCTGCTGATGCACGATAAAGTGCCGTTGGCTTTTCTGATGGCTTCGTCACACTGCTGGCTCACGTTCATCTTGGAGTCCACTAGGACTCCAAGATCCCTTTCCACCTCTGTGCCACTCAGCAGGTCATTCCCTAGGCTGTAGGTGTGCTGGACATCTTTCCTCCCTAGGTGCAGCACTTTGCATTTCTCCTTGTTGAACTGCATCCTGTTGTTTTCTGCCCATTTGTCCAGCGTATCCAGGTCTGCCTGCAGCTGTTCCCTGCCCTCCGGCGTGTCCACTTCTCCCCATAGCTTTGTGTCATCTGCAAACTTGGACAGAGTACATTTGACTCCCTCGTCCAAGTCATTGATGAAGACATTAAAGAGTTTCGGTCCAAGGACCGAGCCCTGCGGGACCCCACTGCCCACACCCTTCCAGGTCGAGACCGACCCATCCACCACGACTCTTTGGGTGCGACCCTCTAGCCAATTCGCCACCCACCAGACTGTGTAGTCATCCACATCACAGCCTCTTAACTTGTTCACCAGTATGGGGTGGGATACCGTATCGAAGGCCTTCCTGAAGTCTAAGTATACGACATCCACCCCTCCTCCTGTGTCCAGGCGTTTCGTAACCTGGTCATAAAAAGAGACTAGATTGGTCAGGCACGATCTGCCTGCCACAAACCCGTGCTGGTTTCCCCTCAGCATAATTTGCCCTGCTGGTCTCTCACAAATGTGAGCCTTGATAATTTTTTCAAAGACTTTACCAAGGATGGAGGTGAGACTGACCGGCCTATAGTTGCCCGGGTCCTCCTTCCTCCCCTTTTTGAAAATGGGGACCACGTTAGCCCTTTTCCAGTCCTCTGGGACTTTGCCCGTGTGCCACGAGCGTTCGAATATTCCCGCCAGTGGCTCTGCAATGATGTCGGCCAGTGCCTTCAGCACCCTTGGATGGAGCTCATCCGGGCCTGCCGACTTAAAGGCATCCAGTTCTTCCAAGTGACTCTGCACCATCTCAGGGTATACGCATGGTAGTCTGGTGCCTTGCTGCTGCCTCTCTACAACCCCAGTGAGAGACTTGTCGTGCCCCTCACTTAGGAACACTGAGGCAAAGAACTCGTTGAGGAGTTCAGCCTTGTCCCCCCTGTCTGTCACCAATTGTTTCTGCCCATTTAGCAGGGGTCCTATTCCTCCCTGGGCCTTCCTTTTACTCCCAATATATCTAAAAAAACAATTTCTTGTTGTCTTTTACTTGGGTTGCCATCCTCAGTTCCATGGTAGCTTTGGCCCGCCTAACTGCCTCCCTACAAGCACGAGCAGAGGAGGTATATTCATCTTTAGTGATCTCACCCTGTTTCCACTTTTTATGTGCTCCCCTTTTGTCCCTTAAGCTGCCCTGGATTTCTCTGGTCAGCCATGGAAGCCTCATGGCCCCTTTCCCTCTTTTGCCTCGCTTGGGGATCGTCTTGCTTTATGCCCGAAGGATCGTTTCCTTAAGGCACAGCCACCCTTCTTGGGCTCCCATCCCTTCAAAACTCCTACTCTGCAGTGCGTCCTTGACTAATCGCCTGAGTTCATTGAGATCAGCTTTCCTAAAGTCTAGCACTTTCACCCTACTAGTTACCTTACCCACTCGACGTCTTATGTTGAATTCTATTATTAGGTGATCACTGTCTCCCAAATGGCTACCGATCTGGAGGTCCCCTATCATGTCATCCCCTGTTGCCAGTACCAGATCCAGTATGGCATTCCCCCTAGTGGGACCACGCACCTCCTGTGTCAGGTGGAGGTCCTGTACACAGGTTAGAAACCTGCGTGAGCGATGGGACCTTGCTGTCTGCGTCTCCCAGCAGATGTCCGGGTAGTTTAGGTCCCCCATGACTACCGCCTCTTTAGCTTTTATGGTCTCCGAGAGTTGCCTCAGGAGCCCCGCATCTATTTCTTCCCCTTGGTGTGGGGGTCTGTAGCAGACCCCTACCACCAAATCCCTTTCTCCTTGCCCCCCCATGTAGCCTAACCCACAATCCTTCTACTTCCTCAACCTTGGATTCTGTCTTGATGAGGGTTGATGTATATTGCTTACTGACATAAAGTGCAACCCCCCCCCCTTTCTTCCCCGACCTGTCCTTTCTGTACAATCTATAGCCCTCAATGTGTACCGCCCAGTCATGGGATGAATCCCACCATGTCTCTGTTAGCCCCACTAAGTCATAGGTGTTTAGTGCAAGCAGGAGCGCTAGTTCATCCTGCTTGTTCCCCATGCTCCTAGCATTAGTATGTAGGCACTTGAGCCCTGCGACTGGTGCCTTTGCTGCCCCCCCGCTCCGAGTCCCAAGGGGCCCATTGTTTCTTACCTTCTTGTTTCTTACCTGTTCTGTAGTGCTGGTCTCCCCATGGTTTTCAGGTTTCCAATGTTCTCCTTCTTCAGGCTGGGCTGTCCTTGTGGGTGCCACATGGTTTGGTGGTCCACAGCTTCCCCTGCCCTCGTACTCCCCTCCCCCCAACGAGCCTAGTTTAAAGTCCGCCGGAGGAGATCTGCCAACCTAGTAGAAAACACACGCTTACCTTTGGGGGACAGGTGAAGCCCATCCCAGCTGAGCATGTCCCTCGTCGTGATGTGCGGGTCATTGTCCAGGAAGCCGAAGCCTGCCTCAAGACACCACTGCCGAAGCCGCCAGTTGGTTTCTCGGATGCAGTTCTCCTGCCGTCTTCCTCGTCCGGTCACTGGTAGGATGGAAGAGAAAACCACCTGTGCACCGAACTCCTTCAGAACGCCACCCAGAGCACTGTAGTCCGCCATCAGGTGATCGGGGGTTCTCCTGGCCGCATCATTAGTACCCACATGGACTAGGACCATGGGGTAGTAATTGGTGGGCTTGATCCTGGCCTGGATTATCTCCGTCACATCCCGAATCTTTGCTCCAGGGAGGCAGCATACCTCTCGTGCCGAGGGATCCTGGCGACAGATGGGTCCTTCCGTACTTCTCAGGATGGAGTTGCCTATGACGAGCACTCGTCGCCTCCTCCTCTGGGTCCTCGTGGATCTCTTGATCTGTTCGGAGTGTGAAGAACGTGGTGTTTCTTCTTGCCCAAGGGTTTCCTCCTCCCCTTCCATCTCCTGCATGGTCGCCAGGGCCTCGTACCTGTTCACCAGTCGGACTGGAGAAGCTGGTACCGGTTTGCTGCGAGCTGCTCCGGTCCTGGCTGTGACCGTCTGCCACTCTGCTGCGGAGGGCACTCCCCGGGCTGCTCCTTCTTTCGGTGCCTGGGCCTGCAGGGAAAGGAAATAACTCAATTTCATCCTCCGCCTCCCTGATCCCCCTCAGCCTGCTAACCTCCGCCCGGAGCTCCCTCACCTGCGCCTCCAGAGCCCTAAGACGGGCACCTGCCGGACAGGTGTGGGGGCCCCCAATCTCTGCCCCCCCGACCCTGCTGGGGATCCCCCGCAGTCCAGGAGGTAGGGGGACATCAGCTCCCCCATGGGCTCGGTCTGGGTGGAGGCCTCAGACCTGCCCCGGGTAGCCTTGTCCCCCTGGGCAGAGGCCCTAGCAGCACTCCTCGTAGACACCATTCTATAAGCTGCTGTTTGTAGACCTGTGCGGTGTCTACGCCCTACCCCTACAGGAGTCCCACTCCTGGCCCTCCCGGCCCGCCCGCCAGCGCGAACGCCTGCGCAAACGCCAGCGTGCTCTTACAGAGCGCGCCTGTTTGCGCGCTCTGTTCGCGCCGCGTGGCTCCCTACCAGCTCAGCTGTATGGGACCCGGGGGGCTTCCCCTCCGGATCCGGCTCAGCTGTGCCGGGTCCCTCCGCCCCACTTACCTTCGGGGGATCAGCTGCTGCTGCTCCCGCTGCCGATTCCTCTGCTGCTGCTGCCGCCGCCGCCTCCGGTCAGTCAGGTTGTAGAAGTGTAGTGTAGGGAGACAGTTTTGAATTGCCAAAAGTTGAGCTGAGCTAAATCTTAACAAAGGCTGTTTCAGTAAATAACAAAAGGTTCTTCAGATACGTCAATTAAAAGCAGAGCTGCTCTGCAGTAAGGATACATTGGACATTAGGATACTTGATGCAAAAACTAAATGAATGTTTTGCTTCAGGTATCAATGAGAAAAATGTTAATGTCAAGTTCAGTGACAAAAATTAGCGTTCCTTAACCAAAAAGGGAAGCAAAACTCAAATGACTTGATGTGCTCAAGTCATGCAGCAATTTCATCCTAGAATCTGAAAAGATACAATACATTAAATTGCTAGTTTGCTAGCAGGCATTTAGAAGAAAAATCTTACCAATTTAAGGGTGGCATAAATGGGATAAGTAGGGGTGATTGGGGCAACCACCTTGGCGCTGACTTGGAGCTTGTGGGGAAATAAAAGCAGCTGCTGCCAGCAGCTGTGCAGTTACGTTTGCATTTGCAATGGCAACTGTGGGTTGCTGCTTCAGCCTTGCTCCTGCTGTCTACTCTGCTGGGTAGTATCATATGTATAGAGGACAGCAAATTTAGTAGCTATATTGAAAAGAGTATATTCTACATATACTATATTTAATAGGTGTGTGGGGGGGGCGGCAATCGGGGCTAGTAAGGCTTTTTACTTTGAACTAGAACGTAAAACTTTAGAATAAATGTTGAAACAAAGGATAAATTAAAGTTAGGGAATGTAAGAAATGGCAAGTTAGTTAGTATTTTGCTGAAGAAGGTATTGAAGGTTTGATATTATTTGAATATTGCAAAGATAAATCATTTATAGCAACTGTTTATGATGATGTTTGTCACAAGAAATTAAAGTGATGTTCTTGTCCAGGAAATATGCAAGAGTCTTCTTCTCTCCTAGAGACCTGAGGAGGGCTACGGTGATACCTGAGAATTTGCCTAAGTGTATCCCAACCATGCAGTTGGTTCAATAAAAGATATCACCCACAAGAATTCTTGCCTCAGGAAATTAATGCGTTTTTCTTCACACAGAATTGGGTGGTGTGCATGTAATAAGCTCTAGGGCCACATATTAAACAGGAGGAAGAAGAGATACAGAACATACTGAGTACCACCTATCCTGTGCACTGAATGAGGCTGGCATCCTGTGGGGAAAAAAACATTAGTATGTCTAATGAAAATTTAAGTATGTGCTACTTGGACCCTGTTTTGAAGACAGAAGTATTAATGTCCTATGACAATCATCACCATGTTTAATTCTTTACATTGATACACAATACATATATAATAAAGGCATAGATTCATAGCGTGTAGAGTCGGAAGGGACCACAATGGATCATCGTGTCCGACCCCCTACCCCTGGCAGGAAAGAGGACTGAGGTCAGATGACCCCAGCCAGGTCTATCTAGCCTCTTTTTGAAAACATCCAAGCTAGGTGATAGCACCACCTCTCTTGGAAGCCCATTCCAGATCCTGGCCACCCTTACTATGAAAATTTTCTTCCTAATATCTAACCTAAATCCACTGTCAAGTAGTTTACACCCGTTATTCCTAGTCACTCCCTGGGGTGACCTAGTAAACAGCATGTCACCTATTCTCCGTTGACCTCCCCTAATAAATTAATAGGCGGCCACAAGATCTCCCCTCAGCTGTCTCTTGTGAAGGCTGAAGAGATTCAGCTCTCTCAGCCTCCCCCTGTAGGGTCTTTCCTGAAGGCCACTAATCATGTGAGTGGCCCTCCTCTGGACCCTCTCCAGATTCTCCATGTCCCTCTTGAAGTGTGGTGCCCAAAACTGGACATAGTACTCCAACTGCGGCCTGACCAGTGCTGCATAGAGGGGGAGCATCACCTCCTTTGATCTGTTAGTCATGCACCTGCTAATGCACGACAAGGTGCGATTGGCCTTGTTGATGGCCTCGTTACACTGCTGGCTCATGTTCATCTTGGAGTCAATTATGACTATTATTATCTTGGAGTCAATTATGACTGTGGTATTGTAGCCCTTTTATATAAGTTAGACTCATCTTAAAACGTTTTGATTTTTCCTTCCCTTTTCCCATTGTCCTTGGAAAGATTGGTTAATATTGTTTTGGCAGCTAGGTTATGCATTTTCATGCTTTAACCTTTGGATTTCTTTTAAGTGTAACCTTTGCCATAAATTCCCTTGGTTTGTAATGCTTATACAGTATATTACATTTATATGTATACCATCTAAATGCAGTTTGCTTAACTGCATAATACAATTGCCAGCCCAGAATGTTGTTAACACACTCCTTTTCTCTGCATATTGGTTGAATTCAAAAATGCTTCAGGGCCATCTTTCAGTGCTATTGTCAACTAGAATACAATTAACTTTGAAGGTGCTTTGCAGTTTACTTAGTCTGTTTTGTAGATAATTGTAATCTCTCTAACTGCAGCAGAATGAGACAAGGGTAAAGTAGCTGTCAAAAGCCTGCTATTAGAAGCCTTGAGAATGAAACCTACTAGCTACCCTCACAGCTGCTCTCTCCCCTTGTTTTTCAGTGTTCCTTATAGCAACCCCTCCACTGACTAGCTTTCCTCATTTTCAAGGTTTCCTAATAGCAGCTCTGAAACAATTAGAAGCCTTAACATTGAGGGGATCTAGTTGGTTTTGGGGCTACTAATGCCACAGTGCTGGCAGGGTAGTAAGCAGTGATCATTTAGTCCACAGTACTGTCATGTCAATCCCCTGGTATTAAAAAAAACAAAAACAAACGGAAAAAAAACCTGACTAGCTCCTAACATTTTTGAGTCTTGCAATTTGTTTCAGAGCTGCCCCTTGTTCCCCTCATTTTCACTAGTTTCAGGGTAGCTAATACTACAGTGCTGTATAGTTAAATGATTTTTAAATAGATGTAATTTCATGCTCTAGGTAAGTGCATAGCCTTACCTTTGGGATTGAAAAATATTCTTTTGTGGAGTAAACTGTCTGCTTTTCTGGGAAGTTCCTTTTTTTCTTTTCTTTTTTTTGTTATGTCCATGAGCAAGAACATGGGATGTAGGGGTTATGGCTTTGAATCAACTTCCTGGACCTTAAATGCTGGAGGCTGCAAATGGGAAAGGAACAGGAGAAAAACCCTGGCTTAGACCCTGTTCGCTCTCCCTTTCAGTATTCACTCTCTGCCACTGTGTGACAGGATGCTGAGCAAGATGGGTCTATGATCTGACCAGTAAATGATAGATCTTTTGTGGTTCTAAGACATTGGAACAAAGTTTTAATAACACAAAGATTCAAATAAATCTTCAGGGTGGGGGGGTTAATTTTTTTTTTTTAGTTGTAGCCTGGTTTGTTCTGGCTGCCTTTATGCCACTCTGGTTGAAAATGTCTAGTTAAGCTGGTTTCCTGCTGCTTTTTCAGAGCAAAACAGTACAAAGTAGCTGGCAGCTGTTTCTCCCTCCTACAGAAAATGTCCTGTACGTTTTCTGGCATGCAAACAACCCAGTAACTTTAGTCTTCCAACCTCACGCTGTGCTCACTTGATGCTTGTGGGGGAAGGGTGGGGGGGAGGGTGTGCTTACACACATGTGCACATATACATCCTTGTTTTCCCCTTTCTGATGGAGTGGGTAACTTTTGAAGAAAACACTGAGGCTAATAGTCCTCTTTTGCTGTTCTTTTTGTAACTGATAGCATATCAATCAGATTGCCTTTAATGTTTTAAAAATAAACTCAGCGTGGTCTTTGCACAATATTTCTTTCAGTTTAATACCCAGAGGAATTTGGTAGAATGTCAGCTATTAAGATCATGGGGCAAAAGATTTGATACCAGATTCAAATTATTTTAAGGATCAATGTTGTAAATTATCTGTAACTCCTAAATTGATTGTGTTCTAATTTCTCAAAATATTAATTCTTTACCCAAGTAAGATTGTGTAATTTTGGAAAAGATGTACTTTTCTCTACATTCAGTGCAAAAGTAAACTTAGCTTTAAGCGTGGAGCTACAGAGCACATGCTTGTAACTACTGTCATGCTGAAGACATAGTATTTTTAGGATAAATAACTTTTTATAGTCTCATTTTCATTGTCTTGTATCTTATCTTGTCACCTTATTTGTTCAAAGTGTTTCTAAATCAGAATGATAGGATTTTGCACTTACTCGTAACTGTGAGGATTTGGGTCCTTTGAGTTGTACTGTGAGATGCTATGCTATTTTGTATATAGTCTTACTGTAAAATTATATTGTCATTGCTTGTTGAGAGAGAGCATGAAATCTAGTACCTCTACTGGGAATTACTAGGGAAATGTATATTAGCCTCTCTTAATGTGCGTTAACTAAAGAGCCATGGGATGCCTATACACGAGCATGGAGGCTCTTTCAGTGCACTGGGGCAGACTCCATTAATTGAGTCTGCTGAAGTGCGGCAATTAGTGCTCCAGCAGTCTCCTGCATCTCGTGTATCAGCATTTCCATATTTAAAAATAATGACCATGGCACTTGAACTGAAACTCATCCAATGAGTTTGAGTTTAAGCGCCCCTCGCTGCCATTTTTAAGCGTGGGGATGCTGATATACGAGATGCAATGGCACTTTAATTAGAGCTGCTCTCGGAGCTGTTCTAATTAGTGCTGCCCCCCCCCCCCCCGCCCACACACACACCACCCCCTCCAGAACATGTGTAAAAGTTCCCACAGTTTTTAAGTGATGCTTAATGCGCATTAGGTTATTTTAATGTGCATTAGCTAAATAGCACATTTTTGTGGTGCTTTAATGCACATTAACTTCACTTAGATTTGAAGTTTTCCCCATGCTGTCCTGAAATAATTAAATTACTTTACTGACTATATAGTTAGATAAGTTGGTTCGTCAAAAACATTTAGGTTATTTTGTCCAATAGCTAAGTTTATATACTGTCTCTTTAATTTCCATTTACAACATACCTGGTGATTGGTTAATGCTTTGGCCCATATTTGTAGCTTTCAGTGCTTTTGAAGCTAACTTAGTCCTGTCAATTGCAAAACAAATATTAGAGCAGTGATTCTCAACCGGGGTGGCATATCACCTCAGGGTTTCACAGGTATCTTCCAGGGATGTTGCAGGTCTTGGCCCCTATGCCAGGAAGAGAATGGTTGCTGCTCCTACTCCTGCTTGGCACTGGGTATTCCAGCATACTGCAAACAAGTGCCTGTTCCCTGTCCCCCAGCAGTCCTTGTCTGGCTGCCCTGTGTTCACAGCTATGTGCTCTGATGTGTTTGCATGTGCATGGACAGGCATATGTGTAGGCCTGCACTTTTCAACCCAGGTTGTACCCCTGCTCATCCCACAGAAAGGAGGGGACATAGGTGCATATAGCTCTGGTTGTCAGCATGCAAATTGCCATAAAAATAGCCTTGGTGGCAGGGGTCTTGCCTGCTTCTTCAGATACAGACCTGGGGTGGAGAAGTGGCAGACTGGAAGAAGTAGGGCAGTGAGAGTGAGATTCTGTGCCCACCAGTTATATGTTTTAGTTTAGTGTTTTTCATTGGGTTGCTGTTAAATTTCAGGAAGTTCTGGAGGATTGCTGTGAAGCTAAAATGTTTAAGGTGCTTTGTTAGAAGCTGAGTAACAATGGACATTTTTATGTGTGTTCCTGACATGGCGCCTGGTGCTGTTAATTAAAAGCCCCTGGGTGTCACGTGCATCAGTGATGCGGCACATTCCATGCTGAGAAGATGGCAGTGGTGCGCTTTGAATTAAAGCACATAAAATGTTTTTTATTTCAAAGTGCACCGCCACAGTTTTCTTCATGTGAAGACACACTGTGCCACTGATGCATGTACTGCGCAAGGCTGCCAGAGAGCATCAGTTTACATGCTCCAGCAGACTCGATTAATCGAGTCTTAATAGAGTTTTCCAATGTGCTGGATTTCCAGCATGTTGGAGCAGGCTCCCAGCATGTGAAGTGCCCAGTGAGCCTTAATAAGATACAGACAGTTTAAAGCAGACTTTTCCTGCACAAATTAAACAGCATGTTTAAATTGGCTTAATTGATGCTATTTAATATTAAAATATCATCTAACAAAACATTTGTATAATTTAAATAGCTGCTCAACTTACCTCGGGCATCTTAAGTAGTGTATTCTGTACTATCCTGCTTGACACACAATAAAAAAGTTATTATTTACTAGATAATTAACAACTCAGTATTTTTACCTTTGTTTTTGGGTATGTTAATAAGAATATGAAAATATTAAGTTTTATATAATGATTTAACTTGGGGTTACAGTACATCCAGGTTTTCCCAGACCTGTCTTCTTTTTGGATCCTTGAATCACTCTCTGAGCAGTTCTTAAAAATATGATCAAATGTTTAGGATTTTAATCTGCTCAGCATCGTTGCTTTTCCCAGCACTTCCCAGCTTGCCCTAGGAAGGAGCTGCTTGGTGCTAGGGAGGGAGATTGGATGCAAGGGGTGCTGTGTGTGTGTGTATGCACACACATGGGGTTGGCATGTTGCCAGGCAGGGTGGTAAGAGCAGTCCTGGTAGGTCTATGGGGGTGTTGGAGGGCCAGGGCTTAGGGACTGTCTCGGGAGTGGTGGGAGCGTGTGTGTACATGTGACAGGTGTGTGGAGGGGATGGGTGTGTGACAGGGAGCAGGTGCCTGCTGGTGCTGAAGGAAACTGTTCAGGCACTGGGACTGCAGCAGGGCAGGATGCCCAGGGGAGAGGTGCCTGCCTCTCCAGTAGGAAAAGGGGTTGGGGGGACCCTTCCAAGGCAGCGGGAAGCTGTTATGGCTGGGCTGGAAGCACCGGGGCCAGTGCCCTTACTTGTAGGAACCGGGCAGCTGGAAGATGCTACAGAGCTGGGGGGAAAAGGGGGATGTGGGTTGGGAGTGAGGGGCACTGGCTGGGCTGGAGAGGCTGTGGCTTGGGAGTGAAGGGTGGCAGGGGACTGTGGGCCAGGATTGCGGGGCAGTGGCAGCACCAGAGGACTATGGGTTGGGAGTGAGGGGCACCAGTGTGTCCCAGCAGGATGGGGTACCGTGGGTTGGGAGTGAGTGTTTCTGTTTGGTTGCAAATGTATATGTTTTAATGGTTATACTAATTGGTGAAAGTGTTTGCATTAGAAAATAATTAAAGTACAAATGGAAAAACCTAGTAAAATCTGTTTTTTAAATCAAGGATTCTAGTTGGTTATTTCAGTTGCTCATTTACATCACTCTGATGTAAATCAGTCCACCTTGAATATTTCATCCAGATTACACCTGGTACAGATTCTAACTGTAGCAAGTTAGAAAAAGCTTTTATTAAACATGTGATATGTTGCTTTGCCCATCTATGTTTTATAGTGTGTGGACACCCGAGCGTGTTAAGGTTGGAGTGTATTTTCTTTGATTGGTCACACATACTCAATTAGAGCGTAACAGCTGCTGCCCTTTTGAAATGTTCCCCTTTTGAAAAGGGCTTCAGTTGTACTTGTGTCCACACCCATGATGTGCAAGTACAAGAGGAATAGAGCTAGTGTTATAGACAATGTTAATTTTAAAAATGTATATGCTTCATTTTACTAAATTAGCATTTTGTGATATAGTTTTTTTTGCGAACAATGTATTTTTATGATCGCATCAAATTTTACACAATAAAAAATTTCTTTATGTAAACCAAAGAAATTGACTTACTGAATTGAAGCCTGCAGTGAAAAAGATTGTAAACCATTTAAGTTAATAACAATTGAAGCTGTTTTTTCTTTCACAAGTGGTGGTGTTAGATGTTGCAAAGTTAGGTTTGTTTGTTCTTTTTTTTAAGTACTGAATTCTGTGATACTGTGGATGCAAAGGCATGTCTAATGTTTGCTGCTGCTTAGATTTTTCGTCATCAGAGTAGGTAAGCAGATAAGTAAAAACACTACAAGCTCTATCCCCTTTTTTTTCTTGCCTGAAGCATAATTTTATAAAAACAGAACAAAACCCCTTTTCTTCTTTTCCTCAGAGTAGTTGTGCTCACACATACAGTACAAATTTTAAAGGATGCAGATCAGTCCTTACAAGTTAACTTACATTGGTTTTGCCTGAGTTCTGGTGAGGGGCTTGGGGAATCCTATTCTGCTTTGTAAAACAGTATTCTGTCCCAGATGAAACTTACTGATTTAAGTGCAGATAAACATTTGTGGGCATTTTAACATTAATTCCTAGGATTCCTTGTGTGCAGGGATTCAAACCTTGCTTCTCTGTTCATTCATGCATATAAACTGTAGTTCAACTGAATGCAGAAAAGATGCAAGTAAACTGACCTTTGAAATGTCAGTTGATACCAAATTTCTTTTCATACCTTCTCCCTGCAAATCCAGAATTTATTATAATAGCTAATGCAGTACTTGCATATTAGCTTATGGATAGGTGACTTCATAACAAGTACCAAAGAATCAAGGCTATTAATAACTAGTCAATGGCCAGCCCTATAAAAATGTGTGGTCAGTGCAAAAGTTTATTTTATATTATTTTGTTTTATTAGGCTTATATGCTGCTATTCTCAACAAAGGCTCAGAGTAGTTTATAAGAAGACACGAAATGATTTATAACCCTAAATAATATCTCAACTCAGACTTGCTTACTAAATACCTGCCAAAATAAAAAAAGGTCTTACAGCTTTTCTAAAAGATGTCCCAATTCAAGTTCTGGTGATGCTCAAGGGACAGGGAGTTCAGGTGCTGAGGGGTGACTATTAATAATGTTCTCCCACGTGTTATTTCCAAGTTCACTAGCCATACTGATGGCACCTTAGATTGAGAGGACATAATGCAGGACCTAGACCATTTGGGGCTTTATAGGTCAAAACCAGCACTTTGAATTGTGCCTGTTCTGCACAAATCATTCTCATGTAAGGAATGAATTCTCCAAAGGATGCCTTTGGAAATAAACTTCAAATTTTAACCCAAATGTTTTTACTTAGAAAGAATATTAATTCCTGAAAAGTAAGTTGATAGTTCCATTATGCCAAATATTTATAGTATGTAGTAACACGTAATTCAGTCACTCATATATTGGGTAGCAAAACAAATATAGATTTAATAATTTGTTGTGAAAATTAACTCGTATAAACAATTTCATAAGTGGAAATACTGTTTGGCATACAGAGTAGAATTATATTTTTTAGGTTTTGGTTTATCTTTATATGGGTTACTTAAAGCAGTTTAAGGAAAAAGACTTGCAGGTTTAAAAAGAATTAGAGGCTTGGTTAGTATTGCATTTTATAATGACATATAAGGATTTTTCCTACTATTTCTTGTAAAGTTAAACAGATCTTTAAAAATCAGTAAGCATAAACTACGGGTAATGTAGTTGATGCATGGGGGGTAGGGGAAAGGGGAGCTGTGACACCTCAACAGAACTCCCTGTGTGGCCCACAGGCCGAAATATTTGCCCACCCCTGGTGTAAAGTAAAGCTGGCATATTATAAAGGGTGCTGTTTTCTTCAACATCTGTTCATTACATCTTGCATCACTTAGCCAGTTGTATACTGCTTCATCATCAGTCTAGCAGAAAGAAACAAATGAATTTAAGTTTTAATAGTCAAGACATTAGTGTGTATTGAAGCAGGTAGTAACTTAAAATACTGGAGTGTTTCTATACTTTCTGTAATGGTAGTATTTTAAAAGCTTTTAAAGTTCAATTCCCATACTGTTAGTACAATCCTTCCTGCTGATCTTTGTTGCACCCCACTGGCTTGAAATTTGGATAGGAAGTGTGATTGAACAGGTGATAACTGCTGCAGTTCTGATGCTAGAAGCCTGTTTTCATCCCTCTCAAAATACTGGCTCCATTCTGTCTTGAACCAGCAGTACACATAACTTACATTTGTATGTTTCACTTTCTAAGTGCAATTTCTTAGTAGGTTTACAGGAATTCAGTGTAGTACTGCAGAATGCTCAAAGCGCTGCCTAGTTCCTTCTAAGTTATATTGAGTACATTAAAATGGTAACTGCATTTTTTTTTTCTTTCTAGTATATATTCTGAGTTGTAAAATCGCTTTTGAAAATAAATACCTTATTTTAGGGACTGAGATGTACTGCCCTTTTGATAAAATTACCACTGTATTGTAAATTTTTATTCTGGATTGAGAAATGCTGGACGGTTTCACATAAAAACATTTGTATTAATTGTTCTTCTCTCATTATTACTTTCATGTTACTGCTAGTCTCCTGGTAGTGGAAAAATTATTGTTTTATAAGAGAAGGTCTGACTTACATGAATATAAAGTTAAGATAATTGGTGAGAGTGGAAGACTAAAAGTATAGAACCATTACAAGCTGTAAAACTAAAATAATTGCAGTACTTTATGGAGGTGGGAACTAGTCTGTCACTGTTTATTTGATATTTATTATGAGGCTGTTTGTCCTAATAGCAGTGCTGGAAAAAACTTTTTGCAGTTATTTGTTTCATTGTTGGTTGGAGCTCAGGAAATGCAGGCACAGAGCCCAATAGTTCCAAAAACAGAATTGAATACTGTAGCTTCAGAAAGTATTTCTTGCTTTATCCAACTTGTTCAGTAGTGAATATTAAAAATAGCTCTTCATACTTCCTTTTAGAAAGCTTAAAAAATAAGTGTGTGTGTGTATGCATGCGCGCATACATTTATGTATATCATGTAGTCTGGATTTACCCGATCCATTTTTAGAGGTTTCATTTTACTGCTCTTCCTTTTGAATCAAAAGATCACTTCTCTATCACCACCATCCATTATATATAGAGGATACAATAGTATATGATCATGCCTTGATCATGGTTCTGTTTCTCTGTGCACATACACTGAGTTTGTACTGGCAGTCTTATCATGAGGAAGAGTACTTTGTGCCCAAAAGCTCATCTCCCAACTACAGGTCAGTCTCATCTTACGTGGGGGGTTAGGTTCTGAAGTCAGTGCATAAGGCGAAAATTGCGTAGTCAAATTGCATATTACCGTGCCAGCGATTTGACTAGTGGTGACTGCCTCTGCCTCCAAAACCTCCCACCGCTGCTGCGGAACCGTGCTTAGAGCTGTGCGGCCGGCGGCAGCAGCTCAGCACAGGGTGGTGGTGGGGATGGCTGCGTGCTGCTCAAGCCCCCCCCCCCCCCCCCCCCCCCCCCCCCCGCGTATAGTTGAATTTGCGCAAGTTAAATGTGCGTATGATGCGACTGACCTGTACGTATCCAAGCAAAGTTGCTTCTATCTTATCTTTTGCATTTACCATTTGTCTGTATGGTTTTGCAGTCTCAGTGTTTTAATGTAGGCTTTTAGATTTTTTTTTATCTTTTAGATTTTTGGTTCTCAATATAAAAATAATTCCTATTGGATTTAACTGTAATGATTTCCATAAGTCTTGAGTCAACAGCAGGGTTTGATCTACAAGTCTTCACCACGTTGGCACAGGCATTTGCGACTTTAAGCTAAAGATTTTTACCCTGTATGAACCAGGCATTAGCGAATCACTTACAACATTGAAATAATGCAAAGAATTTACTATATGTTGGACAGGTTTTTGATTCTGTTCCATACTTATATTGCCTTTCTTGAGAACTCAGTCCATAATAAGAATAATGAATGTTGCAGAATCAATACCAGCAAGCTGAAGTCTGGTACCTCAATCACAGGGCCTATTGCTAAGGGAAGACACTGTAATTTTGTCTTTTTTTTCCAGCGGTTTAGTTCTGAGGAGTTGTTGAAGACCCTGAATTGATGCATGATTAGTAAGGATGGAAGGTTGATGTTTTAAATAGCAAGTCAGAAGTCAAACTGGAATAGTGATTTTATTTATTTATTTTTTTACAGTTTGTTTGGCCTGAATCTGCAGAAGTCACTGTCCTGAAATGAGGTCCACTCTGCCACTGAATTTAAAATGGTTCCTTAAAATCATAGTGGTGCTAGCTCCTCCAAAAAATAAGGGTGTTTGTTTTTTTTTTTTTATTGGGCAAAGTGAAGACAGAAGTGGTAACTTGTCATAGTCTGAAAATAGGCAGGAGAAACTCTTATTTTCAAGAGAAACTCTGAGTTCTCTTTAATCCAGTGAGCATCCGATGATGTAGGTTCTTGTCTATAAAAGGTCATGCCTCTGAACAAGTTAGCAACCACTCTGCCTTCCCTGCTATCAGACAGTGTTAAACTGTAAGCTAGAGGTCACTGTGTGTAATACCTGTAGTATACTACTGATCGATTTAGAGCAGGGGTTGTCAACTGGGGGTACATGTACCCCTAGGGATACTTGGACTGGTCCTAGGGGGTATGCGCGGGCATGCAGGGACAGAATACTGCCACCTCTCAGGAGCAGGGCCAGGGCAGGGTGAGGGCAATGGCACCCCTCTGTGGGTTAGGGAAGCTTGCTCTTGGTGGCTGCTGCTGCCGCACACCAGCCTGTTGAGCATCCCTGCCCCAGCCCTGTTCTTGGAAGACGGCGGCACTCTGTCCCTGCTCACCCACGCACTGTCCCTGCACAGTGTCTGACCATATGCCACCTCCCCACCCCACCCCATACATAGAATAAAAAAGGTTGAAAACTACTGATTTAGAGTAAATTTTTTTAAGAAGAAAAATGCTATGAAAGCACTGTTTCTCAATACAACATTTTGTGAACACTTAGCCATTTAAGGAGAAGGGAAATATTGTTGCCTCTGAAAGACCTATCATTATGGATGGATGCTACCTGAGCGACTTTTAATCTGGTAGCTAAATTCCTCTGTCTCTTTGTTACTAAAAGATTGTCCTGCAAATGCAGTTCAGTATTTAAGAGTATGTTGGAATCTGACAGACCATTTAATTGTGATACATTGAAAAGATGGATGAGGTATTTTCTGCTGGAAGGGATAAAATATATCAACTGTGCTAGCAAACATTCCATATGACTATTTATGAAATAACTACCTACCTCTTGGCTATTCCTTCAGGTATTCACATTTTGAGATTGTAGGTAAATTCATTTGTCATACAATTGCGAGTAGCATGAAGATACTAGGATGGTGGGAATATGACAAACCTATTGTAAAAAAAAAAGGGGGGAAAAAAGGTTGCACAAGAACAAGAAAAAAACCCAAAATACACATTTTATCTTACTGTAGTATATGTTTCTGTAACAAACTCAAAGTAAGCAACTTTGATGGGACATTTAACATGGTATTGTTTGAATCCTCTAATGAGATAAAATGGGAATATAGGGTTTGATGTACTGGCTCAGATGAGTTATACATGTATCGTATTTACCTGAATCCAAGACTACCCTAAATTTAAGTTGACACCCCCCCCCCCGTAATTAGATTCTATACATGGGAAATTTATAAATATGTTACAATTTTTCCATGTATAGAAGAATCTGATTATTGGGGGACTGTCTTAAATTCATTCACACCACAACTGTAGCAGGGCAAGCAGCAATAGGAGTCAGGTGATGGGGGAGGCAGTAAGGGGGCAGTTTCTTATATTAAATAGTGTCTTTTTATCTCTGCTAGTGGGTATTTCAAGGATCATAACCACATCTCTTATTTACCTTCTGTCTTGTATTTTATTCTGTTTTTTTATAGATTTTTAGATCTACTTTTTCAGCTATTGGTTATGTTGAGATTGGCCTTATGGACACCTTCTTTTCAGTTTCACCATGCCTAAACAAAAGATACTCCTTATGCAATGTGGATGTCTGTATTAGGTTAGATAAGCAGGCTTCCTCTAGAGCAGCGTTTCTCAACCTGTGGGTCATGACCCAAAAGTGGGTCTCAAGAATATTTCAGAGGGTTTCAAGCAAATGTCAGAAAAAACACATGAATGCATTGGTCTCCCCTTGCAGGCTGGCAGTGTTCCAGCCTGCAAGGGGCTGCTTGGGGTGTGGCCAGCATGCAGCCAGGCAGGGTTGTTGGAAGCAGCCCCAACAGCTGGATGAAGGTAAGTGTATGGGGAGCAGGGGTTTGAGGGCCAGGGCTTGGGGACTTTCAGGGTAGGGGTGGTGATGTGTGCATATGTGTTGGGGGTGGGGGGGGGAGCTGCCAGCTAGCACTGGGGGAAGGTGGCTGGTTAGCCAGGCACTGATGCTGTGGGAGGGAAGGTGGGGCGAGGCACTGTAGGTTGGACACTGGCAGGGCCAGGGGGTTGTGGGTCAGGACAAGCCGTTGATCTTTGCAAATGGGTCCTGGTAAGAAAAAGGTTGAAAACCTTGCTCTAAAGTCAGTAGAGAATGCTTGGCACTTCTGAAGGTGAATCCAAGTGTTGAGATGCTGAGCTAGCCAGTAGGAAACACTAGGCTGGGTTATATGTCTGAACTCATGTTCCTCTGTAGTTTAGGCATCTGATCAGTTGAACATTAGGTAGCTCTCCAGGTTTTTATTCCTTGGACTGTTTTACACATTTTACATTAGACAGTCAGTGGTTATGGGGAAAAACCTCCAAAAATAACCCTGGTAGCATTGACTAGAACTCAGGTTTTTCTTCTCCTTGCTGTATGTACTAATCATGAGGCTACAGAAGCATCTTCCTTCTTGTTAATATTTTTTCCGGTCCTGCGGTTTTTTGTACTTCTGCCTAGTGACCCACTTCCCCACAGGATACCCTACCCAGATTGTTTTATAGATTGGAAGTTACAGCTCCCTCCTAGGAAGTGGGAAATAAGAGTTTGAATACCCCCAGGCTGAGCAAGGCATAAAATCTAGGTCTCCTGCTCCTTTGAGTGGTCTTATGGCTAGACTATTGTTCTGTGTTTTTAAGTAAAAGTAATGGTAGGTGGTACACTTTTTATCAGAGTCAGTGCTGTTGAGGTGAGTTAGGCATGCCTCTGTGGCCAAACAGAATGGGTCCCCTGGGGATAGAATTTAGACACCCGCATAGCTCTGATCTGGATCACAGTGGAGCTTAGGGAGAAGTTAAGTGCCTTGTTGCTCAGACTACATAGCTTCTAAGCATGTTAACAAGGCCCTGAGGCTTTTGAACATGTTACGCTAAGCATGTGTTATATTTAGATTGTAGTAAGCCTTAATAGGCTTATAGTTTTCTAAGCATTTGTTCATTAGTGTTTACTATGATCTAAATATTGATCACACCAGATCACAGTGGTAGGACCACAGTGGAGCTGGTTGAAGACTCCGGTGTGGTACTGCAATCTAAATATAGATAGCAGTGCTGCACCAGAGTTTTGAATTGGCTTTGGTGAGATCCCAGGACTGAGAATAAAAATCAACTGATTTTTTTTTCAGTCTCAGTCCTAGGATGGCAAGAAAGGCAGTTCAATATTTTCCCATGAGGTTTTGGAGCTGGGAGCAACACTTACATGGTACTAGAGGCAGTCCTCATCCCCTCCAGGAATAAGTTCTTTTCACTAAAGTGTGTTCATGTTTATTTTTCTACCTCTGAGACTTAATAGAATAATCAGAACTTTTCTAGTGAATATATAGACT
This sequence comes from Alligator mississippiensis, assembly GCF_030867095.1. NCBI lineage: Eukaryota > Metazoa > Chordata > Crocodylia > Alligatoridae > Alligator > Alligator mississippiensis. The sequence goes on from NC_081824.1 coordinate 127,060,081, forward strand.
CTGAAGGAATACTTGTATTGTCCTTTACAATGCTAATTTAAATATTGCCCTGCATTTTTGCCCTGTTTTTTTCTGTCCAGATGTGCTGCTGCAGCTTCTTCCTTCATCTATAGCTGTAAAATTGATAGTGGAGATAGCTAATAAAATAAAATAAATGTCCTACAGCTGTCCAAGGCATTTAAAAGGAATTGTTCTTATCACTCAAGGAAAGAAAAGGAAGCCAGTTGAGTTTCCCATCTTATAGCTTAGAGTCCAGGATGTACATGATGCCTGCCAACCAGCAGGCCCTTCAGGTATCTGCTGAACACAAGGGTTCTTAACATTTTCCTCAGAAGGGGGGAGTATGTCCTTTGGAATGACTTCCTTTGCCTCTTTCCTAGATTGCCTTAGCTGAATTTATGAAAAGTTTAAGTAATTGTTTTTGCTTGTTATTAGGATAGTCAGAATGACTCTTCCCTCCCCTCCCCCCCCCATAAAAAAATCAGGAAATAAAAAAAAAATAAATAAATAAAAAAGGGCGGGGATCTGCATTTTTCAAATGGGTATATAATTTTCAAACTTTTTGGTTATTTAATATGTTGTCAAATTCATTAAATTTGGAATAGAAGTTCAAATCTAATCTTTGAATTTCAAAGCTAATTAAGACCTGTGCACTATTTTAAGTCTACATTTATCTACTCTATTTTATGTTTTACACAAATGTTATTCCTTAATGCCACTAATGTCAGTTTCGGTCGGCCAGGAGTTGAATGCTACTGCCAACACGACAGTGGAGCTGCAGTAATCCAACTCCAGTTCCTGATTAACGAGGTTAGTAAAAAGACTTAAATCTCTACTGTAAGGCAGAAGAATTTCCATAATTTCCTCAATTCTCTTTCTTTTTACTTAAAGAAAAGTGTAGTTTCAAGTACATGCGAGAATACGTATTGCTTTTTTATTTGCTTACTAGAACATGGTAACATACTAGTAATACTATTGGTTCCAGTTTAAAAATAAGGCACCTCTCATGATTTACTACTAAAACCAGTTTTGTCTGTGTGTTCTATTACTGTGAACATTATACTAGTGTTAATTTTCTGAAAGGAAATGGTTAAATATTACAAGAGAGTTTATAATATGAATTCGTTGCTAGTTAGATAGCAGGAAATGTTAATTCTAAAGGCTTAGTATCATTTTGAATGGTAGAGTAATTTTAAAAAGTGATCATTTGGGATACTCTACCTGCTCCTGGGACACCTTCCTAATTTTTATAGTTATACAGTTAATTTTTTTTCTCTCCAGTTTTGAATAGCCTATGCAGATAGGAACGCTAACTCAAATATTGTCACACAAATAAATCAAATGGAGAAGAAGTAATACTATTTTCTATCGGCTCTTAAATATAGGAAACTGAGGTATAAATTGAAAAAGTAGACGTTTCCAGGCAGAACTCTTGATTATGGGTTCTAAGAATATTCCATTTTGGACAGTACGGCAAAAAAAATTATTATTTTTTTTCTTAAGGTGGTGTAAAATCACAAACATGAGAGATTCAGAGAGATCTGGGGGGGTGCAGCTGTGGATTTATATCCATCTTTGCCACTGGTTTGCCAATGAAAGTTCTGGTTTTGGATGCTAGACTCATGCTCCAGTGAGCTTGCTGCTACTTCCACATCCCCTTTGCCATTATGCCAGATCTGCTACTTGGGATATTTATAAATATTTCAGGATTTTAAAAGTTAATTCATAAAAGGAAGTAGTAAATTAATCTAGTTTTAAAGGCTTACTTAATCAGTCTTCAAAGGCTATTTCTTTTTCAAGGGAGCAATATGCAGCTATTGTGTGTTTTATATACTATGATCCAGAACCTTAATATGGTCACAATAAGTAATAGTCATTTGTGTTTTTGTTAATCTTTCATTTACTTTTTAAAAATACATTTTAAAGTTGAATGTTCCTTGAAGCATTAGAATAAATTTCCTATCTCACCCTTCAGTTTGAATGATTGCAAAGCACTTAACTAACTTAATTGAACATATAAATAAATATTCACATGCAAAATATTTTAATTACATTATCTGGTCAGATCTGCTACTTTTATAAATTTACTTTATTCATATTACTTAGAAGCAAGTCTGTGGAAACTAGTTATTACCCAAGTTATAATAGACTTGAACTGTAGCTAGATGTGTAATTACATTTATTCATTTTTTGTTTTTAAAAAGGGAGCTCTTGTGAGTGCCTTGGCTGATGACACCTTACACTTATGGAACTTGCGTCAAAAGAGACCTGCTATACTGCATTCCCTTAAATTTAACCGAGAAAGGTAAGAAGTGGATTATAATCACATATGTATATGTTTGTATTGAGGGGTGTGGTCAGATGTATGTGTGCATGTATATGTTTTTAAAGAACAGATTTATTAATATTCAACAAACTATCTCAAATATTGCCTTCCTAAACTTAAATGGATGAATTTTCTGGTCTTTTGTCAAGTTTTTTGAGATTGTTTCATTATAATCAGGACTTCAGTTATTCAAAAGCTGGATTCACAAAGGTATTTAGACTTTGCAACCCTAAGCAAAATCACTGTACCCAACTTCTAGGCACCCAGCTCCTGGAGTGGAATTTCCAACATTGATTTAGGCACCCAAGTTCTTTTTGAACAATCGTAGGGTGAGTTAGGTACAAAAGAATGGGATTCGCAAGAGCCAGCCCAGTGAGAATGCTGTGGTAAAGTGTGCCTATAGTTTAGTCAAGTGATGATACTGGATTTAAGTGCCAGTGTGTAGCTCTGAGCAATTAAGGATTAATTTACGTTATGAAAGTTTGCTGACATAGCGGAATTAAAATGTCACTGTTTTTGTAAAGCTGATAATGTAGAAGCAGTTATGTTGACTGAAAAGGGCTTTTGTCAGTTAAATCTATATCATTTGAAACGGTAATGTAGCAAAAAACTGTAATGAGCAGAAAAAGTTTGTTGGTAAATAATGCCTCTTCACTAGGGTACTCTTCACTCTTGATGCATCTGGGTTGGCATAGCCCTAGTGGCAGAAGCTGTTTAATGTAGGCAAGCACTGAGCATCACAATTTGAAACCTTATGGAATTGGGAGTACTCTAATTATCAGAGTCTAATGAGAAAAGGACATTAACACTTTCTTCTCTGGCCATATTTTTAATGAAGGTGGCCACAGCTGCTCTATGTGTCTGTTTGTGTGTTTTTGTCTTGTTTTTTGAAATTAGTGCAGTTGGTTTGTGTTTGCCTGTCCTCTGATTAGGCTCTAGGAGGACCTAGACCTAGTTTGCAAATCCCAAAAATCCCTGCCAAGATGGGATAAGTTCTAGACATTCAACAGAGGATCTTTAGGAGCATAGGAAAAGACCCAAGTGACTTACTGGGCGCTCAGGCACCTAAAAAGCCAGGTCTGTTTCTATGCCATGCTGACAGGCTTGGGGTATTGTATAATCTTGCTTGCTTCTAGTAGTTAAGGAATGAAGCCTGATGTCTTATCTTTTAGCTAAAAAGTAAAAAGAAACACAAATTGTAATATCATTGCTTTATTTGTCCCTACTGCATGCAGTGTTAACTTTATATTCAGAATCCTAACAAAGTCAGTATCTCAACATGTTAAAACAATTCAAATGCTAGACTCAAGAGACAGTTAAAGGATTTAAGGATGGTATTATGGGTTGTGAATATTAACTATAGTGTCACTAGGATAAATGTATGTGAATCCATTATAATATGGGTTATTTTTACAGACATTCGGCATTTAATTTGTGAATTTAAACAAGGTGGAAACATGTTAGAGCTTACAGTTGATAATGGTAGCTCTTTAGCGGTTTGCAAATTTTGTGTACCAGCTTTGTGTACAAAATTGATTCATTCCTTTATTTTCTAAATACATAATCATGTACCATCCCTCCTGGCATCACATTTCTTCAAGAACTTATTCAAATACTCTAGCATTTATTTCAGAACTTTACATAAATTTGACATGGTGCATACTTATTGATTGTGGGATAATTTCTGAGGCCCTTGGAACAGTCAGTTTTCTTTTTGGCTAGTTTTATTAAAAAAAAATAAAGTACAAGCTGTGACTCTACCACAGGATAATTAGGTGGACAACTGTATCCATTGTATCCACTGATTTTAATGTATTAACAACATGATTGAAATTTTAAGTTATTAAGTGTCTTGGCTCACCATAATTATACAAGCCCAGGGCAGCATTCTATGTTCTTGCACACTTAAAAACTAATTGAAATCACAAGGGATTCAATGTGTAAAAAAAAAATAAAAAAAATGTAGGATTTGTACTGTATTATCAAATATAAATGAACAAAAAAGCTGTTTTAGCTATAGGAAAAATTTCCTATCTTCTCCAAGGTCTCCTGAACCAAAAGCACTGAATGACTTGGGACTTGAATATGACTGTTGCTGATTGCTGCATGGGTCTGGGAGGAAATTTCCCTCTTCCTCTCCCCCCTTGCTGCTCCCGTATGTGTCATGGTTTGGGGTTTTTTTAAGCCTTCGGAGGCATTGGGTGTTGGCTGCAGCCAGTGTAGGGGAGTACCCTCAGTAGAAGAGTCCATAAGACAGGGACCCAAACCCTTGGTCCGATAAAGGAAAAACATTACATCTAGTGTGGTTAGGGCTGGTGATCTGGGGATCTCACCAAAGCCAATATTCTCTTTTCAATTATATAATATCATTTCATCTTCAGTGACCTTTGATTTTTAAGGTCAAACAAGAGAAGTTATATTTGTAACGCAATATTTTTTATGGGGAATCATTCTCAGAATCTTGTAATTGTTTTTATTTCAGAAAGTATGAAGTAAAATTCAAAAATTTAAGTAGCACCATGAAATATATTCTGAGGCAGAATGTATGTATATGTATGTATATTATGACACAGGACAAGGCACTTAAAACAGCCTACACTTTCAGGTTTTGTGTTTTTTTTAATCTTATATTTTTCAATTCAGCTACTCGCACCTTGCTTTCTAATTTAGCTGGGTGTTGAGATAGATAGGACATAAGAAAGCCCTGAGTCCTGATTCAGGACCCCAGGCTGTCCTTTGCCCTGTCCCAGCTGTGTCCTTAATGTGGCGCTGCCCTCTTCCCACCCCAATGCTCAGCTGAGTATCGGGGCACAGGGCAGGTTCAGGACCAAGGTTGGTCACCTGCCCGATCCTAGGGATTGGGCAGGGAAGGGTAGTGTCCTAACCCCAGGCCTGCCCCATACCCCAGTGAAGCACCTGACAATCTGGGACACATGCCACACCAATTTAAGATGTAATATAAACTAGCCACAAAGATGTTTCAACACAGGGATGCTGATGCATGAGATGCTGGAGTCTACTGGAGCATGGTAATTACCACACTCCAGCAGACTTGATTAATCATGTCTGCTCTGATATGCTGTAATTACAGCACATTGGAACAGCCTTGCTGCATGTGTATAGGGACCCCTAGCATCTAGTTTGCCATTTGATTGTCATAAACTGGCTGAATATATACCATGTTTACAATTTATTAACATGTTAATTAGGGCTGTACGAAATGGCTGTGTTTTGATTCGGTTGTGGATGCGGAGAACAGTGATTTGTTTTGGTGTTTCGGATCACTGTCCTGTTTCATTTTGGCCAAATCTGTTTCAGAGATTTGGCTCTGCCGAATCTGTTTCGAACAGGCTGTAAGCTTTGCACAGCACTACTGCCCAGCCTGATGGGGTGACGGGCTGCAGGGCCACAGTGGGGAGCAGGCCGGGGCCATGGGTCGCTCATCCAGGGGAGGGCCATTGCTGTCCATGCAGGCGAGAAGACCCCCGCGTGGATCTATAATCTTTGTCACGCTGGGTCGCAGGGCAGGGAAGCTGCGCAGAATAACGAGCAAGCCTGCTGGTCCCTGCCGTGCAGCTCGGCTCTGTAAGGGAGCAGAGATCTGTGCCAGGGTCTCCTCACCGCCACTGCCTGCCCCACATTGCTGGGGCAGCGTGAGGCAGGCAGTGGCAGAGCCAGGTCGCTCAGCAGGGACCAGCACTGCTCTGCCACGCGACCTGGCTCTGCAAGGAGCAGAGATCCGTGCTGAGGGTCCGTTCACTACTGCTGCCTGCCTCGTGCAGCCCAACAACTACCAACCTAAATCTTATTTTTGTTTGTTTTGCTTCTATAACACACACATACGTGCCTCCTGCCTGATCCAGCCCTTGATAAGGAAGGCGGTAACTGCCTTATTCCCATGCACATTGCCCCCTTGCCCATGGTTCCTACCTGCAGCCATGCTCCCCGTGCAGCCTGTGCTGCCATCCTGGATCAGTGGGGTAGACTCCCAGGTGGACAGTGGCACCAGGCACCCTTGGAGCCCCAGAGCATGCCACCATGTCAGCGCCGGCAGGCCCCATGTAGCCAAGCTCCTGCAGCCACCACGGAGAAGCTACTTTTGCAAAGGCATCTGGTGGAGCAGAATGTCCGTTGTGCGGCACCTTACCTAGCCCCACACAGTCTGTCTCTGCAGCAGCAGCCCTGGTGCTTAGACCTCTGCTGTGCATGTGATGTTGCCATGGCAGCAGCAACAGCAGGAACCAGTAATGGTCTCTGTTGCTGAGCGAGCACCCTGTGACTCTTACCCAGTGCCCCTGCTCCCTCCCAGTGCTCATTAGGACCTGTAATCTGCTATGGGCTTGGGCTGGTGGCAGGGCACAGGGACCCCAGACTGTTTGCCAGCGTGTCCCCCCAGCATGCACCCATAATTATCGGCTTCAACAACCAAAAAATGCCGATAGCCAGTAGCATCATTTCTTCTTTTATTGGTGCTGATCTGATAGTCAACCGATATATTGGTGCACTCCTACTTAATTGATTCATAAGCTAAGACTTTTTTGTGCTAGAGTCCCATGAGAGGCGCAGTCTAGTAGGTGTGTTCTGATCATTTCTAACAATATTAGCTTTGAGTTCAGTAGCCAAGGCTATTTCCATTCAATAACAGTTGGGGTGGAATAGAAGGGAAGCAGTGCCTGTCTTGTTGTTAGGACACTCAGGAAGTAGGGGACTGGGTTCTAGGTTCCCCATTTGGACTGAGGGGATTCAAACCTATATTTCCTATTTCTCAGAAGGAAATATCAGGCCTTATATCTTGCCTAGTTATCAGGCTTTTTAGGCAGGACTGGGATGAGGATGTATTCCACCCTTCTTGTTAAAACTGGGCCATGATGTAGAAAACAACACAAGATGGGACCAGGGAAGCATGCAAGAGGCAGCATGATTATGTAATCAGCACAAGGATGGATTAAAGCAAAATGAACAGTAGTCCTCAGAGCCAGGACTAGAATGAATCGCTTCTGAGGAGTGTTGGGACGCAAGTTTATGCTCCTCCTGGCTGCTGCTTCCTGCTGCCCAATGAAGCTCTGGAGAGGCAGGATTTGCACACCTCTGTTTTGTTTCCTGTCACCGCTTAAGTGTTGTCCATTTTCTCAATAGGCTGCCTGTTGTGAATGCCATTTATAGGTGCCTACCTCACTAATGTTAGATATGCAAGTATTACGATACTAGGATGATGGTGTCGCCGTGGACGTAGTCTTTCTAGACTTTAAGAAGGCCTTTGACACTGTCTCTCACCCCATCCTCATCAATAAATTAAGTGACTGTGGCACTGATGCCTACACAGTTGGATGAGTAAAAAAATTAGCTGATGGGGTGCACCCAGAGAGTAGTGGTGGACAGGATGTACTCAACCTGGTGAGATGTGAGCAGTGGGGTACCCTAGGGCTCAGTGCTCGGGCCCGCACTGTTTAACATCTTCATCAGCAACTTGAACGAGGGGGTGGAAAGCACGCTGTCCAAGTTTGCTGATGACACTAAGATGTGGGGCGAGGTGGACACACTTGAAGGGAGAAAGAGGCTGCAAATAGATTTAGACAGACTACAAAAGTGGGCAGATGAGAATAGGATGTGGTTCAACATAGACAAATGCAGGGTGCTGCACCTTGGGAGAAGGAATCCACAGCATACGTGCAGGCTGGGGAGTTCCCTTCTTGAAAGCACAGGGGCGGAAAGGGATCTCGGAGTCATTATTGACTCCAAGAAAAACATGAGCCGCCAATGCCAGACCACAGCCAGCAAGGCCAGCCATACCTGAACATGCATCCAAAGGTGCATCTCAGGCCAGTCCAGAGAGGTGATACTCCCCCTCTATGTGACTTTGGTCAGGCCGTAGTTGAAGTACTGCGTCCAGTACTGGGTGCCACACTTCATAAGGGATGTGGCCAGCCTGGAGAGAGTTCAGAGGAGGGCCACCCGCTTGGTGAGAGGGCAGCAGGACAGGTCCTATGAGGAGAGACTGAGGGACCTGAACCTGTTCAGCCTCAGCAAGAGGAGGCTGAGGGGGGACCTGGTGGCTGCCTACAAACTCATCAGGAGAGATCAACAGCAAATAGGTAGAGCCCTTTTCTCCCCAGCACCACCTGGTTTGACCAGGAACAATGGTAATAAGTTGATGGAGAATAAGTTTAGGTTAGAGATCAGAAGGCAATATTTTACAGTTAGGGTGGCCAAAATCAGGAACCAACTTCCCAGGTAAGTGGTCCTTGCCCCTACCTTGGGCAAATTCAAGAGGAGGTTGGATGATCATCTGCCTGGGGTCTTGTGAACCCAGCATTCATTCCTGCCTGTGGCAGGGGGTCAGACTAGATGATCCGTTCAGGTCCCTCCTGACCCTAGCTACTTTGAAACTAAACTGAATTGTGACATTCCTTGGTGGACCTTGGCCTTTGTATTTTGTTTTGACTTGCTTTGTGTATCTTTGCCATGCATTGACTGCACAGAGTGCATGTAAATTTTAACTAAAATTTGGGATCCATGTCTCTGTCCTCTGTTCCCCAGAGTTAAAGCATTTTTCCCCCAGGAGCAGGAAGCCTGCATGATTTTAAGCCCTGGAATTCCACATGAAAAAACGTATGTTTCTGGTGTGCTATATAAACGTTAATTTATGCTAGGGGTAAAAAAAAGAAATGAAGGTAAACAGAATGAAGGAAGTATCCTTCTTCAAGGTTAAAAAAGAGAAGTCTTTTACACTTTTAAAATATAATAGAAGCTATCATTTTACAATCTAGAAAACCTGTCTGAAACCTGTCCCAGACACTGAGTTAGTAAGCATCAGTTAAGGGTTGTATATAGATTTCATAGACATTAGGGCTGGAAGGGACCTCGGAAGATCATCGAGTCCAGCCCCCTGCCCAAAGGGCAGGAAGTCAGCTGGGGTCATAGGAACCCAGCAAGATAAGCATCCAGTTTGCTCTTGAAGGTGTTCGATGTAGACGCTTGAACCACCTCTGGTGGCAGGCTGTTCCAGACCTTGGGGGCTCGGACAGTAAAGAAATTCTTCCTTATGTCCAGCCTGAAACGGTCTTGTAGTAGTTTATGACCATTCGGCCTAGTCGTCATCCCTTGGGGCGCTCTGGTGAACAAACGTTCCCCCAGATACTGGTGGTCACCCCTGATAAACTTGTAGGTGGCCATCAGATCACCCCTGAGCCTGCGCTTTTCCAGGCTAAAGAGCCCCAGGGCTCTCAGCCTGTCATCGTAGGATCTGCTTCCCTGACCTCTGATCATGCGCATGGCTCTTCTCTGGACTCTCTCAAGCTTCTCCACATCCTTTTTGAATTGTGGAGCCCAAAACTGGACGCGGTACTCCAGCTGCGGCCTCACTAAGGCCGAGTACAAGGGGAGAATGATGTCCCAGGATTTGCATGAGAAGCATCTATGGATGCAAGCCAGCGTTTTGGTCGCTTTACTAGCCGCCGCATCGCATTGCAGGCTCATGTTCATCTTGTGGTCAATGATGACCCCCAAGTCTCATTCTTGCATAGTGCTAGCCAACATAGCACTGCCGAGCCTATAAGGATGCTGCGGGTTTTTCTTCCGAAGGTGGAGAACCTTGCATTTATCAGCGTTGAACACCATCAGATTCTCATCCGCCCACTTGCTGAGCCTGTCCAGGTCAGCCTGGATCACCTGCCTGTCTTCTGGTGTGGATGCTTTGCCCCAAAGTTTGGTGTCATCGGCGAACTTGGCCAGTCCGCTTCTGACTCCAGTGTCCACATCCTTAATGAAGATGATGAACAGTATGGGTCCAAGGACAGAGCCTTGGGGGACACCACTGGTCACAGGACACCACGATGAGTGACTTCCATCAATTACTACCCTCTGGGTCCGACCCCGGAGCCAGTTTTCCAGCCAGTGGATAGTGGAGGACCCAAGGCGACAATTGGCCAGTTTCTCCAAGAGGTGATCATGGGAAACCAGATCGAAGGCTTTTTTGAAGTCAAGATATATGACATCAATCTCTTCTCCCTTGTTCAGGTGATAGGTCACCTGGTCATAAAAGGAAATGAGATTGGTCAAGCAAGACCTACCCGCAAGAAACCCGTGCTGGCTATCCCTTAAGATGTTGGTGTCGGCCAGTCCATTAAGGATGGCCTCTTTAATAAACTTTTCTAAGATCTTCCCCAGGATAGAAGTCAGGCTAATAGGCCTATAGTTAGCCGGATCCACTTTCCTCCCTTTCTTGAAGATAGGCACCACATTGGCCTTCTTCCAGTCTTCGGGCACTACACCAGAGCGCCAAGAGTTTTCAAAGATCCGTGCTAGAGGCTGGGCTATGATGCTTGCCAGCTCCTTGAGTACCCTGGGGTGAAGATTGTCAGGGCCAGCTGACTTGAAGGTATCCAGCTTCTCAAGATGTTCCTTCAGAAAGTCAGCATCAATGGAGGGCAGGGGATCACCCTCACCCGGACTTCCCTGTCCCGTAGCGGACATGGGCGTCCCGTGGGACTGATGAAAGACCGACGCAAAGTACTTATTTAATAGGTTGGCTTTTTCCTGGGCGTCAGTTGTCAGTTGCCCCATCTGGTTCAGCAGGGGTCCAACATTTTCCCCTGCTTTTCCTCCGGCTCCCCACGTATCTGAAAAAAGACTTTTTATTGTCCTTGATGCTCAAAGCTAGTTGGAATTCAGTTGCAGCCTTGGCTTTCCTGGTATGTTCCCTACAGGACCGGACCAGTGCAGAATAATCCTCCTTGGAGGTGACTCCCATCCTCCATCCTTTATAGGCCTTTCTTTTTAGCCTCAGGAGGTCTGCTAGGTCCCTGAGGAGCCAGGGGGGCTGCTGTGCCCTCTTGCTGCCTTTCCTCCGAGATGGAATATGCCTCTTTGGATTTGTAACTAGACCAATTTAGCCGTTATATTGTTAATAAAAGGATCCCAATTTCTCTATCTGTTCCTTACTGAAGATGGATATAATCGATGTCTTCTCCCTAGCACAAACAAAAGTGGTATTCTTGGTACAAGTCCTTTTCTTGTTAGATGTGCAATACAAAGATACTCAACATGAAATACGTATTCCAGAGCAATCCATGTGAATCAGTTCTGATGCAAAGGTGGGAGTTGCTATCAAAATGAGGCCAGATCGGTCAGTATGGGCTGATACAAGCTGGGTCACACACAGTGTGCTGGAAAGAAGTGTTGGACACTAGGAAGAAGGTGAAAAAGATCTGACCCATGTGACAGCATGATCTTGAATAGTGACTACTTCATTCTTGGAAAATTCTCTTTTCTGTTGATCTTGGCTTCAGCACCTTGGGGCCTATACTGCCTGTTCTGGTGCCAGTATCATAAGCAATAAAACAAGTGTTTGTGCCTTGAAGTAAATTCTTGCAGCTGGATGCAGTTCAAATATAATTCTGAATATGAAGAACAGTACTGAAAAGGAAGACAACACATCACTCCTTTGAAGAACAGAGTATCCTTGATCAAAATCTGACTAAAAACAGCATAGGGAGCAACAGACCTGATACTGGCTTGGTATGAAGGCCATCAAAGGGTCCAGGTGGATCCAGGATATATCCTGAAGCAGTATGAATCCAACTGAAACAAGTTCCAAGTGCTGAAAAATGATTGGTAGCAGCCCCTATATCTTTTGGTATTGCTGCTTAAATAGGAAAAATGCTGCTCATAGCTATCACTAGAGTTATATTGTTAGCACTGAAAAGAGATCCTTCTCTTCTACCTTTGGAGTGAGGCCCCACAAGGTTACTGAAGAACCATCATTCATATCTTCTTGAGTAGAGTACAGGTGGAATTTAGCCAGGGCAATCCCAACAAGATCATCACCGAATGGCATGTCACCCTGAACATATGATCTTACTAGGGATCTTCATATGGTGCATTCAGAAGCAGATCCCATCTCATATTTTCAGAAACAAAAGGGTGATTTACTCCCTGGAGGGTGCATCTACACATGCAGTTAACACTATATGGCTTTACTGCATAAGCAAGTAGTAAATTTACTGCGCAGTAAACTAATTTACTGTTTAGTAAGTGCCTGAACATGTAGATGGTGATGCTTTACTGTGCAGTAGATTAGTCTACTGAGCAGTACAGCGTCTGGTGTAGATACGGCTAGGAAGTATAATTAAGCAAGCTGACTGCACTTAAAATAACTGACCCCCAGCACCTAGTTGTCAGGACTATAGCTGTCTTAGCTGTTGATTTACTTTAAAGGTTTCCAGGACCACTTGCAGCCCCTTGGAGTACTGAGACTACACTTAAAGAAAATGTTCTCTATTCTGTATTTCAATAATTGCATTGTTTTTTTTTTCAGTTCTATTTCTGCAGTATTGAGAATCTTTCCCATAAAAGATCACAGACATTTCACATGTAAATTTACAAGTATTGAATGCCTAGGGTAACAAATAATTACAGGAGTTCAATGACAGTGCTTCTGAACTAAAAAAGCCATCCTATTGGTGTTCTCCACCGATTTAAAGTACTGTTATTCTGTCTTCCAGCAAAGCAGTGGAAAATGCTGATGAACGGTAATTTTTATTTGTTCGGCAAACATTGTGATATTCTGTATGGAAACTAAAAGGACTTATCAATACAGTTTAAAAGATAGCAATCTATTGCTGTTTTTTCTTTCAGTAATTGATATAGCATTTGCATAATATGAATAAAATAGGACGTAAAGATTTTTCATGACCATACTGAGGCTTCCTTAATTAAGTTCTTTCCAGGAACAATGTATCTTGTTACTAATTAGTGTCTTATTAGGTATTGTGGTGGGATGATGACAAAGACTTTTATTAAGAAATTTGGACAGTTTATCAGTAGAGACATATGGTCTGTAACTAGTAACGGAAATTCTTTCGACATGTTTGCAAATTGCCTCTTAAGAGATCCTCCCCCCTCCCCATCACAATTAATATATTCCTATCAGCAGTGATGAAAAATAAATTTAAATTTAAATTAGAATGTAAAATTAGAAAATATTAATGTAGTACGTTTTATTTGAATCAGCTCTTTACTGTGCTAGAAAGACCTTTCTAACCGTATGAGTTAGGCACTCGAACAGGCTGCCTAGAGAAGTATGGAATCTCCATCCCTAGAAATTTTCAAGAGTAGGTTAGATGGAAATGACTGGGATGATCTAGTCAGGGGTGAGCCTGCTTTCAGCAGGGGACTAGATGAGGTTCCTTTCAGCTCTAGTTTCCTATGATCCTAATTTTGTTTCTTGGTTGCTGTTTGTCAAAAACATACCCACACATATGGATTCAATAAACCAGATTTATCTTGACCGCATGTATGAACAGGGTGTAGCTTTTTAGCTCTGTTTTGGGGAAAGGATAAAGATTTTATATAGTAATATGGATGACCTATTATTATGATGTTTAATCCAAAAATATACTATTTTTATCAACATGAAATATGAATATACAAAACTGGAAACTTTCTGGTCTATATATACCTCCCAAATGCTCTTGTGCCAATATTTTGATTCCTGTAAAATAGTTAATTTTACTTGTAGAGGTGAGAAACTTCATGTTGAGAAAGATGGAAACCATTATAGTGACATTGTTTTTGGTAGGCTGAATACCAGTTTGTAACAGATTAGGAAAATGTCAGGCATTTTTTGTGTCCTTGTTGAGTATTGTATAGTTAATCTTACTTGGGTACAAGAAATATATTGTATTATGTATTCAGTCTGCCTATAAAATGGTATAACTGCCTTGTCATCTACCAGATTCCAATCCAGAAAAGGGGAGAAAAAAGGAAATTTAGCTGTATTTATGCTCAGCTGTCTTAGTTGATACATTAATTTGCTCCATTTCTTGGTATTCTTCAAACTAGCTTCCTAAGCTGCTGAAGTAGCTTGACTTAGTTTAACAATTTAAACCTCATATTGAGACCATGATGCTAATTTAATTTAGTAATGGCAGACATGATTATCTGAAGCAAAATCGGTATCTGTAGGAAACATTTGTGGTGTTCTTACCACGTGCTCATCTACTGACGTGTGTATTGTTCAGTATAGATTATAATCATGTATTTTACCAGAGTACGAGGCATTCTCTGTATTCTGATGCATCGTAACATTTTTCACTGTGATTTTATTTCTTACTAAGGCATTTATTGTAGAGCAGAAAGCATAGATTTCCAACCATTTCTTACAATCTCTGAGAATTTCTCAGTATGCTTCATTTCATTGTTTGTTAGGATGTTTCTTAGAAGTAGTATTGGAAAAATATCCCTAGATTTTAAAAAAAACAAAAACCTCTTGAGATTTGATTTAAAAACTTATTTATTATATTCTTGAAAAGTAGAAAGCAAACTTGGATATCTTAGAGGAAAAACAAATGTGTTCAGTTAAATTGATTATATACTATGGATAAAAATACGAGCTTCAGAACATGAAAGATTTGCTTTATTACATGCTGTCAGAGACTCCTACAAGGAACTAGTCCTACAAGGGGCTAGTCTCCAGCTTTTCATAGTTTTTTTTTTTTCTTCCTTTTGCCTCTTTTGTGACCTTTGTTCTCCCTGACAAGGTAGATCTTCATGGAGGAGGGTTAAGATTGACAGCTGCTTAGGCACTGAGGTATAAAAGGTAGGTGAGGGCAAGGGACTAACCCTACGATGCTTGGACTTAACATTTCTCCCATGTACTTCAGAGCAGGTGGAATTACTGTAGCTTTTAACTGTGTGGTCTCTTTTCTATCTCTTCTCTTGAAAAGAATATTGGTATGTCCCCTGAACCAAGACTGTGCTTTGTCGCAAAATAATGTATGATATCCTTGGTAGTATCTGATACTGTTTTTTCCCTCTGAATTCATTGCATCACAGTGAGCATGAAAAAAATGGACATACCATTTTGTTCCAAATAAACTTTGTGTTCCTCTACTTTTAGTGTCCCCAGAGTACTTCTCACTGTATGGGTTTGCATATGAAAACTGACTACCTCTGCAGAAGCAAATATTTATCGACAGAGCATTTTGATTGTGTAACATGAATTGTAACACATGGTTCAGCTATAGTACTGAGTTTGATTCCCTTGGATCATATATAGTGCTCATGTCTCTTGCAGGATAGTCGAACACTATCACAGACCAGTTGAACTGATAGACAACTCTGGATAGTTGAATGGCATATGGGTAGTAAGGCAATGACTCAGTTAAGTTGAACATCTGTCCCAGTGGGGATGGTGTAGCATGGAATAGAAGTACTCTGAAATTCTCATCATGCATAACATGATAGCATTTACTTTAGTGTTTAGGAAGTTGCATGGAATCAGCTATGAGTGTGTGTTATTTAATTGGTTGTTTTCTGTAGATGGTGCACTTTTTTTTTCCTTTAGTGCTTGGCTCATAATAATTTCTAATCTTCCTTTAGCCCTTTTTTTATCAAAGGCAAAATTATTATTGTATATAAAAAAAACTTTATTTCAAGATAAATAGTCATGAGTTAGTTTTTTTTCAATCTTCCTCCTGATGAGATTTCCATCATGTCCACATTCCTCCAGTTGCAAAATGTATTATAAATCTTAAACAAAAAACACCGGTTCACACTTAAAACTCAGTTAAGCACTCAAGTTTGAGAATTGCAAGTGTATTATAAAGTATAATATTGCCTATATTGTTAGATTTTCAGTTAAATATACAGGATCTGTCAACTAGTGAAGTTAGTGTTGCTGTTCGAATCTCAGTTCGTGCTTTTATTGTCTGCAGTGTATTGTATGTAACCTTAATATTTTGAAGTAGCCCAGAATTGTTGCTCTTTGTTGCAGACCCTTAAGGAGTTTTTCACTTGACGGGCAAAAATATACAGAAGTTGAACAAGTTTTTTTCTTTATGTGACTCTACTTATATAGTCTTTGAAATATTTTCCCCCATAGCCTATTTATCTGTCAGAAATAATAAGTAGGTGTGAGCACTTGCACTTTACTACCAATATTCAGTTGATATATTCACTCTGGTCTATTCAAAAAATAAAACTAACATTTATTCTTGAAAACGGAGTAATGCATATGCTGCAGTCAGTGTGGAACAAGCAAAATAACTAGTTATTTTTTTTATAGACAGTTGCCTTCTAGAAGGCATATCTGACAGTGTTTGCTGGATAATCTAGATCCCTCATGATCTTGTTAACTATGGTCTACATAGGAACACTTATTAAATGTTAAGAATTAGGGGTGCACCAACAGAGATGTTAGGGGCCTATACTGATAGCCGATATTTAGGATGCATATCAGCCAACATTGATCCACCATCCGATACAGCTGCCGTCAGCTGGTAAGTCTGTTGTGGTGGAAAGGGAGAAGGGAGGGAAGGGGTGTGGCGGGGCAGATCAACACCCTGCTCAGTGAGGGAGGGGGTGGGGGCAAGCGCTGCCCAACAAGGGTGGGGGGAGGACATGGGATGGACCTGAGGCTCGTGGAGTGGGAGCGGCTTTTGCCACTGCTTGCACCCCAGGAGGGCAGGTGGGGTGTGTGCCCCCTGATTTGTGTGACGCAGCACAGGCTGCAGCTGCCGTATGGAGCCACAGCTGGTGCTGCTCGGGGCTCTTCTTGGCAGGAGCTGAGCTCAGAGCAGGCTCCGGAGCACTGGGAGGAGGTTGTAGCCAACCCAGATTTTGCCGTAGCTATGCTCCCGGCCCCGTGCTGACACCCAGTGCAGCTGCAGCTTTTCCCAGTGTTTGGGTGGAGGTGGGGTGTTCAGCCATGTCTATGCCAGGTGCTGGGCAGCAGCGCAGGGCTGGGAGCAGAGCTGCAGTGAAATTTGGGGTGGCTATAGCCTCCTTCCAGCGCCACTGGAGCCCGCTCTGAGCCCAGCCTCTGTTGAGAAGAGCCCCAAGTAGCACTGGCTCTGGCTCCACCCCACAGCTACAACCCAACTCGTAGTGCGCAGATTTGGGGGCACATCCCCCTCCCCCCCCGCCTTCCTCGGGTGCAAGCAGCGGCGGGAGCCATGCCCCCACCCCATGAGCCACTGCTACGTTCTGCTCCCTCCCCCTGCCCCGTGCCTGCCCCCTCCCTCACTGCAGGGGTATTGATCTGTCCCCTCCCTACACACCTTCCCTCCCCACTTCCAACTTACCAGCTGGAGGCAACTTTCCACGCTGCTGGCTGTGCTCCATGCTGTGCTGCAGCTGTGCTGCAGCTGCACGCAGCACGGGCATTCATCAGCCAAATTTATTGGCCCCATTGGGCCAATATTGGATATAGACAATTTTCTTTATATTGGTACCGATCTGATATTGGACCAATGTAGTGGTGCACCTCTATTAAGGCCATATATTGTATTTGCAAAATTAAACTCTTGGCAAATGGGCCATAATTTAAAATGGCCTTTTGGTTGTGCTTGTGTGCACTCTGGTGAATATATTAATTACATGATTACTTCCTAACTTTCTATAAAATCCTAGTCTCATTCAGCATAAGAAAAAGACAAGAAAAAGGTAGGGTGGGAAAGTGAAATGAGTCAGGGAACTGGTTAAGAAAGAAGGTATTAAATTAATAACCTATCAGGCAGAACCAAACCTCATTACCAGTATTTTCTTATGTCTCCAGATCCAGATAAGCCATCTTGTTTCAATTGCAATTTCCTTAATTGGATGAAAATAAGAAAGCAAAATAAAATAAGAGAACACAGGGAATGGGATTATGATTTATAAGCAACATCCAGCCCTATTTAATTTTTTACTTCCGCTTCCATTCAACATCAGGCTACAAAAAGAAGTTAATAAATACAACAATGCACATGGTTACTTAATTTAGAATGTGTGAAATCTGTTGTGTTTTTTTCTTATGTTTAATGGCCCACTCAGTTGAGCGTTATTGTATGAAATTACTGTAACCTGTTGTGCTAGGGTGGGTAGAACACAGTTTTCATAGGAATGTAAGTGTCATACTGGATCAGACCAGTGGTCCATCTAGCTCAGTATTCTGTCTCCCACAGTGACAGAAATGGATGCTATAGAGGGAGAGCACTGAACCAAATTCTCTCTAGAGTGATCTCTCCCTTATTCAGTATTTTGTCTGCCATCTACCATTATTGGTTTAGAGATGCCAGAGCATCTTCTTTATATAGCCTGACATTGAATGGAGACTGAAGTTAAAAAATGAAATGGAGCTGGGTTGACCACCTGTGAATAGTTCGGATTGTAATTATTTTGCCTTGCCTGACGCTGGCAATGTGAAGCAGAGGCAGGAATAAAATCTAGTTCTCTAGGGCTGAATATAACATGAGGCATGGTGTCCTATGAGGAGGGGGGGAACTTGTAGGTGATGTAATTAGACTGCATCATAATAGATACAATAAGTTGCACAGGCGACCTTAATTCTGTCACCTGTAGTCATTTGAGTGGTTGACCTGTAAACTCTTAAAGTGGGTGGGTGGGTAGGTGTGAACTTTTCTAGACTCTAGAGCAAGTAGAAAACAAATTACTTTAATGCCATATCATATTTACTTCCATTTGGTTCATCAGCAGGATTTCGGGCCTTTAAAATTTAAGGAAAAATGGATAGAAATAAAGGAATGATTAATAGCCAGTTGTAGACCATCCTGGGGGACATGGATTATCAGCAAGTTTTATAGGCATTCGTTGACAGCAGTGATGCTTGGGTTCCATGTAGGCTCGAGAAGAACACGTTTCAGTGCAGTGTTGCTCAACTTGTACAGCTGTGGGTCTGGATTTGCCACAGAAATTTGACAGTGGGGGGAGTAGTGGTCCTGTTAATTGCCACAGTTCTGTTGAACCTTCCAAAAAAAAAAAAAAAAGAAAATTCTTCACCCTTGGGAGCCCCATAGGCTGATCAGAACCTGCAGGCCAGAGATTGAACACCACTGCTCTAGTGCAGGGTCAGCAACATGGCCACAGCCTGTCGAGCAACTAGATCCAGCCTGTGGTGACAGAGGATTTTGCCTGCACCCACAAAATCCCCACAAAAGTAAGGGTGAGTCAAGTGACAGGGGAAGAAATTCTTACTCCAGCGAGAATTGGGGGAAGCTCTGTTTCCCCGGGCACCACCCTGGGTTACTAGGAATAACAGCCACAAATTGTTAGAGAGAATGTTCATGCTGGACATCAGGAGACATTACTTTACACTTAGGGCTGCCAGGCTCTGGAATGGGCTCCCAAGTGAGGTGATATTCTCTCCTACTTTGGGGGTCTTCAAGAGGAGGCTGAACAGATATTTAGCTGGGGTGATATGACCCCAGCACCTGTTCCTGCCCAGGGCAGGAGGTCGGACCTGACGATCTGTTTAGGTCCCATCTGACCTTAAGTACTATGATACTGTGATCTTAGTAATGTCTTCCAGGGGCCTTTGTCTGTTCTCTTTGGCTAAGTACAGACAGTCAAAAAGCCCGAAGCTGAATCGATTCAGTCTTTGCAGGTTAATCTAAGCTGCAGAGATTAAACTGAGAAGCAAGTGAATAGGCATTCACTTTTGATTCAGGGAATGCAGCCACATGCGTGCAGTGGCTCAGGCCAGAAGCCAGGGGGTGCTAGAGCGTGACTCCCGGCCTGCCAGCTGCTGCCGAAGGGAGGGGAGTGAAGCTCCAAGGCCTCCCTCTGCCCCCCTGTTCCCTGATTTGGCAGAGGGGACATGGCCAGGCCCCAGCCCAGGGCTAGCATGCTGGAGGGTGGGAGTTTTAAATCCTCTTCCACGTGGGATCCCAATCCAGGTCTGCCTGGGGCGGGGAGGGCAGTGTCTGCTAGGTTTCTGCCCCCATCCCCCCCTGCTCCCCACTTAGGTTGGGGAAGGGTGGCCCTTGCCAGGCTGAGGAGGGGGTGGGTGAGTAAAAAGGTAGTGACATTGAATTCATAAACCTTGAACAAAAATAGTCCTTTCTCTGAAGTAAGCATGTATTGAACACAGCACTTTGCAACCTCAAGCACACAACAAAGAACAACCAAAAATCTTTGCCTAAGCTAAGATACAGCCCAGTAAAACACAGTGAGCATACATACAACTTAATCTAACTTAAAATGGAATGTAATAAACCAAAAAGACAAGAGAAAACCTTGCATAAGCCTTATGTAACCCTAAGGGCAGAGTGTCTCCTTACAGCCAGGTATTCAGGGAGTCCTTCTTGGGGAATCAACAGGTCTTAAGTGTTGGAGTGGAAATCCCACAGGGCTCATCTCTGCTTGGGATTTTACAGGCACACTTGCACCCCTTTTCCCCTTTGGGTGTCTTGACATGAGCATGCTTGTCACCTATAGCACCTTTGGCAGGACTCTTATGCATTCAGGAGTCTTTTGTCTCTGCTTAGGTCTGTCTCCCAACTTTTACAGGTTCTGTTTTATAATGTAAATGTAGTTCTTTGCTTTCTATGGTCATACCAGCCCAAGCAGCCAGGGACCCCGTCCTGTTCCCTTAGCTCTGTCTCCAGCATGTACATTTAATGATTGTGCCAGGTCTTTACGACACCTCCCACCTCAGCCTGATCCTACAAAGCTTCGTCCTGTGCTCACAGGTGGCAGGGGACCAGTCCCTCCAGCCCAAGTTCCCTAGCCTCTTCCCTCTCCCCCATGGGCTGGGAGAGGTGAGGGGAATTATGCCCCTCTCCCCTTATCACAGGGATGGGCAAAATGTGGCCTGCCAGGCCATTCTATCTGGCCTGCAGGACCCCTACAAAATTTAGAAAATTAATATTTATCTGCCCCTGGCTGCCTGTCAAAGATGACAGGCATAGGCGACCCCAGCAGGGTGTGGGGCCCAGGGCAAATCAGCCCATGCGGGGACCCAGACCCAAAAAAGCTGCCACCACCATTGGCAGGGGGGGAGCGAGTGCCTGGACGCAGAGCCACTGCTCCAGCCAGCTCTGTGCCACTGCTGCTCCGCCCTACTCTGTGCCCCCCCACCCCCCCAACGCACAGGGCCAGGGGCAGTTGCCCCGATTTTCTGCCCCCCTCCCCCCCACCCAGGACAGCCCTGATGACAAGAGCCAGGGGCAGTAGGACCCAGGGTGAGCCAACAGCAGGACCCGGCAGCTGCAGCAGCAAGACCCACATGGCCCCAACCCCTCCAGCACCCCCACACCTAGGCTTCTGGCCTGGGACCCTGGGAGTGTTCCCACCTCCCTCTTCTAGTGAGGATAATTCAGAAGATAAGAATGGGATGGGGGGAAGGAGGCAGGGGAGGACCATGGACTATCGCTCCAGTCCTTGCGGCCGGCCCAGGCTGGCTCCTGTGGTCCCAGTGCTGCAGCTGGGAACCATGTGGTGCCAGAGCAGTGGGTGGGCGGGGTGGGGGCAGGGGAAGAAAGCAGGGAAATGGCTGCAACAGGCAGTGGGGAAGTGGCAGTGAGTGGGAGTGCACAGCAACAGCTAGGCAAGAGCACAGGGCCCACGCCGATGGGATGCCTGGGGCCCAGTGGCAGAAGAGCAGGGCCCAGGATGGCAGGGGCTCTATGGTGCCAGGCCAGCTCCCCACTTTCCCTGCTGGTGCAGCCCAGCATAGCCCCAGAGAGCCCCTGCCAGCCCACTCTCCTCCCACTCCACTCTCCCACTCTGGGCCCCTACTGGCACTGCACACTGGTGCAGGCCCCACACTCCAGCCCAACTGTTGCTGCACTCCCATGTGCCCACTTGCTCCTACTCCCCCTCCACTTGCTGCAGCTATTTCCCCACTTTCCTGTCTGCCACTCCCACCACTCCCCTCCCCCCGCCTGCCACTCTAGCACTACATGGTTCCCAGCTGCAGCGCTGGGCCACAGGACTTGGCAGGAGCTGGCCTGGCCCCCAGGATTCTTGCTTAGCTCCATGCAGTGCTGGCTGAGCTGGGCCAGCTTCTGCTGCCACCTGCAGTCTTGGCTGCAGCTGGGGTGTGGTGCTGGAACAGCAAGCACAGGAGGATGGAGAAGCGGTAGAAGGGCAGCGGTAGTAGACAGGAGGGGGAAGTGGTGGCAAGCAGGAGCATGGGGCCCGTGACAGTGTCCCAGGGCCAGGAGCAGTAGGAGTGTGGAGCCTGAGCTTGGAAGAGCTCTGGCAGGGGCTCTGCATGCTGCGGGTGGGGGGGGGCACAGGGGAGGGCGCATGCTGCAGGCAAACACTCCCCTCCACACATACCAGAACCCTCCCCAGCCACCCTCCCCCCACGCACTCATAGCCCCCCACAAACCCTGTACCCACCCACATACTCTTCAACCCCACATACACCCCTGCATGCTTTTCTCCCCACGAACCCCACACACCCATACCCTCCCCTATACTGTACATTCCCACACACCTATACCCCTCACCCCCCCCCATATACAAAAGTAAGTCTTTATTTTAAGCTATTATACTATCACCTCTATGTATACTACGCAACCACATGTAAATCAGGACAAAAATATTTTTTGAAATTAAATTAATGAATGTTGTAATAGTCTGATTTTTAGAATATAATTGGTATTTTTCTGGTTCCGAGATGGCAAAACCTGTTTCTGAAAGGCGTACTTTTGGGGCCGAGGGGAGGAACTTCTGGTGGCAAAGGTTAGGGGTTAGAGGGTGGGACTTGCAGTCCCAAGATGGCAGCCAGGGGGCGGGGCACCTGTTAAGGGGCAGGGCTACGGCCCTCAATGGCTTGCCCTCCACCCTAAATAATTGCCCACCCTGCCAACAGTGAAATATTTTGGATTCAACAAGCTGGCATTTACCAACAAAACAAAATGCCATCAGAAAATTCCCATGAAACTTTCCCACACTTTCTTCCTCCCCATATCCCTCAAAGCAATTACAAAAGAAAATCTGATTTTAAAATCCTAAAACTAAGACTGTTCTTTACCTAGAGTTTTGACTATGCTTGGCATCAAGTTTGAATCCAGAATTACAGTTCAGATCTTACCTTTTTAATAAGGGCCTGCCTTTCTTTAAACATATGAACAGTTTCAAATACTGGTGTGGCAGTATTGTACTAGGGGAGAGATGGGGTAAAAGTCTGGATCCATTAAAGTAAACTGCAAAATTTCACTTGATTTGGTGCCTTGCTTTAACCTGGTGGGGACCAGTTTTTGTGATGGGCTTGTCATGTACCATATTTACCTAATCCAAGATGACTCTGAACTTAATAATTAAATTCTCTACATGGAAAACGTAGAATTTTTTTTTTACAATTTTCCATGTTAAAATCTTATTATTGGAGGGTTGTTTTAAATTCCTTTGGCCTCCCATGGTTGTGGTGGGGAAAGCAGTGAAAGAGGGGCAGGAGTGAGGAGTCAAGGAACCCAACCCTGCTCCTTGCCTCTCAGTACCTGCTACCCTCTGCAGTGCCTGTGCTTAGCTAGTTCCCTCCTCCCCACCTTCCCCCCCATACCTGTATCTCTTAACACCTGTCCCCCTGGTGCCTGCTTCCTGATGTGATATCTCTCCTTCCCCACTGCCACTTACCGTCCAGCTCAAGCTCTAGCCTGACTCTGCTCCATCTTGGGACATGGAGTACTGTTCTGGCCCCAGCCCAGCCACACAGCAGCTGTTGCAGTGGTGGTAGCTTTGACTGAGCCACAGAGCTAGAGCCCAGGCCACAGAGTTGCTGTCATGACTGCTGCTGCCATCAGGCCAGACTGGGGTCAGAGCAGCCATGTGCTCCATGCCCTAGGCTGGTGCAGGGCTGGAGCCCTTCCAGAGCTGGAACCAGAAGGTAAGCAGTGGAAAAGGCAGGTGAGGGGAGGGCACAGGTGGTGATGGAGTGGCAGGAGGGTAGTGTTGATTTTGATAAAATTTCAGTCAAAAGTTTGAACAAAGCATTGTTATACTTTTTTGTAAATAAAGTTCAGGAATTCTAAAGGTAATATACATCTAGGTTTTGTTAGATTTAGATTTATTTCTTAGAATTTCCTTTGGAACTGAAATTGCCATTCCTGAAACCCTTTAGTGAAGATAAAAACTAGTTCTCAAATACTGGCAGGAAGTGTTGAGCAGCATGGGAACCATAGAATGTTCTAGGTAAAAAAACATAGTATTTTTTGTATATGAGACCAGGCATGTCCCTGCAAACGTAATGACTCTTTGATTCCTTGTCAAACCCTCCTTTTTATACTATAGATCTTCTGCCTAGCACTGGGAAGATAAAAACATGAGCCAAAGGAAAGAAAATGTGATGTAAAACTAAAAAGTTGACAAGGGAAAGGTTGAAACTACTTTTAAAACACTTTCTTGAAATTGTTTGTTTTAAGTTTTTGTTTTGTTTTGTTGTCTTGATTATTTTTTTTTGTTAGATTAAAAGTGTTTAGTAACTTGTGTACCGTGTTTGATATCTTGTATTTATATATCTATTACCTGACCTCACTTGAAACCAGCTTATAAAACAAGGTAACTTCTTAAAATCCTTTATGCCCTTGAAATTCAGTGGATTATATCATTAATTTAAAAATGCACTTGGAAATTTAAATAAGATTAGAGTGTTTTACAGTAATAATAATAATAATAATAATATAAAATGGCAACAGTCCCAAATAAGTATTCAGTATTTAAATTTAAGCTCTGTCATTTATTCTAAAGTTAACCTTCACACCTGAAATTTTTCTTTTAGATTTTGGATAGGTTTTTAAATAACATAGTTTCAGAAGCTATCCTTTTATTTCATGGTTGCAGCTGAACAGAGAAAAATTAGAAGAAAAATTTTTTTTTCTAATGTCTGGCTTTAGCAAAGTGTTTATCAGATTTACAGAAGGTTTCGTTAATTCCTTTTTTTGGATCCATTCTCTCTTTCAGGATAACATTTTGCCATCTGCCTTTTCAAAGTAAATGGCTATATGTGGGCACCGAAAGAGGAAACATTCATATTGTCAATGTGGAATCCTTCACTCTCTCAGGCTATGTCATCATGTGGAATAAAGCCATGGAACTGTGAGTTTGGTTAGATTTACCTAGCTAAAAACTAAATTTTTGTCCTAAATACTTTAGATAGTAATGTAGAAATATTATTCTGTTATCTGAAGTGTTCTCTGTAGTCTGCATACTGAACAGCACACCTAAAGAAAAAAATCACTTGGCTAGTTTTGTGATAGGATGTTTTGCCAACCTAGTTGTGCATAATATGTTTCAATATTATATTGGTTTCATTTATGTGCTTTCTGGTATTTGGAATATCTGTTTTTTGTTTCGTAGTTTTTAGATAATTTTGTGACTGTGGATTTTCTAGATATAAAAGAAAATATCTTTAATATCTTTTGTATCTACAACATCACTTATACTACCTAGATATAAAAGTAACTTTAGAAAACAGCATAAATTCAGAGAAATGTATATCCAAGCTGATGGGTGGGCAACCTTATGCTAATAGTAGGTCAGATCTTAAGGAGGGCCAAAGGGGAGTTGACCTGATGTCCACTTCACAATGGGAACATGTGGTGAGTTGCCTTGCTCTT
The DNA here is from genome assembly GCF_030867095.1 of Alligator mississippiensis. Taxonomy (NCBI): domain Eukaryota; kingdom Metazoa; phylum Chordata; order Crocodylia; family Alligatoridae; genus Alligator; species Alligator mississippiensis. The sequence goes on from NC_081824.1 coordinate 127,085,752, forward strand.
CCACCCCACACAACCCTTAAAATTCCTCCTTCTCAAAATTAGAGCTGGGGGCTTCATAGTCATCTTGGGTTAGAGGAAAATCTGAAGTGGGGGTGTATGTGTGAGGAGGAACATCCAAGATGCCTTGCAGCCATATGCCACTCGCTCTTTCTGCAACATTGCCTGCCACTCATACCAGTCCCCACTGTTCCTAACATGCACCCAAGCCCCTCACCACTTCTGCCAGTCCAAGGCACTGTAGGCTTGCTCTTGACTGCCCTCTGTTGAGTGCTGCATAAAATCTTTGTTGGTTTTAAGTTGCTGAGCCTCTGATTTGTACGTAAAGTTCTGTATATCAAAAGTGTGACTTTTTGTACATCTCTACTCCTAACATTGAACAAATGGGTAACAATTTTGGATCCCTTAAGATTTCCTTACTAATTTGTCCAACTTTAAAATAGCAAGGAATAAATCATTTATCTGAATTTAACTTTATTAAACTTACTCAGATATTGGAGGGTAAACTGACATGCACAAATGATTCTAGTATATTCTGAGAAACAAAAAACAGGCCATAAAAATAGTGAGAGACTATCGGCATCTTCAGCACAAAACATATCTAATTAAAGGAGCAGTCTTATGTGCAGCATATGGTTTGTAGGCCTTTGAGTTATTGTATAATTCTTTTTTTGATTTGTAAACTGCAAAATTGTATTTACTTAGATACTACACCTTTTCCCCAAAAATCAGCCCCTCAGAATTGTGCGTTTTAATTGGGGAGGCAGATTTTTCTGGCTGGACTAGAAGTAATTACTGCTACTTCAGTGCTACTCCTACTTCAATTACTGTACCACAAAGCAGCATCAGTAGCATTACTATTCAGGCAGCTGAGGGGACTCATTGTTCTTCAATCCACAGGTGTCTTTTTGATGGTCTTGATGTTCCATTAATCAAGCTAACCTTTCTTCTAGCAATTTTGCTATCTGATTTCTCTTCTATTTTCATAGCCCTGCAGACTATTTTTTTCAAAAACATAGATTCCCCTATGGAGACCAGTCTTCAGCAGCAGCTAGGGCACCAACTTTTAGTTAAGCAGGGAAGGGAGGGTGAGTCAATAAAGATTAGGCTCTCTTCTTGCTCTATGCTGGCATAACTATGAAAAGTGTATTTTCTTCTATTTGACTTCTCTAAAATTATGCGTATTTCTGCAAGAAATACATTATTAAAAAAAACAACTCCTGTGTGGCTTTGTCATATGGAAGTATACAGGATTTTAAACTTTCCTCTTGTTGTTTGAATGTTAGTATTGACCTTAAATTTTATTTAACTAATTTTATAGGATCATAGGAAGTAAAGCTGGAAGGGACCTTACGAGGTCATCTAATCCAGCTCCCTACTCAAGATAGGATCATCATGACTAAACCATCCTAATAAAGTGTCTCTCTTACCTGCTCTTGAAAATATCCAGGACTGTTCACAAATTCTCTAGGAAGCCTGTTGGAATGCTTGACCATCTTCATAGTTAGGAAGTTCTTCCTAACTTAATTGCCAACCTAAATTTTGTTTACTGCATCTTGAGGCCATTCCTCCTAGTGCTGTCCCCTATAGCCACTAAGAAAAGGCTATCTCTATCCTCTTTATAATTTTCCTTCAGGGATCTCAAGACTGTTATCAATCCTCCCGCCCCCCCCCCCCCCCCCCAAAAAAAATTCCTACCCTGCAGTGGTCTCCAGAATAAATAACTCAAGTTCTTTCCGTCTTTCCCTGTCACTCATACCTCCCAGGCCTGTAATTATTTTTGTCAGTCTCCACTGGATTCTTTCTAATCTATCCATATCTTTCTTGAAGTGTGGGGCCCAAAACCGGACACAGTATTTCAGACGAGGTCTCACCAGTGTTTGAATAGAGCAGGATGAATAATTTTCTTTGATTTATGAATGGCATTCCTATTAATTCAACCCAATATTTGTTGGCTTTTTTTTGCAACAGGAGCATACTGTTGGTTTTTATTTAGCATAATTGTGGTTCACATTATCCCATAGGTCCTTCTCTGCGGTAGGACCAGACCAGCCAGTTAGTCCCCAGTCTATATTTGTGCATGGAATTATTTCAGCCCAAATGCAGGACTTTGTAATTGTAATTGTCCTTGTTGAATTTCATCTGGTTAATTGCAGACCATTTCTCCAGTTTATCCACTTGATAGTGGGGTTCCCCAGCTAGACACTGTGCCATTGATGACTACTAGAGTGTGATGATTCAGCCAGTTAGGTAGCCACCTTTACAGTGCTTTTGCTTAGTCTTGCCTTTTTAATGAGAATGTCATGGGAGGCAGCGTCAAAAGCGATTGTTAAGTCAAAGTATATCACATCTGCTGCCCCCCCCCCCCCCCCACACACACAGAGCCCATCATCCTATTATAGAAGTAAAACAGGTTTGTCAGGCATAACATTTCATTGGTGGATCTATGCTGGCTGTTCCTGGTCACCTTGTTCTCCTCAAGATATTTTGAAATAGATTCCTTGAAGGTCTGCTTCATGATCTCCAGGTGTCTAGGTCAGACTGACTAGTCTATAACTCCGCAGATACTCCTTTTCCCCTTTGTTAAAGATGGCACTACATTTGCCCTTTTCTAATCCAGGAACTCACCTGACTTCCATGAGTTGTCAAAGGTTAGCAGCAGACATTTCATTTGTCCCTGAATAAATTGTGCTTGGAACAACAACATTCTGGGATTGGTGTATACACACATTGCCCTTCTAATCAGGGTTTAGCAAGCGGCTAAATACAGTGCTATTTTAGCCAAAGATTCAATAATGTAATCCCATGATAACTATACATACATAGTTTGTAGTGGTTCTTATTTGGGAAATTTGTTTAAGATGTATCCCAGGACAATGGAAATGGACATATGTATGATTTGCTTTTTATTCCAGGATAAATAAGCCCAGCTCCCCTGACAGCAGCAGGGGAGGAGTAGAAAGCAGAGGCCCCACCACACAGGCCTAGCCCTCTCTTCCCCGCCACCCCCAGCCAGGACAGCTAGGGGGTGGGCATGCAATGGGGGCTTTCAGTTCCCCCCCTGCCACTGGCGCTGACAGCCAACAGATGCTGGGGGGGGGGAGCAGTGCTGGGCTGGGCAGCTAGGGCTGGGGGAAGCCCAGTGGGGCTGAGGAGAGATTCTGTGCTGGCTTCTCCCCTCCCTACGGCTGACAGCAGGGGCTTGGGGGTGTGCATCCAGCAGCCAGTCGGGGGTGGCCCACCGCTCAGCTGCCCTTGGCAGTCTCTAGCACTTTGGGAGACATGCAGGAGTGCCCCCAAGCTGTTGGCCTCAGCCAGTGCAGGCATCCTTTGTGCCCCCCATGAAAGGGTGACCTTGCGTTCTGTTCACTCCCAAATTAACATAGCCTGCTTAGAAAAACTCATGTAAATTGGTTCAAATCCACCTCCGGCTCCTTAAATGTCTATATATAGCCTAAATGCAACTGTACAAAAAATTCACTTTCATTTAAAATCTCACCTTAAGACTTTTTAATGCAATTTTGGACAGAAAACAAAATGTACTTTTTAAATTAAAATAGTGTTCTCCTTTCCAGATCATCCAAATCTCACCCAGGACCTGTTGTTCATATTAGTGACAATCCAATGGATGAAGGAAAGGTAAGATAAATTTGCATTAATAGGTACTAAGTAAAAAGCAAAATGACTTTCTTTTTTGGGGAAGGAATTAAAGTAATGAGAACTAATGGGAAACAGAAGGGGTATGACAAGGGGATGTGGCATTAGGAGTAACTCTAAAGAAAATACAAAGGTAGACATGGTGGATAGTTACTACCTTGAATGACAGTGGAGTTACCTGCCTTGTTGAACTTGGCTGACCCAGTCAACCCAATTTTTAATGTCTTTTAGCAGTGTCCCTTGTCCCTCTCTGTTCCCCTTCTATTTAAAACACTTTGGGCACTTTTACACATGCTCTGATGCATTCTGATTAATCGAGTCTGCTGGAGGGTTCTAATCAGAATGCTCCAGTGCACTGCAGCATTCCTTGTATTCAGCATCCCCACATTTCAAAATGGTGGTAGAGGCGCTTTAACTAAAGCTCATTAAATGAGCTTTAAAGTACTCCTGCCGCCATTTTGAAATGGGGGGCACTGAATACATGAGACGCTGTGCACATTTTAATTAGAGCAGCCCCCGGGAGAGAATGTTAGCATTTAAACAGGGCAAGTGTTAGCATTTAAACAAGGCTTCACGAGGCTCCGTTTACATTGTTCTCTTTGAGGAACTGGGGCTTCTGTTGCCTGCTAGAAACATGGAACATAAAGGATAGCTATACTGTAAAAACAACCATACTTTCAGAAAAGATAAGTAAGCAGTTTAGTTACTTTCACAATCCTTTAATTTGGTGAATGACTCTCCTGTGATTCTAAGAACACATTGCTCTCATTAATTCCTTGTTCATGTTAGCATTGCCAGTGTTAGCACAGCTATTGAATGCTGTTTGCTCACTGCTGGAACGATAGTTGAGAAAAAAACAGAACAATATTAAGCCTCTATTTAGGTTTACTTTCCTTTTTTTTTTTCTTTTCCTAATATTACTCAACATGCCTTCCCCTTGAAATTATCCATAAAAGTAAAATAAAATTTAAAAATAAAATTTGTTAGTAAGACAAATGTATGTATTTTGATTTCAGTTGTAGATGTAAAGTTGTTATACTTGATTTCATTCAGTACAAGCATGTAGAACTGTTAGGTATAACTCTTTTCAATAAAAAAAAAGGGAAGTATAATGTCTAAGTCTTACACTGATTATTTTGCAAATAATATCATAGGCTAGAGGTAATTTTGATTTGGTTTCATAGTCTATGGCAGTCATGCTCATCTGTTTTGGGCAGATGGGCGCTGGCCAGGTCATCTGCGGTTTGGGTCTGGCTGGAGGTCCCAATCTGGCATGGGGTGGTCACAGCAGGGTCCCATCCAGTCATGCAGAGGGGGCAGGGGCGTCCTTGCTCCAACCCAAGCTCCAACCCTTGCTCCTAGCTCATCCCCAATGCAGCCCCATGGGGCTGGAGGAGAGGAAGGGGATGTGGCCAAGCCTTAACCCAGCCCTGCAATTGGGGCAGCAGTAGGCTTGACCCAGCCCCAGAGGGAGGAGGGTAGGGGCTTGACCTGGACCCATCTTGCTGTGTGGAGGTTGGGGTTTGGGAATTCAGCAGTGGGGGAGGGTGGCTGTGGTTATTGCCACTGCTCCCTTGCCACTAAATTTCTCAATCTGTGGAGAGCCCTGTGGGCCAGATAAGATACCTTTGGCTGTGTGGACTGGAGGTTGAACACGCCTGTTCTAGGGCAGTTTACACAATCTGGTGCTCTGTATTTTGTGAACAGGGTTATATACTAAATGTTAGAAGTTAGTTGTTTTTTTCTAATACTGGAATTAATCAGAGATCTTGGAGATTTCATCAATTTCATAGTTGTTAGGGGTGGAAGGGACCTTGTAAGATCATCAGGTCCAGCCCCCTGTCCAAAGGGCAGGAAGTCAGCTAGAGTCAGAGGATCCCAGCAAGACAGGCATCCAAATGTTTCTTGAAAGTGTCCAGAGTAGGTGCTGGCACCACCTCTGTGGGGAGTCTATTCCAGGCCTTGGTGGCTCGGACAGTGAAGAAGTGTTTCCTTATATCCAGCCTAAAACGGTCTTGCAGGGGTTTTTGACTGTTGGTCCTTGTCTTCCACCATATTATGCCCCCATCCCTCCAACTAACTGGTCCTTTGAACAAATGCCTAAAGAAGATTGCTTTACTCACAAGTCTCTGCCCCTATTTTTTCCCTCCCCTTCTAAAGGCACACAGGATTAATAAGATCTCATATGCTCTGCAGCCAGTGGAGTTCTTCCTTTGCATCAACCTCCCTTCTACCTGGTACCAAAGGTCACAGTGCTATTACTATTTAGAGTAGAAACTGTATAGGAAGAGGAAGCATAATTCAGTAAGAAAGCAGACATGAGTAGGGACCTACTGAAATCGCAATTTCAGACAGGCCCCATGAAAAAGGGTGAGTGCTATTGGTGGGCTCCCTGAAAAAACCTCACTGAAAAGAGAATGCTGGCTCCACTGGAAAGTCCTTGTGGCCTCTGGACCCTGCTGCACAGCCTGCAAGGGGGATAAAGGGAGCTGCCATCACAGCAAGATAGCAGATGTCCCTGCCTCTTGCCACTGATTGGCTGTGAAGGCTGTCTGTCATATGATCCTGCCTCTCGCCACCCATCAGCAGGGCTGTATGATAGACTGCCCTCGCTGCTGATCAGTGGCAAGGGATGGGGCCACCAGGGCCCCTTGGCCAATCAGAGGCATGGGGCATTATGCATCACCTGCAAAAATGGCTGCCAGCCCCACGGTCTGCCCATGACATTGGTCAGCAGCCACCTAGAGTCTGATGGACCCCTACATAGGAGTTACTCATTTTTCCTGCTATTCTTGGGCATGGAAGACAAAATAGGCTGATGTGCTTGCTATACAATTTCATGCATTATTCAAATTAGCTAAAGAAACAAGCTGCTCCCAATAATTCCAAGTAGACATGGACTAATACAAGAAGCCAAATATTTAAATTCTGAAAAATAACAACCACTGCTAAGTAATGGGCCTTACAAAGTTGGAAGGATAACATGCAAGCAAAGAGTTTTGAACAGCTATTAAGCTAGAAAATTCAGTTAATTGTATGAAAATCAGCTCCTTACTCAATATTATTGCCAATGCTGAATATTAGGTAAAAAATATAATGTGCTACCTGTAGTATAAGTCTTCATATAAAGACCTTTCAAATTCTGGGATGGTAGTTTTGCCTGAGGAGTACTATGTCAGTTTTTCTTCTTGCATGCAAGTATCTTCTTGCATGCCAGTCTGTCGCACCCCCGTGAACCCAGAGACCCCCCAGCAGACATGCGGACCCCAACCTTGACCCCAGCACAGCCAGGAGGTAAGTTGGCCCTGCCATGGGTGGGAGTTAGACAGCTATGGAGAGGCAGGTGAGAGGAGCCAAGGACAGTCACGCCCCCTCCTCCCCCCCCCCAGCTCCTACTTGGCCCAGCCCTCTCCAGGGAGCCACATGAATGGAGCCTCACAAACAGGGCATGCAAACAGGTGTGGTCTTTGCCTGGCATGCAAGTTAATGTGGGAGTTAGCACAGGAGGGCGAGCAGGAGGGGCACAAGGCTCTAGGCAGCGAGCCTGAAGAGAAGGGTTGGCACAGTACCACAGACCACTACCTGCACCATGGTGAGGACACATCGTACCCAAAAGATCCTCTCTGTGACCGGACCCCTCCCCTCTGGTACTTCTGAGACCTCTCCACCCAGATGGAACCCATGGTTACGGACCTCCACTCAGATGGGGACCCTGGCTCTCAGCTGTGGGGGCTGCCCGACACGACCACAGGCACGTGGGGCAAGGACCATTGACACCTCCCCTTGTGAGGGTTGTTCTGTTTTGGGAGTCTCTGGAGTGCCAGATAGTGGAGCTCCAGACCATGGCGCAAAGGCTGTGTGCCATCAAGGATGTCAAACAGGAGACTGACTCATACTGCCAGGCCCTTCATCCAAAGAAAGAAGAGGGAAGAGCTAGGTAACCTACCCAAACAAGGTGGACAAGAGGAGCTCCTATACTGTCCAACCAGGTGTTTGGATGAAGGTTGTCACCAGCCCCAAGGCTCTCTGCACTAGGGCCACACCTATCCCCTGGATCTCCACAACAGGTACGAACCCCTTGCAGCCCCAGTACAGCCAGCAGAGCTGCCAGCTCCTGGATATAAGGAAGAAACACAACCAGCTACAACCCCTAAGAAGAAATGCAGAGTAGTCATCGTAGGAGACTTCCTCCTGAGGGGGACAGAGGGCCCAACCCCTGCTGGCCCAACCCCTGAGCCACAAAATAATCAGATTAAGCTGCTCAAGGGAACCCACTCCTACCCTAGCCCAAGAGCGGAGCCTTTTCAGGAGTGCAAGGAAGCCTAGGGCCTCCAATGGCATACTTACTTGCTTGTACACAAATGCCAGGAGCTTGAGGAATAAACAAGAGGAACTGATCCTTCTGATAAACAGAAATGACTGCAATCTCATAGGGATAATGGAGACCTGGTGGTACTCCTCCTATGACTGGACCACTGGTATGGATGACTATACCCTGTATTGGAGAGATCGTGCTGAAAAAAGGGGCAGGGGTATAGCTCTCTATGTGAAGGAGCAGTACATTTCCCTACAAGTGGAGATTGGTGCCCAAGGAGATTGACTGAAGTTAAAATACAAGGGGAACTTGGTGAAGGGGATACAGTAGTAGGAGACTACTACAGACCTCCTCATGGAAGACTTCAACTACCAAGCGGGCTCAAGGGAAGAGCACTCAGCCAAATCTGATCAGTCATAAAGGTTCCTCACATGCGTGGATGAGCTCTACCTGTCTTAAGAAACTTATGGGCCAACAAGAGGAAAGGTGCTGCTGGACCTGGTACTGGCCAAAGGGGATGATCTAGTCAGCAACCTACGAATCAAAGGGAAGCTGGGAGACAGTGACCATGAGCTGATCACTTTCACTATCTATTGCAAAGCTGGCAAATCAGTCAGCAAAGCAGAAGTCCTCAACTTTAGGAAAGCCAACTTTCATAAGGTCAGGCTACTGTTGAGGCCCTGAGAGGCCATGATTTGACAGGGGAGTTCACGATGAGTAGTCACTCCTTAAGGAAGCGATCCTAGAGGCACAGGGAAAGTCCATTCCAGCCCGTAGGAAAGGTAGCAAAGGGCTCAGCAACCCTTAGCTCAGTGGGGAACTCATGGACCTCCTCTGTCTAAAAAGAGAAATTTATAAAGGATGGAAGACAGGAGACACCACTAAGAGTATTGTGCACTGGTCCACACCTGTAGGGAGTGAACTAGGAAAGCCAAGTTCCAACTGGCTACACGAATCAAGGACAACAAAAAGTCCTTCTTCAGATATGTGGGAAGTCGGGGAGAAAAATCAACAGCAACATTGGACCCCTGCTAAACCAAATGGGGCAGCTAGCAACTGACACCCAGGAAAAAGCCAATCTGCTTAATGATTACTTTGCATCAGTCTTTCACCAACCCAAAGAGACCACCCTGCCTGACAAGATGTGGGATGGCCAGGATGAGGGTGAATATATGCCCACCATTGGCATAAATCTTGTGAGGGAACACCTTGAGAGGATGGACACCCACAAATCAGCTGGTCCAGACTGCACCCAAGAGTGCTAAAGAAACTCACAGATGTTAGCGCAGCCACTGGCAAGGATATTTGAGAACTTGTGGCGCTTGGGCAAAGTACCTGAAGATTGGAAGAGGGCCAATGTGGTGCCTATCTTCAAGAAGGGGGTGGGGGGGGGGGAGGAAGATCTGGGAAACTACAGGCCAATCACTTTGACCTCAATCCCTGGAAAGAACTTGAAAAAAATTATCAAAGAAACCATTATCAACAGACTAATTGAAAGCAAGATTCTGAGGGATAAGTCAGCATGGGTTTGTGGCAGGTAAGTCTTGCCTCACCAATCTCATTTCCTTCTATGACCAGATGATGCATTACCTAGACAAAGGGGAAGAGGTTGATATAATATATTTGGAATTTAAAAAAGCCTTTGATCTGGTGTGTCATGATTTCCTCATGGAGAAATTAGGGAACTGTGGCCTTGACTACCCTACAGTCCAATGGCTGGGGAACTGGCTCTGAGGTTAGACCCAGAGAGTGGTAGTTGACAGAACAGAATCAGCATGGCACACAGTGACCAGTGGTGTCCCCCAAGGCTCCGTTCTTGGACCTGTATCCGTCAATGTCTTTATAAATTATCTGGACTCTGGTGTTAGAAGTGGACTGGCTACGTTCGCTGACGACACCAAACTATGGGGAAGAGTGTCCACACATGAAGATAGGCTGGTGATCTGGGCCGACCTTGACAGGCTTGCAAGGTGGGTGAATGAAAACCTGATGGCACTCAATATGGAGAAATGCAAGGTGCTCCACTTTGAGGGTGGGGGGAACCCCACATAATACTTATAGGCTCAGCAGTGCTACACTTGCTAGCACCACACCTGAAAGAGATTTGGGGGTCACGATTGACCACAAGATGAACATGAGCCACCAATGTGATACCGCAGCTGGCAAAGCAAACAAACCCTGGCTTGCATCTACTGATGCATCTCAAGCAAGATCCAGGAAGTCATCCTCCTGCTTTTTACTCAGCTGTGGTGAGGTCATAGTTGGAGTACTGCATCCAATTCTGGGCTCCACAATTCAGAAAGAATGTGGAAAAGCTTGAAAGAGTCCAGAGGAGAGCCACACACATGATCAGAGGGCAAGATAGCATGCCTTATGAAGAGAGGCTGAGAGCCATGGGACTCTTCAGCCTGGAGAAGTGTAGGCTCGGGTGACTTGGTGGCAGCCTATAAGTAGATCAGGGGTATACATCAGGATCTGGGGGAATGCTTGTTTACCAGAGCACCCCAAGGGAAGACCAGGACCAATGGTCACAAACCCCTGCAAGATCATTTTAGGCTGGACGTAAGGAAAAACTTCTTCACTGTCCGAGCCACCGAGGCCTGGAATAGATTCCCCCCAGAGGTGATGCCAGCACCTACTCTGGACACTCTCAAGAAACATTTGAATGCCTATCTTGCTGGGATCCTTTGACCCTAGCTGACTTCCTGCCCCTTTGGGCAGGGGGCTGGACCTGATGATCTTACCAAGTCCCTTCCAGCCCTATTTTTAGAGCCGGGTAGTTCTGTAAGATAGAAGCAGATTACAAAACCAAGGGAGAAAGGTATCTATTAAAATACCAAAGTTAAAATACTGTAAAGAGGAATAAAGGAAAGCTGAAATACTTTCAGAGAAAATATTGCAGAATACAAGTTATAATAGAAAGCAGCTTAAGAAGGCATAGTCAATTTAAGCAAGTTGAAGCATTTGAGAGAAATAGATTAGAAAAATAATTTTCAACAGCGTGGTTCATTTTATGTTAATTGTGTTTGGTTCATGGAACACAATATTTTTTGTGTTGATTAAAAGTTACGACCTGTGTTTTAAGTGTGTTCTATACATTTCTGTGAACATCCATTGATGCTGAAATTAGTAGGATTTCTGGCTGCTCAGCATTCCTGTATTTCAGGCTACTTGCATTTGGAATGAAAGATTTAGGTGCCAAACTTGAGGCATCTTTATCAGAAAATATTGGCCTTAGAACCATATGTCTACTTTATTTACAAGACTCCTTATGTAGGACAACATTAAAAGGAAGGCAACTTACAAGAATTAACAGGTGTTGTCATAGAGCTGCAAGGAGTGCAGTATGTTCTTCAAAGAGTCTTCCAAGCTGCTTATGCATATTCAGATGACCTAGGATAATTCTCCCAAGTTTGTTCTCCTGGACAAGAAACTTATCCAGAGATGCCTGAACAGTCATTTGAATACTGTGTCCCTGAAAATGAAAGAGCTTGCCATGCTGACACTGCATAGCCAGAGGAAACTTATGCAAATAATTTAGTGTACCCTGCAGCCTCTTGCAGTCTGCCTGGAGACAGATGGTGGTGGTGCACAGGGCAGCCCTGATTGGCTGACCCAGACCAGGGTTACTTTTCTCCTGGAAGAGCCATTTTTACTCTGGGAGAAAAATCCTGAATATGTTTGCTCATGGGTTCTACTGGGAGAGCAGCAACTTTCCTAGGAGAAACTGAATGTCTGTACATGGCCTAAGTTGCTCTGCCTAACAATGGAGAGAAAAAAAATGCTTCTCTTACCTTTTACTTCTGAGTAACTTAATAATGAACAGCAGTGGGGAGCAAACAGTAGTGTTTTATGTTGACCTGTCAAATATAAAGAATCCCTTGAGTCTCAACTGTTTCGAACAGGGATTGACAACCTATGGTCCACAGGCCAGATTTGGCTCACGGAGCCATTTGATCTGGCCTGTGGACATGGGGCTTCAGCAGTCAGATTGACCCAATTTGGATCGGAGGTGGAAGGTTGTGTAGTGGGTGGGCAGTAGAATCCAGCTGCCACCACTGCTGTTCCCAGCAGTTGCTCACAGAAAATACTTGCTGCTGCCACTTTTTCCTATGGTGATATGGAAAGATCATCTGCCTTTGGTGCTTTTCTCTGCAGCAATGGGGGTCTTCAGCAGTAGTTGCTTTCTCCTGCCATCCCAGGGATGAATGCCACCTGCAGACACTCTTCCTGTGCAGTCTCAGGGAAAAGCAGCAGTGGCAACTAGATCCTGGCATCCATTTTCCCTCTGCCTTCTGGGCTGCCTTGGACCTGACCTGGGCCAATCTTGTCCACAGACTGAAAAGGTTGTCAACCATTGGCTCAGAAAATGCAAAATGCACATGCAAAATCTTTTCCAGCTCCGTGCTATCTAAAATTTTAATCTGTATGTTTAGGGCCATGACAAAGTAAATAGGAAGTAAACATTGCATGGTGATGGCACAAACAAACATTGATCTCTGCAGCTCTTGTCTTCATTAAACTATGTCCTAATTTTTAAAAACCTTGTAACCCAAGTTAATTTTTAAAACCCTTGCTGATGACAAGAGATTTTGATGTATGAGTGAACGTGCATCTAATATCATGGCAGTTCCTCTTCCTCAGAACAAGAGTTGCAGGTATTTTAAATGACCTTTTTCTTTCATTCTTAAAGCTATACTTGCTCTAATTCTTGCAGCTCCTGATTGGCTTTGAATCTGGAATAGTCTCATTATGGGACCTCAAGTCGAAAAAGGCAGATTACAGATATACACATGATGAGGTAATGTTATTCTAAATCTGATTTTTATGTTTGCATGGTTTAAATGTATTTTCATATCATGGTTTAATAGTTCAGTATTTGATAATACTTTGTATATTAAACATTTAAAAGGGAATACTGTATTCCCCTGTTGAATGACAATGCAGAATCATTTACATATGCTATTATAAGCCAATGGTCTGCTTTTAAACATTAGTGGAATACAAAAATATAGTTTTTTTTCTTAATGATATGCTGCATATTTGACCAATTTGGTTTGGGTCTGCATGCAGACCCAAACCAATTTCCCCAGTTTTCCTTTAGCTCAGTATGTATTATTCCTTTTTAAACAGTTTACAAACTTAAGTTTCTTTGAATTTTAAAGGAAGTGCTTATTTTTGAACCAGACTAAATATTGAAACAAGGGTGAGGTTTTGTAATGAATAACTTTCAGGAGGTGGACACTGTTGGAAATGCTGTGGTGTTGGCAAGATAGGCTCTGAGGATTTCTTCAAAATTTTGCAAGTGTATCTTTACCAGTCTGTCTGGTTTGGCAGTTTATTCTCTTAAACAACAAAAATAAATTTAACAATTGAATCTGCAATTTTGAAATTTGAAAACAGTTCTACAAGCTGTTCTAGGAGAGAGATTAGCAATGTATCACATTTAGTAGAAGGTTGGGGGAGTGGTGTTCAGTTGATCCAGGAAACATGTGAGAGGCAAGGGTATTTTTGTGATACTTTTTATGGGACCAACTCCATTGCTGAGGGAGAAGTTGGACAAGTTTTGGGTGCATGGTTTCCTTCTTTCTAAGAGTAAATGTATTTGGGTAATTTTAACTTGGTAGTATCATGTTAGGGTTTAGAATAAATGTGAGGAAGCAGAATTTATTTTAAAATATCCTTTAAAATATTGTGCAAATATTTAGATGACAGTTAATTTTTTTAAAACATTTTTGGGGATTTAAAGCTGATTAGAAAGAAGAAATAATCACAGTACCCAATTAAAAAAAAATCCTTGTGGCTCAAAATCACTGTTTCTCAGTTAAAGTTAATGGACCACATCCAACAAAATCAGTACACAGCTGTAAAAGTACTCCTTGCTATACCAATTCAGTCCATTACACCAAGCTAAAGAGGCTAAGTAATGTTTTGTTCTTTTTTCTCTTTCATTCTCTTGAGCAGTTTCCACAAGATTAGATGTTTTAGGTCTCAGGTAGATGTTAATATTAGCATGCAGTTGGGATAAGAAGAATTTTATTTTTGGTCCCATGACAGACATATGTGGCAGGATGCACCATTTTTGGGTTCAAAAATAAATTTCCCCTTATCCCAATTTGTGATGGCTAGTGAGGGGAGCCTGACATCAGGATCTGCTCCCTGATGCAGGCTACCCAGCCACAGGCAACTTGAAAGTCAAGCTGTGAGGCCTACCATGGGAGAACTGATTCCCCCATGCTGGGCTGTGCACTGGTTGTTGTTTGTTTTTATTTTAAATGAGGGAGCCATGAGCCTAATACAGGGGCTTAAACCTTGGGACCTTAAAAAAAAAAATGGGTGTGCAGCTGAATAACATGAGCCCAGGATCAGGGAGAGTCCCCCCCAATGTCAGCTCATGCCAGCCCTAGGTTTTTAAAAAGTTGCAATGCTGTTTTAATAAAGTCCCGAGGTGGCATGACTCTGTGATCAAGGAGAGGAGGCTTTCTGATGTTGGGCTCGCATCATCCCAGGACCTTAAATCCAGGATGCAGCTCCATAGCCCTACATGTTTGAAGGCCACCGGTGGGGAGAGGCTCCATGATCTCAGGCTTACAATGCCCCAAGAATTTTAAAAGGTGTGGTGCCGCCCAGCTGCAGTGCTGCCCTTTGAACATGCTAGCTCCTTGCAGGCCATCATGTTCAAAGGATGCGCGTGCGGCTGGACTGGACCTGTGGCTCTTGCCTGCATTCCATATTCAAAATAAAGCATGATACAGGCTGGCCACAAAAATGTTTTATATATAAAACCCATGACTGAAACGGAGAGAGAACCTTTTTATCATCTTGTATTTTTGGTATCAATTGTGGCAATGCACAGTGTAGGTATCACAAGTCAGTGAGGGGCAAGAAAACATGAAGACCATGGGATTAGTTCAGGGTCATTTCACACTGATTGTTTGGCACATGGATTTCCTTCCTCATGTGTCTGTCTTTCTACAAAGGATATTCCATGTTGGTTTAGATCATTTGTTCATGCAGTCAAGGGGTATCTAAGATGCAACCTGTGCACCCATGCTGTCCAGCTTGCAGGCTCCCCACAGGGCTGGAAATTTGGCTGTGTGGCAAAAGGTGGCAGGATTAATTGCTGTGGCTCCCAGGGGTTAATGTTGCTGTCACTCATCCTGCTGCCAAATTTCTAGCCTGGTTGGGAGCCTTGTGGTCTGTATCTTGTGTGTGAAGCTATGTTGTCTGGCCCGCAGGACTGCTCACAGGACCAGAAATTTTGGTGGTGGAAAGAGTGGCAGCTGCTTCAGCTCTGGGAGCTATAGTAGTTGATGCTGCCACCACTGAGTTCCATCCCATGGACCAGATGATGTGGCCCTATGCTATTCATCTGGTTTGGATGAGTTGGATGCCACAGTTATAGTCCATTGTGCTTGCCCAGCAGGCAAACTATCTGCCTTTCTTCTGTATTTCCAGATCCTGTCATTTTTTGAATGGCATGAACTAAGCTCAGTTGAGGATTTTACTGTGAAACAGCCTTGAACATTATTTACAGTATTCACTTGATACCAAAATGAGGTTTTTTCCCTCTCTGTATAACATTGTGGAGGAAACCCCTCTTCTTCGAATTGATTACAAGGCAGTGGGGGTACAGATGGCTGCAGTGGCTCTGGCCTCCAGCCCTGTTCCAGCCTGGGGCATGGAAGAAGTATGCTCTCGCTCCAGCCTGGTCCACTAGCAGTTGCAGTGGGGTTGTGGCAGTTCCAGCTGCTAGGGACCAGAGTATGAATGTGGGTCCAGAGTATGAATGTGCTTCATGCCCTAGGCTGAAGTGGCACCAGAGCAAGTATAAGCAGCAGAGAGGATTAGGGTAGAGGCTGTGGGAGAGGGAGAGATGAGGGAAGGGAGGGCAGGCATGGGCAGTAGATGGTGGATGGGGACAGAAAGAGATGGGAGAGCAAAGGCCAGAGGTCAAGTTATTTGATTTCCCCCCAACACCTGCTGTTCTGCCACTGATTTCCCCACTTCAGCTGAGTGAGGGGAGGCCACACATGAATTTTTAAAATGACATGGCAATAATTAGATTCTGGGTATGGAAAATTTATAATAAATTTATACATTTTCCATGCATGGAATCAAATTATTTGGGGCTTGTCTTAAATTCATGGTTGTCTTGGGTGTAGGTAAATTTAGTATAATCATAGCTTAATAGGTTGCATGCCTTACTTTTTTGCATAACCACTTTTCGTGTGTGTGCGTATTAATGTAGACACAAGAAATGTGTGTGTGTGTGTGTGTGTGAAGTGTATTCTGTACAAGTTTGTGGGTGATACTAAATAGTGGAGTGAAGCGCACGCTCCGGAGAGTAGGGAACAATTGCAGGGAGACCTGGACAGGTTAGAAAAGTGGGCAGTACACAATAGGATGCAGTGCAACAAGGACAAGTGCAGAATGCTGCACCTAGGGCAAAAAAAAATATCCAGCACACCTACTGGCTGGGAAGTGACCCTCTCAGCAGCACAGAAGCGGAAAGGGGTCTCAGAGTCATAGTGGACTCTAAGATGAACGTGAATAGTTAGCGTGACGAAATCGTCAGCAAAGCTAACCACAATTTATCATGCGTCAGCAGATGCATAACAAACAGATCCAAGGAGGTGACACTTCCCCTTTATGCGGCATTGGTCAGACAGCAGTTGGAGTACCGCATCCAGTTTTGGGTGCTGTACTTCAAGAAGGATGTTGGTAGACTTGACAGGGTCCAGAGGAGGGCCACTCATATGGTTAGGGGCTTACAGGACAAGCCCTATGAGGAGAGACTGAGGGACCTGGACCTCTTCAGCCTCCACAAGAGAAGGCTGAGAGGTGATCTTGTGGCCGTCTACAAATTCATTAGGGGAACGCAGCAATGGGATTGGAGATGCTCTGTTCACCAGGGTGCCTTTTGGAGTAACAAGGAAAAATGGTCACAAAGTGACAGAGAGCAGATTTAGGCTAGCTATCAGGATAAACTTGTTCATGGTAAGGCTGGCCAAAATTTGGAATGGGCTTCCAAGGGAGGTGGTGCTCTCCCCTACCTTGGGGGTCTTTAAGAGAAGGCTGAAAAGGCATCTGGCTGAGGTCATCTGACCCCAGCACTCTTCCCTGCCTAGGCAGGGTGTCAGACTCGATCTGTGAGGTCCCTTCTGACCCTAACATCTATGAATCTATATAGATACCTATATAAATAGATAGATATTTGCATTTGAATGCAAAACTGTAAAAAGAAAAATACCAGTTTATCAAATGAACTTTTCTGAAGTTTTACCTTGTAGTTGAATATTCAATGCTGTCTACTTATTAGTTTTGTTACTGTAAAGTAAGTTTTTAAACAACATTTATTTTCTAACCTGCCTGTTGTGCTTTCTAGACAGTTACTAGTACAGAAAGCCATTAATTCTGGGTATGGGTGTCAACAGTAATTGATTTAGAAAGAGCTTTGTGGTGTAATATTAAGGTCTGTCTTCTGTTGTCAGGAACTTGGCTTACACGTTCTTTTGCCTCTTTTGAGAATCAGGGTTTGGAACAATGCAAATCTTCAAAGTAAAAAAAAAAAAAAAAAACTTGGAAAGGCTAGAGTTCTTTCTGTAGGTCGTTTTCTTTTTCACTTCAACTTAATCATAAAAACATGTTTAATCACTTAAACACTCTTTTTGACAGCTTTGTGAAGAAAAGGTATAATTTTGATAACAGCTGAATACTACAAAAATTACTACCTTAAGTTAGATCAGTGGTCACCAACTGGTGGATTTCAGTGCCTTTTGTAGTAGATCTTGGAGCCTCTTGGCATTGATCCAAGGCTGGGATGGGGGGTTGAGTGCCCACATGCATGCAAGCGCTGCCCCAGCCCAGCAGGTCAGTCTGTGGGGGAGGGAAGGGATGGGGGCTAGATTGAGGCCCCCGTGGTGAGTAACAGTGCTGCAAAAGCAGGAGCAGGGGTAAATTGAGTGGGGCCCCAATCTGCTGGGCGTGGCATAATCTGTGGCTAATTAAGACATGGCTCCTTCATGGGTGGGTATCTGGAATATACTGCTTTGCAGTGCTGAGTTGGCTTGAAATGCTGGGTCTCAGCCCAGTGTGCTATATGGTAAATCATGAGCCTTTTGGCTTTTGACTAATATCATTCATGGTTTGTACTTTATGTAAATAGGTGCCTAAGTGCTACTTAAAAGAGTGTTTAGGGAGTACCTGTGTTAAAACTTATAGCAGTTTCCAAAAAAGGATAACATGCCTCAGTTCTGGATGAACTAAGTCTATGGGCACAATATGCAAATTACTACAGTTGTATTTAATTTCAAGGCAAGCATTTTAAAAATTGCTCCTCACTTCCATGTGCTTAGGAAGAGCAGGGTCTGATGGTAAGAGTGGGGTGGGGAGGGCTATGAGGAGAAGGAGAGGGGAAGGGGGCTATCTGACCTCCCTCCTCCCCCTAGATATATCCCCCTCCCACTGCTACAGTAGGGAAAAATATTCAAAGCAGACCTCCAATAGTTAGATTCTAGACCTGGAACATTATAACAAATTTATAAATGTTCCATATATAAAAACTGATTATTGGGGGTTATTTTAGAAGAAGATGGAGGGAGGGCACCAATCCATCTGGCCCCCCATTCCTGTGTAGGCTTGGCAAACCCCAGCTTGGAGTCCGTCCCCCACTTCTCCCCCTGAACTATTTTTCTTACCCGGGAAGTTACACACCAAGGCATGTTTCTTAGTACCAGATAGGTAAAGATTTGCTTTTTGTCAAGAGTAAAACAGACAATTTTCCCTATTTCTACATCCAGAAAACTGCAGAGTTTCCTTACTGAGTCATTCCATGTGTGCATTTCTCTGAATTGCTTTTTGCTTTACTTTTAATTATTGTGGCATGGTTTTGATTTTATTTTTCTTCTTGTATAATCAGTCTAAAGGTAGGCAATACAGCAGAACAGGTTATCCTTTAGACAGCTTTCCCTTGGTATCAGAATTTTTTCCAACTGCAGGTTAGTGAGGAAAGTCTTCCTCTTTAGATGTCTGTATCAGGTTGTCTTGTAAGAGGAAGGGACTGGAGGTTCTGGAGTCTTATTGAGAACAGAACAGAGTTGGGGGAGTTTTAGATCAGAACATTTTTTATAGGAATGCCCAATTAGAAAAGGCACTCAAAGCAACTTTAATCAAAGTATTGTTTATGCTAATGGCTTTAAATTGAGAGAGAGATTTTCAGAATAAAAAATGGTATTAGTGGCAGTCTGTTACCTAGTATCTTGTACAGTATGAGCTGGCTAGCATTTCATCTGTGTACAAGTTGCGTAGTTGATGTCTGCTGGGCAGTTATTTCTGTCTGTATTACTTCTTAATAATTTTACTTTCAGTATTGCTAGTAAGAACCCCATAGCTTTGGGTTTAGTAAAACCTGAAAGTGAAGAAACAGGTATGATGTTCTCTGGCATATTCTGTCCAACAAAACAGAACAGCCTACTTAGAAATGAATAAAGGAAAGGAAGCTTCTCTTGATTGCTACTCTAAATGAGGTTTCAGATTTAATGACCTTGTGAAAAGATTTAAGGGAAGGTAAAAGATTCAAAAGAAACTGGATGCTGACTTGATCTCTCCCTCCCAAAAAAGAAAAAAAAAACCTATGGTAATTACTCAGGGTGCTTTTTCTTTTTCTATTTTTTTTGTAAATATTATACATTACACTGGCAGACAAGGTTCCTTGGGTGAATTTGATATCTTTTATTAGACCAACCCAAACGGTTGGAGAATAGTTATTAAGCAAGGTTTCGGGTTCAAAAACCCTTCGTCAGGCTAAGGAAGCTGCAGCAGTTGGCGTGTGCTCAACTGCTGCAGCTTCCTTAGCCTGACGAAGGGTTTTTGAACCCGAAAGCTTGCTTAATAACTATTCTCCAACCGTTTGGGTTGGTCTAATAAAATATATCAAATTCACCCAAGGAACCTTGTCTGCCTATGTCCTTAGACCAACATGGCTACAACCTAAACCCCTGTATACATTACACTGTACATTTACTGTGGATTTTAGATGCATCTTATTGGAATTTCTAAGCCTCCTGCTATAAGCACCATAATATTGAAGTGTGTAATTATTTGCATTTCTGACAGTACGGGAATTTGGTTCCCATTTCAGTGGTGATTTAACAAACGCTGTAACTTCATTCTGATAGATCAGGGGCGGGCAATTATTTCAGGCGGAGGTCTGCTTACTGAGTTTTGGCAAGCCATTGGGGGCCGCATGAGAGGCAGCCAGGGGCAGATAAATGGTAATTTTCTTAATTTTGGTGGGCCCTGCAGGCTGGATAGAATGGTCTGGCAGGCTGTAGCTGGCCCCCAGGCCACATTTTGCCCACCCTTGTGATTAGCTATTAAGCAGATTAGCTATTCAGTAATTGCATAGTGAAGCCCTTTAATCTTCCAGATTTCTCATGTTTTTTGCCAGTGCAATTAGGATGCAGCATATAATGGAATTCTGTGATACCATTGAGCTTTTCATTTAAAATCTTTCTATTTCTCAGTTTAGCAGCTGAGTAATGTTCATATTAACACAATTGTGTTCTGACCACAGTTGTTTTGTGACATGATTTTGGGAGAGGAGGGAAGACGATCCTTTTTATTAGTACTACTAATAAAAGTACTGCCTTTTGGCAGAAAAATAATTAGCATCTGCATTATAAAATTAGTCTCCGAGTCTCACTTTCACTGACTTGTTCTTACCCCTGCCACCTAACAAAACGTATAATCACTATATATTAAATCTTAGTGTGCATATAATTTATCTTACATTTTATAATTAGCTTGTGTATTCTAAGAAAGGTCAACCAGTATGCCTGTGTCTACCACATTCTGATCATCTTCACAGCTACTGGCCTACCTGTTTAAACTTTACACCTTTCTGTTTCTACTGAATTTCCATAGTTTAGTTAGGAAGATGAAAGGACTGCTGCTACTGGACTTTATCTGCATCTGACAAAGTTGGCTGTCACCTACAAAAATTCATGCTTCCCTGAGCTAGTTTGACTCTAGTGTACTACCCTACCTTACCGTCTGTCTGTCCTCAGGAGACTTAAAAGAATTGTGAGGGGAAGAAAAAGAATACTAAGAAGCTTAGAATTGAACTTGCTCTCTGTGTGTGATTCTGTAAAGTACTGAAAACTCTTGACCCTAATCTAGCACAACATGTTTACTGGCTTTGCTAGATATAGGAGGAAAATAGGAGGACTGCTGTTCTGTTAAAGAAATGTATCCCAATTCAATAGTGGACCCAGAGTAGCCAGTGTAGGATCTTTCTACTGCCCAAACTGTACCTGAACTGTTGAATTCCTCCTAGTTTTCTATTGGTATGGATTTCTTATTCTCTTTCAGTGCTAAATGCTGGTGTTTTAAAAAGTTTTATAATCATTTACTAATATAATTGTTCAAAGTGGAATGGAGAATGGGAAGATCAATGTAGAAATAATGAGAGTCAAATCATGGAAGAAGATGCAGGTCACCAAACAGATGAAAGAACTGTGTTGGAAGCTGAAGTGGATTTGTTAATAGGTTACAGTGTGGACATACAGTTCAGAATAAGGAATTCAGTGTGTCATCTTTGCTTCAGGAGCAGGATATCCTTGATCCTTTGGTGGGAGGGGAGGAATTTGTGCTCATGAGCAATCAATTTCAATGGGCTTGTTTACCTTTGTCAGTACATATAAGAGTAATCCCTAAAAGGAATTACTGGAACCAGTAGCATAACTAAGGATGAGATTACAAAATATAGTTAGCTGTTATTAAGAATACTTAAAACATGAATGATCACACATTAAGGTTCTTGAAGGCTAAACATGGATCACCAAATTGCCACACACATAATCACCAAAGATCAAAATAGCATCTTTGGAGAGCTTATCTTTTTAATAGCATAATGGAATAGGCATATTGATCTCAGTGCTGTGATACATTCTCATAAAAATATAATGTGCTTTACTATTTAAATATTTATCCTAAAGGCAAACAAAGAATTATATATAGGAAACCACTGATCCTCAGGATCATGGTGTACACGTAAGAGATCTAGTCAGATGCCTGATGATTCTGTTGGTGGCTAAGCCCAATTTGAGAGTGATGGCTTGTTGCAAGTTTCACAGATTGGAGTCCCAGTTTATAGCATGCTGCTTTCTTCTTCCTCACTTTGCTTCTATTCTCTGGATCAAAGCCACTTCATGCTGAACTGCACCCAGTACCAGATGTTCCCTCCAGATCAGACGGGGTTCTGCATGATTCTCCAAGCTTTCTACATAGATGTTAGATGACTTTAATATCATTTTTGCATACATCATGGTACCACCATAGAGGACAACCACACTTTCTAGAGCCATCTCAAATCTCACTATACAAAATATTCTTGGGATATGGTCTTCTCCCATTCTCCTGATAGGGAATAGATCTATTGCAGTCTCCTCAAATGATCATTTAAAACAATATACCAAAGCTGAGAACCCTGGGCAGCAAGAAAACTATAACTGAAGCTTCTCACTTTTGAATTTCATTAAACCCCTGGTATCAGTCCTTGTGTTGCTTTATCATCATGACTGTTCACTTTATGAAACAAAATAGTGTGAAACACATTATTTTAATTGGGATTCATAGCACTTGAATCCTTACATAAGTTAATTTTATTAAGTTGTATGTGTTCAAGTTCAACTACAGAAGTATAGGCTGCAGAATTCCAAGTTCTCTGATTTTTCTAAGGTAAATACCTTGAAACATACATTGGTGTAAAGACCTGTTATGCACAATGATTTCAGTAGCAAAAACACTTCCTTCGTAAGAGCATAGACCTTTATTCTGAAGTAGTATTTTATTTGTTTGGGACTTTTGATTTCTTTCTGTCTCCCCAAGCCTGCTGTTTTCCACTTTAAAGCCATTTTTAAGATTAATCTGAAACGATGCTATTGCAGTTATAGTGGTTTCAGAGCCATTGCGATTGTTGCAAAACCATATTGGCATCTGACTGCGCACTTCAAGAAGATTTCTAAAAAATGACATGTTTTCTAGTCTTGGTAGATAATGAGAAACTATTATAAGAGCTTCCAAAAAGTTGAGTGGACCATAGCTTCTATTTTAAAGGGAGCCTACTGTAAGAGAGAGACAACATTTTCCTGCTTTAGGATATATACTAACAAGAGTCTTCAAAACATTTGGACAGCAGAAATCTATTTTTATTGTGTGGCTTCACTATTTTTGTCTTCAGCTATGCCCAAAAGCTGGTATTTGGCTTACAATCAAAGGTCAGTGAGTACCACTGGATGTTACACTTTGAGCAGCATTAGTTATACCTTTATTAACGTTACCTGTAAATAATAAAGGTGCACTGATATATTGGTTGCCTATTGAATTGGCACCAATAAAAGGGAAATTTACAATATCACCTATTGGCTTTTTTTGGCTGTTGTAGCTTGTAATGCTTACTGATACCTGGACAGCTGGGTTCCCCCTCCCCCACAGGGCTGGAGCCCCTGGATGCCTGGGTTCCCTTGGGAAACAGCAGGTTCCCCCTTGCAGGCAGTCAGCATTCAAGTCTGCAAGGGGTCCTGCCTTGGGGCTGCCAAGAGTGAGATGCAGGGGGTGCCAAGCGCATGGCTAGGAGCACAGCCAGGCAACGTAGAGAGCAGCTCCCTGCAGGTAACTCTCTGGAGGGGAAGGGACATGGGGGAGGGAAAGGAAGTGGGTTGGGGTGCAGATTGAGGCCCCCATGGTGCGAAAGAGAGTTGGGCAGGGGCTGAGGGTGCTGCTTAACCAGGGTGGTGAATGAGACCCGGGGCTGAGGCCAGCAGTGGGACAGAGCCACAGGCAGGTGGGATGGTTCCCTGCCACTGCACACACCCTTCTGGGGAGGCATACCCTCTCAAGATTTGTGTGAGGCAGATTCTCAGAGCTAGCTGCTCTTCTGCCTTTCCGTCAGGAGCCTTGTGCCAGCTGTGCACCTCCTGCCTGCCCAGCAGCAGCGGGGGTGGTGTAGAGTTGTGCCCCCGCCCCCCCCATCCCCCGCTGCTGGACGGGCAGGGAATACATGGCTGGTGTTGGGCGCCTGAGGGAAAGGCAGTAGAGCGGAGACCCTACAGTAGAGCTACAAGTGAGCTTTAATTAATTCAAGTGGGGACACTTTTAAGCAGACCCAAACAGGGCGAGTGTCACAGGCCGGATAGGTGCTGTTAGTGTATCAGCTGTTAGGCTGCTCGGTTCAGGATCAAGGAGGTGAGTCAGAAGTGAAGTAAAGGCAAATTTACTTGTAGCTTAGCATACAACAGTTAACAGAAAAATTAATGTGACAAACAGATAGTACAGTAATAAAGAGCTAATAGTAAATGATAACAACAGATGGACAGAATGACAGAGTTCCCACATGAGGCTGGCAATTTATCAGCAGTCCCTCTATGCCAGGTGCACGCCAAGTTGTTCCAGCGAAGTCAGGCATCCCCGATCAACACTGTCTGAGGGGTCACCAGGAAGGTCCCTTGGTCAGGATCCGGTCCTCACTCACACTGGGAGTACGGGGTCCAGGCTTGGTATAGTGATGGTCCTTCTGTCCCGTCCTTCTAACTGGTCATTTGACATGCACGTTCCTTTATGCCTTATTTTATGCTAATCTGTTGGCTTTAGAGTCGCTCACAATCTTGCCCTATAGCTGTTACCCTATGGGATTAAAAGGTGTTAGAAATTATCATGAAAGGTTACCGCCCGAACTCAGGTTCACCCAATAAGCAATTATACCACATTACTTTGAGGTTTGAAATTAGCATTACCTGCCCAAGCTCAACCCCTTGGTTTCTTATTCCTTAGATTCCTAGGAATGTGCTAATTATATTAGATGGTCAGATCTTGTTATGGCTGACCTTTAAAAAACCTGTTAGATCAGCTAATCTTGTAGTTCTGCTTATTTTTGGGGCCCATGATCTGTGCAAATAGTTAGATTCAGCACTTCGGTTAAATTGTGACAGACAAATTCCACTTGCAGGTTGCAAATTTGCAAGCTTTGCATTAGCTAATCTTAACTGCTAGACAATTGCCTGGATGTCTCCAGGGGCATATATTTATTGCTCATGATCGTAACCTCTCTGGTTCTGGTTACCACAGGCGAGGGCAGTTGTGGGCTGTCCTCTGGGGGCAATGGCCTCTCCGCCCTGCTGCCTTTTCCCCAGGAGCCCCACACTGGCCGCATGTCCCCTGCCCACCCATCAGCAAGAGGCACAACTCACTGATCCCAAGAGAAAGGCAGCAGAGCAGATTCCTGAGCCTGCATAAAGCAGCCCTCATCCAACCCACTCTCAAATCCCGGGGGGGAGGGCACATGCCCCCCATGACTCCCATGTGGGGTTCATGCAGTGATGGGGAGCCACCCCCCACACCTCTCTAGATGAGCATCAGAGACAGTGGCTCTGTCCCACTCCCTGCCCCACCAATTTAACTTAAGTAAATCGGTTATTGGATCATTATCAGCCAATATGGTTGGTTAATAATCGACTATAGGTGTCAGCCAAGAAAATCTTAATTGGTGCACCCCTAGTAAATAACTCATGATCTAAGTGGTAGGGAAACTAAATTGGTGTCCTTGAAGACCCTTAGAGATGGTCCCTTTCAGCTATAGACCTGATCATTAGATGGTGTAGTTGAACTTGCCTTTAAATGGTTTCTCTTTACTCTGTTTATTCTGGAGCTGTAGTTTCTAATACTGAGCGCTTGAAACTTCATGAATACTACAAAAGCAATTCCATTTTTAAAGCTCTTTCTGCTTAAGTGTCTTTTAGTATTTGAATTAGACCTCCTTGTGCCTCTGAATAATAACTAAGCAGTAGTATTCAGCTACAGGAACTGCAACCACAGAAATGTCCTAAGCAAAGTGGGTGAAAGATGAGAATAGAATTCAGATAGTCTGACTCCCAGTCCTATGCATTTCAACAAGAATACTGCAGCTACTTACTGTACTTTTAAATTGCAAAAGCATGACAAAGTATACCTTTTATGGTGATAAATTAATAACATAACTCAGCATTCAGAAAGATATTTAATGATTTGGAAGTAATTACTAAGCAAAATTCTTTAGTTAGGTATTTAGTTTTCTTAACTACAGAGGTTTAGTTTGGGTGCAGTGAGGATGCTTACAGGTTTTCATAGGCAGGAATAGTAGAGATCACTGAAATCTATTTAGCAGGAAAGGTATGCAAAATGTTTCCATACAACTTGCTTACTTTCTAACTGCAATTATGAACACCTAGAATCACTCCTACTTGAGTATTTCCTTCTCTATAAGGTAAAGCCTACTGAACAACACTCAGTTTGTATCTAAAAACATTCATTTTCTATAGCAAAAAGATATTAAGCACTAAAAATGAATACTTTTATTTTTAACAGCATGTGATCTGTCATACCTTTAGTAGAAAAGGAGGGAAGGGGGTTGCCACATGAAGGGAGAAGGTCTGTGCCTGTCATATACACAGAGCTCTCTACCCTGAACTCTGTGCATCATGTTCCAGCCCAGCTGCAGACCAACAGGTACCCACATTTCCCAACACCTAAGTGCTGCTGTCCAGCCTGGCAGGGCTGGGGTTACATGGGTACTGATAAGAGGGGTGGCAGTGATGGGGGGGGGCTGGGACAGCTGGTTCTGCTCTAGCCTGAATGGAACTCAGGCTCCTAAAAAAAAAATTGGGAGCGGAACATGCCCCTAGTTACTTCAGTACCATCCAAAGCATGGAGGAGGAATGTTCTATTCCCTGCTTGGTTGGAACAGTAAATCCACAGTCCTGTGAAGGGGGAGGAAGCACACATTACTGGGATTCTGGAGCATGGCTCTTCAGCTTCTTTTGGACCTCTGCCTTTACACAAGTTCAGTCTTTTGAGAGAGATTCTCCCAGGAACCACTCCATTTGGCAACTTTTACTCTCGGAGAAAAATAATGACATTCTATACATTCATGGTTTCTCCTGTGAGAGCAGGGACTCTGCCTGGAAAAACTGAACATCTGTACATAGCCTATGTGATACACTAGCAGTTATACATTAAATGTTAAATACATATTGCTAACTTAGAACATTTAAAATAATTCTTCAGTTCATTTCTAATGGTAGTCTTGTAAGTTATATAGTATGGTAGAAAAAAGAAAATGTTTACCTATTTCCTTCCTGGCAAACATTTTATATTGAAAAGCTGTAAAGTTCAAATAGATCCCTTTTGCAGGAGAAAAGGACACAGGGCAGAGCATCCTGGGATTAATGGGATAGAATAAGAAAGGGGGAGCAGGGAAGCAGAGGAACCTTACAGCCTCCCTACATGTTATATACAGTAATCAGTGTATTAATTGTAGCATAAATGAGAAAGTGTTACACATGCATCTGATTTAAGGTGCCATAAGATGACAAGTCACCCATAAAAATGTTTTATGCACCTGTGGCATGTCCTATATTGGCCAGGGCCAGGACTGGCAATCAGCAGCCATGGCAGTCCAGGATCTCAAACTTGTCTGCGGCTGTCCCAGGGTCTCCATGGCAGGAGGCAGGATTGTTGCACTAGTTGATCAGATCCCCTGGTGCTTTTAAATGAACATGTGCCAGGAACCTTAATCTGAGGAAACCAGGGCCATACGCACTTCATTGGCAGGAGCAAGTGAACTGTAACAAAATATAAAATTTAAAATCCTCAAGTTTTCCCCTGCTAATTACAAAGGGTTTGGTTTCAGTATCTTTCTTAGGAAAGGGATCATTTTCTCTTAAAATTGTCTTTCTCCTTTTTGTGCGGGCCGGGGGTGAGCTGGGCCCGTCTTTGCGCACGCGGGCTGTGGCCAGCAGCCCGGGCACGTGGGGCCGGAGGAGACCGGGGCCGAGCTAGAATTAGTCACAGAGGCGTAATGGTTGATTTAAAAATTATTTACTTACACCCAAGATGGTCGCGGTGTAGGCTGAACAGTTTCCAGGTGCAGCTCCGCTTAAATCCTTGTCGGAGGACTACGACAAATTCGTTCTAGCCCCGGAGTTGTTAAAGCTCCGTGGGTTCGGCAATTTCTCTCCCACGGAGTTGTCGAAGCTCCGTGGGTTCGGTTTGGTTCTCTGGTCCCAGAGTTGGTAAAGCTCCGTGGGTTCGTATCTTCAATATGCAGGAAGGGATACGTCTAGGAATTTATCAGCGACAGGGAGAGGCTAGAGGCTGTTCAGGCCTCTGTTGCCTTCTTAAGAAATGCGTTGGGTCCATAAGGATCCGCAGCGCTTAGAGATCTTCACGCTCTCCCTCTCAAACTCCAATTGCTCTCTCTCCAACTCATTTCTCTCCGACTTGGGCGGAAACCACCCAAGCTCTTTATACGGCTAGCAAGCCAATCGCTAGCCGCCACGTGTGCATGTATTAGAATTGGCCAGTAATGTGGCACGAATCTTCATACAAATGGCGGGAACTCCTTTGCACCGTGCATTTCTTGGATGCAAAAGGAATGCACCATGCAAAGAAAGCTTCAAATTGGTGGGAAATTCTCTGTTGCACCTGGGTTCTCTCCTGCAGCAGAAAACTCCACCGTGCAAGGAAGGTGCAATTTAGTGGGAAAAATAATTTAGCAGTGCCGAAGCACACACAAACAAAAAATCACAACTTTGGGTTGTGACACTTTTGAAATCAAAAGTGCTACTCCTGCATGCATTTTTTCTGAACAACTGATGTATAATCATTGCTAAATCAGTCTCTAGAGATTTGGATAAGGTGTTATACTTTGATATAGAATGTATTCATAAAAAAAATCGTGGATCAAAAATGGTATAAATCAAGTTGCTATGGACTAATGCCATTTTAAACCTAACTAGATGCAAAATCATAAAATGGTGAGTTTAAGTACATCTCTGCTGAATGAAGAGCAACATAGTCATTTCTAGGGATATTGGCATGTAGCAGGGAAATCCATTTCACCCAAGAGGAGTTAATTCATTAAATGTTTGACCATGTCTTCTAAAATATAGGAAATCATCTGTTCTACATTCTTCATGAGAAGTTTCCCAGAGATTCCTTTGATTGTCTTTCTCTGGTTCTCCCAAGTTTTGTGGGGGGTTTTGGTGGGAGGCTGGGGGGAAAGGATTTTGTTGTCCTCTGTTACCTTGTTGTACTGAAGCAGTGGAGGATAGGGCCATCTATAGCTGAAGAAGTTTCCTCCTGAAAGAAGTCAGCACAGATTTCTTTTA
This sequence comes from Alligator mississippiensis, assembly GCF_030867095.1. NCBI lineage: Eukaryota > Metazoa > Chordata > Crocodylia > Alligatoridae > Alligator > Alligator mississippiensis. The sequence continues at coordinate 127,114,927 of NC_081824.1, forward strand.
CAGGAACTGCAGGATTTATGTTTCATGGCAGCTCCAGGAAGCATTGTACCTCACAGGAGCACAAATTTCCTGAAGCTTCCAGTGCATCCAGTATGCTTCTATATGATTATGTCCAATGATGAGCTATGACTTGATGTATATCAAAAGTTAATTATGAATACAAAAGAATCTAACATCAATCCATAAATAAGTGAAGGTAACCATTCTGTTTTTGATTGATAGGGAGGGGGAGGAATAGGGGCTGCTTGACTGAAGGATCTGGTATCATCCTTATGATCTCTGATTTATAGAGAATTAAAGTGTGTTTCTTTCTAAGAAGATCTAGAATAAATGAAATTGCAGCTCTTAATGTGAAACCTGAAATTATAAAGAGAACAAATAGCTCAATTCTAAACATTTTTTTTAAATGATTTTATTCTATATAACAATTCTGAAGACCATTTAAGTTACAAAATGATTTCTTGATCTTAGTTACATGTGCAGTCTCAATTTTGTTTCATTATGCATAGAGCCTATGCATTGAAGGAAAAGGAGACTCTGGGGGAGGGAGTGGGGAATAGTATGTGTGTTTTTTGTTTTTTGTAATGAGGTTATAATAGATTGATTCTGTGTACGACTAAACTGCATCCAACTGGAGGACCTTGTAGCAACATAGTGGGGCTCCTCCTGGTGGGGAGGCTTCTATAAAATACCTCAGTGCTGTAACCTCCAGAGTAAGGAGAGTATAGGTTGCCCAAAAACCCTAGTCCTGATTGCTGCTATCGGTACTAAAGAATGGCTGATAGAAATGTGCCCTCACTGAGGTATTAGGCAGTCAGCAGCAGTTCTTATCTGCTGCTGTCTGGCAGAAGCTACGGCCATTGAGACACTGAACAACTGGATTCAGTCTTGCGTTTGGATTCTGTCTCAGTGGTCTAAAGGAAGGATGGTAGGGTCTTGGGCAACCTCCACTCTTCCATATTCTTGCCTAGGCCTACATATTGAAGGTCTTGGTGTAATGGTCATAGACCTCTTAAGTGTACACAGTCATTCAGAGCAGAGGCCAGCAACCCCCAGGGTGCATGCCAGAGCCCAGAGGTGTGCATGCATCTGTCACTAGTAACAAGGATCTGGGCCCCTCATGGTTCCCCAGCCCTCTGCCTCTGGCATGCCAAGTCAAGGCATGGGTTGAGGTTGGAGTGTTTTTTGGCCCTCTGGCCATGGCCAAAAACATTGCAGAACCCTGATCCAGAGGGTGGATGGTTGCCTCCCTATAATAGATGCAGGTGGGTGCAGGGTGGGGAGGGGCGGCTCTTGCTGCTACAGACCCCACGGGAGGGCTGTGGGCTGGGGGGCCTGTGCCAGGCCCTTCCGGGGGGGCGGTGCTCCCAGATAAGTTGCAGGAAGTACATGGCGCCATACCCTGCCTTTCTTCCCTAGCTGTGTTCATGCTCCTCCCCCCTGCTGTAGCAGCCTGCTGCCAGGCTGTCCTGGCATTTGGGGGGAAGGGGGAGTGGCACGCAACTGGTTGTGGAGTGGGGGGACACAACACCACCCACCCTGCCCCACCTGGCAGCAGCTCCAGCTCTGCAGGCCTGTGCAGAGTGGCTGGGTGCAATGCTTGTCTCGGGGAGTGGGGCCAGGCTCTCCTGCCTGCCCCCCAGCGGGGCTTGCGGCTCCCAGCACCCGGGGCAGGGCCGAAGCCGGAGCCATCTGGGTGCAGCTTGTACCCGCCTCCACTGAAGCAATTCCTGTGGACCAGCCTGCCCCGCCCAGGGTCAGAGCCTGGAACCCCGTGCCCCCAGGCAGCAGCTCCAGCCAGCCTCCCCCAGCCCCTGTGCAGCCGCTGCCACCCCTCCAACCCCCCACTCTGCATGTAGCCACTGCCACCACCCGCACTCCTTTGTCCTGCCAGAAACCTGTGCCTTGGGTAACCAGCACAGAGGCACTTTTAGCTTACCAGCACCACCTGTTTTTCAGTTCAAATCCCTGTTAACCAGTACGAGTGGGGAATGGGCCATTCCCCCCTAGTGCCAGTTAACAGGGATTTGAACTGAAAAACGGGTGTAAATCAGTAAAAACTGAATGACTTAAAAAAAATCAGGGAATTGATCAGTGAAAATCGGTAAAAACTGAGAATGCGGAACACTAAACATAAATAACATTCTTTAATGTAACTTTTTCTATTTTGCATTATTTAGTAAAGGCAAAAACTGATTTTCTGTACAAGTGTAACATCATGATCATGCATCATGATCAGAGTTTGGATCTTGAACATTCAGCACTGCAACAGTCTGCTACCAATTGTGTTTATAAGGACAATAGCTGGTAGCCGAAGAAAGCAAGTGATGAACCACTGGTGTATTGGCAATCATGGGGTAGTTGGTTGCTGATTTGGTGGTGGTACAGACTCGGCTATAAAATTCATTTTATTATGTTAACATGCTTTCAGAATTTTCTGTATAAGCAAGACATGAGAGGTTTTTTAAAACATTGTTTGGATTTTACTGAATAGGAAATGTAGTAGGACAAAGACAAGGCACTTCTGTTGCTTAAGGTTTTTTCTTCTAGCTAAATTTCCAAGGGCTTTTACAAACAGGGGAAATATTCATAGTGTCTCAAAAAAATCAGAAACCTAGATGGAGGGATTGGATGTGTTCTGAGAAGTTCTTATTTAGCTCTGGTACGTAAAGTTGTATAAATAATCACTGCAATTTTCCTTTACCAGTGATACATTTGTAAAAACTAATTTTACAAAAGTAGAAATGGGCATTTTTGCTCATTAGGGACTGGAACCAAAATCCAAATATGGTTCAGCGAAAATGAAGCTAAGTCTAGTTCAGCTTGTAGTGACCAAAAATTCAATTATGAGGACTTCATAAAAATGGGTGGTAGTCAGTTCACTGATTATATCAGTGAGCAAGTGACTATATCGCAAACAGGTTGATAGTCTCATCAGGTAGCATGTAATAAGCTGGAGATTATGAATTTTTTAAAATCTATAGATATGATCTCTTTAAAACAAATATGAAGTATGTGGCAAAAAGATTGCTCTGCTGCTGTTTCTTTAATATCCTTTGATAAATACAGAATGGGGTGTCCAACTCCCAGCATGCATGCCAAAAGTGGCACGGATAGCTGCCATGTGTGGCATGCGAGGTCCAGATGCTCTCAGTAAAGTCTGGTGCTGAAATGGAGGCAGGGAGAATTGAGCTGCCACCTGTGTTGAGCATAGCAGGACCTGGATGCTACTATGCAGGTGTCCTCCAAGTGCCAGGATAGCCCTTCCCTGGTCCTGCAGCTGCCCAAATTAATTTAAGGGCTTTGGATCCTCACTTACTGTATGAAAATGTGGAGATAAGCTGGCTTTTGCTGATGACACCTCCTCTCATAGCAGTGTCCTGCCCCTGCTCCAGTTCATGTGTCCAGAGCACCCTTGCCTCCATTCTGGTGCCTTAGGACACAAACTCTACCAGCTACACTTTTTGGGTGGGAGGTTAGGGATCAGAGAGGTATGTGGGGCATTAGTGACGTTTAACTTGTGGAATGCTTGTCCACCAGGGCTATAGAACATTATTTTGCAGGACTCTTATTCTAAACACTTCAATCTCCCTCACCTACCCCCAAAAAGGGATGGCAGAATTTTGAGACATTGCCATTTTAAAAAACAGAATACCACTTCTGAAATGTATAGTTATCCAAGTGCAGAAACAGTGAGGAAAAGAGAATTCTGAAAAGGAGATGACGATAAATTTTTCACATGTAGCAGATAACCAGCAACCTCTCCTAGTGGGGAACAAAGGAACACTTAGGTTGATATATTTTTTTGCAGTTAGTAGATAGTATGTGGCTGCAGTAAGCTAAGTTCCTGGCTAACCTTTGGTCTTTAGTGAATTGTGGGTTGCTGGCACAAGGTAAAGTAGCCCAAACACTAGAACAAAATTGGGCTATAATTAGTGTCTGATTTGCAGCTTGTCCTTCTTTTCTCATTTGTAGCTGTGTGGGAGGGATGAAAGACACTACTCTAAAGCAGTTGCATCCTTTTTCAGGCACTTCCCTAGGTTTAGGCAGAGCCACTCAAGGGCTAATTTTATTTTAGATTTCCATAGTCTGCAGGAAGCAGGTGAGAATGCCTTTAGATCTGTTCTTTCTGAATGCTCAGTCTTCTACAGTGTAGCTGGTTACCAGTGACACTGCTGTTGTGACATTCGTAGGAAGTGAATATAGTTATTAAAACTTATCCCAAGTGTCCTGTAACAGATGCCTTTTGAGGCTAGAAAGGAAGTGGGAGGACATAATGCGTGTAGTTCCTTACTTACTGCTAATAAGATTGATTAAAACACTTTAAAAGTTATGGGATTTGGATCTAGGAAAATATTTGCAATGAATAATAATCTCAGTTTCTTAGCTTTATGGGGGTTACTGATTGATCAAATATCGCTGGACTAAAGTTTTCACAATTCCAAAATTTCTGTATATTATAGCTATAACCCAAATTATATTCCCTGGGAATTGCCAGTAATGTATAGAGTTAAATAATTCGGAAATGCCATATTGAGTTGTGACTTAAAAATTAAAAATAAGTTGCAACCTGGATCAGGTTTTCAACAGTCTTAGCAAAAATATCCTGAAGTTCCAAAGTCCAGCTGGGGACTCAATGATGTTTTAAAGCCTAGCTAATTATGATTTAGAATAGATAACTATAGATAAGGTCCAGAGCTACAGGCTTTTTATCAGTTTGTTGCCAAGTTTATAAATTCAGTGTTTGCTTTTTTTTTAGTTTAGTTTTGTTTTCTTTTTGCATTGAATAACCCACATTTAGCTTTGATTACATCTTGCTGGAAATGCAGCTGATCCTATGTCCTAAATGTCACTTTTGATTTTCATTTCTATTACAAAAAGGCTTGTTTAGCCATGTCAGAATTAGTGACATCAGCAGTACAAATAAATGTGAACCAGGTGTTGATAAATGTTGGTCTCATACATCAGGGCAATTCCCGATTTTCAGCTAAGTAGCTTTTTTGCCTTACTTTGCAGTTTTGTTGCTCCACTGAAGCTGTTGATGATGATAATCAACCTTTAGTAGCTAAAAGAATGATTGTGATTTGCTGTTCTAATTGCCCTGTCAAGATAATGTAATAAATACCAGACATGCTGTGAAGGCTTTAGTTATTTCCTAAAAGGTTATTCTGGAATTACATTGGCTTTCTTCCTCAAATTTAAGAAATATTTGTTGATGATATAGCAGTATACAGTGATCTCAAAAGGTAGCATATTCTGCCAATATTTTTTTTAATATGAACTATTTTTTAAAGCTGTAGTTTTTAAGCACTCAATACAGTTCTTATGTTTCTGTGAACATAATTGTATGCTTTATGCAATTGCATTGCTTTATGAAAGTGTACAGTCTAGTAACCAAAGGATTCATTATGACTTCTGCCTTATACATGATGGTGCTGAAGAATAAATGAAGAAGTCAGATGAGACCAGTTGTCTCTGTCTAGGGTTCATTTTTTCCAGGCCTCTTGTTCAGATTTTATAATGCTTTTAACGCCATTATTTTTCTACACAGTGTGTCACTTGGTCAGCCTTTCCATTCTTTTGTTGAGGTCACACAAAAATGCTTCCTTCTTAAGGTACTTTTTAGAAATGTCATAGTTTGGGCACCCTTAAGATGTTTTCAGTATGTCAATGTTATCTTCCATACTATCATATTTACTCCAGTCCAGTATGGGGGAGAGGGGGGAGTGAAAGCCCCTTGTCTTATGTTCAGGTACAAGGTTGAGGAGCTAGCAACTGCTGCAGCTCTGTCTCTGACCTGACCTCAAAGTCGGAATCAGCCACAGCTGCTGCCCTGCCCCCTCAGACACTGTGTACCCTCAGTCACAGCTCCAGTCTCACTCTGTCCCAGGGCACAGAGCACATGGTGTCTCTGGCCCCTACCCAGCCAAGCAGAAGTGGAGCAGCTCCAGTTCTGACACAGTGATGGGGAAAGGGCCAGGACAAGCTGCCACTGCCACAACTGCTGCTGCCTAACCAGAGCAAGGCCAGGGCCAGAGCCACAACTGAAGGTAAGTGGTAGTGGGGGAGGCAAGTGGCAGTGAGGAAACAAGTGCAGGGGGAGGGGCAGTGCCAAGGATGCAGACACTGTGGGTGGGAGTGCAGGCAGCAGAGGGAGGATAGGTAGCAGGAGGCAGGGAACAGGTGGGTCAAGCCGTTCGACTACCCATCTCCTCCTTCCATGTCCCTGCTTTCCACACTGCAGCGATGGAGGGGACAAATTTAAGATGACTCTACAATAATTAGGTTTTCCAGGTATAGAATCTAATTACTGGGGAGTCATCTTAAATTCCAAGTCATCTTGGATTTTAGGTAAGTACTTGTGTAATTGTAGATGGATGTAGCCTATTAAGAGTCTATCCTATTTGTCCATTTTACATTAAATGTTTTGTGCAGAAACCTTGATCAAAAGCTGTTCAGTTTGCATTCTATGAGATTTTTTCAAGATTCCAGAGCAAAAATATACTCTGTGTCTACACGAGCAGCAGACTGTGGAGTTGTTACTGTGCAGTCATTTAATACTTGCATAAGCAAGTACTAAATGACTGTGTAGTAACCGGAGTTACTGCGCAGTACCATCCCAGCATGGTTTTTTTCTAATGCAGCTGCGCAGTAGCTTGTTACTACTGCGCAGTAGTGTTGTTGCTGGGCACTAAGCGTGACACACTACTGTACAGTAGCAACAAGTAGTGTCTTGTGTAGATGTACCCACTATGAAACAAATGTAAAGTATCTTTCTGCCCCATGGTTCATCCACACCTTGAATACTGTGCCCAGTTGTGGTCCCTGCATCTCAAAAGGGATATAGAAGAATTAGAGAAGGTACAGAGAATGGCAGCAAGGATGATTACTGGCATGGAGAGGCTAAAGAGGCTAGTCTATTCAGTTTTACAAAAGAGCCACTTCAGGAGGATATGATATGGGATTACAAAATACTTCCATATTTAACTGAATACAAACTGTCTTTACATTTAAATCAACCCTCCAATTATTAGACTCTATACATGGAGATGGCAAGAGGTGGCTGCAGGGGGTGGTGGGGAGCAGAGGTAGCAGGGGAGAGGCAGGTAGCAATTGTGGCTCCAGTCCTGACCTGAGGCCAGGGTCATAGCAGCCACCAGCCCCACACCACCTTGAACTCAAATCCAAGGTGGTATCTAATGGGGGGTGGGGGTGGGAATTGTCTTAGATTTGAGTAGATACAGTCAATGGAAAAGAGAAAGTAAATAGAGGTTTATTATTTACTGTCTTTCACAAAACAAGAACCAGGGTCATAAAATAAAGCTAGTGTATAGGAAATTTAAAACTGACAAAAAGCAAGCTCTTTTTTTCACACACTCTGTAATTAAAGGGTGGAAATCATTGCCACAAGATGTTGTGGAAACTGACAGTTTAACCAGGTTCAATAAGATATTGGACAAATTCTTGCAGGAAAGGGGCATCAGTCACTATTGAGCATAGGAGTTAGTGATACAGCCTCTGAATTAGAACTTCCTACACTGTAAATGCTAGAGGCTGCAAGTAGGAGAGGAAAAGGAGAAACACTTGTTTGACCCAGTTCAAGCTCCCTATCAGCATTAATTTGCTGCTAGTGTATTGCACAGGATGCTGGGCAAGACCTCTGGTCTGAACTGGTAAATGACAGATCTTCTGTTCTTATTGCAAGCCAGCCATTTTACTTCTGTTAGTCTGTGTAGTCTGATGGTAATTTTTTGTTAGAAAGTTCAGGCTTTTCTCTATCAGAGTGATTCTTTCTACACTATTGAATCCCTTTTGGAAATCCCCAAAATTCAGGCAATCTGGCAGTGGTAGTTATTGTTTTGTTCTACAATATGTAGTAAGCTGAAGATTCGGTAGACAAAACATCCTTTCCTAGGTGAAGACCATTCTGTTCTCTAAGTCTGCTGTCAAGTGGCGCACGTAATTTTGATTAAAATAATGAAAGACACCCTGGGTCTCAAAAAAGCACAATCCTTTGTCAGTAGTTAAAAAAACAAACAAACAAACAAAAAACAACTTTCAAGCCTTTCTTATAGGGAGTTAGATTATGGTTCCTTCTTTCATTCTTCACACTCCCCCATACCAAGCAAGAGAGGCGTAACAGGGTTGGTCTATGTTTGCCTTAAACAGTTCTGCTATGATTTGTTCTTAACATGGCAATTTTACTGTTCCCCCCAGTCTTTTAATAATTACTTTTAAGTCCATTGAGTAGTTTCTTCACATTAAGCTCCACTTCTGTGCATTATCGGACTTAATATTAAGTTTGGTTTAGGGGGAGGCATATTCTGTTGTGTTCCTCTGTAGTAGTAAGGATTTTCTTTTGTCTTTTACTAGACTTCCCTACTGTAGCAAAAGTCCCTAGCAGGTGATTCTGTAACTTGCTAACTTTTCCATCTTTCTTCATTGCTATTTTTCAGTGTTTATCTATCAATATATGCTTTTTATCCTTTTTGACTGATGTCTTTATTACTATATTTTACTTGAATCCAAAACTACTTTGAATTTAAGAAGACCCCATAATGATTCGATTCTATATATGGAATGTTTTTATATTTTTTTAATGTAATTTTCTATCTATTGAATCTGATTATTGGATAGTCATCTTAAATGCATCCTCCCCACTGCTGTAGCAAGAAAAACAGTGGCCAGTAGATAAGTGGTAGGGGAGTCAACAGGCCTAACCCCAGCCTTTTGCCCTTACTGCTTGTGCCCCTGTCCCACCCCACCCAGTGCCTTTGCTGGCCTGAACACACACCCCCACCCCTCTCCCAGCAACTTGTCAACTCCCCCCTGCCACTTACCCTCACTCAGCTCTGGCTCCAACCCTGCTTCAGCTACATAGTGGAGTTGCAGCCCCAGTTGGCCCCAGCCCCAGGACTGAGATGAAGCCAACTACAGCTGCTCCCATAGCTTCTTCTTGGCCAGATGGGGGTTGGAGCATATGCTCTGTGCCTTGGGCTGGAATGGACCAGGGCCACAAGCGGGTGCGGGGTAAGCAGTGGCAGAACCAGTGGAGGGGAAGAGGCAGCCATAGATTAGAGGTTGTGGGGGACCGACAGGAGCAAGGTGCAGCAGTCACAGCTCTGACTCTGCTTCTAGGCTAGGGCTGGGGCTGCAGCAGCTGCCTGCTTCTGCCATGTACTAGAAGGTTTTTTCCTCCTGTGTAGAATTCCCTAGACCTTTTCTTGGATCCAAGTAAATACAGTACAGGCACTCCTCCAACTTACAACATAATTGGTTCCTGAAAACAGAGTCTTTAAGTCAAAACGTTGCAACTCAGAGCCAATTTTCTCATTAGAAACAATGTTATAAATGGAGGACTAGTTCCTGAACCAAGGCCTGATACCCTATTTTCACCAAAAATACCCCAGAATTTTGTACTTGATCAATTAGAGATGAGTAATATAGCTACATTAATGTATTTATATTGTAAATAGTAAGCATATTGATTTGGAAGGACTTCTTTGAGGTGACTTTGCTGGACTTTTTGAAAGGCTCTTGGTTGGACTTTTGAAGAGTTTTTGGCTGGAGTCTTCTCAGGAGTCTCAGCTGCAGGTTTTTCTGGAGTCCTGTCTGCTTTCTTAAGGAAAGTGTCCAAGGAAATTTGGACAGATGTTCTCCAGGGAAATAAGCAGTGCAGTGAACTTGTTCGCTGGCATGGCATGGCATTGGATCAAGCGTTGTAAAGTCAAAACTGACGTCATAAAGTTGAAACAGAGTGTCAGTTTATAAACGTTGTAAGTTGAGGATTGCCTGTACTTTATCCATATCTCTATCTATTTTTTTTCATTGTTTTACCTTCCTCTGGCCCTAAGGCACTAATTAGATTTAATTTAGTTCTTCTTTTTTTATATATTAATGTTTCCCATTGTTAATTCATCCTCTTATCAGCCCTGTCATTTCCAACCATGAAACCCTAACAGAAGAGATATCAGGATTCATCAAATCCATCCTAAAACCTCTTGTCACCCAAAGACCGAGTTTTATCCAAGACAACAGAGTTTCTGCAAAAACTCAAAAACATAGACCACCTTCCCAGCAATACCCTTCTAGGGACCATCAATGTCACCTGCTTATATACCAACATTTCACCCCAGGATGACATCCAAGCCTGCCTCACATATTTACAGGAGCAAGATTATAACTCAAAATACAGAACTCAAGATATTACTCAATTTACCCATGTCATCCTTACACACAACAACTTTAGTTTCAACAGCTGACACTTCCTCCAGACCATGGGCACAGCTGTGGGCACCAAAATGACTCAACAATATGCCAACCTTTTTATGGCCCACCTGGAAGAAGAATTCCTCAAGAACTGCACCATCAAAACCACACTACACTACACCTGAGAGATATAGATGATAACCTTCAGTCTCTCATTGATTTCCATCACAAATTCAACAATCATCACCCCTCCATCAGACTGTCTTGTGAATACTCCAACACCAACATTTCCTTTTGGGACACTATGATCAATATCCAAAATGGTAAACTTTAAACCACCATATACAAGAAACCCATGGACCAACATACATATCTGCACAGAACCAGCAATCACTCTAAACACATCAAGAAAGCTGTAATATGAAGCCAAGCCCTCTGATAGCACTGAATTTGCACTGAGGAGAATACCCACAATTGTCACTTAACAAATCTCAAACAGGCTTTAACCCAACAAGGACACTCCTCCAGAGAGATAGATAGCACTTTTGAAAGAGCCACCCAGATACCACGTTAAGTATTGCTGTAGTACATAAAGAAAATCCCCACGAATCACGTACCATTAGTTTTGTGACACATCATCCTTCCCTGGAACCTGTACAGAAAATCCTCAAACCATTGCAACCTATACTAGAAGATGACCCAATTCTTAAAGAGATTTTTCCAGAACCACCTATCCTAGCCTTTAAACAAGCACCAAACCTTGCTAATCTCATCACCAGAAGCAAACTCTCTATGATGCAAACTACACCAAATGGATCCAGACCGTGCTAGGACAAGAAATATAAAACCTGCCAACACCTCTCCACCAGTCTCACAATAACCACACCCCACAACAGAGCCATCACCATTCCTGGATCTTACACCTGCACCTCTCGAAATGTAATACATCTCATCGAGTGCACCAAATGCCCTGATAGAAAAGATGTAGGAGAAACCAAACAGCAACTGCATACCAGAATGAACGCACACCGAAAATCCATCGAAGATAAAAATAGCCGATTGCCTGTGGGTGCCCATTTCTCACAAGACATTTACTCCCTCTCTGATCTCTCAGTTCTAATTCTCAAAGGGAACTTACAAAATACCTTTTGTAGACGAGACTACAAACTTCACTTCATAAATCTACTCAATAATAAAAATTATGGACTTCGTATAGACACTGGACACATTATAACCTGCCTGACATCTGATTCACTAGGTACCTGCCCGAAACTTACCATTTGCATTCCTTCACACATTTCCCACCCCCACCAACCCCCCCCCTTCCTTCTTCTACTCCTGTCTCTACCCATTGTCTTGCAAACTTCCACTCGTTTACATTTTCCCAGACTTCTTGTCATGCTTTTAGCTTCTTTTCTACCTTCGAGAACTCAGAACAACAGCAGTCTCCCAGTGCCTGAAGAAGGGTGTTTATGTCCGAAAGCTTGCAAAGAACTTTTTTTTAAACTACTCAGTTGGTGTAATAAAAGATATCACATTTACCCTAAGAAACTTGCCTGCCTGTCCTTAGACCAACAAGGCTACAACCAACATCCCTCCCATTTTTAGTTCATTCATTCCTACTTCCTTGTCTGAATTGAATGATGGTCTCTATGTAATAATAGCTGTAGTAATAATAATAATAGATGTAATAATAGCTTGCATGACTTGATGTATTTTATATCTGCTTCTGCAATATCAGAAAATATCTTTGAAATCTGAAATTCAGAATGCTTTCTCCTCCAATGTGCAGAGACTTTGGTCTTTTTATGATCATACTTGCTGATATTTTTGCCAATATAATTTTCACAGTGACAATTCATAATTGATGATTTAGGGCCTATTTAGATTGGATTTTAGAAAGGTATCAAATCCAAAACCTTGCTCAAGGACTCTTGAGCAAGGTTTTGGATTAGCTGTTTTCTTGAGGTTACTTCCAGGCATGATTCTGTGTTCACAGCCTGTATATGTGACAAATGTAATGTCATGTACAGAATATTTGTGGGGGAAGGAGGGAATATACTGGGTCTCTTTTTAGTAAAAGCCATGTTTTTATTAATAACTTGGAGGAATGTCCTTTCGGCAAAAGATGCTTCAGCTGACACTATTGAAAAGAAGGGATCTTCCGTTACTGTTAAGGGAGTCACTTCCATATGCATTTGTTGTATCCATTATTTTTGTCCCCGCCCACAGCAGTAAGAATGTCACGCTGCCAGACTTTGCTGAACAGGTCCTGCAAAATGTAATATATAATAATTTTATATAAAAACACATTGTAGAATATATAAAATATCTTTTTCTCATTGTGTTTTTTGTTGGGGTATAGCATTGAATGATAGACTTGTTTTTATGATTCTGCAGTTAACTAAATATAGAAATAATAGGAAAACAGGTCTGAAAAGGATCTGTGGCCCAGTTCCCCATTCAAGGCAGGATCCTCCCTGTCTAAACTGCCCAAGACAAGTTTTTTGTCTAATGTGCTCTTAAACTTCCGAAGTTGGAGAACTCGAAACCAGTTTTAGGTCATGCGTTCTAATGCATAACCACCCTCAGAGAGATGCTTCCTAATATCCAACTTAAATTTCCTTTGTTGCAGTTAAAAGCAATACTTTCTAGTCCTGTCTCCTGCAGCCCTGGAGAATAATCAGTCACCACCCTCTTTATAACCACCCTTCGAACATTAGAAGTCTCTTCCCCCAAACCCCCTTCCCCCCCCCTTTAGTCTTTTCTTCCTCAGATTTAGATAATCCCAGTTCTTCCAGCCTTGCTTTGTAAATCATGTGTCCTAGACATCTAATAATTTTTTATGGACTTTTTCAAAGTTTGTCCACATGTTTTTTTGATATGCAATGTTCCAAACTCTGATAATGAAACATTAAGGGTATCAACCTTTAGGGGAGATGTTATGGAACTAGCCAATGTATTTTAGAAGACTGGTATTTTATTTTTAAAATTCTTTGAGTTTATTTTAACTATTTTAAATTACTATGCAGGTGTTCAGTGTTCAAATAATACAGCTTTAGCACTTTCATAATACCAGGCATATTAGCTTCTAGTGATTTACTGAAAAAGGGAGATGGATTATTGTCTGTCTGTGTTCTAGTGTTTCCATTAGCAAATAAAATTGTGTTTAATGTTTATGCGCTGCTGATTTTATAAGAGTGATACTCATTTTTTTTTAACTTTTTTAACATGAACAGTGTTACTCTGCAGAAAAATACCTGAAAAAAATATTAACTTGCAACTAAAAATTAAGCATGGATACATTATAGTTGTCTTGGTATTTCCTGATTTTTCTATTAGACATGTCCTTTTGGTGTCTGTGGTCTACACTAAGTAGACAGGGGAATCAAGAAATTGGCATTTGCTAGATTTAACTGAAAACTCCAATAATTTCTTTCCTTCCATTTCTGCACAGGCTATCCACTCTGTTGCTTGGCACCATGAAGGAAAACAGTTCATTTGTAGCCACTCAGATGGCACCTTGACCATATGGAATGTAAAATCCCCTACCAAACCACTTCAGACAATCACGCCCCACGGTAAGATGGGAATGGAGACTCTCACTATTTAAAAATTATCAACATGTAAATAGTGTTAAATATTTTAATATTTTTATGTTATGTTTTGTTCCGTTTGGCTTGCTCAAACCTTTGCTTATGTACTTGTTTTCCAGCTGCTTCACTTATTTTTAGAATTAATGTTCATAGATGTTGGCATAGCTTGCATTGTGCTTAGTACTAGAATTCATTTACTGTTTAGACACTTTAAACGAGTAGCTATAGATGTAGAGCTACAGCTTTGCAAGTGGACAAACTCCCTGAAAATCCAGTGTCCAGTACTGTGCATGTATGTGTGTGTGTTCACAGTCAAAACAAAAATAGAACAGTTTCTATAAGAGGCTATGTTTAGTTGAGGAAATCAAGATACAAATGTTAAAATAGGTTATATAAAACTGGGAGCTTTTACCTGATGCATCTTGTCTTATTTAGTAATGCTTATATCTGCTTTAATAACTAAAGTAAGACTTTGCTGCTATACTCCAGAGGATTGATTTAAGTTGTAGTTGGAAAGCCAAGTTATACCCCCTGAATTAGGAATCCAAAAATTTTAAATGCACATGTAACAGTGATACAAAGTAAAGGAAATGGATTAGCACAGATAGAGTTGTGTTTTCTGAATATTAGATGCGCCTAATGTATTACAAGAAAAGTTGCATCTTGATTTTGAAATCAAGTCTCTTTGCAGTGCTTGCAACTGGAATAAAACCTTCTTTTTTTTACCTTGTAAACTAAGCATCTGTCCGGGTATTTCGTGGAAATGCAGCGTGTTGAATGTCACAAAGCCACATATTTAATCATTTTTCATATTAGAGAATTGCATTCTAAGAAAATGCAAAGATGTTTTGGTTTTTAGAAGATTGATTTTGAAAGCTGCATCAAAAATGCACATTCCATGTTTTCGTGGTGTGACAATGTTAATTGGTTTTTAATAATGTTATTTCAAGGTATGAAATACATTGTGACCAGCTGTTAAATCTCTTTCATGTGAATATTTAAATATATAATTAAATTTATAACATTCCATCACTTTCTGTAATGTTAATGCAGAAAAATAACTTTTTTTTTCTTTTTTTAGGAAAACAACTGAAGGATGGGAAGAAGCCAGAGCCTTGTAAACCTATACTTAAGGTGGAATACAAAACAACTAGGGCTGGGTAAGACTTTGTTTGCATATCCGATAACTTAACAGCATATTTTGGCTATATCATAGGATCATTCTGACAATATTTAACCTTTCTCTAATATCAAGCTACAAAAAGTACTTAGAGTGCATAATTTTGTTTTTGGAAACCTGCTTCTTTGAAAGATTAATTTTATCATCAGACCATTAGATCTTACATACCTTCTCCTATTCCAACATGAGTCTGGGATATGGCCTTTCTTTCAGTGTAATTTATGCAATGAATTGTGTATATTTATGTATATTCATGCATCCATAATAAATCAGTAATTCCAGCAGAGCCTCTTGTTCAAATTACTTTATCTTGACTGGCATGTCTCTGTCATTGGAACCTAATTAAGACTTAAAGATTTTTATAGATAGTGTGGAGTTTCTCATTTGCTTGCAGCTATAAGTACTTTGAGATGCTTGGATGAAAGAAAGGTGCTAGTAAAGCTGTAATCTTACTACTTGTGAAAACCTGTGGATCTATTTGCAGATACTTAGTTTACAAATGGTATTGTTATGTTTTATGTTTTTTTCCGAATCATTTTGTGTGCCTTCTCTGACTTAGTGAAATGTTTGAATGTGAATCATTTTCTTTTCTCAAACAGTAAGATAAATATTTGAATTAAGGTTTTGAACTGTTCTTTTAAAGTCAAAGCCCAGCCAAAAGAACAATTATACCATCTCAAAACGACCCCTTAATGTTGTTCAGTGTTTTGCGGCAGTCTGCACCTGTCCAGGTATTTCCTTTCACTGAGCGAAAATACTGAATAATCACAGTCATGATATTTTGAAACCAGACAACAGCTGTGCCCATGCTTTTGACCCAAATAGCGCTATAAGTAATTGAAAGCAAGACTTTGATTGCAGAATTTATAGCGGTAGACTCTATGAGCAGTCATTTTTAAAATACTGTCATATATGAACCTGCACAGTGCAGTGTGCATTTTATCACATGCAAAATGTAACTGAATTGTGGCATGGTATAAAACAAAAAGCCTGTTGTACTGTATGTACAACATCTTTTGCAAATACAGCTTTCCAACAGCATGTGTTCATTTTCTCCAAGATACATAATTTTGTATTTTTTCCAAGCTGAATCCTATTTTGTTGTTGAATCTAAACTTGTTTCCTGATTATTATTTTTTTATTTTTGTTCTAGCCTTTTATTTTCTCTAATCCTGATTGCATTTGTAACACCATTTTTGTTAATGTAATATTATCTTCCAGATCAATAATAGAAATGTTAAATAAGAGTACTTTGCACTAATCCCTTAAACAGAACTTCACTGGATGTTTTAGTAATATAGTTTTATTTAATTTTACTATATGTTTATAGATTAGTTCAGTGGAGCTCAGATTTTTAGAGCAGCAGACCTGATGCTTTTGACTTGGTTGCACTGCAGGCCACCACTCCTCTCCAGTAGGGGAACCCGGGGAAAAGGAGGAAGGTAGCTGCTAATGTCAGAGGCAGGGAGGAATTGAGAGAGAAAAGGAGTTTACCTCTGGTAAACAGCATCTGCCTTAAGGGAGAGGGGAAGGAGAAAGTTTACCTCTAGTAAGCAGCACCTGCTGTACAGGAAGCGGGGGGGAGACAGAGTTGGACAGCATAAGCAGCTAGGGAAGTGGAGAGGCAGAGAGCAGGGAGCAGCATGCCTGGTTTAGTTGCTTGCTTCTGGTTCCCTTCTCCAACCCCCCCGGCCTCCCTCCCCTGCAAGCCGCAGGCCATCTCTAACCTTTTGGAGGACTAGATTCTGCCTTCAGGCTGTAGTTTAAGTACCCCTGGTTAGTTGGTTTCCAGTTCTGATTAGTGCTCTTGGGTAGCTTTATATTTAATTTTTAAAACAATAATTTAAATGCCCCTTACTTGTTTTGTTCTCCCTTTATTCATTTTAGGTTGATTAAAAGCTGCTCTCAGCCTTGGACTTTTTTGTGATTATTAAATTTAGAAAATCTGTGTTTCATGGTTTTGTTACCTGTAGAAAAGATTCTGATACATTACTTTAAATGATATTGAAGTTAGACTTACTGGCTGGCGTTTGCCAGAATGCCTGTCATATTTTAAAAAACATTTTTTTTTTGTTGTTTCTACATCTGTCAGGTTCATCGTAACTTCCCAAAAACAGTTTTTGCTGATTCAATAAATTGATTAATTTCTTACAGACATTGAAATGCGTATTAGGACCAACACAACTATCAAATACATTTCTGAAATCTTAGGAGCAGTTCATTTTTACATAACGTGTAAGCCTTATTTGCTTTTTGGCAACACATATCTAGGCCTAGACATATCATGTCTAGGTACTAGACAAACTATCTATTAAGAAAAAAGTAATATAGATGGACATTTAGGAAGTAATAAAACTTAAGAATTTTTCATGTATCTTACCTTTTTCCTATCACATTTTTTAAAAAGTAGCTAATCTGATGCAGGATCACTACATTAAAGATTGCATTGCAACCTGTCAATAGTGGAATATTAACCTAAGATTTCAGGCTAAATTCTGACTGCAGTCATTCCAGCCATCATAGTTAACTTCTCAGGAAGAGTTCACGGGTAAATTAACACATCTAAGTGTTATTTTTCACCAGATTACGTAGAGGTTATGGTTATATATGGACAGCAGAGAAAAAGCAGTTGAGAAAGGACCTGCAGGCATGAGAAATGTAGTGATTTCTAAACTTAGCTGGAAAAATTCAATTTGCCACTCTAGACAGGGGAAAACTTGTCACTCTAAAGATCCTTTCTTATCTCCTTTAGTGGATCAGTGATGAAATAAGCTTTGGCAACTAGACCACATGCTGAAATTATTTTGGGCAGTCTAGTTAACTAGTCGTCATGCTGACCTGCCTGTCTTCTTTCTAATATAATCAGCTGTGATGGGGTGCATATTAGTGAACTGTTAGAGCAGTCCTTTCTAAATTCAGCCACTAGGAAAATGCATGAGTACCCTACTACTGCATTGTGGTTTATGCAAGAGAGAGAGAGACTGAGAATGTAAATGTGGAATGTTGCATATACCCAGTAGAGCAAATGTCTATAATATATAGAAAGAATTCACCACATAGATTTAATTTAACTTTCCTATGGCTTTGACTTAGCCCTTGAACATCTCAGAACCAACAGTATGTTTGGTGCTAGACAAAATGCAATCCTTGTTTTGAGCCTATAATTTAAAACACTAAGTTATTTGAAAATAAAAATGGGGAGAAGTCTATTTTAATTTTTTGCTTTCTTGCACTTACTATAAAATCACTTCTTGGAGGAGGTTGCCAAAGTGGCTTTCATCAGGGATTTGAAATAGCTGTTTATTCTTTGCCTTGAAAACTGAAGTAGCCAGCGCTGGTGTCCTGGATCTGGATCTCTTTTGGCCATTCGTATCACTATAGGGTTTGACCTAATACCTTCAGATTTACAGAGGATTTATCAGGGTAGAATTTTGTCAAAAATAGCAGAGATGCTCATCAGGATTAGTTTAGTTAGCCTGGGATCGAGTCCAGTATGGTCTATCTGCATACTTCATGAAATTAGCTTGCTTCTTTTAAATATCAGATTTTAATTGTTTAAAAAATATTATAATAATACAGACTTATAGTGGTATTGCAAAAATCTCAAAATTATTTTCAGACTTGGCTAATGTGCAGTTAAAAAAATAAGGATCACTTCCATTGTCGTCATTGGCAATCCCTTGATTCAAGGAAGCTCTGTCATGGCTCAGTGATAGGTCTTCAGGTGATTTAAGAATCCAGTCCTTGAGTCACAGATCTATCCACAGAAGTTGCAGGTCTGTCTTCAGGGGAGAGTAGGCTGTAGGTGTGGATTTCTCTCCTTTTTCCTTTCTCCTTCTTTCTTATCTACTTCAAGGGCAAGACACTTTACTTCAAAATGGGCTATCTCTTAGTTGAGGTTGCAGCACCCTTGGAGTCTGTTAGCAGCCAGCTCCTCCCAACTCTTCATGTTGGCATCTGTTTTGTTGAGGTGTGCCTTCAATGCATCCTTGTAGCATTTCCTCTGGCCATCGTGAGATCTCAGGCCACAACTAAGCCGGGAGTAGAGCACTTGTTTAGGCAGTCGAGAGTTAGGCATCTGTACACAATGTCCAGTCTGGTGAAATTGGTGCTTGAGGAACATAAATTCTATGCTGGTAATGTTGACTCCAGCAAGGAGGCTGGCTTTTGGATGATGATCTTCCCATTTGATGTGGAGGATTTTCCAGAGGCATTGTTGGCTCTTGAGATGACAGTGGTGAGTCACCCACATTTCATGTCTGTAGAGGAGAGTGGAGATGATACTCCAGGTTGTACACCTGGGTCTTGGTGTTTTTTCAGAGATCATGCCCAATAAAGACACACTGAAGTAGTTGGCCAGAGGAGACGCTTACACCTGAGAGGAGTGGCTACTGAGGTAGGAGGAAGTGTTTGACTACTTCCAGGGCCTTTCCCTAAATGGTAATTTATGGATGGGGGTCACATTCACGGCCTGGTGCAAGCTGATAGAGCACATTAGTCTTCTCAATGTTGAGAGAGAGAATTTAATTAGGCTTCTGTGAAAAGACCCACTGTAATCTGGCGATTTTCCTCTGAGCAAGGACAACATAGTTGTCAGCATATTCAAGGTCAAGAATGGTTGTTTTGAGCAAAAACATCCCAGATTGAAGAGCCCTCCATCCATTCAGCGTTCAGTGTCAGTTCAGGAAGAAAGTGGTCCTTAGTGAGAACCAAGACGACTGGCAGAAAAAATAAAGAACAGAGTTGGGGCAGTGACTCGCCTGTGTTTAACCTCAGTTCAAATGACAAAAAGGATCTGTTTCCTATTTGCTACAAAGACTGGTTGCAACCATGTGGCTGTGAAGAAACCTCAGCAACTGGGTGTACTTTTCAGGATAGCCAAATCTGGCCAGTACTTTTTACAAGGCATTGTGATGTGACTGTTGGAATCAAAGGCCTTAGTGAGGTCAATGAAGGCCATAGACAGATCCTGCTGTTGTTGCTGACATTTCGTAGACCAGGCACAGGCAAAAAAGATCATGTCAGTTGCCTCATGGGATAGGCTGAAACCATACTGAGATTCCAGCAGGACTTCCTCAGCAAGAGGTACAAGACAGTTCAGGAGGATGTGAGAGAAGATTTCTCCTGCTGTGGAAAGGAGGGCGATACCTCAATATCAAGTTCCCATATAGATGGCAATTTTAAATCTCTTCCCAGGTTCCTTAGCATTGCTTTCATAGATTCATAGATGTTAGGGTCGGAAGGGACCTCGATAGATCGTCGAGTCCGACCCCCTGCATAGGCAGGAAAGAGTGCTGGGTCTAGATGACCCCAGCTAGATGCTTATCTAACCTTCTCTTGAAGACCCCCAGGGTAGGGGAGAGCACCACCTCCCTTGGGAGCCCGTTCCAGACCTTGGCCACTCGAACTGTGAAGAAGTTCTTCCTAATATCCAGTCTAAATCTGCTCTCTGCTAGCTTGTGGCCATTATTTCTTGTAACCCCCGGGGGCGCCTTGGTGAATAAAACCTCACCAATTCCCTTCTGTGCCCCTGTGATGAATTTACAGGCAGCCACAAGGTCGCCTCTCAACCTTCTCTTGCAGAGGCTGAAAAGGTCCAGGTTCTCTAGTCTCTCCTGGTAGGGCTTGGTCTGCAAGCCCTTAACCATACGAGTGGCCCTTCTCTGGACTCTCTCCAGGTTATCCGCATCCCTCTTGAAGTGCGGCGCCCAGAATTGCATGCAATACTCCAACTGCAGTCTGACCAGCGCCTGATAGAGGGGAAGTATCACCTCCTTGGATCTATTCGTCATGCATCTGCTGATGCACAATAAAGTGACATTGGCTTTTCTGATGGCTTCGTCACACTGCCGACTCATGTTCATCTTGGAGTCCGCTAGGACTTCAAGATCCCTTTCCACTTCCGTGCCACCCAGAAGGTCATTTCCTAGACAGTAGGTATGCTGGACATTTTTCCTCCCAAGGTGCAGCACTTTGCATTTCTCCTTGTTGAACTGCATTCTGTTGTTTTCTGCCCACTTGTCCAAACTGTCCAGGTCTGCTTGCAGCTGTTCCCTGCCCTCCGGCGTGTCCACTTCTCCCCATAGCTTTGTGTCATCCGCAAACTTGGACAGAGTACATTTGACTCCCTCGTCCAAGTCGCTGATGAAGACATTAAAGAGTATCGGTCCAAGGACCGAGCCCTGCGGGACCCCACTGCCCACACCCTTCCAGGTCGAAACCGACCCATCCACCACGACTCTTTGGGTGCGACCCTCTAGCCAATTCGCCACCCACCGGCCTGTGTAGTCATCCAAGTCACAGCCTCTTAACTTGTTCACCAGTATGGGGTGGGATACCGTATTGAAGGCCCTCCTGAAGTCTAAGTATACGACATCCACCCCTCCTCCTGTGTCCAGGCGTTTCGTAACCTGGTCATAAAAAGAGACTAGATTAGTCAGGCACGATCTGCCTGCTACGAACCCGTGCTGGTTTCCCCTCAGCATAATTTGTCCTGCCGGGCTCTCGCAAATGTGAGCCTTGATAATTTTTTCAAAGATTTTGCCAAGGATGGAGGTGAGACTGACTGGCCTATAGTTGCCCGGGTCCTCCTTCCTCCCCTTCTGGAAAATGGGGACCACACTGGCCCTTTTCCAGTCCTCCGGGACTTGGCCCGTGCGCCATGAGTGTTCAAATATTCCCACCAGTGGCTGTGCAGTGATGTCGGCCAGTGCCTTCAGCACCCTCGGAGCTCATCTGGGCCTGCCGACTTAAAGGCATCCAGTTCTTCCAAGTGACTCTGCACCATCTCAGGGTCTACATATGGTAGTCTGGCACCTTGCTGCTGCCTCTCTACAACCCTAGTGAGAGACTTTTGTCGTGCCCCTCGCTTAGGAACACTGAGGCAAAGAACTCTTTGAGGAGTTCAGCCTTGTCCCCCCTGTCTGTCACCAATTTTTTCTGCCCATTTAGCAGGGGTCCTATTCCTCCCTGGGCCTTCCTTTTACTCCCAATATATCTAAAAAACAATTTCTTGTTGTCCTTTACTTGGGTTGCCATCCTCAGCTCCATGGTAGCTTTGGCCCGTCTAACTGCCTCCCTGCAAGCGCGAGCAGAGGAGGTATATTCGTCTTTGGTGATCTCTCCCTGTTTCCACTTTTTATGTGCTCCCCTTTTGGCCCTTAGGCTGCCCTGGATTTCTCTGGTCAGCCAAGGAAGCCTCCTGGCCCCTTTTCCTCTTTTTCCTCGCATTGGGATCGTCTCGCTTTGTGCCTGAAGGATCATTTCCTTAAGGCACAGCCACCCTTCCTGGGCTCCCATCACTTCAAAACTCCTTGACTAATCGCCTGAGTTCATTGAAATCAGCTTTCCTAAAGTCTAGCACTTTCACCCTACTCGTTACCTTACCCACTCAACGTCTTATGAAGAATTCTATTATTTGGTGATCACTGTCCCCCAGATGGCTACCGATCTGTAGGTCCCCTACCATGTCATCCCCTGTTGCCAATACCAGATCCAGTAAGGCATTCCCCCTAGTGGTACCGTGTACCTCCTGTGTCAGGTGGAGGTCCTGTACACAGGTTAGAAACCTGCGTGAATGGTGGGACTTTGCCGTTTGCGTCTCCCAGCAGATGTCCGGGTAGTTTAGGTCCCCCATGACTACCGCCTCTTTAGCTTTTATGGTCTCCAAGAGCTGCCTCAGGAGCCCCGAATCTATCTCTTCCCCTTGTTGTGGGGGTCTGTAGCACCCCCTTGGTGTGGGGGTCTTCATTTATGGGCAGGGCAAGGCAGAGAGCTTTTCATGAAGGTATTGTTGGAGATGTTTACAGACCCTTAGGTCTTGAGGAGATTAGGTGTTGAGAGACCTTCACATTGCTTTTGACTGTTTTTGGTGTTTTGGAGGAAGCTGGATGTTCATAATGGATCTGACAAAATGGTAATCTGTCCAGCAGTCATTGGTTTCTCACATGGCTTGTCTGTTACGTACGTCCATTCAATCATGGGCTCTAAAAATAGCACAGTCAAAGATGTGCCAATGCTTAGAGTGAGGATGTGTCCAGGTAGTTTATCTGACACTTTGTCCGAAGTCCATGTGAACAAGCTCTGCACATTTGCTCAGCAGAAGGGTGTCATTGGAATTGGGTTTCCCTATTCCTTCCTTCCCAATGGTGCCAGTCCAGAGTTCCAGGTCATGCCCAACTTGTTCTTGGGAGTATTAGTCAGGACATGGTCAGGATTGAAGTAGAAGAGTTCTTTGACATCACAGTCAGCCACAAGCATTGGAGCATATGCACTGATGGTGACGTGGTGGTGGTTGTTGAGCTTAAGACATTCATAAATGAATTAATGTAGCCTTCTTTCATCTTTGCCGCTGTTGAGATCCTGACATTGTCCTCCTGATCCCTGTTTAGGGCTTGGGGCTGGACCGTAGTTGGTCTGGGATCTGCCCTTAGGCCTGTTTGCTATGGATGACCCTGCCAGGATTGTGAGACTCCGGATGACACAGCTCTGAGGATCATTGGGATACAAAAGCCTTTGCACTGCTACAAGGTCTCAGTCCATGGAGAGGCACTTCCATCACCTCTGATGTTAAATTGTTAATACAACTTCTTAAGAGCTCTTAATTCTGAAAACCAGTTAATTCCACAAAGTGCAAAATGCTATTTCCAGCTGAAACTACAAAGGACGCTCCAGGTAGACAGAATGTAATTACCTGAGTCTGATCAAAATCAGCTTATCAGAATATTAAACATTTCCACTCTGATTTGTAAAAACATTTACATAATTGAGATGCACAGTTGTAATCATCACTTCTAATATATATTATCACATAGTTCTTATTTTAAGCACATAATTAAGACATGTAGTTATGCTATTATATTATGTAATTACAGCATTTAATCATGTTGCTTATAAATGTATTTATTTAGTTTATTAGTTATTGGATTTACATGCTGTCCTTCTCAACAGAGACTCAGTAAAATAAAATATAAAACAAATACACTAATGTACTAAAATATGCAAGAAAATTCATATACAAGCATGCAATAGTATTATTTTCTACATGTTTCTTTAACCTAAAATGATTATAATTTTTTTGCACTACCATGGTGGCCTTTCTTAGGTGCCTGACCTACATGAGATCTGCCAGTATTATTTTGCTCCAACGGTTTCTCTTATGTTTTTTAAACATTTCATGGAATAGAAAAAACTTTTATGGAAGCTCTAGATTCTATCATCAACCATTTAGTTGGTTTGATTCAGGCCCATTCATTTTCACCCTGACTAATAAATAGTGAATATGTGTTCACAATTAAAGGGGAAGTTATATTATGCCATCTTCTCTAAGTATGCTTCCCCCTGCCAGTATGGTATCTTCACTGGAGTATAGCTGGACATGGAATTTATAGTTGTTAAGAAATTCCCAACTAATACAGAATGCTGTAGCATGTCTCCAGCAAAATGAGATGCAACAAGTATATCGGACTAGTTCTATGCCTCTGTAATGGCTTGCTATTGAATGCTAAATCAAAGTCATTGTCTTGGTTATATCTAGAAAGTGCTTAATGGCTAAAAGATAGCTTCTCAGGTACAGTGGAATAAATCTATAGTAAATATAAAGCTCATTTACACAGAACTTTGTCAGCATCTGGTCTTCAATATATATCCTCAAGAACTAAGGACCAACACAGAGGTTCCTGCCACTCTTCTACTTCAAGAATAAGGCACTTATCTTCAAACCTTCCTCCACCAATGAAAACCTTTACTAGCATATACCTTTAAAGAAAAGAGAGAGGGAGACAGAGATTAAAAACATAGCATGCACAATTATCCCCCTGGGCGGAGGATAAGAGAATAAATAACATGTAACAGGTATTAAATGTATAAAAGGTACTCAAGACTATGGTGATGAGAACATATTAGAACCTACTATGTAAAATAACATCTCAGTTTTGCCTGGATAAAGCATTTGGCACCTTATTGTTTTCACTCAAACATTGAAATGTAGTCAATGGTAGTTTTGCCCTGATCAAAGAAAATGGGGATAAATTGACATCAGTATACTGAAAACATAGTCTGTCTCTGCTAATCCTCCTAATACAACACCCTGTAGAACTCCACATGTTCTCTATTAGAGAGAAGGAACAGTTTTACAACAATTGCTTTCTTACTGAGAACACTCTAGGAGGAAAACATGGAGACACTGTAAAGTAGCCTCATTCATCCCCAGCGTGTCCCTCAACAACCTCGTGAATAGATGTGTTGAAAGTAGTTACTATGTTTTAATAGAAACTCCATATCTAGAAGAGCTACTAGTGAAACCAATGCACTGTCCCCTATCAAGATCAGTATAAAGATTGTCACGGGTTGCAGAGTTCTGAGGTATCCAGATGCTGAAATGCCTTATAGTAATCAAGGGGTCAAGGTAGTTAGCCATATTATCAACATCAAGTGATGGTTTCTTGAATAGTTGCTTTACTGCTGGAATAGCAATAGTCATCTTGCCTTCCTTGAGGAAATACTGACCATTAATTACAGTTTGACCTTGCCAACAGACGTATTATCTTGGTTTGGTATTAAAACAGCTGGCAATTTTTGCTGTGTAAGTTTAAAAGGAAAAAGTATCCTATTTCTTATGCATGTTTACTTCAGCTCTGTACATTATCTTTTGTTGTAATAAATTTAATATAACCTTGTATATTTGGCAAAATGACTTTGTAATATAAATATTATTTTACAAAAAAGAATAAACTGTTGCTCTAGCTTGATGTCAAGTCCTTAATTTGCTTTCCCAAGAAGGAGAAAATGTTTTCATGAAGTAGATCTAATTCATATTTTCTTTGCTCATTCACGTAAAGTGTCTAATTAAATCATAGTAACCTAATTCACATGATAGCTATACCAGATGCTGGATGCTTATCTTGCTGGGATCCTATGACCCCAGCTGACTTCCTGCCCTTTGGGCAGGGGCTGGACTTGATGATCTTCCAAGGTCCCTTCCAGCCCTAATGTCTATGAAATCTATGAAATCAGATGTAGTTGTTCCAGGTGTGTAAAATTGATGTATAGATGGTATTAGATTAGGTGAGCTGCCTGCTTCAAAATCTTCTGTTCATTTTTATAAGTAACTAAATATACTGAATAAGTGGTTAAATCATCCTGTTAAAAGAATAATAAAATGATTAATTTCAAGTGTGTATCAGGTACAGAATTGTTTTGTTTTAGGTCCATATATGAAGTAACACCATCTAATTTTTTTAATTTAAGAATAGTTTTTAAGTGGCTTCCATTATCCACCAACTCCCACATGTCTTCAACTATAGTGATTTTAAAATCAGTTTATGATTTTTAAATGTTTTTCTTTCTCCAGTAGTTGTGCAATAAGCCCGCTTTAAACTTGATCAAGTCCTGTTGAGTAAAACTATGTAATGGAAAATAGTAAAATATGTTTTCCAGTTTTAGTCAACTTTGGGTATTTCTGTATAATTTTTTTTTGGTTTTTTTTTTTTTATATTGGTGTCTCTCTTAAATCATTGCTGTCTAACTTCTGATTGCCTAAAGTTGCAGGCCTGCCAACCCCTTTACTCAGAGGGCTGCCCACAGTATTGCATAAGCTCCCTGCATATGTGGGTGCACTGTCCTAGGTCTCTGAGCACTCTGGCCATCAGCTCCCTTAGCCCCATGGATCACACTGCTCTGCTGCACTCCCAGGGGCAGGAGCCTGAGGATTTCAGTGGCGGCAGCAAGTGAGCATTGCGGAAAGCAGCACCCAGGCCAAGCGAGAGCTTGGGAGCCATGGTTTAATCCCTCAGGGCTCACATGTGGCCTGTGGGCTGCCAGTTGGACAGTCCTATCTTAAATAAAAGCAATCCATTTCTTTGGCTGGAAAAATGTCAGAATAGATGAAGAAATAAGTTAATTTACATTTTTATAATGCAAGGTCATATTTTTGTGTTCAGATTAAATTAATTTTAAGAAGGAAATAACTATAAACTACAAATCTTTTTAATAATCAATGACATTTCTAGAATGAAGCAAAAAAAAATTGGGATTCTTGGTGTTTTTATGAGTTAAGCTAGTTTATAATATGGTACTGTCCTTGATTTAAAATTGGGGGAAATTGTGCCTTTTTGGGGGAGGACGGGAACTTCTGCTGATATCAGTGACAATTATATATATATTTCTAAAAAGAACTGCTGCTTGTGTTTGAAAATCCTGATTATCTGTGGTTTTAATCTCAAAATTGCTATCGCATTTACAATTTAAATTGAAAAATGTTAATAAGTGAAAGTACTTTTTATTATGTTTGTTATGAACTTTTTGCCAATATTCTTATGTTCTGTAAAGTTAGTAAATTTCAGTGCTTTAATCTCTTACTGTATCATAATGTAACTCTCGTGTGAAGTCTCTATTATGTAGTCAATTTAAGCTATGTACAGACATTGAGTTTCTCCTATGAGAGTCCACTAGTTTTTCTACTGTCTTGGGAAAGTTCACTAGTGTATAGATGTTCATGATTTTTCTCCTAGAGCAAAAATGTCTGCTCTGGAAGAAAAATAAGTTGGGAACAACATGAGAGAAATGGCTTCTGGGAGAATCTCTCTCAGAAGACCAAACATCTGTACAGGTACCTGTAAAGATGCTTCAGAGAAGTCCTCCAGAATCCCAGCCAAGCAGGGAGCAGAACTTGGTGCTCTAGTGCTCCTTGGCAGGCCAGTGTCAGTACCACGGGGTCTCTGTTACTTAGCTTGAATGCCTGAACAGGGCTCTCTCTGGGTAAGCCTTTCTGCTGGGAAAATAAACCTGGGAGAATTCTTCCAGATCATTTGACCATGTGTACATAGCTTTACTTTACTTTTCCTTTGAAATATAATCCTTGAGCTTCTGTCACCTTCACTAAGCACGTGTTGTACTATGACTATATGGAGACATTGCTTTTTCCGTTCTGAAAAATCAATATAGTAAAAGTTTATATGATGTTTCAGATAGTTATCCTTTGAAATTATTACATAATATAAAATGGGAACATAGTTGCACCAGATCAGATCATTAGTCTGTCAAGTCCAGTGTCCTGCTTCTAAAAGGAAGTCGTATACAATATTTTTAAGAACTTCAAGTTGTTCAGCAATACGTTGTATAGTTTGAGCTTGTCTTTCTCTTAAATCTTATCTGAATAAACATTTGAAGGGGAGTGGATTAGATGAGTAGTATGTTATTCTTATTAACTCTGTTTCATTGGAGTAATATGTATGTATGTATGTATGTATATATCTCAAATATAGATTTGTTTTTCCTGCCACTGCTGAAAGAAAATTAGAGAACTGATATTTAAGATTTCTTAACTAGATGGGACAGGCAAAAATCTGGGGAATCCATAATAGTTCCAGATTAGAATTGTGAACTGCACAAGGGCTAATAAGAATCAGTGTATAAACGTATTTTGTACCGGTATCAAATTATGCACTACCACTGACCTTTGTGTGCAGTGGTGGAGAGTGGCATAGAAAACGCCTAGCATAGTTAAACTTGGGTGAATTGTCTGACATCACAGTAGTGAAATTTATTCTGACATTTTGCTGTTTGATAACTGTTATGAATAATTCTAAATGCATGTATGGCTAGCTGTTTCTTTTTCAACTCCTGTTATGGAGCAATGAGACTTGTTCTACTTTTCATTTTTAGTAAATATTTCATAACTATAAATGCCTTTGCTTTATTTCTAGGGAGCCTTTTATTATTCTATCGGGAGGCTTGTCATATGACACTGTAGGAAGAAGACCTTGTTTAACAGTTATGCATGGGAAGAGTACTGCTGTGCTAGAAATGGATTATTCAATTGTTGATTTTTTAACCCTCTGTGAAACACCATATCCTAATGGTAGGTTCTGCAAAGGTATTTTTTTTCTCACAACTACTGTCTATTCTTTTTGTAGCCTTAAAACACTCCTTACCACTTTTTCTCTTTGTTAAATCTCTTTGGGAGATTGGACTGGAGCTAACATTACTGGCTGTGGCTATTGCCTGTTAAGTTCTATTTCACCATTCTTTGAAAAGCAAAACAGATGTCTGTAAGCTTTATCCTTCATCATAGTGTTCTATAAGTAATTGGTGATCAATTTTTTTTCTGAAAATACAATTGCTAAAAAGCATGTGCTTGTAAAAAGTTACAAAATTAGCCATAATCTTGATAAATGAATTAACTATGTTTTCATCTGCAAGGATTAGACTTCTAAAACAGTTAGATTCAGTATTAATAATAATTAGCATTTGGGCTTTAATCTTTAATGGTTTTATAAATATATGTAAATCATTTCAACACTTCTGAGACTGACAAGCCCCTTGTTAGCCTGTTTTACAGGTAGAAAATTTCCAACACAAATTGGAAATTCTGTCAGTCCCCTAATTGCACTAGACGGACTGATAGTTACATTTGCTCCATATTTTATTCTGTTTCGCCTATCTTGTATTTGTTTTTATTAATTAGCAGTCATGATAGGCTGATAATTTATATTAGTTCACCACTATTAATTGGAGTATATGTTTGTGTCAGTGGTCTCAGTGCAGTGGTTCTCAACCATTTTAGAGTTGAGACACCCCTCAGAATGCCAGCTCTTAGTTTTTACTTTTTTGGACTACAGAAAAATAATAGAGCAATTCTTCTATTGCAAAAAACTCAAATCACAACATATTGATGTTTTAACGTTATAGATTCTTATGTGAAATCTTGTGAATCCATGTTTGCAATCTAACAATGTTAACCTTTTGTAGCACCCTTAGAGGGATCTCAGGATATCCCAGAGTTCTATGGCACGCTAGTTGAGAATCACTGTCTTAGTGAGACATTGAGTTGCAGCAGGTTTCAGTAAGAGTACTTATTAATATACCTAGATTGGGGGTCAGCAACGTTTTTGGGCAGTGCCAAAAACGCTCACAACCTCGACTTGTAAGATGTTGGCATGTCAGGGGCAGACAACAGGGGAGCTGCAAGAGGCCTGATCCCTGTTGTGGCAGCACAGGCCTGGCCCCTTCCCCAAGGTGCAAGTGCCAAGGAAAATGCCTTTGCATGCCATACTCTGGCACATGTACCAAGGGTTGCTTACCCCTGACCTAGATATTTATTTGTAACAGGCCATTATGTTCAGTGACTTAATAGTGAAGCTTGCCTCCTGGGTTCTTCATGTTAGCACTGTTCTTTTTTCCTGCCCAAAGCTGAAATGCTAAAGGTGCAATTCAACACCCAAGTGAAAAAGAATCTGGCCAAACAAGTATTCTATGATTCTGATGTCTACTACATTATTGACTGATTTCCTGTCTTCAGTTTTGAAGATATCCTTGGTTCAGAATCTCTGGCCTACCTTAAGGTTGCAAACTGATGTTTTGGAATTGGCTTCTATTTTCTTCCTTCCTTTGTCAAACTGGCACTCAAGTGGAAATTTGCTTATCAGTTGAGAAACTTCCGTTTCAGTAAATACTGTTTTTGCAGGTGCACACTCATCTTCCTTCCCCCATTCCCCCTTTTTTCTTCCCCCAAGTCTTTAATATTGGTTTAACTGAGATGGGGAAAAAACAAAGATAGGTGAAAGGGATCTTTAGACCCTTGTGTGGAACACTCATATCTCTGGATGCAGCTTTTCAAATGTGGACTCCCTGAGTATGTAAGTTTAAAAAAAAAAAAAAAAAAACCTCAAATGATGATGGATAACTTGGCTTTTGATCTGTTTTTCAGATTTTCAGGAACCATATGCTGTGGTGGTTCTTCTTGAAAAGGATTTAGTACTTATTGACCTTGCACAAAACGGGTAAGGATATGGAGTATAGCTGAAGGCATATGCAGTGTGTTGTCTTAATTATAATTATTTAATTATATATAGTCTGCTGTGGATCCATGTGGTAGCACCTCTGAGTCTTCTGTTTGTGATGGGAAATAATATTTATTAAGACTTCAATTTCCAGCTTACTGTAGTTGTGTTTGAGGTACTAGCCTTATTAAAACTTCCAACTAGATCTTTCAGAACAAAACCCATTTAAAAGAGCATCTAACTTCCACATTCTGATTTGAGATGCATATAAAATAACAACAACAATAATAATGATAATAAACACTTCTGTATCTTTGTGATTGTCCAGAACTACAGCCTATGGCTAAGTATTTGGCGTAGAAGTAGAAGAGGTCTTAACTCCGATTGCCTTATTGATCTACTTTTCTCAGGTTATTAACTCATAAGAACTCTTTAGTGAGTTCATTCTTACAGCAAAGTTTTTTCTGTGCTGAGCAGAACAGCCAGTAGTCAACTTCTATTTTATTTGAGTTTTGTTATGTTTTATTTTTAAAAATGTCCTAGTCACCCATTAAAATATTTTTCTTTGTGGGATGGAAGGAGTATATGAATGAGAGAGACTTTTTAGACTTTTTAAACCTTTATTAGAAAAATACAAGGTGAAATTGCAGTGTGCAGCCCTCCCAAGGGTCGAGCATGAAACAGTTGTCAGTAATGAAAACAATTGTACCACCAGAGATTGAAACCACCTCCCCACAACAGCCTTCATGTCTTCAACCACACATTAAAGGCTAGAGAAAAAGAATTATGGATATCCATGCAATTGGACTAGTTGAGGAAAGCTTATCAGGTCATGAAGTTATACATCCTTAAGAATGCTGGATTGTTCCCTACATGAGTGATACTTAATCTGTGAACCATCTGAGGTGTGCAGAATACTTTCATTTCACAGCAATGATTATATAACAATGATAAAACATCTGTCAATTTTTAAGCAGCGATGCTTATGGTTAACTATAATTCAGTCCTGGATTCTCATAATACATCGGAAATACTTTTCAGTAGAATAAAACTAAGTTTAAAAGCACATCTTCATGGCCCGATTGCCTGCTTTCCTATCTCTCCTTGTTGAATGTTTTAATTCTATCACAGAATTGTAGAGAACTAGGGTTGGAAGGGATCTCCAGAGCTCATCTAGTCCAACGACCTGCCTGAATCTAAAATCTCCATAAGCCTACTGTCAACCCAGACCTAACACCCTAACTTGCCACAGGTAAAGCAGGAGAGCCACAGTAGCCAACATCCAGCTTATTTGAAATGTTGTCAGTATATGCTCAAGAGATCCAGGGTAGAGGGCCATGTCCCCCCCCCACTACAGAAGAAGGCAAAAACCCCACAGTCTGTAACAGTCTGACCATGGGGTAAATCTGTCAAAATCCTACTAAATTGTCCCTGCATTCTCCGCTGTATTTGTAGCCCTTCGCAGTTTTGTGTTGTCTGCAAACTTGCTCAGGAAGCTTCCTATATCCACATCCAAATCATTAATAAACATGTTGAACAGCACTGGGCCAAGGACAGATCCCAGTGGGACTCCACTCAGAACTTTCTACCATTCTGACATGGACCTGTTAATAATTAGCCTTTGCTTGCAGCTGTTGAGCCAGTTAACTTATTCACCTTTAGTAGTTTTATCTACCCCACATTTCTCCAATTTGTTTATGAGAAGTTTGTGTGGGACCTTACAGAAGTCCAGATATGCTGTATATCCACATCATTCCCTCCCTCCATCCATGTAGTTACTTTGACTCCCCCACTGCCTCTCTGCCCTGGCATGGCTTTCTTCACTGCAGTCATTGTGGGGGGTCATGAATTGTAGATGACCCTCCAACTTCTATATATGGAAAAATTATAACAAATCTTTATACATTTTCTATGTATGAAATCTAATTATTGGAAGGGGTGTCATCTTAAATTTAGAGTTGTCTTGGATTCAGATAAATACAGTATCTTCAGAGTTTGAGTACTAGATCTCAGTAACTTACTTTCATTTTTGCTACTACAGAAACTTAAAAAAAAGACAACTTTAAAATGTGACATTCAACGACTGGAAGTAGCTTTGCAGTTGCTGGTGCAATTTAATACTTGACAAATTGCATTGAATGAGCATTCATTGCAAGGAGCAGTAGCCTACATTTCCTTGTGATCCACTGCAGGCAAACTATTTTTGATTACTGTGTACGATAGCACCCACAGTTCTCCCTGGAGTGTACTAAGCACATTGCAGATGGACAAAAAAGCCTGGATCTTGACCTAAGAGGATGGCATATCGGTCTATACTGGTTTCTGACTCGTTTGCCCATTTTGAAGTTAAAAATGGAGTACATTTATAAACTTACAGACTTTGATTCATTTGTAATTTGCAGTAAAAGAAATTGTTGTTCTTTGCTTAACAATTTTTCCCTTCCTCCATAAAAGGTATCCTATATTTGAGAATCCCTACCCTTTGACTATACATGAATCTCCTGTTACCTGTTGTGAATATTTTGCTGACTGTCCTGTGGACCTCATTCCTGCACTTTATTCAGTGGGGGCTCGGCAGAAACGTCAAGGTTACAGTAAAAAGGTACTGTATCTAATGCATATATCTCTTTTAAAGCATCAGCATTACTTGTCAGGCTTTTTCAGTGTATTTGTTGTTAACTTTCTAGGAATGGCCTATCAGTGGAGGCAACTGGGGCTTGGTCACTCAGAGTTACCCAGAGATAATTATTACAGGGTAAGTGAGACGATGCAACTTCAGTAACTGAATAAAAAGAATGCTAGTGTGCTTTTTATTCGCTTCACCTACTGAAAACAGTGGTGTATGTGAGAGGTATGAATGATTAAGTGTGCCTTAAGCACCTTGTTAAGAGTTAAAGCTTCTGAATACTAATGTCAAAAAATAGTAATAAGTATCTAATGTATCTCTTGTTTGATAGTTGGAGAACTTTTTGACTGGTTTCAATGTATGCCTATGTGTTTGGTGTTAAAACAATTTAAAGCAACAATAAGTAGAGAAGAGAGCTGTAGCTTCATGCAAAACAAGGTAACAGTGTTATTGTAGTGATGCAGACAAAGGACTGCAGGAATCCAGGAAAAAAGTGTTCAAGGCAAAACACAGAAATAAATGTGCTTCCCATTCTGTTATGTAATATGCAACAGCACATTTTATTTTATTTATTGTGTACAAATTGCATGAAAATGAGACGAGGAAAGCAGTAATGATGAGTCGAGAAGTATATCCAGTATAGTAAGCTGCCTCCCCAGATAGATTTCATTTGCTTTCTGTAAGTACCCCTGAGACACTTGCTATTCCCTCTTTTCATTATAGTTTCTGTGATGATGTTTGATCTATTTAATTGACTTCCTAGGCTTTCTTGCAGTACTGTTTTTAAATATGTATCCATTTTGCAAGTTGTTGAGTTCAGTAATCAAATGTCAGTTGTACTTTTTTAAAAAGGCTGACAGTTAAATCTGTTTGTCATCATAATTTAATACATGACATTCTAATAACTTCTCAAAATGAAGTAAAGCAAAGATATCTCTGGGGATAAAACTGCCTCTGTTCTGAAGATTTAATCTGTGGCTAGCATTTTCAGAGGCAGATGTTAAATTTCTACTGAAATTCAACTAATTCGCGTGCCTTAGCTCTCTTTGGGCTCCTTTGAAAAGGCTAGCTGGCTGGATAAGAATCTTCCTTAAACAACACGTCATCAGAGATCAGACACTTCCAATGTTCAGCTTGATACACTTTGAAAATGTAAAGACCTTGCATTACTATTGATTATTTCAGTTATTTTTAAATGGCATTTTACGGTGCAACAGGTACTAATCAGAATGTTAATTCTATGGTTTATGGTCAAATGGTTAGGTAAGCTAGTCTAAATCTGGCTTAACCTTTTTTTTCAGGAACACTCTTTTTATTTTTACTTTTATTTATTTCCTAGGCATGCTGATGGATCAATCAAGTTTTGGGATGCGTCTGCAAGTAAGCATATAAATAATTATTGTAACTTGTTTATTGAGTAGATTTTTCTTAAACTCGCCTATTTTTGTAATGGAATGTCATTGTCCAAAGGATATTCATATTGACTGCTTCACAAAACAGTCCATATCTTATGAATACCTGAAATTAAATGAACTAAACTCTCAGCCTGTTAAGTTTACTTGAATAGTTCAGTGTTTGAATCCTGCTGCCTTAGAGAAAACTTTTCATTGGAACAGGTTTTGTCTTGGTTTTCTTCTCCCTCAGCAAGCAGATATGGGAGAGAAGAATATACTTCTGAAGCAGTGGAGCTTTAGTGAAATGGGTCATTAACTTCCTTTTATTTGTTTATGTATTACAGAAGATTATAGACATTCACAAAATATAAATTACTAATAAATAACAGCCACTAAGAATAACTAGGAATATGTGATTCATAGTTTATGCTAGAAAAGCCTGACTTAAGTATATCCATAAGCACATCTGTCAAATCAGTTGATCCAAAGCTTAGGTCATACAGGTATTTCTGACAGAGCATGAAATTAAGACTTTATTAGGTTTGATATGCTATAAATATAAAAACTTTTATTGTATGAAAGAAGTTCCTCCTTAACCTGTTGGTGTATTATTTCCTTTGCATGGCTATTCAATTTTGGCAGTTTTTTTTAACTCTTTTCATTTCCAGCTAAGGCTACTAACAGGTACCACATTTTTCCAGGGATAAACCATTTTGTTCTGAGACAAAGTACAGTCATCAAATGTCCATGTCTTTTTGCCCAGGACAATCCCTAAAAAAGTTCACAGGGTAAAAAGTACTATAAGGACATCTCAAAGTGCATCTGAACAGTTGTTCTAGGATTGCATCATTGAATCAATGGCAAAAAATCAGCAATGAATTCATGCTGTCACTAAACTCTGATTAGAAGAGCCATGTGTGTACCTGCCAATCACAGAATACTTCTGTTGTTTGTTTAGGGACAAACACAGGCAGGCACAACTTGTCCAGGGACAAATGCAACATATGTTTGTATCCTAAGAAAAATAAGCAGATTTAGCCTAGATTTAATAAGGTTGAGATTTTTCCCTTTTTAAAAAAAAGTCTTGACCTATAGATACATTGTTATTATAGGAGAATGTCAACACTGTGTAACTGTTGCTTTTACTTTGCCCTCTTTTTTTTTTTTAACATAACTTGTTCCCATAGTTAAATGGAAGAGAGTCCAAAAAATAAATTGGGAAAGATGATAAATTGAAAATTAACTTTTGTGCATTTTGATTTATTCCTAGTAACACTGCAAGTTCTTTACAAGCTCAAAACAGCTAAAGTTTTTGAAAAATCACGGAATAAGGATGACAGACCAAACACAGACATAGTAGATGAAGATCCCTATGCTATTCAAATCATCTCATGGTCTCCAGAAAGTAGGATGCTGTGCATAGCAGGAGTTTCTGCACACGTTATCATTTACAGGTTTAGCAAACAAGAAGTGACAACAGAAGTTATTCCGGTAATAGCATACTGTTTGCTTTTTAAAAATGTTATGGCATTTTGTTATAATAGAAATGTTATTGTTTTAGATTGTTCCTACATTCATCCAGTTGGTGAAATTGACACACAGGAAATATGCAAACTAGAAACAGCTGCTTGCAGAAAATTGAATTAAAGGGGGTTTTTTTCTTATTATAGAAATTTGTAAGTATAGCCTTAGTCAACCTATGCTTTTAAATAATGCTTAACTTTAAATATTAGTACAAGATAACCACATGCTTAAAGGACTTCAGTCTTCATTTTCAGAATTCTGCAGAGTTGGCAGAAGTATTTAACCTCTTTTTTTAATTTAGTCTTCATGAATAAAGTCAGCAACCAGATCACAAGTGCAGTTGGCAGCAAAGGTAGTGAAGTAGATAAATAGAGCAAAATGGGGATTACTTTGAGATGTTAGAAAGCTTTCAAGTCAGCAGGGCCAAATTGGTGTTAGGCCATAGTCTTTAACCTGTGGCCTTGGCCTGGTGGACACAAATGCTCATCCTGGTCTGCCACCTGGTCCTTATTAGCCCACACTGATCCAGGCTGACCTAAAGCCTTCTGGAGTGCCTAACCTCTACCTA
Organism: Alligator mississippiensis; assembly: GCF_030867095.1. Lineage (NCBI taxonomy): Eukaryota > Metazoa > Chordata > Crocodylia > Alligatoridae > Alligator > Alligator mississippiensis. Next base: position 127,151,803 of record NC_081824.1, read on the forward strand.
TTACCTGTGGCTGGAGTAGCTGGCTAGGGTCAAAGTGACCCTCCACTTCCCCCATATAAACCCCTGCACAGGAACAGGAAGTGTCTGCACAACAGGACTCAACCAAGGCCGCTTCTCTGTTCCTTCTGGCTTGCTCCACTCTACCTGATCTCTTGGCTTCTTGACTCAGCTTGCTCCTCAACTCTGCTCTTACTAGATCTCCCAGTTGCATGACTCCATTCACTCACTCTCAGATTGACTTCCTGGCTTCCTGGCCTGGTTTGTCCTTGAATTCTGCTCACCCATCCCAATCTGGTCGACACCTCAATCCCTAAATGGCCCCAGACCTCGGTATCCATGTTGCAGCATGACAATGGGATACATCCTAGGGTACTGACTGAACTGGCTTAGGTAATTTCACAGACCTCATCTTTGAGAGATCACGGAGGTTGGGAAGAGGTCCTGGATCTCTGGAAAACTGAAAATATATTGCCTATTTTTAAGAAAGGGAAGGAGAAGATTCCATGGAATTATTAGCCAGTCAGTTTGACTTTGATACTTGGAAAGATCCTAGAGCAGGTCCTAAAAGAACCTCTTTCAATGCACCGTTATGAGAATAAATTGATCAGAGACAGGCAACATGGATTCACCAAGATCAAGTCATGCCTGACCAATCTGTTTTCCTTCTGTGATAATTTGGCTGGCTCTGTGGATGAGGGGAGAGCAGTGGGTGTGATATACGTTGACTGTAAGGTACATACTTAACTGGTTGGATCATCACACTCAACAAATAATCATCAATGGTTCGACATCTAGTTGGGAGGAAGTAACAAGTGGAGTTCCCCAGGGGTCTGTCTTGGGTCTGGTATTTAAGTATGAATATCTTAATTAACAATTTTGACTATGGGATTAACAATTTCGACTAGCAGATTTACAGATAATCTCAAATTTGGTGAGTTGCGAACACTCTGGAGGGTAGGGCTAGGATCCAGAATGACTTGGATGCATTAGATAAATGATCTGAAATCAGCCAGATGAAATTAACAAGGGCAAATGCAAAGTCCTACACTTGGCATGGAATATTCCCGTGCACAAATACACACCAGGAAATGATTGGCTAGGCTGCAGTAAAGCAGAGATTAATCACGGATTGCAGTGGACCATAAGATGAATATGGGCCAACTGCTTTTGTTGCCAAAAAAAAAAAGGCACCATAGTGGGTTGTGTTAACAGGATTTTACCTTCCAGATTATTTGAAGTGATTATTCTGATTTACTTAACACTAGTGAGGCCTCACCCAGAGTCCTGTGTCCATTTTGAAGTTTGTAATCACACAGACATCCCCTCTGAACTGAAGAAATCCAGGCACATGGCTGCAGTGGCTCAGGCTAGAAACTGGGGTGCTAAAGCAGACCTCTCTTCCCTTCCACTATGCTGAGCTGAGCATGGCTAGGGCCCAGCAGGATGCTCAGATTAGGGAGGGGTATCATCACCATTCCTGTCCCCCAACCCAGCAGGGAGTTGATAATACAGTGTTTATCAGCCCATTAAGAAAACAAAAGCCTCTCTCATTAGTTCAAGTTCTTCTTAAACAACTTTTTCCAAGGAAGGAGCAGAGGGACATTACCAGCTGAGCTGTTGATTAGCTCCAAAAAGCCCTAAGTGGACACTGTCCTGTCTGCCTTACATAGACACCTCTCAGCATTAGCTAGCATACCACATGCTGGCTACGGTCCGTGCTCTGGGAGAGGGGAGCAGGGAATCCCTGCTTGAGCAGGGAGTAGTTGGGGGAGCTCATGGGGAAACCAGGCAGATGCTGCTGTGCCTGTTGTCTCTGCTGGAGCTCCAGCCAGGGAGCAGAGGGGAACGGCCAGCCCAGCTTGCTGGAGTAGAGCCCTGCCCAGTGCTGCAAAACATCTGGAATGCTGGGGGACTTTGATTTAAGCTAAACCAGATAGGGGTGTGGAACAAAAATTGCATAAACCGGTTTGATCCAAAATGGTTAAGTCTGATACTACAGTCAACCAGGTTTATCTCAAACCAGTATCAGCCATTTTTAAGCTGGTTTATGTGCACTGAACATCTGTTTTGTTATAGGTTTAAAACGGTTTCTGATCACTTAAACCGGTTTATGTGTAATGTCTGTCCCTAGTCCTAATCATTTAGATTCTATACAAGGGAAATAATAAATGTACTCTAATTCTCCATGTATAGAATCTAGTTAGTGGCTGGTCGCTTTAAGTCATCCCCCCAAATCCTGTAGTGGGGAAAGCAGCAATGAGGAGTCAGACCCTCTTGCCCCCTATCCCTGGCATCCCTTCCCCTTGCCCCCCTATCCTCCCCAGTGCAGGCTTCTCTTGACACCTGACCCCTACCACCTTTGCCCCACACCTTCCCCACTGGTGCCTGTCCCCCTGCTTTCTGGTCCCTCTGCCACATTGACAAGTAACCATGTTAAAAACAACGTAGTGGAAATTTGCCTTGCATAACTTCAATAAAGTAATTTTCAAATTTTAAAGGAAATTAATTAAAAGCAAAGGAAATTGAGTTAATGATAAAACCTGTTTAATGTCCTCTACAATGTATAGTTCAGTGTAGCTAAGCAACTCAGTAAGCAGTATTGCTGCGCTAGCTTTACAGTATTCAGGTTTTTTTTGTGTGTCATTCTTGTATCTTTCTCAATTAAGCATTTTGAACTATGTAAAAAAAAAAAAAAGATGTTTTGTGACTGAGAACATAGTGTTACAACACTTCACTTTTAATGTAGTATGTATTTTTTTGTTTGGGAAACAGTAGTAATAGCTTCATTTCAATTACTGTAAAATAACTAGGTTTTTTCACAGTAAGTTTCACAGTAATGTTCTAAATCTCACCAGCATTAACTTTTTTCCTATTTCAGTTATTTTTGAGAGACCCCATATACTCAGGGGAAGTTATTGAACTGCTTTAGTATACAGAAATTTGTCTTGGATATTGATCATACCATATGAGTTTTTATTAGTACTTTGTTTAATTCATGTACATGTTTCTACATAATTGATGTTTTTTGCAAGGCAAATGTCAGAAATTTATGGAGACTTTACAAGACACCGAGATAACTGCTTTATTTTCATTTTTTTTGTTTGGTTTAATTTTCAGATGCTTGAAGTCCGGCTGTTGTATGAAATAAATGACATAGAATCCCCAGATGGTGAGCAAGTGCCACCTTTGCCAACTCCAGGCACAGGTTCCAATCCTCAGTCCATTGCCCCCCAGTCTCATCCATCAACTAGTAGCAGCTCATCTGATGGGCTTCGTGATAATGTCCCATGTTTAAAGTGAGTATAAAAACCAAAAAAGTTTATAGTACCTCATATAGTACCCCCTCATTGCGTTTATAGATGACAAAACCATGGAAAGTCTACACAATACAAATACTTGTGTGCTTTCATGATACTACAGAAAAAAATGAATGTCTAATCCTGCCCTATCCAAGGGGAGTGCTTTTCTAACTTTGAAAGCTGTGCCACCTTTTAGGAAGAATTAAGCCAATCAGCAAGAAAAGTGGCCTAGCATTCATGAACTCCTTAGCACAGGGTCAGAAACCTATTGCCCACATGCTGGATTTAGCCCACAGATCTATTTGATCTGGTTTGCAGACATGGGGCTTTGGTGGCAGGGCGTTTGGCAGCAGTCATTTTTCCCATGTTGCCACATGCAGAAGTACTGGCAACATTTGCTTCTCCTCGTGTGACCACATGCCTGTGGTCCTAGCATTAGCCTGTCTACTCACCCATGACCTGAACTGAGTCACTACAGCCTGCAGCCTAAAAAGGTTGCCAACCACTGCCCTCGTGTAACAATTAGAGCTACGTAGCTTAATTTATGCAACTGTCATATCTGTAGCTTCTTTCATGTTTCCTCAGCAGGCATGCACTCTATTTTGGGAAACATTCATATAAATCTTAATGTATTTGTTGGCCTCATGTTTTTAAAGTATTATTTTCAGCCACTGTAGCTTGGTTTAGGAATGAAAGATCTCAGACTGAAGAATAATTGATTGATCTGTCTTTGCATATAGATACATTCCTTGATGGACAACAGTTTCTCCCAGATTTTGGGAAATACCAGGATGAAAGGTGGAATTAGACGTTCTGTTTTAATGCATCGTTTTCTTTTTGATTTTTATAGTGGGTCTTTGGGGATCACCAGAAGGTCAATTCCGCATTTAAAACAAATGTTCCATGCAGTCAACACATTCTAAAGGATGTCTACCTGGTTATACTGTTGTAGCACAAGACAGCACCACGCTGAGACATGCTCTGTCTGGTCCATGAGCACTAGCTCTTGAACCAGAAGTAATGTAACTTCTGTGACACACCAATTCTGTTGGTTGGCAGATGGGTGGGTGTGCAACACCTGCCCTCATATGGCTACAGTACTTTGTTTGATAGCCCATGCATTGCAAGTGTCATGCCTTACTACAGGAGCCATTGTAGTCATATAAACACTTCATCAGCCTCCAACAAAGTGCTTTGATTGTCACAGGCAGACTTTATATTGGAAAAACAAATTTGTTTTTTTTCATCTGACACAACATCTTTGGTTCTTTTGAGGAATGATACACATTGATGAGTTGGGTTCCTGCATTAGATCCTTGGATGAGGGAAATTATTATGCCTTTGGATCTTTAACCTAATACAATGCCCAACACGCCCTCAATTGCAGATTTATTATTTAGGCTAGAACATACTTTATTTCTCTTAGTTGCAAAAGTAAAGACCTGATTTTAGATTTTCATTCTGGGTTATATCCAAAGGTTTAGCTACTGGATTCTATAAGCATTTTTGTTTTCTTTATGGGGGGGAACTCTTGAACATGACTGATTTCTAAGGAATCATTGAATATGAAGGACCATTTTTTAACTTAAAGCTAGGGAAAAGAACAGGAAAAATTGGAGCAGAGTTTTACTGCATTGTTATACATGACAAATTCAATTTAAAAAAAAATGATCCATTAGTGAGAATAAGATACTAGGAGTGAGTAAAAAGGCTGCTGATATTGCTGATCATGTTAGATTTTCTGTTGTTTTGTTTTTAAGTGAGGAATGGGGAGGGTCAGGTCTTTTCTCATGCCCTTTAAGTTTAATCTAAGAAGCATCCCTAAGTGTACTGATGAATGTAAAAGTAAAAGGCTTACAGAATTTTTTCCTATTTACCTGCCATTTCTCCAAATTTGGTCCTGTTACCAACTGCTTAAGTACTACTTCTGTCACCTATGCCTGCCTTAATGTACCATCATCCTTTTCCTGGAAGTCTGTACTTGCCTGAGTTAGGCAGGTCATCCATTCACATTCAGATCCCTTGTCCATGCACAGTTCTATTAGAATCAACAATGACACTTTCCCCCAACTTAAGAACCCATCATTTGCGACACATGCATGATCTATTAAAGCCATGAGTATCAATGATGAGTATTATTGTTGGTTTGCACGTATTATATTATGGTACATTGGAAAATTAAATACTACTTAATTAGTGTCTTTTGTATAAAACAATAAGATATAATTGTGCCAATAACCTTTCACCATATGGAGAAGATATAACACATTTTTATTTAAATTGCAGAGTCAAAAATTCTCCCCTTAAGCAGTCTGCGGGTTACCAAACTGAACTGGTTATTCAGCTCGTGTGGGTGAGTGGAGAACCTCCTCAGCAAATAACTAGTCTGGCAGTCAACTCTGCCTATGGCCTGTAAGTATATTCTATATTATTCACATTTGTAATAAATTTCACAGAAGTGGTTGGTCTTTAAGAAGACCGTATTTGTGATTTTGATTGTGGTGAACAGTCACTTAACATAAATTTATAAACTCATTGCTACAGTATATCCTAAATTAATCCATTTGAATTTACAAAAAAAAAGTGTTAAGCTGTTCCTTTAAATTTTGACATTTTGGACAGAAAAGATGGATGAAATTTAACACAGTTGAAATTTGCTTTTGTATAAATCCCAAATGTTTGCCAGCTACAAAAACTCTAAAATATATTGATTTGTATATATAAGTAGAATTCTAGAAACATATGTAAACAAAAAGGACTTTCTCCAGCTGTCCTGGACTTCTGAACAATTAGAAGTTCTTGATAACAGAAATTATTAATAGGAACTTTGCTGGATCTTTTACCCATAATGATAGCAATATTGGCTATTGGTCCTAAAATAAAACTGAATGATCAAGTACTCATTCACTTTAAAAGTTTTAAGAGATACCTTTGGCATTCAGTAGGAGAAAAGATCCAAAGTCTCTCAGGGCTTCTTTATTCGAATCCAACATTGGTTAATTTGTGCAATTTTTCTGTTAATGTACTATGTGAACAACATCTACTTATACTGTATAGCACCAAACATGTGTATGACTCTCTTCAACCGTATACCTAGGAAAATATTAATTCTTGATAAAACTTAAATGTGGGGGGGAGGGGAAGACATCTGCTGTAAAGAATAGGTTTTACAAAATTAATTGCAGAAATTTATCTTCCAGATGGAATCTGCTCCTTGCAAATAAAAGGGATAGTTTTGCTATATGCCAACAAATTGCAATATCTGCAACCATAACTGGAATCTTAATCTTAATCTCAAGGTGGAGGTTCCTTCTGCTATAGTTATCACCCATATCTGAGTTGGCATGTGCGTGTATATCACCAGAAACATCATTTCATAGCTTTGTTGACTATGGAGCCAAGCAGGATTAAAATCACTGAAAAGTTCACTTAGTAAAATCAGGAGCTATAATTGCATCAAGTGGTCTCATGGAGCAGGAAATGTTATTTTATAGACCAGAATTATGACTTAATGTGTTAACTCACTTTTTTTTCCAGGTTCACTGAAAGTAGCATGAGTTTTCAAGGTTTGGTCAAGTATAGTTTTAAGTTTTAGAATAAAAAATGGTAGCAACATTTGATTATCATTGTCTTCATTGAAGCCATAATCTTTCTTTTTCTTCTTCCTCCTCCTTTTTCCAGAGTAGTATTTGGCAACTGTAATGGTATTGCAATGGTTGATTACCTCCAGAAGACAGTGCTCTTGAACCTAGGCACCATTGAATTGTATGGCTCTAATGATCCCTATCGTAGGGAACCTCGATCTCCCCGAAAAACTCGGCAGCCGTCAGGAGGTAAGAAGTCCTGGAAGTTGCTTTTCAGCTAATTACACCCATCTTCAGAACTCAAATCAGTCACTACTTTAAAGATATGCCCATTAGCAACATATAAATTATGTGCATTTATATCTGAATGCTATATTTCTCATCTTTTGAAATGAGAAGAACAATTTGAATTCATGTTCTTACAGATGATGATTCTTTGCCATTCAGAATCTTCTGTGGGGAGGTATTTTTAATACCGGACATTACAATCTTCTTGCTAACTACAGTACTGTAGTTTTCTTATCCTCTGTAATTTACCCCATTTTTTTTTTCTTTTGTTGTTATCTTTTATATGGTCTTGTTAGAAAAACAAGTTGTGCTGTCAGCAAGTGGACACCAGATGCTTCTGGCAGTGAGCCCCACTTCAGTTAGGCTTTGGACTCCAAATGCTAGAATAAACATTTGAATTAGTTAGGTTCACTACCTAGATAAGAAGCCCTCAGGGTAAAAATATCTGGCTGGTTTTGCTTCAGCTGCTGTTAGTTTCAAATTTCTCACAACTAAAAATGTTTCATAGTTATGCTCCTGCAGCATGCTATTGCTGTCAGACTAAGAGAGGGCAAGTGGGCCATGGGCTGTCGGTGCTACAACCATGGTGGTGGGGTGCTTCCCTCCCCCCTCTTCCCTACCACAGCTCTGGCAGCAAGGCATGAGACTGTTGTGCAGAGTATTAGCCATCAGGCACTGGCCCCAGGTTCACTTTCAGAGGGAGCCAGTGCCATTTCTCTCCTCCATTTTTCTGCATGGAAATTTGGTTCTTAAATTGCTGATTTGCACACAGGTTAGTGTAGGATTCTGCATTAACCCCTGTAGAAGTGGGTTGCCCCAGGAGCAAATTTGATTTATTCAATTTCTGTGTCACCATTCCCAACAAAGACTCAGGGTGGCTTACAATAAGAGGACAGAATAACTTATCGAACTGGAGCACAACAAGAGAATAACTCCTACCAGTTATGCCCCGGCATGTTTTATGTCTCTGAGGAAGAAAAACTCAAGGTATGAAATAATTTCAATTTGGAATTATAAAATGACAGGGTGAAAAATTGAGGGAAAATATTTATGGAAGAAAAATGAATTTTTGACAGAAATTCTAAGTATATCATATCCAAAAATGAAAAAGTGGAAAAAATCATTTTTAAAACATTCACTTGGTGGAATGTTACTTAAGGAAATAGAAATCTATTTCTGAAATGGTTGGACAAAATTTTCATGAAACATTTTGTTACATCAGAACATGCATTTTTCAATAAAAAAGAGTTTGTTTGAAAAATTTCATCCACGTATTTGGTTTCTGATCAGCTATTCAGGGAAAAGATCTGGGCAAGTTGTTTTTTTAAAATGCTTTGCACACTGTTTTGCCCCAAGTATTAGCAGATGCTCTAACAAATCCTTCATAGTAAGTTCTTGGGTTTAGGAAATATCAAAATGACCATGCAGTGAACTGAGAGTACAACTTTAAAATGGTCATTTTCTGCTGCTTGTATCGTGTAAAGCATTTCATAATTTTTTTAGCCTGATTTCTGTATTGAATTAAACATCTATTTTAAACACTAAATCCCCTCTTCTCACCTCTGTGAGAAGAAAGCAAGTAATCTGATTGACTTGATATTTTAAGTTCTTTTGAAATGAACACTAATTAGCTTCAGTTCTCTTTTATACAGTTGAATTACAAATTATTCCACAGGGCATTAGAAGCTACTTGTTTTGTTCTGTTACTTTTGCCATTTTTAACATCTTGTCAGGAAGATTTATTTACCCCATCATTCGCATCCTGTGTATGTTTAAGATGCTTGTTAGTTGAAAACGCCGCTACTTTTTCATGAAGATAATGAAGGCTGAGTTGTGTTGGCTTTTGGTTTGAAGTGTGCACTCAGATACTTAATTTTTCCTCGTATTTTGGTCAATGACATTGTGCATGTCTGTGTGGCAAATACATCATATAAACCTATTGTATTAATTCAATAGGCTTGTCTTTTTCAATCATGTTGGTGTCTTCGTCTTTCCTCTTCTCATTGCTTCATTAAGGTATGCTGACTGTGGCTTCTTGCATGTGCGGCCTTTCTAACTTATATTCAGAGTCTGTGAAAAAACTTCGCACCTCTTATATAAGTAAGTTATGTCATGGGAATAAAGTATTTTTGGACGTATGAATTTGATTAGCTGTTCATTCTCCATGAGTGTTTTTAGTCTTTGTAAATAACTACCCGGTCTTGCTTTAAAAACGTATCCATACAATTTCTTCCATCATGTATCATGTCTTTTATTTGTGGTATCACCAAAAGCATTTTAAAAACAAGCGTAGCACTGCTGTGGTGGTAGCATTGAGTGCATATTTTACATGAAACAAAAGAAAAAGAAACTCCTGGTTAACCTATGGACATATCTATGCTGGTTCCATGGTGATCAAAAGATCATTACTGAGAAGCCCTGTCCTGCCTACCTGCTTGCATTGTGCCCATCCACCCCTGAAAATGCGGGTGTTCTGTGATGGAAACGGATCTCAAGCAATAGCAGGGGTCAGTTGGCACCGTCTTTCTTTACAGAGCATGATGTATGCGCTGACGAGTTCTTTGGCTGCTGAGTCCGATGCACAGTTGACAGTCCCGCCCACAGGTAGGGCACACCCACGTGCTAGCAATGCTCTGAATCCAAGTAGCAGATTCTTTCTATGATGTCAGTCATCAAATCTTTATCCAGTCTGCCTTGCAGCTCCTTGCTCCATCTGCAAGCTGACTCTGCCAATCAGAGTGGCATTCTGCACTCCTTTCCCAATCATCTACAGAGATTCCAAAGGATGCTAAATCATCCTTGCAAGCATCCCGCAATCTGTGCAGCAGTCTGCCTCCTTTTCTAGACCCTTTGCAAGCTTCAGAGTACAGCTTCAGGTTCCTGTGATCCGGCATTCACTTGATATGACCAAGCCACCTGGTGCTCATGACCAACAGCCGCGATACCTTTATGGCAACTTCACTGCATTGTTTCTGAATGTGGCGTGTGCAGAGCAGAATTAAATGAGTGGAGGGCCATGTTTCCTTGTAGTCTTCAGAATCGGTTTAGACAATGCTCTAAGGCTCCTTGCAGACATTATATTTGTCTCAATATATGCAAGTTTCCCATGACCAGTTTTAACATGCCATATGTTAAAGGCATTTGTTCCAGGATAAAAATGGCAGATGTGAGACAAAGAATTTACTGTTAAACTAGCAACTACTTTGTCGTGTCCAGACTAATTAAACCCGTGGGCCAGGTCTTAATGTGTTTCCCCCCTTCCCTGTGGGAGTTGAGGGAGGGACAGTAGCAGGCTCCCTTGCAGCCCAGCCAGAAGAGAGCTATGAGGGAAGCTTTCAGGCTGTCCTTCCCCCTTTGCTGCCAGGTAATGTGGACAGAGCAGCTGCAGAGGTGATAGGAGCTGTGTGGGAAGATAGAGGGAAAATAGCAGAAACCACCTGGTCAGCCCTTAACCACTTATGAAGGCTTACATGCAGCCCTTTTCCTATTGTCACTGTGCAGTGATGGGGACAGGGCAGCCCCAGCAGCAACAGGGACAGGACAACCAGGCTTTCTTGACATCTCACCTTTGAAGTGCTCAGAGTGCAGGCAGCCCAGGACTAGGGAATTGTTGCCTGGTTCTAGTTTGCTCATGCACTCTTTAAATCCTGGGATCAGGGGGAGCACCCCACTTATTTCTCCCTTGGCTAGACAACAAGACTGTCATGCTCCAGGCAAGGGCTTTTAATGTGTGGCTGCCCATACCTTTTTATTGTAGTGCTACAAATTTTGTAGCCTATGGGGCCAGGATTTTATGCTCCAGTTCGCATGATGAGTTTACATGCACACATCTGCTCTACATTTTAAATAGCAAAAATGTCTTTAAAAGCCTTGTAGGGGTGGGGGGGGAGGGCCCTGTGTCTGCACCTGGGTAATTAAGGAAAAAACAGCCATCAGGCTGTCTCCTAAGTACTACCTCAGTCCTCAGCATATACACAGCATTGTGGAGATTCCAGATAGAGCTGCTCCATGAAGCAGCCCCAGGAGTCTGTCATAGATAAAAGACAGATACCCAGGGCTGTATAAATGATGCTGGCACCTGTCCAACACCTACAACACCTTAGGACCAGAAGGATGCAATGGTGATTTAAAGACAGGGATTTCAGTTCTTTGCTGAGCATCTAAGAGACGCATCATCAAATCTGCATGTTGATTGTTTTGTTTATTTTTGTTTAAGTAGGAGAGGAAAAATGGCTGAACTGATAGAAGACTTTCTTATAAGAAAAAAATCACCATTTTTATTTTAAATCTTTCCTTCCTAAATTCCTATTTGAACTGGTATAACTTTGCAGAAAGAAGACTGTGTTCCAGGAGCCAAGTAGTTACTGAATTTTTATATTCTCTTTCCATTTCTGAGACAGATCCACACACACATTTGTATAAATAACTAATTGAAGCCAAATGTTTACTCTCTACTACCACTGTTTTAAAACAAGAATATTTTCAGGATGGAAAAAGTTGCTTCAAAAAAACACCATTAACATTTTTATAGCTTTTATGCTTTGTAGTCACATTATGCAGAAACCTAATGCATACCAGTATACAGATAATTATATTTAACTTGGGAATCTTGTTGCAGTCTGTTTTAGAAGTAATAATGTTTTATAATTTTTAGTTTAATACAGTGATACAAAGGAAAGCATAAAGCAAGAACTATAGGAATATAATTTTTAGATGTTTGCAGTCTCTGCAGTTTACATCCAGAAATTTTTATTGCATTTTGAAAAAAAACTAAGGTTTTGCTTGATTTTAAGAGTTTATCTCCACTAATTTTTTTTATAAAGCTGCCATTGAGCTGGAAATTTGGTTTTTTAAACATCTATAAAGTAATATTTGAAATGCATTTTTGAGCATGGGACACTTTCCTGTAGCAATAAAGGTCTGATACTGTTATAAGAGATTTATGCACTGCTTTGTTAGTACTTCTCATCTTATCTATGTCCCTTAAATGCTATTATTTCATGCTATTATCTACAGTCACAGCACCAATTTTAAAATACATTTTAGCTCATGCCAAAACAGGTGTGTACAGTTTGTTTAGCCAACAAGGTTTCTGGACTTACAGGAAACTTTTAAATTACAGGATTACTCTCTTAAATAAGCTTAGCTAGCCAAGATACCCTAGTGACTGCAACATACTATTGTAATTAATTTATTACTCCCAGGTTTGGCAAACCTGAGAATTCTGTATAATGGGGGAGGAACTCCTTTCATGACTGTAAACCATTTTCATAGGGTACGGTCAAATGAAGGAGTAAGACTAGCTTTAAAAAAAACCATGCAGGAGTATTACCACATACCTGAATCCAAGACAACTTTGAATTTAAAACACCCCACAATAATTAGATTCTGTATAAAGAAAATGTATAATTTTTTTATCATTTTCTAGGTATAGAAACTAAGTATCAGAAAGCCATCTTAAATTTTGCCCCTAAGTGCTGAGTACCACTGATGTAAACCATGCATAATGAATACCAAATGGTGATAAAAATATTACTCCAAAGTAATATTTGACATGCTTAACTGTTTGGAGCCTCATAGCTAATACGGTTACTCTTTTTGACTGCTAAAGAAAATATGCTTTACCTATGGGAGAGTATGATAGGAGCCGTATAGCAATTAGCAGTAAAATCATGGCGTGAACAGTAGGCTAATCCAAGGTTTCTGTAACCCTGAATTGCATTATCCAGCTGTTTTATCAAAAAATAATTTCTCATGCCATTAGAGTTGATGGAATTCATAGAGTTCTCAACCTTTTTAGACCAAGGCACCCCTCTTTAGGCTCAAGGCATTCCTTGTACACTGTGAGCTCTTAGTTTTTTCACTAGATTTTTGGCTACAGAAAGATAATGGAGCAATTTCTTCTTTTGAAAAGAACTTGGAGGAAACATAACAGGCCAGACTGCTACTTTTAACACCATTGATTCCTTTTGAAATCCCTATGGCACCCCTGAAAAGCTCTTAAGGCACCCCAGGGATCCAAGGCATCCTTGTCAAAAATCACTTGTCTCAGAGGCCAGGTGCTGAATGCCCCGTGGGCTACACCAGTAGGAGCCTCATGTCTGTGGGCTGCACTAGAGTGAGGCCCAAGCCCCAGCCTGCTCAGCCACAAGCTGTGTAGATGTCCCCCTTCCACTGCACTGTACCGCACCATGCTCACATGTGACCCTAGGGTTACCCTGGCTCCCCCAGTCATGCCATGCCGCACTGCCCCCCTATTACAAACCCAGCTAATGTCAATTTATTACTACAAGGTTTCAGATGATAATGAGTCATGTATCTCACTCTGTATCCTAGAATACTTTAACCTCATGGTTATATGCCAAACGTTTAAAGAGAGGTATTCTCTACCACTAATCTCCAAAACTCTTGACATCCTATGTGAGTCACCTCTTAGAAGTCAGGGACAATCAAACAGATTTCCCAAGCAGAAAATCCATTGACAGCAACGGGAGGTTGCTTTTGAGGTCCGTGGTCAAACCAATGTCTCAAGCAGTGTGGAAATCTTAAACCATATTTGCTACCAATGATGACATGAATTCTGTTGTCTTGTGTTCCATGAGGATATGTACCCAGGATAATGGCAAGACATTTTACTTTATACCATGCAAAGATCTCATTTACATCTTCCTTTTAAACCTTTTGATCCCCATAGTGATATTCAGAGTCAGTTGGATCAAACCTCACAGACTCCAATAACTTCATGGTGGCTGGGATAACTTCAGTTAATAGGCCTTTCCAGCTTGTCTTTCCACTTCCATACTGCATCTGACTGAGGATATTAGCTGTTTGAGTGCCATCAACAACTCATTTGTTCTAAATACCAAAGATCCTTCCACAAAACAGGAAGCCTTCCACAAACAGGACTTATTCTTCCAAATGGATAAGATTCTGGGTCTGGACAGCTAAACATAATTTTGTCCTGCTGAGGATATGGATAAAAATACATTTGGAGCAGTTCCAGAAGGGACAGCATCTGGTATCTTCTAATTGTTAAGTGCAGACAAGCCAAAAACAATACAAATATAACAAGACCACTGCAACTTTATTTAAGTGTTTCATCCAGTTTTTATCGTTCCGGACTTGTCTATATGTAACAATTAGAACCTAACAGCTGCTGCCCTTTTGAAGTGATACCAAATGTACATATGTCCATACTCAAGGATTCCTATGCCAAAGATCCTTGATTGTATCGTCTGTTTAAAACATTCTGGCCTTTCATTCAGTTCTGTCAAGATCCTGCTTGAAGAAAAAATGAGCATCCACCTGCTCAGTCATTTTTTGGATCCCAAATTCCTGAACCAGTATTACATACCAACATGATTACAGTTCGTACATAGGATATTCCTAGCATCCACTTAAGCCTTTTAAATGTAATAGATTTGCCTTTCTGGTTAATTCCAGAATGCTCACTATATCCCTTCATTTTTAAGATGTTCTTTGTTGTGTATTCTTTTGACCCAGTAAGGTAAAAAAAAAAAAAAAAAAAATTGAACTTCTAATGACCGATCACGTTTTATAAAACATTCCACAAAGACAGTGTTGAGATCTCTTTCTAAATTTATCCCCAAAGTGATATTAAAATTGTGTTTTAACCAGTTTACCTCCAATGTTCCCTCTAAGGAGTAGCGGTCCATGAGTGCACCGCCTCAGTCCAGTGTGCGACACTTACTGAAGGGGGTTGGAGGCTGGGGGCCAGAGGCAGGGATGGAGTCTGGCGCAGGCTCCTCCAGCTCCGGGGAAGTGCTCCACTTCCCGGCCCTAATGCAGGGGAGCAGAGCACTTCCCTGGAGCCAGTGGAGCCCGCGCCAGGCTCCCACCCCCACCTCGCCTAGGAGCTGACCTTCAGCTCCTCTCCCGGTGCACGGCCTTGAAAAGGCTGTGCGCGACCACACTTTTAGTTGTGAGCGGCTGCGCATGCGCACACCTTAGAGGGAACCTTGTTTACGTCTTATATATTTTAGTCTGAATTTCATTCAGAGCCTGGGAAGAAGGAACTAAACACTTCGGATGTCTTAAGAGCCTTAGGATCCATTTCTCTGTCCCATGTAATACTTGTATCCCAGTGATATTGTTCTGCTTCTGAATGCCTGGTATAACTTCACTTGATATCAAAGAACAGAAGTTGAATACTTGTCCTGACTAGAATATTCTCATGTTTAAAAACCAGTTCCCCAATTTTTAATAGGCATTAGATCTTTGGCGTAAGCGTAAATGGGCAAAATAATTATTTCTGTTTACCAGCCACAAATGTGACAGCTTCTTCAATTCCCTCGATGTTTTTGGTCATAAAATCATAGAAAATGAGAGTTGGAAAGGACCTCAGGAGGTCATCTAGTCCAACTCTCTGCTTAATGCAGGACCATCTAAAACTAGATTATCCCAGCCAAAGCTGTCTAGCCAGGTCTTGAAAACTTCCAAGGATGGAGATTCCATGACCTCTCTAGGTAACCTATTCCAGTGTTTTACTACCCTCCTAGTGAAAAAAATCTTCCTAATATCTAACCTAAACTTCTTTTGCTGCAACTTAAGACCCTTGCTCTGTCACCTGCCACCACTGAGCACAGTCTAGCTCCATCCTTTTTCAACCCCCCCCTTCAGGTAGTGGAAAGCTACTCTTAAGTCCCCTCACAGTCTCCTCTTTTCTAGACTAAATAAGCCCAGTT
This sequence comes from Alligator mississippiensis, assembly GCF_030867095.1. NCBI lineage: Eukaryota > Metazoa > Chordata > Crocodylia > Alligatoridae > Alligator > Alligator mississippiensis. The sequence continues at coordinate 127,167,679 of NC_081824.1, forward strand.
CCCTTAGTCTTTCCTCATAAATCATGTGCCCCAGCCCCCGAACCATTTTTGTTGCCCTCCACTGGACTCTTTCCAATTTGTCCACATCCTTTCTGTAGTGGGGTGCCCAGAACTGAATACAGTACTCCACGTGTGGCCTCACCAGTGCAGAATAGAGGGGAATAATCACTACCCTTGACCTACTGGCAACACGCCTACCAATGCAGCCCAGTATGCTGTTAGCCTTCTTGGCAACAAAGGCACACTTCTGGCTCATATTCAGCTTATTGCCCACTGTAACCTCCAGATCCTCTTCTGCAGAGCTGCTGCCCAGCCAGTCAACCCCCAGCCTGTACTGGTGCATGGGATTGTTCTGTCCTAAGTGCAAGACTAAGCTCTTTTCCTTGTTGAACCTCATGAAATTCCTTTTGGCCCAATCCCCCAATTTGTCTATGTCACCCTCCTAGCCCTACCCTCCAGTGTATCTGCTACTCCCCCCAGCTTGGTGTCATCTTCGAACTTGCTGAGGGTGCACTTCATTCCATCTTCCAGGTCGTTGATAAAGACATTGAGCAAAACTGGTCCCAGGAGTGACCCCTGGGGCGCTCCACTTGATACCAGCTGCCAGCTAGATTTTGAGCCATTGATTATTACTCTCTGAGCCTGATGGTCCAGCCAGTTTTCTATTCACTTTACAGTCGATTCATAGCTTGCCTGCGAGAATGTTGTGGGAGAGTATGTCAAAAGCCTTGCTAAAATCAAGGTACACCACATCTACTGGTCTCCCCACATCCACAAAACCAGGCATTGCCTCATCATAGAAGGCAATCAGGTTGATCAGGCATGGTGAATCCATGCTGACTGTTCCTAATCACCTTTTTTTTCCTCCAGGTGCTTAGAAATTGATTCCTTGAGGATCTGATTCATGACTTTGCCAGGGACTAGGGTGAGGCTGACACAGCTGTAGTACCCTAGTTCCTTCTTTTTCCCTTTCTTAAATATGGGCACTGTATTTGCCCTTTTCCAATCATCTGGGACCTCTTCTGATAGTCATGAGTTTTCAAAGATGATGGCCAGGCTCTGTAATCTCATCAGCCAACTCCCTCAGCATCTTGGGTGCATCCCATCCACCCCCATGGACTTGTACACGTTCAGCTTTTCTAAGTAGTCCCTAACCTGTTCTTTCACCACTGAGGTCACCTCCTCCCCATACTGTGCTGCCTGGTGCAGTAGTCTGGGAGCTGACCTTGCCTGTGTAGACTGAGGCAAAATAGGCACTTGAGCCTTTTCTGCATCCTCTGTCACAAGGTTGTCTCCCCCACTCAGGGACCCACACTTTCCCTGATCCTCCTCTTGTTACTGACATACTTGTAGAAACCCTTCTTGTTACCCTTCGCATCCCTTGCTAGATGCAACTTAGCTTTTCTCCTTATCAGCTATGGATTGCAGTATGTTGGAAATCAAGTTCCTTGCATGTGTGTACCTTTCTAAAGGCTTATAGGTGTTTCATGTGTACAGGCATGATATTTGAATTGGTATGATAGATCATAACTGGTCCAAAGGAAAATCAGCTTTTTAAATCTAAGAATAAGTTAATAGTGTTTAAAATATTAGTTGAAACTTTTTATTTAAGAACTCCATTTGTATCCCCATTTGAAGCCCTTATTTAAGTTGCTGTTTAACTTCCATATTGCATCTCATTGAGGATATTGGATCCAAAATGGTACTACCCATTTTGGATCTAATTGTTCATTATTTCCACATTTAGAGCAATTAGTAACTTCAATTAAAGTATAATCCCTGCAGCAGTTAAATCCTGTAACTATATGGTCTTATGATGTGATTTACAGTGGTATAATATTGAAGGTTGGTACACGACAGTGATTGGGAAAGGAAATCATTTCATGGCTCCTAAAAACTAAACCATATGGCACATATATCAGTTCTTTAAAGGAAGTTTATTGATGAGTTTTGCTGAAAGTTTGATTTATAGTGTTTCAGTAATTGCAGTGATTCTCAACCAGGGTATCACAAGATCCTTTTAAGTGCCATGGGGGTGCTATGCAGTATTAGCACTGTTAGATGTTCAAATACAATTTACAAGATAAACCCAGATATTTCAAATAGGAATCCATAGTTTAAAAAACATTCTTATCTGCTATAGCTTTATGAATTCTTTTCAACAGAGGGGTACCATGACTTATCTTTAGTTAAAAAATTAGAGAAATCTTAAGAACTGGCATGTTCCAAGGGGTGCCTTGAGTCCTAACAAGATTGAGAACCACTGCAATATCATCTAACTATGGTTGCAAGGGAAAGGTTCTCCCTACAAAAAAATAGGAAAGCAGAAATTATTTTTCAAAAATACACATTACTCATTAATGTTAGTCCTGGAGTATTTTTATGGAATTTCTTAAGCAAAAAAATCTTAGTTTAATCCTACTTTTTATTTGTACTTTCTTATTCCTTTCAGTTAGCAAAGTCATATTGTTTCTTTTATTTTTTTTTTACTGTATGTATTGTTTAGTGCTGTATTTTCTTGCATACATGCATACCTTTTCCCTAACCAGCTGCTGGAAATTACAGTCAATATTAGTTCATGCTGCTTACTGGGCAAAACTGAAAGTAAAATCTGCAGAGGAAGCAGGGCAGTAAGCACACTTGGCTTCCTACCTGCTGCCATTGCTACTTACTATAAGAAAATATCATTTTTCCTTTTATTCTGCTTTTCAAAAACAGGTGTGTATTTTATTCTGGGCTGTTATATTCAAGAAAATATGGTAATATCTGGGGCTTCCTGCTACACATTACATATATTACTTAATTAACTGGTTAAGTGCACAATAAATTTAGAACAACTACATGTGCAAAGTAGTTATCACACAGTAAAAATGACAGTCCAGCTTTAAAAAGAGCCGATCGGCTATAAAGTTAATGCTTAAAAACATAACAACTCTATAACTGGTTTCTATCCAGCTTTAATTTAAACATATAACAGGGGCCTCTAGCATATAAAAATAAACAATTTGTTGTGATTGTATGAAACTGAGGACGGGGTGTTTTTTGTATAATATTTCAAGCTATTACTTTTACTGATTACATTTGTGCTTTGTATTAAAGTAAAAATGTTTGAGAGGTAGTACTGATTTTTTTAATCTACTTTAGCACAGTTAGTAAAAGAGGTAAGCCTCTTACTTTTAGTTACTTAAAAAAAAAAAAAAAAAAATTTTGTACTAAAACTAGTTCCCTTATCTGAGGCAAGTGGAAGAAACACTTCCTTAGGATATAATAGAGACTGGGAAACTCATTGCTATTCTGTCTTGGGAAAGGTGGGAATAGCAGTCGTATCAGCAATTGAATTTTACCTTAAGGATTTTTTTTTGTATTTTTCAGCTGGTCTTTGTGATATTAATGAAGGGACAGCAGTGCCAGAGGATCGCTGTAAGTCACCTACTTCAGGTAATTATTTTTCCAAATATTTCAAAAATTATTGAGAGCTATGTGCTAGTTGTGAGTTAGCTGCTTGCCAAGTAACTGTATAGAATCAATCTATGGTAACTTTTTCTTGTTTCACCACATTTGTTCAATTTGCTAATAAAGATTTAATTAAGTATTCCAGAATCCTGGTTTTAAATCAAAACCAATTTGTTTGACTTGGAAGTGGTAACCTGGTATCTAGTAACGATGAGTCAAGTGACATGTATAAGTTACAAATATTTATGCTTCAGGGACAAAGCTCACAGGCAAAGATATTCTTAGCTTGGGCGTGCATGGTGTCTATCAAGCTGTGAAGAAAGCAACATTCTCATGCTACAGTATAGTTTGTGAGTGTTTTTCCTGTTTAATTTTATATACTTACTAACCTGCACATATATAGTGGCTGCAGTGAGGAAAAGTGATCTTAATTGGTGATTACATAGCGGAGCTCCTGAGATGCTGATAATACAACACATTTATGGACTGTGACTACTCCAATAAATATGGTTTCCATTTCTGTGCAGATTGCTAGTTCCACCTGATACACCCTTAGGTTTTCTGTTGGGATTTCTTGGGATTTTGCATAATAAAATACCTTACGCTAAAATGGCAAAATCCTAATTGGGGTGGGGGAATGTGTGTAGACGGGTGAACGCTATTCTTGGCTGAATTCTGTAAAATACGTTTACTGCCATTTCTCATTATAATGTTAGCTGACAATTTTCTTCAAGATCAGAGCTCTCCAGAAATTGTCAGGTTTCCAAATAGAAGCTTCCTATTCCAAATAAGTCCACTTTTCCATTAACTCAAGCTGACATTTTCTAAAGGAAAAACTGCAGTGATGCCTTGAGGATTTAATTCATATTTACTAATTAGGGTCTTGATCCTGCATGTCTTTGAGAGTGTACTCACTGTGAATATATAGATACCTATATATATAGCATTAAGCTGAATTTTCAAAATAGTATCTAGAAATAGCTGTCACTGTCACTTCCTCTGTTGCTTTAACCCGGGGTGGGCAATTATTTTGGCTGGAGGGCCACTTAATGAGTTTTGGGGACCTGTTGAGGGCCACCATCCACTTCTCCCTCTCTCTCTCCCCTCCTCCCTCCAGAGCCCAGTCAGAGCTGTAGTTCACCAGGAGCCAAAGATCAGCTGTAGACCTAGACGGGAACTTCTGCTGTGATGGGTAGGCATCAGCGTCAGCTGTGGGTGCAGCCAGCAGGTTCTGGTTGTGTGATGCAGAACCTGCCAGCAGTGTCACAGCTGACACTGCTGCCCACCTGCTGTTGCAGATGCCCCACCCAGGTCCACAACCAAGGCTGCCATGTCAAGGGCTGGTGCTGCTGGGCAGAAGCAGTCCTGCCTAACCTGCCCCAACCCCACATAGTGGCCAGAGCTGCCAGACTTTCACTGGCCAGATCCAATGAGTCCACGGCCGATCACCCACAGGCCGTATTGAATCTGTTGGCAGGCTGGATCTGGGCTGGAGGTCATATTTCGCCCACCCCTGCTTCTGCCAAATTCTTAGTAGGGTTTGTTATTGTACTCATTGCACAAAAGCTGTTAGGTGAGATAAGAGCTCAGACTTGATTTTATAACTGTTTAGTTTGGTTTTGTTCATGGGTTTTTTTAGGGAGACTTGTTGAGAACATCCACATAAACCATAATCTTTAAATGAGCTTCTGTACAGCAGCGTATAAAGAATAGTGGCCACCTTTGGGCTTGCTTGCATTCTTGGTCCCTAGAGTCCTTGTTGTAAGCCTGGAAGAGAAGAAAGTCAGCAAATTGCACTCTGGACCCATGTAATACATTCCATAGAGGGGAGTTGCCATAGATAGAAAACCCTTCCTCCACTGTTAAGAAAAACATTTTTATCTTTATTATCTTGATAACTGCATTCCAAAACAAAGTGTGGTAAATTCAGAAAGGATATTTTTGTGTTTTGGCTTTTATAAAGGCAGTAAGTTTTAATTTATGAAACGGCAATTATTATCTTTAACAGTTGTTCAGACTGTACTGATCATTAATCTACATCATCAGACTGCAGATCTGAAATTAATAAAGTCATATTTAGGAGGACAAATTGGAATAATTTACATTAAAAGTTAAGTTAGAACTTTCTGTTTATGGAACTCTATGGGAGTCAGGCTAGGGGCAAAATTCAAATCCCCATTTGAGCTAATAAGGTAGTGATGACTAGTCCTAAAGTAGAACTCACAGGCATCAGGTAAAAGCAAAACAAAACTAAATCCCTATATTCAGTTATCACAATGGCCATAAATACAATGATTATCTTTCCTAAAGATGGAAAACTTGTAAACAAGGAAGGGAAGAAATAGGGAATGAGAGGGAGAAGAAAAGAAATTGGGTGATTTTTTTTTTATTTTTTTTTTTTTTATTTTACCACTAATTTTCAAAGATTTTATAGAGGAAGGAAAAAGAAAACACTGCTCAGCTTTCTATTTAAATTTGAAATCTAAAATGCATATACATTGAGCCACTTCATTTAACCTTTTTTCTTTCATCTTTCTTTCCAGTCTGAAAAGGAGTCATCTGTATTTAGAAAAAAAAATCCAACAACTTTTATTCTGCTTGAGAGGGACCAAAGTAGTAGCATGCAACATCCAATATACTAGATGGGGGTGGGCGGGGGGGAGAAGATAAAAATAACAAGAAGGAAGGGTAAGTTTTAGCTAGAATTGGATAAAGTTTTACAAGTTGGCTTTTCCAGATGGTTTCTAAAAATTAATTTGCATTAGTAGAAAGTCTTTATTTTTTGTATATGAGTTACTCTTTGAAAAAAAGATATATAAAATAATGGTACTGGCATTAAAAGTCAAAGAGAAAGAAATTAATAGAAAAGGTAAGGTTGGGAATTTTAAAGTTGGGTAAGATAGAAACAGTTTGTGACTGGAGTACCTAGGAATTACAGTTAGTGCTGGCTTTGGAATCCTGTAAAGTATATGCCTAGAGCTGCTTAAGGTTACTTTGAAACTACAGCGTGCCTATACACAGGCAGTGAGGCAGCTACGATGCGCTGTAATTATGATTAATTGAGTCTGCTGGAGCATGGTATTTACCATGCTTCAGCGGACTCTAGCGTCATGTGTATCAGCATCCCTGCTGTGGAAAACGGTGTTCAAGCTTTAGTTAAAGCACCCCCGCTGACATTTTTCAGCACGGGGACACTGATACTCGTGATGCTCCAGGCACTTTTAATTAGGGTGGCTCTCAGAGCTACTCTAATTAAAGCGCCCCCCCCCCCCCCCAATCCCACATGCACAAACACTCCCAATTTATGTAATAAACTATAACTATATACTAAAATGTATACTGTTTCTGTCAAAATGTGTTGTATGTTTCTTGCTTTGTGAATGTGTATTTTGCATGTCCATTACTTTCTGTCTTCACTCGTATAGGTTCGGGTTCTCCAAACAATTCTGATGATGATCAAAAAATGAATAATTTTATAGAAAAGGGTACAGTATTTTCATTTAATCAACATTATTTCTTTTGTTCATTTCATCCTTTCATACACTTAGATTGACCTTTTGTATTAAAATATTATTTACAGTGAAGACCAAAAGCAGAAAGTTTTCCAAGATGGTAGCCAATGACATAGGTAGGAACTAGAAAAATTCTGCTTTGTTCCTAATCCAGTGCCTTATTCTGTGCAATGCTAACCAAACAGTTAGTTATTAATTTATTCTGTATGCTAACTGATAATTCTTTGGGCTGCTTTCTGCACTAAATATATTGGGCCACAATAATTTTAAGCAAATATCAAGATAATTCGAATTTTCATTCTTTAATTTACATGATATGTACTTTCCTATTTATTTTTTCTGGGTAGGGGTTTCTATTTTACTCTGAAATATTAGAAGGATTCAATCTATGCATAGTTGCAACATAATTCCGATACACTTATCAAAATACAATACATCTTTAAGTATTGTCCGATTCATTTTCTATTATACACACATTAGTAAGGCTTTTCCCGTATTACAGTTTCAAAGTTAAAGGTAGTATTGCATTCTACTTAACAGAAAAGGTTTTGTCTGGTTATTTACAACTATGGTCATTACCTTTACCATACCCCAGAATTACATGAGCTAGTTCTGAGGATCACCTTACTCTGTCTATCTATACATTGGGTTTTTTTATTTTAAATGAATTGCAAATTAATGAACAACAATGTTTTGGAATATGTTGCATGCAGAGTTGAGCCCTTTTATGGTCAGAGTGGAAATTCAGTGGATTAATAACACATGGTTAGTAAGGAAATAAGGCAAAGTGGTGTGTGGTTAATTCTGGGGAAAGGTCTTTCATTTTTCTAACTGGAATGTGGCTATGTCTAAACTTTAATTTTAACATCTTTATATTACCAGTTTGTTTTTGGTTTATCTACACTGATGTCTGTTTGCCTTAGGATTTAGTTACATAGCTTGAAAATACTTAATCATGATTCAGTAGATTTAATCTGTGTTATTATGCATGTGCCTTGAAAATATAGTACGTTTCATAGAAAGAATAACTAATAGCCCAGTTGTAATTTACCAAAGACAAAATGATATAGTGGTGTGGTTTTTAACTCCATAGTGTATTATTCTGTGTCAAAAAGTAGGCATATAAGTGCTAGCTGCCTGGAGTAGGTGCTGTTTACAGTGTCTGACCATTAGGTAGTGGAGGAGCAAAGGGCTACCTAAGAGATTAAACTGACCGGTGGAGTTGAATGCAAGATTTGTACAGAGGTGTAATTTACTACAATAGCCCATAGTTTCTCCTAACTTTGAAGGTTAACTAACTTTACACTGGCATGGAGTGACTTGCATTGATGGAAGGCTGTTTCATATGTCCATTCTACTTTTTTGATGGAGTGAATCCATTTTATTCTGTAGTCAAATGAAAGCGTGCTTCAGAATAGAATACATGACAACATAACATCTCTGACAGAAACTTTGGTAGCTAGTTTGGAAGCTAGACATTTTCTAGATCCTTTTCATATAGTGGTTATCTACCACGTTGCACTGAGAACAAAAGGTGGCAGCTGAAACATGTTTAATGCTTGCTTCCTAGTGAATTGCTGGCTAGTGTAGTTTAACAAGTAGCAAATCCACCTAGGTTGCTCTCTTGTAATTGTATTACATGCCAAAAATTCTGACTGCTTGATATGCTGTAATCTGTATTTTATGCCATAGGTACTACTTTAGATTTTGGGTTTTTTTGGATTAATCTGTAAGCACGTAGTCCATTGAATAAGTCTTAAAAATTAAACTTGGGATAACTGGATTTATACTGGCTGTGCCTCTCGCATGTTTTTTTTTCATACCTTTGGGAAGTAATCTGACTTTTTTTTTTTTTTTACACTTCAGTGCAATGAAGAAGAATCAACAAATATTGGCAATTCAGTAGTTAAGGAGGAAATACCAAACTCAAACCTTGTGCAAGGTTAGGGATAGGAAAGACAGGTCTTGACTGAACAGTTGTCTGAAGTAATAAATGCATAACATAATAAGCTACCTCTATTCTGATTATCTGAGCACTGAAATGCAAAGAATATTGAAGTCAGGCCTACCACTGTGTCTCAAACCTATCTCAGAAGTTTGCAAAGCTTTCCAAAAACAAAATCGTTAGAGCCAATGCTCTCCATATTTTGGTAAATAGACATTTTTTTTAGTAACAAGAAAGCAAGCTTGGCTTCTAGTTAAATGTCTATAATTGCCAACTGAAGAGTTTTTTTTCTTAAGTGTACTCTTCTTTAATTAAAAATAAACTGTATTATATTATACAGGCATTACTTTTTCGTAGCTAGTTGTTTACCAGGCTGTCTCAACTGTTTAATTAGACTTTAGTGTTTAACTCTCAAGATAGTAATAGTCTTAATAAAACAAACCAGCCATAATTTTACAGCACTGTTGACTTCTACAGAATTGTTGAAATTATTGGTTTCCCCCCATTCTTCTGGGAGTAGCCCTGGTTTGGCAGCTATGGTGAGAGATCCCTAAAAGTTTCAGGGCAGAAGGGGGTCTTCATCTCCCAGGAAGCCCCCTTAGCCCCCAAGCCATGGGAGCTAATTGGGCCAAGCAGCAAGGGTGACAGGGCAGCCTAACACAACCTTTACCCTGGGAACCAAGAACTTTAAACAGCTCACAAGCTTGTCAGTGAGCCTGTCCAGTTTGCAAGCCCTCGAAAGACCTGGGGGCACTGCAGAGCTGTGGAACAGCCCCCTGCCTGCGAAACATGCCATTTTAGCAACTCCTGTCCTCTAGCCAAGGGGCTCTGAACATCTAGCCATCCCCAGCGCTCAATTTTTGTTGTTGTTGTTGTTGTTGTTGTTGCATTACAATATTTCTAGCGTTACAAGAATGTCAGGAGGGGGCCAAAGAGAGAGAGCATTAGGAAGCAGTGTAGTTTTCATTCATAGTGTTTTTTAGGGGCTATGGGTAGTCAGATATTGGACCAATGATTTTATTCCATGGTAATTCATTGAATCACGAACTCAGCTAAAGAACTAGAAATTTCATCTGTCGTCATCCCTTTTATTTGCTGCTGTTAATTAGATTGTTTTCTTTTGTTAAATTTAAACCTTATTCAGTTGAACCTAAATAAACAATGGGTACCTGCCATTTATAGAAAGAGATATTTTTGTATATTGCCATGTATACATTATATTTATGTTATGCATTATACTTAGCATGTTTGCTTCCTCACTATTTCTGAATTTCAGTTAGCACCCTAATCTTTTCCTTATGTTTTGCTGCATGCCTCTCTTGGTTTTTTTGTCTGTTGATAATGATTGCATGTTTTTTGCACTTCATTTTTTCAGAGTGTATAATATTAAGTTACACATGGATTGAGGTATTGAATTCCATAAAATGTTTATTATTTATTCTAGCTACTTTCATTCCCTTAAATTTTAAAACCAAATACATTTTCCTTAATTGATTGTATGTACAGGTAGAGCTTGACACACAGCAAGTATGTAGTTTATTTCATTACCACACCAGGAATACTGTTCAAAAATAGGTTTCTACTTCTGTTTTCAGCTGTGAAGGACTTCGCCTATTAGGGCATGGACAGATGTAACCGTTATACCAGTATCAAATAATACTGATAGAATACTCCATTGTAACTGCACCATGTCTCTGTTACTATAGCAGCATAAGTGTAGAAGAACTTTTCTAACTTGGAGGGTGTGGACAAACATAACAGTCAAACCATTCCAAGTATGTCATTGATTGGGAACCAGTTCACAGCTATCCTGTTTTAGAAGCATCTGCAAATACCCTGCCATGGATTCCAAGTAGAACAGTAACATTTTAGGTATTGCAGTGCTGTTGAACCACCACCAGGGGGTGCTTCAGATTACCCAGCCCAGAGTGCCTGATTGAGAGTGCCTAGGTAGGAGGGGAAGGGGCTGTCTAGACCCCTGATTCTGGGTTCCCAAAAGCTGGGTGGTCTGGGGCCCTCAGAGTTTTGTGGTGTATAAATTGGCTTGTATGTCTAGACACATGCAGCTTAAACAACATTTAATAAGGTTCAAGTGTTATGTCTGTCTGCGACTTGTCTGTGTTTTTGTTTAGGTTTAAAGATACTACAGTTTAACTCGCTTATGACTATTATGAGCATATTCACAAATGACAGTTGCAACATACCAGCTGATGGACACTCCCCTTTTCTCTTTTAAAATGGTTGCTAGAGTATTGTGTGTCCACAGCCTTGGAGAGAGACTGTTCTTGGGTACTGTGTAAGGATGAAAGTACTAACAGTACTATTTTTTGGCCTACACAGCTATTTTCACAGGAGGCTATTAATTGTCATCATATTCAGTGACCTGTCACTGCCATTCCATGTTTATCAAATACCACCATGTTTATATCAGTCTTTGTTTTGGTTTTAGTTTGAAATCCCATAGGATTTTGTATCCTTTCTTATTTGGATATGATCAGAGATATTGAAGTAAAGACACTAAAGCCCTTCAGCAGTTATGGTTTTATACATTTAGCTAATTTCTTTGTTTTCTTTTAATCAGTTATAGTCGAGCCTTCATTTGAATTACTTGAGAGAGTAACTTTGGAGTAATCATAAGAGTTGTTCATTTATAACTGTATTTGTGTTAAATGGAGCTCAAAATATTTATATGACTTACTAACTATTTCTGCAAACTGCTATAGGAAAAAATTTGAGCATGCTGGTGGGGAAAAATTCTGTGGTGCGGGATAGCAAGTATTTGATACCATATATCATCAGTCCACAACAGTGCAGGGCAGAGTTATAAGTATGTGCCAAATGTAGTTGAAGTTACAATAGGAAAATAAAATTAGACCTCAGGTGTCGTCAGGAAGGCTTTGGCTTTCATGACCACAGCCCGCTCTTTGGCGAGAGAGGCAGCGAGCTGCTGGGAAGAGATGGTCTCCACCTCTCTCCCCTAGGGAGGAGGCTCTTCTCAGCCAGACTGGCTGACCTGCTCCACCGGGCTTTAAACTAAGCCCGCTGGGGGACGGGGGGGACGACCGCCACTGCTGGCCCGCTGAACAATCCTTGCAAAGCCAGCGGATCATGGCACTCAAGGGAGCCCGCCCCAGCCCCAGCCCTGGTAAAATCTGTGGGCAAGGAAGGAGCCCCCCAGGGGGTGCTTGCCTGCCTGTACACAAATGCCAGGAGCTTGGGGAATAAGCAGGAGGAGCTCATCCTCCTGCTCAGTGCAAACAATTACGATGTCATAGAGATCACGGAGACCTGGTGGGACTCCACACATGACTGGACCACGGGGATAGATGGCTATACCCTGTACAGGAGGGATCGTGTAGAGAAAAGGGGTGGGGGTGTAGCTCTCTATGTTAAGGAAAGCTACGCGTCCCTGCAAGCCGATATTGGCGACCAGGGTGAACGGCTGGAGACCCTCTGGGTTAAAATCCGTGGGGAACACGGCACAGGGGACACAATGGTGGGAGTCTATTACAGACCTCCCACCCAAAGTCCTGAGCTAGACCAGGAGTTTGCCCAGGAACTGGCTGAGGCAGCTTGCTCCAGGACCATGGTTGTCATGGGTGACTTCAATTACCCAGACATCTCGTGGGAGGATCACTCAGCAAAATCTGAGCGGTCGCAGAGCTTCCTCTCGTGCGTGGATGACCTCTACCTGACTCAAGAAGTCTATGGGCCAACGAGAGGCAAAGCGCTGCTCGACCTGGTGCTGGCTACTGGGGAGGACCTAGTCGGCGACCTAGTGATCGATGGGAAGCTGGGTGACAGCGACCACGAGCTGATCACCTTCACCATCCGCCGAAAAACTGGCAAGTCGGTCAGCAACATGCAAGTCCTTGACTTCAGGAAAGCCGACTTTGACAAGCTCAGGAGGCTTGTCAGTGAGGCCCTAAGGGACTGTGACCGCAGGGAGAGGGGAGTTCAAGAAGAGTGGTTGCTCCTCAAGGGAGCGATCCTCAATGCACAAACTAAGTCTATTCCATCTCGGAGGAAAGGCAGCAAGAGGGCACAGCAGCCCCCCTGGCTCTCCAGGGACCTAGCAGACCTCCTGAGGCTAAAAAGAAAGGCCTACAAAGGATGGAGGATGGGAGTCACCTCCAAGGAGGATTATTCTGCACTGGTCCGGTCCTGTAGGGAGCAGACCAGGAAAGCCAAGGCTGCAACTGAACTCCAGCTAGCTTTGAGCATCAAGGACAATAAAAAGTCCTTTTTCAGATATGTGGGGAGCCGGAGGAAAAGCAGGGGCAACGTTGGACCCCTGCTGAACCAGATGGGGCAACTGACAACTGACGCCCAGGAAAAAGCCAACCTATTAAATAGGTACTTTGCGTCGGTCTTTCATCAGCCCCATGGGACGCCTGTGCCCGCTACAGGGCCGGGAAGTCCGGGTGAGGGTGATCCCCTGCCCTCCATTAATGCTGACTTTGTGAAGGAACATCTTGAGAAGCTGGATACCTTCAAGTCAGCCGGCCCTGACAGTCTTCACCCCAGGGTACTCAAGGAGCTGGCGAGCATCATAGCCCAGCCTCTAGCGCGGATCTTGAAAACTCTTGGTGCTCTGGTGTAGTGCCCGAAGACTGGAAGAAGGCCAACGTGGTGCCTATCTTCAAGAAAGGGAGGAAAGTGGATCCAGCTAACTATAGGCCCATCAGCCTGACTTCTATCCCGGGGAAGATCTTAGAAAAGTTTATTAAGGAGGCCATCCTTAATGGACTGGCTGACGCCAACATCTTAAGGGATAGCCAGCACGGGTTTGTTGCGGGTAGGTCTTGCTTGACCAATCTCATTTCCTTCTACGACCAGGTGACCTATCACCTGGACAAGGGAGAAGAGATTGATGTCATATATCTTGACTTCAAAAAAGCCTTCGATCTGGTGTCCCATGATCGTCTTTTGGAGAAACTGGCCAATTGTCGCCTTGGGTCCCCCACGATCCACTGGCCGGAAAATTGGCTCCGGGGTCGGACCCAGAAGGTAGTAATTGATGGAAGTCACTCATCGTGGTGTCCTGTGACCAGTGGGGTCCCCCAGGGCTCTGTCCTTGGACCCATACTGTTCAACATCTTCATTAACGATGTGGACACTGGAGTCAGAAGCGGACCGGCCAAGTTCGCCGATGACACCAAACTTTGGGGCAAAGCATCCATGCCAGAAGACAGGCGGGTGATCCAGGCTGACCTGGACAGGCTCAGCAAGTGGGCGGATGAGAATCTGATGGTGTTCAACGCCGATAAATGCAAGGTTCTCCACCTTGGGGAAAAAAAACCCACAGCATCCTTATAGGCTCGGCAGTGCTATGTTGGTTAGCACTATGGAAGAAAGAGACTTGGGGGTCATCATTGACCACAAGATGAACATGAGCCTGCAATGCGATGCTGCGGCTAGTAAAGCGACCAAAACGCTGGCTTGCATCCATAGATGCTTCTCAAGCAAATCCCGGGACGTCATTCTCCCCCTGTACTCGGCCTTAGTGAGGCCGCAGCTGGAGTACTGTGTCCAGTTTTGGGCTCCACAGTTCAAAAAGGATGTGGAGAAGCTTGAGAGAGTCCAGAGAAGAGCCACGCGCATGATCAGGGGTCAGGGAAGCAGACCCTACGATGACAGACTGAGAGCCCTGGGGCTCTTTAGCCTGGAAAAGCGCAGGCTCAGGGGTGATCTGATGGCCACCTACAAGTTTATCAGGGGTGATCACCAGTATCTAGGGGAACGTTTGTTCACCAGAGCGCCCCAAGGGATGACGAGGACGAATGGTCACAAACTACTACAAGATCGTTTCAGGCTGGACATAAGGAAGAATTTCTTTACTGTCCGAGCCCCCAAGGTCTGGAACAGCCTGCCGCCGGAGGTTGTTCAAGCGCCTTCATTGAACACCTTCAAGATGAAACTGGATGCTTATCTTGCTGGGATCCTATGACCCCAGCTGACGTCCTGCCCTTTGGGCGGGGGGCTGGACTCGATGATCTTCCGAGGTCCCTTCCAGCCCTAATGTCTATGAAATCTATAATCTCTCAGACTGAACTTTGGCCAGAATATAATTATTTTTAAAGAAGTGTCCTTTAATCCAGCTGTTACAGAAAAATCTAAGATGCTTTAGGGTATGGACAAATCTACATTGTAGCCACTTTTCAAAAGGTAGGGAGCTGCTGCTCAGAAGTGCACAGCAGCTGTTAATATCTCACTGTTAGGTCTGTGTGATTGTGTAGCAATACAGGTGAGCTAAATTTAATCTAATTTTGATCCTGAATGAAGCAGGGTTAAAGTTAGAGTGGTTTTGCTACGCATACATGGAATCATGCGGATTTAACAAGTTCATTTTAACTGCTTTTATTGATATCTTTTGATATCAGTACAATTGTTAAATCTGTGTATGCCCTTAATAATAATAAACTTACAAATTAAGGAAACGAAACAAGCAGGCTTCTCTATGGAATTATACTCCTGCACCTAGAATTATACTCTCCTGGGACCAAAGATTGCATCATAGTAGGACCATAAGAAAATAGGGCCAGAAGGGACCTCGTGAGGTCATATAGTTCAGTCTCTACTTAAGGCAGGATCATCCCTGACTAAACTATCCCAGTCAAGTGTCTGCCTAATCTGCCCTTGAAAATGTCCAGGGATGCAGATTCCATAATTTCTTGAGGTAGCCTGTTCCAAGGGCCTAACTGCTGTCAGAGGCTAGGGGCAGACATTCAAAAAGTCTGAGCCTGAACTGGTTCAGTCTTCACAGGTTAATCTAACCTGGCTAGACTAAATCAGTTGGTAACCGTACAGACATCCCAGAAATGCGGGCACATGCTTGCAGTGGCTCAGGCTAGAGGCCAGGGGGTGCCAGAGCAGCCCTCCCTTTCCTTCTAGAGTGCTGAGCTGATGCGGGGGGTGTGGCCAGGCCCCAGCAGGACACTCTGATTATGGAGGGGTTTCCCCCTTCTGACCAGCCCAGCAAAGAATTGATAACACAGTGTTTATCACCCCTAACTCAGTGTTTATCACCCCATTAAGAAAACAACAGAGGGACATTGCCAGCTACCTGTTGATTCTCCCTTTGTCCTGTCTGCCACAGCATGGACTATAACCAGTATGTGGTCTGCTAGCTAATGCTGTGTGTCTGTAAGGCAAAGGGGGCAAGGCAATCCCTGCTTAGCAGGGGGAAGCCAAGCAGATGTCTGCAATCTCTGCTGAGCTCCAGCCAGGGAGCAGAGAGGAGAGGCCAGCCTTGCTGTGGAGCAGAGTGCCCCACCCAGCCCAGAGAGCATGCTGGGATGCTGGAGGAGTCTGGTTTATCTTAAGCCAGCAAGGGGTCTGGGACAAACATTGCATGAACCAGTTTGACCCAAATCGGTTAAGTCTGATACTACATTCAACCAGGTTTATCTCAAACCAGTTTCAGCCATTTTCAAACTGGTTTATGTGCACTGAACATCTGTTCTGTTAGAGATTTAAACCAGTGTCTGATCACTTAAACCAGTTTGTGTAATGTCTGTCCCTAGCGATAGAGTTCTTCCCATCACCAACCTAAGTTTCCTTTGCTGCAGTTAGAGGCCATTGCTCCTAATTCTGTCTCCTACAGCCTCAGAGAAGTCTTATCTCTATCCTTTTTACAGTCATCTTTCAGTTACTAGAAGGCTTATCAAAATCCTTCCTCAGTCTTTTCTTCTCCAAACTAAATGTTCCTAATTTTTTCCATCTTTCCTCCTAAGTCACATTTTTCAGGCCTCTAATCATATCTGTTGCTCTCTACTGGACTCTAATTTTTCCAGACTGTTCTTAAATTAGGCTCAAAACTGGAGACAGTACTCCAGGTGAGGCCTCAACAGTGCAGAATAGAGCAGCAGAATCGCTTCTTTGGATTTGCAAGTGACACTACTGTTAATACATTTCACAGTGCTGGTGATTTTAACCAAATCTAAACATTGCATTTGTACGTTCAGTAGGGCTGTGCAAAACACCATCATTTCGTTTCGATGTCCATTTCACCATTTCAAAGAGACAGTGTTTTATCATTTTGTTTAATTTTGAAGCATTGTCCCATTTTGTTTGCTGAAGCTGTTTTGACTTGTTTCAATGTTTTGCCCATAGGTTATAATGGGGAATCATGAAAATGTCTAAAATGTTGTCATTTGTTGCCTGATTCAGATGCAAATTGCAGGGATGGTAGCCACTTCTGCGGGCATGAAGCCTGCCGAGTTTGAAGGAAATAGGTGCAGAGGTTTCTCAAAAACTGCACTTCAGTATTTTCAAAGCAAAATTTGCTGGCAGCAGCAGCCTTCTGTCATCCAGTGCAGATCTGGGGGGGTCGCACCCCTGGGAGGGCTGCAGGGCTGTGCCAGACTCCTCCCTGGGTTGTGGGCCCCCAGATCAGTGCCAAGTGACAGGAGGCTGCTGCTGCCATGTGGGATCGGCACTGGGCACAGCCCATGTCTAGCACCAGAGTCCATTAAGCTCAGCCCAGTGTTGGGAGGTGGCATGCAATGCCGGCTCTTCCCGCCTCCCACTGCCAGGCTGTGCTCTGAGCAGCTCTACAGCCCCATGGAGTTCACCCTAGTGGTGGGAGACAGAGCGTAGCCCCCTGTCATCCAGCACCTCCTACCACTGGGCTGAGATCTGAGCAGCTCTACAGCCCCATGGGGCTTAGCCCAGTGGTGGGAGGCGCTGGATGACAGGGGGCTACGCTCCGTCTCCCACCACTGGGCTGAGCTCCATGAGGCTGGCGGAGCTGATCAAAGTGCAGCCTGGCAGTGGGAGGTGGGGATAGCCAGCCAGGGCTGCGCTCCCCACTAGGCTAAACTGTATGGGGCTGTGGAGCCACTCGGAGCACAGCCCTGGCTCTCCCCTGCCTCCCACCACCAGACTGCTTCGAAACTTAAAACATTTCAAAACTTTCGAGAAGTTTCGAGTGCCCTCATTTCATTTCAAAGCTGTTTCAATGTTTTTTGTTTTATTTCGATTTCTTTATTTTGAGCTCAAAATGCATCGAAACAGCTTTGAAATGAAACACTTGGCAAAATTTCGCACAGCCCTAATGTTCATCACTATTTCACTCAAAACTGGCTTCACTAACAAGTGTCACTATTAGAAAATGTTTCTTGATGCTTAGTGTTCTGTTCTCCCTGCTTTTAATATGATGTTGAGTCTTTTAGATAATTTCAACACCTATTTTTTTAGAATATTTGAGAAACCAAGTTGTCAGTTCCACACATTTTTCAATATGCCAAGTAAACTTGGCAAATAAGAACTCTTTGATTTTTAATACTGAAAATTTATAAGAAGCGAATTAAGTTTCCAAATTTAATAACTTCTCCTTTAAAATAATAAAAGTAAGGAGTGCTCCTGAAGGTTTTTTTAAATGAAGGTTTAGTTGTACCAGTTTAAAAGGGAGACAAAAGTTAAGATTGATCAATGTTATAGCAGCAACTCTCCGAAGAGAAACTGAGCATCTCTGAGGTATAGATCCCGCCTACTGACGTGGGGCTTTGTTGGCATTTGGCAACTGTGGGGCCTTACCTGCCTCTAACCCCAGGTGGGTCCTTCCAGCACACAGCCAGAAAAGTTGCCTACCCCTGTTATAGATCAGGGATCAGCAGCATTTTTGGTTGAAGTGCCAAAACAACCCCAACCCTGACCCATGCCTCAACTTGGTGCGCCAGGGACAGACTTTTGGGGAGCCTCAAGGGACTCGATCCTCATTGCTGGACAGCAGGGGGAGGAGCTGGGGTTGCGTTGCCACAGCCCTTTCCCTGCCCTATGCCCCAAGGCACATGTGCAGTTGCCACTGTCACAGAGCCAGACCAGGGCTCCAGTGCCCAGTGCAGCTGTTTGAAGCCTCCTGGCTGTCTGCCACAACCAGCCCAGGCTTTGGACAGCTGCAGCAGGTGGTGAGCAGGGTGCAAACAGCTGCGCTGGGCTCTGGAGCTCTGGCACCAAGTCCATGGTGGCTGCATGGACACCTTTGGGTGGACAGTAGGGGAGGGGCTGGGGTTGCACAGCCCCGGACCCACCCCTGCCATCTGCCCAGAGGTGCATTTGCCACTGCTACCACGGAGTCCAACTGGGGCTCCGGAGCCGGTTGCAGCTGTTTGCAGCCTCTCGGCTGCAGCCAGCCTGGGCTCTGGGCAGCCGCT
This sequence comes from Alligator mississippiensis, assembly GCF_030867095.1. NCBI lineage: Eukaryota > Metazoa > Chordata > Crocodylia > Alligatoridae > Alligator > Alligator mississippiensis. The sequence goes on from NC_081824.1 coordinate 127,186,746, forward strand.
GCCAGCCACAGAGTCCAGGCTGCTCACAGCAGGGCTTCCAACCTTCCGGCTAGCTGCTGCAAGCAGCCTGGGCCAGCTGTGGCGTGCTGAGCGAAATGGCCTTGCCTGCATGCCAGGGTTTGCCCACCCCTCTGATGGATCATTCTAGATGGCTCAACAGATCTAGTACTTCTCATAGTATATAAAACGTATGTGAGGTGGGAGTTACTGACATCCCTGTTTTCTGTTTGGCTGAATAAATACTAATGGCAGAACAGTGAGAGATCTAGGTTAAAAATGTAACAGCTAGTGAAAAATAAGAAAATATTGCTGTTTTCTCCTAAACTAAAACGTTGACATATTTTTCTGTCTATGCACAAGATGGCACTAGTTCTATTTAAAAAGTAATACTTTTAAACAACTTTTCTTGCTTCCACATTAATCACTCTATTGAAATGTTTTGTACAGAATTTTGAAATTATTTTTGAAAATCACCTGTGACTTCTGCATCAGTTATGATATCTATAGCAGTTCTTTTAACTTTAATGTTTTATCTTCTTGCAGTAATAATAATAATAAAAACTAAACTTCAGTTTAGTGTTTCCAAACCAGCAAGTTTTTTTTCTTTCATGTCCAGCAGAGTTGTCTTTAAAACTTTTATGATGCATTGGCCAGAAATCTAGCCAAATTTGAGTGTGTGTTTTTTTTCTTAAAGAAGGATATGAATATTAATATCCAAGACTAACTCATGTACTCCATTTCGTCTGTGAATTGTATCTTCCCTTGTGTTTCAGAATTCACATGCCTAGAGTTGACAGGTTTTCACATCTTTGGAGTATTGAAAATAAATTTGACAAGAGTAGGAGCAATTTTATGCAGACTGAAAGTTGTGAAAAACTGAAAATTATGTAAATAATTTTGCTTGCTTAATGTGAATTTTCTTTTTAAGATGTAAAGGCTAAGATGCTGATTACCAGATCACACAGGGAGCCCAAGAAATAAGATTATGGTTATGAACCTACAATTGATATATCCAAAAGCTACTTAACAGACTTATTTCAGAATAAACATAAATCATTGCCTCTCAGAACTTTTATTTATAGTCTGTAGACAAAAAACTGGGTGGAAGGGGAAATATTAACTGTACTCCCCAAATTACTAGAATCACTGTAGTGATAATTAAGACCCTGGACTGGAATACTGTTCATTTTTCTTGAATGGATAAGGTATTCTGAAGGCTAAGTGATATTATATCTTAAAAGTAAAAATAACTTTTAAAGACACATACTTTTATTGTATGTGTAAATAAAAAATGAACCTTTATATTATTTCAGTTAAAATGACAGTTTGAAAACAAGTTAGCTCTTTCTAGCAAAGGGCAGCTGAATGGTTTCTATCCTTTTTATGGTCTGAAACAGGGCTGTCCATTTTCTGAGCAACCACTACACGGGCTGTGGAACCCCTGCAATGCCACCAGTGCTTGCCCTTTACTGCAGGCTGTTCCCCATCATCCCCATGGATGGTGGTAGGAAGCTGGAGAAAGGGAGGGAGGCTGGAGATCCCAGTGGCCACAGCTAGAACAGTCGTGGGTGGTAGCTTGCGTGCTGCAGTTTAAACTCCCATGAACAATAAGTTGGATAGCCCTGGGTGGAAACACAGAAGTACCTCTCAATTATAAATTAATTTTTAGTATCCTTTTTAGTTATGAAAGTATTGAGATTGAGTAAATGACTCTATTGAAGCTGAGTGAGGAAATGATTTACCCCAAAAGCTACTCATGAAGCTTGGATTAATACCCACATCTAATCAGTCACAATCCTGTGCCAAAGTTATAATAAAATCTTTCCTCCCCTAATCAGGAAAGAAATAACGGATTGTTAATTGTACTAGTGACCAAACTTTATAAATTGAGTGTTGTAGTTTGCTGCTTTTTAAATAGCTTAGTTTAATTTTATTTTTTTCTTTAATGAATACCATATTTACTTACTTACACCTTTTTTCTAGAAGTTAGACTCACAAATTCAGGTGCATGCTCTAAGTGAGGAAACCACCCGAATGGAAACATGAGGATGCTGGAATGACTGCCAGGAGGGCAGACTTCTCCAGCTTCATGGAGAAGGGGCAGCATCTGCTGCTCAGCCAAAAACTAGGTATTTAACCCTGTCACTGCTGCTGCTGAATTGGCAGCTTTTGGCTGAGCAGGAAGGGGTGACCAGTTTAATTCTGTTCCAGGAGGCCAGAATTCATCCATGAATCTTCATTCTTCCTTCACCAGCAAGGTTCATGTCTTATTTGGGGGCACCCGGTATGTGAGAAAATATGGCATTATGCCATGATAGTGATGAATTTAACTACACTTCTGCACTGGCAGTTCTGAGGAGTATTAAAATGATGCTATATCTTTGTAAGTCCTTAACGGAATGTTTTTAATGTCTTAGCTTTCTTGTTCTTGATTTTGATGATGTTAACAGCTTATCTAGAAAGATACCATTAATGTAACTAAGGATGTGGGCAAGCTGGGTACCAGCTCTATATACCAATTAAGATGCAGACACTGGAATGGGGAGTCCTAGTTGCAACAACAGCAGCAGCCTGTGTTTGAGGTGCCTACACCACAGCAGCAGCTGGTGTGTGAGGAGGTTAGGCTCTGGCTCAGCCTTTTCCCCCTGTCACTCTGCAGCGCTCAGCACCACCCATTGTCCAGGTGCCAAAATTTCTCATTATACCTTGGAAAGTACCTCTTTGTTGAAAGAGACATATTATATAAAATATATGGAACTGCAAGTCCTTGTGTTGCTTTGTGCTTATAGTTTTACAATCTTTAATGTAACTGGTTAGTGCATGCTTGCTTAATTACAGTACATATGAAGACAGCATGTGAATGACTGAGGATTTGGATGGTCTACCTGTCATAAATGGGTCTATGTTATTACTGGCATCTTAATTTTGTATTTTGTTCCCCTTCATATTTATAGTATAGCATTCATTGTAACTTCTGCTGTTAAGTTCAGTCAATCACACTGTCTCAATTATAACATGACTTGTTTTATTTTAAAAAAAAAGTAGGTTTGGATTTTTAATATCCAAAAAAACTTTTTACAAAGACTGACTTGTCTTGAACAAAGTACACTGTAATAAAATGGTGATATTAAATGATGCTATGCTTCTCTTGGAAAAACATGCTGTTTAAAAGAAATTTAAACATAACTATAAACATAATTGTTTTTTAAACTTCTTTTTAGTAACTCAGTCACTTTTGCAATGGCATTTAATTGCAGACAACCCTTATAATTCATATAAATCTTTGCTGGGAAAAACTTATCTGGGAAGACAAGTAGTTTAGTGAATCTCTCTCTCTTTCTTTCTCTCTCTCTCTCTCTCTCCTCCTAGGACTTGTTTAGCTGATAAAATATATTGTAATGTGTTGAACTACAGTGCTGATCACTTGGAATTTTTTTTCCACAAGGGGGAAATAAATATTTCTCTTATGTCTGTTGGAATTCAAGAGCATCAAATGTCTTAAATGGTCTAAAATAAACTGCATCTATTATAATGAACTGAAATGTTTGAAATTAATAAATATAATATATGGCATATGTTTTTTACATAGTTATGTGCAATATTCAGAATTGCACAGTGGTCTTCCCTGTAATAAAGCTATCAAGATTTTTACCATTTTTTACTTAAGAAAATGTTGTATATATTAATATGCAGTCAGTTTCATGACTGATGTTTCTTTCATGAATAAATTTCTTATAGCTTTTGTGTTTTCCATAAGGATGAGGTTGACATTTCAGGGAATTTAAGATAGCAGACTTTGTACTTGTGGAGAGGGAGTATATTTAAATATTAGGGTGCTATAACTATAACTTTTATCTCCTTCCTTTTATAATTTAAATACATCAGCTGTGATCAAATCAAGGAAGAGCAGAAATTCTAGAAGTACCATTTGTCTACACTGTGCTTCATGAAAACTGTTTTAGTTGCCAGGAATTTTATATTCTTTCCTCCCACCTGACATTTAATATTGAATTTGTGACTTAGTAAATGCATCAAGCTTTGTGTAGTTTTAGATGAGAAAGTTAGGTTGGCACAAGTAACAAAGTTTAACTTAGGAATTCAGTCCTTTGCTCCCTCCAAAATTTTGAAGTCTTGGATATGGGGACTTTGAGTGAAGATCAACTGTAATGGAAATCCTAAGAAATACAGACAGCATTTGAATAACTGCAAATTGGATGTAATAAATAGTGAAATAGTAAATGCTTGTGGGGGGGGGAAACAAAAAGAAATAAACCTCTGTTAATAAAGGCTAGTAAATAATTTCTTTTTTTTAAAGATTTTTTTTTTTTCCAGCGAAGATGTCCAGAAAGCTAAGTTTGCCGACTGAGTTGAAGCCTGATTTAGGTAAGTTATAAAAATAGAGGCAGACTTATTGCAGCTGTACATTAGTGTCAGTAAAGTATCTTATAGTATGAGTTATAAATTTTAGGAAGAGCCTGACCCACAGGTGCGTCACTGAACTTTTAAATTCTGTTTGTAAAAAAAAAAAGAAAAAGAAATTATATAATCCTTTATGTTCTTCTAAAACCATACTCCTATGATGCAAGTACCCTGTTGTTTGGGGCTAATTCATTTTTCTAACAGGTGAACTGGTGTTATAAGGTAAGAATGCAGAATTTTTGTCACAATTTTAATAGGGCTTCTGTAAACCTTGCATCACTGATGCTAGATCATAAACAGAAGTCTATTACAAAAAAAATGATGCAACTATTAAGAAACTTGCCTAATTTTCCAATATTTTTATGGTAAGACAAGAAGGTGTCTGGAACTGGAATTTTCATCTTGAAAGCAGATAAAGCTGGACATAGTTTTACATGCATTGAGTTAATTAGGCCTACCAACTGTGTAAAGCAAAGTCAAGCCATGTGCAGGATGAGGGAACAAGTATATAAGAAAATAACTCATTTTTCTTGAAACCAGCATACAGGCATTTTTCATAGTAATCACTCTGGTTATAGAAGTCTTCATGTTAACTTTAAGAATCTGTTGATTTTATTTTGCATTGTTCAAGCAGCAAAAAATAAATGTATTTTTAATGCATTAAATTACAGCTTGCTTGAACAATGGAAATATAGAACTAGAAAGGACTTCAGAATTATCTTGTCCATTAATCTACACCAGTATTTCTTAACTGGGGTGTCATAAGATCCTTTTAAGTTGTGCTGCAGTGTGCCATGCAACATTAGTGCATTAAATATGCAAAATACAACCTAATTTACAAGATAACCCAAGATTTCTGAAACAAATCTGTAGTGTCAAAAACATTGTGGTCATTTTGAGTTGTTTGCAACAGAAAAGTTGCTCTATTTTTCCATGTTCAAAAACTGAGTGAAAGCTAAGAACGGGCATTTTCTGAGAGGTGCCTTGAGTCTAACCAACAAAGCAGGGCCTTGAATCTAAATAAATTGAGAACCACCACTCTAAACTGTGGCAGGATCAAGTGAATCTTGACCATCCCCCATAGATATTTTGTCTAATTTATTCTTTAAACCTCCAGCGAAGATTTTGAACCATCCCTCAACAGTTGGTTTCAATGTTTCACTACTCTTTCAGTTGGGAAGTTTTTCCTAATATCCATTCTAAATTATCTTTTCTGCAAACTATACTAATTCATTTTTGTCTTTCCAACAGTGACCATGGAAAGCGGTTGATCACCACCTTCTTTATAACAGCCTTTTACATAATGAAAGGCTTATTTTCACATCTGTGAAGTTGTGTAGAAATGTAGATATTTACACACGAGGTCCTGAAAGTTTTAATCCTCAACCCAGCTAGCATATAGAGTTGCCAGTTCCTTCCATGGTCCCACGAGGGCTTGAAAATGGCATAACCCAGGCTAAAACAAAATTGTAGTGTAATTTATGCCATTTACTAACAAACTTGGATATATTTTTCTAATAAGTATTAGGAAGCACAAACTGAAAAAATGATTGTAGAAGGAAATCTAAAATGTTGTGACTTGTCTGGTACAGCACCATTTATTGCTGATAACTATATTAAGATATGGTTATAGACTAAATTTTCATGATGATGTCCTGTTAAAAAGTTGCACTGTAACTTGATTGAGTGACTTAAAAAAAAAAAAAAGTCCAGTTATTTTGAGTCATTGTGACAAAGCTTCTACTTGGATGTATGTTTGCGAGTGAGGAGTGTTCTCATGATGGCTTTCCCTAGCACTTCGACTCACAAGAGGCATGCCCATGTTCTATCCTGTTGCCCATGGTTTTTAAACTGATCCGTCAACTAAGACTGTAATCATCTGGGAGTCTTGGATCAAAGTAGGGCACCATACTGCTCTCTTATCTAATTTTTTCTTAAAAGGGTTCCTATTGTTTGATAAAAGACTAACTATTGTCATATGTCCAAATTAATGCATGAACTTATGCAGTGATCTTCCAGGGTAGTTGTACAGTAGTGCACTCTGCAATGAAAGGAATAATTGTTGTAATTAGAATAAAGAAGATGGGGGTGGGGGAGTGATGTCAGAGGCTATGAGGAAAATAATTAAGGGAGGAAATGTAATGAGATAAAATCAGGGGAAAAAATCATTGGAGTGTAAATTAATACATATTTGATTTTGAAAACCTGTCTTTACAAAGCACAACCTAAAAAAGTTCTAACTGTAGATTGTTTTAATATTTTTCCATTTCAGACGTCAAAGACAACTCCTTCAGTAGATCCCGGAGTTCCAGTGTAACTAGTATCGATAAAGAAACCCGAGAAGCAATTTCAGCTCTTCATTTTTGTGAAACTTTTACACGCAAATCTGATACGTCACCTTCTCCATGTTTATGGGTTGGGACTACCCTGGGTACAGTATTAGTCATTGCACTGAACCTACCCCCAGGAGGAGAGCAAAGACTTATTCAGCCAGTAATTGTTTCTCCCAGTGGTAAGTACAAGACAGATGGACTGACTACCATGGATGGCATGTTGCATCATTATTCTTGAATGATTTTTAATGTAGTTTTGGTTTCTTTCAGTTATGGATTCATCTTGTATATCGGGGTGCTCAACTTCCTGCCCCCACAAAGCCATGGTATCTGATCCGCGGGTACCTCCAAAGGGCAGAAAACTTGGCAGTGGGGAGCAGTAGAGCCTCTGCATAGCTGGCTCCAGCCTCACCTGAGCTATTGCCCACACAGTGAGATCAGGGCCAGGTCTGCCCCCTACCCATCCAGATCAGGCTCAGTTGCTCACTCCCATCACCCACACATCTGAATCAGGGCTGCTTTGCCCCACTCCTGCATACACCCAGATTGGGGCTGGTCTGCTGCCCCCAGGACCTGTGCTTCTGGATTGAGGCCAGTGCTCTTCACCTCCCCCACCTTTTTGCAGCACAGCCAGATTGGAGCCTTGTCCAGATCAGGACCCTGGCAAGCCTGCTTTTCTAAATAGGGTTGGCATGCATTGGCTATTAAACTGTAGCTAGTAGCTCTTCTAACATGATCGTAGTAACAATGTTCATACTCAGCAGCACTTCATAATGTATGATAGGTCACAGGCTCAATAGAATGTTAAGTCGCTAGGTTTTGGTCTGCACTACAAAGTTTTGCTGGCACAACTGCATTTGCTAGGATGTGAAAAAATGCTAGCTGCATCCACATCAAGGATTTGTTATGCTGGCAGAAGGCTTCTGTTGGCTCAGCTTCTGCTTCTGGAGAAGATGCAACTATGTTGACAGGAAAACCTGTTCTGCTGGCATATATTGTTTCCAGTAGGGGGGATATTTGGGCAGCATAGTTATCAGCAGCAGAGTTATAAACTCTAGGTCGACAGCAAATTTTGTCCTAAACTTGAAAAAGAAATTTGTTCTGGACAAATTTTACATGTAAACATCAAATCTAAATGTGTTTCATTTTATGCAAAAAGAAATAGAACAGCAAGTGCCTACCTTGGGTTTGATACATGCAGGAGAAAGCAATTTGATGAAATAATAGTGGATAAGAATCGTATTCGGCTCCCCCCCCCCAACACTTTTTTCTTTAATCCCCTTTTTGCTACTTAGATCCAGCAATGAAAAATGCCAGAGACTGCTCATTTATACCTGAGCATGCCTGTTTCAGAGTGGAACATAGTGCATGGCACAGTTTATTGATGCTGTTGACATTAATTCCTATGGGAAAAGATTGAAAAATCGTATTTTTAACATTTAATTTTAATGTGAATGTTTTCCAGTTTGGTTCTCTTAAAAGTGTTTGCTTATTTCCATTGGAGTCAATGCATTGTTTGTACCCACATGAAGTTAACTCTGTTCTCAGGAGCTTCGCTGTATCATAGCCTAACGTTAAGGCGAGTCTGAGTTCTGTTGTAGAAGAAATAGAAGTTTTTGTTTGGTTCTCTTATGCGTCTCTCTCAAGAAAATTAGGAGGTAGTTTTAAAAATAGTTTAAGAGAATTACCTTCAATTGGGGGTTTTCAACCTTTTTGGTCAGTGTACCTCTGGTAGCCAGTTGAGAAGCAGGTAGTCCCTGGGGGGGGGGGGTGTTGTTCCACGGAGGATGGTCAACAAGCGAAACCAGAAGTGCCAGCAGCTTCTCTGCTGCATACTCCCGGTTGACAACCCCTGCCTTCAATAACTATTCAAATTCTAAATTCTAGGAACCATACTGAGGCTAAAAGGAGCAATCCTGAGAATGGCTTTTCTGGACACCACAGGATCTTTAGTTCCACCAGCATATGAGCCCTGGAGAGAATACAACGTTTCTGAAGACAAAGAAGAAAAGGATAAATTGAAAAAACGGCGGCCTGTCTCTGTGTCCCCCTCTTCCTCTCAGGAAATCAGTGAAAACCAATATGCAGTGATATGTTCTGAAAAGCAAGCAAAAGTTATCTCACTGCCATCACAGAACTGTGTTTATAAACAAAATATAACAGAGACTTCTTTTGTTCTTCGTGGAGATATAGTGTCCTTGAGTAATAGTATCTGCCTTGCGTGTTTCTGTGCCAATGGACATATTATGACCTTTAGGTAAGACCTGTTTAATAATAATTTAATTATTTAATATTTTCTTTTCCTGCAACTCAACACATTCCTAGTACATCCACAATAAAAAACAGACTATGATCATTCATTGAACACAATGGTGTTAAGCATATAAATTAGTCCAGCCATATTCCTGACAGAAAGGTGATGTTACTGCCAAATTTCAAGTTCTTGACCCAATACATGGGAGCCAGAATCTCTCAAAAAATGCTGCCCGAATATTTTATTTTTTTTTAATGAGCAAAGCAGTATATTTTAACCAGGCTTTCATCTCAGAAATAACTGAGCTATTTTGTCTGTAAGCATATTTTTTTCAGGAAGAAGCACATGGGACAGACAACTGTGGAATGGAATATTTTGGCCAAATTGGCAACTTTGGCAAAGTTGAACAACTGAAATAGGGTCTTTCTAATGAATGGGAAATGTTGGATAACCTTACAGTGCTTGCAGCCATCCCTTTCATTTTAACATAAAGCTAAAGTCCTCCTCTAGAGAGAATGCCAGCCAGTCATTTTTTCAAGTTTGTTAAAAATAAGATGCATACTGCCAAAAATCTCTAGATCTTAATGGGCATCTAAACAAGTTACTGTGAAGTAAAGGAGGATGAAGTCAGATATTGTACAGCAAGGTTGACAGTGTTTTCCAGGAGGGTCCATAATGACCTAGCTCAGGCCTGAGGCAGGCAAGCAATAGCACCCAGTTGCCACTGCTACAGTTCCTGCCACTCAGCTGCAGTGTGGTGCAGCAAAAGTCCCCCTGGGCTGGAGCCCATGCTGCCTGACTGTGTCATGGCACAAGCAGAGCTCCCCCTCTGTCAGAGCCTCAGGCAGCTGACTGTGGCACAGTACAAAGAGAGCTTTCCACCACCGAATGCAACAAAGCACAACTCCACAGGGCAGATCCAGTCCACAGGCCATAGGCTGCAGACCTCTGCTATAACGATAATTGCTTATTGCATTGAAATTAAAAAAGCAAGTGAGTTTACCAGGATTTAGCTTTTATCTACCACAAGGTAAGTGTGTGCACATGGATAGTTACCCTGGTCATGTTCTCTAAAGAACCAGTCCAAAACATTCCTGGCCCTACATACTGGTCTTTGCCACCACGGAATAGTGTACAGAAATGTAATTTGTTTTGTTAATCTTAAATGACAGAAGTGGCTGAATATTACGGGACATATGTCTATGAGTTAAGAATTTTTTTTGTCTTATAACCCCATAATCTCCAAAGATTAGTAGACTCCAGGAATTTTCATTTCTAAAGTGCCTGCCCTAGGTGCCTGTATTAGTGCAGGATCACCAATGTCAGAAATGCATGTAAATGAGGGAGGCTGGTGATAAAATTGGAAATATTGGCAACGCTAGATCCTTTCTCATTTCATAAGTTTCAGAACTAAGAGAACTTGATCAGCATTCCCTGCTAGACACTTCCAGAACTGTATCTTGGAAATACTTTCTCTATAATCAGTTCCTCCCTTATCTGTTTAATTGCCTGATAGTTTGTGTTTAAACAATATAGCTTATTATTTTGAAGTTGCTATTTTTATTTTTTTTAAACGTTTGTGTTCATACCCATTTTTGTTTAGTTATGTCTGTTTGAAAAACATGGGGGGGGCGGGGGAGTGCATGTGTGTATATGCTACTGAAGTCTGTGCATGTGTGCACACGCTATATGTGTGATGCATGCACCTATATATACATCGCATATACATTTTATATATACATATAATTTCAATTTCTGGGAAACGTATTATAATTATATGTATTTAAAAAATTCTGAGGGGGGGTGTGTGTGTGTATATATGTCTTTATAGTGTGTGTGTGTGTGTACACACACCCCCCCATACCTCAGAATTTTTTAAATTTCTAGGAAATCTGTTCTTAAAATATTCTTTTTGATGATTAGTGTTTGAATGGTTTCATATAGTTTTATTCCCTCAAGCATTCCTAGTGCTTGAAATAGAAAATTTCTTTATAATCATAAAACGCATCAAGAAGTGAACTAGGATTTCTGCAGAGATTTAAGAGTTCACAACCAGTATTAGAATAATCTGAAATGTGTAGAGAAGAGATTTAATGCTTCAGATATTTATCATTTTCCCCTTATGGAAGTGAAGGATGCCTTCAGGCTACCATCAGCCTGTGATCACAAGAGATTCACCATTAAAATAATGGATCCAATGTCTGGATATTTCTCCATTCCTCTTTCCACATGTTGCTTCTGAGTTGATTGGTTGATCTTCAAGGATCTAGTTATGAGTAGAAATAAAAGCTTTCCCCTTTAGGGATCATCTCTTGCTTATGCTGAGTACTATACAGATATACTGTATTCATCACATTGTCTCTGCCTCAAGTAATTTAAATCTAAATTAAATAGTCAGAATAGATGTACAATATATTTTTAAGTTAAATGCTCTATAAGTAATAGACTATGGAGTCTCATGAAAAATGACAGAAGGAAGAAAGGGAAGTATTTTGAACAAGAGAATGAAGTTTTGAGTGGGAGATGGCTAAATATGGAGGTTTGAAAGCACAGGGAGGGAAAGAAGGAATGAGTTATGACGAAGATAAAAGCAAGGGTTTAGTTGTATAGGGATTTGAAGGGGAGAAACTGGCACTTGCAGAAGGAAAGGGTAAGACGAAGAAAGGAGATCTGTTTGTCCAATTCCCTTCTCCATCTCTCTCCCATTTTAGACATTTTACTCCAGTATTAGCTGCACCATTATCCATTGTCCTGAAAAAGGCAAACAGTATTTCTGAAATGAGCAAGAGTTAAAATTTGTCTGTGGGTACAGTTCTTCAAGCATCTGTCTTATTCTTTATGCTTCAGGTCGTAAAGGAGAGAATTGAACTACTTTAAACTATTTTTCTGATCTGGTATCAGCCACTATTGGTCCAAGGTCAACACATGACACACACCTTCTTTCCTTTTCTTTCCTCTAAATAAAAAGATCAGGTAGTTGGGTTAAAAAGAATGTACTTGCAAGTAGCCCTTATATTAAAGTTGACAAACCACCAATAATTAATAGTTAACAGTGAATCATGACTTTTGAGGTCCTTGTTGTTTTTTACCTGACTGTACAAGTATAGGTAGGTAGAAACTAAAATATAAGAATTCCACTGTTACTATAGTCAGGGAGGTGGGCAAACTATAACAAGTCAAAATTTCCTTTACCCCATGACTATTATTTTTATTGAAGTTCTTCTGTCTCTGAATTTTGGTTCCATTTCTCATTTTCATTCTGTGCAGTACTGCCTAGTTTACTGATGTTTCATCAAGTTAAGTTTTCATAAACTTCATGAAATTTCGAGGGCACCTAATTTTTCGCTCTAACTTGTTCTCCACTCCTCCTTCAGCAACCTCAGAGATTCATCTCAGCTGTAAGGCTTCCAGATACAAACTAGAGGTTTACTCACTTATGAGCCCATTAATGCCACTCCATAGGAGTCACTGAATTTTAATGCACTCTGTCCTCCAAGGCTGCTTATGCTTTCATTACAGTGTTCTCATTTCTTGCTAATCTATAAAATAAATAACTGGAAGCAGAAATGGAATTTTAATCTTATGCTTGGCTCTACAGATAAGAGAGCCAAAAAGTTATCAGTACCCTTAGTCACTGCCTACACAAGACAGATTTTATTTAAAAAAAAAAATCTTAATGTCATTTCAGGTTCACAAGCACTGAAAATGATAGGAGACTTAGTGTAGGGGAACTGATATTGTTGATGGTTTCAGCACCATGTGAAATAGTTTGTTCAGTTTAACCATGCTTGGAATCCTTTGTTTAAGGAAATACCTCATTTTAAACCAAATGCATTTTTAAATGGATAATGGAAATATTTCATTCCTTTTGGTTTCTGACTTAATTGTCTTCTTTAACTATCTAAATATCAAAGGGCCAGGTTACTAAACATATTGACAGATGGAACAGTTCTTCATCTGTATAGGAATTTCCATTAAGATAGGAAAACTATCATTCTTTTACATACTATGTTTTTGCTTCCTAAAGGTAGTAGGAAGAAGTAACGATACGAACCACCTCATCACACAAGCTTAGCAGGTGTCCTTGAAATCGTTCAAATTCTTCATTCTTTACCATGATCAGCAAAGGAGCTCTTTTCAGGTTCTGCACCCTTCTAGTAGCCACTTAAGCTTTTTTATCCTATGTTATTCCAACAGCACTGTGCTCCATTTCTCTTTGTTCAGTGTGTCTTCTGGTCGGGTCCAGCTTTGAATTGTTCAGCTTGTTTTATTGACACTATAATCACTGCTGATCTACGCATTTCCTAGCTTTCAAGAGCTCAAAACGTGTTTTTTTTTAATGGTTTCAACTTCTGATGTGTGGCTTGGCACTTCGGTACTTTTTGTATTTACTCTTGTTCATCATTTTGACTTTTTAATTTCAACACTTTTCTTAAATAGCTTTTTCAAGAATTTTGCTCTTTTCACTTCCAGAGCTAGTTGTTTTGAGTTGTATGCGTTTGTCTTTCAGGGTGTTGTTTGCTCCTTCAATCCTTTAAAAAGGAGGAGATTTATTCATCAGTTTCAAGTGATGACCAGGCATCAGAAATATATCATTAACTTCAGATATCTGTTGTATCCTTGGAAGCTGAATGCTCTGTACATGAATGCTCTGAGTGTGCAGATATCACCAAATGCACTCACCTAGAGAACTCTTCAAATTTCTTAGTATATCTCATCTCATGAAGAGATGTGGGAGACATCTCATGAAGTCTCCCACATCTAGTGCATTGCCAGAGTCACAGTACAAAGCTGAGTAGGCATTAGTCACTGATCATGAGAACTCAGATGCTGGTACTGCCTTTGTCATCACAATCCCTTTCCTGCTTTCATATCCTGTAAGCCAGCTTCATGACCAAAGTACTCTGTGCCACAAAGATTCTATTATATCCTGAAGCCACTGGCCTGTGGCCAATTAAAGACAGTAATGACTTGAATTAATTTATAGTCAAAGAGAAATTCTAGATTTCTAAATAGCAGTCATATTTAAGAAGACTAACGCTGTGTTCTGGGCCTGTGGATACCTTGGAGATTGCGTCTCAAGATCTTGGGAGTATTTTAGGTTCACTCTACAGAATGAATATTATCGTGGTTATATTCTTTTTTGGGCTATCATTGACACTACTGGATTCATAAAATACTTGGGAGTAACAGTAGCCTATTTGCACAGGATGGTGTCCCCCAATTTGTTAATTCAGTTGGCAGTTCTAGGACACTTGTGTGTGGGTATTAAATTTCAGCACTTGCTAGTAAACTACCTTATGTTTCATCTTGTTCTGTACAGTCAAATAGAATCCCTGGAGCTCAACCAAATATAGATTAACTCACGGAATTATGTAGGAATTGAAGACCTTTGCTCTTGTGAAAAGGTTATGCAATTGAAAGCTTGGTCAGTGCTGTGAATGTTTGACCTTGTATAGGGTAACCCCAGTGGGCCTTGATAATTGAGTAGAAGCATACAATGCACGGACTTTTGTAACCTATTTGTATTATAAGTGATATCTAGACTCAGTGACCTAGCTCTGGACCAGGAATAATCTTTCCTAGAGCAGTGGTTCCCAACCTTTTCTTTTACCGCAGCCTGGCGGGAGCAGAACAGGGCATGTGGAGCTGGCTTCCTCCCTCCCAAGTCTCCCCTGCCATCTGCCTTTAACCCTGGAAGGTCAGCTGTAACCCCAGAAGCTGCTTGCTTGGGCGGACAGACAGGGCTCTGAGCAGGGGGCTCATGCCATGACCCTGCAGCCAACCTGGCACAGCCTGGTACTGGGCCGTGGCCTAATGATTGGGAACCTCTGCCCTAGAGAATACATTTCCAATTGCTACCTGTACTAATAGCAGAAACCACGTATGCATCAAAATTGTTTTTGGTCAGCATTTCCTCTCTCCAGTAACAGCGCTAGTCTGTCTGGGTTCTAAAGATATCTGGTCTTATACACATTAATGTACTTCAGAAATTTGGTCTCCTCAAAAGTGATTCTGATTCAAACAAAGACATCTAGGCCACTGTAATTCACATAAACAAGCAGAGGGGTACCAGACTGTACTTCCTTGTGCAGGTAAGCCATGCAGGTGTGGAGAGAAGCTCTGCTCTACAAGATGTTTGAGTTGCCTTATATTTAACAGAGAAGAAGAATGTGAACACAGACTATATTGCTTCCTGATAGAACTTTACAAGCATTATCTGGATCCAGGGAAATGGTGAATCTCACTTTTCTGTAGGAATCATCATTTGGTTGTTCATAAGACAGTTAGCAAGAGAGGTGTCTTGTTGACCCTGTAAGTCTTTCTATTGGGACAATCCTCCCTGGCAAAAATGCTTGTGTATTTCAGAAGATCTTATAGTACAGTGTCCCTTGTAATCCCACAGTGGCTAGTCAATATGGTCTTCAACTCTGTTGCAGAGAGCTAATGCCTATTCCAAAGACCTTGCATGACTAAAGGCAGAACCAAAATATTTAGTTCCATTCAACCTATAGAAATACTTCCTGACTGTTTGATTCCTGCTCTAGGGTCATGAAGTTAAAGCAAGTGACTCAAGTCATCCTTGCATTTTAAAAGCTATTTACTCCTAGAAGGACTTAAGATTACCTGAGAAAAAGATTTATGATATAGTGCTACTGGCTTCTTCACTTGGCTTGCCCAAAAGCTGCTTGAACTTCGCTTCTTTGGATCCAAGTTAAAAATTAATGCTATCTACTTGTCTGCTGTGTGATCAATGATTTGTTGGTCAAAGACAAAGCAGCTATGTCCACAAACCCTACCTGAACATGATGGTGAAGGGTTGAAACATTCTGATCCTACTACCCCACACTCCAAATAAAGTGTCCCTCTTAACAGATTGATAATTTCTTTTTTAAATAGCTACTATGTATTTCTCCTTGTGACTGAGCTTACAGAGTGAACAACAAACTCTATTAACTGATCCATGTTATGTCGAGTTTTACAAGAATAAGTTGGTTTAGCACAATAAACTGAGACTTGTCTCCAAAGTATTATTGTAATTCTACTTAAGTGAACATATTGTAAAGGCAGCTTTTTCTCATGCTGATATGCCCATCCTACTTCAGAAGAATTTACTATTCTACTTGAATTTAATTAGAGACATTAGGAAATCCACACAATTTGTTTTGGTTTGATACCAGTTACCCTGGAGGTGCCATAACTAAGAGGCCATGCTCAAATGATTTTGCATTACTATGTTTTTGTTTGAAGATGAAAATGCTGATCAAGGTGGAATCTGTCTGACGTCAAAGTGTCTGCAGTTGTCCAGATAGTGTTTTATATTTCGGATGTATGCAAGGCCGCTGCATCACTTACAAAGCAGCATTGCTTGGATTCTTTCTCCACTTTGTCTAATTTTGGGAGATTAGACAGAGTCTGATCTGATGGCCACCTATAAGCTTATCAGGGGTGACCACCAGTATTGCGGGAACATTTGTTCACCAAAGTGCCCCAAGGGATGACAAGGTCGAACAGTTATAAACTACTGCAAGACCATTTCAGGCTGGACATAAGGAAGAATTTCTTTACTGTCCGAGCCCCCAGGGTCTGAAATAGCCTGCCATCGGAGCTGGTTCAAGCACCTATGTTGAATACCTGGAAGAAAAAAATGGATGCTTATTTTGCTGGGATCCTATGACCCCAGCTGACTTCCTGCCTTTAGGGCAGAGGGCTGGATTCGATGATCTTCCAAGGTCCCTTCCAGCCCTAATGTCTGTGAAATCTAATCTAATCTAATTTTGGGAGTCTAGTAGGGGCAGAGGAGTCTTTGCTTCCCACTAACATCAGAAACTGGTGAAAAGTTCCAAGGATATTGTTTACCACCCAGAAATAATATGGTCACTTGTAGGCAAATAGACTATTATCCATAGACTCATAGAAGTAGGGTTGGAAGAGATCTTCAAGTCCGACCCCCTTCCTGGGCAGGAGGAAAACTGGGCTCAAATGACCCCAGTCAGGTAGGCATCAAGCCGCTTCTTAAAGACCCCCAGAGTGGGAGCCAGCACCACTTCCCTTAGAAGTTGGTTCCAGATCCTAGCCACCCTAACTGTGAAGTAGTTCTTACGGATGTCTAATCTAAACCTACTCTCCAACAACTTGTGGCTGTTATTCCTTGTTATCCCAGGGGGAGCTAGGGGAAACAAGGTCTCCCCCAAACCCTTCTGGTCCCCCCTAGTGAGTTTATAGATGGTCACCAGGTCCCCCCTCAGCCTTCTCTTGTGAAGGCTGAACAGGTTCAGGTCCCATAGCCTCTCATTGTAGGGTCTGCCCTGCTGTCCCCGGATCATGCGGGTAGCCCTCCTCTGGACCCTCTCACTGTTGTCCACATCCCTCCTGAAGTGGGGTGCCCAGAACTGGACACAGTACTCCAGCTGTGGCCTGACCAGTGTTGCGTAGAGGGGGAGGATCACCTCCTTGGCCCTACTTGAGATGCACCTGTGGATGCATAATAAGGTCCGGTTAGCCCTGCTGACCGTGACCTTGCATTGTCGGCCCATGTTCATCTTGGAGTCAATAATGACTCCAAGATCCCTTTCTGCCTCCGTGCTCTCAAGAAGGGAGTTTCCCATCTTACATAAGTGTGCTGCTGGTTACTACTGCCCAAGTACAGCACCCTGCACTTGTCCGTATTGAAACCCATCCTGTTTTTATTAGCCCACCCCTGCCAACCTATCCAGGTCTTGCTGCAGTCTTTCCCTCCCTACTAGCATGCCCACCTCACCCCAAATCTTGGTATCATCAGCAAATTTAAACAGGTTGCTTTTCACCCCATCGTCCAAATCGCTGATAAAGAAATTGAACAGTGCGGGCCCAAGGACCGAGCCCTGGGGGACTCCGCTGTCCACTTCCCCCCAGGTCGAATATGACCCATCCACCACCACCCTCTGAATATGACCCTTCAGCCAATTTGTTATCCATCTGACTGTGTAGGCATCAATGCCAGTCGCCTAGTTTTTTAATTTTTTTTTTCCCCACATACCATATGTGGAAGTTGCCACAAAGAAATGAGCCTTGTGACACTGAAAAAATGTTGCATAGTCACCATTAGAGGGGTGATAGGCATGCCCAGCACCACTGTCATGAGCATACCTAAGACAGATTCCGAAACCATACCCTGGGCATGTGCCAAAGAGAGATCATAAAATGATTTTTGTAGCATGTGGGTAGTGGAGTGAATGGGCAAGGCTTGCTTTTTTGGCTATGTCCTTGGGCTGTGTCCCAAGACCACCATAAAGACAGTATCGATATGCTCATAGTTTATATGTTACCCCACTCTGGAGAGCTTTGGCTCCCTTACACAGAGACCCAGACATGCAGACGTGTTAAGATTATAATTCTGTTTTGTAAGATTTGCTTTAGGATTATTTCATCTTGAATGCAGTAAAATCTAGGTAAAAGGAAGACTGATTCACTCAATGATTAAGTTGTCTTTTTAAAAAAAATACTTTCTTTGCCTGTTTTCCTGTATTCCTGTGAGTTGCTTATTTAGAATTTTTTTCCTCTTGATGAAAAAACCAGGAATTGTGGATGGATTAAATGCTGTAATTTACAGTGTAGACTTTGTGAAAAAATATACTCAAATTATATATTGACAGTGTTGCGTGAGAGCTTGAACATACCCATGATATCTCACATGATCTTTCTGAGTAAATGAGATTTTAAACTTAATTCCCAATCAAATTACCCACCCTTAAACATTCTGCTTAAATTTATGGCTTATTGGTGATGACATAGTAGAAGTTCATGTTAGAAATTAATTATTCAACCACACTTTAGATGTGTGGTAGATTAGGGACATTTTAGGTCTTAATCCCAAGGAATGAAGCATGTGGCATGTTGTATTTATTACCTGTGAGGTCTTATGTCACTGAGTGGCACCTATTTGAATCTTGTCTTTTGAAGTATCTGTTAGTATGATAAAAATAAAAACAGAAAGCCTGTGATTGTAAGATTATAATGTATAAATATAAGTGAGAAACTGCATACTAATAACTAAAAATGCAGTCTTCCTTAACTTTAATGAACTTTTAATTCTCTTCTCAAGTTTGCCAAGTTTAAGGCCATTGTTGGATGTATACTACCTGCCTCTCACCAATATGCGGATAGCCAGAACATTCTGCTTCACCAACAATGGGCAAGCATTGTATCTTGTCTCGCCTACAGAAATCCAGAGAATCACCTACAGTCAAGAAACTTGTGAAAATCTACAGGTAAACAGTAAAAATTACTGTATTTTTTACTGAAGCAAGTTTCCACCAGAGGTCTCAGCTTTTCATTGTGGATGTTTACATGGTAGTTTAAGACCCCTTCTAAAAAAGTTATCATGTGCTTGTGAGCTTGGAAGTATAAAGCACAGCATGCCTGCTGATGAATCTGATGTAAACATTGGCCTAGGTTGTGGGTTTTTTTCCTTCCAGTGGTATTGAAGCATTTTTTCTCTTTATAGAGGACATGCCTTCCTGTTAATATCATACCCTTGGTCCATACAAAACTTCCTTGATAATTTAGGTAGATAAGTATTTCAAAATGCCTCCAATCAACAGAACTAATCCAAGCTGCATGCTTCTGTGTGAAAGGAGAATACACTCAAAGTATTTTGATTATCAGCACTTCCCAAACTTTTTGGCTGAATAAACCACTATCAACCACAGAATTTTGTGTGGACCTCAAAGAATCTTCTCATCGAACTTGAAGGCTGCCAAGGACATATGGGAGAAACTATAAGAAGATCTGCCAGTCTTTACAATTAAAAGTTTGATGGTACCATCTTGGTGGTCCATGAGAAATTATGAGGGTGACAGTGGTTCATTCAGCCAAAAAGTGGTGTAGGGAACTATTGGGTTGAAGCGTTATATCCTAGAATTGTCAGAGACCTAGGGTGAGTTTCTTCAGCATTGACCTGTGTGGTGTATAAGAGGGTGGGAGGTAGTATAAAGGGAGTCTAAGAAACCCAGTCTTATATAGGTACACATTCTCCCAGTTGCAGGAATTGTGAAAGTTGCATTGCAAAGAGCCCTTTGTAAGCCTTGATATAAGGAATATGCTGGTTGCTAGTCTGAGGTATGAGATGCAGAGTTGACATGAGAGGTCATAAAAGAGTCTGACCATGTTCTTTGTGTAAAGCAACCCAGAGCGGTTTCTGTTCATTAGTTTCTGAAGGATAACTAAATTACACTGGAGGGCACTCTACCTGCCAGAAAGCTCAGAAACATGAAAGCACAAGGGTGGAGTTCAGGTACAAATTTTGCATATAGCATGCTGGATACTAGTAGCAGGGATATGCAGCCAGCACCCCTCCCCCTCCCCCCCCCAACCTTTCCCTGCAAAAAAAAGTGGGGGAACAAATGTAGGCCCTGACTTGTAATTGATTCTTTGCAAGTGGATCGTTGTGCCCATGTATAGACCTATTGACCTCAGCAGGACTTCCCTAGGGGCCCTTCCTCCTACAGCAAGTAGCAGGATTGGGGCATGATTTCTTTTTTGGGAAAACTACCATGACACCTTCAACAGCAGTGCAGAATTGGACATAGTTAAGCATCAGGTGTGATTCTGAGGCCACTTGGTATCTTTCCTTGCCTTAATTCAGAAGAATTCATTAGATAAAGTAGACCTGACCATTAAATAGTAGGATGTGTTTTCATGTGTAGGCACAGGTTATTTCATGAGAGAAGCTTTAGATATTATCTTGTAAACATGTGGGATGAAACTTTCAAAATCAGCCAGCATTGTCCTAACTTGTCACCTCACCCAATGTGTTCACCTGATGGATGGAACCAAAGAGTGGGGATTTAAGACATCAGCATCTCAGAGCAATGTATGATCAAAGGTAGAATCACTTACACTTGCTCTAGTGGCATTGGGAAGGTGCGATCTTTTGAAATAGAAATTCTAGGATAGAATCTTCTGATATCCATAACAAATGCACAGTTGTCACATAATATTACATTATGTAATGTTTTAGAAGTGATGGACATTTGTTAGTTATTTTCTGGACTAGTTATTTTCCTTGCTATTGAACCTCTATTAAATGTAAAACCAAATTTAAAAGTGCTCCTGAAAGGATAATAATACTTTGCAGGGTTTTCCAAGTATGTACCGTGGTGCAATCTAAAGGTGTGAATTTTTGAAGTAGCTAGCAGCACAGAGCTCACCATAGGGTAGCTACCCAAGTCTTCCAGTGGTCTTGGGTGGGTTTTGCAGCCCATGCTGGCCCCAGTAGTGTCCTACCTACACTGTTGTTTACTATCTGTACTACCTAATTTAAAATCTATCTTGGCTATGTGCACGCAAGCTGCTCTCACACGTTTGGATCCCAGTGTGACAATACTCTAACACTGGGGGTGAAATTGTGATACCCTTGAAGTCAATGAGTTTGGCTGTTATCTCAATGATATTCTAGGATTTTATTCTAAAATTCTAAGAAGTGGTGGATGGACCGGCTAGATAGCTAACCATTGTCCATCCTAATATGATTTACCTTTTAAGGAATCTAATATAAATATGATTTTCAGAGCCACATCTGTATTGCAAAGGGAATGGCACTGTTTCTCACTTTCTTTTATTAATGCATTCTTAAATCCTTCCACTTTGCATATCATGAATCAGAAAAAAAAAAGTGCTTATTTATATGATGGTGGACTACCACAATAATAAACTGGCTGTCCATACCCTAATGTACTTTAGGCTAAGGAAAAGTCTTGAACTTTCACAGTAATCTAATTCTTAAAAAGAGAAGGCGGCATAATATCAACAACATGCATGAGTGGATGTAAATTTGATATAAAGAAGTTATAGTGAAGATGTAATGAATTGTATTTAATATAGTTTTGGCAAGAATTAATAGGTATTACCCAAGTTTTTATTTGAGAGAATACTCAGAAATGTTTCTTGGCAACAGTGATTAATTACAAGCTCAAAGTATTAAAGAACATTGGATAACATTGAATAATTGTATAATCCCATTCTTTAATTCTCTGAAATGTTACCAAAGTAAAGTAGTTCTATATATCTACTGCAAGTAGCGAGAGAGAATGATAGATCCTAGGGAGAGAATGTTGCTTTGAGAAATTCAGACCTTGAAAATCACTGGATAAAATGAAAGTGTACTCCAGGAACATTGTGCATTTGTCAGTGTCTAAAAAAAAAAAAAAAAAAATTGAACGTAAGTTGTTGGTAGTAATAGAGCCTGTTTGTTTGTTTTTTGCAAAGGAAATGTTGGGTGAACTCTTTACTCCAGTAGAAACTCCAGAAGCACCAAACAGGGGGTTCTTTAAAGGATTGTTTGGAGGCGGTGCCCAGTCTCTTGACAGGGAAGAACTTTGTAAGATGATATTTTTTTTAATTGTTGTTGTTGTTGTTACTACTCTGCAGTAATTCCACACAAGAAAAGCAGTTTAGTTGCATAAAAATATTTTATGTAAAATGTACATTAAAAGAACATTAAGTTAATTAAGGTGTCTGCTGCCACAGACAAGGTGCTAGATGATGTGCACATATACATGCATTCTGGTGGTTCTGAGTGGCCCCTGTTGGAATCTCATGGTTCCTACTATGGTAGTTGTTCCAGCAGGATGTGCAAGGCATCCTGGGAGGCCCTAATGTCAGCTGGTATGGTTCAGAAGTTTGGGTGTATCTGCATAAACTATCAACTGCAAAGTACATGTTATTCTGTGAGCATAAAGAAAAGTGTTACAGTATTAAAGGAAGTTAAGAGTATGGGTGGATACTGTTTTGCCAGCAGAAGTAGTATTCTGTTGGTAAAAGTATGTACTGTAGACCAGTTGCAAAATATCTGTGCCTCATGCGGCACAAACTAGGGAGGTGGTGGGAAAGAGCTCCTTTCCACAGAATAAAACCTTCTAGGTAAGCCAAGGCTATGAATGGCTTCCTTGTAGCACAGAACTGGCCACAAAGAGAGCAGATCAAAAAACTTCAGTATCTAGTTTGGTAGTTGAGAAAAGCAGGAAAGAGCACCACTATGTAAGAGGCCCATGTAGGGGTGGGGTGAGAGTTCCCTGTGCAGCTGTTGCTAAGGGAAAAAGTATCTGATCAAAGGCTCTAATATGAGCCTACCCATAGTGAAAATGGGTACATAGTCAATACAAGTAAAAGAACTTGCTCATTAGTAACTTTTCTTGTAACTGCATGATTATTTTCACTAGGGCTGTTTGAAATTTTGACAAGTGCTTCTTTTCAAAGCTGTTTTGATATGTTTCAGCTGTTCCCAGGGGGCACAGGCCCCCGGATGATGCGGGCTGACACTGCCGGCCAGGACCAGCGCTGGACACAACCTGTGCCAAGTGCTGGGAAAACTAGTGCTGCCACTGGCCCCAGCCAGAAGCACCAGCCTGCTGTCATCCCATGCACAGATCAGGGGCCCAGCAACCCGCGGGATGGCTGTGGGGCTGTGCTAGACTCCTCCCGGGGGGGCGCAGGTCCCCGGATCTGCACATGGGATGACAGCAGGCTGCCACTGCCAGCTGAGGGCAGTGCCAGAACTTGTTCTTCCCAGCACTCATCATGGGCTGCAGCAGACAGACTCAGGTGCTGGCATTGGCCCCAGCCAGCAGCGGCAGCATGCTGTCATCCTGCGCACAGATCGGGGGACCTGACAACATGCTGCTGCTGCCAGCTGCGGCCAGCACCAGCACCTGAGACTGCCCAGCAAAATGTTGCCAGCCTTACTCTACACTAGGAATTTGTGACCTTCAAAAAACCTTTGTGCTTTGATCACAAATGACTTTACTTCATACCCCTGTTATTGACATAAGTATGCCAGTAAAGTTTGTCACTTAGACCCAAAACTTGAACTGGGAGAGAAACCTGTTTAATGAAATTGCCATCATTTACAATAAGCAATTAGTACTGTTTCTAGGCAGAACCAGCACTAGTTACTCATGGCATTTTTGCACGTATAAGCACTACAGCACCGGGTGCTTTGAAAAGTGCCCGACACTGTGACACTTACAGTTGTATAAGTGGCGAAATGCATGCCAGCACTGAGAAAATGATAATGGTGTGCTTTTGAACTAAAACAGATTGGAGGCATTTTAGTTCAAAAGCGCACTGCTGCCATTTTCTGTACACTGACACGCATTTCACCACTTATACAACTTCACACAGCGCAGCGCAGTTTGCCTCACCTCATGTGTGGAACAGACTTGATTTAATCGAGTTTGCTCCGAAGTGGCAGATCTCTGGCGCAACATAGGACAAAAAAAATTATGGGTATAAATGCCCTTAGTCACCCAAGCAAAAATTAATTACACTTATTTTACGAATGAGAAGTGTAGTAATTTTATAGTAACATGTAATGTATGTTTAATGGCCTTTTTTTGGATAATAGAGTATAAAAACTAGGGAAAGCTTATTCATATTTAATTAAAGGAGCTTCCTAGATTAAACCACCATACTTTTTTATCTTGAAGTTGTAATTTATTGGTATCAAGTAGCATATCTACTCAAATATAAAATGAGGTTTCTCCCCCACTTATCATAGGAGGAACCCCCTCATCTTAATTTGAGTGCAGGTGGAGGGAGGGGCAATGGATGCAGCTACAGCTCCATCTCTAAGCCCAGGGTTGGATTCAGAGCTGCAGCCACTGCCTCTTTCACCTACCACCTGCCCCTAAAGCATCTGCTACACCCTGCTTCCATCTTTGCTCCCCACCCCTATCACTTATCTTCTCATTGCAACTTCCCTTATAGGCTCTGGCCACACAGCAGCAACAGCAGCTGTGGCCCCAGCTCTGGGGCCAGGGCTGAAGCTGCCACCACCCCAAGAACTGCTAGCAGGGCTTGATGCAGCATGTGCTCTGTCCTTCTTACCCCAGCCCAGAGCAGGGCCCCATTTAGAGCCAGAGCTTGAAAAAGAAAGATAAGCAATGGGAGGCAAGCAGCAAAGGGGGCCAAGCAAGTGGGGGCAAGTGGTGGAGGGGGACAGGTGCCAGGGGTACAGGTACGGTGTGGAGCAAATGACAGGGAAGCCAGACAGGAGGGGTAGGACTCAGGGAGGCAAGACAGCAGCAGTGCAGGGAGGGTGGGGGCAAGCAACAAGGGGTATAAGCACTATGGGGGCAGGCGAGGGGTGCACAGGCACTGGGGAGGGAGGCAGGGAGCCAGGGTGGCAAGTGGTCATGGGGGGACAGGCAGCAAGGGTCAGGGATCAGGCCACTGGACTCCCCTGCCACTGCTTGCCTGCTGCAGTGGTGGGGGAGGGACAAATTTAAGATGACCCTCCACAAATTATATTCTAAAAATGGAAAATTTATAACAAATACATATATTTTCTATGTCTAGAATCTAATTCTGAGGGGGTTTTCTTAGATTTAGAGTTGTCTTGATTTGGGGTAAATATGGTAGTTAGGCACTGGTTTAAAAATTAACCCATGGTAAGAAATTTTATTTTTTTTGTGTTGTTTTTTTCTGTTTGTTTGTTTTGTTTTGTTATCTTGATCTTTGAATATGTCAAGTTGGAGAATCATCATCTGGAAAGGCATCAAGGAGTCTTGCTCAGCATATCCCAGGGCCAGGTGGTATCGAAGGTGTTAAAGGAGCAGCATCTGGTGTTGTTGGTGAACTAGCACGAGCCCGGCTGGCACTAGATGAAAGAGGACAGAAACTGGGAGACCTGGAAGAAAGAACGGCAGCTATGCTTTCTAGTGCTGATTCTTTCTCTAAACATGCTCATGAGGTAAGTATTATTAGATCTTTAACCTGACAGAGATGTGGAAATTGCACTTCTGACTTACCTTCACTAAAAACAGAACACTTGCAAAAAAGGAAACTTTATGGTTAATAGTTGACACTTCCTTTGTTTTCTCACAGAACTTTACTTTTATCTTAAGCAATAAGAAGTAACATTTCTGTTAAAGTAACCAGACTTATTCATAGGCATGGCTTGGTTCTGTAACAAATAGCTGATGTGATACACTTTCAGGGATACTTTTAGGCTACATACACATATTCAAATAACCTGGGAAAGAAACTTAGCCCAAGCCATGTGTACAGACATTTGAATGCCAAGGCCCTGAAAAGTGCAGAGCTTGCAGTGCTGACACTGTGCAGCCAACGGGGGATACTGTGCACACGTCTCAATATGTCTGCAGGCTTCTTTAGTCTGCCTAGCCAACAGATTGCAGTAGTGCATAGGGCAGACCTGATTGGCTGACCCACACTGCCCATAGTCAGCTTGCATTACCCTGCAGCACAATGTTGGGCTTATGAAGGGGAGTGTTCTGGAGCACCAGAATCCAGCAAGTGACACTCTGTCCCTGGGGGTGGAGGGGAAGAAGCTGGAAGACTGTTCTCCTCTGAGTGAAGCCATGGCACGTACAGGCATTTGCTTCCCCAGGAGAAACTCTCCAGGGACTGATTTAACCCTGGTTGTTCTCAGGTTACTTTTCTCCTGGGGTGGCCATTTTTACCCTGGGAGAAAACGCATGAACATTTGTACACTTGTGGTTTCTACTGGGAGAGTAGCGACTCCCCCAAGAGAAACTGAGTGTCTGCATGAGGCCTTAAGTCA
The DNA here is from genome assembly GCF_030867095.1 of Alligator mississippiensis. Taxonomy (NCBI): domain Eukaryota; kingdom Metazoa; phylum Chordata; order Crocodylia; family Alligatoridae; genus Alligator; species Alligator mississippiensis. Next base: position 127,213,318 of record NC_081824.1, read on the forward strand.
GTTTCCTTTGGCAGAGAAATTCTTGTGACAGTGTCAGATGTTTAGTGTAATTTGTTTATTTGTTCATTATGTATGTATAGTGAACACTATTGTACATGAGTCCTGTGGTCTGTAAACCAAAATAGACCCAATTATACATTAGGAATTCCAGAAATTCTTGCTCTTTTACCTTGAGTAGCCACCAGAGACAGTTTCCTACCACTTCATTGTTCTTCCAAGTCTCTTTCTGTCCTACCTGCCCCAGAACCTTCCTTTCCTTGTAAGGCTGTCTGTCTTCTCTACTGCCAGAAGAGCAGCAACAGATATACCCTTAGCAATGTTATTACAACAGTATTTTTCTGCTCACTCACAGTTCTTCACCAGATTCACATCACTCTTTATTTTACAGTCTCTCTCTCTCTCTCAAAAGAGAGAGAGAGAGAGACTGTAAAATAAAGAATTAATCAGTCTGTATTTGATTACATCAGTAAATAGAGATATTAACTGTATTGATAGATTTCCTTCATTTTTTTTTTTTTTTTTTTTTTTGCTTATTTGTAGATGATGTTGAAGTACAAGGACAAGAAGTGGTACCAGTTCTGACACCCCACATCCAAATGCATCTATTTAACTTTATTTTGAGGAAAAAAATATTTTTTCTTTTACTTAATTTCTTCAGGACCATGGAGTTAAGAGGAGTATTCACCATTGGATACTGTTGTTTCGTAGCACAAGTCATACCCTGTTTTACCTCCGTCATATGGCTTTAACTGAGGAGCATTATGTCTGAGAGAGAGAGAGAGAGACAAAAAACTGGAGTGTTTGTCTTAGCTGTGGGTTGAATGAGAGCTCGGGAATAGAGCAAGTAATAAAAGACACGTGAAGAAGAGGTAGAATGAAGGGGAGAAATGTCATGTGAGATGGGCAGGGGCAATGCAGGATCTATCCTGTGTTAAAATTTCATATGCCAAAAGTTTTTGTGCTATTGTAACTGCTGCCAGTGTTTCACCCTCCTGTGAGGGGAGGCAATAAATCAGGGGTCCAAGAGCTGGAATAAAGTTGTTTGTCTTATTGGACTGTTAACAGCTGACTTACGCCTATCCTCCCTAGGACTGGTCATTGTTGTTGTTGTTGAAGAAGAGTTAAACTCTTGCTGCCATTTCTTGTATCAGAGAAGCTGGAAGTTTGAAAAGTCCATCTTGAAAATGTATACATAGTTGACCTCTACGTAGTCTCTTCTTGGACCCCTGATCTAGTTTTCTTGTATTCACACCATACTCTGTCAAGTGCAAAACAAGAGGATAAATAATTTTGCATTAAAAATATCAAGTGACTAATATGACTCAACTGTGTGTCATGCTGGGAGTTTTCATTTGTGTTATAGCTGTGCAATGTGAAAAGTGAAAACATCTTCATCGTGATGAGGAGAATACTTCAATGTCTGTTACCTATCTTGTTTCATTTAGCTAAATAGGATTTTTTTCACCATTGGTTCAGTTTGTAAAATGTTTGGAATTGGCTGTAGGTTTCCTTCATGCTGTGAATTTTTATAAATGTTTAACAGAATGTATCTTTACAGCCATTAAAATTGCTGAGATTGGTTTCAAGCAAAACCTGCAGCTAAGATATATATGCCCCTTTAGTTCTTTCCTACCAAATCAAACAACCTTGGACTCAGGTTTCAAACATTTTTAAACTCAGTGGAGATGCTGTTGCATGGATTACAGCAAGCATCTAATGCTAATTATAACTATCAGTGTCTAGTCTTCTAGCAGATTTCTCAAATCTTATTGTAGAGCTGCTAAGTTTATATCGTAGTCCCTTCAAATACTGAAGAATGCTTACCTAAAAATTGGATTTAGTTGGTAAAACTAGTGTTTGTTATACATAGGGCTGATATCGAAAACGACCAATTAAGAGGTTCTTTATTTCAGGAAGTGGCAGACCATTAATTAAATTTGGTCAGGCAAAAAATTCATGCAGCTGAGCCAATTTAATAATTGCTGCACCAAAGCCATATCTGTAGGGATGGCCAGAGTTTAAATTGAGAGAGCGCGAGAGATGCTTAGAAGTATCTGTATTTCAGAAACTAAACTAATCATTTTCTTAACCTCCAATTGGAAATAGGCCTGGTTGTATTTTGCAGTGGGGAATAATTAGAAAGTAAGAGCTGTTGTATTTTAAATGTTCCTATAAGAATCAATAAAATTGACTCCTCCTAGCACCTTAACTCTGTATGTGTGTGCTATGCACTTCTCTTCAAGCATTCCCAGAGCAAAACTGGTTGGTATGGTTAAATGTAATTTAGTAATGTTTACAGGAAACATGGCTGCTTATTTGAGAGATGCAAAATATAAAGGGTTACGGATTCTTTAAGAAAGTAAAAAGAAAATTGTCAGTTTCATCCCCCCAAATATGTTCAGAATTTGTGACGCACATTGATTAATTAGATTTGTGTATGTTAACTTAATTTGATCTAATTGAGAAAAGGAATAAACTAAAAGGCAATAAATGAGTTCTGTTGTCTGCATCTGGGAGATGTACTGTGGATTCTACCATTCTATGCTGCACCACAACATAAAAACCCTGACTTTTTATATGTTTTTGTAAGTGGTCCAGCATGTAAAGAAAAGTTACCATTCTAAATTCTGACTAATTCCCCATAGATATGGGGTTTAATTTAACACCAGCTACATGATAACTTGGCCTGCATCATTTTAGCACTTCATGTGACACATTTTTATGGTATCATTTTGCCTCTTTTATATTAAAGTAATATTGTGTTTGCTTGCAGTTCAGAAAGCAGAGAACAAGATTACTAGATAATTTATTTCTAAAATTAGAGGTGCAATTTTCTCCTTCCTCCCCAATTTCAAAATATTTCTGTTGCTGGTACTCTGACCTGATCAAGATATGGACTGCATTTCAAAGCAACAGGAATCTATTGGAGAATTATTTTGATCAATCTCTGGGAGAGGTGCTAGTAGAAGTACTTATCAACAAGTCATAATGTCAGATCCATGAAAGCTGGCACTGGTTTGAGAGGGAAACTTGCTTGCTCTTCTGAGAAAAGCATTAGAGAACTACCAGCAGGCAAAGGAAGACTAAATGGAATGAGAAAGTATATGCTAACACAGGAAAAATATTGGTTTATTTGGACTGAAGAATCTGATGCAATTTCTTTAACATTTATTTCTGCTGCTTGTGTGTTTTTGTTTGAAAATTGAAGATCATAACATTCATTTCTTAAACATGAATTCACAGTTGGTTCTTAGTTATGAGAGTTGCGTACTCTTTTTTTAATTGCATTTCAGTCTTAAACATTAGTTTTGTCATTTTTCTCATCAAAGAGATGATACTGAGGCAAAGTCTCATTTTTATTTGCTGTTATTGGTCAAGTCCCTCTAAAATGAATTTACTTGAAAGAGGGGAATCGCATTTGTCCTCTTGGTTGGCATTTTAGTTGTTTAACCTTTTACTCTGTATCTGGAAGAATAGCAAAATACAACTGAACTCTATAACTCTTTCCTCTCTCATCTTTTGATGGAAGTGTGAGAAGTTGCTGCTATTTATTTGTCTTTTATGTACTGTGTCGCATTTAATTACCTTGAAACTGAAGAAGCTTTTCTTCAACATAGGAATCCTGCCAAATTATTATTTCTTCTGAATGTTGTTTCATGTAAATATGTGTCTACTCCAAATAAGTCTGAAAGTGTTACACCCCAGGCATCTTGAAAGATTTGTTGTTTGGAAAATGAACACTTACGAAGTATTACATTAATTTATAACTGTATTACTTGTCTGTATTTTAACATAGTTCTGCTATGTGTTTCTTGCATGACAGAGCGCATTAGAAAGCTATATCCAAAGGTGATTTTTTTTTTGGCAGTTTTTTTTTCCTTTTTCCTTTTTTTCCCCTTTGCTTAAGTAGCACTGATCTCACCTGAACTTTAAACTTGAATTTTTTCCTGCACTTTAATTCAGACTTGGTATTTTGATTGTTAATTTTTATTTTCATGTTTCTGTAGTTCAGGTTCATTATTTGTATATAAGCACATACATTCAATATGGAGAGCTTAGAACAGTCTAATATGTGTACATTTGAAAATTACGTAAACCAATGAATGTGTGTTTTCATCAAAAATTGTGTATTTAAATATATACAATATAGAATCTAACAAAAGGCATTTAATTTGTCAGGATTTTCAGTTTTAAAATTACTGCAACACTTTCAGATTTGTTTCTAGATCATTCAAGATAGTAATTTGTTATATTTATACATATTTCTGAAGAATACTTTTAATTTTCAAAAGAATTTTATATATGTACACTTAACTTTAATTTTAGAAGTTTAAGTCAGAGTACTTAAAGGATGTATATTATCCATACAAAAAGTTGTTTTAAGCTTATAAGAAATACATTCATGTCTCTTATTGAGATACAATTGCTAACCACGAAAAAGAGAGACCCCATTTGCTTCACTTGAAATGCTTTGCTGAAATTTATTATATTTGCAGTGAGATGACCCACATTTTTGAACATTTTAAAATTATTCCTTAGCTTAGGGAGTGAAAGATACTGTATTTAAAAAAATCAAACCTAGTGGAAAACCTTTCTCAAGAGCTGCAACTTGCTGTTGGATGTTTACCATAATTTTTGTTTTAAAATTATTTGTAGAGTAATGAAAAAAATAGTTTTTCAGGTATTTTATTCAGCCTTTTTAAATAATAAATTTCCAAAAAATGAAAATGGAGTTTTATGTATTTTTGTCCAATGAAGGGGTTTTTTTGTAGTTAATAAATCTTGGTTCCACATTAGTTTTACACTTGGTGATCAACATTACATGTTTTCAGATTTTGTTTTGAAAACCATATAGCCTATGGCTGAAGTGCCCTCCTCTTTCTATTCATGGTTTGATTTAACTGGGTATAAATTTGACTGCAGTTGCAGTGCTGTGTTGATGTATGTTGTTTGAATTATGTGCAATGATTGCCTTCCTTTACAGTGTAGTTTGTCAGTTGTACTTTTTCCTCATTTTAGCCAGATTCTTGTAAATCTTATGTGAATCTTTTCCTGTGGTTGATGATGACTTTGCTGCTGCCACAAAAAAAATTCAAGCATTTTGTAGACAGAAATTAACTGTATTGAGGAAAAATAATAAAAAGTGGAAAACATAGTGCATGTGGATCAGCTGAACTGTCTAACTTTATTTTCAATTTCATTGTTTAATTTGCATTGAAAAGTAAAGCTGAATTAAAATGATACCCTTTTTTTATAATCACGTGTTTTATATAGATGTAGTATACACCTTATATTTGATTCTAATGTTTCAAGAGAGGTGAGTGTATTTCTAGGTTATTTTACACTTAGAAATTTCAGGCATTGATTTTTGGTGTCTGTTGAGAGAGAGATTTTATTATACAACAATCAAATAGAAGATGCAACTAGATCGGTATTATTTTTAGTTTTAAGACAAAGCACTTAAATGCATTTTTTTTAATTTTCTGTAACTGTAGAATTCTTTTGGCAATTGCATTCCTTTATTAATAGTTATGCTACATATATACCAGTCGAGCAATTCATAGAAATTAAACCCTTTTTCAGTTTAATACAGGCAAGGAGTTGTGTACGGAGTAACATTCAGCAATAGGCAATGCAAACGGGGAAGGAGGGGAACATATTTTAAATATTCCCTTTTTTTAAAATGTGTAAATAAAGAGTACTACATTACTTTAGACCTGAGCTCTGCTATGCATAGTAGTTAGAACTAGGAGAAACATGCTGCTTTCTAGTTGTGCTACTCTTTCATTGTACCAGCACCATGGGGCAAGGGGGGCCGGGGAGGAAAAACATCAGTAAATTTTTCTAACATTGCCCATTTGTTGGGTAAGCATGCTTGATGTAGAGATTCTAGCTTGTATCTTAGTCTGTACATCCGTAGATTTTTTTTTCTTTCTTCCTTTTGTTCCTTTCAGCAGTTATTCTTCAGTTAAGTCTTGCTGAGCCCCACTAACTCTTCTGAGGGTGATTGCTGGAATATGCATTTTAGGTAGGACTGCCAATCCATCTGTCTACAAATATAGTTTCATATGATCTGCAAATTGTACTGTTACAAACACAACTATGTTAGACTGCATAGAGTTATTTTACTTACATGTACTTGAACTATGTCATCATAACAAAGGTTAAAAATTAAGTATGGAATATTTTTGTAAATAAGAAATACCTGTGCAGCTGGTATTTTAAATGAAAAAAAATGTATTATACATTAATGTTTCAGAAAAAATATTCATATATGTGTATATGAATGTGTCATTATGCTGAAGGGCTCTGATTGGGCAAAATAAACTATTCAAATCTCTCCTGAAACAACTGTAACCTAGCTTTGTTCTTTTTTTTTCCTTCCTCCAATTTCATTTTTTTGGTTTTTGTTTGTTTGTCTGTTTTAACTGGCTGATCTGTAACTCCTAGTGTCTTTTCATTCTGTGGTACTCTAAAGGTCATTCCCCATCTGTTAAAACATATTCCCTACTGAACATGTTGTGCATACAATCCGTTATTTTTTTCAGTTCCTTTACATGGTGCATTGGGCAGGAGTTTCAGTACATTTCATTTCACTTTAGGTTTGTGCTGAGTACCCTTTGGTAAGCTCTGCAAGCAGGTACAGCAGCCAGAGCAGAACTGAAACTGCTGTATGCTCTGTATATTCAATAGTGGTGACTGAATTTTGCCACCAATTCACCTCTCATTTTATAATTGTGATATCCAGATATCATTTTATAACAGTTTTTTTTCCAAATATGGGTCTATTATAGACGTAGTGCAGTGATGTTTTCCCTGAGCCCAGAGGCAACCTGAAATACTAACTTTGAGATATATGAAGTGTTCCAGTAACATATTTTTAAATCTTTTGATGTCAACTTTGCTCTCAGTATTTACTGTTTCCTATTGGTTGTTTTCACATCCAACCAACATGCTGATTCTACAAGTACATATTGCTTTTCATCTTTGTGTAGGAGCCAGAAACTCTCCAGTGATGGACTATGATGAACCATAATTCCTGTGATAGGCTATGGGTTTTATTATATTTCCGTAATAAACTGGTGTTCCTGTTATAATGCTACGCAACTCAATTTAGCTGTAGTGCTAACCCACGGAGAAAGAAGGTTTAATAAGGTCCCTACAAGGTGCCAACATTGCCTACTTGTGGGACAAGCCAAGATGGACCTGTGGCATCCACAGTCTTGAAGAGAATGGCTGACATACAAAGGTGAGGTGGCCTGTACCCAGGATGCTGCAGGGGGAAGCTGAATGAGAAGAGCATAGCAAAGGAAAGGGGGAATCTCTTGGCACCAGCTAGATTTGTCAGGTAGGGCCACGTAGAGCCAGGGAAGGTGAGAGACATAATGACCAAGGTCACAGAAGTGGGAAAGAGCCTTGTGTACCCCACTGCTCTAGAAGCCACACCTGGGCTGGATGCTCAGAAACCAGACAAGGCCCAGTGATCACAAGCAAGCACTCCTTGGAGGGCAGCCTTTGACAGTTCCCAATCTTCCAGCTTTCTATTTGCAGCCTTTATGAAAATTTTATTTTTGCTGAGCAATATGAAAACAAGAAGCTGTTTTTTAGAATAAAATCTTATCTAGTCATCAATTCTTTACATTTTCACTAAATAATTTAGCATCTTAAATCTGTAGCTGCCTCATACTGTTGCTGAAATGGGGCAGCAGTATTAATAGCTTGCTAAGGGTGAGCTGTTAGCAGACCTTAAATTTCAAGCCCATCTATGTACAAGTTATGCTGACATCTAAAATTCCATTTTTTTGCCATAAAATTCTTCCCTGGCCAGTTTCTTGGTGAAGTGTTGGCCCTGTGCCAAAATAATAAGACCAAAAAAAAGTCAGCTGTAGCAGAAGTTACTATTGGGAACAATCTGGCTAGCTATTTGGAGCATTAGAAGAAAGGAATTAAAGATCTGGTACATTAGTTGCCTGGACCTAGTACAAGGCTCATGTTGCTCTTTGGAGCCAACTTCCAAGGTAGGATGAGAACTGGTCTCTCTCCTAGTACTTCCTGATGCCAGTGACTTTGTTTTCTCCACCTTTACCTCAGCTGTACCACATAGATCAAGAACTTCTATAGGTGGGGTTAAGGGAGAGTAAGAGCCAGACAAGTCATGTTGGACTCCCCTTCACCTTATCCCATCTGGCAGACTAAGAGTACTCGACACCTAGCAATGCAGTCCCTCTCTAAGATACCAACTTTCTGGTGCTGCCAGCTAATGTAATTAATTCTGTGCCTCAGATGATAGAATCATAAAAAATTAGGGTTGGAAGGGACCTTGGGAGGTCATCTAGTCCAACCCCATGCTCAAAGGAAGACCATCCCCAAATAGATTATTCCAGCCAGGGCTTTGTCAAGCCAGGCCTTAAAAGCCTCCACAGATGGGGATTCTACCACCTCTCTAGGTAACCTGTTCCAGTGCTTCACCACTCTCTGAGTGAGAGTTTTTCCTAATATCCAACTCAAACCTACCTCCCTTTGCTGCAACTTAAGACCATTGCTCCTTGTTCTGTCATCTGCCACCACTGAGAACAGTTTAGCTCCATCCCCTTTGGAACCACCCTTCAGGAAGTTGAAGGCTGCTGTCAAATCCCCTCAGTCTTCCCTTCTACAGTCTAAAGAAGTCCATTTCCCTCAGCCTCTCTTCAGAAGTCATGTGCTTCAGCCCCCTAACCATTTTCATTGCCCTCCACTGGACTTACTACAATTTGGCCCCATTCTTTCTGTACTGGGGGCCCCAAAACTGAACACAGTGCTCCAGATGTGGCCTCACCAGTGCTGAATAGAAAGGAATATTTACTTAGCTCTGTTTGCTGGCAACACACCTACTAATGCAGCCCAATATGCCGTTAGTCTTCTTGGCAACAAGGGCACACTGCTGGCTTATATTCAGCTTATTGTCCACTGTAATCCCCAGGTCCTTTTCTGCAAAGCTGGTGCATGGGATTGTTCTGTCCCAAGTGCAGGACTTTGTACTCGTCTTTGAATCTAAGGAGATTTCTTTTGGCCCAATCCTCCAATTTGTCTGGGTCACTTTGAATCCTAGTGCTACCTACCCTCCAGCATATCTATTACTTCCCCCAGCTTGGTGTCATCCCTAAACTTGCTAAAGGTGCACTGCATCCCATCTTCCAGATCATTAATGAAGATATTGGACAAAACTGGCCCCAGGACCAACCCCTGGCACACTCCACTTGATACCGGCTGCCAACTACACATCAAGTCGTTGATCACTACTCATTGAGCCCGACGATCCAGCCAGCTTCCTGTCCACCTTACAGTCTATATCCACTTTCTATCTACCTACAAAGGAAAGAATAAAAGATCCAGTCTGTTAGTTGCCTGGATAGAAGTCTTTGCTGGAGATGCATGGCGTGAATTTTGCTCGTGTCTGTGGAACTGATAATTGCATATTAAAAATGTTTTGCTCTTTGCCATTGAAAAAATCTTTAAACCTTTAAAAAAAAACAAAAAAAAACTTGTTGCAGTCAGGCACTCACTAGTTAAGAAATACCAGAATTAAGGCCGGCTTTGCAAACTTCCTGTATTATGTGTGTCATTTATATGATCACATTTTTTCCACGCAACAATAGATGTGCAATATGACAGAATTTCTAACTGTTAACTATATGACTTCAAAACTTAAGTAATGTTCTTTTAATCGGGCAGTGACTTGTTCGTTCTGCTCGTCTACCTTCCCATTCCCAGTATGTAATAGGCCTGTGTGAAGTGGGTAATATTTGCTTCGAATTTGGCTGATTCAGGGGAAAGCGATTCGATTTGGTGATTGGAATCACTGTCCCAAGTTGATTGTGCCGAATCACCCAGGCCCATCCCCTGCCTGCTCTCCCAGCCTGGTGATGCCTGCCCTGCCTGCCATAGCTCCCGGCACTTTGGGAAAAAAAACCCCCGACTCACCGGGTGCTGTTGGGCAGGGGGGCGGTCACCACTGCCCAACGCTGCATGGGGGGGCTCTGCATGAGCCCCCTAACCCCCCTCCCCATGGCTGTCCAGCCTGCCACAGCTCCAGCCCATTAAGGAAAAAAAACAAACAAACACCCCTGGACTCACCAGTTCCTTCTGGCAGGGGGCACTCTCTGCTGCCCTGCACTGCATGGGGGGCTCTGCATGAAGCCCCGAGGCTGCTGCAGAAGCAGTGTGTCCCGGGTTTTCCTCCTTTTTTTTTTTTTTTTCTTAAAGACCTGGGGCTGGGAGAGTGAGGGGGGTCGGGGGGCTCATGACAGAGCCCCCCATGCAGCATGGGGCAGTGGGGATCACCCCCCGCTGCCTAGCAGCACCTGCTGAGCCTGGGCTTCTTTTTAAATCACTGGGAGCTGGGGTTGGGGGGCTCGCGCAATAGCATTTGATGTTTTAGCTTCATGAACTACATGTTGTTCATCCTTTTGCCACACGAGGGCAGCCCTAACCAGCATGTCTGCATTGGCCAGTGGCAAGAACTACTATACATTTGCAAAACTATTGGAAAAGCAAATCAGTCTTCTCAGATATGTTTTGCTTGACCATTAAATAATGTTCCAAATCTCAAATCATTATTCTAAACATTTATAGGCATGTGCCTTGCAAAACAGTAGATTTGCTCTGCGTGAGGCATCATCTCAGTAGAACAACTTTTATTATCCTTACATTTTGGTACAGTTTAAGGCCACTGTTAAATCAGAAAAGAAAACTAATAGCGATATCTGTATCTATAGATATATAGATATGCTATCCATTTTTTATTTTGACACCAATTTGTATTTCCCCTTTTCTGATGTAGTTTCCAGATTAAATTAAATAAATAAATAAATAAATAAATAAATAAAGTGATAATAGTAGAGCTTTAGTGCTTACATGCATATAAACTCTGAAGCTCTACCATTATATAAGGATCACACCATATTTCTTTACACTAGAGAGGGCTGCAGGTGACTACGGTTGCATGCAGTACATAGTCTATTACTATTATATCCAATATGACCCCACAGACCAGTCCTGTCCCCCTCCAGCCCATGCAGCCTCATGAGTTTGATACCTGTGATGTAAACAGTAAGGTGGAACACCCGATTTTATGTCTGCCCGTGTCACTGAAATAAGAAAAACTTTTTTTTTCAAGTGTGAGGAAAACAAATACTGCCTCAGGCACACAATATTTTTTAAAAGCTTCTCAAAGTGTACTAGTTAACACTTGCCATCAATGAGTGGGTGCTTTTTTACATTCCTACAGCTCCTTCCACAATAGGGTACCGGTTCATGATTGGGGTCTTAGATATACTCTGATAATGGGGGAAAAAAAGCCATGTGTATATGTATTTCAAAATAAAATATGCATTCACTTATTCAGAAAGTGAAACTTTTTGTTTGTTTTTAGCATGTATTTTATCACTTACAATCCTCTGCAGTCCTATGCTAGGACAGCACAACACAAAGGTAACTATTCTGTCTGTATCACTATGCTCACTAGAGAGACTTATTAAAAAAAACCCGAAAACAATATTGTTTGTATTTAATTTAATAGATTTTAAAACGATTTTAAATATGGTGCTTGGAAGCCCTGCAATTTTCATTCTCTCAGTCCTTTTAAATACAGCAACAGCATGTTTAGTTCCAAGCTCCAATGTATGCAGGTGAGCTTAAAAATGTCAGTGAACAAGCTTAAATATTACCATTGTGCCTTAGGAAGAGTATTACAGGTTAGAATGTACTAGATAGCCATACATTTCTTGATATCAGATACAGAGGCACCTACTGGAATTTGCTACAAGTGCCTTACTTCTGAAAGTTGCTTATTTCAGTAGTAATTAGGTACTTACCGGTTTAGGCACTTGAAAAAAATCCCAGCAAATATCTGCATCATTAAACCCCCCCCCCCTTTTTTTTTTTTTATTTGGGCGGGGAGATGACATAGGTGCCTAAGGCCTTTTTGAAAATAGCATTTAGGTTCCCAAATTAGACACTTTTGACAAATTCGCTGTAACCCATGAAGTGAAAGGCTTGGATTAAGCTACCCTCTTAGCCTGGAGAAGTTTAAATCAATGTCTCCCATTTCCTAGGAGAGTACACTACACTAACCACGAGGCTCTAGACTATTCTGGGTGTAGCAACCCTTTCCTCTACATTTGTTGAAGCCATGCCACCATGCAAAACAAAGCAAACACATGCATCAGGTTGCACTGGGCTAAAGACAGAGTAAAAGGAGCATGACTCTTCCTACCTTGTGGTTGGGGAATTTGCCTAGTTGCTAGGTTCTGGTCCCGACTCTGTTACTATATTTTATTTGATGATTATTTATTGCAAAATGAATGTGCAAGGCAAGAGTGTCCAAGAAACAAATGGTAGTATCTGATATTGTCTCTCCTGTTCAGGAACCCAATTGAATGAACCATCCACAATTAGATATGTGAAGTTTCCTTTCTTTGTTACATCTGTGACCAAAAACACCAAAGCTTGTAACAAGATCCAGGAGCAGTTCAGTTGAAAATTCAAATGATAGCATTTGATACTCAATGATTGTGGTCATTGGAAAAAGTTGATGAGCTGGTCTTAAGAAATGACTTGACAGAATGCTGAAGTATCTATCTTGAGGTGAGCCTGGCTTTAAAGAGTGGTGTTAAGGGTCACAGAGGTACAGTGCCTGCTGCCTTTCCATGTAATACTGACACTTCTGTTGCATTTAGAAAACAGTCCTTCGTTTTTATGAGACACAGTGATGAATGTGTGTGAAAAGTCATACCTAGAGGTGCTCTAGCGTTGTTGGTTACTACATTTTGAAGCTTTTTTAAAACTTTGTCATAAATATATTAAAGACCAAAAGTTAAAAGTACAAAAATGTGTAGCCCTCCCACAAGCTAAACATGAAACATTCATCAGCAACAAAAATGCCATATTATCAGAGATTGAATTCCCCCTCCCCTGCAAGCCCCTTCATGGGGTTACACATAGGACCAGCTGTCTGTTTTCCAGAACAGTTGGAGAGCATTGTTGGAGTTGGCTCCTGTGAGACGCTTTCTGCAGCTTTTCAAGAGTTGCCGTCTTGGCCTGGGCAAGCAGAAAATTGGCCAGGCTTATGATGCTCTCCTTGGCTGCTTGGTACGGGATAGAGAAGAGGTATACAGTCTTGGAGAAGTCCAAGTCCAGTGTGCCAGAGAGGAAACTGAAGGCAGCAAACAGCTGGGGGCAATCTAGGAAGGCATGGAAGAGCATCTCCTCCAATTAGAGGCACAGGTTTAGGTCAGAAGTGTCAAACTCACTCTGTGTCCCGGGCTGGAGCTGGACCGTACAGCAAATGGGGTGGGGCAGGAGGGTTGGGCTAGTTGCACTGGTAGTAGGAGCAGTGTGGCAAACAGTGACATGTCACAGTGGAGGCAACACAATCAGTGCTGGTGGCAGGGTAGGACTTTGCAGTGTTGTGCTATAGAAGCACAACCAACCGTCACCTACAGCCATGTTCAATGGGGCCCCTGGGCTCGGGATTCTGCAGCAGCCCTGCACTGGCTCCGGGCTTGTCCACTGGGGCTGCCCTGCGGCAGCAGCTGTGGCCGCCCCACTTGCCATGCCAGGCAGTGTTTGCTGCTACCTGCCTGGAGCTTGTGTGCTGGGCAGCCCAGAGGAGGTGGTGGCAAACATTACCCAGCACAGCAAGCAGCCCCTTACCCAACCCATGGCCAGTGCCCCACGCTGCAGCCACTCACACCCCGCCTGGGGCTACCAGTGCCTGCTCAGGACAGCCCCGCGTGGGCTGCAGCAGGGAGCATGGGCCACAGGAAGGGTGAGGGGCCACTTTTCCCCGCACTCGGCACCAGCTCGTTACCTGCCGGGGATCTGGGGGTTGGGACTGCACGTTGCCCGCCACCTGTGCTGTGAGGCTGGGGGGGGGGGGTGTCACTGGGAGCATGGGGCCCACACCGGTGTCCCAGGGCCAGTGTCAGTGGGGCCCAGAGCAGGACAGCAGGAGTACCGGGTCCTGGGCAGCAGGGGCTCTATGGAGCCGGGCCAGCTCCCCTCTCTCCCTGCTGGTGCAGCCCAGCCCAGCTCCACAGACCCCTGCCAGCCTGCACCCCGCTCTGGGCCCCACCAGTGCTGGCCCTGGGACATTGGTTGCAAGATGGTGATCAAGGGGTGGGGCACCTGTCAAGGGGCAGGGCTACCCATGAGGCACTTAACAGCTTGCCAAAACTGGGTAAGTGGCCCTCTGCCCAAAATTATTGTCTGCCCCATACTTGGGAGTGGGGGGAGGGTGCCGGGAGGACAGGGGTTGCCACATGTGCGCATGCATATGTTTGGCATAATGCCAGGCAGGGTGGTGGGAGCAGCCCCAGCAGCTGGATACGGATAAGTCTATGGGGGGAAGGGCCACAACTTGGAGACTGTCCAGGGGTAGGTGTGCGGCATGGGTGTGTGCTTGGGGGAAGGTGCTGGGTGCTGAGGCTGTGGCAGGGCCAGAAGGGTGGGTGGGGGGAGACACCTGACCCTCCAGCAAGGGAAGAGATGGGGGGCTGCCCTTTGGAGGCAATGGGGAGCTGTATGGCCTGGCCAATAACACCAGGGCTGGTGCCAATGCTTGCAGGGGGGATGCTCACAGGAAGATGTTGTTTGGGTGGGCAGGAGGATACTAAGTTATTTGGTGTGGCATGGTTAGCTCCAGCCCAGGCCAGGGAGTGTCACAGGCATTCCATCCTCCTCTCTCTAGCCTGTGGTAGGTTTGGGCTTGCTCTGCAGCTGCCACACTCTGGCCTTGGTGGGATGGGGGCAGGTGGCTGTGGGTCAAGAGTGAGAGGCATCTGCAGGGCTGTGGCTTGGGAGTGAGGGGCACCTGCATGTCCCAGAGGGGCAGGGGACTGTGGGTTGGAAATGAGGCACCAGGGGCCTGTGGGTTGAGAGTGAGGGGTGGCACCAGCATGGCCCAGGGGCTGTAGGTTGGGAGTGAGGGACATGGGCAGTCTTTGGAAAAAACTTGGTGATCTTCATTGATTCAAGCAGTCCCCGTCTGCTGTAGCAGGGAGCTAGAGCCAGACTCCATACTGGTAAGTAAGGGGTGGGGAGGGGACCATGGGGGGACCCCTGCCAGGACCCATCCCCTGCCAGCTCTCCCCGACTCCTGCCCACTCCCCCAGCCCCCCATGGCTGCCCTGCCCACCCCAGCTCCTGGTGATTTAAGAAAAAAAGCCCACAGTCACTGGGTGCTGCTGTGAGGCAGGGGGGTGATCCCCACTGCCCCATGCTGCATGGGGGGCTCTGCATGAGACCCCTCACCCTCCCAGCACCCCCCATGGCTGCCCTGCCTGCCCCTGCTCCAGCCCACTAAGAAAAAAAGAAAAAAGAAAAAAAAACCCCGGGACTCACCAGCTCCTGCAGCAGTCTCAAAGCTTTGGGGGCAGTGGGTATCGCCTCCTGCAAGGCAGGAACTGGTAAGTCTGGGGTTTTGGGGGGTTTTTCCCTAAAAGGGCCAGGGCTGGAGTGGGTGGGGCAGCCACGGGGACGGGCTGAGGGAGCAGACAGGGGTCAGGGGGGTTCATGGAAGAGCCCCCCCCATGCATCATGGGGCAGTGGGGCACAGCAGGGATCACCCCCCCACCCAGCAGCGCCTGGTGAGTCAGGGCTTTTTTTTTTTCTGAAGTGCCAGGAGCTGGGCCAGGCAACGCAGCCATTGTCAGAGCTGGGGGAGCAGGCAGGGGATGGGCCTGTGTGATTTGGAGATTCAGCAGCAACCAAATCTCCAAATCAGATTTGGCCAAATCAATTCGGGACAGTGATTCAAATAACCAAATTGAATCATTGTCCCCTGAATTGGCTGAGTCTGAAGTGAATACAGTAAAAGCTGTGCTATCTGGCATCTTACAAGCCGGCATGCTCCACTAACCGGCATGCCGGCTTGTAAGATAAAGTGAAACCAGAAGTGCCCACCCAGCACTTCCAGTTTCTCCGAGCCCCCACGGCCCGGGTCAAAGCAGCCTGCACTGCCCAGCCCCCACGGCCTAGGGGCATAACAGGCCATGCGGGGCTGTGTGGGGCCTGCCTCCCTGTCCTGCAGAGCCCACAGGACAGGCAGCGATGCCATGGGAGGGCAGAGGGACGCCCCAGACATGGCAGGAGAAGCGGCTGGGGCCACTCAATTAACTGGCATATTTTGTTATCCGGCATCCCCCATTCCCGGGGGATGCCAGATAACAGAGCTTTTACTGTACTAGCCACTTCACACAGGCCTAATAAGCAGCCAGTGTATCAAGTCCATAATGCAACTGGTGTCAGTCACAGCGTGGGCATGCCCACATTTTTCCATTTTGCAGCTATAGCCTTTTTTTATTCGAAGGAGCAATTAGATTCAGGCAGACAGGAGGGTTTTCTTTCCAAGGGTATGTCTTTTTAAGTTATATTTGTAATGCAATGTACTACAAATGAAGCATCAGGTATTAATGAAGGTCACAGAGTCATGATGTGGTTGTACATATTGTCAAATATGTTTTTCTTCCATGTTTAAATTTGTCTCTCCATATGAAAGACTATATTTGTATGCATTTAAAATCAGGTGCTTTAATATTGTTTTTGTGTATATTGTGCATCTGTGCAGGAGCTGGAGTAGTTGACCATTGAGGTCCCTTCCTCCTCTATGATTTTACATGGTTTCTTGGCTTCTGAGGTGTTCTAATCATGATTCTGCTTGGCTTTGAATTTCTAAGTTTCACCCTGATGCCTTTGACATCTTTCAGAAACAGTTTTTCTAGAAAAGGTTAGGTTTGGCTGGGTTTCCTTAAAAGTAAAGGAACCTTCCATTCTTTGGACATGTTCCTGGTAATGGATTTCACAATTGAGGTGATCGGTCTACAAGTTCTTGGACACCACCTGGATATTTAGAAGAGGAAGAGCAATAGAATAGCCTGAAAAGTGATAAATGAAGTATTATAGGTCACTCTGCTCTTTTCACTACCATGCCTAGCTTGTAGATTAGAACATTTCCCCAGGTACTACAGTTTTTAAATTATTGAACAAAATTAAAAACCTACACTTGTCTAATCATAGGTCATCAGGGAGATTTCTGAGTGTTTGAAGTGAAAGCCTGTTCTCTTCCTTCCACTCCATCCCCAATAAAACATACTATGTATGCTTGAAACCATTTGCAGCTTGTGTTTTTTTTCTAATCTAGCCAGCCTTATCCTTTACCTCACTGAAAACTGAAATACAGTGCACAGGAACAAACTCCCATACTATAAAACCAACTAGTGTTCACAGCCTACTAAAAAAAAAAAAATCTCGTGAGACGGTTTTGTCCTATTCAGTGCTGTTGTTCAAATGGCCCATGAGCTCAACCCAAAATACTGAGTACGCCAACAGAAACTTTTATCCTAATCTGTGCTGTTTACACATCTGTGTTCTGGTTTTCATGATGTGAACTGGCTTTCTTGATCAATGCTTCAGCTAAACACAGTGATTGTTTATTTCAAGCAGTCTCCTTCTCTTAATGAGTTTTGTCTGCCATATGACTGGTTCTGCCTGTCAGAACAGGCTTCTTGGTTAAGTCACTACCAAATACAATTTCCAGTTTGGTAAAAACCATGTGATTAAAGGAATAAATACTATTTTCTGACTGATTTAAAAAATCAATATTTCTTAGCTAGAGCTTTAAACTGCTATGTTGTCAGTCAGCATGCACTAGTGAGGAACTTTAAAGAGTAGTATGAATACTTACGTTACTGATGTCCCAGTTTAAAATCTACCATATTATTCTCTAATTCAAGGCTGTCCAACTTCTAAGTGGCTGGAAGATGCACACTCCATAGGGTGCACCAGCCACACACCCCAGGAGCCACAGCTCCCCTAGCTTGCATGACCCATGTATGGTATCCCCATTCCCCCCTCCTCTCGCACCCCCTCACACACACTGCACTATGCGTGGGCATTCCTCCCACCACTGCCACCTTTGGTTGCGCAGCCCCAGGTTCCCCTGCAGCACTGCACCATATTGGCACTCCAGGCCCCTGGTCCACAGGCCACTAGTTGGACAGTCCTGCTCTAACTGATTGAATTTAATAGAGGAATCACCCCATGAAGAGTCCCAGTCTTTTTCCTTCTGCTAATCATAGAATCATAGAAAATTAGGGTTGGAAAGGACCTCAGGAGGTCATCTAGTCCAACCCTCTGATGAAAGCAGGACCAGCCCCAACTAAACCATCCCAGTCAAGGCTTTGTCTAGCCATATCTTAAAAACTTCCAAGGATGGAGATTTCACCACCTCTCTAGTGTTACCCCACCCTCCTAGCTGGCAGTCAGTATCAAGTGGAGTGCCTCAGGGGTCAGTCCTGGGGCTGGTTTTGTTCAGCTTTGTATCATCCATGAGCTTGCAGAGAGTGCAATATCCATTCCATCTTCCACATCATTCATGAAGATATTGAACAAAACCAGCCCCAGGACCAACCCCTGGGACACTCCATCTGATACTGGGTGCCAGCTAGATATGGAGCAATTTATTACTACCCATTGAGCCCAACAATCCAGCCAGCTTTCTATCCACCTTACAGTCCATTCATCCAACCTATATTTCCTCCGCTTGTTTGCAAGAATGCTTTGGGAGACTATATCAAAAGCCTGGCTAGAGTCAGGGTATATTATGTCCTGTGGTCTCCCCACTTCCACAAAGCCAGTCATCTCATCATAGAAGGCAATCAGGTTATTCAGCCATGACTTGTCCTTGGTGAATCCATGCTGACTGTTTCTAATCACCATAAATTACAAATTATGGAATTTTCTATCAAGGAAAGGAATAACAGTGCCATCATTTAAGATTTGATTGAATCAAGCTATTGGAAAAACTACATGGTATAAGTGTGTAGGGTGGGAGTATAAGTAGGTATATTTCACCTCTACCATTTGTTTCTGAAAGCTCTAGCTTTGTCGAAACCTCTATGGAGCTCCCAAGCAACTTATTATTTGTACTCTATGCCTTAAGTGTGGGACTCTCTGAATGAACAGACATGGGGAAGGGGGCTAATTTGAATAACAATTCAGAACCCAGGCACCAGAGTTTCTTTACTAGTTGTTGGATTTCTGTGAACACCCAATCATTTGGCAATTATTAACTAATACATGGGTCTTTATAAACTTCTCTAATCCAAGCAATGTTTATGTTGTAAAGGTTAGATGATTACCTGGCTGGAAGAGATTGTAATGCCTTATCCTAAAACAAAGTTTGGATGAATCCTTGTTGGAAACATGGCTAGATATTTTTAAACATTTTTTTGGATTCTAGTCCTGAGTTCAGACTACTAGATTTTGACTTCTCAAAAGTGTTACAAAAAACTTTTAAAAATCCCCCCCAAAAAAACCCTTTTCTTACTATTAGCTTAAATGATAAAAATCACTGTGCATAGATTACAAGATTTTATCAGAGCTTAACACTAAATCTTTTCCATATGAGTGTATAACTTTGGGTAGGAAAACTGTTATCTGAATATAATGACTTCCTGTCCAAGCAAACACTTAAGTATGGGTGGCACATCCAACTAAAATGAGAAACAATGCATTATTTCAGTTTGAAAAGCTGCATTTATTCCTGACAGTGGTTTTGCTGAAGACAGTGGTTTTGCAGAAAAGATGCAATCTTTTTGAGAGAACATAAATAATAGCTAAAACCTGGACAGGAAGCAGAGTAAACAGATATGATTAATTCAACTGAAAAAGGCTAATTTTATCCTTATTATCCCCACTCACACACCATCAGCACAATTCCAGTAGGTGCTGGAAGATAAGGAACAAATCAAACAATTCATTTGATAAAGTAAGTGAAACAATATAGGCTTAGTTCATTTCCATCCAGATGTAATTATTCTAACAAGACACGCTCTCACTTCTGTTACACACAACCTGATTTAAAACCTCAAGGAAATGTAAGCAGACAATGGAGGTTGTGTTTAATCCTACATTCCCAAACTGTTGTATGTTCCTTTGAGTCCTTGTTTTCCAAACATGTTCTTGGAAATGTTTCTGGGTTGGCAAATATTCTGTGGAGTGCTACTGCTTACCAAAATATTTCATTTCTGTTATGTCTTTTATTTCAGTCAAATCTTGAATATTGCTCGGACAGTTAACTTCCTAAATGAATTCATAGTTAATTAACTGTCTTATCCTTCTTACTTTATTTTTGTTTTGAATTCTAACTGCCAGACACTAAGACCACTGATAGATGTCGGGGGAGAAAAGGCACTTTTCTTTCAGCTTGGTGCACCCCTTCACCAAGTGCAGCGCATGCCCAGAAGAAGAATCATGTCAGTTTGACCTGGCTTCCCAACATCTATATAGATTGCGCTTCAGCAGGGCTTTTTGGCACTTTTACCTAATAGGCGATTCCAACTTTACAGATCACCTGTGATTTTTACAGACATTGTGGGACTGGGTCAAACTGATGCAGCTCCTCTTCTGGTAAAGCACAGGGTTTTTTTCACATGGTTGTTTTAGATACCAGGATTTTCCAGTTTCTAATTTTGCTGCCCTGCTGCAAATATGCAGTGTGGCAAATGAATCCACATGCACCACATGCATTTTTGAGCTCCTTCAAAGGCTTTGACACCTTACAAACCTCATGCACCCACTCGTGTGAACACGGCCTTAGCAGGTACTTAAGCAGAGTTTAACCCAGGGGTGGGCAAAATGCGGCCTGGGGGCTGGATGTGGCCTGCCAGGCCATTCTATCCAGCCCATGGGGCCCTTAAAAATTTAGAAAATTAATATATATCTGTCCCTGGTTGACTGTAATGTGGCCCTTGATAGTTTGCCAAAAACTCACTAAGCGGCCCTCAGCCCAAAATAATTGCCCACCCCTGGTTTAACCCCTTTTAACATAGCTTCTCTGGCTTTTCAGTTTGCTTTACTGCAAGGGTAAGACTGTTAAATCTACGGTAAAGCCAGTATATTCAAATTTAAGTCAGAATCTTTGCCTTTAACCTAATCCATATCCAGTCATCGTCATTGGAAAAAAATACTTCTTTACCTTATATAGCAATGGACCTTTGTAGCTTTGTTTTAGCTTTTCAATACAAAACCATGCTGTAAAAAGACTTTTGGAAAAAGCATTGAGGAGTTCCATATGTAACTGTGTCTAAAGGTAAAAAACAATACAAACCTATTTACGTGACTGAAAGTAAGTACATCTCTGGACACACCCAGGTCTCTGTTCTGTTGGCGAGTAGAGATTATTTTTACATAATCGTATTTCAGAGTAGAAACACACTTTTTAAATTCCGCTGCAAGGCCCGATCCCATTTTTTATCTTTCTCCTATCCTTTCACTTAATTAATGCATGGCCATCCTCTTGAGAGAGGTCTCTGTTCTCTATAGCTTAATTTGTAATAAACAATAAAACCTGCATAACTACACTCCTGGAAAGAAAATCCTCTCAAGTCTGCCTGAAGAATTCAGCTTCCAATCCCAATCCTGCAGTGAAGGTGAAGTAGTGCAATTGTAACTTTTAATCAGAAACTAATATAGAATGGCTGTTGAACAGAGTGGGGAAGAAAAGCACATCAGTTTGTTAGAACTACAAAGCAATTTGTTCTGTCAGCCAAATTGTAGAAATCCATCACGTTGCAATGAGCTTCTCGCAGGCAATTTAGGTAACTTTGTTTGATATACAACTCAAAATAGTAATGGTAACAATAAAGCAGGGAGGAAACAATTTACCCTGTTTCTGACGGTAATTTTTCCTGTGTTATCGTGACCCCATTAGCCAGCTGTGTGCAGAAACAAAACTAAATTTTTCAGCTAAAAACATGGGATGAATAACATTGTACAAATTGGCTTGTCCCAAATCTGTTAGCCAACTGAAACCAGTAACCCCTTTATCGCGCATGCAGGCTTCCCTAAATGGGCATTGTTATCGCTTATTTTTTCTAGCCCAGAGGTCTAAAAATGAAACCTTTCGATCCAATGATGCTTCCAGAGAGATCTTGAATTTCTATCAAGATTCTTAGTCAGCCACTTTGGTATTGATAATTTCTTGACCATCCAGGGGCAGATATTTATAATTTCTAATTTATCTTTGTCCATGTAAATAATGCACAAACAATTTTTGTCACCTTGAATGAACAACATAATCATTCTTCTACAGTTCTAGACAAAATATGAAGATGAATTATTCCACCCACAAAAATTGTAGCAAAGATATGCACTTCTAATTTATTGTTAAGAATGAGTGCATCTACATATGTGCTTTACTGTAAAGTTGACTAATTAGCTCCACAGTAAAGCATCACCACAGTGAAGCATCACTTATTAGGGCGCATTAAACTAATTGACTCTGTTATAGGATAGTGCTGTCCTATGGCAGAGTAATTTACACTACCTCAACGCATGTGTAAATGGTGACGAGGGCTGGCTGGGGCATA
The DNA here is from genome assembly GCF_030867095.1 of Alligator mississippiensis. Lineage (NCBI taxonomy): Eukaryota > Metazoa > Chordata > Crocodylia > Alligatoridae > Alligator > Alligator mississippiensis. Next base: position 127,235,727 of record NC_081824.1, read on the forward strand.
AGGGTGCTATAGTGTAGGGGCTGCCTGCTGGCTAGTCCCACACTTTAGTACCCTTATGCCCCAGCTAGCCCCAATGCCATGACCCAGAGCCTGGGGCTGCCTCCCTGAGCCTGTTGCCACGTCTCAGCTGCTCCACCCCAGTTCTAACTACTGTGGTCCTGGGCGCGAGTATATATGCTGCACCCAGGAGTCGCTGAGTCCAACATGAAGCATGCCAGAGTGTATTGCTCTATGCTAATTGCACACGTAGATGCACCCAATGTCTCTAGTGTTTTTCTAAACAGAAAATTGAATGTGCTTTGATATCTTGATATGGAACTGCATATTGCAGTGGCCCAGGATAAATTAATTCTCAAATGATTCCTCTGAGAGAGGACTTCTGCTGGCTTGTTTGTATGAATGATGCTGATTAACATATTTCTCCCACCACAGGAGTTAACAGATCAAGCTTTGCTCTCGTGACAGCCCTGTGATATTCTTGTTGTGTTTCCTGTCATGAAATTCTTGCTTCTGCCTGCTCCGGCTTTTGCTTGGTTCCAATTTTAAAATAATACAACACATTCCCTTGAACCAGCTTTTGCCTTGCTCTCAGAAAGTTCCTTTGCTACCCAGTCTTATGAGCATAGGATGACGTGAGGTTGCCCCTGTGATGAAGCAGTAACTCACAATAGTAGTTCTTATATTATGAAAACTGAGATTTTGTGAATTTTGACCATAAGATTCCTTACACTTCTGGGGCAGGTTGTGAGATTATAAGGCGATTCTAAGGACAAATTCCTGATACTGCAAGAGTGCTTTGTCTGACAATCCAAGTGTGCTCAGTACAGCATGGCATGCTGTCTGTAACACTTAAGCCATTCTGTATTCTGTCTGTGGTATCTCAAGTAAGCATGAGCATACAAAACAACAGAGCACACTTAAAGTGTTATTGAAAGCAAAAGACAACAAAAATTTAGGTCACTAATTCCACCTGAATGTTAGTCTTTTCATGGCCAGACTTTATAAAATTGTTTATCTGCTTCTTTCTCATTGAAACCAGTACAAATTAAGCACCTAAATACCCTGGAGCATCAGTGCCTTAGGTAGATTTTTCAGAGACATGTATTAGCATTTTTAGGTATCCAGAATATCTGGGTGTGATCCCAAGTCAGTATTTCAGCAACCTCCATGGAATACTTAAGCACAGCAGTAAGTGATGTTAGCATTAAAGTATGATTTTTTTTGTACCATTTGTGCTCATTTATGGCCTTTTTTCAGAATATCATAGAGGCTCCCTCCACTATATACTGACATAAACTCTAATGCCTACATTCTGCCTATTTAAAATTACTGATGCCATTTTAGCTGAACACATTCTTTATTTTCACCCTGACCTGTTGTGTGGGATTCCCATGAACTCCTGGAACGCTGTTTGTACTTGAATCGAGCTGTGTCATTGTGTTATCAGAATCCCTCCGTTGCCCTTGCATGTAGTGGGGGATCGTGGGTCTGAACGTCTGTAAGGAGCTTTCTTTGAAAAAAGCTGCTCCAGGTACACAAGCTACCAGAGACTGCTTGTAGCAGGAAGTACTTAAATAAAATTGAAAGTATAGAAACAGCCTATACTCTTTGGCCAAACTACTCCTGAAAAAATATTTGTATCCCCACCACTAGTACAAGTGCTGTTCCCAGAAGTTTAAGTTATTTCAATCTGTCAGCAATCAGTGACTTAATCAAGGTCTTCATAAAAATAAATTACAAGAAACAATGGCCACAAGCTAGCAGAGAGCAGATTTAGACTGGACATTAGGAAGAACTTCTTCACAGTTCGAGTGGCCAAGGTCTGGAACGGGCTCCCAAGGGAGGTGGTGCTCTCCCCTACCCTGGGGGTCTTCAAGAGGAGGTTAGATGAGTATCTAGCTGGGGTCATCTAGACCCAGCACTCTTTCCTGCTTATGCAGGGGGTCGGACTCGATGATCTATTGAGGTCCCTTCCGACCCTAACATCTATGAATCTATGCATCTATTAAATACATCATTCCAAAGCCTTCCTCTGGGTGTAGATCATGGTTTTGCTCATGTGGACATACCACTTCCCTCTGTGTTTCTAGACTCTTAAATTTAAGTTCTCAGTTCACAAGTGAATAGTAATCACAAGTGAATCAGTCATTGAATTGACAGGAGACTTGGATTTGAGTCCCACCTTTGCCACTGCTTTACTGTGTGATACTGGGTAAGTAACTTCATCCCTCTTTGCTTCCATTTCCCCTGTCTTATTTTACGTATTTAGACTGTAAGATCTGAAAGATACGGATTATTTCCTATAATGTGCATAGACAGGTCTTCTCTCACACAGTGAGACCTCAGTTTTGGTTGGGAGATGCTGGGGACTGGTATAAAACAAAAAATGAATCAGTGTGGTTTGGCACTACTCTTGGCTGGGACATTCTCTCATAGTTTTATGTAAATTCTTCTGATTGCTGGCATACCTTAATTAGCTGGACCCAAACAAATGGTCTGTTTCTGAATATAAATCATGGATGCTGGGGATCTAGCACAAATAGTCTTTTTGACACACAAAGTCTTATCTGTATCTGAGAAGAGGGAGGTCTTTTTTCTTCTTTACTCTGCAGGTGTATCCCAGGCTTTGTGGCTAAAATATTAAGTTGTGTTCAGCTCAGAACCCTCTTGATATAAGTTGCAGCCACCTGATATCATGTGTAACCCATCAGGTTTTACATTCATTTGGCTGCCAATCTACAACCCAGATCTGTTTAGTTCCTTAATCTCCTCCTCCAGAACGCCAGCAGCTGCTAACAGTGGCATATAGGGAATAAATCCTCTTTAAGCCATAGATCTGTTTAGGTCACTGTGGATCACTCTAAAGCAGATCCTTTGGGATGGCTGAGAACAGAACACAGTGATGGTTATTCTTTCAAAAATGGAGAACAGGAAACTAACAGCTACAAGAGAAAGTTGAATTTGTTCTTATAAAATAGGAGGTGACTCAAACCACCACCCAAAAATCCAAACAAACAGACCTGTAATGGATGGGAGAGAACAGAATCAGGGTGTGTGTGTGTGTGTGTGTGTGTGTGTGTACATTTTCCTTTTTTGTCATTTAAATTTCTATTTCAGTTAAAATAAAAGCCAGGTGCTGGCTTGTTTTGGCTTTGTGTGTATGCTGAAGGACCAAGGCAGAGGAATAATTCTGACTGCAAAGGTGTCATGAGGAGACATTCCCATGAGGTTCAGTTGTATATATTCCCTAACCCCTAGCATGACCACCCTAACACTTCACTTGCCTTCTTTCTATTCACTCCTACCTCCATCCTCCAACCCCATGACACTTGCTACCGTTAGCTTTCCTACCCCACAGGCTCTTGTCATCACTCAACAGCAGCTTTCTGAGGCTCTTCCCAGTTACCCTCCCTAGTCACTACCCTTTACTACTCCTCTATCTGCCTTCCAACCTGTTGCTCACTAGCTCCCTTTCTGTACTCTCGGATTCTGCTACGCCCAGGTTCCCCCAATGCTCCCCACGCCGTGTGCTTTCCCTACTAACCACAAACCGCCGTGATTCTGTGCGAGATTCTCATTACAGCTCCAGAAGGATGAAAGACAATATTTTTCCCTTGTAATCAAACAATCCTAGATATGTACTTGCTGAATTAAATACATGATTTAGAAAATGATTTCCACCTCACTGCCAACCAAGTATTTCCCACTCCAGGTATGAGGACATTAAAAAGAGTGAACAAAACTCACTTCGAACAGCAGCAATCCTCTATCAACTAGAGGGCTTTTGTTGAATAATACAAAGAACTCCTTCCCTTCTCCCACTCCTCACCTCCCTACAGTTCTACTCACAGGGCTAAGCCAGTTGCCTCTGGGAAAATCTGCTTTTGTCCACTGTGATGATTGTTCATTATAGCCATGTCCTTTCAGCCACCAAGCCGTAAAATTGCTTTTGTTATTTATGTTGTAAGATTACTTTGAGTGCAGCTTCGGCAGAGATTTATGTACGTTTTTTTTTTGGTTGGGCCTTATGATTTATTGATCAAGGTGCTCATAAAGGTGCTTATCACTGTGGCACCTGAACGTCTCCCCAAATTATGAAGTATACACACAGACATTAACCTTTCTCCTTAATCTGGCCAGAAGTCAAAGAGCATTTGCATTGCTCTGCAAATGCTTAGGGTTATGGCTTCCTGGTATTATTCTGGGACTGAGCTCCAGATTCCTGCATGTCAGGGAAGCAACACCCATTAGTTTCATTCTAAAGACTGGTGCTTCCATAGCTCCACTGGAAAATGGGTGAAATTGGAAGTTGTGATCAACCAAGAAGAGACAGTCTCTTAGGTAATGTAAGCCAGTTGCATAGAGGGCTTTGAAGATGATGGATTAAATCTTTCATTTGCTCTGATACATAACATAAAGACACAGCACGGGAGTAATAAGTCTGATGTTTGATCACCTGAAGGAGTTGCTAATCCCTTTATTTTGGGGAATGGCATAAAGGACACCTCTTGCACTCTAAGGCAGCTGGAACTAACTTCTGAAATGAAGCTCTGGGTGTGGCTGGTGTTTCCCAGGCTGCCTGTCGAAGTCAAAGCTAAGCAGCCTGCAACCTCTTTTTTTCCTATGATTTAAGATTTAATTTCCATGATGTTGCATTAGTGTAGCAAGAGACATAAAATTTGCTACTGAAGATGCAAATGATGTAAATGATTACTTGGTACAAAAACTAAAGGTTTCACAATAAATCTAGACAGGGGACTGATAACTTTCAAACCCTGCCCACATTTTTTACCAGGTAGTTCTATCTATCTAAGTACATAGTAAGCCCCAGACACTCTTGTGTCAGACTTGAAAATCTTTACAAAATTAAAGAAGACAAAGTTTCATGGTAAATATCCATTTCTGGGCTTCATCTATTTAATTTCTTCAAATGTTCCTGCTGTCCAATAATACTTCATTTGAAGAGCAGATGGCAACTTGAACCTGACTTGGTACTCCAGAATTAATCCATCCTATCATTTTCATTTCATCTGTACTAGAAACCACTCTGAAGCTCTTCTACCATAGGTTTAGAACAAAAGGACAACACTAACCAACTATAAGAAATATTGGAATTATATACTTCAGAGAGACTGAAATCAGACAACCAGAGCTCGAAGGAGCTCAGAGGACTACCACATTTCTACGTTCTGATGGATTTAGACAATGAGCCTACATTAGAAGATTTGCAGAAAGCCATTAAATTGCTTCCTTGGACCAAGGCATCTGGCAACATCTGCTCACCTGATCAAATCTATAAATGTGCCAGCTGTGATACATATAGAGGTAACTTCCTGTTGGACATTGTCATAAAAATTGTTACTCGCATCACGCTCCCTAGGTTGTAATCTCTAGGGGAGCAGAATCCATCCTGACCGTCAATGCAGGTTTTGCTCAGGACACTCCACCATTGGTGATATTTTTGATCAAGCAACTGCAAGAGAAGTGTAAAGAAAAACTAATACCATTGTATATAGCCTTCATCGATCTGATGAAGGCCTTCAAAACAATCAACGGATAGGGCCTTTTTATTGTTCTGACGGTGGGTTGTTCTCCCAAACTGATTAACATAATTTGCTCATTACATCTAGGCCTATTTGGACCCTAGTTCATGTGTGCTAGTAGACTAGGTTACTGAGGGCCATTATCCATAGGCGGCAAGAGAAACATAGGGATCCAACGGATTACAGGGGATAAAAAATGACAAAAGGGAACGTGTGTGAATCAGAGGGTCAAAATTAGTGCACCCTCAGGGGACATTGACCAGAGCACCCCAGACAGCACCCAATGACTCTCAAATGCGGTGAGAGAGCTGGCGGCTACTGACCAGGAGTGCTCTGCCCGGAGACAGGACCGTAGACAACCCAGGAAAATAGCCCCACAGTCCCCAGGGACCCTCCTGGCCAGAGCCTCCTTCCTGGTAATGCAGATAGCCAACTTGGCCAGAGCCAGGAGGAGGTTGACCAGGAGGTCCCAAGCTTTGGTGGGGCCACAGATGGGGAGTGCAAAAATAAACAAGTGAGGGGAAAAGTACAGCCAGAAAATAGGAGGTTCTGGAGGAGAAGGTGCAGGGGCTGCAACCTGGTGCACTCCAGGAACATGTATACTAGGCTCTCCCTCTGCCCACAGAATAGACGCATGTCAGGGAGTGGTAGAAACTGTGTCAGATGCATGCCCATGGCAATGGCTCCGTGAAGAAGCCACCAGCCTAGGTCCCCTGTGGCATGTAGGATTAAGGGCAGGAATGAAATGCCTTAATGCATTCAAGGACAGCAATGAACCAGACTAGATGGAGGCTTGTTCAACATCTCAAGGTTTAGAGTGAACATAACAGGGTCCCTGTTAGAACCCTGTTACTTGAGGGAAAATCCTCGACAGCTGGGGGAAGACTCCCCACCCTCATATGGACAACCAATGACAAACAAGCTTTAGGGATAAAAGAACGGGAAAGCCCCGAAGAAAAGGACTTCGGGTACCAGGTGAAGCAGACAGTCGACAGAATGTGGAAGAAGAGAAGGGGACTTACCAGAGACTCGGATGGACCCCGAAAGTGGCGAAACTGGGAGGTATCCAGTGTATGCGAAATTGAGACACTGAGCAGCGAATCCCTGAGCAAAGCGGTGGGGTGATGCCCAGGCAAAATTGGCTATCTGGTAAATTTCAAGGTACCAGGGAGGTGGGAAGAGTGGAGGCAGAAGGTGGGGGATCCCCGAAGAGAGCGGCAGGCAATGGCCGAAGAACCCCCCTTGCCAGCAAACCCCATGGTCCCGAGGAGCACAGGAAAGGCAGAGGCATCAGGCAGCTGATCCGCCGCAGCAAGTGAATGTTGTCAATCGGTCTCCCAGTGAGGGAAAGGGAATTCCTGGACTAGAACCCAGTGGAACTGGGGTATCTGGGGACACTAGAAGTGGACCCTTGTGTGAGGTAACCCCAGGCTCCCCCCAGGTTCGTGCCCCCCTGTAGAGTGAGGAACACGGAGGGTGCCCACCGCTAATGAGGCAATTAGTAGTGGCATAAAAACTTGGTTAGGGAGACTCCTCATCTTTCTTTAAAGACTTATGAGCACCCAAGTGGGGATTACATTTTGAATACCCCGTGTGGAGGAAGAAAGCCAGAGAATCCACCAGTGATCCGGCAGTGTGGAGTCAAAGCTGCCCGGCACCTAAACTACTAACTAGGCAACTAACATCGTGGAACCACCTGCCAACATTTACCTGAAAGCTCCAGCAGCTGCAGGTCTCTTCGTGAGTCCCAGCATGATCTGGTGAGAGACTCAAGCTGGTTGCTGCCTCCAACTCGTGCCCCTATAAGGGAAAAGATAAGAAAAGTAATAAAGTGCATTTGATCAACATAACGGGTTGGGACTGGTCATTCCGCGGGTGCCAACTAACATCTCATTAATTCCTTTCCTCCCTTCATAAGATCCAAGTTGTGGCAGGCGAGAACCAGAGGAACGGGTAGCACCCCACTAACCTGATAACAGTGAAAACCAAAGGTAAAGAATCAGATCTGAGAGATTTCCTTTTATGGATGATGTGGCCTTGGTTGCCCACAGTGAATCTTCCCTGAAAAATCTCTTGGGTAGATTTTCTGAGTCCTGCAAGAATTTCAGGTTGGTAGTCTTAAGGAAACTGTAGTCTCAAGAAGACTAATCATCCTGTATCATGAAAAAAACAATACCTAACATCACCCTGGAGGATAAGTCTCTTCTTGGTGTTGACAGTTTTTGCTACTTGGGTTCTACAATCAGCAGGAATCTTGACCTTCAGACTGAACTGACCAACAGAATCGGAAAAGCAACTAAGAAGTTTGGGCTATTCCAGAAATATGCATGGAATAACAGTGTACTATCAGCTAAGGTGAAGAGGTGAATCTACAAGACTTGTGGGCTGTCAACCCTGCTTTATGGTTCAGAAACCTGGACTACATATGGTAGGCATATCAAGAGACTGAACAGCTTCTACATGAGATATCTGTGTAAGATCCTGAAAATAAAGTTTTCACAGTAAGGTGGGTGAAAAACTGGCTTATGGGACACACTCAGAGAATGGTGGTGGATGGGTTGGTTTCTCCATGGAGGGATGTGGGCAATGGTGTCCCCCAAGGCTCTGTCCTTGGACCAGTACTGTTTTAATATCTTCATCAGCGATTTGGACGAAGGTGTTGAAAGCACTTTGTCCAAATTCACAAATGACACTAAACTATGGGGCATAGTAAACACACTGGAGGGCAGGGGGTGAATTCAGGCAGATTTGGACAGACTGGGGAAATGGGCAGATCAGAATAGGATGCAATTTAACAAGGATAAATGCAAGGTGCTGTGCCTGGGGAGAAAGACTCTCCAACACACGTACAGACTGGGGGGTACCATTCTGAGCACCACAACAGTGGAAAGAGATCTTGGAGTCCTGGTTGATGCAAAAGTGAACATCAATCGCCAGTGTGACGAGGTTAATAAGCAAGGCTAACCACACTCTTTCTTGCATCAGCAGAAGTATCACAAGCAAGTCTAGGGAAGTAATAATTCCACTCTATGCAGCACTGATGAGGCTGCAGCTAGAGTACTGAGTCCAGTTTTGGACACCACACTTCAAGAGGGATATGGATAACCTTGAGAGGGTTCAGAGAAGGGCTACTCCTATGATTGAGGGCCTGCAGGTAAGACCCTATGAAGACAGATTGAGGGATCTGAATCTCTTCAGCTTCCGCAAGAGAAGGCTGGCTGCCTACAAACTCATCGGGGAGGCCAGCAGGGAATAGGGGACACTCTGTTTACCAGGGCACCCTTCAGGGTTACCAGAAATAATGGCCACAAACTAAAAGAGAACAGATTTAGCTTGGACATAAGAAAGAAATTATTTATGGTGAGGGTTGCCAAAATATGGAATGGGCTTCCAAGGGAGGTGGTGCTTTCACCTACCGTGGAGGTGTTCAAGAGGAGATTAGACAGGCATCTGTCTGGGGTTACCTAACCCCACTGCTCTTTCCTGCCTGGAGCAGGGGGTCGGACCTGATGATCTACCAGGTCCCTTCCGAGTCTAGAAATCTATGAAATCTATGAAGACAGAATACCAAACACCGAGGTACTGAAGCATGCAGAACTGACACACTTAGAAACTACTATCAGGAAGAGTAGTATTGTGGCCACTGGCTAGCCTGGCACCACCAGGTTCAAATAAGTCCCTGAACCATCTCCCATACTCTGGTTCCAGCCACAGTCCTTTCTGGGCTTCACAACATAGACAATAATGCCCTGGGTTCTTCTACAGCACAGAGCTCAGTACAAAATATAAACAGAACAACAAAAAATTCAAGCCCTGGGTTAACTGCACCACAGAGGGCAAGAAAAAATATAAACAGCCTACAATGAACCTCCAGGTCCTCTCTCTCACTTCCTCTTCCTATCCCATTTTATTTCCAGGTCAGCCAGTCAACTTCCCCTCATTTGCTAATTGACTGAGCCAGCTGTGGCCCCTGAGGCAGGCAGCCTGCTAGCCAGCTGGCTAATTGCTACAAGGAGGTTGCAATGGTTCAGACATGTCAGGAGAATGGGAGAAGGTTGTATACTCAAGAACATTTTGTATAGTGAGATTTGAGACTGCTCTAGAAAGTGGGATCACCCTCTATGGCAGTACCATGATGTATGCAAAAATGATATCAAAGCATTCAACTTCAATGTAAAAACCTGGGAGGAGCATGCAGAATCCCATCCAATCTGGAGGAAACATCTGGCACTGGGTGCAGCTCAACATGATGCAGCTTTGATCCAGAGGATGGAAGCAAAGCAAGAAAGAAGAAAGCAGCATGCTGTAATTTGGACTCTAACTTAGACAACATATGAATCTGTGAAACTTGTAACAAGCTGTGTTGCTCTCAAATTGGGCTTATCAACCACAAATGGATTCATCAGGCATCTGACTTAGACTTTTTACATGTACACCATGATCCAGAGGATTGACAGTTGCCTACTTATTAGAAACCAGGTCTGGAATAAGGCTTCCTATTTTTCAACAATTTGTCATCTCCTAAAGATGAAATACGCTTACAGTATACCCCCTGAAGCAAAAACAAAGAAGGATGTTTCAATAAGAGTCAGCATCCATTCTGAAAAGCTATTAATCCACCTCAGGAAATAAAGAATACATGATAGAAAGACCATGTACTCCAGTGAGGGGTATTTCCTTTGCCCCAGAAGAAGTACTTACATTTTCCTTCTGTATAGGCATTGCTGGGACCTGAAAAGAAGGAAGCTGCTAAGCTGTATTAAGAAGCACCCTGAATATAATAAATACCCTAATGCTACTTTTGCAATATCAGTTGTAACTGGTCTGACAGATCTTGTCTGGGAGTGGTGTTGTCCTTGACACAATTCCTCTGTTAACTGCTGGTCCATACTATGAAAATATTAAAGAATCCTTGCCCTGGAGATCCTTTCTTCAATCAAAGGTGGACTTAATACAGTCCTGCTTCTTTTAATCATACACATGGAGCAGAGTGTGGATCTTATACATGTCATTCTCTGGGTTGAGATTTTCAAAGGACCGGTTTGGACACCTGTGTACTTAAGGCTCCTTTGAAAATTCCAACTTTTGCCTATGAAGCCAGAATTTAAATAAGTTGGGCCTTGTTACACAGTAAGTTGAAATGGCTTCTGGAGCTCTTAACCTCTGAATTAGCTGCATGTTATCACCTCTAAAGTACTCATTATTCAGCCTAAAGCACTTGTTCTTTGCTTTAAAGTTATGCCAGTCCAGGGCAGGATTATCTCTAACTCACTTACTTTTGCTCCTGTTCCATTAGGCTGTGGCCATTCCCTACAGCTGTTCTGCCCAAGCTGAAGTCTTCCAGCAGCTCGGGATGCAGTGCCCCCCACCCCCATCAGGGTGAGTGGGGACACCAATGTGCAGCAAGGCCAGGCATGGTGCCTCACTTCCTGAACTGTTAGGCAGAGCAAGTGCCATAGCCCTGGAGCACCTAGCAGACATGGTGCCCCCTGCTGCTGCCTGGACTGGCTCATTATTCCTGCCAGCAGTGGTGTGAAGGGGGCAAGCTCAAAAGAAAAAAAGGTTTGGGTGTCTCAGAGCTCATGCCCCATCCTTCCTTGCTCCAGAGCGCACACACACTGCTACTGGCTGGCCAGGTGCCACCTGAGCTCTGAGGGGCTGGATACTTTTTTTTTTTTCCTCTAGAGTCCACCATCCACATCTGGGCTGCCAGCCAGCTGAGAGCCACCTAAGAAACATTTTACATAGGCTCCTAGTCCTGTCTCTACTCAACAAACCTCTGGTGGCAAGTCACAGATGTTTAGGTGAAGGACAGTCTGAGATGGTTTTTTGCCTTAAGGTGCAACTGCTCCACCAAGTTAAACAACACTAAGCTAATTAACATTTGTGCAGTTTACAGCATAAGGTGCAACACAGGGGATTTAGGCAGTGTTTAGATGCATAATTCCAAAGTGACTGAAATTGGCCCTGCATCAGCAGCTTCCAAACTCATTATGTACCTTCATTTGCACTACACAATTTCCTAGATGTCTATACTAACACCTAGTGAACATGGTCAGAAGTGATTTGGGTACCCCATGGCAATTACCTCCTACCTAGTCTCTTTTGCAATTCAGATTGTTGCTAAGAAGCATCTAAACACTACCTAACTCACCAGAGAGCCTTCATCAGTAGACTCACAGATGCTGGGCCCAACTTGCATGAAGAAAGATAAAGAAGCGAAGGTAATGGCAGCAGCTGTACTCATCCTTTGCTTAATAGCCTAGTAGGTAGAGCACTAACCCAGGAAATGGAAGACCTGGGTTCTCGGCTCTTCGCATTCTGATGTGACACTCACTTCCCAGGCAAGAGGGACTCTAACTGTAGCTTTATAGTTATGACCGAGGATCCTGGTTTTCTCTGATAAAAAAAAATCACAAATTCTCTAATAAACCCTGCCAAATCCATGATTAAAATAAAACGCCACTGTATATATATATAGCCTGCCTCCACCCCATGCACAAATCTGGAGGGGGGCACATGCCCTCCTATGCCTTCCCCAGGGGTATGCACAGCAATGGGGAGTTGCCCCCCCACACCCTCTCCATGTCCCCTAGATGAGCTGCCCATGGCTCTGTCCTGCTCCCAGCCCCAGGATCCCATTCACCACCCTGGCTGGGCAGCGCCTCTGCCCCTGCCCCTGCCGCACTCTCTCTCTCCCTCCCTCACCATGGGAGCCTCAATCTGCCCCCAACACAACCTTCCCCTCCACAGATTTACCTGCAGGGTGCTGCTCTCCACACTGCCCAGCTGTGCTTCAGGCCACATGCGTGCTGCAGCTCTGTGCGTGCATGTGGTGTCTAGGGGCCCTGGCCAGAAAGCATATTTATTACTACATTATCAGTTATACCAGCCAAAAATGCCAATAGCCAATAACATTAATTTTCCTTTTATTGGTGCCGATCCGATATGGCACTGATATATTGATGCACCTCTAGTAAGTATCAATTAAACACAATGTTTTATTGATATATTTGCAATTTTAAAACAATTTAGAAGCCTACCAGTGCCTCAATCACTCTAATAAAATACATTCTGAATACCTATATGTTTTGACAAATGATTTTGGGTTTTTTATCATGGGAAATCAGAGCTCCCCCTGCAAGGAGTGTCCCCACCTGGCCCCACTCTGTCCTGCCATGCTGGGTCCCATCCACTGGGCTGCCAAGGCCCTGGGGGGAGGGAAGCAGGGTGGGGAGCCCAAGCCCATAGCATGCTCCCATCCCTATCCCATGGGCAAATCTGGGAGGCATATGCCCTGCCTGTTTCCCCCCACACCAGGAGTATACACAGCAGTAGGATGTCAGCCCTCCTGCCCACCAGATGAGCGGCCCGTGGCTCTGTCCCACTCCCTGCCAGGGCCCTGTGGCTGCACATTCCAGCCCCTGGCCCCAAGCCCTGTGCACCACCTAGCTGGGCAGAAAACCCAGCCCTGCCCAACTCCCTCCTTCCCTCCCTATGGGGGCCTTAATCTCCCCTTTCCCCCTCACTGCCAGACTTACCTGTGGGAGCTGCTCTCCAGGCTGCCTGGTGGCCAGGTGCATGTACGTCCAGAGGGCAAGCAGAGACAAAGAAGTGGTGGGTGGGCACGGAGCCTGTGTAGGTACCCTGGGACCAGCAGGGACCCAGGGTATGGTGGCAGGAGCACAGAGCCTGGGCATGGGGTCTGCCTGGCTGCATCATGTGAGGCTCACATGCAGTGTATGAGAGCTGTATGCAATGGAGCCGGCTGCTGGCCCCATCTCTCTCTTTCTCTCCCATCCCACCCATCATAACCCCACAGTCCCCACCCCAACCACACCCCACTCCCCTTCACACCCACCCACCATACACACACCCACTCCCTAACCACACCACATATAGTAGGACTACATTTTGACCTATTATGCAGTCACCTCTAGACACACTTTGTAAACACAAATCAATACAAAAGTATTTTTACATTCAATTAAAATAAATTATAGTAGATGTTTTATGTCTTTGTATATGATTTTGGGGGGGGGGGGGGTTCTGGTTTCAAGATCGCAGCACCCTTCCTCCCAAAAGAAGTACTTCCAGGGCAAGAGTCAGGAGTTGAGGACAGGGGCAGGACAACTGTCAAGGGGCAGGGCTACCCATGTGGCCCTCAACAGCTCCCCAAAACTTGGTAAGCAGCCCTCCACGTGAAATAATTGTCCACCCCAATGTACATGGACATGTCACCCCCTGCCTGACTGCCCTCCTCCCTCTCCCCCCAGGCTCCTGCAGGCTGGCTCTCTGCCAGCCTGCAGAGAGCTCTTTGCAAAAGTGGAAAGTCCACATGTTTCTCCATTTAAAGTGGAAAATCCACATTTTTCCCAGGTAAAAGGGAAAATCCATGTTTTCAGGATCCAGGGGAAACAAAAAACTCCAATCCCTGGTTATGACACTCATGAAAGGGGGGAAGTTGGGCTCATGTCCTTGCTGACACTTACGAATTTTACATGAAACAGTGATTGGTATAACCTTGGTAGTGGAGACTAGAGCCTAGAATGTTACTTACTAGAGGAAGGCTTTCCTCCTTGAGTCATAGAGGCACATTCCCTGTGGCTTATTCTCCTTCTATTCCTGTGATTCTTGCATTCTTAGCTTCCCAATGGACCAACTTCAACAATAAAGGGGGAAACTATTTTCCCCTAATATTATTTAGAAGCCTGGTGGTTAGGGCTCCTGAGAAGTGGAGATGTGGTAGAGCAAACCTGGGAATCCAAGTCTCCTGCTTCCTGAGTAAGTGCTCTAACCACCAGGACAAAAGTTGAGCCTGGACAAAAGGTGAGCTTGACCACCATCCAATTAGGTGGTTACCCTAAGAAGTCAGTGTAGACATTAATCATAAGTGAACAGAGGTGTCTAGTGCCTAGAATGAGTCGGGCAACTAAGTTCCTGAGAGTGGCAGGAGTTCAAAGAAATTCCTCCAGGCTTCTGAATCGCCCTTTTTCAGAACCTACCTTCCTCCATTTTCTGTATAAAGTGTCTATATGTGTCTAAACTTGAATGACTGCAGGGTGCCTCTCCATTCAGTGTACAGAGCTTGTGGTCGAAATGATCTGTCCTTTTAAACAAGGAGACTAACACTTGGCATTGTAATGTCTAAGGAACAATTTTGAATCCTGGTCAGAGTACTTTCACCCCCGCCCATGAGCAATTGGACCATCATCTTTCTAGTCGTTGGGCGCCACATGGAGTTGGGGGTCTAACATCTTGGTGTACTTGGCCACTGTACGGTGGGAATGACAAATCACCTGGCAAGCCAATAGCACTGGTACCAAATCAGAATGGAAGCCCCCAGCCAAGCAGTGGAATACCAGCTGGATAGCTGGAGAAAAATGGGTAATGGTAAGTCCAGGACTGTGTCAGGTAATACCAAATAACAAGTCTGATATTAATAGCTGTCACACTGTATTTGACAGTACCAACCTTTGAGAAAAGCAATGTGGGTCTCATTGGCTTTGCAATAACACTATGACCCTTAATGGTGGTGTTGCATGTTCAGTACTTGCCTCACTGTCCTCTATTCCCCATCCTTGCAGACATTTGAGTTGGGAGCACCATCTTCCCTGGTGGGAGGGTGGCAGGGAATGAGCAGTGTTGCTTAATGCATCTACAGTTCATGTGCGAATCACGCTTGCCCCTGATGGCTTTTGCGACATTATTTCTGCAATTGCAGCAAAGGAAGCCAGGCACAAGAATGGCTCCTCCAATGGGCCATGCCTGACCTGTTTCCAACACACTCCATAAAGAAAAAGAGAGATGTCACTGGTATTATCTAGGATGGGTTGAACTCCGCAATGGGAGTTTGGAATGCATATAAGGGAGCTGACAATGCTGCTCAATTAGATCATTTGGAGCATGGCATTGCAAACATAGACCAGGGGGGAGAATGGAAAGCCAGGAGCTCATTGATGCCATTCAATGGACCTCTCATGCAGGAGTCAGTATAACCCATGTTTTAAAAGGTCTATTGAAGATTGCATATGTGGGGTTTCAAGACATGACCTGGGATGAAGCATGTGCCAGTGCTCAGCAAGCACTCAATGCCCAGTTGATTAGTGCAGTCAAAGATATCGTGAAAGGGCTCTGGCCAGAGGATTTACACAACAGCAGCCTATCCATCACCCTGAAGTTAGTCTGGCAGTTCAGACACTATTAGACAATAACCTGGGAAGGATGTAAGAAGGGTCTCTGCTGCTTCACAGCCATCGGACTTGGAGGTGGATTCTAGACAAAAAGCAGACTCTTAACTCTGAGAGTGGGAGGAGGTTGTCAGTGGGATTGGGTTGTGCACTGGGAGGTATGGGATGTAACTACACCAAAGGGATCCAGGTTTCTAGTTCACAATCCCCAGTATTGGAACCATGGAATATAGTTAGGTATTGGAACAGTTTGGAAAGAATGGCCCAAACAACCACCACAGTTAAGTTGTGTCAAGCCTCTGTCTAATGGAGACGTAATTGCTGTAGGAAACAGGGTGTGTTGGGAAGGAACAGCAAACCTGCTTTGGCCTAATCACACCCTATGGGTAAATGCTACCGAGGGATGTGTATGGTCTATAGATACAGAAGGGGCCTCTGTTGTAGTTCAAACTTCTAAAGGGCCCATTACAATAAATTAGCCACCCGCAACGGATCTCAGTATCAAAGTCAGGCCAACTCCCCCTAAAAGCTGGAGAGCCGCTGTCTGGGCACACCAGTTTCCAGAGTAGGAACAATTAAAAACACAAGGAAATTGAGATGGAATGGAGACAAGGAGCCCAACTCAGCACTGTGGCAGCTGAAGCTAAAGGAACGTACAAACTAGCCAGGGATCTTGCAGAGCCTTGCGGGATGGGGGATGTAATCTGTATGTTTGCAAATAGTCCACCCCAAGTATGTGCTGGTGCTTAGACAGTAATTAGCATTTTTGCTCTGTTTAGCCTTATTGTTATTGGAACTTGTGTGTTTATATGCTGTATTCGTCATAGAAGCAAATCAATTCAGAGGCATGTTCATGCCAATGGAAAAGGGGAGAATATCCCTATGATACCATCCTCCCAGTTCCTGGCTCTGCCCTAGGCTGAAAAGTGCCCTAAACACTTCCTCTCACTTGTCATCAACAGGAGGCAAAGGTCAGTCCTCTGTCTGAATGACACAAAAGTACCATCTACCTTGCCGGGCCCGAGGGGTGTATTGTGCGGGGAGAGTGATGGCCTCTGGAGAATCAGCTGGGTTGCTCTTTTGCTGCCTATCCTAATTCTGTGAGGGAGTGTTAGGGTAATGATATGGATTTTGGACGTTGAGGTAGAGATATGGAATCGGGGGGTTCTGAGTGTGCAGCTGAATGAAGGCTTTTTCCTGTGTCTCAGCAAAAGCTGCTGGTCACAAGGCTAGCTGATATATTAAAAGCAACTAACTTAGCTAATGCTGAAGTAAGTGGATTCTTAACAGGGGGGTAGGGTGCAAAATGCATGATGTGTTAAAAATAGAATAGCCCACCAACTAGTGTCAGGAAACAAAAGCAGAACTACAGCCTTGGAGATGGGGAAGTCCACAAGAAAACCAGCGAGAAACCACAGGTGACTGAGAGAAGATAGGGGTCAAAGACTTACGTATGCGCTCTTAGCAGAGAGGCATGCAAATGAATGAAATGCATAGGCAATACCATGCTAAGGAAGCAAACAGTAAACAGAGGTGGAGCTTGAGATAGGAGGAGAAACGGGTGGAAGCAAAGGTGGGACAAGGGCAGAATAAATGTTAATATGTATGAACCAAGGTATATAAATGTTGGAAAGAACTATTGTTCAGGGCGGTTCCCCAGTTTATTGTTTTTTTGGGAGCTAGTCCAAAGCTGTCTCCATTCTGAATAAAGCTGTTGCAAGCAATGTGTGCTGGTGTTTGCTCCCTGTCTGCTCTGGCTAATGAGTACCAGGATCCATGAGCAATTGAACCATCATGTTCCTAGTTGTTGGGCGCCGCATGGAGTCAAGTTCTAACACAATCTTTGCTAGACTGAGACCTTAAATTATACCTTCCTACCACATTTGGCAGTGCAGAATTTTGTCACTAGGTCACCAGGTTGGCATTCTTTAAATTAGCAAATATAGCTTGCCAATGTTTGCCACTTGAAGTGAGAAAATTATACATGGGAACTATTTTCCATCATTATCTAAAATAGCACATGAACTTGTAAATGAGACCAAAAAGTCCTAATCCTTCTAAATTAGGGCTCTCCCACTGACAGCCTGCAGGCTGCACGAAGCCCTGGCCTCCCAGTCCAAGTGCCATTTCTCCACTCCTCCAGCTACTGCTGTTGCCGGAGTCTCTGGGTTCTGCTGCCGGCCACTGCCTCTGTGGGTCAGGGCAGGGAGGCACAGCAGCTGGGAGGATCAGGGAGAACCGGGACACCCATGGTATGGTGCAGGGAGGAAGGGTTGTACAGCACCGTGCAGGTGCATTAGTGTGGCGCAGTGAGAGCATACCTGGTGCATGGCAGAGGGGGGCCCATGCAGTCCAGGGGGCATGTGACTGGTGAGGCATGTGATGGGAGCCTGTAGCTTCCAGCCAATCAGAAGTTGGACAGCCCCGTTCTAAACTGATCATGTGAACTTCAGTGCTCCTTAGTAATAATACATTATTTGTAATGATATAAATCAGGATTAAAAGCTAAAGGGTCTTGAATTATTACATAATTGCTACTATTTGTATTTCAGTAATGCTAAAAAGCTATTCATGCTAATGCTGAAAGAATCTTTCTAATCTTGCCCTCTTCTTTAACTGTCTTCACTAGTTTCTCTTTTTCCATTGCATCAAATAAAAAGCTTCTTGTCCTATTATTTAAGGTCTCTTATGATTTAACCCCATTCTACCTGGAGAGTTATTGCCCCCCGTTTCCCCCCTCCTCCCCCCCCCCCCAATCTACAAAACTGTTATCTTACTTTCCTCCAGATTTCTACTTGGCTCACTTTAATTGTGATGGCTAAAAAAAACTCCATATATTGATAAGGCAGAAAAACAGATTGCTGTGCTGTGCTGTGCATGATGCTAGACTGTTCTCGGTGGTGGAAGATGACAGAACAAGGAGCAAAGGCCTCAAGTTGCATCAAGGGAAGGTTAGCTTGGATATGAGGAAAAACTCATCTCTCCTCCTTCCCTACTTTACTAAGTAAATGCCTAGGCTCCATGTCACTGATTTCTCTTCAGTGGCAAACCAATTTGCAAGGCCCTAACATTTGTCATCGCTTGACAAAAAAGGGGTGTCAGTATTATATCCATTTTCCACATGGGGGTACTGAAGCTGAACTGGTCACTGATTCTTATTTCCTTGCCTTTAGGTTGCTTTTTTCAGAAGTATTGGACACTCATAGCTCCCACTGATACACCAAGTTAATGGCAGAGCTGGAACGGATTCCCAGTCCTAGCCATGTCCATTCAATCCCTTCCATAGAAATGATGCATAAATTGAATCAAAGTTTAACTCACTTTAAGCTAAAATGTAGAACCAATTGTTTAAAAGACTTCTTGAAAAACAACCTACTATATGGACTTCAAAATCATTTTAGTGGATAGTTGTATGTTTTCCTAGCCAAGGAAAACCATAAATTGGCTGCATTTACTGACAGGGAAAGGTGCTGTTACAGCAAACACTCTGTTCCCTGCTGAGATTCTATGAATCATAATGCACAATGTAATTTGAGTGGAGTTTTATTCCATTGTAAAAATACAGGGGCATGTAGGTTGCCTGGAAATAATGAAATGCACTGAGACAGTGTGAAATACTTTAATCTGTTGCTTGCCAGCATAATACATTTTATACTGTTTCCCATTATATTACCCTAGACACTTGGATGTTTGAGGGTGACGTGGGTTTATCAGTTTTTTAGTAATTAACAGGAAAGTATTCTGAGCGATTTTCTTTCTAGCACAGCAAAGGGTTATACTATTTTCCTGGTTCTGTTTTTGCATCTTTCTCACTGACTTCCATTTCAACACCTTTTGCTTTCATGGGTCTTTAGTTCCATTAAATATCCAGCGCTAATTAGGCTCTGTTGTCTAAACTGTAGGAAAACACTTCAGTCAAATCAAAGAGCATTTAATTAGTTAGACTACAGGTTACACCCTATCTTGCAATGTTAACTCAAATAAACAGATGAAATGTCTGTTAGAACCTAATGTGAATGTAAAAAAGGCTGGTTAATAACAGTCAGGATTTCCATTTCACTGCTCCTGGACTGAAGTGTGATGGAGTGACAAGGCCTTTCCACTTCCGTGTAGTACTTATGGATGTGTGTGGTGTGAGGGGAAAAAAATTAAACCTAGATCTACAAAGGACCACACAAGCAAAACCGCTTCACCGTGTTGGGCTCCCTGCAGACTTGCAGCATTAGACTAGAAGCTGCAGAGGACTCCAAGCACCCTCCCCTCCCAGCTCCCATTATGATGTTTATTGTCACATTTCAAAGGAGCACAGCACCTACCCTGCTGAGCTCATTTGAAAGTCTAGCCATTTATTCTGGTGTATAATCAGGAACTGAGCAATTCTGAAAATCTTGTTTTAAGTGGGTGCTGAACACCTTTAAATATTGGGTCACCAATGTGTGTTATTTCCTTCACTTGTTATAGTGAGATGATATTATCTTTGTGCAAGAAGCCTTGCATGTGGATATGGCTTGATTTAAGAATGTGTGGCATTTTAAGATTCTTGGATGTAAAACTACCACAACCTAACTCTCCCTATATTTTACCTAAAGCTCCAGCTCTAGAAGATTAGTGATTATATAACACCCCCCTCTTCCTTTAAGTTAAAAAAAAAACAAACCTATCAAACTAGTATGTTTCAAGCCTTCATGGTTACAGAGAAAAGCCTGGAAACTGTTCATAAGCAATTGTGCGTACATTATGATATGAAGAATGGTTAAACAGGGCCAGGTGCTTTAGAAAGCTTTGCATTTTATGAAAATATTTTGAAATCAATATTATAGTTGCAACAAATGTCTTTTTAAAGTTAGTGAGTGAGTTCTCGTGAAAGAGAATAAAAATACTTGCATGGTGCTTCCCTATGTTTTCCCCACTAAAAGAATCTGGTAGTACCACACACTAAAGCAATTTATTTCCATTCCCTATTTTGCCTCTCGTGTGCAGCAATAAAATGCAGGAGACATTTAAATAACTGTTAATCAGCAAAATCCCAAATGGATCCACCTCCTGCAGACTGATTTGCATAAGTCACATTTTTTTCAGAGAAGACCTGTGCTGAAACCTGCAGATTTGCTTAAAGCATGCTTGTGGCATTTGGCTAACAGTGTCCAACTTGGCCAGTTAGTTTGCAAAACCAAGTTCTGCAGCATACCAAGGAGAATAAATTAACTAGCATGTTAAAGCTCCCTTTAAAAATTGGAAAAATAAAGTTCTGACAGAGGGAAGAAAATTAATGGAAGCAAAACAGAATCCAATTTATAATGCTTAAATCAATTCATTCCAGGATGCTGCAGTTCTCAAGAAATTGCTTTGGCCATTAACATAGCTAAATATTAAAAAAAAAAAAAAAAAAGAAGAAGCTGATGTATTTATAGGGCTTTTAATGAAAAGTACAAAAACAATATCAGTCTTGCAGTCTTCTATGAAGTGAGGTCTTAGAGTCTGTATCTGTTAGGATTGATTGTAAAAAGTCCTATCACATTTCAAACCTTTTACCAGTTTGAGAAATCTGAAGCCATAGCGAAGCTCAAGGTGTAATAAGCCCTCCTTCCCCCCCAATTCCCCAAGTAATGTGAAAGGTACCAAAGTTGAGTTAAACCACACAGTTTAAATACAGTTATAAATCTATATATCTATATGTAGATACATATCTCTTAAGCCTTTCTGTTCAGTAATAACCTGACTCTCAGAATATCATTAGTTAAAGGACAGTTACAGCAAACTAAAATAGACTTGTAGTCCATACCGCAAGGTTTCAGAGACGTGTGCAAAAGCTAGGAAACTATTCTGGCTTTAGAACACCACTTACCTTGAGGCAGGGGGGGAGTCAAGATATTACTAAATATGGGGTGGGGGGAAATGAAAAAAGAATATAGAACCAAAAGCCATGGCTCCCAGGGAGATGTTCAATGTAGTTTTGAAGCAGACAACACTATTTTATCTGTTAACCTATTTTTAAGGGACAGCCACCAACCATTACTGTAAATATAATATTGGCTTTTGAATAGGGTGACTGGTATAATGCTGCTTAGTGCTGTTCCAAATAAAGACACATTTTATCTAGCTTCTCTCTCTGGTGCTTTTCTTCTCTGCTGTGGTGCTTTAAGTGCAGGGCAGCAATGGAGAATAGGTCACTTGAAGTGATCTTAAAAGAGGAGCATTACGTGTCTTTGCTTAGCAGTGAAGAAAGAGGTATTTTCTATTTGTTCTTTAGGCAGAGTTAACAGGAGGATGGCATTCAACTGTTAGTGCTGGGAAACCTTGAAAGCCTTTTCTTTCCCAGAGGTTACATCTATAAAAAGTATCTATTTCCACACACCAAAATAAGGAAGAGTTTAAGGTTGGCATCCAACTTAATATAGGCATGAACTGACATTCTTTACTACTGCAAAGATTTATGCACATTCTAACAGTTAGGCACCGAAGTACAGTCTCTTGTAACAGTGATTGTCAACCAGGTGCCACCGGATCCTTTGAAGGGTACCACAAGATAAGCAAGGTGTGAGGAGATAAGCAGATCAGGGCAGTCTCTTCCCTCTCTCACCCCAACCCCACTGCCCAGCCCAAAGAAGTAAGAATTGTAATCTATAAATTAGTTTTTGAAACAGGATGCTACTCAATTAAAAAAAGTTATAAATGGGTGCCCAAGTCCAGTGAGGTTGAGAACCAAAGGCTTATCGTGGTCAGGCATATAGGGCACAGACAGGAGTGCCGCTCCCCACTATA
The DNA here is from genome assembly GCF_030867095.1 of Alligator mississippiensis. Taxonomy (NCBI): domain Eukaryota; kingdom Metazoa; phylum Chordata; order Crocodylia; family Alligatoridae; genus Alligator; species Alligator mississippiensis. The sequence goes on from NC_081824.1 coordinate 127,258,222, forward strand.
ACTGAAAAAGCTTTGCAAGAAGCATTCTGAGTTACAACAATCCCCCGGACCAAACAGAAGTTCACTGTTGGTCGTGGGGCAGGGAAGGGAAGCTAGGTGTTGGCTGTCAGCCTACAGCCAGTTTTCCCCAGGAACAACCCCTCCTCCCTGCAAGCTCCCTGCCTGCCCAAGCTGTTTTCAGAATAAGAGGTGGGAAAGGGAAGAGAAGGAGCTTGTTCTAGGGGTTCCCCAGCTGACACTAGAGGGAGGGCTGGGTAAACTGTGGCCTTTCACCTTGGGGTTTCTTATACACCTCCCCTACCGTTCAGCAGGGTCTGACCCCCCCCCCCCCTCAACTGAATTTCCTCTGCTCCCTTTCCCCCCCTCCCATTCTGAAAACAGTAACAGGCTGGCAGGCAGCACAGTTCGAAGTTAAAGAAGATGCTGTCTTTTGAAACATCTTAATCTGACCCCTCATACAACGAGGGGTCAGATTTTCACCTGATTGGCCACTTTGAAGCAGTCTGAAGCCATGCACTGGTATTTGGTCACAGGTATAAACTGCTTTCTGTGGCCAGATCAGGCGAAAATTGTCACTTCTGTGCCCATCAATTTTGGCAGAATCAGAACCTAAAAGATCTGTTCATTGGCCACTCTGGGAGCCTCTGTTGTTTTTAATATAATTTATATCCTTTACCTCACTCACTAGGTTTGTAAAGTACTTGGGCCTCAATCCCAGAAGAACCCACATGTTAAACTTTACAAAATACCATGTCCAAGGGAGTCCTCTCATGTATAAAATAGGTTTATGTATAGTGTGTATAGGGATGGGAGAAATTGCCACTGCAAATTTACAAAGCTTTATTTTTTTTTCAAAATAAAATCACTGTTGTGCTTTGGTAAGGGCTTATGAATCAAAAGGGTAGAACCTTGCACCAAGGGCTGAACACTTCAGCGCTGGTGTTGGCATTGTTACTCATGTGGTTGTTCTGCACTTCTTCTGCACTTCTGTTAACCTAGGCAGGGTGAGGTTTGTAACTGGCCAAAGTATGTACTGTTTACAGAGTGAAAGAATTACTGATACATTGGCTGCACCGGCTGATTAAAAAGTGAGCCACAGAGACACAAGTAAGTTCCCTGTCATCTCCTCTCAGTACATCCAGGAAATAAGGGTGTAGTTTGGAATTACTTTTAAAAAAGCGCATGTGAGGGAGGTGTGAACAACATATACTTATCTTGAAAAAAAAATCACTGAAATTAGCCTGTGCAGAAGAACTCTGATGTTTTACTTAAAGAATGAATCCCACAAAGATCAAGTATTGGTCTGGGATGATGAAAAGCCTGAAAGCATCTCAGGTGATGATGTCTTGATCTTCTGTTTGGATCCTGAATGAACTGTGAAGTAGGGCTTGAATGAAATACACGTGGCCTTAATATTGAACTGCCTTAAAATGAAAACAATTTATCACCATCTGTTTAATTTAATCATATGGATTTAAGTAAAAAAGCATGGATTGGGATTTTAGACTGGAGTCTGGATCTTGCAAGTGACTCTACATGACCACACGGTCATAGAATCATAGAAAATTACAGTGACAGCTAAGCGCTAGAATGTGTCACTCTGAGTTTTCAGATGAAGGTGAATGGAGGATAAATGAGGATCCACCGAAGCTGAGGAGCCTATAAACAAATGGTGACTGTACATAAGGGAGACAAACAAAGAAGTAATGCAGACATAAAAATGTTTAGATGAGCTATTGGAATGTACCTTTGGTTGTTGAAAGGAGTGAAAGGCAATGAAGTGTAACTTATCTGAAATATAAAATAAGGTATGTTCTCCTTAGATAAGCCCTGAGTATGCATCTGGGGGAATGACCCATGCTTTTAAGGCAGACAAGGTTCCTTGGGTGAATTTGATATCTTTTATTAGACCAACCCAAATAGTTGGAGAATAATTATTAAGCAAGCTTTCGGGTTCAAAAACCCTTCGTCAGGCTAAGGAAGTTTCAGCAGTTGGTGTGTGCTCTTCCTGGATGGAATGAAAAGGAATGCTTTTAAGACACTACCTTTGTGAGTACTGGAAGGAGGGAAGACAGTTATAGCATTTCTGATTTCTAATCAGACTGCTGTACATAATTCAATGATGCGAATGCAATACTATTCTTTTGAAGAACTTAATTTGCAAATGTCTGGATTTTATAATATTAGTAAAATACTTTCTGTATAATACCTTTTGTAGTCTAATATTTGCCATGAGAATGAGATCTGTAATTGTTGTGGTGTTTGCAGGTGGTGTCAGACCCTATATATATAAGCAGGATCTGTTCTTGTGGGAAGAATGAAATAGCTGACCTAAATCACTATTTGTGGTCTTAATCACTCTTTGAAGAAATAAGAGGGAAATGGATCTCTCTATTAGTGGAAACTTTTCGATACTGGACTAACGGGGAAAAAAAAAATTTGGTTCCTCTCCAAAAATGTACAAACTGTCCTATACTCCCTGGGTATATTTGCATTACTTGCACAAAGGACAAGGGAAAAAAAATAAATGTTTTATTTTTTTCTTTTTTCCTTTAGTTTTCTATTGTATATTGCTTTATTTTATCCATTTTCTGTGTCATCATATATTATGTTTTGTTTTAATTTTGTTTAAACAAAAGATGGGAAAGGCCTGTGTCCTATATGATTGAAGACTGATATGCCGAAATCTTCTGGCATGTGTTCTAACTGGAAAAAAATCACATGAAAGGCAAGAGCTGAGATGCAACCTTGTCTTTTGGGAGATCTAGTTGGATGTCTGACAACCAACTATTGTAGAGCTGGTAAAGGGGAGCGAATGACAATAACGTCTTGTAGTGTTTATTCTGACAGGATGATTAATTTCTCACTGCTTTGTTGAAATGGGTACTTCTGGGAATTTGGGAAATATTTGCTTCTCTAAAATGTTGATTATTTGGAAACGAGATTTTCAATAAGCCCACTGCACTTTAAAATGCTTTTGTTTAGAGCTGGCGTGAAGGTTGCTTTCAAATTGTATTTAGGGAAGACCCCAAGTGCAAAGCCAGGAATTAAAGCTTCAGCTGGTGTAAAGGAGACCAGGTCCACCTGCTCCAGTGATGCTGTGACCTTTCACAACAGCTGCTCATTATTCTCATTATCTCTTTGCACCTGTAGCCAACAGCCCTGCAGATGAAAAAGCCTCAGCCCAAGAAATAAGAGGGAGCACAATGATCAGCAGACTTTCGGTGCAGACTGGCTGAAGGATGTTCCATCTGATATCTTTCTGGAAAAGTACTCTCAATTCATGCCCTGCAGTAGAGGTACATATTTTGTGACAGACGTAAAACAAATAAAACTCAGTAAAGAAGCAATAAAGAAACAGAAGATATATTAACCTTCTGACTTATGCAACCTTCTGCATAACTTGCTCTCCTATTCTGTCTCTTTGATAATAGACAGGAAACAATGTATAGCAGAGAAATCAAGAAAAAGAGGGTAAGTTAGCATGTAGTGCTCAACCTCTTTATTACTAAATTTGCTGGTGTATGGGAAATCCAGAAACAAGCAGGGATGGAGGAAAATGGAAAATCAATGGTAAATGCCAGGGGGTAAGGTTCAGAAGATGTCACGAAATAGTAAGTGAGGATGAGCAGTAAACGAATGGCGAAGCAAGAGGGCTGGGGAAAAGCAACCAAAGAGAAGTGGTTGGTGGAACAGTCAGTGAGGCAAATCCTACGGGACTGTAGGAGAGGCGGGGGGGCCGGGGGGTATGGATGGTGAAGCAGGGAGGGATGGATAATGGTAGTAAAGGATATCCAGGGGGAACAAGCAAGCAGTAACTGCAGCTACCTAAAGATGCATGCCCAAGCCTCATGAAATCAGGCACTTAAACACTGTTCTGTTGAAAAACAGAACTAGGTGACCATCTATCTTTATGTAGCTAAATATATTTGAAAACATGGCCCTTGATCTATATACCACCATCTGTTGAGGTGAAGGAAAAGTGAGCAATAGCTGAAGCTGGGCTGATGGAAAAGTACTTCCTTTCTGTTATAAAATTAATGGGTAAGAGAACTCCAAAAGCACTGTGAAATCCTGATTCTGTTGAAGCAATGGGGGTTACTCTACTGACTTTGCTGAGAACAGAATTCTGCCCTTTGAACTTCAGAATATTTTGCCAGGGTCAATAGTGCATATATTCTTTCCAATTTCTTTTCTACATCAAACATTGTTTGCCATATTGAATGCAAATTTTACACTAGCATAAGCACTGCTGTTGTTATTTATTTTGGGGTAGCCATCAAGTCATAGATGAGGATCTGGGTCCTGTTTCTGCTTGGCACCTCACAGATAAAAATGAATCAAGTCTTCTGAGATCTTGTGGGTTAGTATTTCCACAAGAAATCATCTTCAGAATTGTAGTGGTTAAATAGTTAAGCATAGTGTTCACTCATACGTTTAACCTTCTACTCAATTATCTTTTCCTCTACAAGCTTCTTCACACAGGTCTCTTCATCAAAAAGTACTACTTCATCAAGCTCACTTACCGCCAAACCTATTGAACAACAATCTTTAATCAGCTTTCAGGTTTTTCCCCAGGAGGAACTGACTTTAGAACACCTTCTTCCTACTTGACAAGAGTGAACACTTTCTTTTTTTAATATATACAGAGAGAATGAACATATTTTGACCTAGACATGTCAGGTGAGGTACCCTGAAAGAAATACTTTCCAGGACACCAAGACCTTAATTGAAAGAAGGGTCTGTCCTGGTAAAACTGGATGTAGTCTCTCTTTGGCTAGGTTCTGCCGCTTGCCCTAAAAATTGTGGTGCTAAACCCCAGCTTCCATAATGTGGCAGGGAAGTCCCATTCTGAATCTTCACCCTGGCAGAAGTTAGCCACTCAGTAAACTGATTCTTTCAGTAGTATGTCTGATTCTTTCAGTAGTATGTCAGCTCTCTAAGGTCAAAGTGAATGTTAATGCCATTTGTTCTGTAATTCATAATAAACCCATTCAGAACATAAACTGGGGAAAAAACCCTCACTGTGAGAAATATTCATATATTGTGGTTGAGTCAGAAGCTGGCAACATCGGCTATACATATGGTAAAAAAAAACAGTGTTCTTATGTGGTTTATTTGAACACTTTGCGACTTTAAAATGTTGTCACAAGTGCACCACAGTTTTTTACCAGGAAAATATAAACACCCTAAATCTGGCACTTCTAACACCTCCTAGTTGTAGACCCATGTTCCTTGAACTCTTGCATCTGGCTTTAATCTGTCACTGAAGGGGAGATCTAAAACAGAATGCCAGTAGTTGACCTACTTATGAAAAGTTGTATAGCTACAATGTCAGGGGGAAAAAATCTCTCTTAGCTCTTTTCATTTCTTCTGTGAGGAAAAAAATCAGAATTTTAAATTATTAGACTAAATTCTGTATTTGGTATGAATAAGAGAATGGATTCTACTTTATAGCTGTACTCATATTTTATTAATTCACTTCCTTGTATGGTTCTGTTTCTGTTGCCTTTGGAAGATAGTATCAGAAATATCATACCTGTTAATTAACACCTGTAAATTCATATTGGGAAGAAGCCTGTGTTCTGTGGCATAGTTAAGTAAAGTTGCTGTTCTGTGTTACAAATGTATGCAGGTTTGAATCCAGTGGAGGGTTATATTTATTAGAGGAAGGGGAAACTTCATCAACCAAATCAGGTCCTTTCATCTCAAGTAGTTCCATTAAATGCAAATTATTACAGTTATTGCACTTGTGAATAAGGTGTATAGGAATATTGTTTTATTTTTGGTGAGTGTGATATTTCTGCATCTTTTCATGTTTCAGCTGTGCTTTACACATATTTAGTACTTGCCCATTGCTTTATATGGCTATACTTTGGTAAAGAATATCTTTATTTTGCATTTTATATCTCTTATATTCTGTCTTTTATTATAGTAGTCTTGTCAGAGTCCTTTTCCTTGCATTTGGATTAGTGTATTACAGCCTTAATTTAACTAAATCTTCATATCTTGCAAACTGGGCCTTTGTAGCCTACTGGCTAAAGAGTTAGCCTTATGATGGGAAGGAATAATACATTTCAAGTTTATTAATTCTTTTACTAAAAATCCTACTCTGCAGTAGATTTATAGTAATAGTATTATCTAGTATTTGCATGCTAAAAATACCTTTTTAATGGCTGTTAATTTTGTGTTTTCTGAATAACTTTCATCTTTTTTGATAAATGCTGCACTACTAGGACCATCAGATTCATAAGATGTGTCAGAATCTTTCTCAGTAGATGTGACTGATTAGGTTTAACGTACTGTATATTACTTAATAGAATACTTAAAACTTTATGTGAAACTGCATATTATGTCCATGGATGGTCCAATCTTAAAGTGCTTACCCAAGTAACTTTTATCTTTTTGAGATTGTATTGCCTGGTCACATTCTTTAGGATTAAGAATTTATGTGAGATATGTGAAATAAATTAATTGGATTTGAGGAAGAAGGGTGGGTGGTGCACTTACTGCAATTGCAAGGTTTCTGCAATTACTGTTGCCATTTTGTATACTCACTTCAAATTAATCTGGTTTTGTCCCTTGCAAGATTATACACAGAGTAATCCTATTCATATAATCTGATGGTCTGATACTGAAAACATTTATTACTGAGTATATTTTTGATGCCATGAGGTGCCTCCTTTTTTCACCTACTGGAAACAGTGTCTTACTGAACTAATTTTCAGGAGCAGGTCCCAATATAGAATTTGTCTAGATAACAGTGGTACTGTTTTGTTGACTGGTATTCAATATGTTATCTAGTGTCATTCCATGATTTACCTCTGTGTTACAAACTCCCACTTTATCCATGTGGATTTGATTATTTTTCCTTATGTAAACCACTTGTTTGTTCACATTTATTTTTACTAAAAATCATTTTATTTGTTTTTTGTTGACTTGTTTTTCCTCCATTTCATCAAGATCATGCTACATTTTGGTGTATGGCTTCTGGATATTTCTGTTCCTATCCAGCTTTGTTTCAGTCACTAATTAGAGGAACGCATATTCCAAGATGACAACACAAATGATAAGTAGTAATGGACCCAGAGCAACCCTGGAGGCCTCTCATTTTACCATTAATATTACCATGTCAGTAGCAAATAGCTGTAGACTAAGTGACAAAACAGCAGTCTAATATTAAGGACTCTTAAATATACCCTACTTTTTGGAATAGTTTGAACCTTTCACAGCTCAGCTGTGTTTTTCACCATGTCAAAGCAATAAATAGAACTAGTTATAAATTTCCCACAGTGTGGAACAGGACATTTCCAGGCACGCAATATGGCACATTGGGTATTGAGATGAATGTTATATAATATTCTTATGATTTAGAAATAGTAGTGCAAGTTTTATATAGCGCACTCACATGCATAAGGGGTAACTGCATTCAGAAGATAACACAGAAATTGAGACTAAAAGAAAAATCTATACATTCACAAAAAATATTTAAAAAATGTGTTAACAAGGAATATGCTTCCAATGGTATCTTGACAAACTCCGTGATAAAAAAACCAAACAAACTTAAGTCCTGTGCTTTAACAGAAACAAATGGACTGATATAGTATTGACTGCCCATTCCCCATGGGTATAGCCAGGATGAACCCATGTCCATTTATTCATACCCTGTGTAAATGGACAGTAGTCTTCCGATGAAAGGTTATACAAATAAATGCTTTGGAGAAAATATCCGTTACATTTCCTAAGTCAACTTGTCATTGCTGCAATAAATTCTTTCTGACAATGTCAATCATATTGTGGTCTATTATATAAGCAATGCTGTCTGACACAGTGAAGCCTGCCACGAATCCAAAAATGGCCTCAGGTCTGGGGAGAGGAAGAAAAAAGTGTAGCTTACAGAAAAACACGGAAAGCATAATGCTTCACCACAGAACTTTGTTTTAATTTTATTTTCCTTCTACTTCCTCTGTTTTGAGGCCTGGTTCTCCTGTCATTGTATATTAACAACATCCACTTGCTCTTCTGAGAACCATGTGTGTCCTGCAGTGGAAAATTTGATCCCTGTAGTTTGTTACCAATTTGTTTGCAAGTGAAAATTCAGTTATTGATTTGACAGTGTAAACCAGTATTTGGCCTCTACAGCATGCATCAGCAAAAACATTTACTATTTGGAGAATGGTTTTATCTTTTGAAAGATTACGTGATTTCCAGCACTATTTCCAATTATTTTTCCCATCATCACTTTCTGATGAAAATGTATGGAATAAAGTTGAAATATTGCCAATCAACTGAGGTGCTTTGCAAGATCAAAACTTCAGCAAAGCACTCAGTCAACATTGTCTGTAGCTGCTGTATGGTATTTTAGTTACTTAACGCGAAAGAGGTATTAAACATGCCCTGAGTATGATATTAATGCACGGATCCTGTGCACACTTATTCACATGCTTAATTTTGCTACTGTGCATTGCCCCATTAATATCACTGGGGCAGCTCAAGTTTTTGCAGAATCAAAGTCTCTTAGGACAGGTGTGTGAGATCACCGAGTGGTGACGGCATGGGGCTGGGCCCCAGGGCAGAGCCATGATCCTCTGCCCACATGTCCCTGTGATGAGTGCCAGTTCCATGGGCAACAGCTTACAGGGAGTATATCACGGTTCTGCCCTGGACCCCAGCCCCGCACTGTCACCTCCTGGTGATGCTGGCTCCAGACTGACTTGCCCATACTGCTCCCAGACACCACTGGCCACTTGCCGCCAGCCCCATCCCATCTGCCTGGCTGAGCATGCCTGACCCATGGTGGTCCTGGGCCAGTCTCCATGGAGATCCTGGGGTCAGGCCTGGGACTGTAGGGCAGTGACGGTACGTGGCTGGGGCCAGGGGCAGAGCCACAATCTGCTCCCAGGTCCAGTAATCAACCACTTAGAGAGTTTACTGAGCTGTTGCAAGCAGGATTGGAGGTGTGGGGGTGTGGAGGGTGCTGACCTGATCTGGTGCAGTGGGGAGCGTATGCTGACCCAGCCCGCAACTGCTCACCAAAACCCTCGCTAAGTGACCCTCCAGCCCAAATAATTGCCTGCCCCTGTTTTAATACCCTTTTCTCCAGGACCTCTTCTCATGAGTGCCTGCTTCTTTGGGGTCTGTTATATCCCTAGAAAACTTGGGGTTTATGAACCACAATATATTAATTAATTTAAATTATAAGATTATTGTTCTTGTGACTGTTTTAACCTAATAGGGCTCTCAGAGGTTTGAAATTCAAATAAACAGCCTTTGTTTTAGTGGCATAGCCGTTACCACACCTCTCAACTTCTCCTTATGAGGTCTTGCTCTCCTTTGCACTTTTCTACCATGCACTCCTTGAACAGATTCCTTCTACCGGTAGTTGTGCTTATTGGGAGGAATCTAGTGGGGATTGGAATCAACCCTACTCTTCCTTTATTCTCCCTCCAGTACCTTCAGGGGTCATTTCCCCTCTCTATTTCTTCTTAGAGTATGGGGAGAACAGGAAACGATGGGCTGGGTAGGATGTGTGTGGGGTCCCCCCCCCTCACTTTTTTCTACCTCTTCCCCCTATCTGTGTCATATCTCATAGTGAACCACTGTAAGGTCCAAAAGAGACCAAATCAAGCCTTGGGTATGTATCTGCTCTGTCATCAATTCATCCCTTTCTATAGTAGGTATTACTGAAAATCCTGTTGCACTTTTAAGAAACTTTCCTTCCTTCTTAGCAGCTCTCTACTTCCTTGCTTTTAATTTTTTGGTGAGGGTGTGTAGTGTGGGGCCATTAGTACAGTAATGAACACATTGGTGAGGAAGGACAGCCCATCTGAATGGCTAAATAAAATATTGGACAGCATAGTCTCTTAGCCTATGGCTACTGCTCTTCCTGCTCCTGAACAAGCCTGCAGTGCTTGTCAAAGCTCACAACTGGCTGGGAAGCAGCATTTCCTTTGCCACTTTTGCCACATCTCTGGCCCTTTCCATTTCCTTGCCAGATCTGAGAAGAGGAGATCTGGCTACTGCCATTCCCTTCCCTGGTCGGAGAGGAGGGTTCAGAATCTCCCGTGTGCTCCCCTTCCCCCTGCTTGTATAAGGTAAGGGTAAAATAAGATAAGAAGGCAGGAAGAATATAAGAACTGCTGTGAAAGAAATGCGAGGAAGTGGGAGGGAATTAAATGTTAGCGTCTTTCTTCATCTTACCCTCTCCCTTTAGTCTGTGGTCTACTGCTTTGTGTTGCATTCAGTTAGCAGGTTTTGCAGTCACTTGTACAGTTGACCTCTACAAAATGTGTTGAGATGTAATACCTCCTATATGAAAAAAGTCTCATAGTGACCACTATAAAGGCTGGGAGACCAAACTGGGCCTTGGGTATGTACATGCTCTATCATCAATTCATCACCTTCTATAATAAGGTATTGTAGAAAACCCTGTTGCACTTCTAAGAAAGATAGTTTTGTTTCCATGAAGAATAAGTTCTATTAAACCAAGTTCTGACTTAGAAACTTAAGCTGAGTCTTTTCTACACTGGAGCTGAAACTGGTCACCTACTGCCACTTGCTTATCCCCAATAATAATAATAATAATAATAAGCCCCTTCTATTATGGCATAGTGCAGCACAGGGACCCTCTCTTTCTTCAGGGATTACTCCCATTTCTCTGCTTATTTTTTAAAGTATATCTTTAAAAATAATCATCATTGCTAAATACATGCTTTATGCAGTTCCAGAGTCCTCACACTTGCAAATTCCAAATGAACCCTTAAAGTGTTTGGGATTTTTTATGCTAGTTAGTCCATTTTTGACACCAAGGAAAGTGCCTGTTGCTGATCTAGCACTAAGCAGATTTTTTCTCCAGGTGCATCCAAGCAGAAACCATGCTGAGCATCATTGCACAAGCTGTGTTTAAATCCTGTTCAAAGTAGCAGGAGAGGGGAGCTTGGGAGAAGTACCCTGGGGTTTGTTTAACTGGAAATATTGAAACCAAGACAATTTCTAAAGAAGGAACTGTAACCCAGCTCATCCTTGAAGGGTGCATGCTGTATTTACTGCAGCATAGAAACTTTAATTTTGTCAGGGTAATATTGCTGTAGTGTTTCATCAACCCTTTATTAATATAGAAGTAGGTCTCTCCTTCTTAGTGGTTTTCCTGTTGATGATTATATTGTGAATACTGCTGGGATGGGATGACTGGTTGTTATACTATTGGAAACCGATGGGAAAGTGCTGAGAAGTCACAAAGGGAGCCCTGGGAGAGACTGACTGTTATGCTTAACCTCAGAAGAATTCTTTTTGCAAATGGTAAAACAATGAAATAAGGAAGATTTCTCTTAGTGCCTGCAGCTGATCCTGGATGCCTGCTTTGGGAGAGAGTACAGAGGTAACACAGGTTGAGCATGCTGGGGTAACAGGCAGGCCAGGAGCTCTGGCTGTGGGCTGCACATTGTGTTTGACTACCTTAGTGATTCCCTATGGGTGTGTCGAGGCACACTAGTGTATCATGAAAAACACTTTATCAATGTAGTATCTGGCCCGAGGTGCCATGTCATCTTGCCTATGGGGCTCATCACATGCACAGAAATGTGGATGGGGGAATGGTGGTGCTGTCCTGCCACCAAATTTTGAAGTTCCTTATGGTGGGATTGGGGCCTGGACACATGGGCTTCACATGCTGGGTTTGGGCCCATGGACTGTATTTGGCCTGTGGACCAACAGCTCTGCTCATGGGCTGATGGGACCAAAAGGTTGGGCAGCAGTGGGCACCATGTGCATTGCATTACACCCCCCTACACAGCCCCAGTTCCACCCCACCTTGCCTTCCCTCCATGCCAGGGTTTGAATTACACTTTGACTCTTAGGGAATCTGCAAAAAAACCTGGGCTGCCCACCCTAATAAAATCAGAGGCCCCCTGGTTATGATTTTCAAATCTTAGAGGTGGCTCTTATTTCTTATGGGTGGCTCAGCCCATCTGATCTCCCCCATAATTCAAACCTTGTTCCATGCTTCTTTTCAGTTGTAAGTGGTCAATTTTAATCCAGAAAAAGGTGCCCCTGGTGTCAGAATTCTGGGAAACCTTGGGCTAGCTAGCTGTGTGGAAGTCATGATGACAAAGCAAGGCTATACACTGAGCCTAATACCTGGGAAGTTTCAAATGAGTTCATTCAAAGGTGGATATGGGCCTCTGGGTGCTTGTAAAGGGGTTATTCCTAACCGAGGTTTCAATTTGTTTTGACTTCAATAGGCACCCCCACCAGGCTTTCTTCCTAAGGTGGAGCTTATTAGTCAGGAAGGCTAACCACACCTTGTCATGCATCCACAGATGCATCACAAGCAGGTCCAAGGAGGTGATCCTCCCCCTCTATGCGGCGCTGGTCAGGCCGCAGTTGGAGTATTGCGTCCAGTTCTGGGCGCCGCACTTCAGGAGGGATGTGGACAACATGGAGAGGGACCAGAGGAGGGCCACCCGCATGATCAGGGGGTAGCAGGGCAGGCCCTATGAGGAGAGGCTAAGGGACCTGAACCTGTTCAGCCTCCACAAGAGAAGGCTGAGAGGGGATCTGGTGGCCACCTACAAGCTTGCCAAGGGGACCAGCAGGCAATGGGAGAGTCCCTGTTCCCCCCAGCACTACTGGGAGTTACAAGGAATAATGGCCATAAGCTGACTGAGAGTAGGTTCAGGCTAGACATCAGGAGGCGTTACTTCACAGTTAGGGTGGCTAGGATCTGGAACCAACTTCCAGGACAAGTGGTGCTGGCTCCTACCCTGGGGGTCCTCAGGAGGCTGGATGAACACCTAGCCAGGGTCATTTGACCCCAGCATGCTTTCCTGCCCATGGCAGGGGTTCGGACTTGATGATCTGCTCTGGTCCCTTCGGACCCTACCAACTATGAAACTTATTTAGTCTGGAGAAGAGAAGACTGGGGTGGGATTTAATAGGAGCCTTCAACTACCTGAAGGGGGGTTCAAAAGGGGATGGAGCTGGACTATTTTCAATGGGAGCAGATGGCAGAACAAGGAGCAATGGTGTCAAGTTGCAGCAAGGAAGGCTTAGGTTGGATATTAGGAAAAACTTGATCAGGATGAGGGTAATAAAGCAGTGGAACAAGGCTGCCCGGAGAGGTGGTGGCAGCTCTATCCCTGGAGGTTTTTAAGCTGCAGCTCGACAAAGCTGTGGCTGGGATGACCTCGTTGAGGACAGTCCTGCTTTGCGACCAGGTGACCCCCTGAGGTCCCTGCCAGCCCCTCTTGTCTGGTGAGGAACCGGCACGAGGCTGCGATGACTCAGCATCTATGGCTCCAGCCTCAGCGGTCTCCCGGCCCCGGCGGCGCTTGCCCGGGACCCGGCCGTGCGGAGCGGGGCACCCGGCCGGGCAGCGGCTCGGCGGCTGCGGCTGCGCTGCCAGCGCGGGGCTGGAGAGGGCGCCGCGAGCCCAGAGTTGGAGGCTGCCGGGGAGCGGGGCCGAGCGGAGCCGCGGACCTGCGGCACCCCCGCGCGGAGCGGCCCCGGGAGCGCCCGGGCGGGGACCGGGACACGCACCTTCGCTGCTTCCCTTGCAAAGGAGCCGGAGGCCGAGTGCGAGGCGGGGCGCAGCCCTCGCGCAAACAGCCCGCAGACAGTGTGCGAGCTCGTCCCCGCCCGGCAGCACCCCCGGTCGGGACCGCGGCGCCGGGCGCTGCGCGCGGGGAGGGGACCCGCTCTCACACACGCACCACACACACACGCACACGCACATCTTCCTTACACTCACCGTCACACACACACTAAGTTTCTCTCTCTCTCTCTCACACACACACACACACACACACACACACACACACACACAGAGTCTCACACATACAGTCTCTCACATACATTTGCACACAGGGTCTCACACTCGCGCACACTTACACACGTACTCTCTCTCACCCGCCCCCCCCGCACATTTACACACAGTCACGGCCTCACACTCACACACACGCTCACACTCTCTCTGTCTCACTCATACACTCTCACACTCACGCCGTCTCTCACACACACTTGCACGCGCACACAGGCGGCGGGCAGGGCAGGGCAGGGCAGCGGCCGCACCGCCGGGCCGGGGCGGGGAGGCGCAGGCGAGCTGCAGCAGGAGGCGGCGGCGGCGGAGGAGGGAGCGGAGCGGCGGCAGCTCCGGCCCCAGAGGAAGAGAAGCGGTGCCAGGCTCCCGTCGCTCTCCCGCGCTCCGTCAGTGCGCGGGACCAGCCGCGCCCCCGGCCCGTCCCCGTCCCCGTCCCCTCAGCCCGAGGCGGGGCGGGGCGGGGCGGGCGCGGGAAGTTGGGCGGCGGGACGCGGCGCGGCGCGGCACGGCGCGGAGCAGCATGTGCAGCAACGTGGTGTACGAGTGGCTGCGGGCGCTGCAGCTGCCCCAGTACGCCGAGTCCTTCGTGGACAACGGCTACGACGACCTGGAGGTGTGCAAGCAGATCGGCGAGCCCGACCTGGACGCCATCGGCGTGGCGCTGCCCCCGCACCGGCGCCGCATCCGGGCCGCCGTGCGCCGGCTGCGGGAGCAGGACGCCAGCGCCGCGGGGCTGTACTTCACCCTGGAGCCGCCGCCGCCTCCCGCCCAGCTCTACACCAGCCGCCTGGTGGAGCACTACGAGGCTCAGGCCCGCCCCCGTGCCGCGTACCCCAAGCTCAAGCTCAAGATCATGGTCAGGGACAAGCTGCTCCGGGATGGCATCGACCTTAGCAAGCCGCCCTACTCCAACAAGGTAAGGGCTGGGCGCGGGGGAGTCTCGGGCAGGGGGGTGCCGTGTCTACACCCCCCCATCCAGCCCCACTTCTCTGGGGCCCTCTTGAAGAGCTGGTGGCACACCAGCCTGCGGGCTCGGGGATAGCGCCCGGCTCTTGTCATCCCAACTCTGTAACTTTTTCTCCCTCTTGGCTCTGGGACTCTGGAGCTCTCCCTGGTTGGGGGCAAAGCAGCTCCAGCAGAGTTGAGATGGTGTGTGTCTTGGGATGACTTGGGTAGGGAGGGTCCTGCCTGGGGCAGGGCATTGGGTGAGAGCACTGTTTGTCCACCCCCGGTTGCAAGAATATAGAGAAAGGTTGCAAAGGGATCAACAGACTTCAGAATTGGATTCTCCTTTAAAGGAAAAAAACAGGGCTTTTCTTTTACAGGCTGGCAGAGTTTTGGCCTGTGAAGGGCTGCTTGCCCCCCCGGCCGTCCCACACACTGGGGGCAGGGGGCACTGTGTCAGGACTAACCATTGATGTTTACAAATGGGTCCTGGTCCAAAAAGGTTGAGACCTACTGGACTAGGTGACCTCTAGAGGTCCCTTCCAGCCCTGCTTCTGTCTGAGTGGACTGGTCTTAGTGGAACGGGGCCTTTCCCAACCTGTCAGGAGGCTGGAGAAGAATTGTTGCTTCTGTTCTTTTGCTCAGCGGCAAGCGGCATGATCATGCAGCAGCCAGACCCCGGGAGTTTAGGCAGATGCTGCCCACTGAAAAAAAGGACAGAAGAGTACAGGCTGCTGGAAGGGGGCGTTCAAGTTCGGTGAAACTCTTGTAAGACAGCTGTGCCTGTGACCCAGGCAGGTTTCTTGGCATGGGAATGTGAAATGAAGGTGGCCTGGGGTGTATACTGGACTTGGATTAGCTTTACCTTCTGATTGGTTCTCCCCTGGAAACGAGAAGAAAGACCATATTAACAGCAGAGTTAAGCAAGTAAGGTCTCAGTATAGATTAAAAACTGGTTCAGTGGAAAGAGAGTGGCATTGTAGTGCCTGGGCACGCATTTCCAGTTAAGAATAAGTGGGTGCCCCAGGGGATGTTTGGATAACCACCGGTCGTCGATATTTTGTTTAATGATTTGAGGCCTGACTTTTCTGAAAGGCGGAGCACTGGCAAGTCTCATGGACTTCAATTAGAGCTGTGGGTGCTCAGCATAAGATGGACAGCAGGGGGACTATATAAAATCTGATGATCAGGCTAAACTGACTTAGGCAAAACTAGGATTGTGATGAATGAAACTGCAACCAGAGTAGTAGATGTGAGGGTGACAGATGAAATTCAGTTTTGGTAAGTGTAGGCTAACGCACACTGTCAAAAATTAGTCTGCAGCTTCCTATATGGACTGATTTAATCTGATTTTACAGGATGTTGTGATTGGGGGAGGGGAGAGGAGGAGGAATTACAGTTTTTCTTTTTCATCAAGGACAACCGAAGGATAGCTCAGAAAAGATATGCAGCCAAAGTTATTTTAAAAAGAGAAGAGGCTTGTCTGGGTGCATTTAGAAAGATGTAGAAAATACCATAATGCCAGCGTATCAGGGTGGTATATGGGCATGTGCAGTCATGTGTCTAGACTTGGTCAGTTTAAAAAGGATTTAGCTGAAAGTGAAAGGCTCTAGCTATGGGCAGTGTAGCCTGTCAGATGTGTGTCATGCTTTACATATGAGATATCTAAACTAGCCAAGCAAGAAGAATTTCTCTTTAAAAAGCTAACAAACAAACTTTCTACTCTAAAGTACTGTATAGAAGATAGTTTTGTAACTGTTAAGCTGTACACGATAAGGCTAGTAAGCTTTTAGGTGGCAGGACTTTAGTCATTTGCAGGAGTTAGAAAGGCCAGCCTTTCCTCAGTCTCCAAGTGTCATATCACACACTTGCTTGGATCTCCATAAAAACATTTTTCCCCCTCACCTTCTTCTGAGACATCAAGTATGCTAGGGACAGCATACCAGATTTGATGAAGGAGGGCTGGACCTTCTGTGACAAAGCCTATATGAACTGTTGTATTATCTGGGATAAATACCAGCTTGTCTTGAAACTAATTGGCTGTCTTAAAGGCTGACAGTGAATTTTCTCTTTTCATATTTTTCTTGACTCTGTTTTCTGAACCATTATCAATGCCTCCTCCCCAACCCCTTCAGTATCTACCTGCCTGATTATGTTTTGCTTGTTACTTACCAGCTGAGGGCACTGACAAGAAGCTGCGTCTTCAGAGTCAGATGGCCTTTTTCTTATTAAATGAATCTTTTAATTCTTCTGCTATTAAACTTTCATAGTGTTAGTTTGCCAAATCACAGCATCAATTTGCATCTGTTATTTCTTTTATTTTCCATAGGGTCTGAGAACAGGGCAGGCTACTAACTGGGGCCGACTGCTTGCTTTTAAAAAGTCAGTGATTGTTTTGCAGTAGGGTTACTTAAATGCAATATGCTGAGGAATAAAGGAGCAGCTGATAAACAAGCAATGCTCTAGTCTACACTAATTTCCTAGTTTTTTCAGTTTGCCTTGCCAACTTGTTTATTTTGTGATGATGACATTTTTTCTGTTTTAATTCAGTTCAGTGCAGTAATAGAAAACAAGTTCATCTTACAAATTCTCTTCATAAATCGACATATCATATTAGCAGCAGCCACAGAGTTGTGTTGTTTGACATGCTGCTGTGTCACAGTCCATCTTTGAAATAGGGAGTAGAAAAAGATCATGCCATTGTGTATTAGATACCGTTCATGGTATCAAAAATGAAATGCTGCATGCTCTGTAGGTTGGAAAATGGCTCCATTATCACAGCAGTAATTTTTTGTTAAGTCTGCTACTTCAGAAGAAAAAAATCTCTTGATGTACCTTTCACAAAATTTATGCTATTTCTATGTAGAGGGTACTAGATGCATTTCTTTGCATTTCAAAAGAACCTTGAAGAGTCAGCTTCTAAGCTGAGCAAGCATTTGGCTGCTTAAGTCATCAAATAAACCTTGTCCTGCTTATTTTTTGCATTTGTTGCTGAACTCACCAACAGATGTGCCACTGAGAATAAGCCTGGGTGGACGAGTACATCCCTGGACATCAGGCAATTTGGTGTCTGTTAATAGCTCTGCTATTGATCTGCTGTATGATCCTGGCTGAGTCTCTTCACCTGGGTCACCTCTCCTTTGGAAAAGGAGTTGCAATTGGGGCTGCAGTATATTTACTCTTTTTAAATAAAGTGCTTTGACACCTGTGAATTAAAAGTGCAGAATAGGGATTTCTTCAGTTTTGGATTTTTGCCTGTTTCTCGATCAGTACCAAAGTTTCTGTTGAAAAGTTCTTTATACAGATCTCAAACATCAAAGCACATTTAGTCTGTTTTATAGAGTACTATTTTTAAAATGTCCCTGAGAACTGGAAAGACCACTGCCAACTCCAGTTCACATCCCTTAGCTGTAGATCTTGCTGGAAGGCACAGGTTTAATATCTTAGGAGGCAATATAGAGATAAGGGAACATAAGACCCTGGTTTGATACCTTTTTCTGCTGTCATTACCTTTTCAGGTGAAGTACGAATCTGCAAGAGAAACAGATAAAACTGCATCTGGATCATAGTCCTTTTGATTTTGAGCAAACTAAATTAACCCCCAATTTAGAAGTATTAATTCCAGGGTAATGACTCACTTAAGAAAAGTGAACTTTGAATTCAAACCATCTGACTACAATGATTTCAGACATGTAGTGCTATCGATGGATTTTTTTTGTTCATTAACATGGGAATTAGAGCAAGGCCACGTGTTGTAATTCATTCTTTACTTTTCAAAGCTAAACTAAATAAGAAAGCTACATAAAGCAAAATGTTGACCCTTACCAATAATACACCTGAAAGTTAAAAGCCTTCTGTTTTACTTTCAAGTCTCTTGCATCTGATTGATCGCGTGCTGACGTCACAGGTATCCATGAGCTTCTTAAAGAAGTGATGGATTTATAGTTTACATTTGCAACCCCATCCTGCAGCTGCTGCATACACGAGAGCCCCACTGAGATCTGTGGGAGCTCTGTAGGTAGAGTGGCTGCAGAGTAGTGTTCTTGGTTTTTCATGAAAACATGCAGCTAGTTTTATTAAAAAATGTAATAATCCGAGAAATATCTTTTCCTTGGAGAATTTGAATCCTGCAGTTTTTAATTCCCTGATTTATCAGGGAAAAATGAATTACGGGTGGTGTGTATATAGATAGTACTAACACTGTGGATTCAAAATAGTAATACTAGGAGGTAGATGTGATTATAAAAAAGGAACAAAAATGAAATAAAGCCTTGGACTCTTTTTACATTAATGAAAAGGAAACTCATTACTTATCTAACTTAGTCACTTCACAATACCCAAGGTACCAAGACAGTTTCTGAAGTGAAAGATAAATACGAAGTATTTTTCCCCCCCTAGGAATAAATGAGCAGATATGACTTTCATTTTGGGGACTGTCATGATGACAGAGGGATCAGTGTCTGGGGGGCGGAAAGGGGGCAGCAACAACCAAATCAGATTAGATAGGGAAGGCAGGGCCTTTATTTCATTAAGTAACCACTTAGTTTTCTGGTGAGCTTGGTGCAAAGCAAACTATTTCATTATGGTGTTTTAAGAGGCTTGGTATTAGAACAGTCTATTCTTGGAAGGTTTGTGAACAACCCCAGTTCTAATGGCTACTAAAACATTATTTGTGGCATGGGAGTGGGGAATCACCACTCTTGTCAATTTAAAGACGAGAAGCAATAGAACCATGGAGCATGTCGAGAAGAATTAAGTATTCTATTTGTCTTATATATAGATTAAGTGACATCTAATAGTTTAGTGGAATTTCATTACTACTTCTAATTGAAATAAATGACCTGACCTATTCTTGAGGAGCTTCATTCAATTTTTCTTCTGCAGAAAATTGCCAATACATAAAAATAAATTTCCTAAAACACACACATGCATTAAAAAAATCAACCCCAATTAAGATGATTTTGATTTGCCTCTATAAAATTATGCCCATGTAGATTTCAAAATGTATTAAAGTTCTAATAATACTATATACTGTGACATAGGCATAGAACTTTTCTTCATTGGGAGTATTGTTCATGAATACAGATTTATCAAAATTCTTGGAAAATAATGAAACTAACATTACATGAAAATAACATTACTTTTAACATCATAACACTAGGATTACAAGCAGATGTATGGAAGTTAGAAACCAGAGTCAAGTGGGTATCTGTTTAGATATCTATGGTATTTCCCTTAGAAGTCTAACATCTATGTTGATAGTGAAGCCATAGAATTAAGTTCAGAGTAAACCCCTGTGGCACATAACAAACTCTTTGACATTATAGATTAATGAATGTTTTACACAGATAAAATCTTTTTATGTGAAGATACTAACCTTTCTGCTTTAAAGTAAATTGAGTCAATTTAAGTTTGGGGCCAGAAACAGATATTTAGGGGTAGGTACAGACAAACAACCCAAGGCGAAATTGATCAAAGTTCCGTGATTTTCTGTAAGCGGCGTAGTTTAAATCTGCAATGTGCATGTGTGTGTGTAATAGGAATAAGTGCAATTATCCTGCTGTGTAGAAATGGCAATGCTCACCTTTGAGGGAATTAAACATGAACCTTCCCCTAAAGATCTGGCTGCTTTGGAATGACTGCATCAACTCTGAGCAGTTCTCAAATATGTCTTGGGGAAACTGCCCATTGACAAAAATTGCAGTGCATTAAAGAGTAACAATATTTTTCATGGCAGTAAACTAGCAAAGCTGTAGGTAATGTTTATGAAGGGAAAAGGTACTTAATATAAGAAGACACTGAACTTCCCTTTGACTTCTTGTTCACCCTAGCTTTCTGTTATGGTATGTCAAATGTAGCGCCCCTCACACTTTTTTGTACTGGCTTTACAGCCATAATTTATAAACATATTGGGACAGGGGAGGGCGAGAAGCCTTCTCCCGTCTATTAAAGCCTTAGGGTAAAAAAAATGCAGCCTTTGAGTGTGTAGTATTATGCTGGACTTGAATTTGTTTCTTAATACATTGACCAGCATAATGAGACCTCCAGTCTCCTTCAGAGAGGTTTAACATAAATTTTACTGAGTCTGATTATTCCCTCTGCTTCCCAGGCAGGGACCTGAGTACAGCAAGGATAACGTAATGAAAGAATGTAAGCAGTTATTTTGTGGCATGCTCCCTTCTTTACTTCAGTTCTGTGGAAGTCCTGTAGCACAGGAACTGGGGTCTGTGAAGCAGGAGGAACAGGAGCCATAGAATAAACTCATGCTGTAAAGCTGGGTGCCACACTCAACTCACATGTTGAGGCTGTATTCCTTGCCAATAGCCAGAGGGTTAATGCTGACGCCACGTGCCCCATTGCTGACAGCTACTGATTTTTTTTCTTTTTTTTTTTTGTCACCAGTGGCAATGAAAAACAATGCATTCAGTGGGGAGAAAAGTGGGTGTTGGTGGTCAGCAATGGTGATGGTCAGCAATGGTGGTGGATTCAAGTGGGTGGTGGTGGTCAGCAGTGTTGTTGTTCATGGGTGGATTTAGGGTCATGGTGAGAAAGGTGCAGCTACATACGTTTTGGCTTTGTGGTGCATGTGCAGTGAGCTCTCTGAGCTCACCATCTGATTGGCATGAACTCTTTGCACATGCACCACACACGTAAAGGGGGAGTATAACTATTGCTGCACCTCCTGTATTTGCCCTCAGTGGTGCTAACTCCCTGGCAGGGAATATGCCTGTCAACTGATTTGAGTTCTTGAGAACTCCATGTCTGGGAACTGGCTGTGTTTGGATAGAGGTCCTGGAGAGAACTGCCTGTCCTACATGTTCTACTGTAGTGAGAAGTCATGCAGGCTGGATGACTCATCTCCAGAGACAGGATCTATCTCATGGGCTATGTGTTTGACACCCCTGCACTAAGGCATCATCCCTACTAAAATTCATCACTGGGATCTACCAAGTTAAAGGGTGGGAAAAAACTGTAATCTCATCAGCAGGCAAGAGTGGAAGGTGCGAAAGCAAGTTGGAGGCACATGGGGTTAAGTACAGACATTCATTCAAAAAGTCCAAACTTGAATTGATTCAATCTTCGCAGGTTAGTCTAACCTGCGTAGATTGAACCAAGAAATAAGTGAATAAACATTCACTTTTGATTCCAGGAATGCAGGCACATGCCTGCAGTGGTTCAGGCCAGAAGCCAGGGGGTGCTAAAGCAAGCTCTCCCTTCTCTTTTGCACTGGCCACAAGTCTGGGAGCTGTGGGGAAGGCATGGCCAGGCCCTGGCAAGCTGAGTATGATTGGGGAGGGGTTTAAACCCCCACCCTGGCCTGCGGGATCTGTCTGGCTTTTCCCTGCCCTGCTCATTGCTTGAGCAGCTGAGGCAGGGGAGCCTTGTGTCAGGGCTGCCAGTCATTGTACACAGAGTTTAGAGCATGGTTGTGTACAGGATGGTCTGGACAGGGATGCTGTTGCTTCAGGCAGGGGCTGGGTTAGATGTGACCCCTGCAGGTCCCTCCCAGCCCCACTCCTCTAGGATTCTGTGACCTTATCCAGAAAGCATGAAGCATAGGGTGTCACACCCCCTCCCCCCACTGTGAAGTGAGGCAGGGCCTGGTGCTGCACAGTCCATGCTCTCTGCCTTCCCTTCCCTGTGGGCTTCCTGCAGCCATGAGCAGGGGTCGGTGCCCTTCCCCTCAGCCCTCATGCATGTATGGCAAGGGGCCGGAGGGAGCGAGAGGGGTCTGACCTGCACCCTGGACATGCAGGGAGGGGGCAGGGACTCATTGCTGTCTTTTTGAGGGTGCCTGGCACCGGGGTAGTGGCTGCCTGATCTCTGTGACTGGGTGAATGCTGGGCATTCAGAAGTGCGTGCCAGATCTGGGGGCACCAGCTGAGCAGCTTCTCCTCCCAACAGGGCCATGCCCGGGCCCATGCCTGGCGCAGGACGGGTGTCCCTGGGGATGGGGGAGGCGGTGGCACCTATCAGGAGATGAGCAGGGATCCCCCAGCCCCTGCTGCCAACCCTGCCTATTTGTCCATCCGATTACCATGGGCAAGGCCCACCTAGCTAACTAGTAGCTCTTTTTTATGGGGGCTAATGGATGAATGGAACAACTAAATTCTTGGGACAACTAATGAAAAAAACCAGGATAGGAGTGTCATGTGGGCCAAAGGGTCAAAAAGTGAAAATAAGTATGCTTGAGGAGGAGACCGAGGAGAGCCCCCTGGGCCACACCCACCAGTCCTCAAAGGCATCCAAAGAGCTAGTGGACACTGCCCAGTGGTGCTCTGCCCAGAAACATGCACAGACAAGTGAGAGGAAAGCTGCCCCACACAGTCCCAGCCAGAGCCTCTTTCCTGGTCAAGTACAGGGCCTGCTCGGCCAGGGCCAGGAGAAGGTTGACCAGGAGGTCCCAGGACTTGGTGGGGCTGCAAATGGGGTGATCAAAAACAAAAAGGTGGGAGGTGAAATTCAACCAGAACCTCAGGAGGAGGTTCTGGAGGTGGAGGGGCTGCAGCCTGGCACACTCAAGGGTCATGTACACCAGGGTCTCCCTCTGCCCACAGAAGGGGCAGGAGACCGGGGTATCTGTGAAGCTTGTCACGTACACGCCTGTAGCAGTGGCTCTATGGAGGAGCCACCAGCTGAGGTCCCCAGTAGCTCATGGGATGAGGATAGAGTACCAATTCTGCCTGAGTCACTCTCACCCACCTCTGGGGAACCATGGCCTCTGCTCTGGAAGTTGTCAGTGCTCGCCCTCAGAGTTACTGGGTGCTGCAGCTGCCTGATTGCAGCCTCCTTTTTCAGACCACCTGGCAGCTGAGCCAGCTGCCATGAGCAGTGGCAGGGCTTGACATGGCCAGGAGCAGCAGCAGTGGTAGGTATCCTGGAAGGAGCCAGCCAGCCCCTGTGGCACCTGAGCCAGCCTGCATCTGGTTGCCCAGCAGTTTTGCTGCTGTTGGAGAGCTGCCACAGCTGATCAGTGTGCTTGGGCACAGCTTCCCTGCTTGCAGTGCTGTGGCTGCTGCCCCTGGGCCCTGCATGTTCCAGGCGCTGTACTTGAGCATGCTGCTTGGCTGGGGCAGCCCTCCGGTGGTAGTGGAGCTGCCAGATGTATGCTGGCCCCTCCTGGGGGACCTGCTGCCACTGCTGCTTCTGGCCACGCTGAGCCCTGCCACTGCTTGACTAGGCCAAGCCACAGAGGCTGGCCCAACTGCAGGGGGGTCTGAAAGAGGAGGCTGCAGTCAGGTAGTTGCAGTGGCTGGTAACTCTGCAGGCAAGCACCAGCAACTTCCCCAGCAGTCACTGCAGCTCCCTGGAGCTGGGTGAAAGTGACGCAGGCAGAGTCGGCAGTGGGGGTGGAGGAGGGGCATCCCCGCTTGTCTGCTGATTGGTGCCACCAACTTCCCCTCCCCTGGGGACACCTGCCCTGTACCAGGCCTGGACCTGGTCCCAGCAGGAGGAGAAGCTACTTGACAGGTGTCTGGCATCTGCTTCTGAATGTCCCACCTTCTCTTTATTGTTGTGGAACAGAGGGGAGCAGTGCCAAGATCCCTCCAGGGGCATCTCTCCCCCTGCCTACAGCCTCTGTGCTTCTGCCTGTAACAGCACCGGCTCAGCGGCTTCCTCTGGCCCCTTCACCTCAGGCCTAGGGCCAGTGTTTGGCAATACTTCCCCCCCAACACTGCTCATCCCATCCCCACGCCCTTCTCAGGCAGCCGGAGCAGTGATAGTGTTCCAGCTAGGGGGGAGAGGGCTGGGGCCAACCCTTTTCCTCCAGCCCAGCTCAGGGCTGCAAACCATGCTGGAATGCTGGGGGACTGTGAGTTAACTTAGAGTGCCAGGAAGGGGTCTGGGACAGCAGTTCTGTAAACTGGTTTGACTTCAATAAAGTCTGATACTACATTCAACAAGGTTTATCTTAAATCAGTTTTGGCCATTTTGAAAGCAGTTTATATGCAGTGAATTTCTGTTGGTACAGGTTTAAACCAGTTTCTGATCACTTAAACTGGTTTCTGTGTAACTTCTGTCCCTAGCCTAAACATCAAATCCTGAAGCTACTTTGCTTAGGGGTGGAGGTATGGGTATTTATGTCATTGACTACAGTTGGATCATGATCTTGCCAGTGTATTCAAAGTTCTGTGCACATTTCAGGATATCTACATTGAGGTATCTATAAATCTTCTGCCTGTGCCCCCAAAGGAAGGAGGTGAGATGGGGAGAGGGTCACATGTCCAAATAATTGAAAGGGACTTTTGCAAACTGAAATTCTGTCTTGTTCTAATGGTAAGTTCTTCAGATCTGTTGTTACAATGGTTACATAGGACTGCTTGAAACTGGCAGAGCCAGACTTACCATTTGCCAGTAAGAGAAGAACATTTGGTTTCCTGTAGTTCCCTCTGGGTTTTTTTTTCCCTGCCCCAACAATGGGTCAATCAGACTGTTCTGTTACAGAGACTTTCTGGGGACAGTTTTAAATTTCCTGTCCCCTGTTTTAAATTTAAGTTTCCTGTCTCTATCTGCATGCCAACAGTAGAGGAGATGAACTCTTAAGACTTACATGGCAGAAGTCAAATTATCAGAGTGATTCCTACCTTCATAAAAACATTGCTGATTGTAAGTCATTGCTTATTGGTGGGCGTTGCAATTGGAGACAGTAAATAAGTTATCCTGTAAGCATTCCTTTAGAGGCAAAGGATCTTTTTCAAAGCTGAGCATGTGTCTTCCTGGTAGTCCCCAGAGCAGTACAAAAATAAGAATAAACAAATAGCATTTTATGCCTTTCTGGCTGCAGAGTCTTTGGCTTCCAGGCCTGCTAATGTATTGATGGCTGTACATGTTTCCATCTCACAGAGGTCTGCTGTTGCAAAACCAAACCCTTTTAGGACCAGGGGATCCTACTGAAACAAAAACGGCTGGATGGAATGCTTAAGAGATTTAAAACAAAATGGCTGGATGAAATGTTTATGGTGATCCTAGACTCTAGAGGATAAGTTGACAAATATAATTTATTGTAACTGGTTGGTACAAACCTCACAGTTTAACTACCAAGTTGAGCCAATGACACAGAGCTTCAAGTTCCTCCGGGGGCTTTAGCATGGATGCATATGTGCATTGTAACAGAAAGGTCAAGTGTCAGTTTTATAGTTCTCTCAGTATATTTAAGAAAAGGAGGCTTTGTCCAAACCCCAACATTAAATGCTTCCCTTAGGCATCATCCTTTTTTAAACTTGTATAGTCCTACGGCAGTGGTTGGCAACTTTTTTTTTAGCAGCAGACTGAATGATCCAGCTCACATCCAAGGCAGACTGACTAGAACCTGACCACTTCTGGCACTGCTGCCACCACCCGCACTTCTGGCTACGGTATGAAGAAAGCCTCTGAACACCAGAACACTGCCGAAACCCTCCAGCTCCATCGGCCTAATCCAGCCCACAGGCTGTAGGTTGCAAGCCCTTGTCTGCAGCTTGGGTGTGGGACCTCATTCTGCTTTTTACAGCACAACCCAGCCTGAGCTCCAATAGAACATGCAATTACATTTCTTATCCATTGGAGACAGCATTTCTTAGGAGTGGCTACTTTATTCAGATGAATGTGTTTGTTTGTTTTTTTACATTGGGACTTTTCTGTAATGAGATTCAGAATTGTGCTTTTATTGTAGATATGTAGTCTTACACTTGTCACAATGTTAACTTCCTAAGTAAATTCAGTAAATAGTCTTCTTAAGGTTAAATATCAGAGTTGATCCTTGGGAGCACTGGTAGTCTTTAGGCATAATCATGTCTCCAGTATTGTTATCTGTCATATAGCCATGTGGTCTTTACGATATTGCTAAGTACAGACAGTCAAAAAGCCCAAAGCTGAATCAGTTCAATCTTCCCAGGTTAGTTTAAGCTGCGTAGATTGAACTGATAAGCAAGTGAACTGACATTCACATCTGATTCTGGAAATGCAGCTGCATGCTTGCAGTGGCCCAGGCCAGAAGCTGGGGGGCTCTAGAGTATGCCTCCCTGCTCAGCTGAAGCAGATAGCTTTGGCCAAAGCTAGCCTGCCCACCCTGCAGGGGGTGGGGTTTGAGGGGGAAAGGCAAAGCATCCTGGGATGGGGGGGACTATGAGTTAATATGAATTTGGAGGGGATCTGGGACAGAAGTTCAATAAATCAGTTTAACCTAAATCAGTTAAGTCTGATACTGCATCCATCCAGGCTTATCTTAAAGCAGTTTTAGCCTTTTTGAAAGTGGTTTATGTGTGCTGAAATTCTGTTGTGTTACAGATTTGAACCAGTTTCTGATCACTTATATTGGTTTATGTGTAATTTCTGTCCCTAGCCTATATGTTTACAAATTCAGCTTATGGGTTATCCAACCTTAGCTCAAGCCATTGGCTTTCTTTTTGATAGCACATTCTACCAGCCTTATGCCATAAAGAGATATTTATAAAATCTACCTTATTTTGAATGTTTAAGTTTGAAGGTGACCCTATTTCCTGCCTGGGAACCAAGTTGCTATGAAGATCCTATTGATAACAATATGTGGATATGGGCACAAAGATGAATAGGGAAGTTTCTAACCTGAAATTTTTCTTTCCTCTGAGTGATGAGGTCTACAGATCCAGCCTACTCCAGAAGTTAATGAATAGAAATTGCCTTCTGGAGACTTAGGTTGGTAGTGGGTCATTCCCATGCTACCAGAACTTCATAGGTCGCACGCTTCTCCCAATCTGCCAGCAGGCAGAGTGTCTGTCAAAACAGATATGAGATATGATACCTTATTGCAAGGAAGGCAATTTTCAGATAATCATGAGTTGTTTTTTTCTGGTTCTTAATCTAAATATTTTTTTCCTCCACTTAAAACGTATCAGAATTTAAACTGTCATTATTACTAGTTTCACATACCAGAGAGCAAAGAAATGAGATAGTTTTGTATTCAGCAAAGCAAACTGACAATCTGTTTACCTATATTCATAGATGGTTCACCTCAGCCTAGTACTGACGCGTCTGTAGTATATTGTTGACACAGTCGTCTCTTACAAATGAGAAACTGAAAGTTTTATCCATGGTTGCAGATAATCTGTGGCAGATGCAGCAGTAAAACTCAGTGTAGTACATCAGCAGTAGAATCATCCTTCTTCTCAAATAAACATTAAGAAGGCAAACAAGGCTAGTCAAGGAAAGTAAAGTAATTTGGATATATGGCTACCAATACTTATTGTTACATCTGTTCACTAAAGGGAATTAGAGGATCAGTTACAGTCTGAGAACAGTTGCAATCTGCATACATCAGTGTATTTCTTGAAATGACAGTAGGGGATTTTTGAGGAGATAGGAGTGTCATTTATCACAGGTTAGAAGTGAATCCTTAATATTTCTTACATGAGATGACTTCCTGTTTTGAGAACCCTGCAACAGCGAGGAGAATAGAGTGAGTTAAGAATAGATTGGTAGATTTAACTTTGAAATTTCTTACTTTGTCAGTTTAAATCAGACCCACAGTCTGTTTTTGACATAGTTATCTGGGTCAATCTCTTTGCCTAGGCTCATACGACATCTCATATTGATATACTTGTCTTGACAAATGTGGAGGATTGTATGCTCTCGAGGAATTTTCATTTGTTAAAATGGTTTGGCAGCAGCACTATGTTAACATTGCCATGTTATTTTAAGTGCCACTCAACAACAGGAAGTGGTGCATTATGTAAACCTTCCCCAGTACTGCTAAGCTGCTGGTGTGGAAGCTAAATTAACCTGAATACTGTTGTTGTGCTGCTAAATACAGTCTCTTAATAATATGACTTTCAAACATTAAATGGCTTATATTATGATTCTCTTCTGTGTTGCTATCCTACCTGCTATACCTCAGTTGTCATCTGCTTTGGTGGGAATTAGGCATAGTAAAGGCTGTTAGTCATTCAAGGCCAAACAGTTAATGCATTCCGTAAGTACAGGTTAGAAGAGATGATAGTTAAAATTACTGAAGTTTAGGTTTATTTTATGTTTAACTAAAGGGCAAAACACATTTTAAATATCACGTGTCTTGCTCTGAAGGACACTAGATCCTCAGCTGTAACAAGCTGTTAATGAAGTGAGAGTTGCAAAGATGAGGGGGGAACTCTCAATCAAGTTGTGCTTCTAGGTCTCAAACCTTTTGAAGTCTTTAATTAAAGAGTTTTGCCATTGATTTCTTTGGGAATATGGTTTGGTGGCCTGGCATGTTCAAACTCATATTGACACATCCCAACCAATTGCAACTATTGTGATGGGATATTGGGTGAAAAGTGGTATGACAATAACAGGGGTGGAAAAAAATAGAGCGAAAAAGGGTTTTAGAGCATCAGACCTCATTACCACCTCTTTGTCTGCCTCAAGATACATTTTCACCAGTCATATAGATTCCTGAATACAAAGTTTTTTATGTATTTACTATAAACACATGGATAACTTTCTGCAAAATGTTCATTGAATTGTATTGGCTGCAGTCTCATAGCTGGCTGTTGACAGTGGGAAGGTGCTCTGAGCTGAGCCTTGCTATCTGAAAATCCAGGAGCAGTGGCAAATTTTAATAGAATCCAGGAGCTGTGTGCCAATTTAAATTGTACAGTCTTTCAAGTACTTCCCCTTAGTAATAGAAATAGGTTTGGTTTTGTTCATATTGATTCACAATGTGAAGTAAAGAAGGTGATAGTACCACTCTATCTAGATTTATAGAGCCCATTACTGGGATACTATGTCCAGTTATGCTATCCACACTTCAAAAAGCAAGTTGTGATACTGGAAATGGTTCAGAAAAGAGCAGAAGGCACAAGATGTTGTTTTGAAAATTTGTCTTGATTATGAAGAAAACCTCCTAAAATACAATTCTAAGAGAAGGTTAAGAGGTGATTTGATCATGCCCCACATGAATCTAGAGTGAAGAGTTCTGATAGGAGCAGGCTCTTTAGTGCAGCAGACAAAGACATTGCAAAAACCTGTAGCTGGAAGCTGAAACTAGAGAATGTGAAATAGAGATAAGAGGAGAATTTTTAACAGGGAGTATAACTAACCACTTGATACATTTATCTAGGAAGCTGTCCCTTAAATTTGTAAAATCAAGACTGGAAACCTTGCTTGAACAGAAATTATCCGCTCAGTAGAGCAGTGATTCTCTGCAAAAGTGAAACCAAAAGTCCCACTGTGGCACTTCCGGTTTTGCCGAGTCCCACTTTTTCCACCATGGCCCAGGGCAAAGCAGCCTGTGTGGGACCTCCCTCCCTATCCCCCGGCACAATGACGCTGGGGAGTGAAAGCCCTGGCACACTGGACACTGTGAAAGGGGTGGCAGCTGGAACTTCTGGCCCGACCAGGCAAAGACCAAAACGCAGCACCTGCGTACCCCCCTGCCTGTGTCTCGCGTACCCCCAGGGGTACGTGTGCCATGGGTTGAGAAACACTGCAGTAGAGGAATGACTGGATGAAATTCAATGGCCTGTATTTTGGAGGAAGTCAGATCATGATCATAATAATCCCCCCCTCCCCAACCTATAAATCTCCAAGCCTGTGAATATTTCTGTTTTGAAGCTTATTCTGGTTGGATTTTAAATTGGATTCCTGTCATCTTGTTCACTAGCTGCTAGAAAATGGAGAGCTTCTTTCAGGGGAGGAAGCATTCCTGAGAGTCCTTAGGAAAGCTTAGTGTCATTGAGAAAAGCTGTGCTAAATCACAACGAGCGCTCAGCTGCAACACCACCTGATTAGACTATACTGAACAGAACTGGTAGAAACATAACAGAAGTTTTCATGGAAATATTCTATTTTTTCATGGGAATTCAAAGACTTGTCATCAAAGGTTCAAATGGAAAAAAAACTGCTTGAAATTGAATGGAAATTCACCTCTGACACTTTGGAGATGCTGCAGGGTAGAAATAAGTCTGCCAGTTAACCAGTTCCAGGTATAGAGGCAGTAAGTAGTTGACTAAGGACTCTTCTATAGCTTCAGAACAGAATAGGAGAGTACATGTTCTTGAGAAGTTCTGTTAGGGGGCTTCAAATACCTGTTCATCAGCTTCTTTTAGAAGAGGCACTAGAGATTTGGGAACGGTAACAAACTTCTAGGTAATGTGAAAGACCTCCCTTGTGAGAAAGTTTCTCTTGCAAGAGTAAACACTTGCATACTCCCCGCCCAGTCTTAGGGGAGGGGATCAGCAGCTACTGCTGTTTGGGCAGCAAGGATATCCTGCAGGTGGTGCCAGGAGCCAAGCAGAGAAGCAGCCTCCCACTGCTCTGTACCCACTTCCCGGACTGGGGCAGTTGATTCTCTGGGGGACAGGGTTTGCTGGGCTGCCCCTCTGCTCAGCTCCTGGCCACTGGAAGCTGAGCAAAGGACTCAAAGGATTGCTCCTTGCTCCCTACCTGTTCCTCAGCCCGGAGCCACCAGTCTAAGGAGCAGGTGGGAAGGCGGGATTTGGTGCTGCTTACTCTGTTCAGCTACTGTGGGGATTGGAGCAGCTCCTGCTCCCCAGGCTTTCCCCAGGCCAGGATCACCTCGATCTTAGGAAGGCATGAAGAGCAGTTCCACCGCTAAAAATGAATGCCCGCGCATGGCCTGTGAAAAAGTTTGATCTTGTCTAGTTTGTCTTTATTTTTTGAGGAAGAATTCTTGAGACTCTCAAAGGGGAACTAGGAAGAAATGCTGTTTTCAAATGAAGTTTGTGTATAATACATTTATACAGTGGTGAAAAGAATGATCTATACTTAAGGGATTACCGTGGAACAGGAGGAAGTTGAAAAGGATACAGTTAAATATTTTCTTTCCAGTTCTCAAAATATACACAGTAAAACTGCTTCAAGCAGCCGGTGACAAGAAGTTATAAAAAGTGAGTGGGATCTTTCCAATAAAGGAAGACCTTTACATAGACCAAAAGGACAAGACAGAGAGAGACAGACAGACTGACTGCATCTCATCCTCTGTTTTTTCCCTTTTAACTTGTGATAGCTAGCTCTAACATGTCTTGTAGAGAGGACAGTGAAATCCTCATAAACAATTGTTTTCCCCAAAACCCAGGGAATTGAAACAGCATTAAAGGGAATGATTTAACTTCTTACAGATATCTTATGTTCTCTTCTGATCACTCCCTAGGAACAGATTTTTATTTTTAAAACATAGCCTTGTAAGTGCTGCACAGTAAAAAGAAATGGATTAAGTTTTTACTGTTAACATGAAAGGTTGAAATTCTGTAGAAATCAGTGGGACCTTACTCTTTATACCTGAAATGAATACTCTTTATACCTGAAATGAGTTGAGCCTTATATTTTTTCTCTAAGTATCAGTGGCACTCTATATGTCCTAATAAGTTTGGAAGGTTTTCACTTTCATTGAATGCAATACCTGTGTTAATGCTGTTTTGAATCATATAATTTTGGTTGTCCAGGTTTCTCATTGAAGAGTTGGCTCTTGATGTTTGTAGCAATACATACAAAAGTATATTACAGTGACTGCATCTTACCTGTGCATACTAAAATAAAATCAGGGTTTTTGTCATTTTTCTCATCCAACTGTGAGACTTAGCTAGCTGTAGAGAATTGTCAGGGACCAGGCTTTCTCCCAAAGTGTGGAATTTGTTAGTGACGAGGCCTCTTCCCAAAGTCAGTGTTATGTCTAGATTAATGTCTAGTTTATTCAAAAGAGATTTTTTTTTTTAAAGTTGCTTTTCCCTCTCTGAGTTTTAATTTGCTGATGGAAGAATATTCTTATTAATTTGAAATATGTCACAAGGTTGGAATGAAACTGCTAAACCTTATAAATTAGCAGTACCTGTTAAGGCAGTCATACACTCTTTCCTCTATATTGTTTTATTTATTTTGTACAAGTATGGAATCACATGAATATGTATTTTATTTATTTGTGTATTTAGATACATTTCCCAGCTGTACATAATGAAGTGTGATAACACAAATATATTTTTCCCTTTCATGTTAGAGTATTCCTCTTTCATTGCTAATGGAAGATGCCATCCTACTGATTTTTAGAGACCAAAGTAATCTATTCATAAATAGAGATAGAATAAATAGCAGTAGTGCAAATTTTTCTACTTCACCCACCTGCACACATGAATAGAAGGTATACATAGTTAAGAGAGGTATATATGTGACCTGTAGGTAAAGTACTAAGTGTTCAAATGGTAGTTTATTCTTCAAGTCCTTTCAGCTGCTGGTGTTTCTGCTGAGGCTGCCAGCAAAGGTAAATGAATGTATGTGCAAAGTTGTTTGTTGCACGTCCCTTATGCTTGCTGCAATTGTGAGAGAAGTGGAGCTCATATGTATGTATCATGTTATGAATACTAATAGGCTGAATATAAGCCAATAGGACACTAAAGTTCAGGTGACAGGAAGAAGCCCGAGATCCAGGTTGGGGTTGGCTTTGATGAGGCCAGGAGGATTTAGAGGCGCAACTTGTCTGGTAACGGAGGGTGGTGTTACAGGTTACATTGAAATGATTCTAAGGACACTTCCAATGAGAGCATCTATGCATTAAAGGATGTGTTAAACTGTGTTAAGTACCCTCTTGGGGCATGTCCCCATGAGCAGGAATGTGCATTTTCCCAGAGACAAACAGCACTGGCACCATATGTGGTAAGGCTGCACTGGCCCCACCTGCCCCTACCCCACTTGGGGCACCGCGCTGTGCACCAGAGCTGCGTGCATGGGCATTTCCTGGAGACAAATACGTGCTGCTGCTCTTGCTTGAAACATCTGTGCATGTGGTCTGGCACATAGCATGTTGCCCTAAGTGGGGTAGGGGAGGCTGGGGTGAGCAGCTGGGTTGGCCCCAGCAGCCTTACTGGGGTCCTCAGGGTCCTGGGAAATGTCCATGCATGCACACTCTGGCATGTGGCATGTTGCCCTGAATGGCATAGGGGAGGCTGGGGCCAGCACCTGGGTTGGCCTCAGCAGCCTTTACCTGGGGTCCTGAGGGCCTCCAGGGTTGCAGCCATGGCAGTCTGGCAGCATGGAGCTGACTGGCCAGGCTCTGGTTTCTAGTGGCATATGCTGCTGTCACATGCCATCCCACATTTTTTAAGGCAGGGGGTTTTTTTATACAAGGAACTCCCTGTGTCAAACCCCCTCTGCCCCCTCCCCCCCATGCTGCAAATTAGCAGCACAGGGAACACCTACATGTGAGGTCTGCGGTGCCACTTATCGAATGCCCGTGCTCATCTGGATGCACACTGAGGTCATGTGTAGACGAAACAGGGGCCCTAAATTGAAGTGGTGGGTTTTTAAAAACACTGCTTCAATTTAGGGCCCTTTAAACCCCCATGTCATGCATACACCTGAATTTACCTGCCTCTCCAGCGGTGGGGAGGGAAGGGCGAGCTGTCAGTGGGCAAAGCAGTCCTTAGGCTGTGGTGGTGGGGCTGGTGCTTCCCTCCGGCAGTGGTGGCCCCCCTCCCTCTGGCAGCACCTGCCTGCAGGTACCCAGCTCGGGTGGTCCCCGGGTTTACCATAGCCATAGAGGGAAGCACTGGGCCCCTGAACAGCTCAGGCAGATAGGCAGGTTCCGGTGGGGGGGGAGATCAATGTCGCTGCTTTTATTTTTTTTCCTTGGGCAGAGCCTGCCTGCACGGGCTTCCTGCAGAGCCTCTGAGGTGCACGGAGCCTGGTGCTTCACTCCACGGCTGTAGGGCAGCCTCCTTGGAGGAGTTTTAGTTTGCTGCGCCCCAAGTCATTTAAGGTGCATAACGCTGCCGAATTTGCTATAGCGGCTGGAATTACCATGCAATATGCTGCCAAGGCATGAAAACACTGACACCATTAAAGTGGTGCAAAAGCATTTAACCTGCTTTAAAGTGTCATGCACACATGCCCCTCCTTTTGTCTACACACGGCCTTTAGAGTCTTAAAGTTACTCCACTTGAGGTGACAGTTATGTTTGAGCTGTTTTACCTAGTCTGCTTCATGGAGATAAAGCAGCCAATTTGCAGTCATCCAGAATCCTATGATACATTGCTCCCAGCCCCTCAGTCTATGAGAAACTGGCCACTTTCCCAAGCTCCACTGCTCAGGAGGTGGCACTAGCCCCCAGCCAGCATCTCCACCCACCCCAAATGGGTAGGACCCCAGCCTACATGACTCTATTCTTCTGCTCCAGGACCCCAGCAGACGCAACTGGGCCCCTTGGCTGGGGGCCAGATATGCATCCCTCCCCTCAGAGGGTTAAGGCTTTGCCCTATATCTGGGTGGCTCCCTGCCTAGCCTAGATTTTGTGCAGAGGTGAGTGGAGTGTGGCTTCCCTCCCCAGCCTCCCACATTTCTGGGGAAGGGAATGGGGAAAGGGCTGCCTAGTGCTGAGTGTGGTGCCCAGGGAAGCATACTTCCCAGCGCTCCATGATGCTGACATGTGGTGGCTCTGTCCTGGGAGCTGAGCTACTGGGGGTTATCTGCAGTGACAGCATGAGCCCTGGGGAAGCAAGTCCCTCCAGGGCTTACCCCATCACTCTCTCCATCTGGGACTGGACTACAGAGTGCTTGAAGGAAACTCCCTGCCCCCCACCCCTCTCCACCACCTGCTGCAGTCCACCTGGCCAGAGGAGACCAGAGGAAATGGGG
Source organism: Alligator mississippiensis (assembly GCF_030867095.1). NCBI lineage: Eukaryota > Metazoa > Chordata > Crocodylia > Alligatoridae > Alligator > Alligator mississippiensis. The sequence continues at coordinate 127,293,557 of NC_081824.1, forward strand.
CCAGACTGGTGTAGGAAAATTTCAGTCAACCTCAGGAAAACTTGAGTTTAAGAAAATTGTATTTGTGTTTTAAGGTCTGGATTGTACAGTGATTATAACTGGATCAGCTAACGCTCTTTTAATGCTGCTGAAGCCATGCGTGTGTATCTGCATTACCAAATGCATCACTAACATGGGCACTTCTATTGATAACTGTAGTTTACAAGCTAGAGAAGGGAATGGAAATAAACTGACCTAGGAATCGGTCCTTTGATATCAAGGTTAAGGTGGTATTCAGGTTTCTGAGAGGACATTGTCAGTGTGACTTCCTATTTTTCTTCTCTCAAGTTTTCAGTTTCCAGGGCTGTTAGATTAGTCCTAAATTTATTTTATAAAACAATCTTTAAAATGCACGTCTCTCACAAAAAAGGCAGGTTACTTCTGCTACTCTAATGAAGGGAAAGATAAAATTGTGTTGTTTTTAAAAAAATATGAACTCGGAAACTATCATCTTAATCTTGGTACATGCATAAATACCAATATCTAGTAATTTAATTGCGTTATCTCTGAGTTGCAATTTCTATGCAATTAGTTTGTGCTTTTTATTGTTTCATTTGTTATGAAATCCTTGCATTCAAATACATCATTCTCTGTGTTTATACTGTAACTTCAGATATTCACTATATAATTTGATACTGTTAACATATTGTTAGAGATAATATCTTAAGGATGTCTTTCAAAAGGTTTGCATAACAAAGCAAATTTTGTAAAATGTTGAATAAACCCGATTAGTTGTCTTAACCTTTTGTGATACACAGCTTGGCTTATTAGAACATTTGTTGGTCTGCTGGTTATGCTGAAAGAAGTAGGGAAGACTCTGTATGAAGAGCACCACTATCATCTAAACTTTTTAACTTATTACAGCAGGGGTAGGCAAAATGGTCCATCTGGCCAGCAGCCAGACTCCATTTCCCAGCTGTCTGTGCCTTCATGGCTTGGGCTGGTCTCCATGGAGACCCCAGCTGCACCTGCACAGGAAAGCTCAGCCTGGGGTTGCCATGGAGACCAGACTGAGCCACACTGGCAGTGCACTGGCAGAGCAGCACAGGGGCTTGCTCTGGAACTGCTGGAAACTTAGGATGAGGGCAGCTTGCTTTGGAGCCAGGGCAGAACTGTGATCTGTAGCCTGCACGCTCTGGGCAGGGGTGTGCAGGCAGGGGGGATCCTGGCTCTGCCCCGGCTCCTTGCAGCAGCGACAGCCTGGTCTGGAGTCGGGGTTGAGCTGCGATCCTCTGCCTGCGCACCCCTGCCCAGAGCGTGCAGGCTATAGATTGCAGCTCTGCCCTGGCTCCGGAGCGAGCTGCCCCCATCCCAAGTTCCCAGTGGCTACAGAGCAGCCCCCTGCATTGCTCTGCCGTGTGCTCTGCCAGCTTGGCTCAGGCTGGTTTCCATGGCAACCCCAGCCTGAGCTTTCCCTGCACAGGTGCAGCTGGGGTCTCCATGGAGACCGGCCCAAGCCATAAGGTCAGGGGTGGCTGGGAAATGGAGTCCACAGCTGACCGGATCTGGCCCGCGGGCCAAAGCTTGTCTGTCGTTATATTACAGGGATGTCTTGAAAAGAATTGTAATTAAACTTTATCTGAAACACCAATTTTCTGTTTTTAATAACTATTTGAATTGCAACTAGCATACAGTAGTCTGTAACAATTACTATAATAGATTTGTATTTTTATGTTAACAGATTTTAAAGTTGTATTGTTATTATTGTTAGTAAAAGACGTTTTGGAATGCTGTTGTTCATTCCTCCGCATTAAAATTTAAACTGAGAGTTAACAATGATTCACCAGAATTTTGGTTCTGCCTTATACAAACATTGATGAAATAAGGAAACCTGTGCAACCCACAGCTGTACCCCAGAGATGCTCTTCTCGTAAAAAACCTTCTTTTGTTATCCAAATTTCCATTTATATGATGATTTCCATATGCTTAATCACTGATAGACCTGTGTTCTTCATTCATTACTGCTGTTAGAGGATATGGCAAGCTTTAGATAGAAATAGAGTCTTCTACAAAAATATGTATTGATAGTTGCTATGGGAAGAAATTATTTTTTTTGTTTAACCCTTCTAAATATATTTCATAAACAGAGCATAAAATTGAGTTCAAAGTAGACATTTTTAATAACCTGTTCTCAATTAGCTAAACAGTGATTCTCTTAGACTATGATGGACAGAAATGCTACTAGGCCAGATTGTGTTTTAAACACCTGATCATGCACCATAGAAAGCTTTTAGGGGTTGAGAACTAAGTGCTACCTGTTAATCTTGCCTCCCACCTGCGGTAGGATTTTCAAAAGCAGGAGAACCACTTTTCAACCTTTTTAAGGTCTGATCCTGTGCCACTGAAGTCTAAATAAGTTTTGCCATTCTGAGAATAGACTTAAGCCCTTGCACAGCAATAGTTAACTTTATTAAGGCACTAAATAGAATAATACAGATTTGCTCATTGTTGTCTGAAGGTGGCATCTCTGTGTGGGGATGCTTTTCCCTTGCCCTGATTGTAGGAGGCTTTGCTTTATTTTGATGTATGAGACTTGCTAGTTCTTGGTTACCTGAATTTATATCTGTTAGAGGACTAGAATCTTGTGAGAAATTTTTATTAAAAATCAGTTCTCTTCAGGGGGTTGGAAGAAAGGATATACTGCTGACTGTGGAGATGTAGCTGTCTCTGCTGGTAACAATGACTTCTCTGCATTGCAAGATTAAACTGGGCCTTGCCACCCTTTTTTCTTTAGAAAAAGATCACTTCACAAAATTGATGCAATGCATTGTGGCTGTAGTAGCTTTTGTACTTTTGCTTGTAAGGATTGCTGGGGAGAGCTCACAGGGAGGGCATAAATTATGTGTGAGAGATGGGGCATATACAGTAGTTGAGAACAAAACTTTAAAGGTGAAAATCTGGTAGCTGTGCCCTAGTTGCTCACTACCAAAAAGCAAGCCTTCCTTCTTATCTTCCAAGTGTTAGAAGCCTACGTGTGCCTGCTGTGGCAGTAGGAATGTCTCTCTCGAACAATATTGTGAATTTTCCTTTGCTAGAAGGAGTTGGTGTGGGATACATAGGTCCTGAGGAAAGGAAAGACTGATTTGTATATATTTTAAAAAAGCCAAGAGAGTAGCCAAGGTTGAGGGGAAGGTTTAAGCTACATTATATACCCCAAGAAGGGGAAAATGGGTGACTTTTTGTCTCCATAGAACAGTGGTGGAATTTGTAGATGAGTTGCATTGGCCTGTTCATACATCCTGTCTATCCCAAATGGGGAAATCTGGCAGACATCAGGATGAAAACATTTGTTTTCCTTTTTTTAGTATGATCATAGGAGTTAAATGGCTTTATGCCAATAAATCCTTTTTTTCTTCAGAGTTTTTTTCTGATGGGGTTGATGCAAACCAAAACCAAATAAACCCTGTGGTCTTATTTCTGTATACATTGAGGCCATCTTACATCATGTAGAAGTGGGGGGGGGAAAGGCCTTAAAAAGGGTGCAGATAATGTTTATGTTTACTGAATCTCCTTTACATACTCAGAACAGCATAAGGTGAATCTAGTATGAGAATCGGGCCTTAGTTTCCAGATTCTTGCAGTAGTTTTTAAATAGTAGGAAAAAATGAGGAGGAGCTTCACATTTTTTTTTCTTAGGTATGCAATTAAATCATAGATCCGGATGTTGTTTAGACAGCTTGCAGCTGAAGGACATTCTCAGAAAAGGTATCCTGCAGTTTTATGCAACCTCCCTTTCAATTGTACAAATAACTCATTGGTGTTGCTATATCAATTCATACATTACCTAGAACAGGAAAAACCTGTGAAACTTACAGTAAATCTAAACTTCTGGGCAAGCAGGGATCCTCTTCTAAATTTTAAATATAATTTAATTTATATGACACTAAATGCTGGGAGATGGGTTTTACCAGACAGTGCACAGCGCTACGCTGCACCTGCGCCATGGGGGAGCTGCCATGCAGTTGCCAGGCGGGGAGGGGGGAGGAGGGTGCGATCCCGGCTGCCCTGCACTGTCCCTTGCTGCATGGGGGGTGCTCTGCCATGAGCTCCCAGAGGCCCTGATTCCTGCTAATGCAGCCGGTGAGTGTAGGTTTGGTTTTTTTTGTTCATTTGTTTTTAAAGTGCCAGGACTAGGCTGGGGTTGGGCAGGGGATGGGGCCAGGCAGGGCAGCCATGGGGGCTTCTCTCGCAGCTCCCCTTGCCTGGGGAGAAACAGGAACAGCCAGAGTAGCTGCCCGGCTGTGCCTGCCTCTCCCTGGCCTGTCCAAATCTCTCCTAATCAGCGCCAAATCTTCTGAAGCCGATTCTGCCAGATGGATTCAGGACAGCGATCCAAATCTCTGAATCAAATCACTGTCCTCCAAATCAGCCGATTCGGAATCCAAATCGAGTACTTCCCTATTCGCACAGGCCTGTTAGACAGTACAGGGAACAGCATGTGCAGGGTACACTGAAACAGAAGCAGGGCAGTACAGCATGAGACTTGGAGCCATTTGCACACACCATTTCTGCTGTGGGTAGTGAGTATTTTGACTGTTTACAAGAATTTGGTCCAGTGAATGTACTACTGAATGTTATAGGCTGCAAAGCATCTGTTCTAGGATTCATAGCACAGTTGGAGCTGAAGAAAACAAAAAAAGAATACTCCTGGGTCACAGACAAACCATGATTAAATCTCTCAACCTTCAGACATAACCTTATTTAATATTAGTCAGACTCAGGAGTGTAAACTATTGAAAAAAATTCCCCCTACTAGGCATGTCATGTAAAAATGAATGTGTCTGTACTGCATCTCCCTACAGACATACTGACCAACCTGAGGGTCATTGGGGATAGTTGTAATGCACTTTTTAAATCCTTTTTTTTCCTATGTCCTTATAACATTTACATATTTTTTTGTTCTGCTTTCCCACTGGATACGTAACTAGATGGGACAGCTGCCTGCAGACAGTCAAAATACTTCACTAAATAAGAATAGTTTTTACTTCCACAATCACCTTTATGCCTAGTTCCCAAAGAATTTTGCAAGCACTAAGGGCGAGATTGTATTCAAGCTTATTAGATGCCTAAGTGGATTTAGGTACCTATGTGCAATTCTGTTTCACTGCATACAAGTCCCTGAGAGTCCATTTAATACATTTACTTTTTTAACACACTTAACCCTTCCTGCCAGATCACAAAGCAGGTGATCAGCTTCCTGAAAAAAACAGTTCCAAAAGGAAAGCAAGGGAAGGCAGGAAAGCTTTAGAAAGTAAAAGGCTTTTAAAAAGCCAGGAAGAGTTTGAGAATGGAAAGTGAGGGAGTAGAAGAGCTAATCAGTTCATGCTGTTTCACAATCACACAACCAAAGAGAAGCGAGCTCCCCAAACATGATGTGGAGCTAGCTCTTGCCCATCATGCATATAGCCTGGCCTTCCCCCATCCTCCCTGACACTATGGTGCATCCTTCCTGATCTGATTAGCAACCTGTACCATTTGATATGGGAGGGGAGAAGTCCTCCATGTCCTTTTGTGTGTGATCTGTAATATTTGTCCAGCATATTTAGTATCTCTAATTCAAATGTGCCTTCCTAACGTAAGGGCATATGTACAGCATATTTGAAACCGTTCATAATTAGCAGAGAACATGCTTAGAGAGGCCTAAAGTCTAATGTTTATAAGCATCTGAAATAAACAGCACTGATAGTCTTTTCCTTTGAACACACTGAACTTAAAACTGTGTGGATAGATGGTTTCCAAACTTTCCAGAAGTTCTAGGCTGAAAGAAATTATAAAAGATGTTTGCCTTAAAAGTAATTTAGGAGAGTTATAAACTACTGGAAACAGGCTTAGAATAAAAACACAAAATACCCATAACAGCAGCATTGCTAGCGTGATTGTAAGATAGCCATATTGTAGTACTCATTCATGTGGAATTTCTATTTTATATTAAAAATAATAGGCAAAGCATGCTTTTACGTAACTGTGTTCATATTCTGTCTCCAGGGGCCTTCAGAATAAACCTGCAAATTGCAGCTTATTTATCAAGCAGTATCTGTTATAAGGTATGCCTATGAAAACATTGGTAGAATAAATAATAGGCTTCTTGGAAATGACAAATAAATTTAAAGGAGACAAAACAGAAAATTATATAGGAATTAAAGGCAGCTTCTGGGTCAGTTGGGTCAAGAGCAGTCATGCCAGATAATCCGTCACATAAGCACCACCCTAAAAGATGGTAGGGCTTCTGCCCGCCCTTTTCCTATTTGGAGACATTTCCAGTACCTCGCTCGTGACAGTTTGAAATCTCTTGACTTACAGCCTAAATGTATTCATGGCTAATTTTCTCCCCTTTATCCTTCTCCCTCCCTGCTTTCATAGTTGTTAGGGACTGGAAGGGCTTTCCCAAAGTATTTTTAGGCTCCTCCTTTAGTTTTTGTTTTGCAAGACAGAGAAAGCCATATTCTTTTAGTCTCCCCTTGTGAGAGGGGCTGTCTCTATTTCCTAGATCATTTCACTAGTGCGTCTCTGACCTGTTTCAATTTGAAGTCATTATCATGATTACAGGAGACCAGAATTGCACATGATATTTCAGATGAGTTCTGACCAGTAAACTTGTCCAATGGTATTAATATTTCCACATCTCTTCTGGGAATTCTATATTTCTGTGAAAATAGGGAGAAAGTTTCTATAAAACTGGATACCTAGCAGTGTTGGTGGCACCTTTTTGTAGGGGGTGAACGTGCACCCGCGTGCACCCCCTATGTGTCGCCCATGATTGCTACTGGACTATTAATATTTTTAATATTAATGTCATATTTTATAAATTGTAATTTGAGAAGCCACAAACGTTATGTAAACAAGCAGTAGTGCCAAGGCTACGCCTGGAGTTGGCTTTTCTATATCCCAAAACAAAGGGCTGTTACTGCTGCCACAGCTACTCTGCCAGATAAAGTAAATGTTTTTTAAGTCAGTTCTGTAGGGCTGCAATTCTTGGCAAGAAAATAATTTTGAATACTAGTAAGGAAATTTATGAATTTCAATTATAGCTTGTAGTGTATCATAATTCTAGTTTTATACCCTGTGCAGTTCAGTGTTTTGGATTTTTAATGGGTCTAGAGCAGTAATCATAAAAGTGATTCAAATGCACCCAGTAATTACAGAGATTTGCTGTTGCTTTTGCATTAAAAATGATGATGATTTACAATCAAGAAAATTGCAATCTGTGGTTGCAGTTAGGACACTCTTGCTATTACACTGCTTATTAGTTATGGTCAGTGATTTAAAGCTTAAGAGCTACACATTAGAAAGCTGTAAAATTATTTATTCTTTAATAGATGATAACAGTAAATTTGAAACAGATGCTATATTAATTATAATCTTGTACATTAAAAATACGTATGTAGCCCTTTGTTTCTCTTTTTGTTGTTTGATTAAAATGCAGTGGTTGTGTTATAACAACCCACACAATAGATATCACTTGTCCTTGATGTATATGCTACTTTCTACAAATGTTAAGATTCACCACTGACTCAATAATTTGTAGAATAAATTAAGTTTTTTTGCTCCTTCCCAAAAATATATATGTCTACGTCTTAAATTAGCTCTTAACAGTTGGGCTAATATGCCTGTATGCCTGTGTATACTTAAAAGCCATACACAATAAATTAACAAGCCATATACAGTAAATTCATTTTAAGCAGGGGTATCAAACTCATCTACCTTGCTGGGATGAGGGTCTCTGGGCTGGTCTGTGGACACGATCAGGCTGTGCCAGAGCTAGTGCACAGGGCTAATCTGGAGGAGTACCATGTGCCAGGGCCAGCACACACGCTCCACTTTGGGGCTTGTGCTGTAGGTAGTTCCACAGGCTGAATCTGGTGCCACAGGGTGTGTGTAGATGAAACAGGGGCCCTAAATTGAAGTGGTGAGTTTTTAAAAACACCCACCGCTTCAATTTAGGGCCAATTAAACTCCTGGGTTGTGCACACACCCCACTGATTTACCTGCCCTTCTGGCGGCGGGGAGGGGAGGGTAAGCTGCCAGCAGCAGTCCCTGGGCTTCAGGGGAGGGCCAGGGGGCCAGGCTGGTGCTTTTCCTCTGCGGCAGCGGTAGCAACCCCCGCCCCCAGGCACCCTCCCACAGGCATCCAGCTCGGGCGGTCCCAGGGGACACTGCAACTGTGGAGGGAAGCACTAGGCTCCCGTGAAGTTTAGGCAGTCAGGCTCGGGGGAATAGAGAGATCCAAGGCCCAGCAAAGGAGAGCAACAGAGCTGGATTCTTGTGGAGGCACAACAGCAACCGGGGAGTGATATCCCTCCTGGAGGCGAGTAATGAGAAGTGGCTGAGGAGAACTACTACCAGAGATAAGTTCATCTACACCCAGGACCAGGTAGACTGACTTTATTTAGAGACTTTTTTTTGAATGAGCTGCCGGCCAGCTGGCCGGATTGTAAATAGACTGGGTCAGGTGTTCCGCAGCACCGAGAGTGAGGGGCAGAAACCTGAAAACCCCACATTGCAAATAGACTTATTGGTGATTAGTCCTACATGGTGGGTTTTTGTGGGTTTTTCCGTTAAGGGCATGGTACCTTGAAGGCTTGTGTTGTCTATTCATCAGCCTGGGTTTTGCTCTCAAAGTGTAAGCGAGCACCTAGAGAAAGAGGCACATAGAGAAATAAACGTATAAGAAAATGGACTTCTACTGTAATTAAGAACAACAAGCTATCCGCGTGTCATATTTTGAATCATCTCCCATCAAGTCATGGCAGGTGAGAAAAACATTCGCAGGAAGCTCTGTGTTGAAGTTTTCTTTTTTATTAAACGGTTTTAAGGAACACCTGCCCACAATTAGATAGTAATATGCAACATTAACAAGTCATGAAGTAAAACATGGGTAAAAGTAACTGATTAGCTATTTATTGGACTTGCTGACTAAAAGAGTACTGTAATGGGAGAGACTTGAATTGTTGAATGACAGGAACTTTGTTTCTGCATGAGTCTCACGTGAGACATGTTATTTATATTTTAGCCATTAACGTCAAAACAACAAGATGTACAGAACTTTCTTTTTACTTATTTAATTTTTTTCACAATCCATAGGTATAACACATACAACTGCCCCAATGGGACAAGACTTATCTTACTGTGAGCATTTATTAAATACATTCTTAGGTGCTTCCTTTTTTGGAGTTCTTTGTATATGGCTTCTTCAGCGGAGATGACAGAAAGTAGAGTAACACACCAGAGATGGTCACATTTTTATTGAAATACTTTTAGAAATTTTGCACTCTCACAAATGCCTGCATCTTCACGGATGTGTTTCTTGTCGAGTCAGTTAACACCAACGCTAAGCAGAGTACACACACTGGCTAATTAGAACTGTAACATTTTAACTCTTATTTTGCCAAAGGATGACATGATAAGGGGCAAGGCAGTGGGGATTGAGGCCTCAAAACCTTGCTCTCTTCTGCTGTAGTAAAGAAGGAATACTGATTTACTGTGCTCAAAACACAGTGATGGTTGATGGAAAAAATTGACTCACTAAAGAAACTCATTCCTTTGAAAATACGGACAACATATCTGTAGCACTCCATTCGTAGGTGAAATTCACTCAACTTGCCCATGGCCAGCAAAATTGGACTTTGTGCTAGAATATGGTCCTCTCACTCTAGATGTCAGTGAATTGGAGCTTCTATGCTACTCAAGTTAATGAGCTGGAATAATAATTTCTAGCCCTGAAAATTTGGTGGAGGAGGAAGAGGAAGGAAAAGAACACTTCTTTCCAGCCCTCCCAAATCCCTACCACTCGGTGAAATGGCCTCTAAACTTCTAGCATAAAGGAACATTAAATTCACTCCTTAGACCCAGTTTTAGACCTGTTGTCTTCTTATTGCTCTCTAGAATACTTTGAAGATAACATTTTTGTGTCAAATTGAATCACACTTATACCTGTTATCTCCTAACCCAAATAATGCAGTCTTCCTTTCTATCCAACCCCCAGATAAGTCTCCTTCTTTCTGGATTTAGTCCTAAAAGCCTCATAACTACTAAATATAAAACTTTGACATTTATTTCTCCATTGGTATTTCCGTAGCCTGAATCTGAGTGTGAATTAGGGTCTTTTCATATTCTGAATCTCCTTTACCTATTTGCTGTCCCAGGATTAGTAGACAGGCCAGAATTTTCAAGAATTCCCAAGTGATTTAGGAGCACAAATCCCATTAACTTTTAGTGGTACTTCTGTCCCTAAATCAGTTTGAAAATGTGTCTGGTGTGCAGGGTGCTACTTTTGGAACCATTCTATCTTATCAGAAGAAAATCTAGAAGAGAATTTTCAGTTTAAAGAGAGCTCAGTGGTTTTGAGAAATAGAACATTTATTAATTGTATAGGAAGGCTCAAACACAGAATAATACATAAAGCTCCAGCAGTGTAGGGTGAATTAACATTTGTGTTTACAGTTAAGTAGCCAGACATGTTCAGATCATAGGAAAGTAGGGTTGGAAGGGACCTCACAAGCTCAAGGCAGGAGCATTGCCTGACTAAATCATCCCAGCCAAGTGTCTTGTTTTACCCGCTTTTGAAAACTTCCAGGGATGGAGATTCCAGTTTCTCTAGGTAGCCTGTTCCAATGCTTGACCACCCTTAGAGTCGGAAAGTTCCCCCTAATCTCCAACCTAAATTTCTTCTGCTGTAGCTTGAGGCTATTGCTCTTAGTCCTGTCCCCTACAGCCACAGAGAAAAGCCCATCTCCATTCTCTCTGTAATCACCCGTCATTGATTTTGATTTATCAAATCCTTTCTCAGCCTTCTCTTCTCCAAGCTAAATAATGCTAGTCTTTCCTCATAAGTCCTTATTCATTTTGGTTGCTCTATGCTGGACTCTTTCCACATTGTCCACGTACTTCTTGAAGCGTAGGGCTCAAAACTGGACACAGTACTCCAAATGAGGCCTTGCCAGTGCTGAATAGAGTGGAAGAATCATTTCCTTTGATTTGCAAGTGACATTCTTAATACAATCCAGGATGCAGTTGACCTTTTATTTTTATTTTTTTTGGCAACATAAAATATTGGCTCATATTCAGACTATGGTCCATTGTAACCCCCCAGGGACATGTCCACACATGCAACCATGTATGCTTGCAGCAGCTCAAATAGGAATGGTGCAAATTTGAGCTGGGGCTTTTTGCCTGAGCGCATGTGTTTGGACATGCACTTTGTTGTGGAGCAAATTGTGCCACTTGGGGCAAAATAATCCTGCCTGGCTCCTCCTGGATCTACAGCCAGGGGGAACTAGAGCCCAGGACCAGCACCTGTGCTTTCTCCAGCAGTATAAAAAGCTGCCCTGTTAAGTAGGTCGGGCTACTCACTCTCAGGAGCTTCTGGGGCCCAGCCAATTGGTACATGGGGACACTACCCCTTGTGCCAGCTGGACTGCTGAAGCAGCCAAGGGTTCCCTGCACCCTTACCCACTGCATCTGTCAGGCTGTGCTGGCTGGCTGTGACCTGCTGTGCACTTGCCAGACCCGCATGGGGACTACACAGCCAGTAGAGGCATCTGCCCCTCTGGGCCAGCTGCCAGTGGGCCGTGGCTGCAGAGTTGTCCTCTGTGTGGCACCACTGCCATGTGTGCCTCTGCTTGGCAATCTGGGCAGCTATCGCCCTGAAGATGTTCTGGGTGTGGTGGCCTGCTTTGAACTGTCAAAGCATGTCCTCCTGGCCCCATTTAGCCAGGAGGTCAGCCATAGCCAGCTGGGTCCAATGTGCCAGCTCTGAGCAAGCAGGGTCCTGCCACTGGCCTCCCTAGCAGAAATTCTGGTGTTCCCTACTGGAAAATTGAAAAATCCCTGATAAAAAAAAATCCCAAAGTCCATGTTCCTCCACAATTAAAACAAAAGACCACTATATAGATATAGAGAGAGCAAGCGAGCGAGCAATCAATTAGGCAATGTTTCATTGATATATCTATAGTGTTGAAGCAGTGTGGAAGCCTACCAGTGTCTCTATCATAATAATACAGTGAACTCTAAATACATGTTTCATGAATTACATGAATATATATTTTGCTGCCCACCAACAGGGGTTATGGCCCCCCAACAGGGGATATGGCCCCACACAGGGGTTACAGCACCTCTAACAGGGGCCAAATGGCCCCTGCAGGGGCTACCACCCCCCCCGCAAGGCCCACATGCCCCACCCCAGCCCCACAATTGCTGCCCCACTTGGCCCTATCCCCTGCCAGCTGCTGCAGCCCCCATGATGCCCCACCCAGCCCTGCTTCCCCAAACCCCGCAATGGCTACTGTGCCTGACCCCATCCCCCACTTGTACCCCCAGGCCCCCATGGCTGCTACTACCACTCCAGGCACTGTCACTTAAAAAAAAAAAAAAAGAAGAAGAAGAAATGCACCCCCCCAACACAAAAAAAGCCTCTACTTACCCTAGAAGCAGGGGCTGTGGGGGCTCCAGGGCCTCCTGGCAGAGCCACCCCCCCCCACCCGGGCAGTGGGGAGCAGGAGGGCCTGTGCAGGGGTCACCGGGGCTGTCCTGCTGCTCTGTGCTGTGCAGGCAGGGCCCCAGTGGCACAGATGACAGCTGAACTGCTGGTGAATGCCAGGGGGGTTGGTTTGTTTGTTTTTTACTGTGGGGATGCTGGGGGGGGCAGGGATGGGGGGGATCTGGGGGGCAGGCAGGGGATGGGGCCAGACAGGGCGGGGATCGGGGGGCCTGGGGGGACAGTTGGGGCGGGGGCTGGGCAGGGCGGGGATCTGAGGGGTAGACGGGGGATAGGGCTGGGCAGGAAAGGGATTGGGGGCCTCAGGGGGGCGGGTGGGGGTGGGTCCAGGCAGGGCTGGGGGGGCTGGGGCAGTGGGCAAGGCCAGCGGGGGTCCTCGCCAGAGTCCTCCCCCCTCCTCCAGCCCCCCCTCCCGACCCCTTATTTACCGGCATTGGAGCCCTGGTGCTGAAGCACACTGCCTGGCAGACAGTACAATGCAGCCTTTAGTAATATATTTGGATAACTATGTAGTGTGCAGTGTGCTTCAGCACCAGGGCGAGGGCCAACCACGGAGACGCTCTGGCAGCCAGAGCGTCTCTGTGGAGGACCCAGCCTCCGGTTGCCTCAGGGCATGGTTCAGGACCGTGTCCTGCCCTGCTGTTTTTAACTCTGTTTTTTTAAGACCCCTGGATATCCAGGAGTCTAATTTTGCCCCCACACTGAAAACTTGCAGCATGGGGAATATTTTTTTCATTCCCGCACATGCCTCTTGCCCCGTCTCAAAGTGGTTTGAGACGGGGCAAGAGGCACATGCACACTCGTCTGGATGTGCCCCAGGTGACATCGTCTTGAGACCAAGCCTACTTTCTAAGCTGAGATGGTTAATGTACTTTTTAAAATAGAAATGTTCTTCCAAACACTGTTTTTTTTTAACCCACGTTTGTGAATGCAGGCTATGAGTGCAGTGTCTTCAGAACAGACAGCTTTTTGTTATTCTTCAACAGTATCCTTTCTTGAATATCTTCAACATAAGTTGCAAAGATCCAAATTTTTTACAGTAAGGGTGGCCAGAATCTGGAATGGGCTTCTAAGAAAGGTAGTACTATCACCTAATTTGAAGATCTTCAAGAGGAGGCTTGATAGTCACCTGGCTGGGGTCATCTGACCCTCGGTCCTCTTTCCTGCCAGGGGCAGGGGGTCAGACACGATGATCCATTGTGGTCCCTTCTGACTCTACAGTCTATGAATCTATGAATCTCAATCCCTGGTGTCACTAAGAATGAATTTGAACAATTCTGTCTTCAGTTGTTGTTCTATGGATTGAATTAGTATTTTGAAGTGCAGGAAGTTTGAAATTGAATTGTGTTAGAACTGCTATGCCTGAGATAGTGAAATTATTTATGGTTATATTATTATGATACTTTGTCAGCAGGAAAAGTTTAGGTATGGAAGAATTAACTGGAAAGGAATATGAATGATTAGCAGTTAACACTGTTGCCAAAATTCCTGTGCTTGGAAACTGGCTATTGTAAATAGTTATCAAGAGAAAACACAAACCCATCAGGTACCAATTCATTATGGGTGGGTGCATGTATTAAATTCCTACTGGTGGAATTGCAGTGCCACTGGTTGAAACCCGAAGTGTACATGCATTCAAAATGTTCTACCAAAACAAAAATAGCAGGTCTGGTAGAAACCGCTATCACGTCCAACAAGATAGAAGTAGCCTACTGGAGAAATGAATTCTTGTACACTTATCTCTCTGATAGAAGGATCTACACTGCTCTCCAGCGTCCCAGTATTCACTGCTCTGTCTAGCCCCCACCCCATCCAGGGATGGTCTGTGACTCATCTGGACTCCACTGCTCCAGCTGAGCATAGAACAAACCCCTCCCCATCAGCTTCAGGTATAGAAAAGTCCACCCTTTCTTCACATCCTCAGGATGTAGCACTGGACCCTAGCCCACCAGCAACAACCCCCTCTTCCATAGGCATCATAAGGTGGGTGCTAACAGGGCTTAGCCCCCCCAAACGGGGCAGCAGTAGGGCCACAAGGCAGCCTGGTCATGAGCTTCTGGCGGCTGCAGCAGGGGTGGGGCGGAAGTGGGGTTGGGGCAGGCGCTGCACAGCTGGAGGGGTGCAGAGCTGAGCTGTGAGCGGCTCATCTGGGGAGCGCGACTTCTGCTGCTACACGCACCCTGGAAGGCATGGGGGGGGGGGCGTGTGCTGTGGGTCTGTGTGGGGTATGGTGGGCTGCCATTCATTGCGGGCTGCGGCCGAGGTGGCACTGGGCTCTTCCTGGAGGGGGGGAGGTGGGCCAAGCTGCACTCAGGGTGTGTAGTGGCAGTGCTGGGAGTGGGGCTGGGGGGGGGGGGGGCTGTAGCCACCCCAGAATTTGCCATAGCTCCCACTCCAAGCATCGCCCAGCCCAGTTCCCTCTAACAAAGAAGAGCCTGGCGCTGCCCCTGCCTCAGCCCCAGCTGCAGCCTGCCCTGCCCCACACAGATCTGGGGGCACACACCCTCCATACCTCCCAGGGTGTGTGCAGCGGCGGGAGTTGCCAACACCTCCCCATGCTGGGTGCCCCCCAGATGGGCCTCTTGCAGCCCCATCCTGTGTCCCACCCTGGCTGTGCAGGGCAGGGCCTTGATCTGTCCTCCCCCTGGCCCTTTACCCTTCCCCCCTAGCCTTTCCTCCACAGACTTACCTGCTGGGGTGGGGGTGCATGTCTATGCTGTTTGGGTATGAGAGCAGAGGCCACCAAATCTCCCCATGCCCCGCTGACATGGGCTGGCCTGACTTGGCCCGCACCAGGAATGGAGCCCCCAGACTCTTGCATGGCAACACCAACTTGACAATACCCAACCCCAACCCACCAGCACCTGACTGCAACCAGACTTACCTGACCTGTGCTAGAACTGGGTCCACTGGCTGGAAGTGAGGATCCACTGCATGCTGCTTGAGGAGAAATTTATGGTCTAGAAAAGTCAGTAGATCTGTTCCTGGGGTGGGGGGTGCAGGTGTTGTGTGGCGGCTGGTGGAACAACCCATCAGCCCTAACCTGTTCCTTCAGCTGCTGTCTCCAGGCAGACCAAGAATCCTGGAGAGCATGCTGGGATGCATAGTCCAGTGCTCCCTGGCTGGGTGCTGTCTATCTGCAGAGTACCCAGCCAGTCCCTATAATGCTTGTACAGTGCTCTACCAGTAGGGTTCCCAACAACTCAAACTAAACTGCTAAACTCCCATTGTTCATTTAAATGTTTGCAAGCACGCTATGGAAATACAGAAGTTTATTTAATGTATAGAGTTCCTGTTAACTTGGTTTGTGTTGTACGTTTCACTACTTCTTGCTAGTGTTGCCAGGGTTTCTCTGCTCAGACTGTCTATGTAGTGTGTGGTACAGGACAGAAAAGTGAGCCCATGAAGTTCTGAGTGGTTTATACAGGAGGAACATCTACTGGAGTCACAAACTAGTTGGTGACAGCATTTGGTAGCAGGGCAAAGGCAGTTGATCATAAACATCCTTCCCTTAATTAGTTTGTCACCTGCCACTGTAGCTTCATGTAAGAAAAAAGAGGTAGAAATAATTTTTTGAAAATAAAACAAGGAAAGGCCAAATAAATTTTCCTTTCAGCATTGTTTGTTTTATTTAATCATAATAATTTATCCTGCTTATCCTTTCCAGATTAGCCTTGCAGTATCAGCAGTTATCTGTAAATCTACACAGATATTCAACGATCAAGTCTTCAATTTTAATAATTGTTAGTCTTTCTCTCTCCAGTAATTATTGGAACTCAGTAAAGAGTAGAATTTCATTTTGCCTATAATTTCATGAAACTTTAGCTTTCTAGGCATTCTTTTTTTTACATTTCTTCTGCCTGAACTTAATCTGAGTGTTGATTTTTGCCTACATTTTTGCTGCGTCCAAATTGTATCCTTAGTGGACACTCTCATACAAATTACACATGTTTTTGAATATAGGAATGGTTATCCAAATGTAAAACAATGTAAACTGCATATTATTCAACTCGGTTGTAAAAATAATGTTCTGTAACTCTGGCTTTTGAAGTTAATAGAATTTTCATAGTTAATGATTACAGTGATACTCAGAGGCGTAAATACTATCCCCTTTTTGTTTAACATAAAAATATTTATAGCATGCGAGTACCAAATGAGAGAATGAAAACACAAAACCCGTGACTGTATTACACTGTAATGTTTCCATGATGATCATCAGTTGTGTGAAGGCAAATGAAGTAAAACAACTATGGCCTATAAAATGAGATGCAAACTATATATAATCAGGAGGTTGGACTGCAGTATGTGTGGAGATGTCTTAATTACCTTTCAGCTTGCTAATTCAGATAACATTAGTAGCAAAGTTCGTGTGACACAGGATTTAGAGCAGGCTTGATAGGTCAGCAGAGAACCTGAATAAAATTTTGGGCAGCTAGACCCATGCCAAATGTGTAGGTAGAACTACTGCTTCTGTTCTGTAGTTTAAGTATGCACTGCATCCTTCTGATCTGCTGAATGCTGATGAGTTTTCAGTGTACAAAAAATGTTATCTTCCCTTTGTCTACAAACTGGTTAGTTTCTCCTTCATTGGCCTATATGACATTGGTCATTTATGATAAGTGTTTTTGGAAACGACCTTGCTTTTTCATGGATTAGCCTATTCATTAAGGTAGTGCTAAGTAGTACTTTGGGAGGCCTGTGAACTGATAGGGCAATACTAGAAGTGTCTGGGTCATACCTGTATAGTCATAGACAGAGTCTCACATCTTCTGTATTAGAATTTTTGTTATTAGTCTTAAAAAGTAATATTTCGTTTCAGATGTACTCCTCATGATGGGTTGTGTTTGTACATGTAGAGCAGGTCTTTTAACTCTCCTGGGTTTATCTGGTCTTCTCATGTGAGTAACTTCTCTCACATAAGTGTTTGTGGAATTGGAGCCCATCTACTAGTAAAAATCTAGACTGTACTCTGATTGTAGCTGGTAGTATGGAATGACGCTGACAGCCACAATCCTAGAAGGATCACTACTATGGTCCTCGGTGGGCATGTAATTTACCACATTATCTGTGGCAGTTCTGCCTGTCCTAAGGTATATTGTGGGGCAAAAATATTGAATCACTTCCTCTCTACCTTCTTTCAGCATGGTTCCCTGTAAGGGACTAGGGATATATTGGAATTCTACATATAGGCTATGCCATCGTGGTTGGCTTTTTGCTCTCCATCTGTAGCCTGCATAACACCATAATTTTTCAGTAACACCATAGATTTTACAAGGGACTAATAGCATGTTTTGCAGTGGAGCTATCTTTTAGAAGGGGCTCACATGTTTTCTGAAATTCTTCCCATTTACATTTTTGCATCATTTGATAATCTGGCCATTTAAATTCTAAAAATTAATCTCTGATGTAACTATTAACTTCAGTGGCATTACTCGAGGATTGAATATGGCCCATTTTCTCTCTCCTTGTTTCAGTGCAATAACTTTTAAAATTATTTCTTTTTTTTGGTTACTCTGCAAGGTGCTGAAAGGGGTAAAGGGAGTAGGAATGTATTGGATTTCTATCTGGTCTATATGCATCAATCATAGAACGTATAATAAATCATACATGGTAACATATAATACTTTTTGTAACTGGAGATGTCACAAGACAGAATTGCAAATGCCAATAATGAAATTGAAGCAACATATTATTTACATTTTGACCGGTTCCTTAATTACTGTCTGTCAAGTTGCAGTGAAATGATTTGAGTCCTATCTATCCCCTCTTCTGTTTTCTATCTATTCAGAAATTCCATTTCTCTGCCCCAAAATGAATTCTCTAACCAACATCAGTTTTTCCATATGTTTTTATGTGTCAGAAAGGTTCCAAAAGACAGCACGTGTATCGAAGGATAATTGCATGCAAGAATGAGGCTGCCTTACCTCAGCTATTTCTGTCAACTTACTGGATACACTGTTGCATTCAAGAGTTTTTTGGTAATATGTATATTTAAAAAAAATATTGCTGTATGTTACTATTGCTTATAGGTGTATTACATAAGCAAAACCTTAATTTGCACACTTATTAATATGTGTGTGTGTATATAATACACATATGAAAAATCGTATGATCAGGATCTAGATAACTGTAATGAACAATTATTTTTGCCCAGTTAAAAACAAGTTCTCAAAATTTATTAAAACAGGGAAAATCCGGCAATTAAAATTACATGCGTGAAATGGTAGCAGCTGGCGCACACTTACATAATTTAAAGTATGAAATTGGAATTGCCTTGCAATAGTATCCAAAAATAAATGCCTGCATTATTAATATGAGGTGTATTTGATTGGACCAAGAACAAGAATGTAATTTGTCTTTGAGTCATAGTAATGGGTGTGCTATTTCAACCATTGGCCTATAAAGAAAAAAGAAATTTCTGCAAATTTAGGAAGTCATGTAATCAAGCGCTTTGGTCAAAACAGCCTTGCAGTTGGCCAGTTCTAGGACACACTGAAGATGTATTACTAAAGGCTGCATTGTACATTTATTATTAGTTTGCCATTTATAAATGATTGGAGAGATAATTTTACATAAACTTCACCAGCATTACTTCTGTTAGAGAAATGGTGTAGGCTTGCAAATGAGTGTAAACTAACAGCTGTACAGAGGAAGGAAAAACATTGAAAGCTGGAGTGGATTTATTACAATCAGTTCATTCCTTTGGTTTGTGGAACAGGTGCAGTAAATCATTAATTGCTAAGGACATACCATGAATGAAGATGCACATAGTAAAACTGAGTGAAGAAAGATGACCAAATATCAAGGATAAACAAATTGTTCATAGGCAGCTAAT
The DNA here is from genome assembly GCF_030867095.1 of Alligator mississippiensis. NCBI lineage: Eukaryota > Metazoa > Chordata > Crocodylia > Alligatoridae > Alligator > Alligator mississippiensis. The sequence goes on from NC_081824.1 coordinate 127,312,924, forward strand.
ATTGGTACAAATTAATTATTTTTTTTGCTTCAAAGAGGCTAGTGATTGTTCTCTAGCTCAGTAGCAGGGATTGTTTTATATTTCTTGTGCCTAGAAATTTTGCTGAGTCATAGATGGCTATTCAATTTCTGTTTTGGGGACCTGAACTTCTCTTTGTTTTATTGATACTCTTCATCTAGTAACTTTGTGTAACTCTTTCTAACACATCAGGGTCTTAGGGGTGTCCGTGATGCCCTTTGGTGGTTTTGTGATCATGCCCTGCTTTGCCCCTAGGGTGCCTTCCTGTCTTTTCTGCCATGCCTTGATGGAATAATAATAAATAGGAAGGCTGCCCATGGACCTGTGCGTGGCCCTGGCTCCACTGAACCCCTGCTAGGGTCCCCAGCACCCTAGTGGTCCTCACTGGTCCCCAGGCCCCTAGCTAGGCCTCTGCAGGCCCAGGCCCTTGGCTGGGCTACTACAGTCAACTGTGCCTGGCCAGGCACCCAAAGCTTTAAGGGGAAACTGTGTGGCTCCAAATCCTTCCCTTTACCACACCCCATGCCTTGCAGGTGTTACAAGGATGTTGTTCCCTCTGTTGGGGCTTTGGCCTCCTCAGCCTCCACCCCTTTAATCTAGCTATGCCTTCTAGCTTGGGCCCACTGAGTCAGACATGACTCTGAGGGAGCTAGCTCTCATTTGTCCTTCCGTCACCAGGCCCCTGGCCCCTGTCTGCTGGGCCCCAGGCCCCTGTGTGGCTGCACTCCCCTGGCACCAGGCCCTCTGGCCCTACGTGACTACACCCCTCTGGTACTGGGCCCTCTGGCCCTTACCCGGTTGCACTACTCTGGGCACTAACGAGGCTTCCTAACCTCTCCTTATAGCCTTATCCCAAACCTCTGGTATAAACACAGCATAAACATAAGCCCCTGAGCTATAACATAAATAACATTGGAAATTGCTCCCTGCCCCTTTAAGAGTGCAGGCCTTCGCTCACTATTACAGCATTCTGGGCTCCACTGTTCCTGCAGGCAGCGAGGCAGTCAGTCCATATCCCTGGGTGGTTCTCCTGAGCAGAAGCTCTGTTGCCTGCTGTTGCCAGGAAGAGAATCCCCCAGCCAGCCTCAGCCTTGGGCTTATGAGCTCCAACAGCCATGCCCACCTGGTCAGCAGACCTCCAGCAGTACCTGCTCATTGTCCCATTAGCTTGTTACCCTGGTGACCTGCACCTGCGGTGCCCTGCCTAGCCTGCAGGGCTCCCTGGCTAGGCTGCTTCTTCCCTTAAAGGAACAGAGCCCCAAGCTCTTTGTTACACTCTTCAACTTGAATGAAGACCAATAACAAGAGTAAATGATCTGAAAAATTGTTGTGGTGTACTAAGAGAATAATAAGGATAGTTAGACCTTTCATTTAAATGGTTTTGATTGAGTATAGTTTCCTATTTACATCAGAATTTTTAGAAAAATATGTTCATTTTGATGAAATTTTGTTTCTGAAAAAAGGTCTGGATAAAATTGCAGAATTGCATTTCAGTATTTTTGACAAGATTTTTTTTCCCAAATTTTTGTTTTAAATTTCCCTTTCAGATTAAAAGTGAAAAATGGAAACATTTCCTTTTTATTGACCCAAAAAATTTTGATTGTCCCAGAATGATTTTTTTTTTTTTTATACTATTATTTCATGGGAGGCAGATGCTAGGACCCTGGGTTTCCTCTTCTGCTCCAGCACAAAAAATAAACAACAGACAACTCTGTTGTGGCTGGAGTGTGCTGACAATTTCCTGTGCTGCCATGGGCCAGATCCAGTCTACTCATAGCCTGGATCCAGCCCATGGGCCCCAGGTTGTCAATCCCTCATCTAAGTTGTGGGTTTTCCTTTAATACAAAAATTCCAGTCCTGCCCTATCCTGCTAAATATACCTTTGCCAAACTCAGAGAGAGCCCTTCGAAATCAGAAAGTTACCAATGGAGACAATAATCTTTCACTTCACCCAAAACACCTCTGAATACCCAGACTCCGTGTGTGTGTGTGTGTGTGTGTGTGTGTGTGTGTGTGTGTGTGTCCACATGTGAGAGATGCAGGCTGTTTGATTGAGGTCTGTTTAACTCTAGCCCTTTAAGTTTTTATTCTGGTTATGTAGACTGGCTCACTTAGAGTTGATAACCACTGTTGCATCTACATGACCTATTAAGACATCAGGGGAAGGAGAGGGAGAACAGAGACTGTGGCTAGTAACACCAGTATTAACATTTTCTATTTATTGTTATACACATCTACATGTACATCCTAATCACAGGCAAAACAACTCCCTTATAATTTCTTAAAGGTCCATTTTATCTTCCATGCTCACTGTTTTCTACCTAAACATTAGGCATCTACAAAAATTAATAAATAACTCGTACCTTCTTCCTGCTCTGTATAATCATCCTGTTACTTGCAGCCCTGGTCTCCAGTAGCCAGCTATGTTTGGTTTTTTCTTTCTTGGCTAGTTGGAGCTCCTCTGAGCTGCCCAGCCAGTGTTTTCATGCTGTAATATAAGACAGGAAATGTAATCTCTCACTGGTGTCAAATAGATATAGCATCCTGCTGAGGTTTCCATCATTAGTCTCCCTATGCCCTGAAATCAGAAGCTTTCCTTCCTAATGGTGAAGTACCAGTTAGGAGAATGCATATACAGTAGCGTAAAGAGCTAACATATGAAACGAGTCATCTCTTGTTGAAGAATCCAAGATGTAATATATTTTACAGATGGCAGAAGGACAACCACGATAAATGCCTTCTGTTTAAATTCTGTACTAAAAAATAAAAGGTTCTCAATTGTAGACCCACTTAAACCCATATCTGAATAAAAGAGGAGTATTCAGAGGGCATAAAGGGTTTAAATAAAACTGATAATGTCAAACATGGACATCACTGTTTGTTTTACTGTGTCATTACTTTGATGAATGATAATTTAACTTTTATTATAGATGTTAAGCAGCAGCAATACTACAGATCAGTTAACTGAGTAGAAAAAGAAAATGATGAAGATCCTGGGATGCTGGGGAGATGGCAAGAATATCAGAGTTATTAAACACCCGTTAAGTTTGCAGTTATATAACTTTTTAACCAAACTTTAATACCGCCAATTGCTCTTTGCTTTGAGCAATAATATAAGAAATGCTGTGCCTACCAAAATGAAATTTCTAGTTCAAGACTGAGAACTTCCTTTGGCCAGGTGCAGACATTACATTTTTTCTGGTTTAGGTGGTCAGAAACCAGTCTAAATCTGTAACAGAACAGAAGTTCAGCACACATAGACTGGTTTAAAAATGGTGGAACCTGGTCTAAGATACACCTGGATGGATGTAGTATCAAATTTAATCAGTTTAGGTTAGACTTGTCTATCAAACTTCTGTACCAGATCCCCTCCCAACTCAAGTTAGGCTGCAGTCCCCTGGCATCCCAGGAACCTTTGCAGGTCTTCCACTAACCCCCGACCCTTGAATGTGAGGCCCTTGAATGCTAGGCCTCCTGCCCTGCATCTGCTCTGACTGAGCTCCAGGCCTGCCCCGCCTCTGGGCTGTCACAGAGCTGAGGTAACAAAGGCTTTGCTCTCCAGATCTGCATCCTGTTAGTTGGACCAGGATAGGGTATTCCCCCCCGCCCCCCACCCGCACACATAGCAAGGGGGACTGTGCAGTGGTGGCTTTCCCCTTCTCTACTGCTGCCTGGCCAGTGTGGCATCTTTGCACAGCCCTTACCACCCTGCTAGGTATCAGTGGTGGGATGGGGGGGAGGTGGAGACCCCCACCCTGCCCCCTAGCCAGCACAGCTGGGGTGGCGGTGCTCAATTGAGGGCTCCATTCCCCCCATCTAGCCCAATTGCTTGACAGCTGCAGCCAGGAACTGCATCTTGGAACTGCACAGCCATTCATCATGCCAGGAATTGGGAGCAGGGAGAAGGACCAGAGCCCCCCAGCATGCAGGCCCCTCCAGCTTGCTGGGGGAGCTGGGCTGGGTTCATGCAGTGGAAGCTCTATTCCCACCACTGCCTCCAGTTCCTGGCATTGCAGACAGCCACATGGCTCTAAGCCATGGTTCCTAGTTACAGCTATCAGGCAGCCAGGTGTGGGGGGAGCTGTTTTGGCTGGGGAAGTTGGGTCAATATGTGTCAGAGGCCTGGCTTCCCCTCTTTGCCACTGCTGACACCTGACCACTGGTGGGGTGGGGGCAGGGGAGAGTTTCTGTGCTAGCTCCTCCCCCCCCCCCTGCAGCTGACAGCAGGGGTTGGGGTGTATGCTGGCAGGCAATCAGGAATAGCCCTTGCTTGGCTGTGCTCAGCTGCCCTTGGTAATCTCCAGCATTCTGGGAGGCATGTGGGAGCACCCTCTGCTTTCTGGCCTCAGCCTGTACTGCTTGCCTCTCCACCAAAGGGCAAATGTGCATTCTCTTCACTCCTGATCAAATCTATGCAACTTAAAGAAACCAGACTCTGGAATAGATTCCCAGCGGGGGTGTACAGGCACCTACCCTGGAGATCTTGAAAAGGAGACTGGACGTACACCTTGCTGGGGTTATTTGACCCTAAACTTGAGCCCTAAACTTCTGTGAATTTGTGGATTGATTCTGCCTCATACTTTTCAAATGTCTGTACTTAGCTTTTAAGTCCTCAGTTATGTTGTAGGACTCAGTACACCTTTAACTGTGCATAACATATATGCTGGACTTTGCATAAATCTGGGGTTCCCAAATTGTGACCAACCACTCTCTGCCTGGCTGTAGCAGCCTTTATAAACCCATCTTGCCTTGGATTAAAACTACCAGGGAGAATAAAAGGAAGACCCTGAAGCAGGCATTGGGGAGGCTGTGGACAGTGGCACAGGAAGCTATGGGGTGGGGAGGCAAGGAGGGCAAGGGTATGCTGACCCCCATGTAGATAGAGTAGGAAGGGGCAGTACTCAGTGGCCTGGATGAGGGGAAGGGAAGTCTTACCTACCTGGCTTGGCCTGGTGCTGGTACTACCAGTGCTGTTACTCTCCTGGCTGCAAAAGCCTTGGAGAGAAATATGTACTTAATTCTAGTTATGAGTTAACTCACTATTTGATGAGGGGGTTATTATACATGTGGAAACAACAGTTGCTAAGTTTTAAAGCCAAATTGTTCCAGTTAACCATGTTATTGTAGATAGGAAATCTCCAGTCTTACGCTTAATTTTCAGAGGATGTCCGGGATAAATTTTGTGGAGGTGTATCAAGAAGTGGGGTGGGGGTCATTTTATCATGGGTTGATCCAACTGCATATGCTGTCCTCTTAAAGTTATTGTTTTGTCTATTGGGCAGTACAGCCTGAGGATCCAGTGAAGGAAATAGTGGCATTTGTTGATTAGGATAATACTTGTATAAAGTGACCTAGCAGTCCTTATTTTTGAGCTAGGTATTATGACTCAGCAAAGAGACCTTTTGGCATCCTTGTAGATAGTTCTCTAAAACTGTCAGCATGGTGTACAGAGGTATTAAAAAATGACAATTAAATGTTGGCATCATCAAAAAGGGAATTGAAAAGAAAATGAAAATCATCGTGGCATTATACAAATCCATGGCACGTGCACATCTTGAATAGTTCTGGTCTCCACATCTCAAAAAGGATGTAATAGGGAAAATGTACAGAAAAGGGCAACCAAAGTGATCAGGGCTATGGAGTAGTTGCTATAACAACAGAGCCTAAAAAGACTAGGACTCTTTTGTCTAGAAAGAAGGCTGAAGGGGAAAATGATGGAGCCCTAAAAATCGTGAAGGACAGAGTGAATAGGAAACTGTTATTCATCAAGTTCCATAATACTAGAAATAGGGGGCACTAATGAAAATTAGTAGGAGATAGGTTTAAGAGTACTTTGTATGCGACATTTAACTTCTGGACTTTTTTGCCACAGGAGGTTGTAGAGGCAGATAGCATAGCCAGGTTCAAAAAAGGAACTAGACACATCCATGGACGATAGATCTAGTAATAGCTGTTGAACAGGAAGTGTTGGAGATGTTTCCTCTGGCATCTCTAAACCAATCATGGTTTATGTTAGGGAGGGTTATAAGCAGAGGGTAGATCACTCTAGAGCAGGGGTGAGCAATTATTTCAGGCAGAGGACTGCTCGCTGAGTTTTGGCAAGCCATCGAGGGCTGCATGACAGGCAGCCAGGGGCAGATAAATATTAATTTTCTAAATTTTTAGGGGCCCCATGGGCCAGATAGAATGGCCTGGTGGGCCGCATTTTGCCCACCCCTGCTCTAGAGACATGCAAGCAATGTTCTCCCTCTAAAGGACCCACTCCTGCCACTGTTGGAGACAGGATATGGCATAGATGCCCTAGTTATACCACTAATCCAGGGCAACAGGGGCAACCAACTTGGATGCTGACAGGGTTCGGGGGGGAGGGGAGAAGGAAAAGTGTGATTGTGACAGCATCGGCAAGTTTCTCTGTTGCCTCTGTGCATGGCAGTCGCCCCAGGCATCTGAATGATTTCTTACCTTGCTGAGATGGACAATTGGTCTGACCCGGTATGGCACTTATTATGGTCTTATAAGTCCATTGTAAGAGACAGGCCATATGCTTACAATCTAAATAGGAACACAGGCAAAGTGTTAGAGTGAAAAATGGAAGGCTCAGAGGTGAAGTGGCCAAGATTGCTGGGTATGTGAATTGGGAATAGAACCCAGGCATCCTGTCTTTTAGTCTAATTTCTTATCTACTAGACCACATTGCCTGAGAGAGCTGTTTTATGAGCAGTTAATCCCTCTCCCACTTGAACTCACTCTGCCTTCTCAAAGCACTGCAGTTCTCTTTTGGACTTTGCCTTGTTTTGGGGAAAGCAAGGAGAGGTTGCCATAATGTCCCCAAGGAGAGGTTGCTATGTTGCATAGACAGACAGCATTTGGGATCTTCAGAGGCTTCACTTCCACCAAGATGCACATTTTTTATCTTGCTTGGGCCCTAATGAAACCCATGAGAAGAAATATTTTTTCTGCCCTATTCTGCACAAGACTATAAATAATTTCCTGGTAAACTGGGTAGTATTTGCCCTTCCAAGTTAGTCTTTTAATGTAGCATAAAGTTCTTGTTTTTTCATCACCAATGCCAGTTGTCTCCTTTTTATGTTTACTTTGGTTTTGTATATTGTTCAAAATGTTTCTGGTTATGGAGTAACACAAACATAACCATAATAGCATTTATGTTAATTATGCTCATTTATGTATGTTTTAAGGTAGGCAGAGGTTTAGCAATATCTCCCCAGAGAAAGAAAGATAGTAATACTGTACAATGTAATTATAAATGGCTCAGCTTGAATTCTTGTCTGTGCTTTTGGCATTTATTTCTAAAAAACACTGTTGGTATTATAACTACTCTAGTGCTCAGAAACAATGGTTTCAAGTTAGTATTTAATGTTCCAAGCAGTGGGTTTCATGGGATTTGAGAAAAGGGCCAGGCCAGAGTTAATTAGTTTCTTGGCTTTTTAAGCCAGCACAATCATGCTTCTGAAGTAGAAGGATATACCCATGTAGTCCAAATTAATATTTTCTTTGGCTGAAAGAAAAAAGAGCTTTATTTTCCTGCTCAACTGAATTGCAGGTGATTTAGAAATAAATTGTACTCTTTAAAAACTGTTTTTTACAGAGGTCAGAATTTGATTATTACCAAGGGTTTTTTGTTTTTTTTAATAATAACAATAATAAGTTCAGAAGTTATCCCCTAAAGGCTGCTAAAATTCTTCTTAACATGGTGTGTAAGTTTTATCCCATTTTATTTTCATAGATTTCATAGACATTAGGGCTGGAAGGGACCTCAGAAGATCACCGAGTCCAGCCCCCTGCCCAAAGGGCAGGAAGTCAGCCGGGTTCATAGGATCCCAGCAAGATGAGCATCCAGTTTGCTCTTGAAGGTGTTCACTGTAGGCGCTTGAACCACCTCCGGTGGCAGGCTGTTCCAGACCTTGGGGGCTTCGACAGTAAAGAAATTCTTCCTTATGTCCAGCCTGAAACAGTCTTGTAGTAGTTTATGACCATTCGACCTAGTCGTCATCCCTCGGGGCGCTCTGGTGAACAAACGTTCCCCCAGATACTGGTGGTCACCCCTGATAAACTTATAGGTGGCCATCAGATCACCCCTGAGCCTGCGCTTTTCCAGGCTAAAGAGCCCCAGGGCTCTCAGCCTGTCATCATAGGGTCTGCTTCCCTGACCTCTGATCATGCGCGTGGCTCTTCTCTGGACTCTCTCAAGCTTCTCCACATCCTTTTTGAATTGTGGAGCCCAAAACTGGACGCAGTACTCCAGTACGCAGTACTTTATGGAGTAGGCTACAGAGAGACAGGGCATCAAACTATGAACCCAGTAATAACAACCTCTTGCTCTTGGGTAGCACTGTTCAACCAGTAGATCTCAAAGTGAGCTGCATGGGAAAGAAGTATAATTTTACAAATAGAGAAACTGACCCCAGAGGGGTGAAGTGATTTGCCCGTAATCAGCAGGCCAATGACAGAGCTGGAGATAGAACCCACACAGTGGTCGGATAAACACTTGCCTGAGACAGCATCCTGTATTCATGCAGGGGGTTGGACTAGATGACCCTTGAGCTCCCTCCCATCTCTGAGTCATGTTACTTACAGGGACAAGCTTTTAAAAATAAAATTGTAAAGAAAAACTAGCTGTTTGTTAGAATGGTAAATTACCACAGAGCACTTTTCATGTGCATGGCTCTTTTCAATTATTAAATATCCTAATTATCTTCAAGGTTAATATAATTATCTCCAAGGTTATATTTTATTATATATTAGAAGTATCATTAATATGCTCAATTATCTATAATGTTAGTGTAATTTTCAAACTCAAATAGAGACAAATCTCTCCTTCCTCCAACCACATGGCAAAGATCTTAACTTTATGATTCAGAATATACGAATATAATTATGATGGAGGTGGAGTGAATCTGTTATATGAATGAAATTTATCACTTATGTTTAAAATAAATGCAATAAAATTTTATGTAAATGCTTGTCAGGGTGTTGCCAGCTTCTGAAAGCAACAACATTATTAATATATTTCCTGAAGAAACTTAGGCCTGACTCCAACAAACATTTGATAGTATGTGTAGCTATGCTGATCTCATTGATCTCAACTACTGCTCATAACAATAAAGTTGGATGGAGCAGGGCTTGACTAAGTATTGTCACAACCCAGTGATTTTGGTGCCTCGGCACGATGGAATTTTCCCGCCACGAGAGCCTCTTGCAAAGCAAAGGTTTTCTGTTGCAGCAGAGAAACCCCAGTGCAAGAGAGTTCCCGCCATTCGAATGCAAATTTGTGTCCCGCTATTGGCCAGTTCTAAATTATTCCTGCGTGGCGGCTAGCAATTGGCTTGCTGGCCGTTTACAATGTTGCGCGACTTCCGCCCAAGTCGGAGAACTTTGAGCACGCTGCAGAGTGCTTCTAAAAGAGATCTGACTTGCGGCTGAGCTGATCGATAGACTGATCACCTATCGATTCTTCTCCCTGTCGCCGAGCGCAATCCCAGACATACCCTTTCCCCGCCGGCTTGATTTGTGGACGGATGAGCTAGCCTGAGCCCTGCCAGTTGGAACAACTAACATAGTTGTTCAGACGACCGGACTGTCTGTGTCGCAGCTACAAGCGGCGTAAGTAAAGTTTTGCAACCATTAAGCTTTGTCCGCCTCTCTATTCACCAGCCCGCCCAATGAACGAATAATTATTAAATCACCTCGAGTCGGCTCTGGCCGTCCGAGACAAGTATATTCTTTTCTACTTGTTAGAAATGGATGGATCAGCCATATTGATGAGGGCTCCTGTGAGAGGAAAGAGTTGGTGCAATGATCTGGGGGCAGGTGTGAGAAACAGTAATGCTTATTGGCAGATTCTTCCAGGCCTCTAAAAGCTCTATATGGACTAGCTCAAGGAAAGCTTACTCTGTATTGATGGACATTTGTTTTTTTCTCTTTATTTTGTACTTCATTTTTATTTTACTTTATAATTGCATACTTTAATATAGAATTTTTCTAAAAGATATGGATGAATAAATTACCTGTGTAGTACACAAGCAGAATACCAGGTCAGTTAATAATAACCTATTAGTTAGAATATTGACACCAGCAGGCAGTTATTTTAGTTTGAATTTTTTTTCTCCTTGACTGTTATATTAAATGTAGTACTGTATAATGAAAACATTTGATGAGAGAAATGCACTTCCTTTGTGTCTGATTATAGGTTGAATAGTTTTGCTCTAAAAACAAATGCCTGTTCACTTGAGATAAAATTCCAAAGTGCACAAAACTTCAGAATAAGTTTTGGGTGATTTTTAGTAGTCAGAATAATGAGAAATGTTTATAGTTGTCAAGGTCAGAAAGGAGCATAAGAAGAAAGGATCACAAGACCTAAATTTCCAGAGAAAATTTTCTCCAGGTTGGAGATTAGGAAACACTTTCAAGCTATGAGGGTGATTAAACATTGGAATAGGCTACCTGGAGAACTCATGGACTCTCCATTCCAAAACAGGGATGACCCTGCCATGATCAAGAGGCTGGACTAGATGACCTTGTGAGGTCCCTTCAGTCCTACTTTTCTATAATCCTATGATCATCTGGCTTCATTTATATGTGATGTACAATTTCACCCACTTACATCTTGGCTAAAACTAGTGACTTCTTGTAGATTACTACTTTGTTTCTGAAAGTCCTTACTAACTATTCTTTTTAGGATGTGCTACAATATAGAAAGGCAAGGCAGAGTTCTTTGTAAAGCTGAAGTTAACCTTCTTATAAAGATCTTCTTCAGGGGTGTGAAGGAGGTTTTTGCAAACTCTTGCAGAGACGTGGTATCAGAGTTAATTTACCTTAAAAATCATAGAGGGTGGCCAGTGTTTTATGTCTGTGTTCATCCCCTGCCCCCATCCCCCTTTCACCTTCTGTCTCTTCTAGAAGTGTCAGGGGAGAGGTACTGTGACAGACATTTCTTAAGGGTTGACTTTCAGCCTTGACAGATGGGCAGTAAATTGTAAACTCCTGCCTGCATTCAGTTTTCCAGGGATTGTAGTTCCAATGAAGGGAGTTAAAACTGTCAACACCTAACAGTGCTTGAAGATAATGAATGTAATATAAACCTGAGAAGACCACAACTAGCACTGACTTCCCACATAGCAGATGAAATCCTCTGGGCATCTGTGTTTCAAGAAATCCTTTTAATCCTTTTCAGGCATTCATAATGTGATAGGGACATTTTTATTAATAAACACCATAATGCTTGGTCAAAAATATACTAACAAAAAAATTAATTTGACATATAAAGTGATTATGATTATTCCAAACATACTATAACTAACAGTGGTGAATTTTGGAGTCACAAATAAATATGGCATCGTAGTTTATATACACTTTCTCAAATATGTGCTCAGTGTTTCCCAAGAATGTTTTAACATTGGGCACTTGTACACATGACAGGGCTTTAGTTCTTCGGGTTGCATTCTATGCCCCCTAAATTGAAGCAGTGAGTTTTTAATTGAAACAGTGGGTTTTATTTTTCTGTTACTGTATATCCATTATTGTCCTGGGGGCCACAGGCCCCTGCTGAAGGCAGCAGCAGCAAGGGGCCCGATCCTTTTTTTTGTTTGTTTGGGTGTTTTTGGCAGAGCCTGTCTGCCTCTCCCACGGCTGGGGACCAGTTATCTGTGCTATTAATCTGTCAGTTTGTCCCCTAGCTGTAGAAGAGGTGAGCAGGCTCTGCAGAAAAAAAGGATCCGTCTCCTCACCACTTCTGCCTTCAGGCTCCTGCAGCTGGCAGGATGCTTGGGGTCACTCGGGAGCAGGCTGGCTTGCCCCTGGGGCAGCGCAGAGAGGTGGCAGGAAGGAGATTGGGTGTCCTGGTGGCCAGAGAAGGTGGCGGGGATGGAATACTGGAAGCCCATCTGGGCTCAGGAAAGCTAGCAGCCCACCCGGGCAGCTCCGCACCTTATGCACCATCCCAATTGTCTTCTCTGGCCTCCAGCACACCCACCTGCCCTCCTGCCACCTCCCTGCGCTGCCCCAGGGGCAAGCCAACCTGTTCCCATGCAGCTCCAGGCATTCTGCTGGCTGCAGGAGCCTGCTGAAAGCAGAAGTGGCAAGGAGCCCAATCCTTTTTTTTTTTTATGACGCCTGCCCACCTCTTCTAAGGCCAGGGGACAAGCTGACTAATGGCTGCAATGTTCCAAGTTGCAATGTTGCAAACTAAACTACATCAGGATATAGTTTAGTTTGCAACAATGCAAACTCATTTAAAACCTCCACAACTTGCGTACATGTAATGTGTGATGCTATTAAGCCACGCAAAGGGAAATTTTTGTCACGTGCACATCGTGAACTCATCACGTGTACTAAAGCCATATGTGAATTTTACATGCTTTTCATAATACTAAATTTTGTGTTTGTATTTGTCATTTGCTTTACTGTTTTGTAATGTAAGGTTAATTTGAATAGAAGTTGTTAATGTTCTTTAAAAAAAGTCACAAATAATTTTCATTATTAGTAAAATAAATAGATCTTGGGTTGGGGTATGATTTGGAACTTGTCACAAGCTATAAAAGATGCCCATGAAGGATTGAAGGCAGAGGTGTATAAAATTACAAGAACAAAATAACCTTAAGGATGAAAGAAGCTATTCTCCATTGAAATGAAATGTGCATACTCCAGAAAAGCCACAGCCCAAAAGAACATAAATTAAAAGGATTAATGCTGATTATGAGTTTATAAAGTGATGGTTAGGGACAACCTCGTGAAAGGAATGTGTTGATTATGTTACTGTATATGGCTGCTAGAAGATTTTTGTATTACTGGAAGCAATGCACAATACCAGAGGACAATTTACTTGTGACTGAGTTTTTTTTTAATTTTCATTTTGCTTTCTTCAATGTACACACAATTTTATTCATCTTAATTTGAACTCTATTTGGTGCAGAGGATTTATAGTGGTGTTTAATTACAAGTCAGATCATCAAGATTATTAACTGATCTGGTATCCTTCCTGTAACCATGAAATTAATAGGTGTACTACACAGGTTATTTTACTCTACCATCTCTTTTATAAAAATTCTATTCTTGGGTCTGTTGAGGACTTAATAATATTGTCATATGTTTGCCTACGTAGTATTTACAGAACAGGAGATTAAATATCTGGTGAAGGGATACAATTTCTAATAGTTGATTTTTCCATTGCAAATGGGGTTATCAGTGTTATCTTGTGCCCTTAAAGCCCATGGAAGAATCGATCTAAGTTATGTCATTTTCTGTAAGTGGCGTAGGTTAGACTGGTAGTGAGCAGAACACATATTCACTCTTTGGGGGGGGGTGGGGGCATGCAGGCTGCCTGTGCTGGGTGAAGCCAGCAGGTTGGGGAGCCAGCAGGGAGGTTGGGGGCATTCTTGCATGCCTCCCAGCATGTCCTACGGGCTCCCCAGGCTGCCAGAGACTACTGAGCACAGCTGAGCACCTGGGCCAACCCTGATTGGCAGCTGGAGATGAGCAAGCATGCCCTTCCTCCCCTGCCTCCTCATTTGTTAGCCACAGGCATCTGTCAGCTGTGGGGAGAAAGGAGGAAGGGAGGTGTCTGTGTCCCTGCATGAACCCTGTCACAAAGCACCCCATGATGTACACACAGACCTGACACTGAGCCCAGGAGAACTCCCACAAGCAAGCACAACACCATGGAGACTGACTGGGGTGCTGGGCATGGGTGGGCTTTTCTCCTCCTGTGCTGCCTACAGATGCCTGAGACTGAAAGATGATGTGGCAGTGGGAGCGGGGAATACTTGCCCATGCCAAGTAGCCTGGTTGGGCTCTGTGATGCTGTGCCTACTCACAGGGATTTTCTTGGGCGTAGTGTCAGGTGGGCTTTTCTGATGCTTTTAGTGTCACAGGGATTTTCTTGGGCTTGCATCATGGGGTGCTTTGTGATGGGGCTCATGCAGGGACATATATGCCTCTCTTCACTCCCAGGCTGCATTCCTGCAGCAAACAGCTGGCCAGATGCAGTAGGCGGAGCTGCAGAAAGAGTGCTGACTCAGCTCTGAGAGAGCTTGGGGGTGGGCCAAGTGCTAGCATGCCTCTTTGCAACAGCGATTAGTGGGGAGTTGCAAAGGAGCCTGGGAAGCTGGCAGATAGTAACCTAATATAAATCAGTAGGGGTTCTGGTACAAAAATTTGATTCACCAGTCTAACCTAAATCAGTTAAGTTTGAGTGTACTTATATTGGTAAAAGTGTAGATCGGTTCCTGGCCTAAATGTTGAAGTTGCCTTCAAAGAAGAATTCTGACTTTGCATCTTAGTTTAGATCATCTATCCAAAGTTTGGAATGTTATTATTTACAATATTTTATTATATAAAGTGCTGTTCCAGGTATGCAGAAAGCCAAGCAATAATGGATCCCTGGTTCATGATTAGAACTAATTGATGCTATAATAACACTCTCACACAGTTGTAAAGCGCTTTGAAGACATTACATGTAGTAAATTGTATGCAATTATTTTTATTATAATGATAGATAAACCTCAAAATTTTGGAAAGAACAGTTTGGAGAATTTTTTTTAATGTGACTTTTTTTGGTATACATAACCTGCTGTACACTGAATTTTCTGGTGGATGGGTCATATATTCCTCTTCCCCTGCTCAAAGGGAGTTACATACTTAAAGTGGCACCAAAGCTATTTAACAATATTAATTGAAATCATCACAATAAAAAGTGACCAAAATTCAATCAAATTCATGTTAGAAAATTTTCGTACAATTTTACCTCATTGGGGATGCGGGGTGGGGGGAAGTGCATCTTCAACACTTAAAATCATCTCACTATTATTTCCTTCTTGTAAATATATCTTGGGTTAATAGTTTTTTATTTGTTTTATTGATAACTTTTTTTATTCTCTGGTACCCATTTTCTGAAGTGTTATATTGCACTGGGCAGCAGGAGTGAAATCAGATCTTTCCCTTTAATCTAAAGCAGTCTTACTCTTTGGTAATTTAAACAAATAGATGTATTGAAGTTAAAAAATTGGATGTGCATATGTGTAGTTCTTTTGGGATAATATACTGCCTAATTTCAGTGGACACTGGCATGAAAAAAACATTGCAGGATCAGATCAGTAGTAATTTTCCAAGGAATGTGAGGTAATGGGAACAAGTTATAAAAGGAGCCTGAGTGGGAGATATAAAACCACAGAGAAATGGAAGAAAATTGAGCCTCTCTTTCAATTTCTATTTTCGCTCTGATGAATTTCTTCATGGATAAAACAAACCAAAAAGTGCGCCCTATAAATTTGCTTCTTTTGGGAGATTTTTATCTTTATTTGTTAATGTTGGAAACAAATGGGTTAAAGTCTTCATTTAGATCTGGTTTTTACTTTCCAGCTAGTTCTGCCAAAAGCCATTCCACTGGAACATTAGGAAGGAAACAAACTTTTAAACATAATTTAAGACCGGAAAAATCTTTTATGGATGTATTTTGTATCATGGCTTTTGTAAAAATGGCACCATTTATTTCATAAATGAAATGTTCTTTAAAGTATGTACAGGATGAAATAGTACATTGCTAGGTCCAAATGTCACGAATTTCATTGTTCTCTGTATTTCTTTCATTGGCTTTAAGTTTTCAATATTTTTAGTAACCAGTTCATAGATAAATGATTTAATTAGTAAAATCCTCCTCTAAAATCTGAAGTTTGCCCAACCCCTAAAAAATAATTTGAGGACTTGTGCAATGATACAAGTGGTTATATGAGAGCATTTCTCTAGATGTAAGTTTCTTCTGAGAAAAATGGGACAAAGAGGGTAAACCTCTACTGTATTTTCTCAAATCCAAGATGAGGCCTTTTTGCCTGATTTAACATGGGGTGGGTAAGGGGAGAAAGCCCCTTGTTTTGGATTCATTTACAAGGTGGAGGGAATGGCAGGTGCTTCTAGAAGTATCTCCAGTTTCCAGCCCCAAGCCTGGGTTGGGGCCAGTCAGAGCCATAGCAGTTATCTGTTCCCCTGCTTGCCCCCCTGTAGCCTTCGTCCCCTCCCTTTTCCACACCATGAGTCATGGCTTTCCAGCATGGAGCACATAGTAGCTCTGGCCCCAGCCCAGCTACACACTAGTGGTGGCAGTGGCAGCAGCTTAAGTGTCTGGCTAGCAATGCCACCACTGCAACCACTGGTGCATGGCTGGATGGGGCTAGAGCTACCATGTGCTCCATGCCCTGGGCTGGAGTGGGGCCAGATCCATGACTGACAGTAAGCAGTTGGAGGGGCAGAGGCTGCGGGAGTTTGATGGGGAGGCAGAGGCTGCAAGTTGGGGCAAGCATCAGGTGGTGTGGGCACCACAGGAGAGAGCAGGTACCAGGGGGGGCAGGCATAAGGGGGAGAATAGTGCCAGAGTGCACAGGCACTGTGCAGGGGGCTGTGGGTCGGAGGGACACATGGTGGGATCAGACTTGCCTCACCCCACCAGCTTTCGCACTGCCTGTCCCCCCGCTGCTGCTTTTCCCATTGTAGCATTAAGGGGGATGAATTTAAGACAAACCTTCAATAATTAGATTCTGTATATGGAAATAATAAATGTGTCATGACCCAAAGGTCTGATTTTTTGTGTGTGCTTCGGCACTAAGAATTATCCCCGTGGGTTTACAGCTTCATTGCACGGAGGAGTTCTGCTGCACAGAGAAGCCGCGCGCAAGGGAGAGAGTTCCCGCCACTTTGCAGCTGTCTTTGCAGGGTGCATTTCCTTTGCAACACAGAAATGCACGGTGCAAAGGAATTCCCACTCTTCTCATGCAAATTCGTGTCCCACTATTGGCTAGTGCTAAATTATTCCCACGTGGCGGCTAGTGATTGGCCTGCTAGCCGTATAGGAGGCTTGAGCAGTTTCCGCCCAAGCCGAAGAGGACTCCACATCCATCTCGTGGGGACTCTGGTTGCGTGGCAGGGTCATCGAAGCCCTGTGTGCTACTCAGAGGAGTTTGGCGGCCTGATCCACTGCCCACCTCTTCCCGTCTTCGAGCTGTAATTTTCTATAAGACGTATCGACGAGTTTTCTATTTTGATGTGCGCTTGTCCTGGACATCCGGAGTTCTGTCTGCGTGGAGCCTAGCAAACTCCACGTGATTGTTCGTGTTTTCTGTTTGTAACTGCAACTCAAGCAAGTCTCCAGCCTGCACCGCGACCATCTCGGTGTAAGTAAACAATCTTAAAATCAACCGTTACACATCTGTGCCTAATTCTAGCTTGGCGCTCGCTCTCTCTGACCCGGCCTGCCCGGGCTGCCGGCCACAGCCCGCGTGCAGCGCTACGAAAGGGCCCGGGTTCTGACCCAGCCCACACAAAATGTATACATTTTCATGTATAGAATCTAATTATTGGGGGTCATCTTAAATTCTTATCATCTTAGATTCAGGTAAACATTATTATTTAAAGTAATAGTTTGCATATACTTTAGAGGCAGGTTTGCATGTATATGTTTTACTGGAATGATTAAAAATTCAATTTCTACCTTTCTTGGATCCTTGTGGAGGTACCATTACTCTTCCTGAATGGCATCACGCTCCATAGGGACTTGTGACTTTCATGTATCTTCCAGTGGTGTATGTTAATATTAGACAGGAATAAGGCTATTTATTGGAATCTTGTTCTCAGAGTAATATGCTGGGCAGTTGAAGCTGTGTACAGCCTAGACAGCACAGTTGCAATTGTTTCACATACAGACGTTGCTTTTTGCTATATGCACACAATGCTATGGCTGAAAGCTTAAATTCCTGCACACTGAGGAATCAGTCCTGTGGTGGCAGTAATTTTACCCTTTCTATCTTAGGAAAAGAATCTGTGTTGCAAACAATGGACTCAACTGCTATATGAATCACACATGTGAGGCAGTAGGGATTGGCGTATTGGGCATTCGGCTCCCAAAACTTAATCCATAGACATGATATAAAGAACATTTCTTCAGCTGAAGCAGCATTACTTCCCTTATGCGTTCCCTGGGCCATCCACTAGAGATCAGCATTGTAAGCACAGAGGGCAAGATTCAGCAGAGCTGATGTGGAGTTATGTTCCAGCTCCAGCTAAATCTGTTGCACCCTAGGAGGCCTTGTCTTCGTTAGACAAAGCAGCGTGTGTTTAACATCTGTTGACTAGCATATTAAAATCCTAATGCTCTCAAAACAAGCTCTGGTTTTAAAACATGTTGGTCAGTCGAGATAAACCACCTAGGCTTTGACTCAACAAACTGAATGCATGCTAAACGCTATGTGCTTTATATGAGCATTAGCTAACAGACTCTAACCTTTAAATCCTGGTCTAGACAAGGCAATCAGTGTGACCCACAGTATTTGTGCATTATTCTGTATGCTGTTACATTTATTCCTTGATATATATGTACAATACGATTGATTTATGGTTAACATGGGGACCATAACTTTTGTTTGTGTAGTTCTAAGCTTTAGCTTGCTTTAACATTGGTTTTTGCATTGAAATTCTGCTATTTCTTTCTAAGGAAAAAGAAGGGTGAGAAAAAGCTTTAGCTCTTGTAGTTAGTCAAATATGTGAGTTGAAGTAAACTCACCATGTACATTCATTTAAATGTTGAAGTGAATCAAAAGTGTTTTCAGATAGATGAAAAATAGTAGAAATCATTCACAGTACATAATATTCAAACCCTTGTAATCCTCTTGCATAACAATGCTACAGGCATCGTTCTCTTTAGTATATCCTTAATTCTATACATGTAAGAAGTCAAATGAAAGTCAAGTTTAGAAGACTGAGGCCTAAGTCACTGGAAGGCAAACCTTTAAAAATAAGTCTGTTTTTTAAATTTTGTGTGTGTGTGTGTGTGTGTGTGTGTGTGTGTGTGTGTACCGGGTGGGGAAAGGATCTGGAAAAAGTGAAATGTGAAAAACACTGGTTTCTCACAGTTTTATAATTTGAAACAGCCCCAATGAATTGTACTGAACTAACAAAAGAAAAATCGTCTCTGAACCTAGAGTAATGTGAGAGATTTCAACACAAATGGTATTTTTCCCAGACAATTGTAAAAGCCTAAAAATGGGGAGTTGGTAATAAAATTGCTTCCTCAACCATACCTGTGATACATCACAAAGTTGGGAAGTGTTAACTATGACACTTTGCATTCCATTCCTAATTCACCCTGCTGTGTAGAAGGAAAAAAGTAAAACTGAAACAACACTGTAAAGTTATACCAAGAATGCTAGCCTTCATTCTGATGTCTTCATTATTTTTAATACCTTGCAGTTTGTATGCACTTTCTAATATTTTATTTTAAAAAGACTTTAAACTTTCACAGGATTGAACCTATCCAAAATTTCTGCTCTAGGCTCCCATCTATACCTCTTTGTAACCTATATCTTAATTTAGGAAGGTGACAATCCTGCAAAGACTTCTTTTGCAGACATGTTTCCTTAGTAGAGGGCTCCGCAGAAAGTGAAACAGACTAGAAGGCTGAAACTGACTAGAAGATCCTAATCATTTTCATTGTCTTAAAGCTACTGGACCTGTGGAAGAAAATAAAGAGAAGTGAAATTGTGACTGAGCATCAGTTTTATGCTACTTGCTGTGATCTCGCTTAAGGAAAGAGTAGAGGACAAGTGAAGAAGAGATGAGGATGTGTAAAAATGGAGAATTAAAGCTAAGGAATCTTAGGGAGGAGAGGAAATATTAGCAAAATAATTTCTGCAGACCCAAAGGACTTGAATTAAATATCAAGAGAGAGTCTTTTACGGAAAAAAGGAGCAAAGTCCTTACTTTTAATTTTATGCTGAAGAATATGAGAGTTTACTGTTGTGCCTAGTTTAATTAATGGACATGGCTTATTTAATAAAATATCCTAGAAATAAAATCTTCAGTCTCTTCCAGTTTCAAAAATATAGTAAATAAGGGAAAATAATCCTTTCCTCAAAAAAGAAATAAAGCCCTCCATGAAAGATCATAAGAATTTATACTCTTTACCCCAGAGACCCGAATTAAATTAGAGATGTCTGAAGCTTAACACAGCAGATTTTGCATATGAATTTTTACTAAGTTGGGTGATGCATCTGGAATGTATGAATTACAGTGTGATTGATTATGCTAAATTTGAATCTTTGTACCCGTTGTGCCCATCCTGAACAACAGTTCTACTGGATGGATACTGTTATGTTAAATAACCTGTAGCAATTGTGTTTGTGACATATTAGCCATATTTAGTACATCCTTTACTAGGTAGCTGAAACTCAAGTTTTGCCTCTAAATCATACCTGATGGACCTAAACTAAGTAGCGCCATACAGTAAAGACTATTTTAAATCAGCAGTAATGTGAATTTATTGTGATTAGGCTGTTTTATACCTTCTAAGTGGAAAATAGCCCCTCATTTAGGGTACTTTTCTGTTATGGTTAGTAGTGGTAGAGATGTTCAAATTACATGATGATTTAATATTCCAAAATTTAAAAAAATGGTGGAGCAATATGTTGATTTGCATTTCTTAAATATATTATATGCTAAAGAAAACAGTCTGAGCTTTAATATATATAAAACCAAAAACATTCAAAGATTATACATCTTTACATGCATAGCTATTGTTATATTTTATTTTTAAAAAGAGAAGCAATGAAATGTTTTGTTGATTTATTTTTCTGTTCAGACTACATTAGGGGCAAAACTTGTTTGTATAATTAGGGTATTAATTATATAACCAACAGCATAGCTAAGGGGGGAGGGTTGGGGGAAAGGAGAGAGGTTGATTGGGGCAGCAGCTCTGGGAGCTAACTTAGGGGAGTAGCTGCCGCTCCAGCCCTTGACCACCATAGTCTCCAGCAGCCCAACTACCACTGTTGGCCAGGGCACAGAACTGCTGTGTTATACCTCTGCAGATACCTGTTTAGCTAAATTCTACAGGGAGCTGATAGAATCATTGTATGAAGACATATTCAGGAATATTTCAGCAATTCTTTTTCCTACCATTATACTGCTGAGAACTAATTCTGTGTGTGTGTTTTCTTTTTCACATACAGTGGAATTTACTTGTTTTTAAATATGTAGGAACTGAAACGAAAAAATGTTGGATTTCAAACCACCCCAGAAACAAGGTGCAACTGAACATGATGCTTACAGTTATTTGAAACATGATACCAAATGTTTTGGATAGTTATTTTGTTCTGAAAAAGCTAAAAATATGTACAAATGTCTGTGGTGCTTTAGTCTTGCATTTTGTAGATGTGCATAAAAATATTTCTAGCTAAGATGGTATAGTTGAACAATCACATTAACTCTTTGAGAGCTGTATTTTACTGCTTTTCTGAAATGTACTCTGTACTAAAAATTCAGAGCCACAACTTTGATATAAAAGGTTATTTTATTTCAAAGAAAAGCAATTTGATGAGTTGTCAAGCTGTAGTAAAGGTAGAATCTAGCCTGCATACATATATTTAAAATTTGTATTTAAAATGTAATGTAATGTAATTGAATACAAAACTGTTTTAATCTCTACAAATAGCCCAGAATAGAGAGACTCATGAGACCTATACACTAGTATTAAATAAATTATTACATATGGCAAATCCATCAAACTAATAGATCTATTAAATGAATGGTATTTCAGGAGAGACTCTGTGCTTTTGACAGCTCTTTATTATGCAGAGCATTTTGAAATACAGTTATTTACACAGCACTTTATATAGCATTTTATTCATCAAAGTATTTAAAGAAATAACTATAAAATGTTCAGAACTCAGTTTACTACCTGTCAAATTGTGCTGCTTTGCATTTGGCTTCATTTAAGAGTTCTGAACCTTGCCAAGTTCATTTAAGTTTTTTGTTGACACTAATTAATAGAGAGGCTTACAAACTAATTAGTATTACATTTCATTTCATGTTGCATTATGATGGTTTACACATTATGTTGTTAAATAGATCATTTTGGACTTTCTTTTTTTAAATACAGCATTAAGTTTGTTTCTTGGAAGACAATAAAGAATGTTAATTAAGGAGATGAAAAGCAGTGTTAACTGATTAGTGTGGTAATCCCTTGATTTGATTGAGGTCAGCAGTCACTTGGGAACAAACCAGCTGCTAACTCTTGCTTCATTTTCATAAGGGCAGGCATGGTAAAACTGAGGTGCAGTTCGGGTGGGTTGACAGTTTTGTCTTGTTTTGTATATACTGAAGTTTAACAAAACTGGCCTTCCCTATTTTTTTATTTAGCTTTGTTATTTTAATTAAAACTAATCTGTGTTCAGTGAAAAGTGTTCCTTTTCAGAACATGATGCCTCAAAATAAGCTTCCTGGGTTAATTTGGGAACAGAATTGCACATATGTATATTTCTCAGGGGGAAAAAAGGGAAGGGCAATGTTCTACATTTAGCAGTACATTTCTGCTGCTGATCTTATCTTGCTTCCATTGAGCTTGTGTCAAAATTGACTCTGGTATGAGTAGGAGAAGAGTTAGGTTTTTGGCTTCATGGAAAAACATTCTTGGTTGTTTTAAAAGCTGAAGTTATTGAGCAAACCATACTGCTGTGTGTTCCTTGAGGGTAGAGACCACAAATTGTAGAGAGGTGGTGCTCTTCATCTTACTGGAAAATTGGCCGCCTTATAAGACATTGAACTATACTACCTTCTACCTCTGTTACAATATACAGAATAAAATTTTTGGAAAGGAAAGGGTTTGCAATGGTGTAACCAGAAAGAGAATTATGGGACAAAAGTGTGGGAATGCTAAAATGGTGATTGAAGCAAATAACAAAAATGTTAAATCGCATTAAACATGTTGGTAAACTCACGTCCCTTCATACTATAATATGCTTATGGGCAGATTCTATTCCATCTATTGCATGTAAATATAGATGAGGTGCATAAGTAGGAATGTATTCTACTTTTCTCAAATCTCTGAAAAACCTTTAATACAAAA
Organism: Alligator mississippiensis; assembly: GCF_030867095.1. NCBI lineage: Eukaryota > Metazoa > Chordata > Crocodylia > Alligatoridae > Alligator > Alligator mississippiensis. The sequence continues at coordinate 127,335,839 of NC_081824.1, forward strand.
AGTGGTTAGGTCCTCTTCCTCCTTATTGTATTTTTGTGACTCATTGTTAAGGGTCATATAATGGTGTACTACAAAAGTAAATATATTCATAGATTTTCAATTACTTAAATGGGATGGAATAGAACTGCCCAATATGTGGACTAGAAGCTGGCCCACATCTAGAGATTATCTTTGAAGTACTGTACTTTGATAGTCTCTCCCTCTAGTTCCCATATTGACTACCTCCTGTTTTTTGGCTCCAAGTTCAAAAGTTATTTCAAAGAAGAAATGTTTCTTTAAAAAAAGTAATAAATGCTGTTCTTAGCTTGTTTCTTTAACTTCATAGAATTATGCTGCTGCTCTTTGCTCACTTGATTTGTACTCATGACGAAATGTAATTTGGCTATGATGAGATATGGAGCTTTGGGTCTCAAGGTCACCAGTTCAGCTATGGTCCATGTTAGTGCTTTATGCAAGTCATTATTGCAGGAGTTGTGTTTTGATGAAATGGGAATGTGGTCTCAGTTTAGACCTTACATCACTGGAAATAATACGGTCTGTCTAGACCAGGAAGGAAGATTATGAAGGGTTATTGTGGAGATATGAAAATCTTTGTTCTTGTGTTCTGTTTGATTTGTTGATAAGTAGATCACATTCCCCCTCCCCCTGCCAACTTTGAATTCAGCAGTACTGCATTCACTTTTAATACTGACAAATTATATATGTTCTGTAGTTGTTAAGCTTGCCTCTAATTCTTATACTGGAAAAGGATGTGGGGAAAAGATATCTTGTTGGAAAAAATAAAGGAAGTCTTGTTCAAACAGTTTCACTAAAGTAAATATTTTCTTATTAGTGTGCCTGTTTTAAAATCTCACATAATAGGAGAAATCAGACATGCCCCTTTAAATTAAAATTAGGCAACAAACAGAATAATTCATTTTGTCTTGTGTCAGGTGTTGAAACTCTACAGAAAGCTGTATGTCTAGGAAAACCTCAGAATTCTTATCTGTGCACATCTAAAATGCGCAAGGACAGGAGAAGAAAAAAAACAAGTTTTTAGGATGACATAAATAGTGTTCAATTACCCTTGATAATGTTTGCTTTGTCAGAATTGTGGTCACATAAACTAACACTGAGGATATTTTCATCCTGTTGTACTGTGCAACTAAGATTTTATTTTTTTGGAGCTGCTGGAAAACAAAGATATGCTGGGCATGTTGGGATTTGGGTTTACCAGTGTCTCTATTAAGCACATGACTGTTACACAAAATGAAAATGAATTTTAAACCTTTTAAAAATGCTATATACTTTGCTTAATCATGTACACTTTTTCTTTTTTCTTTCCCTTTTTCAACAAAAGTATTTAATTCATGGATGTAATATAGAATAGGAAATGGAACAGCTGCTTCAACAGATGTCACATCACGACTCTGGGGGGAATAGTTGTTCAATTCAATAGCACCATTAGATAACTATTGAAGGAGAAAAATTCTACAAGAGGTATGTGGTCTTAAAGCCTAGCTAACTAAAACTTAAACATGATAGTTTGGTTCTGCAGCCACCTAGAGAGCAATGAGTTCCATCTTTATTTGAGCATCAGCGACAGCGCCTTTACCTTGCAGGAAAGGTAGACTTTGTCAGAGGTTTGGGAGATATTTGTTCTATTCTGGATGGATGGGTAAACCTAGGTGAGCTTCTGCAGCCTGAGGGGTAGGAAGGATGATGGGTGAGTTCAAAGGAGAGAAATATGAAGAGATGGTGAAAGTGGAAAAAATGTCAACGAAAAGGTGGAATGGGCCACAGAATATACAATTTCCTGCCACACAATTCATCAGTGTCAGTTGCTGAATTATGTTGGCCCTGAATAGAGACTAATTTACTTCTCAGCCAGGAAGAATTACAGTTGCCTCTATCCTGCTTGGGGTTGTCTTACTCAGGTTCATTCCTATTCTTGTTTTATCATGTAAGCTTCCTTAGTTCTAATATCCATGATATGACTAAAACATTTAAGGCATTTACAGAAGTTACATTTTTCACATGACAAGGCCCCTGAAAGTGCTGTATAGCTGTAACATAACAAATTTTTGCAGCCACAGAGCACTTTTAAATGGCCAATTGTGCAAAAAGTTAACTCTCGTTAAATCAGCTATTATATGAAGGTGCTGTAGGGCAGAGCACCTTAGGGAAATTGTGTATAGGTTGGCTGCAAGAGATAATTTCAGGTGATTCTGCCTACATCCCGTCTGCCTTTGTGGAGCTGGGCTGGCCCTCACCCACAAGATGCATGGGCTGGCAAAATCATCCACTACCCCACCCCCCCTCAGGATGATTTAGCTGGCTGCCTGCTCACTCTGCCTGATGGGTACCCCCCACCCAGAGAGAGCCACCCCCTTCCCCCCATGGGGAAATCTCTGGGGAGAGAGAATGCTCTTGGTGGGGGAGAAACCACCAGGCACAGCTGGTAAGTAGCCACCAAAATCATGCACTCCCTGGCTCCTGGCCTTGCCTGGTGAATAGAGGCTCTGAGCTCCCACCATCAAATACCGAATGTCTGTGAAGTTCAATCATGCTCTAACTTTAAGTGCTTTGTGTAAAGTGCAAAAGTTACAGCAAGATTGGAAGTGCCTTCCAATCACTGGTGTAAACGCCCTTAGTGGTTAAAACTGAAATCTTCTACATTTTACTAATATGTTGCGTGCCCACAATATGAATGATTGATTCCAGCAGGCCTGGGTCGGCATAAGTATAGCCATGATACTCCTGTCATAAGGTATGCATCCGGTTATACATGCTGGCTCTGTGAGGGAAAGTTGTCTTGCTTCACAAAAAGTAATGTATACACACATATATGTGCACAAACACACGTGTACACACGTAGGCACAGAATAACACATCCAGAAACACCCACAAATGCACAGAAACATGCATACATAAACAAACATACACACGTGCACACACATAGAGATACACACACAAACACGTGTGCGTGCACACACACAAACAGGAACACACGCAGGCACACACAGAGAAACGCACGGAAATGTGCATACAAACATAGAGGCACAAGCATGCACACACGCGCTTTCCAACTGGGAAAACTGGAAACTACCCAGTGGGAGAAGAGCCTGGCTGAGTCCTCCTGCTTCGAGTCTTTGTGAAACAGTCTATCTGAACTGTGTAAAATGAGCAGAGAAGTGAAGAAAAGCACCTTTTAAAAATAAAATGAAACCTTCTATTTGCCAGACCAGCCTTTGCCTTTTTAATTACCCAGAACTGGCTGTTGTACGGAGTGTGTAGAGTGTTGGAGAGGGTGAGGGTAAGAGAAGCAGTAGGTGCACTCACTCAGAGCTGAACCTGCCTATATTTGTAGGGGCAGGAGGCATACCACGTTGCCATTAATTAAAGGCAACAAGCTGTCAATCATGGTTACCAGCCAACTCTGTTGAGAGAAGGCACATGCCTTGGGTGTTTACACAGAGATCATATGATTGCAGCCAGCACACTTTCACAGTTGCTGTTGGCAGCACTTGACACAGTGGCACGTAGCTTTGATTTTGGGCAAGCTGCCCATTTTCCATATCATCACAAATCAGCTGGAAGGGAGACCAAGCAACCTGTAATCCTTAAGTATTTTTAGAAACACGATGTAAATTAAAACTACATACTTTATAAATAAAAACAGATATAAGTTATTCCCAGAGACAAGAGAAAATATAAATCTTGTACTGTGTATTATTGAGACAGAAAATAAGGAGCGCTGAGGTATTTTTCTGTAAGTGCTGCTGTTCATATAATAATATAATAAATGTGCTGTGCCAGAACCTTGAACCCATTCCATGAAAATGCTAGCTAACTGTTAGAAAGAGCACGTGTCAAGTATTAAATACTTATTGGCTACCAATGTAATCACAAGGCTATTTAGACCTCAAGCTGTCTTTAACATTACAAAGAATAAATTATTTTACACCGAATATATTATTTTAAAAAATATATTTTTATTTTGAAAGAACAGCACCAGCTAGTCCATCCCACAGTCCTATACATCCCAAGAATATCAAGAGTCAAAGACAGCCAGGCTTCTTTAGGTAGATGTGATATCTTTTATCAGACCAACTGAGTAGTTGGAAAAAAGTTCTTTGCAAGTTTTGAGCACATGCACCCTTCTTCAGGCATAGAGAGTCAAAGAGGGGGTTCACATCCCAGGGGCTATGATTGTAGTAAGAGTTAGCTGGCATATCTGTGCACGTTTTGATTGTAGGCAATGTGATAGGCTGCTCTGTGACAGAAATATCTTCATCATGGATTTCCTTTTCCACCCTGGTTTTTACTTGTATCATGCCTACTGATTGTCTAGTTGTCCCATCTGTGTAGTTGGGAAGTTACAATCCTAACAAAAGTCTCTCAAGTTAACTCACAGTCCCCCAGCACCCCAGGATGCTTTGCACTGCCCCTACAAACTCCCCCTCACAGGATGGGCAGGATAACCTTGGCCCAAGCTGTCTGCTTCAGCCAAGCAAGGAGGCATGCTCTAGCAGCCCCTGGCTTCTAGCTGTGGCTGCATTTCTGGAATCAAAAGTGAATGTCTGTTCACTTGTTTAGCAGTTCAATCTACACATCTTAGACTAACCTGCAAAGATGGAATTGATTCAGCCTCGGGCTTTTTGACGGTCTGTACTTAGCCTCAAACTTGTCATGGGAGGAGGATAGATGCGAGCTACAGCAACTCTTCCTGGTGGCTAGTAGCAGTTTCTCTATGACAATCCAAAACCCTATTAAAATGAGGAAAGAATGGCCCTTCACTTTATACTGCTCAGTAGTTGGGCACTGGTTTTTATGCATGTAGGCGCTGTTGGAGAAAATTGCATTTTTTCTTTCAGACATAAAGTGGCCCTTTTTTGTTGTTGTTTGCTGTCAGTTTCTTTTTTCCTTTGATGTAATTTCCTTACAATGAAAGACAGTTTGTATTCATCACAAAAGCATTACACACATACTGAAACCTCAGGACTAGGAAAGGAGAGTAGCTAATGTCTACATGTTGCAAGCTGCTTCAGATATCAAAAGCAGCATAGCCATGTTAGCATGGGGTTCTGCTCCGGTTAATACACTGTACTTATTAATAAGCCTGGGTAGAGTGCCACTGCTTCTGGTACCTGGGGAAGATCATTCCTAGTTATCCTAGGGCATAGAGTGAAATGACAGTTTTCGCACAATCTGGCCACAGAAAGTGGTTTATAGCTGTGACCAAACACAAGTGCACGGCTGCAGACAGCTTAAAAAATGGCCAATTGGGTGAAAATCTGACCCCTTATTGCATGAGGGGTCAGATGAAGACATTTAAAAAAAGAATGTCTTCTGTGACTTCTGCCTGCCAGCCTGTCACTGTTTTCAGAATGGAAGAGAGGAAAGGGAGCAGAGGGAATTCAACCCCCACTGGAAGGTAGGTCAGGTGTATTGGAGATGCCCCACCCCAAAGTAGGGGGAACTCCACTTCACCCACCCCGTTCTCCAGTACTGGCTGGAACCCCTAGAATGAGTTCCCTCTGCTCCCTTCTCACTGCCCCATTCTGAAAATTTGCAGCCTCGCAGGGAGGAGGGGCTGTTGCTAGGGGAAACTGGGGGCATGCTCACAGCCAGCAGCTAGATTCCCCTCTTCCCTGGAACCAACAGTGAACTTCTGTTTTTTTCCAGGGGATCTTTGTAACTCAGAACGCTTCCTGCAAAGCATTCTCAGTTACAGCGGGGAGCTGCTCTTCTGTCTGCACCCTTGGGTATCTACATAGCACTACATGGTGCTGTGGTGACACACCCTACGTAAGGCATTTCTCTGTGAAAATAGTTTGTCTTAGTAAAAATAAACACAACCTTTAAGTCATATTCTCTGTCCCACATAATGCTCATCCTCCTCTGCAGAAGTGTTTCAATAATGGTAAGGAAAGGGAGGTGGGTATGGATATAGAAGGGCATGGTTAAGAGCAAGGTCTGCAGATATACAATTGCAAAATCCAAGTGCAAAATCTTGTATATATATGACTATGTTCCTGTTTAATGAGGATGCAGCAACTGCTAGGGCAGCTGAAGCGCTGAGGCCTGGATACCGGATGGGACACTGTTCATCACCCGTACACATCCCCTCCCTCAGCACATTAACCCTACTCTGTGCATAAAATTGCTCCTTTAAGATTTCTGACCAGAAATATACAAGCACTCTTAAAGTTCCTGAAGAAAGTACAAGATCCTTTCCATTTCACAAGCATCTCTGAAGAATTTTTATGGATTGGCATGTGTTTATTTGTGATGCATGGTGAATTAGGAGTTGCCCTAGTACTATGGCAGCATCTCTTAGACACCCAGCTATAGATCTCTCTCACCTAGTATTAGTGAAATATGACCCCCTTTAGTTTGTAACAGGTGACAGAAATGAGTGTGAGTGCATTTTAATAGCAGTATCCTGGCTTCAGAATTATATAAGTGGATCTTATTGACAATGCAAATTCAACAGAAAATGCATTCTTATGCATTTGGATCTTGCTTGAAGTCTTGAGATAAGTGGAACAAGTGAAGTGAAAACGTCTTTAAGATGCTTCATTTTTTGCATTCTGTAATTCATGAAAAACTGTTACGTGATACTTCACAGCTGATTGCAGTCTATAAATGCAAATGCATGTACCCTAGCAAATATTTCATACCATTGTAGTGGAGACCTGGTAGACTGTGTGTGAAATCTGGAAGAAGAGTGTTTCTTGTAGACCGTCCATTTGGGAGCCTGGAGCTTTTCATTTAACGATTTTTCTCCTGGCAGTCATAGTTGCCAAAAAGTATTCTACTTCCAAAAATAAAAAGTGGTCACACTCTTGCATATCATTATACTCTCTCCTTTTGTGTCCCTGGTCCTGGTGTCCCTGTATGCTTTTATAGTCTTTTCATGAAAAACTTGTTGCTGAGACATTCCTACAGAAGTAAATGGTTTAATAATTGTGTGATTCTAGTACAGAAATATTTTCATAAGTCAGTCAGTTTTCCCTTCTGTACATTGAGATGCATTGAATAAATATTATATTCTTAGTTCAAGAGAGATGAGGAATGTTGATGTGGAAGAAGGAAACGATAAAATAACAGAGCAAAAATAAAAGAAAAACACAAACTACTGAAAGGATAATTCCTGATCTAGGTATACATTCTAAAAAGTTAAAAAGAGAAGTTAAAAAATGAAATAGAAGGTTAAAGAAAGAGTCATGGAAAACAAAGCTGTAAAAGTGACTTCTGATCTGATGACACATGTATCTGTTGCATGTGTTGCATGGGCAAAATCATTTGACTAGTATATGGTAACAAAAGTTCTGCCATTGCTTAAGTAACTACACAAACTTGGCTCATTAGAAAGATTCTCAGAAAGATGTTCCCCATGGGTCCTTTTTGGCTGTCTTTTTCAGCAGCACTTGATATGGAGAATTATTTTTTTCTCCCTCACTTCCTTCCCCCATCTATGATAAATCACATTACTTGTTACTTGAATCAGCTGGCTGACTTGCAGATATCCAGGCTGAAATTGTGGCAGGTAGTAGCTAAATACAGTAGCTTTAACTCTGTCCCCAGTAACACTGAAATAAATTCAGTGCAACTTCATTGACATTGAATTGTTACTCCAGAATTATATCAGTACAACTGCAAGCAGAATTCTGCCTGGTAATGCTATTTTACTTCCTTCAATTATCACTATCAGGAACCAAAGTATAAATTTAGCTAAGATTGTTAACTAGGAATATAGGCAATTAAATACTGGATAATTGTGGCCCTTATTTGAATATAATATGTTCTTCAAAGGCTAATTTTTGGTTTAACCCAGGGGTGGCAAACGTATTGCTTATGGACTGGATTTGGCACGTGCAGCTTCTCAACTTGGCCCACTGGGCCCTTGGGTCCTGCTGGGCATGGCCACAAGTGACAAACTTGGCTTGCCAGCACTGGGTCTTATGCTCCTGTTACCCCTGGACCCTGCACCACTGCTGCTGGACCCTGCACAGACCCTGTGCCAGTACCGTAGTGGCCATTGTGACAGCCCTTATGCCCTGGGTTAGACCTGTCCTGCTAGGAGCCCTGAGGTCTGGGTCCTGGTCGGGGCCCCAGGTGACTTTGATGCCCCTAGTTTAAGTCTCATAGATGGCCAGATAGTTCAGGAACAGCAAATCCTCTGTCTCTATAGAGGGTTAAACTAAATGAGACTTTAAGGGTCCCTCACAATCTTATGGTTGTATGACTTAGTTCTGTTCAAGTTAAGTTACACTCATCTATACCAACTGCTAATCGGGCTCAGAACAGGCAGCAGGAGCAAACTCTATAAGAAAGAATCTGGTCATTCTGCACCAAAGTTACATTTTCACTTGAAAGCCGATGCATGCCACACAAAACATATATATGTGTACACATAAAATGCCATAAATGTTACTTTTTATGATGCATTGTTATATCTTTCCTTTATAATTTGAAGGTAGAAGTGTTGGTGACATTCAGTTTTATGCAACAGCTGTTAAAATAAGCTGGCCTGCTGTAGAATGGGGATCATTATTCTGTAGAATGGGGATCATTTATGAGACAGATGATTATTTTTGTTCCATTGAAATACTTGAAAAATAAATGGAACTTAGGAAATCACTGTGTTGTAGTAAAGTTCTTTATTTTGCCTTACCTGTAGTTTAAAGGAGCTGATTGTACAGTGCATGTGGGATGTTGAAAATTTTGAATGTGTAATTATTTTTCCTTATGATCCAAATTTACTGCTCAATGCAGCCAGAAATCATGGGGCTGTGTAATTTGAGCCAAAAGGAATCTTCCATCCCAGGCTGTATATGGCCAAGCATTTTCAGGTTTCTTACTCTGGTTTTTGTTTATCTTCTGTATTTTAACATTTAAGATGATACATGTGTGTCACATTTTGAAACTTTTCCCCCAGACCAGGATGACTAGGATTTTTTTTTAATGAAACCTCATATACACCTAATCATGTCTTCATAAACAAACAAACAACACGTACGAAACAAAACATCATCAAAACCCATTTATCAGAAGACCTCTGAGAAAATTGTTCACATTGGCAATGCTGTTACACTTACCAGATATTCTTTACGTGTGCCACATGTAAAGAATTCCTCATTAGATTTACTCTACTGTGACAACAATTTGGTTTTTTTTAAACCACAGACAGGTTGGTCAATAACTACATTTCAAAAACAACCACCCCCAAACTCAACAGCAAACTCTCTGAACCTGCCCTGACTGGTATCTGAACATGAAGGTGAATAAAGATCACACTTTTGTATTTTGGTTCAGCAGATTTTGCTGTGGGCATGGAAATTTCTCTTCTGACATCCCTTTCAGATTTAAGTCTCCTCATTTCTTAAAATATCATCATGCCCCCTCAAGCTTTTTTCTTCGGTCTTGTTTTGTTTTTGTTTTATGTAACTACTGTTCCTAAAATCTTCTCCATCATACTTGTGTATTGTACGGTTACACAGTTTGTTCTTTTTGAGATTCAGTAGTTATTCTTGTTGTTTTTAATGGTACTGTAATTATGTTCTTGGGTATAATACAGTATATAGTATGTATTATGCACAGTTGTGTATACTATGTATAATCAAACACTTTAAGAATAGAATGCATTATAAACAACTTTTAATATTGTGTTGACTTCACACCTACTGGAATAAGGGACTTCCCAAAGATCCCCATTATAGGGATAGCAACATTCCCTAAATATGTCATTATTACGGTAATTAACTTGTTTGATGCTTCCTCTAGGGTGCTTGGCTTTGCCTTAAGCTTTTGGCTGACCGACCAGTTGTCATCTGCTGTTACTGGCCAATTACTGAAGATTTATTGCGTTTCATATTAACCTGCTTACTGTTTGTGCTTTTCCTCCATACTTTAACAAACACATCAGATTAAAGAAAATTAGGTTTGAAAATCCCTTTAAGTTTCCATGACTTTAATAATCACTTACCTTGAATGGTATATAGTTTTAAAATTACAATAAACACGAAGGAAAGCCAGGGAGAATGGAATAAAAAATCAAGAATTAAAGGTTAATAAAAATATTTCACATTCTTAGGTCACCAGTAATGCTAGATTTTGGTAAAAGGAGAGTTAAGATTAACATCAATAGCCCTGATCCTGGTCCTTTAAGCTAAACCTAACCTGCACACTTGTTCTCTTTGCATAACTTTACAATATTAACTTCCATATTTGAAATGTGTTTTATTATCATTGGAAATTTAATTTAGTTTTTTTAATATGGCATTCATATTTAAGATCAATATTGTAGCTTTTAGATTGCTAGTTTTAAATGAAAGATAACAGAATGGTTGAGAGTACAAGTTACTTTCTTAAATAGGCAAGAAGAGATCATGTTAGATGTAGAAGGTAAGGGAATATAAGAAAAGTCAAACAGCATAAGTTATGGGTTAATGTTGTTATAAAAATGTAGTGTCAATGATTTATTATTAACCAGTCCATCCCACTTGATCTATCTTTCCTCATACACTTCAGTTGTGAATTTAATACAGGCAATAAGTCATTCCATTTCTTTTAATTCTTTTTATGCTTGTCAAATGCATTTCTGTAGAGAGTATTTTTTTTGGCAACAGTAGTGATAAAATACATTTATTGACTGCACTTGCAAAGATCTAAATGGGTATCTGTCTTTCTCTAACTCCATATAATAGGAATTTGTGGGATATATCCTTGAAATAACACTTGTATCATATTTTTTAAAATTTAGATCTGTAGGTTTGTTTTTTATTTTATTTTTGAATATTTGCAGACAATTTGAAGGTAGTAACCTATACCATAACATGCTCTGAACATATTTCAGTGTATTTTGTATCCATTTAGTTCTTTCATATTAGATATTGTTCCACACCAATCACTATTTTACTGTTATTTCCTCCATGATGGGGAACATTTACTGCTCTTTGTAAATGAAGCAGAATCAAAACATGTTTAAAGCCTGTAATAACATTCTTCTCTCTGAAGACAAACCTTTCCATTGTTTCAGTTCCATTTCTGCACATATGCACAAATGAACCACAGTCTCTTTTTATGTTACTATTTCCTGTGTACATATCATAAAATAAAAGAACAAACTGGGGGTATAGTGCAGCTGCCATCCTTTCCAAAAGCATTAAGGAAAATGTCAGCTGTGGGTGTATGTTTGTGTGCTTTTGGAACACCTGGCTGATGGGCAGTCATGAACATGTATGTCATGAATGAATTAGTAGGTAAGAAAAATGGAAGTTTTATTGTAAGTAATTAATATGCCTCATGTGATTTCATTGGTTGATAAAAACAATAAATTCTGATACTGTATCATTTTGAGAACCCATTCAGAATTAGGGACCAGTTGTACTAAATTTCTGACAGATATAAATAGAGACAGGTGTTGGCCATAAAAGCTTAAAAATCTAATTAATGTAAGGTGTGAATGAAGTTTTGACTGCTTTGCTATTAACAGTAAGGGTTTTGGAATGGGGGCAAAGCACTGAGTCTTGGGAATGCTTTTATGGATTCCCTACAGGATTTGGCTACAGGAGAAGGTTACCACAAGGCAAATTAAGTTGTACATTTGTAGTATGGTAGCTACTCTACAATATATGTCTGTATGCATGCTCCTACTCTATGATAAATGTTATGTAATTTACTGGACTTCATCAAGAATACAAACTACTTGCTTTACTGTTTAATGAGAGGAACAGTACCCATGGAGTAGGCAATGTGTTGTAAGGTCCCACCTTGGCTTCCCTTGTACTAACTTTGCATGGCCATGCCCTTAGGTGCCTGTGGGAGGACTTCAATACTATTTAAGTGTCCAGTTTCAAGGCTGTGATCCACAAAATCCCTGTTAAACGTTTTAGGCAACTGATAGGTAAGTATGTTCTTGACAGTAAATGTCCCTGCATTCCTAAAATCCTTCTGTGTGGGGCCAGATCTGCCACCATTTTGGCAAGTCTGTGCAGCTTGATATCTATATTATGTTTAAGCACAGTTGCGATTGATACACTAAGGACAAAACCGTATTTCATCCCAGGGATGACCATAACACAGCTTGAGACTAACTGCATCACCTGATTAAAGTGTAGGAGCAGTTCTTTTACCTGCTCTGTGTGGGTAAGGAATAAGGCTGCCCTCTGAAGATGGACATCTTTGTCTTTCTGAAATGGAATAACTTGTGTGGGAGGTAGTAGAATCACTTTTGTACTTTACTTTGCAACTCACAGCTAGTCTCAAGCTGCTTTTTGGTCAACCATTAGATGAAATAAAACTCTGCCCTCAGGGCCCTTGTGTTTACAGAACATGCCTAACATACCTTGACAGGATTGAGTTCAGCACAAAATGCAGTAGCTATGCTTATTTCTATTCCATATGCTTTCAGTAATGGCCTAGTGGAAACAGCAGTTGCCTGAGAAGTGAAAAACCTGGCTTCATACCTGTATCTCCTCCCTTCTGGGGGACTGGCTTAATTACAAGGCTAGAGATGTGGCCTAGTTGGGGCCAGTTTTCACCCCTCCTCTTAAATCTCTCCCACTGTGCAAAATTCATGGGATCAGTGAGAGAGCAGCCAAGGTGAACATGATTGTGTAGCCCAAAGATAAGGGCAGACACAGGAAGGACAAGCCCTGGGTTCTGATCCTTGGTCCAAAGACTGCTAAACTGTGTTCAGAGCAGGAATCAGCTCTGGAATGTATATTAGCAAACAGCAGGTTGTCATTCTTTGTAGGGACCTGCCTTACTAGCAGATGAGATGCACACTTTATGAATAGGGTGACTATATGTCCCAGTTTGGGACAGTCCTGGATTTTGTAGGCTGTCCTGGTGTCCCAGCTGGTTAGTGAAAATTCACACAAAAGTCCTGGATAGGTACCACCCCACCCATACTGCCTGTTCTGGCTCCTCCTGAGCAGGGGTGGGGGGGTAGGGTAGGCTGGGCTGGGCATTGCTTCTCTTGCCTGGGGCAGGGATCAGCCAAGGCAGGCGAGTGCACTGCTGTGAGTGCAGGCAACTCAAACATATATCTGCAGCACAGCAGGTTTGGGACCAGGGAATGGCCACTGGGGCAGGTGGGGGTGGAGTGGCTTGGACTGCTGCCCTGAGGGGAGTGGGGGTCTTTCCTCCCCCTCTCGCCCATCCATCTGCCATGTATTTTAGGGGTGCAGCTCCGAGTTCCAGACTCTGCCCTGGGACTGCAGCTCTGGCCAGGTCTGTCCTGCCTAGGCCTGGTGGCTAGGGGCTGGAGTGTGGAGCTCAGTTAAGCACTGTCCCCACTACCAGCAAGTGTGAATGTGCACATTGTGCTGTCTTTCTCCACCTCTTCCTCCTGATCTCTTGCCCAGTAGAGCCCCAGCCACCGGCTTTCTTGGCTTCACTCACCCCACTTCCCTGAAGGCAGTCCCTGCCTGGCCCCCCCCTTGCTGGCCAGTGGGGAGGCAGAGCTGCATGGTGCGCAGGGAGGGGAACAATGTCCAGGTTTTCCTTAAAAGTAATATGGTCTCCCTATTTGTCAAGGACTTTCAAGGATATTTGAAGATGCCAGAGAAATAGTGAGACTTGTGAATCTTAGGTCCCATTCCAGGAAGAAAATGTGATGGAGGTAGGATAGATCCTTCTACTCCCCCACCATTCTAACCCCATTTATTTGTTTCACTCCAACTTGTTCCTGTCCCTGTCTCTCTTCCTGGCTTCCCCACTCCCCCACCCAGTTTATCTCCTGCCCTTTTGTCACCTTGACTTGTAATCTCACCTGGGTCTTATAAGCACCTAAGAAAGGGCCTTATAATGGCTGGTGCTAGGTGATATTAGGCAACCTTAGCTACAAAGACGGGTATCTCTATAATGTCAGAAATATTTTGTAATGAGGTTTTGGGTTTGATGTTAAGGAGCAGTTATACTACACCAAAAGATCTGGCTGTCCTTAGTTTAGGTGACCTTCAGTCATCTGTATGCCAGTAGTGGGTCAATAGATTACAGTGGCTTTTATTGAGGGGACATAAAGTAAGGTAACTTTTATTTTTGCCACAATTGGATCTTGCTATATGTTTGATCCATCAAGGCTATTAAATAAAGTTGTACATGAACATTTTGGCTCCAATCGAAAGGCTTTCATAGGAAATAAAAGGTTTCCTTTTACTAAGCCTCATGGATCATTCCATGACTATATATTTTCATGAATGTTGATTTCAATGATTGTTTTTCCTCAGATCCCTTATCAGTGCTATCTTGGTAAAGTTAAGGAATATCTGAATAATTGTAATTTTAATAATGCACATTTTGGGCAGTGTGTGCTTACATGCACTGGAGACTGGAGACATGACCCATTTTAGAAATGTTCTGTAACAATGTTCCCAAGGCACATATGGTACTGCAAGTCAATCTATAGTTAGCTATTGTGTCTTAGAACGATGAGTTAATCACACAGATGGGCATTTAGGAAGTCAGCATTTTCTCAACTATAAGGTTGATGGTGATTTTCTTTAGGATTAATTAGTAGGGTTATTAATCCAAACAATTAAATTCTCTTCTAACAGTACAGCTGTCTAATTAATGAATCTATTAATTAATCAGTAGATTTTCCAGATGTCTGCTGAGATACTGTCCCTTGAGCAGCAGTATTAGTTGTTGGCTTTTTCATACCATGATTAGTGTCTTCCATTAGTTTAACCTTACAGTAATAAAGGGCTAGATTTATTAAAGAACAAGAGTTGTATCTTTCCTGTGAGTAAAAATCTATTTCATTATTGTGGGTTACCTTTTCCTTTCAAACACCTGACAAGCTTGTGAATAGCTAATGAACGATAAAATCTGTAGAGGCGTTATTTGAGTGTGCTCCCTTTCACCTACCTAGAAAACATACTTGCAAAGTGCTAACATAAAAATGTAATGACTTAAATTATTTCACTTTCTAAGAGCTACTTGTGTCAGTAAGTTGTGAACATAGGCAGGACAGCAGGTGTTGAGCTATAAACTTGTTCTCATCCAGAGGTTAAAGCTTTGCCCTTTTCAGTGATTGGGAGAAGGCAATGCACCTCTCTTAAAGCAGAAAATACTACCTCCTTTATTTTATTTCATAATGTCATAGTTTCATAGTTGGTAGGGGCGGAAGGGACCTAAGCAGATCATCAAGTCTGGCCCCCTGCCATGGGCAGGAAAGAATGCTGGGGTCAAAAGACCCTGGCGAGGTGATTATCTAACCTCCTATTGAAGACCCCCCGAGCACCACTTCCCTTGGAAGTTGGTTCCAGCTCCTAGCCGCCGTGACAGTGAAGTAGTGCCTCCTGATGTCTAGCCTGAATCTACACACAGTCAACTTATGGCTGTTATTCCTCGTTACTCCTGGTAGTGCTCGGGGGAACAGGGACTCTACCATTGCCTGCTGGTCCCCCTTGGCAAGTTTATAGATGGCCACCAGATCCCCTCTCAGCCTTCTCTTCTGAAGGCTGAACAGGTTCGGGTCCCGTAGCCTCTCCTCGTAGGGCCTACGCTGCTGCCCCCGATCATGCGACTGGCCCTCCTCTGGACCCTCTCAATGCTGGCCACATCCCTCCTGAAGTGCGGTGCCCAGAACTGGATGCGGTAGTCCAACTGCGGCCTGACCAATGTCGCATAGAGGGGGAGGATCACCTCCTTGGACCTGCTCATGATGCATCTGTGGATGCATGACAAGGTGCAATTAGCTTTCCTGACCTCGTCCCCACATTGGCGGCCCATGTTCATCTTGGAATCAGTAGTGACTCCAAGATCCTTTTCTGTCTCTGTGCTGATGAGAAGGGAGTTCCCCAGCCTGTAGGTCTACTGCTGTTTCTTCCTCCCCAGGTGCAGTACCTTGCACTTGTCAATATTGAAACCCATCCTGTTCTCATTTGCCCACCTCTGTAACCTGTCCAGATCTAGTTGTAGCCTGTCCCTCTCGTCTGGTGTGCCCACTTCTCCCCACATCTTAGTGTCATCCACAAATTTGAACAAGGTGCTTTTCACCCCCTCGTCCAAGTCGCTGATGAAGATGTTGAACTGTGCAGGCCCGAGTACTGAGCCCTGGGGAACCCCACTGCCCACATACCTTTAGGTTGAAAATGACCCATCCACCACCACTCTCTGGGTGCGGCCCTCCAGCCAATTTGGGACCCATCTGACTGTGTAGGCATTGACACCACAGTTGCCTAATTTTGTAATAAGAATGGGGTCAGAGACAGTGCCGAAGGCCTTCCTAATGTCCAGAAAGACTACATCCACCACAACACCTGCATCCAAGGATTTTGTGACCTGGTCATAGAAGGCAACCAGGTTGGTCTGACAGGACCTGCCTCTAATGAACCCATGTTGATTGCCCCTAAGCATAATCTCCCCTGCTGGTCCCTCACAGATGTGCTCCTGGATAATTTCTCAAAGAGCTTTCCCCGGACCGAGATAAGACTAACGGACCTATAGTTTCCTGGGTCGTCTTTCCTCCCTTTTTTTACCCCTATGTATTTAAAAAAGGACTTCTTGTTATCTTTGATCCAGGTCTTTAGTCCCAGTTCCATCTCCACCTTAGCCTTCCTAACAGTCCCCCTACAATCTCGAGCAATGGAGGTATAATCCTCCTAGGTGATGGCCCCTCCCTTCCCTTTGGCTTTGAGACATTCCTGGATGCTTTTGGTGAGCCTTGAGGGCTTTTGAGCACTCTTGCCCCCTTTGATCCGCATGGGGATTGTCACCCTTTGGGCTTGGAGGATTGTCTCCTTAAGGAATGACCATTCTTCTTGGGCTCCCAAATCCGCTCCCCTCTGGGACCTCAGTGCCTCCCTGACTAGTCTCCTTACCTCATTGAAATCTGCCCTCCTGAAGTCCAGGTCTGCTGCCTTGCTGCAGGCCTTTGGCATCCTGCGCTGAATGGTGAATTCCAGTAGGTGATGATCACTATTGCCCAGGTGGTCGAGAACCCGTAGTCCCCTCACCAGGTCATGGTGGGGAGTAGAAGCATGCCTCATCTCGGTCAAGTTTGGCAAAGACTTCCTGTCAGACTTAGGTTTGGTTTGATTGATATAGTTTATTTAATAACAGTATCTGCTATTTGGCCATCGGTTATATCTGTCTTTAAAAGACGGCTTTTTTATAAGTTACTTTGACATGAGCTGTTTGTAGATTCATGATGGAATGTAGGTAAAAGAAGCCCTGGATGTCTGTATTACCAGGTTTTCATTTGTAATCTCTTTTGAAAGGTGAGGATTTTCAGAATTAAGTATCACACCCAGGCATTTAGAATATTATTTTCATTTACCTTCCAAATGAATTCAAAGTCTAGGAAGAATTAGTTATCTAAAGGTAATGATACCGGTGAACATTTTCTCTCTGTCCTATTGGAGTTAAATTGATAGTTCACCTAGTCAGTTCTAATAATTTTTCAACATGCTAGAATGTAGCCTCGTGTTTAATCAGCACATTATTGTTTGCTCCTGTGGTGGCAAAAGATCTGTTTCTTCCCTCCTCATCTCCTCCTAAAAATCCCTTGTAGTTTAAAAAGAATAGAATTTAAAAAGGCGAAATATAAGCTAATAGGAAATGGTTGCTGATCTTATCAATTGCTGTTTCTACGTTGTTGGTGACCAGGAGGGCAACAGAACTTTTGTTGGCTCACAGATGCTGATATGTGGCCCAAGCGCATACATGCTGGACTGACATGGCTGGTTATGTCCTCAGGATGAAAAGCTGTAAGAATGCATTATGGGCAGGAACCAAGGTGCCCATGCACTTTCATTTTGCCAAGAAGTATATGTCATTTGAAGAGGTAGTTTAAGTGGTAGTTTTATTCAAGGGACAGAAAGACTGGCTTTGGCTTGCTTACATAACATTTGTGCAGAAACTTCTGTCACAACTTTACAGTGTGAGAGACCACGGCTAAATGAACATGCTAATACTCAAGATAAACCTCATCTTTATAAATTAGTGTTATTGTGGCTATTACAGGAAGTTTTATGATTACCTTGACCAGCAGGTTTAATTTCTCCTGAGTGAACACTACAAGAATGTTATGGAATAACCCTGCCCTATGTTATAGATTGAGCATAAATGGCTGCTAAGTACTTTGTACCGGCAGCTTCCTATGGTGCAGAAACCTATAGTCACATTACAGCTGCTATCAGTAGTTGTGTGACTGTGGGTAATTGAGCAAAGAAGACTAAGTGGAGTAGGAGAAGAATGCTGAGCAACTGAAAGAATAAATCCTAACATCTATTAAAGGAAGAAAATAGGAAACCCAGTTTTATCCGTTTCAAGGCCAGAAGTTTAATTTTTCTTCTTCATCTTTAGACACTGTAAGGATTGCCATTGCTGTAATTTTTTCTTCACTGTTTAGAAAACAAAATCTGATCTATCCATTCACTGAAATACAACCACCATTTTCACTTCATTCCTATATATACACTCACATTCTGTTTTTCCTAATAGGCACATCTTCCAGTTTTTTATAAAACCTCTTGCTACTTTTAATAATATATTTGTTAATAAAAATAAGTTATTCTTGTGTGCAGCACACTAAATTGTTGCTAATTATTTGCTAGAAATCATTAATTGCCCTTGAAAAAAATGGAAATGCTTCTAGAGACCTCCTCAGCCTTCTCCCTTGAATATTTTCTTAGACTGAAGAATCGTTAGAATCACAGTGAATCAGCTCATGGCACAGAGAACAGCTTGTCTCATACTGTTTGTTTACTTATCCTGACTATCTTAATCTCATTAGGTAGCTATAGCATTCTACATAATTGGCAGCTATTATTTCAATTCTCAGGTTTTTGGATTTTGAGAAAATATTGCTAAATAGCACTGCAATAATGAACCGACCTATGAAATGAGCAAACTTGACAAATGACAGGGAAACTTATTCCTGTTTCTTCCCTAATTTGTCAAGCTTTGGTCCAGTGACCATTTGTTGTCTGTTCAGTATTTGCTTGTGGTCCTTAGAGAGCTGGCTAATCACATGGCTCTGACTTGTCCTTGCTTTGGGCTGCTACAAGGTGATAGAGTCAAAAGACAGTGGAAGTATTGCTCTTCCATTTAAACAACCCATGGAGTTGTTAAAGGGATGGAGAGGCCAAGTCACCTGTGCAACTGAGAATGGAAGGATAGAAGAAGCATGGTACCCAACATAAACATTTTTGGGAGCCCTTGCTGTCAGATTTCTCCTTTGTGCTACCTCAGGATTCAGGAATAAAGTACTGTGTGAAGGTGGAGTGTAGGGCAGGGCTTTTAAAGACACAGATGAGAGTCAGATAACAAAATTCTAGTGTTTTTTTTTCTAGTGAGGGGCATCTTAATAACCTATTATGTCTTTAAAGGTATCCCCTTTTCTTGAAAACAAAAGATCTGGACTTCTCTTTATATGTCAGCTGTTAATTATATTTGTAAAACAGGAAAAATACTGTATTTACTCAACTATAAGGTGACTCTGAGCATAAGATAACCTCCCAATAATTAGATTCTGTATAGGAAGGAAAGCGGTACCCAAGGCTTAGGGCCAGAGTCAGAGCTGCAGCAGCCTCCTCCTCCCTGCTCAACTTCGTATGCATATGTAGTACAAAGGGCTTTTCCCCCCATGCTGATTTGGTGGGGATGACCTCATTTTATATTCAAGTAAATATGGTAATAATTACTCCTGTCTTTCTGAAGTCCTGAAAAACATTGTTTTTTTTTATACCTATTCTTCTTACTATATTGTTACTAGAAAGAAGATAATATTTGGGAAATATTCTTTATAAGGGAGAACTTTTTCTCTAGAATTTGATACCCGTGTCTTCTATAGCTTTCAACACAGTGTTTTGAAGAGCTGTGCTTTATTATTTTTCCATCTAATAAAAATGCTTACTACCTTTTACAGTATTCAAAGCCACACAGTGTGGTTTCTCTAATTTCCAGTTAGGCTAACTTTGATAACATTATATAAATGTAGATTGAAAGCATATCTGAAAAAAAGATTGATTCAAAGCATGGCAATCTTTACTTTCCCTTCTAAACTCCTTCAGGCATTTCTGTTTCTTTTCTCTTAGGAAAATAATTGGTAGTCCTTGGTAAAATTCTTACATTACTTGAGAGCAACCAGGGAGAGTGACACCAACTAAGAAAATGGCAAGCGGAATGTATTTGTGATGCATGAATAACCACACCTCTTTGAAAGCAGAGAGCTGCATTATGCTAAACAGATTTTCAGAGCAGGTATGTGCAGGTCTCACTCAAATGGGGTCATCCCAACAAAGCCTTTATTTGATGTAGTATACAGCCGGCTGGTGGGGAAGCTTACCTCATGCCTAGTAATGAAAGACATTTATGGACTAGGTAGTTTGAACATTATGACTTTTGCTATAAATACTGAGACTTCTTTTTTCTGAGCGTCATAATTTTTCTCCTTAAAGGCTAACATCATATTTATGTAAAGTGTCCTTAGATTGCCTTAGCCACTTTGAGCTAAGCCTTAAAGAGCTTTAGCTGAAAGATAGAAAACTGTTCCAGACAAACTCCTTTTCAAAGCGTAATTCAGTTTGTGAGGCCTGCGCAGGAAAAGCAGTGGTGTCCAACCTTCTGGTTCAGGGTAAGTCTGTGGGCTGGATCCCATTTGGGGTCAGTGTATGGGCCCAATTCCACACTGCCTACCTACTAGATCTGTCCTCGTGCTGCCTGCCTCCTGCCTACTGGATTTGCCCGTGCTCCAGCATGATGTGACATGGAGGGCCATGTTATTTGGCCTGTGGGATCCCTACAGTCTGGAAATTTGGCAGCAACTAACACTTCCACTGCTTCCCCACTGCCAAATCTCTGTATCCTTCAGGAGCCCCAAGGGCTGGATGACACAGCTCCATGGGCTGAATTTTGCCCACAAGCTGCGGGGTTAGGCATCCATTTTAAAGAATATCATCAGGCATCTAGGCATCTAAGTACCTTCAGGAATTTGGCACTTAACACAGGAATATTTTTTTTTTATGTGTAGCATCCATTATACTCCAATATACCCAGTAGACTTTTAAGAAGGCTTTGATTTTCTGTGGGGACTTAATGTCCATTGATATTGATGGGAAATTCCAATATCTAACTCTCCTTGGACACTTTAAAAATCAAAGCTTGTAGTGTCCTGTATGAAAAGTATTCAAATTAAACACAGGAGAGAGTGATTTGGTACACAGTTCTAATAAACTTCATCAGAATTTTTTTCATGTTTAGCATGTAGTCTTTTACTAATGGTGGGCAATTCCTATATGCTGACCTATTAACATACTTTTCCAGTTGCTCTGAGCCAAATTCTGTCCTCAGTTATGTGTATCCATTGACTTTAATGGAAGTGGTAGGTAAGCCTCTGATGGTAGGATGTTTGGAAAAGTGTAAAGTATCTATAGATGATGATGATTTTTAATACCAACACATTTGAACACACTTCTAATTTGTTCCTTTATGCTTATCTTGTGTGAGCTGGAATATATCAGAACATATTTTGGAATATATTGTCCTTCAAGTCAAAGATTTATAACTATAATTTGAAAAGGTTATGCTTAAAAAAGGATTTGTAATCTCTCCTTATACTAAAAAGTACAGTATAACTGCACTGTAACAGAACTTTGTTTTCAACAATGCCCACAGTATGAACCAATCTTTTTAATATTATGATTCAGAAAATGTGCTATCCCTACAATAGTGAACACCTTCTCTTAACAAACTTTTTTCCCAGTTCTATGTGGAATTAATTAGGACCTTGTTGCACAATAATTTTAGGCAGCTTCTGGAGCTCTTAACCCCTGGGTTGTTCACACATTAATACCTGAAACTAGTTTTAAGCCACTCCAGTGCAGGTTTATCTGTGATCTGTGTTACCCAGCTCATATTCCATTAATGTGTGGTCACTCCTCACAGATGAGCCGCCCAAGGTGCAGTCCTTCAGCATCCCAGCATGCAGTGTCCCCACCCTAACTGTCCTGTTCTCTGTGTAAAGCTTTCCACCCCCTGAACTCAGTTGTCTGGGGGCCAGATCTGGCATCAAGCTAATTCCTCCTCACACTCCCAGGGGTGTGACTTCCCCACCCCAAGAGGTGCACCCCCATGCAAACAACCTGCAAAGCATATGCCAGCTAGCCATGCCACTGAGCAGGGATGGGCCCAGGAGCAGGGTCTGGGGAGAAATGGGAGGAACAAGGTACAGAGCCAGATTGGGTCCCCATGAGCTGGTGCTTCCTTCCTGGGACACGGGCAGTAGCTCCCTCAAAAGCACCTTCCCTCAACACTCCCACCTCCCAGCCACCCCAGAAAGTACAACCAGCATCCCCCATGTCCCAATCCCAAATCCCAATTTATTAAAACATAAGAACTTCTTTCATTTACTTCCGCTTTATTTTTTACTTCTTTTTATTTTATCCTTGAGTAGCCAACTTTGACTTCATTTTACCACCCTTCACCACCCCCATTCCCTTTCCAGTTCCCATTTACTTACCCACCACCATCGTATTAACTCCCTTGTCTCCCAGCTTCATATTCCCATCCCCCCTCTCTAACACATCTCTCTCGCTCCCCAATCTGGAGCAGTGATAAAAGCTTGCACTGGCTTACCAGCCTTGTAGTGGAAATTCATAGCTGTAGCTGCTAGTCAGGTTCATGCTCACCAGCCCTCTAGTCACAGTTATGCAGGTAGAGGACAGGCAGAGGTTTTCAGCCTTAAGGTGTGACTGCTCCAAACTTGAGCTAGTGCCAATAATTGGGCAGTTCAAAGTGCAACGTGTAACAAGGTCCTTATGTTGAGGTTGTACTATACTTTATCCAAAGATAACTGACTTGCACATGTATCAGTCATTTATTTTTTTAGATAATAAAGAAGGAAGGAAGATGTACTAAACCTCATATTATACCTGATTATAGAACTTGAGTGATGCAATGAGATGTGTTAATGAGATGACAAGTGCTTACAGAGGAAATAGAGCAGAGAACAAGAAGACACATAATCTTATGAGTGGCTCACAGATGTAGAAACATAGAGTATCTCCCACGCCTCATGGCTTTTTGTGAATGTGGATGCATTAACAAATTTCCCATTTCTAATGCATCAGGAAATAACTAGATTGAAACTATCTTTTGACTACTGGTGATCTTTCACAAATGTCAGCAGTTAGTTTCCAGTAAGTTTGTTCCTTAGAATGCTAGCAGAGTAGTCAAATTATGCCTATGTCTACCTTCAAGTCCAGTGACATTTAAGCATTGGTCTAATTCTGCGTTCTAAAGAAAAGCAGTGGTCTTTGGGGGGGGCGAGGTGGATTTCTGAAGGAAAGCAAAAATGTGAATTCAGGCCATATAAATATATTTTAAAATTGTGATTTGGTTATAAATCAAAAGGTACATGATGTGGAAATGGAATTAAACTATATTCCATGTTTTCTTTAATTGTTTTTGTGTACTATCTTGCCTTACCCTGGGTGTTACAGAAGTTATGCAGAATCACGTAATTTCTATTTGGCATTATTAAAAGGAAATTACAATATTAAGATGCGGATAAATGCTAATGCTTTGTAATGAGATCAGTCAAGTTATGGTTTCAGCAGCAATACTCTGTTTCGTATATATTTGTAATTTAATTTTGGACAAGAACAGTAATATATCAAGCTACCGATTTAACTCATGAAACAAGCTGAACAAAGCAAGTGACTGCTTGTTTATTTTCATCGATCTAATCAATTCACATATTACTTCTCTTAGAAGAATCCCCTCCCCTCACCCCTTTCCCTTCTATATAGATTTTTTTTCTTTCTGCCAGTCCATTCCTAGCATCTGCCATAGGTTGTTGCCTACAACAGTTCATGCCTCTCTGAACTGGTTAGTCTCTCTAAGGGTGACTTCAGTTTGCTCCACAGAGGTGAAATGAGCTATCTTCAGTCCTCCAGAATCCCAAGATGCACCATTCCCAGTGCCCCACCACCTGAAGCAGTGATAGAGCCCACGGTCTTGGCTCCTAGCCATGCCCTTGCTCAGCAGCCCACTACTGGCAAGTCTGAGCTGTGCAGGCAAAAAATAATAACCGTGAATGTGTGACTGCTCGGAGCACATCCTGACGTTAACACTTCTTAACATTCCACAGATTCAGTATGGTCTAAGTGTAACATGTAACTTCTCCTTCAGGTGTCACCTTGCCCTTTTTCTGCTGGGTTTGAGATTAGCACAGCAATCCACCTCTGTGTGATAGGGGTGTATAGTTAACACAAGCTTTTACACTTAGCTTTTTTAATAGAAGGGGCTGGGGTCATCAAAGGTATTGCCTATATTTACTTATGTTAACTTTGAGGTCTTTATCCTACAAGCTGATCTGCACAAATGGATCCTCCTACCCTTGTGAAGTCCCACTAATTTCAATGGGTGCAAGGATCTGCCAATATGGATACGTTTATAAGCTAAGGGCTTTAAATAGTGGTTCAATGTTTTCATCTTCATGAGGTAAATAGAGAGGAAGAGCAAATTTCTGTTGTTTAGCTTGAAACAGTTCTCTAATGGTTTACATGGTGATAGCCCAGACTGGCCAGGGTGGGATGGATGCTGTTTATTAAGGCTGCACAACTTTTTTTAGTGAAGACCCTAAATGAAATGGCTTAGCTAGGGAAAAATACATTTTATTTTATTATTTATTTAAAAATGTGGACCACAGTATTACATATTTGTAGCTTCATATATTGGAGCAGAGACTTGACATTTCAGAGGGGATAGCTTGTATATCAGAAATATTCATTGCACTATTCCAGTGAAAATCCACACAAATTTGGTAAAATGTATAAGATTTCAGTTATTGTGTAATCAGAACAGGGGAGGGAGGGAGCTAGAAATTGAAGTCAGTGGAATTACTGCATCGTTGCATATGTTAGCAAAAAGTAGGCCACTTCCTCTTAAATGCTCCTATTCCCCTTTAGTTCAGTAGCCAGAAAGAACCAAGATTGAAAGAGGAGGCTGGCTTTCCACCAGGGCCATGCAAAATGTTCCTGTATGTTTTCTTTCATTAGTTCTTTTCTCTCATTTTCTCTCACTTTTTCTCTTGGTTTCTCTTGCTTTTTAATTCCAGGTTTCCATAAATAAAGCTATTTATACTCAAATGTGCTATATGAGAATGCTACTTTTGTGTATTGAATGATATGTGCTGTGACACAATTTATCAAGAGCTTGACAGGCATGTCATCCTTGATGATTAAAAAAGCATAAATGAGATGGGTACATGTCAAGATTGGATTGCAGCAGACTCCACTTAGGCAAATGGCAATGGAATATATTGAAGAGGCACTCATGAAGCATCAGTGTTAGAGCAAATTTAAATCCTTGTCCAAATTGAAAATAAAAATATCAAAATCACACTAGGAAATAAACTGCTATTCCACACTCTTCATAGTTTAATCCAGTATGTTATGTTATTGGGTAACCAGTATGAAATAAAAGGCTGAACACAGCAAAATGTTGCTCTTTTTAAGTACAATTTCAGTGTAGTTCGGACTGAGACAGAAAAGTGCTTTATATTCCTGTAGTCAGATGAGATGGATAAGCTAGTCAAATTTCCTGCTTGTGTATTGTCAGTATATCACCTAAATGACATGGAAGTCAGATGTTAGGAATACTGATAATATTTCAGGCCCTGAAAAAGGAAGGTAACCATGTTTGATTTTAACGTAGTGGGACCACTCACATCCTTATAATTAGGCATATGTGAATGTTGTTTCTATTCAATCATTATTTTTTTTGTTTGATGTGCAAAAACAGGTGATATTTCAGGGATTAGACAAAAATTGTAAGGAATAGAACTTGACATTATTTATAATCTGTTTCACAAATAAGGTTGTTTTCTCAGTGAAAGTATTTCCAGAGATTTGACTTTAATGATAAAAAAATTACAGAGAAAATAAACATTTAAAACAGTTTCACTATATAGGCCTTAAATGTGCTAATACTATAATCTGGATATGTCTAGAACTTTAATATGTGTATCTGGGGAAAGGGACATCACAATATTCCTGCTACCTAACATCAGTTAGAGTTAAAATCTTAGCTGTGTGAATGGCACATCATCCCTCAGTCAGGCTTGAGAAGTACAGAATACAAGATAAAGATTTCCTCTTCAGCCTTCTCAGCAGGCTCTGCTTCTGATTGTCTTCAATCCTTGAATTTATTTCTGTCCCTCTCTTATACAAGGAAAGTAGAGTATTGCAGCTGAAATCTGAAAACCTAATTTTGCTTAAATATATAATCTGTATTTTCTGCAGATTAATGTTAAAATATAATAAAGGGGAGGGTATCTGGGATTAAACATTTGGTGTAAACATTTAAAAAAAAAGAATCCCACATTTTCTTATATTTTATGAGCATATTTTAAAGTATTATCTAAGCAATAAAACAAAAATGCAGACAGCAGAATTCTACATGGTAGCATTTTCCTTGCTGTGCTTTTTAGTGCAAAACTGATTGGTATCCCAGTGCTAGTGAATGGTATACTCTTGTTGGCAGTTTAAGGAAAGGGTTGCAATGCGAAGTAGAATTATACTAATCATAAGATTAAAAAAATACTTACTGCTTGGATGAAGGGGAAATATGTGGGAAGGTGGATGAGATTCCTGCAGTTCAGGTTTTGTTTCCTGCCATAAATAAATTGGACTCTTATTCACTGTAGCAGGTGATTCCTTTTATGAATTCTAAATAAATGCATCTTGTAAAACTCTTGGAGATGTAAACAAGCCAAAATAGCCTAAATAGTTTTTTGAGAAGTGCAATCATCATGTAAACAAACACTGCTTATCATGCAAGTGCTTGTTTTGACTGCAACTTCCCTCACTTTGGCAATAATATAAGATAATTTGCATTTTCTTAAATAGTACTAAGGGATGTAACAATTTCCTACATGTTGGCCATGAAGCAATATTGGCACAAGGATCAGGTTTTCCACTCATGGCATGATTATGCCATGAAACAATATTGGCACAAGGATCAGGCTTTCCACTCATGGCATGATTATGCAGTGAAGAGTTTTCTAGCAAAAACCACTGCCAGAATGTAAGTTGTGTGCGTGTATGAGTGAGAGAGAGAGAAATCATTTTATGAAGACAAGAATTTGGTACCTTGCCTTTTTCAGCTGAATTAGCACTCTATGCTAAAGAGAGGAGGCTTAAAGAACAGTCAGGTCAGCCATAAACTGGATCTTGGCAGCACAACCAGAAGTGAAAATCTCTTTTTGCAGCCTGTCTGTGTTCTGCCAAGGTCCAGTTTAGGCATAGCCTATAACAAAAAGTTTTTTTGGCATAGCTTATGTCAGTGAAGGGTGTGAGAGAAACCATACTCTTGGCCAACATACCCAGGCCAGCAACTATCCGTGTCTGGATATAGTGCTGCTGATGGCTGGTGGCTTCTGTTAGCTAACTTCTATCATTAGAGGAAGGTTGTGTAGCTACGTTGGCAGAACCCTCTCCCCTACCCTATCCCACACCACTGTCTGCTGCCATATACTACATCTCTACCACAGGCTTTGAAGGCACAGCTTTGGTAGGGACCCCTCAACAGAAGGCATGGGAGTTGACCCATCCAGCTATGAAAAAAAGAGAAGTGTCAATCTAGATCCAATTTAAAAAATAATTCCCTCCATATGTATGTTCTGTCATGCATTTGTCCATCTATCATGCATTTGCCAGGGGAGACTCTACCAGGAGTACAAGACTCCAGACGACATAGCTCTGAAGGTTATCGGAACACACAAGCCTCTCGACTGTGACACGGTTACAGTCCAAGTAGAGGATTAGAGAATGTAAAGACCTTCCAAAAAGCAGGTCCATTAATGGACTAATATGCAACGAGAAAATGTGGGGGTAAATGAATTATATTTTAAGAGGAAAACACTTTAAACATAAAAAACTTGTCAGAAGTTTTGTTATTTCAATTTAGACTTTCCTTTCCTAGAGCACAGATACTATTGATTAAAAATATGATTAGTTTATTGCTGATCTAGATCCTTAACAAAGTTTTCATGATGGAAATTCTGGCATATTCTGAATTACAGTGAAGCAAGTTGTGCTTAAATATCAGGATAGCTTTCCCAAATTGTAAAACCACCCATTCTACAACATTTTTAACTTAAATCTTTTATCTGAATTACTCCCCCAATTTTTATAAGGTGTTTTTTGACAACTACAATTATTCTAACCCATTTGGTAAGCACACACAAAAAAGCTGTTTGGAGGGCTTTAGATGGACAAGTGAAACTAGAGCATATTGTGATAAATGGTACATGATGCATAATGTGAAACCATATCAAATAGTGAAGGTATTAAACACAGGAACACTTAGGGCAGATGTTAAGTGGGGCTGGAGGAGGTTAAATCACATTAAAAATGGCCACCCTATCTAAGGTAAGTTGGGGTGGAGGGCTAGCAGGGGGGTTAGGGCAGGGGCAGAGGGCTGCTTACCCAGTTTTGGCAGGCTGTCGAGGGCCACATGGGTAGCCCTGCCCCTTGACAGGTGCCCTCCCCCTGGTCACCATCTTGGGACCAATGTCCCAATGTCTTTGGTCCTGAGACATTGGGACATTGGTCCCATGTCCCAGGGTCAGCACCTGTGGGGCCTAAAGCGGGGCACAGGCTGGCAGGGGTCTGTGGAGTCGGGCTGGGCTGCACCAGCAGGGAGAGCGGGAGCTGGCCCAGCTCCATACAGCCCCTGCCAACTGGGACCCCGCACTCCTGCCAACCTGCTCTGGGCCCCACCGGCACTGGCCCTGGGACACCAGTGCGATCCCCATGCTCCCACTGGCTCCCCGCCCACTTGTTTCTAGTGCTCTCCAGCCCCACAGTACAGGCGGGGGGCAGCGCACAGCCCTGACCCCCTGCTCGCTGGCAGGGAAGAAGCTGGTGCTGAGCACAAGAAAAAGCAGCCCCTCACCCGCCCCATGGCCGGCACTCCCTGCTGCAGTCGCTTGCAGCCCATGCAGGGCTGTCCTGAGTTGGCACAGGCAGCCTCACATGGGCTGCAAGCGGCTACAGTGCGGGGCATCAGCCACGGGGCAAGTGAGGGGTCAATTTTCCCCATGCTCAGCATCAGCTTGTAACCTGCCCCTGCGGTCAGCCTGGGCTCCATGTCAGTTCCCGGCTCGCCCGTTGGGGCTGCACGTGGCGGCAGGAGCTGTGGCCCCGCCGCACACCGTGCTGGGCAGTGTTTCTGCTGCTGCCAGCGTGGAGCTCACGCGCTGGGCACCCCAGAGGCAGTGGTGGCAAACACTGCTTGGCACAGCAAGCGGGGGGGCGCTGCAGCTGTTGTTGCCACACACAGCCCTGACAGGTGGGGCCCAGGCTGGCAGTGGGGCTGGGTTACAAGGTGGTGCTGAGTGGAGGGGGGGAACCAGCCCCTGACCCACCTCGTGGCTGGTGCAAGCAGCTGCAGCATGGGGCACTGGGTGGGCGAGGTTCACTCTTTCCACCTGCCCTGTGCTCAGCTTTTCTCCGGGCCACTTTTCTCCAGGCTCCTTCCCTGCCCAGGGTCCTCTCCTGCCCTTCCGCCCCCACCTTCCCCTTTACCTGAGGTTCTGGCACAGGGCAACCACGTGGTCCCAGGCCAGAAGCCCTGGCTGGAGCTTCCAGCTGGAGGGGCGCGGCCTGGCAGGCCCTGCTGTTGTGGGAGGCAGCCAGGCTTCCCCTGTGTCCTACTGCCCTTGGTTCCTGTCAAAAATGACAGGAACCAAAGGCAGAGAAATATTCATTTTCTAAATTTTTTAGGGGCCTCGCGGGCTGGATCCAGCCCGCGGGTCGTATTTTGCCCACCCTTGGGTTAGGGGGACAAGCAGGCTGGGAGGGATCAGGGGTCTGTGCAGGGATGGGAGGCAAGTGTGATCCATAGGGGAATTGGGGGGGAGGCACAATCCATAGGAGTGATTGGGGGTACAAAGGGGCAGGTGCTATCTGTGGGAGTGATGAGGGTCAGGTGCCATCTGCAAGAGGATTTGCGGGGTAGGTGGCATCTGCAGGAGGCATCGGTGGGGCAGGCAGGATCTTTGAGGGGGTGGTTCTGGGGTCCGGGAGGGTTTGGTGGGATTAGGGAGGCTCACAGGGTGCACAGGCAGGGGGATAAGGAGCTATTTTTAGTCTCCCCATTCCTTCCACCCCCTCCCCACACTTACTTCCTCGGTTCCCAGTAGTGGTGAACACTGATAAAAATTTATGGCACTTGGAGTGGCCTGCGGGATGGGGGCTTTGTGTCGGGGTGGGACTGGCTTGTCCGTGGTGGGTGTCATAACCCAGTGAGTTTGGTGCCTCGGCACTATGGAATTTTCTTGACACCTGAGAGCCTCTTGCACAGCGAGGGTTTTTGTTGCATAAAGAACCCGCGTGCAGGAGAGTGTTCCCACCACTTTTGCAGCTGCTTTTGCAGGATGCATTTTCTCTTTGCAGCACGGAGGTGCACGGTGCAAAGAGTTCCCACCATTCGGATGTAAATTCGTGCCCCGCAATTGGCTAGTGCTAAATTATTCATACGTGGCGGCCGGTAATTGGCTTGCTGGCCGTTTAAAAATTAGCGCGACTTCCGCCCAAGTCGAAGAACTTTGAGCACGCTGCAGAGTGCCTCTTAGAGATCCGACTTGCGGCTAGCTGATCGATAGACTGATCACCTATCGATCCTTCTTCCCGTCGCCGAACGCAGTCTCAGATGTACCCTTTTCCCGCCGGCTTGAATTACGGACGAGTTTACTGGCATTGGCCTCGCCAGCTGGAGCAACTCACATTGTTGTCCAGACGACCAAACCGTTTCCGTTGCAGACACCTGCGACATAAGTAAGGTTTTTTGCAACCATTAAGCTTGTCAGCCTCTCTATTCACCAGCCCGCCCTGACAAACGGGTAAATTCTGAATCACCTTGAGTCGGTTCAGCCCAGCCGAGACATGGCGATGAGGATGGGATCGGGATCACTGTGACCCATGATGGGATCGGGATCACCGCAACCCATGATGGGATCGGGATCACCGCGGCACATGCCGATGGGATCAAAGGGCATAGTGATGGAGAAGAACTTAATTGGGTGCTGCCCCTGGCACACTGGGAACTGCCACATAGAGAATGCTAACGATCTATGGGCGCATATCGCTTACCACCAGGCGGTAGAAGGGGAGGAAAGAAGTATTGATGGTTACTTCTCCATAAAAAGAGAAGAGACCGTAATAAAAGAATGAAGAACAAAACTATCCCTAGGGGAGTTCGGATGCATAATGGGGAGCGACTGGGTTTACTATCGGCCCCCGGAAGAAACATCAACAATATCCCTAGCTGGGGTGAAAGCGCGGAAGGCAGAAAAGCTGACCCCCGCTCAGGAGTTTGCCCAATGCACCCGATACTTGAAGGAGGGGGGGGAACCCACCCCCGCGGACTGGTTCAACTGTCCGGATTTGGTGCCTGAGTCGCGGGGCCATGAGCTCCTCATTCAGCTGCGGGAGGATTTAGAAACTAAGGGCCGTCACAAGCCGAAGTGGGGTCTAATTAAATGGAAAAAGGGAAAGATGATGAATGTGCTGTTCCGTGCAGTAGCGGGCCTATTGAGGAAATACGTGAATCTGGAGGCTCAGATGTATACTGCGGGTAAAGAATCGCTGGAGTGGACAGCAAAGGGCTCCAGAGCAGCGTTTCTTAACAGTGCCAGCCGCATGATGTTGCTAGCAGAAAATGGCGGCGAAAGAAGCCCGAGCTACCCGGGGAACCCGGAAAGGAGGGGCGGAGTTTTGGAAGACCCAGCGGGGATTCCCTTGGTGACTCCACCCCCTGAGGTGACATCATTCCCTGCAACCACGCCTCTTTACCACAGTGAGGGGCAATGGGAGGAGGGATGTACCCAATGCTCCCAGACACAGAATTTAACCCTCTGTCTGCCGCAGCTTACCCAATAGCAGTGACAAAGCATGTTGAGGATGAAGAAGGTACCACGCGTACCACCACTATCTCTCGTACACGCACCAGACCAGAGATTCAAGAGCTTTGCAAAGACTCTAAAATCAGGCCAGAAGAAACCTTGGCCATATGGTTAGGAAGACTGATAGTGGAATTTGGATCCGACACTCTGGATAAAGAAGAAGCGAGTGCCCTGACACGACAAGCAGCGTGGAGCGGAGGACGCGCTACTGATTTGAATGTGATCACGGACAGTGCCCACTGGCCCATCCCGCTCCCGGGGCTTGTGGTAGGACAGGTGACCCACAAATTTCACACCTGGCATGAGGGTTGCCTGAAGAAGGCTACAGCAGAACAACTTCTCCTGGCTATAGTTGGAGTGTCGTATCTCTCATGGAGCCCAAGAACAAATCCTATGGGACTAACAGCAGTCCAGCGTAAAGAGAGATGGGCTCATCGTCACCTATCGGACCCCGGGGCAATTCCAACGCCCTTGGAAGCTATAGATGCCTGCGTGGAGGTGTACGGAGGAGCGAATGCTGTTGCACTGCGACTCTTCTTGAACCCGATAGCAGGACAACCAGTGGGAAGTCTTTTAGGCCATCTCCCACGATTACAGGCACTTATGAAGCAAGGTGAGGAAGCTTCTGATGACATAAGGGATCGACCTTCAGCGTACCTGGCTGCAACATTGAGGCCTAGGCGTCAAGGGTATACCCCTCAGCGAGAGCCATGGGGGTCGCCTCCAAGGACCCCAAAAGAAAGAATCTCAAAGGAAAGAACTCTGAAGGAAAGGACTATGTTCGGATTTCTTCTTGCTCACTCCGGACTAACAAAGGCCCAATTGAGACTTTTGGGAGACAAGGCCCAGGCTAGTATGGCTGAAGCAATGGGATTTAATTTTGAGGATCCGTCAAAAAATGAGTAATGGCCGTCGGCTCTGCCGGCGGCCTTCCTCAACTCAGACCTGATCCTACTGATTCTCGACCATATGCTGAACTCACTGTTTACAACCCTACCGATCTGGATGACAGACAACAGGTATCCTTCCTTCTTGACACTGGAGCTCAGACCAATGTGATTACCTCAATGATACCTCATCAAAACCAAGACGATCAAGGTACAAGGGCTTAACACTATCGCTGTCACAACGAAGATCAAGTTCTGGGTTCAGGATCACCGATATCCCCTAGAAGCTGTTCTAGGGGGCATCAGTATTTTAGGAATCCCGGGGATAAAGACGCTTGACCTCAGGGAACAAGTGCTACAGGCATTACCCGTAATTATCCCAGAGGAGGACTGGCATCGACCAACGCTTCGTGACACTTCCACCTGGCGATATCGGCCAGTCCCAACTAAGGATTCTCTGAAACAGTCCCTTACTAACCTTCTGCAACGACTTGAGCGACGAGGCTGTATTAAGACCGTAACAGCCAGCACCTACCTATCATCAGGATGGGGAGTGGCGAAACCTGGAAAGCCTAATGAAGCTCGGTTGGTCGTGGACTATCGAGAAGTCAATAAAAGATGCCAAGTACTTCAACAACCTAATCCGTCTACTCTGCCACAGTGTATGCTTGAAATGGCACAGTTCCAGCAAAATCCGTGGGTCGGAGTTACATTAGATCTGAAAAATATGTTCTTTTCTATCCCAATAACTGACCCGGAAGGAATACTGAATATGTGTATTGATGGCATCACGTACAGGTGGACAGTTTGTCCACAAGGATATCACAACGCTCCATCGTTAGCTACTGGTGCCATGAATAACACCCTGAAGAATTTTCGAGCCTTGCATTCTCTTCCCCCAGAAAAAGAATTAAAAATTTGGAGTTATGTTGATGATATTGCCATCATGGGTTGCGATAGCTCTGTAGTTGCTGGTGTAGTAAACCAACTAGTTGCTCACCTTCAAAGTGAGGGATGGACCATCAATGAGGAAAAGTCAAGCCTACATCCTATAGATGACATTACGTTCCTTGGCACTCGATACACTGGTTCCATCTGCCATGGAGTCTCACATGAGGGTCCTAACATCGATCCGCTAAAAACATTCCACCCTGTCACTAAGAGGCATTTTCAACAGCTTTTGGGTCATTTAAATTGGTATCGACATTATATTGGACCTAGTGATTTGGCACTCCTTACTAAATTACAGCGACAGATTCGTGACAAGTCCCGAAAGTCCACGCCTTGGACGGAAAAGGATCAGCAGAATCTGCTTCACCTGTTAACCACGGTTGAAGGTCCACAACTCCATGCCATCGATCTGGGTGAGTCACTGACCGTAACCCTTGGATTCACCACCAATCACGTGTGGGCTGTCGTGCATAACCCCCGCGATGAGTTAGTATACACAGCCCATAAGACGTTTCAAGCGGCGCAACATCGATATGGAGCTATGGGAAAGATTCTCCTAGCCGAACAACTGGTGGAGCCGTTAGCAAGGGGGCATGGAACGTTACGCACTCCTGGTGCCACATTGTTACCCTTGCTGGACGCGGGAAGAATCGACCCACATTTTCAAGGGGAATCTAAGACCTGGAATATGCTAGTACTAACCCACCATTATAATTGGCATTGTTGGAGGTTGGAAGACACAGTACCTGATCCAAGCCCAGAAGATGAGGAAAAGGTTCCTACGCTGTATGGAACTTCTGCCCCAGCGTGGATGGCCTCGGATGGAACCTCCCGACATGAAGGAGCCTATGGGTACTACTGTAAAGCTTGTCATGATAAGGAAATTTTCCAAGCTGACCCAGGTGATAATTCGTCCCAAAAATGTGAATTATTAGGATTCCTGAAGGTACTGGAACATTGTTTGATGTATCATAACGATACACTCCCAGTTCCGATCATCGCGATTGATTCGCAGTATATCTACAAAATTCTTACGGGCACAGCTTTTCCCACCGAGAACTTGGATGATTGGCGAGACATCTGGAGGACGTTAATTAGATTTGTACGCCTTCCATTGATTAAGCACACTAAGTCCCATCGTTCAGATACTGATCCAGTGCATGAGGTAATTGATACGCTCTTGAAGGATCCACTCCAGACCGACATAGCTTTGCCTGTCACATCTACCACTGATCTTGAAGCAAATCCATTCCTCGCGTGGCTTCACGAAAATTGGGGTCACCCGGGACCACGGGCTTGTCATCAACGTTGGTGTCGAACCATTACAGAACCGGCCTCATATGGAGCCAGGCGGGATTGGGAAAAGGTGGCTCAGGCCTGTGAAACGTGTGCTAAAGAAAAGTGTCATAAAACCAAGTATCAGATCGGAGCTTTCGATCCTTCTCAGTTTCAGGCAGGAAAAGTTTGGCAGGTAGATTTACTGGGGCCCCTCCCGGGGTCTAAACCGCCAAATAAAGGACTAGTTGTGGTTGATTTGGGGACCAGACAGTTGCAGGTTATTCCCTTGCGAAAAAGCAATGCCACTGCTGTTATAGCTGCCTTGGCTGCTGTGTTTGCCACCTGGCAGCCTCCTCATGAAATTCAGTCTGATGGAAGACCTCCGTTCAACTCTAATGCTTTGGATAAGTTTGCTCGTCTTCACAATGTGGCATGGCATCTTCATCTGCCGTACCATCCGCAGTCCAACGGCGTTGTGGAGAGACACATAGGTCTATATAAGGAGCAGCTTCGCCTTAGAGGAGGAGGGACATTTAAAAATTGGACTAAATTTAATCACGATGTCCTTATTTTACTAAACACTACTAAGCCGTTATGAGACGAAGCTAATGTCCAGAAACCCTCACCTTGGGAGCCCAAGTTCCAACCTGACGAGTTGGTGTGGATTTCAATACCTCACCCTCATCAGTCTCACCCACAAGTTCACAAAGGGACAGTTCAACGGCCGGGACAATATCCCAATACCTATTCTGTCCAACTGGAAGAGAAGCCTGATTGTCCCCCTATTATTGTTCATCACAACTGGATGACTCGCCGTTCCGTTGTTCATCCAGTATCCTTACAGTGAAACCAATTATGATTCTTTCTATTTGTGTTTTGTCTTGTTATTCTGTTTTCTTCACAGGTTTGACCCCAGCAAAAGCGGTAATCCACAACCACCTGATTGTGAGACCAAACTGCAATCCATTCGAAGCTAGAAAGTGATAATTGTGAGGGAGGCACTGAGACGACAAAACACCCATCTACTCAGGACTTGTTATGGCATTATTTTATTTTGTTAAGTGTTTACTGACATTGTCTGTTATAGGAGAAGACGGACCAAAGCGGAATGTTCTCCAGTCAGACGATGATCAGCAGTTGTTGCTATGTGTTCAAAGTTATTTGTTTATGTATTTATATATATATATTGGTTGCGAAGGCTTTGCCAAGTCAGTAAATTCCGTATAACGTGCTCATG
Organism: Alligator mississippiensis; assembly: GCF_030867095.1. NCBI lineage: Eukaryota > Metazoa > Chordata > Crocodylia > Alligatoridae > Alligator > Alligator mississippiensis. The sequence continues at coordinate 127,372,107 of NC_081824.1, forward strand.
TGTCGAAAGTTCCAGTTGTGCCGTTGGCAAGGGGGCATGTCATAACCCAGTGAGTTTGGTGCCTCAGCACTATGGAATTTTCTTGACACCTGAGAGCCTCTTGCACAGCGAGGGTTTTTGTTGCATAAAGAACCCGCGTGCAGGAGTGTTCCCACCACTTTTGCAGCTGCTTTTGCAGGATGCATTTTCTCTTTGCAGCATGGAGGTGCACGGTGCAAAGAGTTCCCACCATTCGGATGTAAATTCGTGCCCCGCAATTGGCTAGTGCTAAATTATTCATATGTGGCGGCCGGTAATTGGCTTGCTGGCCATTTGAAAATTAGCGCGACTTCCGCCCAAGTCGAAGAACTTTGAGCACGCTGCAGAGTGCCTCTTAGAGATCCGACTTGCGGCTAGCTGATCGATAGACTGATCACCTATCGATCCTTCTTCCCGTCACCGAACGCAGTCCCAGACGTACCCTTTTCCCGCCGGCTTGAATTACGGACGAGTTTACTGGCATTGGCCTCGCCAGCTGGAGCAACTCACATTGTTGTCCAGACGACCGAACCGTTTCCGTCGCAGCCACCCACGACGTAAGTAAAGTTTTTTGCAACCATTAAGCTTGTCAGCCTCTCTATTCACCAGCCCGCCCTGACGAACGGGTAAATTCTGAATCGCCTCGAGTCGGTTCAGCCCGGCCGAGACAGTGGGGAGGGATGAAGAGGCATGGCTATGCAGGTAATTGTACAGAAATTTGACGCACTAGTCTAAACTAGATCAAATAAATTTGAATGTACATCAATCCAGGTCTATCTTAGACAGGGTTCTGCCATTTTTAGACTGGTCTGTGTGTGCAGAAAGTCTGTACAGTTACAGGCTTAGATTGATTTTCAGTCACGGAGACTAGGTTTAAGTGTAAGGTCTGCACCGGGGCGATCTAGATTCAATCCTGTGGCCATTTTTAATGCAATCTAACCATCCTTTAAACTCGTAAATGTTCTGCACTTAACCTTAAAAGAGAACAGTTGGTTATACAGTTCCAGCAGCTACATGTTACTGAATCAAACTTCAGAGTAGAGTGTTTGAAAAGAGAACAGTTTTACACAGTAGTAGCAGTTACAGTCTGGTTAAGCAAAGTTGCTGTGTGGATAGCTGAGGTTTTAGACACCTGAGGATGTTCTGTACATATGAAAATGTACGCTATTGAGCTCTTCCTAACACAAAGCCAGACCACACTGAAAGCTTATAATAAAAGCTTATGATAAAAGCTGCCTTAAATTTGAAGTAGGGCGACTATTATTATAGTAAATTAAAAAAGTATTCACATTTAGGTAGGAAATTATTCTGGATAAATGCAAAGTAGAGAGAGATGGTAGAAGAAAGAATATCTGCTTTCTTCAGACAGGTTTAAAAAAACTGTTAAATTATATGTAGTTGCTGTCGAGTATGGATGACATGTTTATGCTTCTATAACTTATTTTATTTGAAAATATCAAAACTTGAGGGAAGTTAATTTTGTGCATGTGCCTGGATGCTGCATTTTCCATAGACTTTTTTGGCATGAATTCTGGACAGATTTATTTTTACTGAATTGTGATGTAACTGAAGTTTCCCCCTCACACTCCTTGAACTGAGTTCTATAACTTCTCTTACATTCTCTAACAAGGTGTTTAACTACGCAGTGCATTTTACACATATGAAATGTCACAGTTGACTGGCATGGCTCTGAAGAGGTCACTGTGGTTTTTAGAGTAAGAAATACATCCTTAGAAAATGGAATTAGGCTATTGGCCAAAGTATTTAATGCCAACTTGATTCAAACTAAGAAACAGGAAGACTCTTTTTTCCCTCTTCAGGTGGGAAGGGTGTTCTGAGAATTGAGGGGCTCTCTTCCGGCTTTTCATTTTGGGTCACAAGTCCTGGCATAAGTCATGATGTGAATTAGACCTAGCTCCCTACAGAGGTTATGTATGTGCTCCCCATTTCCCTAGAGAACATCATATTCAATTCCTGTTGCATAAGCCTGATAAAGATGCGTCTTCAGTTTGCATCCCTTTTCTGGAAGCTATTACAGTATTATTCAATAAATGCTTCTGAAATTAAACATGAGACACAATATATTTCCCTTTCTGTATATGGAAAATCTCACTAATTCTAATGATTCTAGAGTTAGCAACTTTGTAGCACCTTTCATCAAGACTATGTTAAAGTGCTTTATAGTTGTTAATTAAGCTTCACATCCCTTACTTATTCTTGTATTGTAGATAGCTAAAGTGCCAGAGAGGTTTGAAATGAATTATCAGTGGTCACAAGGTGAATCAGTGGTAGAAATATGAATAAAATCCAGGAATCTTGTCTCCTAATACCCTGCACTATCATTACTATTTTCTCTAGGCATAGTATCAATCTAGTTAAATAGCATCTGAAGGATAAATTTTTTTCCCCCCTACCACTTGGTAAACTGCTTTTCTTCATTTGCACAAGAATAACTGATAGAAGGGTTATGTCTTTTAAGGGGCTTCGTGTCATGAAATTAGCTCAGAAGATCTGAAGGTTGTGTCTTTCCAGGAAGTTGGCTGACTGAAATGGCATGTGTCCATGACATTTTTTGCTGAGAATCTAATTTGTGCTAGTTTATGCACAGCTCTGCTTCCTTTCTACTTACACACCCATTTTTAAATGTTTTCCATAGTGGCCTAGGTAAAGTGTGAATTGCCGATATCAAATCACCTTTCTCTTGTCTAAACAAGACCTGAAAGCTGATTCCAATTTGCCATAAGGCCCCTTTACACTGATGTTTGTATTGTAAGGGGTTGGTAAATTGGGTACATATGTAATTTAGGTACACTTTTAGATTAGACTAATTTAGATAGAAAGGAGCCCTTACTGCAGGTGGGAATCAGGCCTTTAGTGTGGAAATCTCCTTTCAATTACAATGGTGCAGACTCAGAATTCTCTATTAAATCCAGTGTAGTTTGTTCCAGATTGAAATCTAGATACTAGGGTAGAATTAGCTGCTTAATGTTGTTTGGATATTATGCTTCATACTGAATAAGACTTTTACAGGAAAAATGTCTGAACAAAACAGCTAGCTATGACGGTGAGTCACAAAAGAATTTCCGCACACTTTTAAAATAAATGTATGAAGTAATGCCATATGCGGTAACTATCATGTTGTTTAACCTAATTTTAATACAATGAGGTTCAGTTGAAGTCCAGGAGATAGTTATTCTATCAAAGTCTGGTGTGATTACAAAGCTGTTTTCAAAAGGGAAAATAGGGCTTGTCAGCATTTGGCAGTGCTAAAGAACTGGACTTCGATCCAGAAGCTTTATTCTTGTGGGGGCCCAGTTACACAGGAAAGGAAGTAGTCTTGGCACATCTTCTAACAAGTTGCAAAAGATCTTTTGCTCATTTTCATTGGAAGAAGTTTTTGACCATCAGACATCCTGGCTTAATTAAACGGTTACAGGGAATTTGTGAATTATAATGAGAGAGTTCACAAGAGTGACCTCATCTTCTGTATCATGGATTTAATAGGGGGCTTACATGTATCCTTTTCTCCAGGCAGGGTAATATAGCAATACTTTCTCTCAAAGGTAAAGAAGGTGCTTGAGGATAAATATACTAAAGTTTTTGAGCTATATTTGAGCTGAGTAAAACCATAAAACATTCTGGGAATTGGGAGGATGAAAGCAGGCATTGATCTGTGAAAATTGATGTGAAAACTAGAAGATGTTGACCTTGATTTATTTTTATAAGAAGCAAATTAATAAATGGCAAGAAAGTTAAAAAAGTTTGCTATTCTTCTCTTTCTCAGGTATTTATATGGACCCTATTACCATACGAATGTGCACTTCAAGCTTCAAGGCATTTGTCCTCATAATACTCCTTTGAAGTATGAAAGTGAAGTTATTTGCATATATTAGAGATGGGGAAATGTAATATAGAGAAGCTAAGGACCAGCTTTTCATTCATATAAGGGAGAATATGTTGGTCAAAAAACCTTTTACTTCAGCAGTAGGTTAGCTGATACTCATGTGGGTAATACCAAGGCATATTTATCAAACAGTTATCCATTTTTAGACCAAGAGATGTTCAGAGCCACCTGCAGGGTGCACTAACTGATGATTCATGAGCTGGAAAACCTGGGAGGGGGCAGGAAGGTGGTTAGCTGTGTCTGACCACTTGGTATCAGGCTATAAATGGCTCCAAGAAAGGCTCTTAAGCATGTGTTTTGCTGCCACATTGATGACTTGGGGTTCAACAGGTTTGAATGAAATGTGGGGTGAGTCTATCATTTTGTTTTTAATTGTATTCAATCATACCAAGGGCATCAAACACTACTCCTTATGGGCCAGATCCAGAGCCTGGGGAGACTCATTTTAATTTAAACAGCTAATAGTAGATTGATGTTTTATGATATACTGAGTTCAGCAGTTAGGTTAAGAAGGCTATATAAAGGTTGATAATATTTTTCTTTTTTTAAGAAACAGATGTTGCTGTTTCAAACTCTGCCTTTTAAGTTTCAAAATACATGATATATTCTCATGATGTCCCCCAAACCATACTTTTTCCCATGTAAGTTGTTCAAACAGTTAGAGCATATATTAAGCAACTGAAGCATGTGGACATGAGTATAGCATTTGTGCTAGTGCCTGTGTAAACCTCTGTAACATAGGAATTTACCGTTAGAAAATACTAATTCATTTGACTACAGCCCTTGTTTGGGAACAACAGGCAGGAATAAAAAACAATTCAAGATGAGATGCTTTTCACAAATACTCAGGAGATGTTGCAGGGCAGAGTAAGAGAAAAAGGCCTGAGTGCACAGGAAATCAAACAAACTGTGGAGGATTGCAAAAGGAATGCTTTAAAGAAAATGGGATGGTAAGATTTTTTTCAGGTAAGACTCATACATGTATATTTACATTTTTTGGCACTAAGTGCTTCATTCCAATGGTTAAAACAAACAATACTTCAGTTTTAAGAACTCTGTTGGATCAATCTATATTTCTGGCCATACTTTTTAAATGGAAGAGCTGCAGGTACTCCAGTCTGGTTGGACCTGCTGGGTAAGGATGGTTACTAGATGGTGTTCTGCAGTCCAAGGCCTGGTCTGAGAATGGGAGAATTGTAACTCTGGACAGCTAAAACTGCCAGACCTGAAAAGAATGCACTCTGATAGACCTAGATGCCCCTCTGTCTGGTATTTAACCATGGTGACTGGTCCCATAACGGCACAGTCTTAAAGCCCGTTGTCTTCACCCAGAATATTCCAATTGAAGATAGAGGTGATTTTACCTAAGGCTAAGTGAAGACGTCAGGACTGGGTTCTGTTTAATAGAATAAACCAAATCAGGCCCAGAGTGAAAGCAATGAGGGAAAACAATGTTGAAGGATTCCAGAATTATCAATGCTTAGATACCTTAATAGATTCAGCAAGAGATCCATAATTTAGCAGTTACCTCTGACATGTTAGAACTGAGTTTTATAAAAGGACAAAGCAAGAAGTTACTGAAATTAGCAAGGGATCCAACATTATAGTTTCTGTGCTCAAATGTAGCACATACAAATGAAATTCCAGGGGCATATTTTCCCCATATATTGCTAGTTTAGCCATGCCCTCTCTCAGCTGTTAAGAATGGATGTTTTGACAGATCCCAGGAAATAGACTTTGTAAACATGCTAGTCAGACTCTTCAACACCAATCTCTTAAAGGACTGTTAAATTAGCTTGGTTAGATGATGGAGCCCAGAAATAATTTGACTTACTTTTCTTGAAAAGATATCATATATACTGCAGTCAGTATTCCCTATAGTAAAGAGCTTTGTAAAATGTTTGGTCTGATGAAGTGTGTGTGGTTTTTCAAATGTATTGACTAGATTAGTTTTCTCAGTGAGTCCAGTAACAGAGATCACTTAGAATCATAGAAAATTAGGGTTGGAAGGGACCTCAGGAGGTCACTTGCAATTTTTTTTTCTGAAGTTGCTTGGAAATATATGTACAGTACTGTAGAAACTGACAATATACCATCTAATGCTGAAAATTGTGCACTTTAAAGCACAAACCTAATTTTCTTATGAGATACTTTCCATGCTGAGCACAAGTCTCCTATTATATGTCTTGTGTTGGAGTTGTCCCTGTTTTCATTTATATTTATTGCAGTGCTTTTGTCTGAGGAAATATTTTGATTGGATAGTAAACATGCCATAGGGGGTAGGTAATTTACATGAACCAACATTTCAGCTGAAATTGCTGTTCAGTATTTTAAACTGCCTACTTTATCTTACTGCCAGACAAGTATAGGTAAAAGCCCCCCAAAACAAGAGCTGAGGCAGCAGTAGTATGCTTGGTATGTCAGCTCCAGGGATAAGGGCTTTTCTGTAACAGAATTGTCCCTGAGGAGAATAATGGCATTTGTTACATTACCTTCTTTGTAAAAGCCCTGGAGATGCATTTTATTATGGCAAACCTGTAGCACTACTGCTTCTCTTATAGTGCTGTAAAATTAGATAGGATTGAAATTAATATAATTACTAATACCTTGAGACTGCTATGCTAAAAAGCATATCTGGACAAGTCAAAACAGCACCAGTAAATTCTTGCAAAATAACATCTTCAAATAACAGTCTGTGCTTCTCGTGTTACATTTAGTTGTACTGCAAAATGTGTAGGATAGACTGAGATCAAATGTCACGGACCTGTCAGCTTAAAGTTCAAGCATGTTCTGTTTCTTCTGAAACATGCTGTTTTTCACAAGGTTGCAGCTTGCCCTTGTTCTATTAAATGTCTATTAATCTACTTGTGTTTGTAATCATTCTGTGACTCCTTCAGTAATGAAGACAGTGTGAATTCTGTGATTTCACTAAAAGGTTTAGGGAACTACATGGGACTCAGGAAATGAAATGCTTGTTCCAGAGGCATAACTGACAGGATTTGCACGTTGGATGGGAGACTCGTAACTGATAGGGTTTGCACCTGGGGGGCTGCAATGGAGGCAGAGGAGCTTGAGGCTGGCTCTTGTTGGCAACATCTGACACCTTCCCTTGCAGCAGTAGTGTCTCCCATAAAAAAAAATGGGGTAAGGGCCTGACCTCTGCTTGTAGTCAGAGCTTTGAGCCACCCTGTTCCCATTCCAGCAACCTCCTTTCCCTCCCCCTACCCCAACCTCCTTTTGGTGCCCCCTTTTACTGAGTGTCTGATGCTGATACCTTGATGGCCTATCCTTAGTTACTGGTTGATTCAGTTTTTAGTTCTGGCAGCTCTGTGTGTCTTTAAACCACTCAGGTGATTTCCATATGTCCTATCTGTAAAATGTGGATGTTAATATATCTTAACCTCAGTGATGGGCAGATGAAAGCATTTTTTTCTGGGAGACATTCAAATAATGCAGATGTGGTGAATTATATAATGACAACAGAATTCTTCTTTAGGGCATGCTGTAATAGAAAACACCACAAAAAACCATTATCCTGAGACATTTGTCAGCATCTTGTCTTTTATTTTTATACCTAGTGTGAACTTTAAACTGAATATGCTACCTTCTGCCTCTCTGCTTCTACTTATCTAATTTTGGGAGTCCATTTTAAATAAGTACATTCCAGTCTTAGTAGTAAGGCATGGATCTACCAAAAAAATTAACTGCTTAAAGCTATGTAGTTAGATATACATTCAATATAAAATGATATTCTTACACTGTAAAGCTTCTTAGGGGCCTAAAGATTGGATTCAGTAACACAACCACAGCACGGGCTGTTGCTTTTATAAAAAAATTGGGGCAGAAAAAGAAGTGATGGTGTTGTCGCCCCTCCCCCCCCCCCCCCAACTCTTTAGGAGAGTCATCCAGAAAAGTAAAAGATCCATGTTCATACTTGTTTGCCCAGGAAAGTGCCTTCACTAACAAACTATCGGCTACTCTGAGGTGGTGCACATCCCCTTCTCTTCTTGAAGTTATGTCACAGTGCAGAAAAGAATGCAGAAGACAAGAGAATGAATTGGGTCAGAAGTATGCAAAGTAAGCCTGTCCCCCTCCCTACTGGCTTGGTCGCTCACTTGGTAGAGGAGGAGATCTGGTTTCTGGACCCTACTCCAGAGCCTGCTTATGAATTTTAACCAGTGGCTGGTTGGTGTAAAATGTTTTAAAAGTCTTTGAAGCAGAATTTGGCCAGGTGAGCACTCTAATTGCTAGGTTAGAAATTCTGGTTAGTGCCCAACCTTTTCAGCCCACTTGTTGCATGAGTGGTGCCAAGTCCATCGTCAGGTAGGATCTGGTCTCTGGGCCTGATATGGTGTGCAGTTGTAGACCAGCTAGGGCCCAGTCCAGGCATGTGGAAACAGCCCAACTGAAGCCAGTGCAGCCGTGAGTGGCTAGTGCTCAATCCAGCCATGTGGGAATTACCTGCCTGGGGCCTGATCCTGTTCAGCTGTATCAGGGCCTGTCATTAAACTGTTTTGAAAGAAGGCTGGAGACATGGTGATAAAAATAAATGCATATCAATTATCTGCTAACCCCATAGTGTTTCTACTGAACCGTCCTGAGAACTCTGCAAACATTTAAGCATTACAGGGAATTGATTATTCATCTCTAGCAGCTGCAAGAGTTACAACTGTAAAAGCCTGAAAAGTGACACCTCTAAAATCACGAATTGGTCTAAAAATGTTTGGGAAGCTTTAGTAGTGGAAAAGTTGTCCTATCAAGTCAGGTCTCTACAGGGTAGAAGGCAAGAAGATGCTTACTTGGAAATCTGGTGGAAATTTTTGGAATTTATATACACACTCCTGCTTTCACATCATAAAATCTGAGAAACTTTGTTGAACATTGAAGTGCAAGTTCTATGAGCTCACATTTAAGAATACATTTAAAACCAATCTAAAATTTAAAAAGTAGAAATGAGTAGAGGGTAGTAAGATCTGTGTTTGTGTTGTACAGAGTTAATGAGGCTGTTGCTTGCTGCCACCCCCTTGCTACTGACATTCATGTCCACTGGGGCTCCATAGGGGGCTGTTTAGAAGCAGTCTGTGTCCCTGCTCACCCCACCACTAAATGTTGTCCTCTCTGGGATCCCCACATGCTGGGTCAAATGGTTCCACAGGCTGTATGTTTAGGCTTGGTAGAATTCAATTTAAAAAAAATTTGGATAGCTAAAATCAATGTTTATTTGTAGGCATTTATTTTGATTTTTATCAATTAAAATTTTCAGGATTGTATGCAATTAAGGGTATGGGGGCATACAATTTAGGAATGACAGTATACCGTTAAGAAGCTTTATAAAATCACATGTCAAAATATAAAAAGTAAATATCCATAAATCAATAAAGCATACCTGCTTGAAATCACTCTGTTCATTTGGTAGCATACTTATACCAGGTTGGAGCCTTCACTTGCATGGAATGGAGCATGGGGGCAGGGGCATGGCCAGGTTCAGCAGGAGTTTGGTGCCCTTCCCCAAGCATGCAGGGGCCAGGCTGGGCTTGGAGTTTGGTGCCCTGTCCCCAGCTGGGACCTGAACAGAGCGAGTGGCCAGCAGCACTGGGCTCCTGGCTGCCAACAGCCCTGCCTCTCCGTGGTGGGACCCTGTAGCAGCTTCCTTCCTCCTTCCTTTGTCATCAGCAGCCAGCATCCAACCAGCCCTCTCCCAGCACAGCCTCCAGCTCCTCCAGTGTCTGTCTGAGCCATTGCCAGAGGAGCAGTGTGTGGGTGGTGCAGCCGGGGCTTCCTCCATTCTGTGTGTGTGTGTGTGTGTGTCTACACATGCAAATGCGCATGCCTCGTTCCTCATCTCATATTTCCTTATACCCATCCCGGATTTTTTTTCTTATGTCCCCTTTGTATAAATTTGTTATTATTACTACTGGGAATATTTTTCCATTGGTCTGTGAGTGTGAGTTGAAATTGATGTTTATCCATGTTTAGCGATAAAAGTTGAATCCTGCCAAGCCTACGTATGTTTGACATGCCTTAGTGAATTAAGATTAGGCATGTGTTTTGGATTGTAAACCCTGTGTTAATAAAAAAGGCTAACTGAAGTCTGCAGGGTTACTAGCATAAGTGCTACCTTACTCCAGCACGGGGGAATGGGATTCCAAAAGACCCCCTTCTGCTTTTCCTGTTTTCTGCCTACACAACTTCTGCATAGTACACTGGATGCTGTGGATCCAAATGCACAGGGGTCAAATGATTGCTATCCAAGGTACAGAGACCCCACACATCACCCCAGTCAGTTCCTGTCTTACCTATTTTACTATGGAAAGTCAGTGTTTCCTTTTTCCTTTTCCCTTTTCGTGTACTGCATCTCTCTTACTCAGTACCCCAAAGGAGATTGTGGGTAGCTCTTGTAGATTAGGACTAAATATTGCACCAGAATCTCTTGATTTTACCATAGTTGAAAATTGGAACCAGTGGTCAATTAGAAAGGAAATATCTTCTTGAAGCATACAGAAATATATAAGCTTTTTAAAAATAAACCAATAACACAATCATATATTTTATATGCATTTCAATATTTGAATCCCCTTCTTTTTCAAAAGGAATGTTTTTCTCTGCCTTTCATTTAATCACTTTTCTATGCTGTCTCAGAATTCATTAAGAAAGCTAGCCAAGCAACCACCTATCAGTAAATGGAAAAACGTGGCCCTCTCTTATGTCTTATCTCTACAAAAGAATCCAGGCAGGATAGTTGGAGGCTAAATTAATGGGAGTCTAAATTAAAGCAATATAATGATAATTAGCTCTACCTTATCAAAGTGATTTGAAGCCTTAATGTATCAAAGGAGTTTTTAGTGGTAGTATAGTTAGTCAGCAATACAGTGAAGGTGTGAATGTGTTTACAAATATAGTAAGAAGTCCTGGGTCTGTTTCTTTTTAAATTTTAATATCATTTAAAAGCAGTTTTGCATATCTTAAGTATGTATGTATGTGATATGGTGACAGAAGATCCACATTGGTATTTGAAACAAGCTTCTAAATCAATTCATGTTTTTACTGTCTCAGATAACTTGCTCTAAAACATAATGACCAGTTTTAAATCTTCTAAGTCTGAAGACTTAGCAATAAACCCTGGCAAAAACTGTACTGTAGCTGGAGAATGAAATGTGGGAATCCAGGGAAAACATAATAACTTCTATGCTCAGTTTCAGATCCAAGATACTACTATATGAATTTACATGCTAAATGGGTAGTGTAGATCTGCCATAAAAACTATATCACAGAAGCACTTTGGTTTTCCAGTCAATTGTCTTCTACTACAGTCTGAAAAAAAATGAATTCTAAGAGTAAGATAGAATGATTATATTAAGAGGATAGGTGCAAGTCTTCTCTCTCTTCCTGTTTCTCTTTTTTTTTCTTCTGTGAGAGAGAAATTTTTTTACAAAAAATATGTAGGTACATTTCCCAAGTGCATATACAGTAACTATTTTCTAATTAATTTCTAATTGAGTCCAGAGAGACTTTGTATGAATAAGTAAAATATAGCATCTCTATGGACTCAGTTAGAATTAGTTAATATAAATATACTTAGGAAATGTACCTATATATAGCTGACACACATTCCTAAAACCAATATTTGCTGAATGCTATCCCTTTTTGCAATGTAATGAAAATGGTTATTGTAATTTATGCAGACAAAAAGAACATGTTAATAAAGAGCCTGAACCAGAAGTTTGTTGGTTTCAATAAGGTTTTAAAAATCTCAGTCTTATTTAAAACCAGGTGAGTTTTTTTTTAATTAAATTTTTTTTTTCCATTAGAGACCATCAATCAGTTCATAGAAAAATAAACTATTGTTGACAGGCTTAGTTTCAAAGATTTGAACAAAAATTGAAAAAGGTTCTGTAATTGTTTGATATCTCTCTTTTTTATTTTTTCTAAATGGGAAAGTTATTCTATTCATTTTAACATTTAATTTTTAGTAAAAGAAACTTTAGGAAAAATTGAAATCAAAATACTTTGAAATTATGTAAAGACTATGATTGAACTGACGCAATTTTTTTTTTTTTGGATTCTTGGCTTAAAATCAAAATCTCATTTTTTTTTCTTTCTTTTTTCATCCAGGTTTTGGAAAAATAATTTGAAATCTTAGAAATGCTCATAGAACAGGAAAGGTATTTCCTACTCGACTCTAAACTTAACATTGTACTAACCTAGATTTTTCATATTAAAATCTGTATTGAAAATTTGTAAGTGAGATATTTTATGCTATTTTGGAGGCTAATTTAAAAAAACCCCTGTAAATAACATATAGTTTGGAATAACCACATGAACAGTGTTTATAAATACATTATTTGTACTAATGCAAGCCTTAACATTTTTTTAGCAACAGTATCTACTCTATCATAGTGGATAGCATATAATAGTTTAGTTTTGCAAAGATGGTAGTCTATTATGTACCTTGCTCAACTGCCCAAGATCAAATAAAATAAAATCAAACAAAACAAAATAGGCTGGATATATGGGCCACTGTAACACTTTCTACTTCAGAAAAATGGGCAAAACTCATGATTGAGGATCCTCATGAATATGAGTATACAATATAAAAGCAATCATGTATTGAAGACTAAATTCTTGCTGCACTTGAACTTTAATTCAGTGCAATTATTGAAATCAAATTTAGGGATTACCCAATGCCTAGCGGATTACCAAATTAGGGATAAACTGAGGGTTGGTGGTAGAGTCATTGACATCTCCCCTTGTATGTTCTTACCAATCCTCATAAAAATCTAATCCTATTTGACCTTCTCCAGCTGGGATGATTTTTTTTACTTGCACATTTTTGTGAAGATGGATTTGTGCTAGGGTTTAGAAGAAAAAATGGCTGTGTTTATCCCCTGTGCCACACAGATTTCTTGAAATTGCACATGTATATGTTGTGTACATATTTTTATCTGAGAGATGGCATATATTATTGCACATGGTATTTGAACCCACAGAAGTTGTAAACCAGTTTGTTAACTCTTCTTTGGCTGTATCTCAATACATTTTTCTAGCATATATTTTTTAATAGAAGTTACCCTGAAAGATAATTTATTTCTGGATAGGTTAAGCAAAACCTTTTCAGCTGTTTCTGAGTTATAGAAAAGTAGAGTATATGCTTTTAACAACAGCTTTGCTGTGGACTGTGCTGCAGTAAACCTGGCTAAAATGGGAAACTGGGCTAAGGTATGATATAATCTTCACTCATGACTAATTTCAGTGATGATTTTGCAAGGGGAAAAAATTAAATTTTATCTCACTGGAAAAAAATGTTCTAAGCCTGCTTGCATGAACTAAAAGGGCTGTCTCTTGTATTATTGGGAAACAGTATTCTTGTCCAGTAAAAATACCACCACTAAGTAAACATGCAAAAAAAAGACTAGCATAAATTTGAAACACCACACACATACTCATGAAAAAATGTTTTAAGGAGGCAGTGCCTTGTAAAAAAAAAAAATGCACTTTTTTCTGTAATATATTTCAAAATTTAGTTTCATAACATATAAATTTATTATAGTCAGAAGAGATAAAAGTATAGTAGCCGTGTTCCTACAGTTTGAACCACATGGAAGCCTCTTGTGCCCATGCAGAATGCCATAATGAGAAATTAAAAGTGCAAAAATAATGTTGAAATGCTGCATTTGTTCAAGTATGCAGAATGCTGATTACATGGAATTTTTCATGTGCAGTACCAACCTAAGTTGATTTTCTATTTCACTTTTTAATTTTTTATTCCATTTAAACAATACTTAAGGGATATACCAGTTGTTAAATCATTAAAGGAACCCTGTGCCAAGGGCTAAGGACACACATTAAAAAAGCCTGACCCTGAATTGATTCAATCTTTGCAGGTTAGTCTAATCTGACTAGGCTGAATCAGTTTGTAACTGTGAGACATCCCCTCTGGACTGAAAAAATGCAGGCACATGCTTGCAGTGGCTCGGGCTAGAAGCCGGGGGGTGCTAGAGCAGCCCTCCCTTCTCTTCCACAGTGATGAGCTGGTTGCGGAGGGGATGTGTAGCCAGGACCTGGCAGAACACTCTGATTAGGGAGGGGTTCCCCTCCCCACCTCACTGGTCAGTGAGGAAGCCAGCAGGGATTTACACAAGATTTATTACCCCATCAGCAAAACAAAATGATTCAAGCTCTTCTTAAACAACTTTTTCTAAGGAAGGAATGGAGGGACATTACCAGCTGCCTGTTGATTAGCTCCAAAGAGCCCTAAGCCACTGTGCTGTCTGCCTTGGTCTTGTCCTCCACAGCACCGCCATAGCCAGTATGTGGTACACTTGCTAATGCTGAGAGGTATCTGTGTAAGGCAGAGGGGAGGGAGGGAATCCCTGCTTGAGCAGGGAGTGGTGAGGAGTGGGGTTGGGGGGGGGAGCAGGTGGAAGCCAGGCAGACACCCTGTACCTGTAGTCTCTTGCTAGAGCTGGATCCAGGGTGCAGCTAGCCCTGCTGGGCTGGACCAGAGAGCAGAGCCTCACCCAGCAAAACATCTGGGATGCTGGAGGATTCTGATTTAACTTAAACCAGAAAAGGGTCTGGGACAGACATTACATAAACCGGTTTGACCCGAATCAGTTAACTCTGATACTACATTCAGCCAGATTTATCTCAAACTTGTTTCAGCCATTTTCAAACCAGTTTATGTGCACTGAACATCCGTTCTGTTACAGGTTTAAACCAGCTTCTGATCACTTAAACTGGTTTATGTATAATGTCTGTCCCTAGCCCAAGTTGGGCCAGGTTTCTGGTCAGTGGGGTGTGGGATAAAATTCAGTCCTGCCCTGGCCCTAGTCACCCTGGTTCCTGAATTCCCTTTTGATATCATCCTTCCCACTGCTGCTATTTGCTGACCTGGTTTGAATCAGGAACCAGCAGGATATAGGCAGGTCACAGGAGTATGATATAAGCAGGTATGACACAACTGGCTTAGAACACCACAGTGAGGCTATGAGACAACAGGCTTTTTATCTGCATAAAGATTATTTGCTGTAGGCTGGATCTTTGAGTGAACAGGAAGGGTCTCTAGGAAAAAGAAGTAATTGTTTTCATTAAGGAAACAGTGATTTGAAGTTGTGTTAGTGTTTAGGGTGTCAAGGTCTCAGAAAGGAGAAGGAAGCAGAATTCCACCTTCAAGTGATAAAAGGGTATATAATTACTTCCTTTGAATCCCAATGTAATACTATTTTTCCCATGGCAAAAATGACATAGTACCATGAAATTACAAACTGTATCCTAATACATAAGCATAAGAGAGCCAAATGAAACTTCCACAGGCAGCCTTAATTTGAGTGTTTTTTAAATGTTTGGTGCTTCCATGTGAAACTAGAAGATCGCTTTTAAATGTATTTTTTAAAGCGATAATACATTTATGTTGTATGCAACTGTAACACTTCCCATTATGTTCTCTTAGTTCGTCTTGAAAGCAGAACCTTCAGAGCAGCAGCACAGCTTGAGCTGGAGGCCCCAGTTTGTTGGCTGGAGGCAGTGGTAAAGAATGCTCTTACCTGGGCATGGGTCTCTTGGGCCCTGTACTGAGACTGGGGACTTGGTTGAGGGAAGCCTTCCTACATAAGCTATAGGAAGTGAGGGGAGCTTCTTAACCTGTGATGCCCCTGTGAACAGGGATAAGATGGCTGCCTACCGTGGAATCTAGGATGCAGAAGTAGGTCTTGAATGGTAGCTGGCTCTTATGCAGCTGTTCTGAGTAGTGATGAATTTTACCCATAGCAGTGATAACAAGGAGACAGTATTGATATTGCCGTATAGTATAAGTGACATTAAATCTAGCTGTATAAAGTTTCTATTTAGACTGTGGGTGAAGTGAATGGAGCTTATAGAAATAAAATTCACCAGAAATCCCATCTTTGGGTCAAAAGTAGGTGCAGATTGGTGCATATGACAGCTGCTAGTGAGTAGCTAATTCTGCAATTTATAGGGTAGTCTCTGTTCCCATTAGATCAGGTAACGGGACCAGGGGACTGATGTAAACTAAATTTTTCATAACTAAGAAGCTCTGGGCACAGTTAGTCATAATAAAATTTAACTGCTGGATGTGATAGATAAAATGGAATGGGGCACAGTTATCTAATGTGTTATTTTAATGAGCAAAATTCATACCCCCCCCCCCCCCCCCGGCTTAGCGTGTATGCATATATTACTTCTGTTTATGCTTTATTCTGCCACCTCAGTAAAATCTAGCCTCTTCATCTCAGGAAAATAGTTTAGTGATTCCAGTCTTCATCTTCACTTCACTCTTCATCTTTTATGTAACACTGTATAAAGAAGGTCAGTATCCTTATCCATTTTTCACCAAGGGAACACCAAGGCACAGAGCATTGTAGTATATTAAAGGTTTCTTAGCAAACCAGTGGCAAAACCATGATTACAATTTATTTGTCCTAAATCCCAGTGTAGTGTCCTTTTCACAGAAACAACTGTGTCTATATATTGGTCTTCACCTTTATTGTGAGTCTGGAGATATTTATTTTTCTTAAATACCCTAGTTCTTAGAGTGAGGTGATCATCTGTTTCCAGCTCATCAATCTGTTTCCATTTTTAAAAATGAATTTCCTAGTTTTGGTGGAGCCTGAAAATATTAATATAGATGGTTCAGAAAGCAAAAGGAAAACAAAAGACCCCCAGAGGCATTACTATACAAATATAATGATTCTAAAGCCAATATCATGATGATATAGGGACTGAATCAGGACTTTTTTTCGCTGCTTGTAGTATCATAATATTTCTTGTTCTCTGTCCTTTTGTATGCATTGGACCCATTGTACTCTGTTCTCCATTTATGCAATAGTGGTGGTTGAGGGTGATAAATGTATTGCAGAGTGACAAGTTTTTGCAGTCTTAAGGAAGCTACAACAATGAGTCTGGTGTTGCCTGCTTCTACTATAGAAAAGCTGGGTGGTCATTTAGGTACAAAGGAACAATAGTTTGTTTGGAGTAACTGTTTTTTCATGACAACCACCTCCTCGGTCCCTGGCTAGGGGAAAGAGAAAGAAAAGGTAAAATAATTTGATCCTTGAACAAGAGCCAAGCATTGCTGCTACAGCTTCTTGTTTTAGTTTATCACATAGTTTCTTCTGCCCCACAAAAGGGGTCAAGAGGAAGGAGGATCCTCTCAGAATTGTGTAGCATCTATGATACCGATATTACAAAAACAGAGGTCTATTATTCTGGTTTTCACCATGAGCAGCAGCTGTAATGTTCCCTGTGTATGATGATCTGTGATATTTAAAGCTATGGATTTTTTAATATTCTTATTTGTCATGCAAGTCCTATTTAAGTCACTGTGACAACTCACATACCTTGTCTGTATACTTATAGCTATATGCACAAGTAAGTCTTCAGTATTGAGTCCACAGATTACAGGAACTGGTCACACAGCAATCAAGATGTAAGTGTTGGCAGACTAAAAGATATATTTTCAGCCCACTGTGGAGGGATTTAGCAGCAGGGCCATGATTAAAGTTAATGAGTATATGGCTAAATCACCACTCTGATTGTTTATCCCAAAGAATGAAGATAATATATTTTACTAGAGGTTTTATGTCTACTGGTATGCATAAGCTATCTGCCTAATATATTACATTACCTTTTCTGTATAACATCATTTTAATATCCTAAGTATAATATTTTCACATAAATATTAAAAACATTAAGAATGACGTTAGTATTTGGAGGCAAATACCTTAAATAAATTTGATAGGTAATTTATGATTCTGTGTACATTACCATAGGAAAAAAAAATAGGCAAGGACTTTGGACCTATTTCAGAATGCGTGTAAGATGTATGCAACATAAACACCAGAGTGCATATATACACACTTTATTTCATTCAAATAAAATTGCTGCAGACATACAGTGTAGCAAAAACTCATTGTTACATAATATTTAGGAAAATATTTTAATGAAATGTTTGCCTCTAAACAATTTGATTAATAGCCTGGGGTGCTCAGGGCCTTAGGATGAAAAATAGTTTGCTCCTATTTTCTATCAAAGAACAAATAGTTTAATACATGGTAAGCTGCTTTGGGATTTCTCTTTTCTTAAGCTTTCAAGACTGATTTGCTCTCTAAGGAAAGCATTTCACTTGCATCTCATGTGTTGTATTGCTGCCAAGATATCTACCAAGTGAATTAAGGTGATACCGTAGATTATTAAGGTGGAGAAAACAAAGTATTGTACTTTCAATAGAACTTCCAGATTCTTTACTGTATCTGTTTCACACAAATACATACCATGTGAGAGCAAAAAAAGTAGAACTCGTATTATTTATTTTTATTCTTTTTTTAGCTGCAGACGTTTGTTTTGGAATCACTCTAGTGCTGTTCCTTAAAATAAGATTTCTTTTCAAGTAGAGGTCTTACTTCGATGCGTATATGTAGAAACATTTTAAAAATCATTATGTCTTTCCTCAAAAAAGGTTGTCTGTCTCTCTCCACATCAGTACATATCTTTATTACTGACCTGGTTCTGAATACACATGTGCGGGCCGGGAGCAGTCTGAGGCCCTTTTTTCGTGCGGCAGGCTGTGGCCAGCAGCCCGGACACGCCAGGTCGGGGAAGGCAGGCGGCACGCTAGAATTAGGCACGGACGCTTAATGGTTGTTTAAGATTGTTTACTTACACCGTAGATGGTCGCGGTGCAGGCTGGAAAACTTCCAGGAATACTTCGCTTAAGTCCCAGTTTAAGGACTCGGACAGAGCTCTGGATTCACTCACACGAAGTTTGTTAGGCTCCGTGGAACTTGTGCGCGTAGGGAAAGGGTATGTCGAGGATTTTGCTCGGCGACGGGGAGAGGCTAGAGGCTGATCAGACCCCTGTTGCCTTCTTGATATTCACGCTGGGTCCAATAGGCTCTGCAGCGCTTAGAGATCTTCATGAGACGTGAAGTCTCCTCCTCCTGATGTTCGTGGAGTCCTCCAACTTGGGCGGAAACCACTCAAGCCTCTTATACGGCTAGCAAGCCAATCGCTAGCTGCCACGTAGGAATAATTTAGAACTGACCAATAGTGGGGCACGAATCTAAATACAAATGGCGGGAACTCCTTGCAACGTGCATTTCTGTGCTGCAACGAAGAAATGCACCCTGCAAAGAAAGCTACAAACGGCGGGAAAATAATTTAGCAGTGCCAAAGCACACACAAACAAAAAATCACACCCTTGGGTTGTGACAACACATAATGCTATACTTTGGAACAAGGCGGCTGTAGCTCAAGCCCATTACTCTAGTGGAAAGAGAAAATGAACAAAACTTCTATAATTTTTAACTACTTCAGTAGCTTTGTTTGACTGGCAATGTGTAATACTTTAATTTGCCACTTGAAGTTCACCACCTCAGTGAATATTTTTCTCTACTTTCTTATGTCAGCACCTGAAAGATAACTGGAGGCATAGTTATTTTTGAATTTGTTCTGTGTCTATTTCTTCATTTTCTAAACTATTTCGTTGCCTTTTATTTTTTTTCTGATGAAAGTGTCCTATATTTGCTTTTTGGTGGTCCTTGGATTAAGTAACTGGTTAGGATTTAGGTCACAAATTAATTTGGTATATGTAAAGTGATGGACTGTAGGATGAATTCTGCATTTATTCCACATCCAAGTTCTTATTAAAGTCACTGTAGATATCCTATATAAATGTGAGTCTGCCAAATTGTGGTTTGACGTAAAGGTACAAGTTGCCCAGATATGCTCCTGTGACAGCTGCATGTATCACTGGTAGCAGAGTAAGAGAAGCTGGTTGTATGCTGAGCAACATTCCCGTTTTATCAAGGTGGGTGAAATGGGGAAGACAGATGTAGACTGGACACAGCTTTGATTCCATCCCCTTCTTCCATCCCTAGCAACAGCCAGCATAGCTGCAAATAGGAATATAGAGTCTAGATTCAAGTGCAGCTTACAGCCTTGAAGAACTAGGGAAACCAGATGACAGATTGTGAGTCTGGAGTCACAGTTTTGTTCCCAAGCTACTCATGAGGCAGAACACCATACACACTGTGAGCAATGCAAATCCATGAAGTTGATTAATTGGGGATGCAGTTCATCTCTGTACCAAGCATTTAAATGAGACTTGAATGGTGCATTGGGTCTGCACAGCGATAGATTTCTCTGTTAAAGAATAAATGTCAAGCATGAAACCTGCTGCTAATAATAATAATACCATCTCCGATATTACTCTTCATTAATAGATTGATGATATTGTCAAGCACTCTTCATCACCATACCTCAAAGCGCTTGACAAAGGAAGTCAGTCTCATTGTTCTCACACGTGGGGAAACTGAGACAAAAGCAAAGTAACATGTCAAGGTCACTGCTAAGCCAATGACAGTGTCAGGAACAGAACCTAGGTCTTCTGAGTCCAGTGTCCATCAACTTCTGAGTCCACCAGTGTCCATCATCTGCCCACGTTAGTAGTGAGAAATGGCTGTACATATGGGGCTGAATTCTGTTTCACTCCATATGCCCATACACTACAAATGACACTTACCAAATGGCTTAACACTTGCAGCTTTGATGTATAGGGCAGCATCGGCTTCCACAATGCCAACGATATGTAGTCAGCTGCTATTGCTGTAGCAGCTGTTTTTGTGTTCTCACACAAAGATAGTACCTAGAGCTGCTGCCCAATCTCCCCTCTCCTTCCCCTGCTCTCTGCTGGGTTACGCTGCTGCCATGTGGATGCACGAGCGTTCACGTGGCTACCGAGCAGGTTTGGTAGACTGGGTTTCTGGCTGGGCAGGTATGTGCATTCACATGTGTATACCTGGGTGAGTATGAATGTCAAAATGGTAGCTGGACAAGAACCTATGGCTAGCAGATGTTAGATTTAGGAAGACTACCTTTTAATCCAATAATCTCATGGTTAAGGCACTTGCCCAGGATACAAGAGACCCAAGTTCTAGGTGTCCCTTACCCAGATGGAGTTTGAACATACATATTTCCTGCTTCCCAACACTGTGATTAGGGGTTGGACTAGATGGCCTCCTAAGGTCCCTTCCAACCCTAATTTTCTATAATTCCATGATGATCTAACCAACAAGCTACATGGTAGGTGTTATTTCGTCTCTTCTTTCCAGGCCTCCCCTTTGAACTGTCCTCCTGAGACACCCGAAGAGAGTGATATGGGAGGCTAGGAGAAAGTAAAATAGAGGGTGTGTGGTTCAGTGAGATAGCTGGTGCTCTCGAAAGAAAGACCCTGGGTTCTAGCTTGGATCCTTGTTCCGTATATGGCAGACACTTCCCCAGTGTTTTTTTGTCCAGTAACAGTGACAGTCAAGGTACAGTGGCTTCGCTGAGGGGGAATGGATAATGCCAAAGTTGCCTAGTGGTTAGCACATTGTGCTGGGAAGTAGAGGAGATATAGGTTCAAACCTGCACTGGGTAAGGGGTAGGTGGCTCCTCCTCCATCCAACACCAATCAGATTTTCCTTAGCTAACATTTCATGGCTTAGTAGCCATTTGGATATTTGCCCATCCACAATGCAGGTGAAATAGAATTGCAAGCAGTGCATAAGTGCCAAAAGCAGCAGCTTCGCAGCTGATAAGTGTCATTGAGTTGTGTAAAATGAAATAGGAGTCTTCCTATAAGTCTAAAACATTTGTTTTGCTTCACAGCCAGTAAAATCAACACTCTGATCCCACAATATGCTTTAGTTTTACTAGACATGTCAAAAGCAAATAATTCTGAGGAACATTTATTAGATTTTGGCATGGAATCTTTTGTCCCTTCACTATTGAAGATTAAGTTTATGACAAATCGCAGGATTTTTTCCATGCTAACCTAAGTAAAAAACAACCAAATACATTTCTACTAAATAGTTTTCCTCCATTAAAAATCCCAACAGTTTGTGAGAAGAAAACAAGCATGAGAAATTTCTGGCCAAAGGGGTATTTTTTCCAGAAAGTTTATAAGTGCCTAAAATAGGGTCTTCTAATAGAAATGTCTTCTCAACCATAACTATAGTGTTGTCCTTGTGATGCTATAATCTATGTATGCACGCGCCAGTGAAGGTAGTAGATGAGATTGCATTTTGTTTAACTGTGGCACTGCAACGCTGCTGTCACTGTTAGTCTTTAATGCAATTTGTTATATCAATTACTCCGTTGTGCTACAAAAGCATTAGGTTAGCTTTTAATATAAAGTGTAGCTGTTGTTTACTTGCACTTTTCTGTCGCAGTAAGCACCTGCAACTTGCTATTTTAGAAGTTGATCTGAGATAACATGCTTTGAGATAAAAGTTATGTCTTCACATTACCAAGTTACTTTTGTGGATTTTTACCTGCTCATATATAACTAGGCATTGCTAAAATACCATGCTGATATGCTGATACTGAGCCAAATTCATTCATGCTGTCATTAACTTTTAACAGAATTACACCAGATATGAATTTAGCCTCTTGTGCTTTCGTTGCTTTAATTTTTCCTCCCCTAGAAACAGATACAGGAAGGAATAGGGTGGATATAGAACACTGGATATCTTCTTCGCCTTTCCCATGATTCATTTTCCTAGTAAACTACTTTCATTGAAGGAAGTGATATAACTTAGCAGATCCCTGGCACAGATCTTCATGCAAGCAAAAGGCATTGTGGAAAAAAAATCTTTTGCCCATTATAGCCCTGACAACATTGTGTTGACTAATCATGTGTGACATCTGAAAATATAATGGCAGGACTATGATTGAAACCAGGGGAAAAAGGGCTTTTGAAATAAGGTGGGAGTGACCAAATTGCATTTAATAGCTTGGGTTTTGTTTGTGTTGTGCTGAATGGTTTGTAACGGTCATGTAAATCTTTAAAACAGAACTGAAGCCTTACCCTGAAAAACAAACAAAAGAAGCGTATGCAATAATTTCTGTGAAACGCTGGAGATGTACTTCCGGCACTTACAGTAGATTAGATAAGCATGGTCCATGGGTCACTTTTCTACAACATTTTCTACATTTTATTTTACATGTGAAAACTTTTAGTATCCACCTGGTGTGGGTGAGAAGTACAATATTGGAAAAAATACTACATGGAAAGTAGGTTACTGCACTTCTTGCTGTGAGCTACCACTTTGGTTTGAGTGCAGCACCCACTCCCATATTGGTATGCAAAAACAACATCTCAAGGAGAGTACTATGAGGTGTTGTGTGTCAGGATACAGTTTCCGTCTGCTCACCCTTCCCGATGACCTCTGCACCTTTACTATGGGCATTATCTGTGGTGGTCAGTGACTGTAGGGAGGGATGGGCAGGGCCTCAGTCTCTCTCCTAGACACGGCTGGATGATTTGGCATGGGGCGCTCCATGCACTCTGTCGGGACCGGTATTCAGCCTGGCGCTTGTGGCTGTACAAAGGCTTTTTATACCCTATTCCAGCACAAGGGTCAGGCAGAATGTGGCCCTATGCTATTGATGGGCTGCCAACAGTTATAATTGGATGGCTTGCTGGCATGCTCTGCTACAAATGCTTCTCTTTATTCCTGAGGTTTGTGTAGCTCTGATTTGGATTGGTATACTATCTGTGATTACCACAGAAAGTCTTTGCCCTTTACCTACTATATACTACTGTATATATCCCTACTATATCCCTACTGTACAGGGACCCCTGATGCTGAGGAAACCGTCAGCATTAATTTTTAAACTTGGCAATTAATCTTGTGACTGTTTAAATAAACTATCAAGGTGAATGAGCCAGTCAAATATTTTGACTACATTAAGCTTATTTTAACCAAGTAAAATTGTGTAAATTATTTAGTTGGGACCCTGTTTCAGACATATGGCATGTGCTAGGGGCCAAATTCTGCATCCAGTTATGCCTGTGTAAAGCTGAAGTAATTCTAGGAAGATGATATCCAGGGAGTTGATCTTGATTTTTATCTCTTGAATGTATAGAAAAATTTGGCTCTCTCACTATAGCAGATTTGGTTAACTTCTGCTCCTATGGTTGCATTTCACATGGTGATAAAATGAAGTACAAAACAGAAATAAAATCCTTTATATTATTATTTGTAACATTCTTTTCCAACAAGTGTAAGAATAACTCAGACGATCCCAAAATAACACACTGAAAATAGAGGAAAGCTGTATGAAAATGGCAGTTCATCTAATCTAAATGTTGTAAATCCAGAAGTGTCTTTACAGGTTCTTTGTGCTGACAAAACTTTAAAAACAAGAGACTATTTTCTTTGTTTGTTGCCCATGAAAACACACTGGATGAAATATTTTCATAGTGTGGTTAACACTAACTGTGTATGGGATTGTGATTTATACATGGCCTTAATTATTGTAGTGGAAAAGTCCTCAAGGCTGACTTAAAGTGCATTTGTTTCAGTAGTAGAAGGACTCAGTTTCAGTATTAGTTGTGACCTCCACCACAACAGGTATGCTGTTGAGAGGGGTGCTGAATTTTGCGTTTGGATTGGCACAAGTAAAAAGTGTTAGTTAATGGGTCATTTAGCAGAGGAAAGATGCTTTCCCATCTGTGCTAGTTAATACATTTATCCAGGCTCTCTGAAGTGAAATCTTAAAAACTGGGTTCTGGCAATTGCTCATTTTCTGTGGTCAATAATACTAATTCCATGGCCTGTTTACCTTCCTTTTTTATTTCTGAAATACTTCCACATAAGGTAGAGGAAAAGAATATTGTAGACGAAGTCTGAATGTGCATTAGAATTTGAGCAATAAAGTTGTGCTAACAGATGCCGACTATAGTATTTTGCAGTAAATAACCCCAAACCAAAATTAACCTTGGACACCTACCTCCCCATGTAATATATCAATCACATATGGATGTATAGTTGTATTGCTTACAAATCTCCACAACTCTGAGTGAATATTGACCTGGGTAGCTGCTACACATTTTCACAGAGTACATTATCCTCCATCAACGCACTGGAGATAAATCGTTTTGAAATCTTATTTCTCTTTTGCCATTCCTTTCCTTTTAGGGCATTTGTTGTAAAGGAAAGTTTCAACCTGGTATCCAGGAGGTTGCAAAATTCAGTTTCCCTGGTATATTTGCTCATACCACCCAAAACTTCTCTCCCTGCAAATTCACGTTTTTAATTTAAACAGATTTTTAGTAATTATATATATAATACATCACCAGACTCTATTAATCCTTCTAATGCAAGAACTTTAAATTTTTTTCACAGATCACTGCTGCTGTAGTCATGAAAATTAGACCATGTTACCATAACACATCCTACAGAGACTTGCTAACACATTAAATTATATTTAGCCTCAGTAATGTATAGCATTTTCAGAGGATAGGGAAAGACAAGTTGCCATTTTATGCAAGAAGATCTTGAAAAAGTCTAATATGTACCAAAGGGAAAATCATTTTACAGACTGTACTGGAAAAAAAAAAGATTCTTGGAACTAAATTGCATTCTGGTAAGAGGCAAAATATTGAATGACATGTTATAACTTATTCCATTTGTCTGCTAGCAGTATTGTTCCAGTTACCTCCTATGTTAGAATCACTTTTCACTTGCAAAATAAAATGTAGAAAATGTTGGTAAATAGATTTTTTTTTTGCTATAAAATCCACTTCTCCGATTTTATTGTGTGTGCATTAACGTAGTATAACTGCAATTTTTTAAAAAAAATCTTCATTCCATGAAATACAGCCACCTTGGGGATTCCTTTGAAAAACCTGATAATGAATGTGAGATGTGAGTGACTGGTGTGTGATTGTGTTGATGTTTTCCCTTCTCTTGAGCCCAGTTTGAAATTCAGTTCTGCACAGCAGGGATTGCCCTTAGCCACATATGACTATTTTGAGGATTGTGTGCTTGAGTAACTGTGTAGGCTATGGGCAACTGGCAGCAGGTTGTCATGGCTGCCTTTAGGCTAATAAACCTTGGGGATCCTAATCCCTCTCTCTGTCAATCACTGTTATTTCACTTTTTAATATATATATAGTATATATGCACAGTGTTCTGTATAGAAGAGGTGCAAACATTTTACAAAGAGGAAAAAACAATACAAAGTTGAGTTTTAACATTTTTCCCACCCAGATATGTCAAAACAAAGTAATGTTATTCTTTGTACTTAAATCTTTAAGATGGCTTGCCTGCTGTCTTATTATTCCGATTTTCACTGGCTGCTCTGATGCTGTGGCTCCCAACTGTATTTCATTAATTATAATCATAGGAAAAATCCTTAAGAACTTCTGAATGAATGTTTAGTTTTCCTTGGCAGGAAACGTCTTTTCCACCTGAGTAATAAGTATACCTACATTTTTCATGTCTGTTTCCAATGCTCATGTCAGGTTCTAGAGCTTTTCCTTTTATGGGTGCCAAAATGCTTAATTGGCTATTTTGTTTAAACTTTTTCTTTGCAATTTCTTACTTAAAAAATGATAAATAGTCTTTGGTATTCTTGTTCCATTTTGCTTTTTTCATTTGTTTGGGACTGGCAATTTGTTTGATGCTGTACAAGACACAAAGATAAGATGGTCTCCAAAGAACTTGCAGCCACAAAGACAGGTATAAATAAGATCAGACACAGAAAATTCCGGAAGGAATAAATTAGGGACTAATTAGAATAATTGAATAATCGAAAAACTAGGGTTGGAAGGGATCTCAGGATGTCATCTAGTTCAGCCCTCTACTCAAAGCAGGACCAGCACCAACTCTATCATCCCAGCCAAGGTTTTGTCTACCTGGGTCTTAAAAACACCCAAGGATAGAGATTCCACCACCTTTCTGGGTAACCTGTTCCAGTGCTTTACTACCCTCCTAGTGAAAAAGCTTTTTCTAATATCTAACCTAAACTTCTCTTGTTGCAACTTAAAACCACTTCCTTGTTCTGCCATGTGCCACCACTGAGAACAGTCTCACTCCATCCTCTTTCAAATCCCCCTTCAGGTACTTGAAAGCTGGTTGAATGGTGTTGCCCTTACTCTCAATGAGTACAATATTCACAGTGAAGAAACAGTTTGCATGAACTAAACATAAAGTCTGGCTGTCATTGAAACAGTTGTAGACTTCTAACGTGTCAAGGTGTAAGGCACTACTGAATCTGGGCCAGCATTAGGACAAAGTAAACTAACTAAAAGTAAAGTAAGTAAAAAAACTCCACAGCAGCACGCGTGTAAATGCTGGCCCAGCTGACTGGGACATGAGAATGCATCAGTGCAGGGGCTGCCTGCTGGCTAGCCTTGCACTGAAGCAACATTGTACCCCAGCGAGCCTCTCCACAGCATATTGAGCTGGGGGGAACAGCCCCAGACTGGCAGCCTGACCCCCCAGGCCTCTTGCCAGCTGAGGCTGTTTCACCTGGGCTCCATGCGCTGCACATGAATAAACTCCAGAGCTTATTGCTTCAGAGTTAATTGCTTCTGGGAGAATGTTGAAACTGTGCACCCGGGAGCAATAAGCTCTGGTGCAATAAACTCTGGAGTTTATTCAGGCACATTAATTGCACTTGTAGATTCACCCTCTGAGAACGGGGCAATGCTTCCATCATTTCTGCCCTACATGCAGCTTAATAATGGGTATGGTGTGTCAAACAAACTTTGGACACTGTTTATTCCCTCTCCCCCAGTTCCCTATGTGTGAGGTTCATTAAGCGCTTGAGATGTGAAATCTGTGGCTGTGATTGCAAGCCTGTGTGTCTAAATGGGTTTGCAATCACAAGATTCTTATAATGATGCACACCCTCATTGCTCATAGCCAGACTTCCTGAGACATTTTTCCTTCCTAGTCCCCAGTCTGTTGTTTTGCTCTGTTATTGACTTCATCATCTAAACACCACACATTGTGGAAAATTCTGACCTAATGTACAGTAGGCTGTTAGACTCGCTCCGTAACATTACAGATGCATGAGGGATGTTTCAAAGTGTTGTGGTCCCCTAGTTTTTAAGTTTTACATGTGATTAACTACTGCCTTGAAATGCTGCTGTAATCACCATCTTTATATTTAAACAGAGATGTGCTTCTGTGAGAACAGTGTGGTTGGTTTATGGTATTTGGGAGGGAAGGAAGCAAGAAAGAGTATAATAATTTCTTTCTCATAAACTTTCAATAAATTATCCTTTAGATTTTGTAATAAAATGCTTTGTTTCAATAAAGATATGGATTACTGAGTTGTCTGGAAATGGCACTATATTGCTAGCCCTTACTGAAAGAAAACAAAGTGGGATAAAATCAGATATTTGGTAATTATTTCTCGTGAACCTTATCTGTAGGCAGATTAGTACTAAGAAGTTTCTTTTATATTCCCATTTGATCTCTCCTTTTTAATTAATTCAGGACCTAGATATCACTGCATTGTAAAGCATCTTTTTAAAATTTAAACTGCACTTTAGTAAAAGATTAAATAGCAGATATGTTGGCGAGGCGTCTGTACACCTGCTCCGAGGTGGAGGTGGGGGTGGTTTAACTAAAGTGAGAGCTGCTCTAAGTAAAGTGCCCACAGCATCATGTGTATTCAGCATCTCACATTTCAAAATGGCAGCAGGGGCATTTAAAGCCTGTTAAATGGGCTTTAGTTAAAGCACCCCTGCCACCATTTTGAAGTGTGGGGACGCTAAATAGATGCGACACAGAGGCTGCTGAAGCACGTTAACCTAGGCACTTATAAGGTTAAGGGGATTTTGAGGACTGCACTATTGGACTTAGGCAGTTCCACTGAAGTTCTATGCTCAGCATCTAAATCATTGTGGGCATGTCAGTCTTAGTCATTGCCCTGTGAAAAATAGGCCTGTCCCCTTCTAGTAACAAGGCAGTGGGGATAATTCACTGACTAGCTAACCTTCTGTTTCTTTAACAAGGCTATGGCACATTCTCTAAAGCAGTGATTCTCAATGAGGGTGCCATGGCACCCTGAGGTGACTTTGAAGGGTGCCACAGGGAAAGAGAAGGTAACAAGATAAGTATGAGTAAATAATTGTAGGTTCTTCCCTTCCAGCTTCAACTCCTGCCCTGACTTTCCTTCCCAGTCCCTCTTCAAGCATGTAAGCCCTACAATAAATACATTTAAAAAAAATGGGATGCTGCTCAATTCACACAAGTTATGGGGAGGGAGGGACGTCTACTTCAAGTCTAAAAAGGTGAAGAGCCACTGCCCTCCAGACAACTCCTCTTTGTCATTTTTCCATTTCTTGCTTACTCCTTGCCCAATGGACTCAAATAGTCCGTCTCCCTTTGGTCAGCTAGAATAGCCTCAAGGGGTGCATCCAGATGAACATACACGTGCCTGTTGCAGCACCTCAAAGCAGTTTGAGATACCACAAGAGGCACAGTAAGAAAAAAAAAATGTTCCCTATGCAGATGGCGCATGGGATGCATGGAGGCAGTGCCCGGCCCGGCCTGGGGGCATGCAGCTTCTGCCTGCAGTGCCCGAAGCCCCAGGTGACAGTAGGAACTGGCCCGGTTCTGTCCGGGGGCGCCATATGAAATAATGTAGATACCTCCTTCATTGTCCACAAGAAGTTTGTCTTTTGA
The DNA here is from genome assembly GCF_030867095.1 of Alligator mississippiensis. Taxonomy (NCBI): domain Eukaryota; kingdom Metazoa; phylum Chordata; order Crocodylia; family Alligatoridae; genus Alligator; species Alligator mississippiensis. Next base: position 127,401,516 of record NC_081824.1, read on the forward strand.
CTGATTGATGCATATGGCTTAACACAGGAGGTGGCAATGTTTTTGGGCAGAGTGCCAAAAACATCCGCAACCTCAACTTGTAAAATGTTGGTGTGCCGGGGCAAATGGCAGGGAAGCTGCAAGGGGCCGATCCTTGTGTGGCACAGGCCTGGCCCCTTCCCTGCCATATGCCCCGAGGTGTGTGCCCCAAGCAAAATGCCTCATATTTCATGTTCTGGCACCTGTGCCAGGGGTTGCCTACCCCTGCCTTAATATTATCGTTGTAATTCTCATTTTACAAAAATGAAGCTGGGTTACCAGTGCATATGCCTTATGGCTTAATGCTGACACCATTATCTCCCAGGTTACCATTTTAATAACTATTCTATATAGATAAAGGGCTTAGTCTGTCTGTCTGCGTGTCTGTCTGCCCAGAATGTTTTTGAAATGCAAATAGCTTGAAAACTGTAAGAGACAGAACGTTTGCGTCTTCAGAAAAATTTCTTTGCTAAACCTTAGCATTTTTAGTGACCATGTCAGGAAGATCCCAACTTCCAGAATTGGGAAAAAAAGTCAGGGAACAGGGCTGTTTCTACTGAGCTCCTCCCAGGAGGGCACCAGGAGCCTGGCGTGGAGGGGAGGGCAAAGGTAGGAGCCAGCTGAGGAAAAGCGGGAGCCAGACAGAGGCGTGAAGCAGTGGGTAAGCAGTGACGACTGTGTCCTGAGCCCTGAGCAGGGAAGGAGGTGCTTGGGGATGGCGCGGAGGAGGCCCTAGGGCATGGGCAGCTGTTGCGAGGCACGGAGCTCACCTGCCCTTGTCCACAAAGAGGCGCGCAGGCAGCGGCCAGGCAGCAGCATGGGCAGGTTCACCTCCAGCCTGCTAGATGAGGGCAAGTGCAGGAAGGAATTGGTATCTTCAAATGTTCAGCCTATTTTATTTAAGTTTTATAAATATTTAATGTATTTAATAAATATACAAAGTAAATCTGTGTGTTTGTTTTTGTTATTTGAAATTCATCTGTCATTCTTGATGGGCAATTCACTAGTTTGTAATATTAGTCTCATCAAAGCCCTATTCATGTTGTTCTTGACCTCTCAATCCTCTCAACCTCCTACAGCTGTCAGCTTTTTTTCCATCTTATCCCATTTCACTGGCTGAGTAGTATGAGCTAAAAGCTCAAGAGGTAGATATTTGGGAAAAGACTTTCTTTAACATACTGTATTTATTTGAATGCAAGACAAGATTTCTCCATCAATGCTGACTGAGGTGGAAAAGCCCCTCATTTTACATTTGCATACAAGGAAACCTCCCAAAAACACGTTGTCTATCATTTAAGCTGCTGCCAAAAGCCGCATGTGCTCAGTAATGGAAACCAACTATGAAGTTGATTTAAATGTAGCCAAGACTGAGCGTGACTATAAAACATGTAGCCCGTATGGGGTAAACATACTGATGGGAACCCCCCTTTTTTTTTGCATGGCCCTTAAAAGAAATGGGTGGGTGTTTCACACCCCCGCAGAGAGCTGGCACAGGACCCAGAGGTACCACAGCACCATATGGACTAGAGGCAGCCCTTTTTGGCTTTGGACTAACATCATGCATAGTTTGTAATATGTATAAGTAGGTTCAGAAGTGCTGCTTAAATATGTGTTCATGGAGTACCTATGCTAAAACTTGCAGCAGTTTCAAAAAAGGTAAAATGTATTAATTTTGGATGAACTAAATATATGGGTACATATAGTAATTTGTCTATATAGTAAATTATGTTTATTTCAAAGTCAGTGCTTTCAACTTTGCCCCTCATTTCCACATGCTCGGGGAAAGCAGGACCTGACAGTAAGGAGTGGGGAAGGGACCTGCAGGGGAGAAGAAGGGAGTGGCGTAGAGGGCAAGAGGACTACCTGACCCCCCCCCACCATTTGTTTTCCATCCAAATAATTGGATTCTTTACCTGGAAATGATAAATTTATAAATTTTCCATATATAGAATCTGATTATTGATGAGGTTGTCTTATAATCAGGGTCATCTTATATTTGAGAAAATACATTATTTCTCTTAGCTGTGATGGCTCAAAAGTCTACAGTTGCTGCCAGCACCCTGAGTAAGGGAATGGATGGGCTGTAATCAATTTTCAGTTGTAACTTCAATTGTTAAATGCTTGTGCTAGTGTTTATAATTCCTAAGAGCTAGCCTTTGGCTGCTGACTTCCTCTTCCTCTCTAGTGTATGCTTTGAAATGCAGACTCCTGGTGTTTTCATGAAACATCAAAGATTCAGCAAAATATAAACTAAGTGATGTGTTCAGGCCTTTTCTGACAGCTGCACATTGGGACCCAATCCTGTGAGGCACTGATCACCTTGAAGGATTATGTAAATGTCATCTTAAATCAGGATTGTGTTATAATAGGAGAATACAATTTTCCAAGCAGTGAATAAAATAAAACAATGGCAATCTATTTTCCCTTCAGTGCTTGTGAACTTCCAGAGATATATCATTACCCTTTATGTGGTAGTAGGCCTGTTTAATAGGAAGGACTAGCATGGTGTTAAATTTTCATATTTATATCTTTCTTCCTTATTGATCCTTATGCAAAAAAAAAAATCTGCTTTTATCATTCATGACTCGGGTCATTCAAGAATAGGAACATTAGAGTAATCAATTCTGTTAATCAGATTTAGACTAACATCCAGAAAATAGGAGATATGGGATTGGGATGAGGCCTTTTAAGTAACTGTTTGGTATGAAAACCCTGAACTTTAGCAGCTGCTCTGATAAAGCAGAATTGAATATTAAAATCTAGTATGCCCAAAAAAGGCCATATCCTGCACATATTGGATAACACAGCAGTGGAAGTCGATTGCAGTTTTGGATAGATAGGGACATGAGGACTTGGCATGTTTAACTGAGTTGACTGTCTAATATTGATTGATATTTGTATTGTGGCTGCACCTAGGGATATGGCCTTTTAATCTTAGGCATTTATAGCATTATAGAAAAATATAATATAGAAATGTTCCATCCCTAAAAATTTTGCAGTCTAACAACAGCAACAACATATTATTAGTATTGTTGTGTAGAACTTTAGTGTCTTCAGTGACAGTCCAGGTCCAGGTATGTCAGATGTTATGCAAGCACAAATAAAATGTGACCTAAGAAGTTCACAAACTAGATATGACACAAGACAAGAAGAGACAATAGATAAGTTACAGAAGGAAAGTGAAACACTGGGACAGTACTGGTCAACATAACCTCTGTTGATTTCAGTACAGCAGCAACCTAACTATTCTCAGATGTTTTGTAGGTATCATGGCAATGGTAAATTCTGAGGAGGAATTTGAAAGAAGCACATGAGTTAGTTTATTGAGGGCTCTTCCCAAATATGAGGTGCATAGAGAAAAGCACGAATGTGTTTGTTTGAAAATCTAACACGTGAGTGATGGTAGTTGGCATTTCAGGCTGATCAACAGTTAGAATAGTGAATGATGATAATTGGAAAGAACAGGGCTTAAACAGCTTTGAAAGTAAAGGCAAATATATTTGATGAGGAAGTCAGAGGAAAGATGCAAAAAGAGGTGAAGCTGGTTAAAGCAAAAAACTAGGAAAATAATCTCTGTGTTGTCTTCATCAAGCACAAAAGAAAGGACATTGCAGTAATCAAGATGCAAAGTGATGAGAGCAAGGATGAGAGGATAGGAGGAAGCCTATTAGAGATGATATGCAGAAAAAAACCCCAAGAAACAGAGAAAACGTGGTTCTGAGGATCTAGAGGTCAGGTCCAAGATAATTCTGAGGCTGTGAGCTATGGTGTTAGTTTCCAGGGTGACTGAGAAAGGAGACAGCGAGATGGACAATTTAGAACCCTGTTAGAGCTCGTGTTGAACTTAAGACAATGAAAATGGCAAGGCTTCCACAAGCAGATGTCAGGGAGATGGGCAAAGTTTTTAGTTTGGACAGAAGAAGACTGGTCTGGAGCAAAGAGAGGGGACCACAATGAATCTGAACAGGAGCCTTTCGCACATTATAGGAGAATAAAATATTTTGCAACTGCCTTGCTACATTATATGTTTCGTAAAATACTATGAAAAGTATTTTATAATCTTAGAAAAACCTCTATGGGAGTATATAATATTTTTTTATTTTTATATAAAGGATCTTCCAATTATAGGGTTTTCTATTCAATTGTTTTTTCATTATAATACAATACATATTTATAAACTGATAATGCATATTTATGAGTTGCTTCCAAGACGACAAGCATTCTGAAGTTCTGTGCAGAAAATGGTTCATGGAACTCAATTATATCATTTTCTACGAAAACAACAATAGCTGTAACTGTCTTTTAAAGGGATATAGCCAAAGCAGATAGGTCTACAAGAATTTTAAACTTAAAAATGTTAGGAGTTCATAGATTTCATAGATGTTTAGGGTCAGAAGGGACCTCAGTAGATCATCGAGTCCGACCATCATCAAATTGGTCTGTATCTGTTCAGGCCTTCCTCCTGAGGCATAAAAGGACATTCAATTAGTCCAAAATAGACCTTAGCAACAACCCGCAAAACTCTCTTAAAACAGAGCCAATGAAGAAATGGGTTACATGGCTGTCTGTTGCGGTATAGGGGTTGTGTTGGGGAATTGTCTAGGAAGGAAAGGGAGGGCTCCTCTTGCTCTTCTGGGCTGCCCACTGATAGCTCTGGGGAACAGGTGGCAGTTAGAGAATCCCCTTGAAGATACTCTGCCTCATTCTGAGAGTTGTATTGACTTTCAAAGTAGCGTGGAGCATCTAGAAGAGGGCTGTCCAACTTCTGGGCAGCTGGGGGCTGCTCACCATGGGTGCCTCTCTCCTGACCTCTCCCCCAGTATGCACAGCCTAGCTTTCCCCCCCACTACGCATGCAGCACCCCTCTTCTCCCCCTTCCCCACCCCTCCTAGCCATAGATAGCAGTATTCTTACTTACAGCACACAGCATTTGCAGTCTGGCCCCCTCCCACTGTGTCACTCAGGAGCGAGTGCAGGTCAGAAGCCAGAACAGTGAGGGGTAACTTAGAGACCCTGGCCAGTACAAGAGTGGTGGTTGGGTAAGAGTCTGTGGCTGCATGGGCCACTAGTTGGACATGAAGATCTAGAAGATACAAAGCATGGCTTAAAATCCTCTTTTCCCCCTTTGTTCCTCCCATACTATGGCTTCTACACTGTGCTTCCTGAGAAATTTAGAGAAGTTTCTGGCTAATTGTTTTCAGCATCCTCATGACATTGAGCAGGCCACTTCAGGATTGTTCATTTTTCATATTTCCCATACTCTGCCCTTTGGCTCTCTCAGAAATGCTATATTATAAAAAAGATAATGGAACTAGGATGATCGGAGAACAGAATGAAGAGCAGATAACACAAGAGCAATATGAACACAGTTGTGCCTTTTTTCTTTGTAGGAGGGCACTGATGGGAAGCAATCCACCTAGAATCTGTCTTAATGTAACAGAAAGTTACTTACCTTCTTATAAATTCATGATCCACCAAAGATGTGAGTCTATCATAGCTCAAGCAATGAAGCTCACTTCTTTTAGTACTAGTGATCCCTGCTTCAGTCTATGATGTGTTGGCCAGCATAGTGATTTCATAGATCTTAGGGTTGGAAGGGACCTATTAGATCATTGAGTCTGACCCCCTGTCCTGGGCAGGAAAGAGTACTGGGGTCAGATGACCTCAGCCAGGTGTTTGTCCAATCAAATGCTTGCATAAATTAGAGCAAAATTTCAGTTCATCCCAGAATTTGAACTGTAGTTGATCTTTGCTTAGGATAATCTTAAAGTAATCCCAGTGAAAGTATGTGACCCTCTCAAGGGATTTTCAAAAAGCAGGAAAATGGCAAGACCTCAGGCTGGATCTGTGTTATTTGTAATATAAGCATATACACTTTTTGTGGTGCGTGAAAGTAAAACTTATGGAGAAGGTAAAAGAAGAAAGTTGTTCTGGTGAATGCTAACCATGAAACATTCAGTAAATCCTCACCTCTGGAACTTTCTGAAAACATCAATTCCTCTCCTTGCAGAGAAAATGTGTTATTGCTGTCACCTGAAAGGGAATTAACTTGACCGCAGAGTTACTTTTATAATTCAAACTATCTCAGAATGACTTGGGTGGTAGAGTATCATAGAAAGAGACTATCTCTTCCATCTCTGTTTGACTCCTGTTACTTGTGTAATGGGAATTTGTGTCTATGAAGCTGAGAGAAAAACTATTCCCTTGTGAATATATCTGAAACCTTTGCACATACTGATTGCTTTTTTAAGGAAAAAAAGAGATTATGGGTAATCCAGCAATTTTATGAGTTGAGTCTGTTATTACACTTTAGAGCGGCTTGAATTGGCTAACTGTCAGTGTGACAAAATTATCTGAGAAACTATTTGAATTTTTTGATATCAGGCCTTTTTGATTCTTGATATGTGGCTTTCATGCTGAAAGACAGATAGTACTTGCATCTGTTTGCATGAAGACATGGAGAGGGAAAGGGGTACAGTTTAGCAAAACTGACTTTACAAAAGCAATTTAATTTTGTATTTTTAATGTTTACTAGTAAAATCAGCTACTTCTCCACTCCTCTACTTCCCCACTATAATGTAGAACGGCCAAGGCTTGCTAGAGTGGTCCCCCAGTGGATTGCTTTCCT